>NC_067246.2:226395896-227645896 GCF_019359855.2 Lolium perenne | reverse complement strand
GCAAAAAGAGCCTTAGATCTAGGCGCCAACACTCCTGCATAGTCCAAAGAGGCGAGGAACTTGCAAGGCCCCAACTACGTTGGCCAGGGCCTCGTGGCCACCGCCAAAACCTCAAAAGGGCCCAGCACCAACGGAAGCACCACCGATGAACACAAATCATGTAACTTAGGCGTGATCTGCAACACCGGAGTCTAGATCCCGTATATTCCCTCGCTCTTAAAAGCAGCTGACACAACAGGTTGCGGCGACTGGCAGGGACTGCCACGAGGAGAGAAACAACTGTAGAGATGTTCTTCATTAACTACACATGATTTCTGGTCAACGGAGCCAAGTGGAAGTGAAGCCTGCACTGCGGCGAGCTCAGAAGAACATGGCTCCGTCCGCTCTAAAGAATCACCAACGCGTTTAACAACAGCTAGAGCTTTGCCACCTTTTCACGAAGAGGGCGAGACGTCTAGTGGACACGGTTAGCAACCAACTAGGCGAGCTTCATGCGCAACAAGGAAAATTGGTACTGAAACTGAGAGCTCAAACTCGCGTTGACATTGAATTCCTCGCAACACTTTGGAGAGGGTCTTGGCAGTGATGTTGCAGGCTAGGACGAGCAGCACACGATATCAGCCCAACTCCACGGACGTCGAGGAACGATGAGGCTGAGCGAACGATGAGGTGTCCGGAGAAGAATGAGTTCATCGAGAGTTGGACTGTAGCAGGGAAGTGAGCTGGGTTAATACAAGTGGGCTTCTTGCCTTCCCTAGTTTCTGCAAGATGTTTCTGCAGGTTTTGCTTTTTGAAACGTGGAAATGGGAGTGTTCATCGAAAGTTTCCGGTCATGCCTGGTCCTTGGAAATCAGACAAACAGGCTGGAGCAGCTGGATTCTTTGCTGTGCTTACACGCTTCCTTCTGTCATGTATTGTCTGGATTAACAGGACGAACAGGTTTGTTTAGGTGAGAAAATACAAAGCTTCTTGTGTAATGTTTGCAGGGATCCAAATTATCATCTGCAACAACTGGTACACGGCGCAACAGCACACCAATCAAATGAACAAACAGCAGCAAGACCGCTAACTAATCAAACGCCGCGCTGGTTCTGCACCTGCTACGTGCCGCGGTTGAGCATCTCCTTGTAGTTGAGCAGCGAGTTGATCCTCTGGAGCTGGAGCTGCTGCCGGAACTTGTTGATGAAGTCGTCCGCCCTCTCGTCCACGCACGCAGCCGGCACGGCGGCCTCGGGAGCCGCCGTCACCACCGCGCGAGCCACGGGAGCCCTCGGCGCGCGCTGCACCAGCCGCGCAGGCGCCGGCGCCGGGGCGCGCTCCAGCCTCTTCACCTCCGAGAGCGGCTTCTTCGCCACCTTCGCCTTGGCCGCCTTCTCCGCCCCGTTGCCCGTCCTGTTCGTCGGCGGCTTCGCGGCAGCCGGCTCAGACCGGCTCCGGGCGTACTGAGCCTGCTGCTGGTGCTGCTTGCCGCTCTCGTCGTCGTCGCCGGCGGAGAGGCTGTAGTTGTACTCGGGAGGGAAGTCGCCGGAGCGGAAGCGGTAGAGGCCGAGGGAGCGCAGGCGCTCCATGACGGACGACGTGCGCGCGAGCGGGGCGGGAGCTGGCGGGGCAGCTTCGTACTGATCGACGTAGTCCTTTTGATGCTGCCGGTGGTGGTGGTCGTCGTCGTGGTGGTGGTTGTGGCGGCGGCGGGAGGTGAGCGCGATGGTGCCGATGACCACGTTGAGCAGGAGGAAGAGCGTGGCCGGTGAGAAGTAGCCGCGGACCAGCGACCACGCCGGGATCACGTCCGGCGCGTCCATTTCGATCGCACCGCGGCAAGAATCGATGAGGAGGATGGTGTACGTACGAGAGCGGAGGTCGCCAGAGAGAGAGACAGATCACAGATGTGTGTGTTTGGCTTGACCTGCTTGGCTTCTCGGCGTGGTAAATATACGAGAAGTCGGAGGCCGGTGGACGGTGGCGGAGCGCGCGCGGATGCTTGCTGGAGAGGGAGAAACCGTGTGTACAAGAGTGCCGGATCCTCGTGCGCTCGTACTCGTAGCCGACCATCGGCCGTGACAGGTTGGAGATCCCAAAACCCATGAGCCCAATTCAATGCAAGCATCGCATCTATCCCACACTCTCTACGAGCTCGTCCACATGGCACATGCCCGATCTACCCAAGCAAGAGCCACCGAACCGATCGACTATCTGTGTTTTCTTTTGACGAAAGAAAGAGACGATTGACTCTGTTGTCCAAACAAAAGTTGATCGACTATCTCCTTTTCGACGGATCGAGAGCGCCGACTAAATGGATAATTGACTTGTGTTTACAGAGACTAGCACAAATTCGTTTACAGCTCACCGGCTCACGGCAATGCTACGGCGGCTTTCGAGTCAAGGCATGTTTTACGGGATCTGGTCCACAAATTTACATGCTGGATCAACTCTAACAATTGATATATGATATGCATGATAGTTTACATCTGAAATTACACAACCCAATTTCGTATGTTTTTCTCTTTCCTAGCCACGTGTCAATTGTTGGAGTTGGTCCACGGTGTAAATTTGTGAACCATGTCAGCCTTCTTTTAGCAATACAATTTTCTTTTACTAAAATTTAATTAATTCTTGTTTATTCGTAGAGATGATTGTAAGAGATAGTGCATCGCAGAAATCTATTTATTGTTTTCTCTAGATAGCGTAGACTGCTAAGAGGAGGCGTGACTTTCCAAACCATTAAGGGGTGGAGTCGTTAGACTTCTCCTAGAATTTTCTCCATTGTATCATATGCCTTTCTTTAGCAACATAATTTTCTACTAAAATTTAATTAATTTTCATTAACGGCAAGGGATGACACATAATTTCCTAGTACTAAAATTTAATTAATTCTCATTAACTGCAAGGGATAACTATAAGAGATAATAAACGGTTATTATGGAGGGAGTACACGTTAGCGTTATTATTGCATTCTCTAGAAAACGAGAAAAGCTAATAGAAAGAATGTCTTCACTACTCCCTGCATACCGGTTTACTTAGCGTATTACATATTTCGAGGTAAACTTGGACTACTAATTTAGTTAACAAAATATAAGATATATATCACAAAAATTATACTATTGGAAACTTCTTTCAAATATGAATCAAATAGTATAATTTTTTTGGCATATATCTCATATTTTATTAACCAAATTTATAGTCATATTTTCTCCTCGAAATACGTAATACCCCTGTAAACCGGTATGAACGTAGTACTATTTTACATGGCTTATCCATGCCCTTACTGGAAGGCGGAAACTCATGCGCAAAGAGTGCTGACATTACAGTGTACCATCTGGATGGATGAACCACCACGTGGAGCAACTCTTCGTAGCAAAGTTGCGCAAACCAGTGACTACGTTTTGTTTTTGCACAAACCAGTGACCCTACATGTTATCTAGTGCATGGAACTCTAATGATCAGCTTACACGGTTTAATACAAATCTTACAAAGGAGGTCCACCTTAGAGGTCACATGGCCGAAGGAAAAAAAAGGGTCGGTTATATTACCCGAGCAATTGTATATCACATATCATTTTTAGTTTTTCAGCTTTTATATCACCTCAATTTTCCCCAAAACTTCAAATAAAACTTCAAATGAAATTCAAACTTTGACACATATTAAACATCGACAACTCAACACGAATAGTTTATTCATAGAAAGTTCGACACATAGACGCTACACTCTACAGTAGATTAAACCACACTGCACCGCGTTTGGCAGTTTCCCCCCAAAAAAATGCCTCTCCGCCGCCGAGATGCCACCACAACATCGTGTCCGGAGCAACGACGGTTTCTAGGCGATGCGTCGCGAGCAGGAGCGACAAGTCCCGTGGCGTAAGCTACGCTGAGGGCAGCCATCGGCGTAGCTCCTCGGGCAAGGTCTGCCTCGGCAGAGCCACGTGGGCCGTCGGCATAGACACGGCCTTTGGCGTAGCTGTGATACGCCGACGATGGCCATCGGCGTAGGCCACGTTGTGGAGGGAAAATTTTCAACCTCTACGTCAAGGATGGCCGTCGGCGTAGTTAAAAAAAGAGGAGAATGCTATGCCGAGGGTGACCGTCGGCGTAGCCTTGACGCCGTGACAGCGCCATCATGGCCTAAGTTTGGTGGGCCGTATGCGCAGGCCTACGCCGGCGGCCAGCGATCTGCCGAGGGTAGCCATCGGCATAACGTTTCCTACGCCGAGGGCATCGCTACGCCGACGACCCTTTTGGCGGGCTGACTTGGAGGCCCGTACACCGACAGTCGCGACTTTTGGCCGTCGGCGTATGAGGGTGACCATCGGCGCAGTGAATCAACTGGTGAGTGTAGCGGCTATGTAACAACTATCCGTGTCGAGTTGTCAAAGTTTGAATTTCATTTGAAGTTTTGGAAAAAAATCAGGTGATATAAAAACTGAAAAATTAAAAAATATGTGATATATAATTGCTCGGGTGATATATATTATTCATCTGTTGAGGATGCTCATACGGTAGAAGAAGTTGGTTCGGCTGCTCTAGCCCGACCCCATTTTTTCTTCGGCCATGTAACCTTAAAGGTGAACCTGCTTTGTCAAATTTGTTATTAAACTTTGTAATTTGATCATTAGAGCTCCATGTAATCGATAACATGTAAAGTTACTGGTCTGTGCAAAAACCAAATCGTAGTCACTGGTTTGCGCAACTTTTGCACGAAGAGTTGCTTGTATATGCAATTACCTCTCCAGGCTAGTGATGGAAGTCCACTTGGTGCGTGTACCTTGATTCACGTCACCTGCTCTCATGGCCAGATCGAAACCGCAGCGAGTCAACCTGACTAGATCCACCACGAGTGACTTACGTCAATCGCGCTGCTGAAAGCCACATCTACCCCATTAGAATACGCAAATATCAGTCTTTACTATTGTGAGATGCGCAAGGACAATATTCTCAAGCTTTTTCTGCATCCAATCTAACGCAGAGTCAGTTTATTCTAGCTTTTTCTGGATCCAATCTAACGCAGAGTCAGTTCATTCGCAGCAATTAGCTTCCACTACAAAGATACTCCCTCCGATAAGGAAATATTGACACGAGTGGTGCCCAAGACTAGCTTATATACATGCATATGCCAGCCTCGATTAAGGATGATCTGAGTACATCTATATACTATATAGCAACCTAAAACCAGACATCCCAGATAACATCTGACCATATCACGCAACAGAACAAGCGAGATCAGTAACGTTTTAAAGAAGTGTTTTGCTACAGAAGAAACAACTCAATCAATGACATCATGAAGAAGCCACACCAGTCGAGAATAAACTGACCAAATTCATCAACGCAAATTCATCACAAGCAATCTCAATAGGTCCAACTAGAAGCTAACAGTACAATGTTTCCCGATACACCAATAGTCTGGCTACCGAGAAATACAGCTCTACTGTGTTTGCAGAGCATAGAGATTTGAGTCACACAGAAAGTTAAATAAGCTCACAAGCACCTTAAGGGTACAAGTCTAGGTTTAACATCAGACGACAGAACCAATGTTCTAAATGGACAGATAACTAAGATACCTAGAGCTACCACAGGATTGGGTTGCACAAATTACATAATTCAAGCCCTTGGAGTGCAGCTGGCCAAGTGAGACTTGAAGTTCTCCAGCTCTGAAAGAACCTCTTCCTCCGGGCGGTAGATCAGATCACTCATACGCCATATCTGTATCAGTACAAAATTAATAAAAATTATCAAGCCTGGTATCAAACAAACAACAAAACCAATGTAACTGTTACACTATTTAAACATATTACTGAAATCAAGGTTAAAAGAGCACTCACTAAGGCTTAAACATCCCCACAAAGAGATAGTTCAACACTGTTAGCTCAACAGGTCCAGATCATGACAGTGCAGATTAATCATATACATATTTAAACTATTATGAGATGGGAGTTCTGTATCCAAACTATAATATATTTCCAATCATAAGCAGAAACAACTCTATTTATCGCCCGTACAAAAGGTATTATAATATCTAGTGCATTTAGAACATTCAGCTAGTTTCCTATGGAAGTACACTTCTATATAGACTGAATTACACCACAACTGCACACTAAGTACCTGCAAAGTTCCACCTCCACCAGTGCTCTCGCCATCATCAGAAACACTCACAATGGTCCAAGGATCTGATGAGTTCCAGTGGAAGTCTACAATCTTGTCCCTAGCAAGGTGAACAGTAAAAAGGATTGTTACGGAACAAGGATAAAATGATTATTATTGAACAATGGAAGTGCAGCATCAAACTCCGATATAACATGGCTTACGCATGTAATTACTTTCAAGTTTTAATAGACTGAGGACCTCTACTCAATGAAGGATATGGTCCAAATCAATTTGAAAGGCACTAATGACATGAGCTCCGACTAAGCCCTAAAAATGAAATGACGATGCAATGGAACTCTTCTAAATCCAATCAGATTTTTGGAAGTGCACAGTTACCCATACAAATCATGGGTACATACAGCTCTAAGAGCATAAAGTACATATCCCTATTTTTTGCCCAAATGTCTTGGCTACAATGGTAATGTAGACAGATTCATGTGTTTCCTACCCATGCTTCTCAGATCTATACAAATTCAAAACTGCACATTCATCTGTCAGTCCAAATTAGACACCCATGATTGATTTAAGTCTCAGGCTTATGAACTTATTTTCTCTAGACAAATTTTAACTAAAAATGCAGTCATTCATGAAGATTCTAGTAAAAAGTAGGTCATCCTACAAGAGAAACATTTTTCCAATTGCTTCAGCATAACCAATCAAAGAGAAAGAAAGGGAATTTTGAGTCTTATATATACCTATGACCTGCATGTTGGAAGAAAAGTCCGCCAGGTGAATTGGGATTTTTCTTCTTCCCAACCTAAAGCACAAGAACATATGTATCAGTCTCGAGACTAACACAGGACTACATGAGAGAGCAAGAACTGTTTAATGAACTCCTTCGCCAACAGTTCTGCCTGATTATCTCAGAAGAGACAAAATAGTAGTGTGTAAACATGTACCTTGTCGTGATCCCACACATTTAAGAAACCATCTTCTGCAGAGCTTCCAAACACAGATGCTTTGTCAGGAGACCACTGGAAAGCACAAGGTCAGAATTATTAACAAAGCTACTGAAATATCATGAACAGTCACCATATGTCCATATCCACACTAAAAGAACATATAGGTGACCAAAAGATTTACTATACATGCCTGAACACAAAGCACAGCAGCTTTATGGCCCTCGAATTTGTGAATTGGAGAACCAGCTCCTCCTCCAGGACCCAAATTTCGGCGGTCCCACATACGGACTGAGTTATCAGCAGAACTAAATATAAGAAGAAACCACCTTAGTTCGAATTTGTAAACAATAAACAAATGTAGATGAAAGCTCAACATCAAATACATCTGAACTAACTAAAGATCTCATCACAGATTATACATAACTAAGGCATTTGGGTCACCATACCCAGTTAAGATATAATTAACATCATGGAGATTCCAATCGACACAATGAACATCTCCACCATGAGCTTTCTCAACCTGAATAATAAGAAAATGGTTTCAAAATTAAGATCTTGCACTCATTGAGAAGAAAGAGATACAGCCTCATTAGAATCAGATAAATAAAATGTTGTTAAACCCAAATGTTGTTGGCCAGAACGACAGTACTATCTAATAAACCAGTTCTATAATCACAACTTGTGCAACCAGAGACAAATTGTGTTGGCCAAGTTAAACAAAAAATGCGAACATGTTAAAAGAAGCAGAATGAAAAAACATAAGAACGATAACACTGGGTAAATATTAGGCTGATGTGGCAAAGACAGAGCATGTTCAGTTCTCTGCCCACACTCGCTTAGCCTTGAGAGGCAATGGTGAGTTGGGCTTGCGCAACAAAACCAACCATGCCAAAATGAATGAAACAGTGCAAGGCATCATTGACAATTACAAACTGCTTTGCTTATCAACCATCGATTCAACTTAACAATGATAACAGGATTGGATTGAAACACATATCTCAAACTTCTGCACAAAATGTTGTTAGCCCCATTCCTTTTTGAAGTTGTTGCACTAAACGTTGTTGGTCTAAGATAGAGAAGAGTGTCACCTTAACAGCTGGGCTGGTACCAGTCCGAGCATCCCAAAGAATAAGACAAGCATCATCACCGACACTACAGAACTCCTGTGCACTTTATTAAAAAAAAAAGAGAACCATAAAGATCATAGTATCAAATGTACGGGCAGACATCAAACCAGCAGCTCACAATGACAGCTATTACTTATGTACCATTGAAAACCATGTTAACAAAATAAAAAAATAACCATGTGATACCTTAATGGAAAACAAGAAAAATAGTGTAGCCTATTTACCTTGAAGGGCAGAACTGAACATCTTCAACAGTGCTATCATGCCCGTGGAATACACCTCGAGGATCAACTTTAGGACTATCCTTTTCGTTTGCAGTTTTACTATGCTTGCTGCCTGATGCCCCTGGGGAAGTCTCACTTTTTGAAGAATCTCCAAGTCCAGATATGTGATCTTGGATGCTCCACCAGACCACTGACTTGTCCTTTCCTATTTAAAAATTGCACGTAAATCAAAGCTCAAGATATCACATCAGCTTGCTCAAATAAATACAAGGAAAGGAACTGATGTTCTCCTTAGTCCCTTTGATCCTTTGAACTAAACAAGAGAACGTTAGCCTTTTAGGTCCCTAAAATTTTCAGGATGATCCTAAGGTCCAGACTCAGATTAGATACCAATTAGATCGTGCAGTTATCACATTGGCTGATTGGTGATTATTTTTCGTGATTCCATTGGATGATCCTAGGTTATCATGCCGTCTCCCTTTGCCAGCTAAACCGGGACAGGACTTATCTTAACTCAGATGTACATGCTCTAATGGAATCGAAAGTACTGTTCTCCAGTTGATGGGCACAAGTGAAGAAACACAACCGTGTATTCTCTGCAAAAAAATGACAGCTGGCCTACTGTCCTTTACTCAACATGGAGAACACAGCCAACATGGACAAAGAGAAGACATCTGAACATAAACTGTGATATCAAATCATAACATCTAAAAAATTCTTGGGCTGTTGTTTGTTAGGGACATACAAAGAAGTGAATGTAGAGTGAGGGAGGAAAAGAACCTAACACAAGAGACATTTTATTTCAGTGAACAAAATTACCAGAGGACAGCTACACACATACTTAGGATGTGGGTGCCATTGCAGTTGATTATGGTAATCTTGCTTTCTCAACTAGCTTTTGCCTATTTTATCGTTTGGCTAAACAACTTTTTCCAGCTTTTGTGGCTAATTTTTTCCCATTATATTATAAAATAAATTCTGCAGCCAAAACAGAGATACTTGAATAAATCCGAAAAGGGACAGAAGATACAGGCATATTACAAGAAAGAATTTTGCTAACCTCCTGAGAGCACATATGGTTCCGCTGGACACATGGCAAGGGCAAACTCAGCATTTTCCTCGTGTCCTCTTAATATCTGGGAATCAGTCAAAGCTATTAAGCACTATGTATGAAGAGAAAATATCCAGTAGAAACCACTCTCATGGCAAAAACTACATGGAAATTTTGTGCATAAGTTTCAAAACAATCTCAAGAAAATATAAATATTGAGGTGCTGATGTTCTATAAACTTGTAAAATTTGAATATCAAACTCAGTCAGAGTCAGGGATTATGAAAAAGAGAAATAGAGGAAAAAATGATGGACAGTGGAAATCACTGACCATGCACAATTTGTTCTTTCCATCCCTTCCAAAATCCAAATGCAATTGAGTTTGAACTTAAAATCTACATTTTTATAGAACATCATTGCGCCTACACAATGTATATATTTGAAGATTTTTTTCACATACACTTGTTTCCACAGTTTTCACCATTAGTTTGGTTTCTGCCGGATATTTTCACAATACAACAAAAAAAACTCCTTTTTACTAAATGCTACTACGCGTGTCCCCGCTGTGGACATCCTATTAGGATTTTTGCATGAGTTAAGAATAAAAATAAGAAAACATACCAAATCAGGGATATTAGGGATATTATCATTATCCGTGCTGTTCACATCGTATTATGATTTCTCCAAAGTCCATCACGCAGAAATGCAACTTTCAACATATCAAAATGACACGACACAATTGAAATTAAGAGAGCATACCAAATCAGGGCGAGAATCAGTTGCTCCTAAGACGGCATGTCTATTTGGCTGAGCCTCAACATCCCAAATAAGCACCTGCACACGAACGTAGAAAGCTTAAATTCATAAAATGTCACTGGAATAGTAGACACCATTGACTCTTTCACATGAACTAAGCAACAGTTTAAAGGCCTGAATGTACATCTGGACTGTCCGTATGAGTGGCGATGATCCTGCTGTCCTGTGGAAGCTCCCTGATGCGGTTAACCTGGATATAAAATAAAGAAGCCAGAATAATACATCAGCTATTGAGTTTACACATAAAGCAACACGTCGTGAAGAGTATAAAGCTAGGCATGCAAGCTAAAACACAAGATTTGAAAGACCAACTAGGAAAAACAGAAAGATTAGCATCAGAGAACATGAAATTTAACAAATGAAGTAACTGATATAAATAAGAAGAGAAATAATCAAGGCAAAGGAAAAATATAGTAAGAAACATGCAAGCAACTTAGATAGAATATAATTGCAACCACAGATTAAATAAAGAATAGCAGCAACTGTGACAAAAACAAAATAGTCTTACCTCTCCAGGATGAATGATAGTCTTGTACTTCTTTACAAAAGGTGATCGTGCTTCCTCATTGAACTGCAGTACAAAACAGACATCTGGTCAGCTCCATTGCAAAGCAATTAATGATCAGTATGAAAAAATCTTAATTCAGGCTCTTTCAAGCATGTGAATGTTAATATGCTCCATATGCAGACGAAATCTGAGGAAACCCCATAATTGAACTATTATACATAGGCACACAGCACTTTGGTAGGTCTAAATTAAACAATTCAACAGATGTAGGATGGATCTCTGTGCTACCCCGGTTTGACATACACCTCAGGACTCTAAAAGGATAGCCCATGTGGCCCACGTCCTCGCATCCACCACAACGGATCATCAAGGTCCTCCATGGCAAAGCCTCCTCTGCCATGTGCCTCCTAGCCACATGAAGATATGGAGGATAGTCCCCAAGGCTTAGCGCGAATGTTCTCTTGAGATATTCAAGAGATTCAGCACTTGGCCATGCTCACTTTCTTCTCCCCATGTGCTTCCATGACTCCCAGCCACATGAAGATGTGGAGGATAGTCCCCAAGGCTCACCGTGAATGTTCTCTTTAGATATTCAAGAGATTCATCACTTGGCCATGCTCACTTTCTTCTCTCGCTTGAGTCCTCTAATGACTTTGTAGACCTTGAACCAAACACGGTTGCCTCTCAAACATTGTCTTATACAGCCATACCTATGACAATATCTCGATTTAATATTACGACTAGACTCGAGTCAAATAGAGATGTTCCAACTGAGAGAGAAATAGTGCTGAAACAGCTGATACATAAGCGTAACTGTACCAGCTAAGAGTCTGTGTAGCAAAGATTAATTACCAACTGCGTGAAGGAACTGAGAAAGAAAAAAGGCTGATCTATACTGAAAAATCACGATATCTGCACTGACAAACTGAAAATGTAACTGAAAACCAAAGAACACTGAATAACCTGTGAGATGTGTTCTGCAGCTGCAACCCGTGGCTTGACAACTTCACAGTTTGCAATGACCAGGGTGTTAGGGACACTTCCGTCGGTCTGAAACCAATTGGTGATTAAACAAATGCTTAGTTAGATTCAAATAAAAAAATATCACTGTGTAAAAGAGAGCCTAAGAATCAGTTGCAGATGCTAAAAAAACTGATTGTGGAAACAAACACTCACCTGCTCTGACAGGTAAAGGCGCTGACGGTTCTTGTAGGTAGCCTGCTCGAACTGAGGACCCCACCTGTTCCCAATCAAACCAAGAGATCAGCAAATCTTTAGTTGCAGAACCACTATTGGAAGCCAAAAACGCTGAGCAATTAAACCAGCATTGATTTCAAACAGAATGCCACTGATTTGTGATGATTGCTTTTAGCTGTACCCGGCGGTGAGTAGGAATGCACCACAAAACCGATGCTCATAGAGTATTTTATCAGCATCATGTTAAATCACTCTAATAGGAAAAAAAAAGCAACCAGATTGAAGGGATGGATGGCACCAGCAGGAGCCACCACATCGAAACAATTCACTGAAGCGAGCATTACATCGACACACAAGCTCCAAATCCCCATCTCAAACAGTGGCACGCCACAAAAACCCCAGACCCAAAAACCCTAGGACGATACTACAATAACTCAACCCCATAATTCACGCCCTGCTCGCCATACTAGCCCAGGCGCTGACCACGGCACGGATCTGGAGCCACAGCCACCGCAGGCTGCACATGCACAAGGCAAAACCCTAGAAACGGTCCCGTGGCCCCAAAACCCTAACCCCCAAATGAATCTACTGGAGAAAACGGCTGCGGCCGCTGAACGGTGGAAATGGAGAAGGCTGGGGAGAGGGGAGGAGGCGAGGATTACCGGCAGGAGAGGGAGGGCCAGACGAGGTTGTGGTTGGCGAACCAGTCGTAGAGGACGGGGATGAGCGACTTCCACTGCGCGTACCGCTCGTCCACCGCCGCCCTGGACCCGCCCTTCTCCTTCATCTCCGCGCCGCTGGTGGCCGCCGCCGGCGACTGCTCCGGGCCTCTCTCTCTCTCGCTCGCTCTGTGTGGGAGGGGAGGAGCTCGTCTCTGGGCTGTTCCTGTCTGCCTCCCGCTCTGCTCGCAGTGTCCCCCGGGTGGCAGTAAAGTAGAGAGTATCCTAGGTTGGGGGTGAACTGGAAAATGATAACATCTGCGCTGCGCGTGGGCTGAGCGCTTCTGTGTTTGGGCTCGTGGGTACATGGAACGTCAGTGGACTTTGTAGGCTTCAGTAATCTGGGCTCCTTTCGTAGCAGATCTTCTAGTGGGCCTTTTCTTTGTTTGTTTTAGGAATTTCTCAACCCGTTTCTCCGGGGAAAGGAAAATTTTGCCTCACTCTTCTGCAAAGAAACACTTGCGTGTATGGGTGGGAAGATACTCTACGGGTGTGTTTGGTAGCCCGAGGAGCTCAGAAAATCTCATCTCAGCTGAGATAAACAGCCTATCAAGTGATTGGTAGCCCGGGTCGGTCCATCTTAGCAGTGCCCGACTCACCCGGAAAAGAGCTCTCAGCCAGGCCGGGATGAGAAGCTCGAATCGAGCTTCGCAAGTCGCCCGGGCTGGCCTCATCCCGCAAAGTACTGTCGCCCGGTTCGGCCCCACGCGCGAGCAACCCCCAGACCCCCACCCCTCTCCTCATTTGCCCCCAACCTGAAGTCCTCCGCCTAAAGCTTCACGGGCCGCGCCTGGAGCGCCGGCTGATGTCTACTTCCCCCTCCTTTTCCTGTAGACAGTGTTGGGCCTCCAAGAGCAGAGGTTTGTAGAACAGCAGCAAGTTTTCCCTTAAGTGGATCACCCAAGGTTTATCGAACTCAGGGAGGAAGAGGTCAAAGATATCCCTCTTATGCAACCCTGCAACCACAAAGCAAGAAGTCTCTTGTGTCCCCAACACACCTAATAGGTGCACTAGTTCGGCGAAGAGATAGTGAAATACAGGTGGTATGAATATATATGAGCAGTAGCAACGGTGCCAGAAAATAGCTTCTTTGGCGTGTAGTTGATGGTGGTAGTATTGCAAAGATAGTAACGCAAAGAAAACAAGAACAAGCGATAGTAACTCAGCGGTATTTAGGAACAAGGCCTAGGGATTATACTTTCACTAGTGGACACTCTCAACATTGATCACATAATGTAATAGATAAATGCATTCTCGACACTCTTGTTGGATGATGAACGCATTGCGTAGGATTACACGAACCCTCAATGCCGGAGTTAACAAGCTCCACAATTTGTTCATATTTAAGTAACCTTATAGTGTAAGATAGATCAACATAACCAGATAGATCACATCAATACCATCATAATGATAATTAACTCCACAATCTACAAGAGATCATGATCATAGCCTACGACAAGAACCACACGGTGCACACACTAGTCACCTTTACACACGTGCAGGAGGAATAGAACTACTTTAATAACATCACTAGAGTAGCACATAGATGAATTTTGATACAAAACTCATATTAATCTCAATCATGTAAAGCAGCTCATTAGATCATTGTATTGAAGTACATGGAGAGAGATTAACCACATAGCTAAGTGCACCCCGAGCCTCGATGGAGAACTACTCCCTCCTCATGGGAGTAGCAGCGGTGATGAAGATGGCGGTGGAGATGGCGGCGGTGTCGATGGAGAAGCCTTCCGGGGCACTTCCCCGTCCGGCGAGTGCGGAGCAGAGTTCTGTCCCCGAATTGGAGTTTCGCGACGGTGGCGGCGCCCACAGGAGTCTTTACGGAGTTTCGTCAATTGGTATCGAAGTTTTAGGTCACGGCGGCTTAAATAGGCGAAGAATCGGAGTCGGAAGGTCTCTGGGGGCCCACACTATAGGGGCGCGGCCCCCCCCCCGGCCGCGCCGGGTGTGGTGTGGGGCCCCAGGCTCCCCTCCGGTCCTTCCGGGTGTTCGGATGCTTCCGATGAAAATAGGAACTTGGGCGTTGATTTCGTCCGATTCCGAGAATATTTCGTTACTAGGATTTACGAAACCAAAAACAGCAGAAAACAAAGCGGCCTCTCGGCATCTCGTCAATAGGTTAGTTCCGGAAAACGCATAAAAATGATATAAAGTGTGAACAAAACATGTTGGTATTGTCATAAAACAAGCATGGAACATCGGAAATTATAGATACGTTGGAGACGTATCAGCATCCCCAAGCTTAGTTCCTACTCGTCCTCGAGTAGGTAAACGATAAAAGATAATTTCTGAGGTGACATGCTACCAACATAATCTTAATCATACCATTGTAAAGCATATGAGATGAATGCAGCGATTCGAAACAATGTAAATGCAATGAGTAAACAATTGAATCATATAGCAAAGACTTTTCATGAATAGTACTTTCAAGACAAGAATCAATAAGTCTTGCATAAGAGTTACTCATAAAGCAATAAATTCTTAGTAAAGGCATTGAAGCAACACAATGGAAGATTAAGTTTCAGCGGTTGCTTTCAACTTGTAACATGTATATCTCATGGATAGTTGTCAATGCAAAGCAATATAACAAGTGCAATAAGCAAGTATATAAGAATCAATGCACAGTTAATACAAGTGTTTGCTTCTAAGATAGAGAGAAATGGGTAAACTGACTCAACATAAAAGTAGAAGAAAGGCCCTTCGCAGAGGGAAGCATTGATTGCTATATTTGTGCTAGAGCTTTTATTTTGAAAACAAGAAACAATTTTGTCAACGGTAGTAATAAAGCATATGTATCATGTAAATTATATCTTACAAGTTGCAAGCCTCATGCATAGTATACTAATAGTGCCCGCACCTTGTCCTAATTAGCTTGGACTACCGGATCATCACAATGCACATGTTTTAACCAAGTGTCACAAAGGGGTACCTCTATGCCGCCTGTACAAAGGTCTAAGGAGAAAGCTCGCATTGGATTTCTCGCTATTGATTATTCTCAACTTAGACATCCATACCGGGACAACATAGACAACAGATAATGGACTCCTCTTTTATGCATAAGCATGTAACAACAATTAATAATTTTCTCATATGAGATTGAGGATATATGTCCAAAACTGAAACTTCCACCATGGATCATGGCTTTAGTTAGCGGCCCAATGTTCTTCTCTAACAATATGCATGCTTAACCATAGGGTGGTAGATCTCTCTTACTTCAGACAAGACGGACATGCATAGCAACTCACATGAAATTCAACAATGAATAGTTGATGGCGTCCCCAGTGAACATGGTTATCGCACAACAAGCAACTTAATAAGAGATAAAGTGCATAATTACATATTCAATACCACAATAGTTTTTAAGCTATTTGTCCCATGAGCTATATATTGCAAAGGTGAATGATGGAATTTTAAAGGTAGCACTCAAGCAATTTACTTTGGAATGGCGGAAAATACCATGTAGTAGGTAGGTATGGTGGACACAAATGGCATAGTGGTTGGCTCAAGTATTTTGGATGCATGAGAAGTATTCCCTCTCGATACAAGGTTTAGGCTAGTAAGGCTTATTTGAAACAAACACAAGGATGAACCGGTGCAGCAAAACTCACATAAATGACATATTGTAAACATTATAAGACTCTACACCGTCTTCCTTGTTGTTCAAACTCAATACTAGAAATTATCTAGACCTTAGAGAGACCAAATATGCAAACCAAATTTTAGCATGCTCTATGTATTTCTTCATTAATGGGTGCAAAGCATATGATGCAAGAGCTTAATCATGAGCACAACAATTGCCAAGTATCACATTACCCAAGACATTAATAGCAATTACTACATGTATCATTTTCCAAATCCAACCATATAATAATTTAACGAAGCAGTTTCAACCTTCGCCATGAATATTATGAGCTAAGAACACATGTGTTCATACGAACCAGCGGAGCGTGTCTCTCTCCCACACAAGCATTTATTCAAACACAAACAAAAACAAAAGCATACAGATGCTCCAAGTAAAGCACATAAGATGTGACCGAATAAAAATATAGTTTCAAGAGAAGGAACCTGATAATTTGTCGATGAAGAAGGGGATGCCTTGGGCATCCCCAAGCTTAGACGCTTGAGTCTTCTTGAAATATGCAGGGATGAACCACCGGGGCATCCCCAAGCTTAGAGCTTTCACTCTTCTTGATCATAGTATATCATCCTCCTTTCTTGACCCTTGAAAACTTCCTCCACACCAAACTCGAAACAACTCATTAGAGGGTTAGTGCACAATAAAAATTAACATATTCAGAGGTGACACAATCATTCTTAACACTTCTGGACATTGCATAATGCTACTGGACATTAATGGATCAAAGAAATTCATCCAACATAGCAAAAGAGGCAATGCGAAATAAAAGGCAGAATCTGTCAAAACAGAACAGTTCGTATTGACGAATTTTAAAATGGCACCAGACTTGCTCAAATGAAAATGCTCAAATTGAATTAAAGTTGCGTACATATCTGAGGATCATGCACGTAAATTGGCTTAATTTTCTGAGCTACCTACAGGGAGGTAGACCCAGATTCGTGACAGCAAAGAAATCTGGAACTGCGCAGTAATCCAAATCTAGTACTTACTTTACTATCAAAGACTTTACTTGGCACAACAAAACACAAAACTAAGATAAGGAGAGGTTGCTACAGTAGTAAACAACTTCCAAGACACAAATATAAAACAAAGTACTGTAGCAAAATAACACATGGGTTATCTCCCAAGAAGTTCTTTCTTTATAGCCATTAAGATGGGCTCAAGTAGTTTTAATGATGCACTCATATGAAATAGTATTTGAAGCAAAAGAGAGCATCAAGAGGCAAATTCAAAACACATTTAAGTCTAACATGCTTCCTATGCAAAGGAATCTTGTAAATAAACAAGTTCATGAAGAGCAAAGTAACAAGCATAGGAAGATAAAACAAGTGTAGCTTCAAAAATTTCAGCACATAGAGAGGTATTTTAGTAACATGAAAATTTCTACAACCATATTTTCCTCTCTCATAATAACTTTCAGTAGCAACATTAGCAAACTCAACAATATAACTATCACATAAAGCATTCTTATCATGAGTCTCATGCATAAAATTATTACTCTCCACATAGGCATAATCAATTTTATTAGTTGTAGTGGGAGCAAATTCAACAAAGTAGCTATCATTATTATTCTCATCAAGTGTAGGAGGCATAGTATAATCACAACAAAATTTACTCTCCATAGTAGGTGGCACCAAAAGACCACTATCATTATAATCATCATAAATAGGAGGCAAAGTATCATCAAAGAAAATTTTCTCCTCAATGCTTGGGGGACTAAAAATATCATGCTCATCAAAGCCAGCTTCCCCAAGCTTAGAATTTTCCATATCATTAGCAACAATGGTGTTCAAAGCGTTCATACTAATATCATTGCTACTAGCATGCAAATAAGATTCCATGGGTTTTTTAATTTTCGCATTAAACCATTCATGTCTTGACTCGGAAATAGAATAAAAAGCTCACAGATGTTGTCCATTATGCCTTACTAGTGTAAACAAGAAACAAAAAGATGCAATTGCAGGATCTAAAGGAAATAGCTTCGAGCACAAACACAATGGCGCCGGAAAAAGTACTTTACCCAGGAACCGGAGTATGAGTGCCTTTTACCTTTCCTCCCAGCAACGGCGCCGGAAAAGTGCTTGATGTCTACTTCCCCTCCTTTTCCTGTAGACGGTGTTGGGCCTCCAAGAGCGAGAGGTTTGTAGAACAGCAGCAAGTTTTCCCTTAAGTGGATCACCCAAGGTTTATCGAACTCAGGAGGAAGAGGTCAAAGATATCCCTCTTATGCAACCCCGCAACCACAAAGCAAGAAGTCTCTTGTGTCCCCAACACACCTAATAGGTGCACTAGTTCGAGCGAAGAGATAGTGAAATACGGGTGGTATGAATATATATGAGCGGTAGCAACGGTGCCGGAAAATAGCTTTTGGCGTGTAGTTGATGGTGGTAGTATTGCGACGATAGTAACGCAAAGAAACGATAAACAAGCGGTAGTAACTCGGCAGTATTTAGGAACAAGGCCTAGGGATTATACTTTCACTAGTGGACACTCTCCACATTGATCACCTACGAGAATATATAACTGCATACTCTACACTCTTGTTGGATGATGAACGCATTGCGTAGGATTACACGAACCCTCAATGCCGGAGTTAACAAGCTCCACAATTTGTTCATATTTAAGTAACCTTATAGTGTAAGATAGATCAACATAACCAGATAGATCACATCAATACCATCATAATGATAATTAACTCCACAATCTACAAGAGATCATGATCATAGCCTACGACAAGAACCACACGGTGCACACACTAGTCACCTATACACACGTGCAGGAGGAATAGAACTACTTTAATAACATCACTAGAGTAGCACATAGATGAATTGTGATACAAAACTCATATGAATCTCAATCATGTAAAGCAGCTCATGAGATCATTGTATTGAAGTACATGGAGAGAGATTAACCACATAGCTACCGGTACATGACCCGAGCCTCGATGGAGAACTACTCCCTCCTCATGGGAGTAGCAATGGTGATGAAGATGGCGGTGGAGATGGCAGCGGTGTCGATGGAGAAGCCTTCCGGGGCACTTCCCCGTCCCGGCAGGTGCCGGAACAGTTCTGTCCCCGAATTGGAGTTTCGCGACGGTGGCGGCGCCCGGAGTCTTTCTCGGAGTTTCGTCAATTGGTATCGAAGTTTTAGGTCACGACGGCTTAAATAGGCGAAGAATCGGAGTCGGAAGGTCTGCAGGGGGCCCACACTATAGGCGTGGCCCCCCTGGCCGCGCCGGGGTGTGGTGTGGGGCCCCAGGGCTCCCCTCTGGTCCTTCCGGGTGTTACGGATGCTTCCGATGAAAATAGGAACTTGGGCGTTGATTTCGTCCGATTCCGAGAATATTTCGTTACTAGGATTTCTGAAACCAAAAACAGTAGAAAACGACAGCGGCCTCTCGGCATCTCGTCAATAGGTTAGTTAGGAAAACGCATAAAAATGATATAAAGTGTGAACAAAACATGTTGGTATTGTCATAAAACAAGCATGGAACATCGGAAATTATAGATACGTTGGAGACGTATCACCGGCCGCCGCCTCTCCTCCTACCGAACGCCGGTCGCCGCCACCTCCTCCTACCGAACGCCGGCCGCCGCCCTCGTCGGCGCGATTCGTCGGTCGTGTCTCCGCAGACACGCGGCCAACGCTGCCCGCCGCCGCTCAGCGCGACGCCCGCCGCCTCCCAAGGTCGCCCAGCATCGCCGGCTTCACTGCACCGCCCAGAGCCGCCGCCTCCTCCGAGCAGCATCAACGGCCGCGCCAGCGCCTCATCATCACGCGACGGCGGACCTCCAGATCCGCCTCCTCCGAGCAGCATCAACGGCCGAGGCCGAGTTGAGGCTCCTCTGTCGTCGCTCCTCGCGACGGCCGCCTTCCGCCTCTCCCGTCGGCCGCCCTCCTCCCGTGTCCTCAGCAACCCGCGCCGTGTCGACCAGCAACGGCCGCGCCGCCGACGACCAGCAACGGCTGCGTCGCCACTGAGCAGCAGCGGCGGCACGGAGCAGCAGCAACGGGTGCCCTCTTGATCTCCCGCGAAGCAGCAGCAACGGGCGCACCACCGCCCACCGGCGCGCCGCCCACCGTCTGCCACCTCGCGCCTCCGGCGCTCCACCGCTTGCCGCCGGTGCTCCACCGCCCACTGCTGTGTTCTCCAGATAGAGGGACCCGATTGCTTTTTTTAATCTTAGTTTGGGTCTTTTGTGTAAAATTTTGGACTGGTCTGTAATTTCTAATGTTTTGAGCCAGTCTCAACCCAGAGATGCTGCCAAACAATGTATTGACTCGGATTCTCTCAACACAAGCAGGCTACCAAACACACCACAAAATCTCAAGACAGCTTGTATGAGGTGAGATATCTCAAGTGGGAGAGTAAATTCGAGGTGATACGGGCTACCAAACACACCCTACATCTTTTATTTTGATGCCCAAAAGCTCAGGAGATCTGGATGCAACTAGGGATTTCAAATATTATTGAAGACGATATGCAAGTCGATAGAGCGGGTTCAGTTGTCCTACAAAACATATTCTCAAGAGAGAGTACCTCTTGGCTCCTGGGTATGATCATATTAAGCTAAAGGACGTCATTTCTGTCGCATGCTGGTATATGTGGTGGTTGAGGCAAAAAAAATCTCCTAATGAAGATGTTCCCCCCTTGTCGTGATAGGCCAAACCTTTCATAATAGATAGGCCAAACCTTTCATATTGTTGTTCTTACTCAATGGTTGGACTATGCATAATGTTTTAGAGCGTTTTGCCGTGATTCCAACGAGCCCAAGATCATCGAAATCGGAGTCCAAATAAAAAAGTTGTCGCATTTTCGACGTCTGGGTTGGCAGGCCGGGTGCTGCCGCCGAGTAGGTCGGCAGCCTAGCCGGCCTGCCGGGCTCAGATCCAGGTTGCTCGATTGTTGCCCCAAACGGTCATATTTTGAGGGACTATATGATACGTCTCCGACGTATCGATAATTTTTTATGTTCCATGCCACATTATTGATGATATCTACATGTTTTATGCATACTTTATGTCATATTTATGCATTTTCCGGCACTAACCTATTAACGAGATGCCGAAGAGCCAGTTGTTGTTTTCTGCTGTTTTTGGTTTCAGAAATCCTAGTAAGGAAATATTCTCGGAATTGGACGAAATCAACGCCCAGGGGCCTATTTTCACACGAAGCTTCCAGAAGACCGGAGAGCTGACGAAGTGGGGCCACGAGGCGGCGCCACGCTAGGGCGGCGCGGCCCAAGCCCTGGCCGCGCCGACCTACTGTGTGGGCCCCTCGTGACGCCCCTTGACCTGCCCTTCCGCCTACAAATAGCCTTCGTCGCGAAACCCCCGATGCAGAGAGCCACGATACGGAAAACCTTCCAGAGACGCCGCCGCCGCCAATCCCATCTCGGGGGATTCAGGAGATCGCCTCCGGCACCCTGCCGGAGAGGGGAATCATCTCCCGGAGGACTCTACACCGCCATGATCGCCTCCGGAGTGATGAGTGAGTAGTCTACCCCTGGACTATGGGTCCATAGCAGTAGCTAGATGGTTGTCTTCTCCTTATGTGCTTCATTGTCGGATCTTGTGAGCTGCCGAACATGATCAAGATCATCTATCTGTAATGCTATATGTTGTGTTTGTTGGGATCCGATGAATAGAGAATACTATGTTATGTTGATTATCAATTTATATCTATGTGTTGTTTATGATCTTGCATGCTCTCCGTTATTAGTAGAGGCTCTGGCCAAGTTTTTGCTAGTAACTCCAAGAGGGAGTATTTATGCTCGATAGTGGGTTCATGTCTCCGTGAATCTGGGGGAGTGAGAGAAACCTCTAAGATTATGGATGTGATGTTGCCACTAGGGATAAAACATTGATGCTATGTCCGAGGATGTAGTTATTGATTACATTACGCACCATACTTAATGCAATTGTCTGTTGTTTTCAACTTAATACTGGAAGGGGTTCGGATGATAACCTGAAGGTGGACTTTTTAGGCATAGATGCATGCTGGATAGCGGTCTATGTACTTTGTCGTAATGCCCAATTAAATCTCACAATACTCATCATATCATGTATGTGCATGGTCATGCCCTCTTTATTTGTCAATTGCCCAACTGTAATTTGTTCACCCAACATGCTATTTATCTTATGGGAGAGACACCTCTAGTGAACTGTGGACCCCGGTCCATTCTTTACATCTGAAATACAATCTACTGCAATAATTGTTCTACTGTTCTCTGCAAACAATCATCATCCACACTATACATCTAATCCTTTGTTACAGCAAGCCGGTGAGATTGACAACCTCACTGTTTCGTTGGGGCAAAGTACTTTGGTTGTGTTGTGAAGGTTCCACGTTGGCGCCGGAATCCCTGGTGTTGCGCCGCACTACATCTCGCCGCTATCAACCTTCAACGTGCTTCTTGGCTCCTACTGGTTCGATAAACCTTGGTTTCATACTGAGGGAAAACTTGCCGCTGTACGCATCACACCTTCCTATTGGGGTTCCCAACGGACGCGTGCTGTACGCGTGTCAAGCAGATTTTCTGGCGCCGTTGCCGGGGAGATCAAGACACGCTGCAAGGGGAGTCTCCACATCCCAATCTCTTTACTTTGTTTTTGTCTTGCTTTACTTTATTTACTACTTTGTTTGCTGCACTAAAACAAAACACAAAAAAATTAGTTGCTAGTTTTACTTTATTTACTGTTTTGCACTCTATATCAAAAACACAAAAAAAATTAGTTACTTGCATTTACTTATTTCAACATGTTTCCTCCTAAGTTCACCCTAAAAGACATACCGGTAGGACGTGGGTCTATAATTGGGAGAGATAATATAGAAGAATTTTTCACTCATGTTAGTACCGTTGAAGATTTTGAAGATAGACACTTGGTAGAACTTGCTCCTACTTTTGAAATTGCTGCTGCTTCTTTAGTTCGTATGTTGGAAACTAAATTTGTTAATCTCAATCCTATAATCCAACACATGTTTCTTACACTCGGTGATATGGAAGAAGGGGAAAAGAAATATTTTGTTTTAGAAACCCTTCTTAAAGAATTTGGTGGTGTAGCAAGAGAGGCTAGAAAGGTCTTTATTAAATATAAGATGCTTGGCTCTTATACCAATTTTGTTAGTATCCTTGAAAAGATGGACATGGAGAGAGTAAGTTACACTAATAATATTAATGATGGTGGGGAAATTAAGACAACAATACCTTGTAAGCTCCTGGGAATGAGTGACGCTCTAGAAAATAACTATGGTTGGCTTGTACCTGAAAATTTGTTTGACGAGGATAGCAAACCTAAGAATAATGAAAAGGGAGCCTCTGAAACTCACATAGATAAGATAAAATGCATAGTTGAGAAAACTCCTAACACCAATTTTGATGTTTTACCTCTTGATAATACTTGATACACACTTTCTGCGCCTAGCTGAAAGGCGTTAAAGAAAAGCGCTTATGGGAGACAACCCATGTTTTTACTACAGTACCTTTATTTTATATTTGAGTCTTGGAAGTTGTTTACTACTTTAGCAACCTCTCCTTATCTTAGTTTTGTGCATTGTTGTGCCAAGTAAAGTCGTTGATAGTAAGGCTCATACTAGATTTGGATTACTGCGCAGAAACAGATTTCTTTGCTGTCACGAATCTGGGCCAAATTCTCTGTAGGTAACTCAGAAAATTATGCCAATTTACGTGAGTGATCCTCAGATATGTATGCAACTTTCATTCAATTTGAGCATTTTCATTTGAGCAAGTCTGGTTCCTCAATAAAATTCGTCTTTACGAACTGTTCTGTTTTGACAGATTCTGCCTTTTATTTCGCATTGCCTGTTTTGCTATGCTTGATGGATTTTTCGATTCCATTGACTTTCAGTAGCTTTGTGCAATGTCCAGAAGTGTTAAGAATGATTATGTCACCTCTGAAAATGTAAATTTTGATTGTGCACTAACCCTCTAATGGGTTGTTTTGAGTTTGGTGTGGAGGAAGTTTTCAAGGATCAAGAGAGGGAGATGATACAACATGATCAAGGAGAGTGAAAGCTCTAAGCTTGGGTATGCCCCGGTGGTTCACCCCTGCATATATCAAGAAGACTCAAGCGTCTAAGCTTGGGGATGCCCAAGGCATCCCCTTCTTCATCGACAATATTATCAGGTTCCTCCCCTAAAACTATATTTTTATTCCATCACATCTTATGTGCTTTGCTTGGAGCGTCTGTTTGTTTTTGTTTTTGTTTTGTTTGAATAAAATGGATCCTAGCATTCTTTGTGTGGGAGAGAGACACGCTCCGCTGTTGCATATGGACAAGTATGTCCTTAGGCTTTACTCATAGTATTCATGGCGAAAGTTTCTTCTTCGTTAAATTGTTATATGGTTGGAATTAGAAAATGTTACATGTAGTAATTACTAAAATGTCTTGGATAATGTGATACTTGGAAATTGTTGTGCTCATGTTTAAGCTCTTGCATCATATACTTTTCACCTATTAATGAAGAAATACATAGAGCTTGCTAAAATTTGGTTTGCATATTTGGTCTCTCTAAAGTCTAGATAATTTCTAGTATTGAGTTTGAACAACAAGGAAGACGGTGTAGAGTCTTATAATGTTTACAATATGTCTTTTATGTGAGTTTTGCTGCACCGCTTCATCCTTGTGTTTGTTTCAAATAGCCTTGCTAGCCTAAACCTTGTATCGAGAGGGAATACTTCTCATGCATCCAAAATACTTGAGCCAACCACTATGCCATTTGTGTCCACCATACCTACCTACTACATGGTATTTCTCCGCCATTCCAAAGTAAATTGCTTGAGTGCTACCTTTAAAATTTCTATCCTCTACCTTTACAATATATAGCTCATGGGACAAATAGCTTAAAAACTATTGTGGTATTGAATATGTACTTATGCACTTTATCTCTTATTAAGTTGCTTGTTGTGCGATAATCATGTTCCTGGGGACGCCATCAACTACTCTTTGTTGAATATCATGTGAGTTGCTATGCATGTTCGTCTTGTCTGAAGTAAGGGAGATTTACCACTAAAATGGTTAGAGCATGCATAATGTTAGAGAAGAACATTGGGCCGCTAACTAAAGCCATGAATCATGGTGGAAGTTTCAGTTTTGGACATATATCCTCAATCTCATATGAGAAAATTAATTGTTGCTACATGCTTATGCATATAAGAGGAGTCCATTATCTGTTGTCTATGTTGTCCCGGTATGGATGTCTAAGTTGAGAATAATCAATAGCGAGAAATCCAATGCGAGCTTTCTCCTTAGACCTTTGTACAGGCGGCATAGAGGTACCCCTTTGTGACACTTGGTTAAAACATGTGCATTGCGATAATCCCGGTAATCCAAGCTAATTAGGACAAGGTGCGGGCACTATTAGTATACTATGCATGAGGCTTGCAACTTGTAAGATATAATTTACATAACACATATGCTTTATTACTACCGTTGACAAAATTGTTTCTTGTTTTCAAAACCAAAGCTCTAGCACAAATATAGCAATCGATGCTTTCCTCTTTGAAGGACCTTTCTTTTACTTTTATGTTGAGCCAAGTTCACCTATCTCTCTCCACCTCAAGAAGCAAACACTTGTGTGAACTGTGCATTGATTCCTACATACTTGCATATTGCACTTGTTATATTACTTTACATTGACAATATCCATGAGATATACATGTTATAAGTTGAAAGCAACCGCTGAAACTTCATCTTCCTTTGTGTTGCTTCAATTCCTTTACTTTGAATTATTGCTTTATGAGTTAACTCTTATGCAAGACTTATTGATGCTTGTCTTGAAAGTACTATTCATGAAAAGTCTTTGCTATATGATTCGGTTGTTTACTCATGTCATTTACATTGTTTGGATCGCTGCATTCATTACATATGCTTACAATAGTATGATCAAGGTTATGATGGCATGTCACTCCAGAAATTATCTTTGTTATCGTTTACTCGCTTCGGGACGAGCGTAAACTAAGCTTGGGGATGCTGATACGTCTCCGACGTATCGATAATTTCTTATGTTCCATGCCACATTATTGATGATATCTACATGTTTTATGCATACTTTATGTCATATTTATGCATTTTCCGGCACTAACCTATTAACGAGATGCCGAAGAGCCGATTCTTTGTTTCTGCTGTTTTTGGTTTCAGAAATCCTAGTAAGGAAATATTCTCGGAATTGGACGAAATCAACGCCCAGGGGCCTATTTTCACACGAAGCTTCCAGAAGACCGGAGAGCTGACGAAGTGGGGCCACGAGGCGGCGCCACTCTAGGGCGGCGCGGCCCAAGCCCTGGTCGCGCCGACCTACTGTGTGGGCCCCTCGTGACGCCCCTTGACCTGCCCTTCCGCCTACAAATAGCCTTCGTCGCGAAACCCCCAGTACCGAGAGCCACGATACGGAAAACCTTCCAGAGACGCCGCCGCCGCCAATCCCATCTCGGGGGATTCAGGAGATCGCCTCCGGCACCCTGCCGGAGAGGGGAATCATCTCCCGGAGGACTCTACACCGCCATGGTCGCCTCCGGAGTGATGAGTGAGTAGTCTACCCCTGGACTATGGGTCCATAGCAGTAGCTAGATGGTTGTCTTCTCCTTATGTGCTTCATTGTCGGATCTTGTGAGCTGCCGAACATGATCAAGATCATCTATCTGTAATGCTATATGTTGTGTTTGTTGGGATCCGATGAATAGAGAATACTATGTTATGTTGATTATCAATTTATATCTATGTGTTGTTTATGATCTTGCATGCTCTCCGTTATTAGTAGAGGCTCTGGTCAAGTTTTTGCTAGTAACTCCAAGAGGGAGTGTTTATGCTCGATAGTGGGTTCATGTCTCCGTGAATCTGGGGGAGTGAGAGAAACCTCTAAGATTATGGATGTGTTGTTGCCACTAGGGATAAAACATTGATGCTATGTCCGAGGATGTAGTTATTGATTACATTACGCACCATACTTAATGCAATTGTCTGTTGTTTTCAACTTAATACTGGAAGGGGTTCGGATGATAACCTGAAGGTGGACTTTTTAGGCATAGATGCATGCTGGATAGCGGTCTATGTACTTTGTCGTAATGCCCAATTAAATCTCACAATACTCATCATATCATGTATGTGCATGGTCATGCCCTCTTTATTTGTCAATTGCCCAACTGTAATTTGTTCACCCAACATGCTATTTATCTTATGGGAGAGACACCTCTACTGAACTGTGGACCCCGGTCCATTCTTTACATCTGAAATACAATCTACTGCAATAATTGTTCTACTGTTCTCTGCAAACAATCATCATCCACACTATACATCTAATCCTTTGTTACAGCAAGCCGGTGAGATTGACAACCTCACTGTTTCGTTGGGGCAAAGTACTTTGGTTGTGTTGTGCAGGTTCCACGTTGGCGCCGGAATCCCTGGTGTTGCGCCGCACTACATCTCGCCGCCATCAACCTTCAACATGCTTCTTGGCTCCTACTGGTTCGATAAACCTTGGTTTCATACTGAGGGAAAACTTGCCGCTGTACGCATCACACCTTCCTCTTGGGGTTCCCAACGGACGCGTGCTGTACGCATGTCACTATAAAAGAGGTCTTCTTCCCCATTGTTCTAGGAGTTCTTTGACACGTTTTCGACCACCATTCTTGACCTTTTTGAGCTTGCTTTCCCACCCATGCCTCCCATGATTCTTGCATATTCTTGAGGGATTTGAAAAAGCGGATCTAGATCTACAACCTTCACCAATCAATTCCTCCTCTAAGTGAGGGGAACCCTTGGGATCTAGATCTTAGATTCATTTGTTGATTTCCACCCTTGTTCTTCCTCTTTAGTTCTTCCATAGCTAAGAGTCTGTGTATACCAAGTGCGTGAAGGAACTGAGAAGGAAAAGAGGCTGATCTATAGATGCATCTGAAAAATCACACTATCTGCACTGACAAACTGAAAACCAAAGAACATTGAATAACCTGTGAGATGTGTTCTGCAGCTGCAACCCGTGGCTTGACAACTTCACAGTTTGCAATGACCAGGGTGTTAGGGACACTTCCATCGGTCTGAAACCAATTGGTGATTAAAAAATGCTTAGTTAGATTCAAATAAAAAAAATATCATTGTGTAAAAGAGAGCCTAAGAATCAGTTGCAGATGCTAAAAAAACTGATTGTGGAAACACTTCACCTGCTCTGACAGGTAAAGGCGCTGACGGTTCTTGTAGGTAGCCTGCTCGAACTGAGGACCCCACCTGTTCCCAATCAAACCAAGAGATCAGCAGATCTTTAGTTGCAGAACCACTATTGGAAGCCAAAAATGCTGAGCAATTAAACCAGCATTGATTTCAAACAGAATGCCACTGATTTGTGATGATTGCTTTTAGCTGTACCCCGCGGTGAGTAGGAATGCACCACAAAACCAATGCTCATAAAGTATTTTAATAAAATCACATTTCATCACTCTAGTGGTAGATAAAAAACGGCAACCAGATTTACAAGATGGATGGCACCAGCAGGAGCCACGACATCCAAACAATTCACTGAAGCAAGCATTGCATCGACACCCAAGCTCCAAATCCCCATCTCAGACAGTGGCACGCCACAAAATCCCAGACCCAAAAACCCTAGGACACTACTAGTACAACTCAACCCCATAATTCACCCCCTGCTCGCCATACTAGCCCAGGCACTAACCATGCCACGGATCTGGAGCCACAGCCACCGTAGGCTGCACATGCACAAGGCAAAACCCTAGAAACGGTCCCGTGACCCCAAAACCCTAACCCCCCAAATGAATCTACTGGAGACAACGGCTACGACCGCTGAACGGTGGAAATGGAGGAGGCTGGGGAGAGGGGAGGGTGGAGGAGGAGACGGGGATTACCGGCAGGAGAGGGAGGGCCAGACGAGGTTGTGGTTCGCGAACCAGTCGTAGAGGACGGGGATGAGCGACTTCCACTGCGCGTACCGCTCGTCCACCGCCGCCCTCGACCCGCCCTTCTCCTTCATCTCCGCGCCGCTGGTGGCCGCCGCCGGCGACTGCTCCGGGCCTCTCTCGCGCGCTCTGTGTGGGAGGGGAGGAGCTCGTCTCTGGGCTGTTCCTGTCTGCCTCCCGCTCTGCTCGCAGTGTCCCCCGGGTGCCAGTAAAGTAGAGTATCCTAGGTTGGGGGTGAACTGGAAAATGGTAACATCTGCGCTGCGCGTGGGCTGAGCCCTTCTGTGTTTGGGCTCGTGGGTACATGGAAAGACAGTGGACTTTGTAGGCTTCAGTAATCTGGGCTCCTTTCCTAGCAGATCTTCTAGTGGGCCTTTTCTTTCTTGGTTTTAGGAATTTCTCAACCCGTAAAATTTGCTTCACTCTTCTCAAAAGAATAGTTGCATCCTCAAGCATAAAAGTTGCACGCAAAAAATGGGGTGCGATGGTTTGGTGGCGGTAAAACTTGATATGAGCAAAACCTACGATAGGGTGGAGTGGGACTTCCTTGAGGAATGATGGAGAAGATGGGTTTTGCGGCGCAATGGGTGCATGTGATCATGAACTGTGTTCGGACAGTGACATATTGCGTCAGAGTGAATATAAGACTATCATAGGCCTTTGCTCCAGAACGTGGCTTGCAGCAGGGGGATCCTTTATCCCCTACATGCATGTTTATTATTTGCATGGAAGCTTTCTCTATTCTACTGCAGAAGGTGCAAGATGATGGTTCTATAGATGGTGTGAAAATCTCTGATGGGGGCAAGATAAACCAGTTGTTCTTCACTGAAGATTTCTTAATAGTGCTGAAGGCTAACGTTAAGAGTGCAAAAAAACTGCAAGCGGTGCTTGCTTTGTACGAGAAGCAGTTTGGACGGTTATGAAACAAGGACAAGTCATCGGCTTCCTTCAATAAGGGGATACGAGCGAGAACAAAAAAAATACAATCCAGGGTGAGCTTGGCATACCACGGGAGTCGCAAAATCAAAGGTACCTAGTCCTGCAAGTTCACTTGGGTCACTCTAAAAGCAAAGGTTTGAATATATAAAGGAGAAAAATTGGAGGCGCATAGAGGGATGGAAAGAAAGATTATTGTCTAAAGCTGGTAAACAGATACTAGTTAAATTTGTCGCCCAGGCGATACCACATATGACATGTCCTATTTCCATCTCACAACAAAATTTATTGGAAGAAATTAGCAGTATGATATGTCGGTTGATGGTGCTTGACACCGTTGGGTAACCCCAAGAGGAAGGTGTGATGAGCACAGGAGCAAGTTTTCCCACACTAAGAAACCAAGGTTCAATCGAACAGTTGGAGAAAGTCGTGACTTCTGAAGGTGTTGCTAGCTGACTATTGGCAGGGCGCACTACCGGCGTCAGCAACAACGTGGAACCTCCACACAACACAACCAAAAAACTTTGCCCCAACTCACAGTGAGGTTGTCAATATCGCCAGTTTTGCTGAACACAAAGGATTAAACGTATCGAGTGGAAAGAGAACAATGCTTGCAGAAAGTAAACAGAATAGGATTGCAGTAGATGAATTTATCAGTGTAAAAGAAAGGACCGAGGTCCGCAGTTCACTAGAGGTGTCTCTCCATAAAGATAAATAACATGTTGGGTGAACAAATTACAGTTAAGCAATTGAAAAAAGAAAGACCATACATGACAAGATGATTACTACGAGATTCGTTTGGGCATTACAACATAATACTTAGATTGTAATCCAATTGTGTCTATGACTAATAATCCACCTTCCGGTTATCGTTCGAACCCCTTCCAGTATTAAGTTGCAAGCAACAGATTATCGCATTAAGCAATGTGTGTAAAGTAAACAATAGAATTACCCTTAGATAAAACATTGTTGTTTTCTCCCTAGTAGCATCAACAGATCTACGATATTAGAAGTTATTATCACTCTTCCAGAAAACTAGAGGCATGAACCTACTATCGAGCATAAATACTTCCTCTTGGAGTCACAAGAATTTACTTCGCCATAGCAACTACTAGCAACGGAGAGCATGCAAGATGATAAAGACATCCCATCTATTGATACAACTGTTGTAACTACAGCTACACAAATACAAGGACCAATCACTCGAGCTCGTGCCAAACAACTTAACTATCAGGTACTATTGTTTCTTGGAACTATTCCTCCCATACATGAGAATATGATGCTGCCTAAATCAGATATGTTTGTTACTCTTAGGAATGATGGACCTTGCAGGATGAGGAGAACAAACATTGGAGCATGATCACACATGGAGGAGATGGCAGCAAACATTTGAGGATTGAAGAGGACGCCGCAAGTGAAGATTTAAGAACTTTAAAGCCACCATAAGAAGAGATGAAGACATGGACGAAATATAGAGTTTTCCACTTCATAATTTCGTGCATAGCATAATATGGTGCTGCGTCACCTTTAGTTTTGGGCCAGGCCCATGCCATTTTTGCAGGAATTAAGTCAGCCACTTTTTAGAGTCTGTATTGAAGGGGGAAAGGTCTTGTAGGGTTGGTTCGGCCACCATATGTATGGCTGGCCGAAACCCCACATTTTCCTCCTTTAAATACCACGATAGTCGTCACGTTTAGACTCGGATTTTGATTTGACTAAAAGTTAGTCAATGTTGCAACTCTCATGTACTTCTTTTGAGGCCAACGCCTAGAACAAGACCGACTATTTGGAATCACACCATATTCAATAAAGCTTTCATCTTTCATCGGCAATATTCTGATTGCATCATTAGTTCTTACTTGTTCTCGACTCTCGCTAGTCAGAATGATCGTGCATCCGTAAGATCACTAACTCTCGGAGATTGTCCTAGCGACTGCATTGCGCACGAGCTTTGCACGTGTAGTCGGATCGTCAACCACGAACTCCACCAACAAATCGATTTATCCTCGTCTCATCGAAAGATCGGCCACCTTTGCCCTATCAAGTGGTATCAGATTCCAGGTTGCTCGCTCAGATTTTACAGTTTTCCTAGTGTAGATTCCATCTGCCTTCATACCCATAAAACCACAAAAAAGCCAAAAATATATTAGATTTGGATCATCCGTCCCATAGCCCCTGCCACGCCTTTCATTGTCTTTTCAGTTTTGCATAGTTAAATTTGTGTCTGCATCTTCGTATCGAGCTGCTGGTCTTAACGCCTAGTTCCTTTAGAGTTTCGAGTTCTGCTCATAGCGCCACCGCCACTCGCACCATACGCAGATTACCGCCACCACTGCCATATTGATGTCTACGCCCCCCTCCTTTTCCTGTAGACAGTGTTGGGCCTCCAAGAGCAGAGGTTTGTAGAACAGCAGCAAGTTTTCCCTTAAGTGGATCACCCAAGGTTTATCGAACTCAGGGAGGAAGAGGTCAAAGATATCCCTCTCATGCAACCCTGCAACCACAAAGCAAGAAGTCTCTTGTGTCCCCAACACACCTAATAGGTGCACTAGTTCGGCGAAGAGATAGTGAAATACAGGTGGTATGAATAAGTAGTAGCAACGGCACCAGAAAAGTGCTTTGCCCAGGACAGTAAACAAGCAGTAGTAACGTAGCAAAGATGTGCTTAAAGAGAACGGTAAACAAGCAGCGATAGCAGTATTTAGGAACAAGGCCTAGGGATCGTACTTTCACTAGTGGACACTCTCAACATTGATCACATAACAGAATAAATAAATGCATACTCTACACTCTTGTTGGATGATGAACACATTGCGTAGGATTACACGAACCCTCAATGCCGGAGTTAACAAGCTCCACAATTCAATGTTCATATTTAAATAACCTTAGAGTGTAAGAAAGATCAATACGACTAAACCAAGTACTAACATAGCAAGCACACTGTCACCTTCACACTATGTAGGAGGAATAGATCACATCAATACCATCATAGCAATAGTTAACTTCATAATCTACAAGAGATCATAATCATAGCATACGCCAAGTACTAACACGGATGCACACACTGTCACCATTACACCGTGCAGGAGGAATAAAACTACTTTAATAACATCACTAGAGTAGCACATAGATAAATAGTGATACAAAACTCATATGAATCTCAATCATGTAAAGCAGCTCATGAGATTATTGTATTGAGGTACATGGGAGAGAGATGAACCACATAGCTACAGCGGAGCCCTCAGCCTCAGGGGTGGATTACTCCCTCCTCATCATGGAGGCAGCGATGGCGGTGAAGATGGCCGTGAAGACGGCGGTGGAGATGGCTCCAGGGGCAATTCCCCGTCCCGGCAGGGTGCCGGAACAGCGACTTCTGTCCCCCGAATTGGACTTTCGCGATGGCGGCGGCTCTGGATGGTTTTCTCTGTTTTCGTCGAACTGGTCGATGTTTTTAGGTCAGGGACGAATATATAGGCGGAGAGGCGGCGCAAGGAGGCGGCTGGGGCCCCCACACCATAGGCTGGCGCGGCCAGGGGGGCACCCGCGCCGCCTTATGGTGTGGGCCCCCTGCTGCCCGCCTCCGACTCTCCTTCGGTGTTCCGGAAGCTTCCGGGAATTCTAAGACTTTCGGTGTTGATTTCGTCCGATTCCGAAAATATTTCCTTACGAGGATTTCTGATACCAAAAATAGCAGAAAACAGCAACTGGCCTTTCGGCATCTCGTCAATAGGTTAGTTCCGGAAAACGCATAAATATGACATAAAATGTGAACAAAACATGTTGGTATTGTCATAAAACAAGCATGGTACATCAGAAATTATAGATACGTTGGAGACGTATCAGCATCCCCAAGCTTAGTTCCTACTCGTCCTCGAGTAGGTAAACGATAAAAGATAATTTCTGAGGTGACATGCTACCAACATAATCTTAATCATACCATTGTAAAGCTTATGAGATGAATGCAGCGATTCGAAACAATGTAAATGCAATGAGTAAACAATTGAATCATATAGCAAAGACTTTTCATGAATAGTACTTTCAAGACAAGCATCAATAAGTCTTGCATAAGAGTTACTCATAAAGCAATAAATTCTTAGTAAAAGGTATTGAAGCAACACAATGGAAGATTAAGTTTCAGCGGTTGCTTTCAACTTGTAACATGTATATCTTATGGATAGTTGTCAATGCAAAGCAATATAACAAGTGCAATAAGCAAGTATGTAAGAATCAATGCACAGTTAACACAAGTGTTTGCTTCTAAGATAGAGAGAAATGGATAAACTGACTCAACATAAAAGTAAAAGAAAAGGCCCTTCGCAGAGGGAAGCATTGATTGCTATATTTGTGCTAGAGCTTTGGTTCTGAAAGCAAGAAACAATTTTGTCAACGGTAGTAATAAAGCATATGTATCATGTAAATTATATCCTACAAGTTGCAAGTCTCATGCATAGTATACTAATAGTGCCCGCACCTTGTCCTAATTAGCTTGGACTACCGGATCATCGCAATACACATGTTTTAACCAAGTGTCACAATGGGGTACCTCTATGCCGCTTGTACAAAGGTCTAAGGAGAAAGCTCGCATTGGATTTCTCGCTATTGATTATTCTCAACTTAGACATCCATACCGGGACAACATAGACAACAGATAATGGACTCCTCTTTAATGCATAAGCATGTGGCAACAATTATTATTCTCATATGAGATTGAGGATATATGTCCAAAACTGAAACTTCCACCATGGATCATGGCTTTAGTTAGCGGCCCAATGTTCTTCTCTAACAATATGCATGCTTAACCATAAGGTGGTAGATCTCCCTTACTTCAGACAAGACGAACATGCATAGCAACTCACATGATATTCAACAAAGAATAGTTGATGGCGTCCCCAGTGAACATGGTTATCGCACAACAAGCAACTTAATAAGAGATAAAGTGCATAAGTACATATTCAATACCACAATAGTTTTTAAGCTATTTGTCCCATGAGCTATATATTGTAAAGGTGAATGATGGAATTTTAAAGGTAGCACTCAAGCAATTTACTTTGGAATGGCGGAGAAATACCATGTAGTAGGTAGGTATGGTGGACTCGAATGGCATAGTGGTTGGCTCAAGGGTTTCAGATGCATGAGAAGTGATCCCTCTCGATACAAGGCTTAGGCTAGCAAGGTTATTTGAAGCAAACACAAGCATAAACTAGTACATCAAAACTTACATAAAAGACATATTACAAGCATTATAAGACTATACATCGTCTTCCTTGTTGTTCAAACACCTCACTAGAAAATATCTAGACTCTAGAGAAACCACTCATGCAATCCAAATTTTAACAAGCTCTATGTATTTCTTCACTAATAGGTGCAAAGTATATGATGCAAGAGCTTAAACATGAGCACAACAATTGCCAAGTATCACATTATCCAAGACATTTTACCAATTACTACATGTATCATTTTCCAATTCCAACCATATAACAATTTAACGAAGAAGAAACTTCGCCATGAATATTATGAGTAAAGCCTAAGGACATACTTGTCCATATGCTACAGCGGAGCGTGTCTCTCTCCCACAAAGTGAATGCTAGGATCCATTTTAGTCAAACAAAACAAAAACAAAAACAAACCGACGCTCCAAGAAAAGCACATAAGATGTGATGGAATAAAAATATAGTTTCAAGAGAAGGAACCTGATAATTTGTCGATGAAGAAGGGGATGCCTTGGGCATCCCCAAGCTTAGACGCTTGAGTCTTCTTGATATATGCAGGGGTGAACCACCGGGGCATCCCCAAGCTTAGAGCTTTCACTCTTCTTGATCATAGTATATCATCCTCCTCTCTTGACCCTTGAAAACTTCCTTCACACCAAACTTCTCATAAACTTCATTAGAGGGGTTAGTACATAATTAAAAACTCACATGTTCAGAGGTGACACAATCATTCTTAACACTTCTGGACATTGCTCAAAGCTACTGGAAGGTAATGGAACAAAGAAATCCACCCAACACAGCGAAAGAAGCAATGCGAAATAAAAGGCAGAATCTGTCAAAACAGAACAGTCCGTAAAGACGAATTTTTAATAAATACTGCCGTTGCTCAGATCAGAAAAACCAAAACTAATGAAAGTTGCGTACATATCTGAGGAACACGCACGTAAATTGGCATATTTTTCTGAGTTACCTACAGAGAAAACAGCCCAGATTCGTGACAGATAGAAATATGTTTCTGCGCAGAAATCCAAATCTAGTATCAACCTTCGATTAGAGGCTTCACTTGGCACAACAAAACACAAAACTAAGATAAGGAGAGGTTGCTACAGTAGTAAACAACTTCCAAGACACAAAAATAAAACAAGGTACTGTAGCAAAATAAACACATGGGTTATCTCCCAAGAAGTTCTTTCTTTATAGCCATTAAGATGGGCTCAGCAGTTTTAATGATGCACTCGCAAGAAATTGTATTTGAAGCAAAAAGAGCATCAAGAGGCAAATTAGAAACACATTTAAGTCTAACATGCTTCCTATGCATAGGAATCTTGTAAATAAACAAGTTCATGAAGAGCAAAGTAACAAGCATAGGAAGATAAAACAAGTATAGCTTCAAGATTCTCAACATAAAGAGGGGAAACTTAATATTATTAAGATGCATACGACCATATTTCCCTTTCTCATAATAACTTTCAGTAGCATCATTGATGAAATTCACAATATACCCATCACTTAAAACATTCTTATCATGGTTCATATGCATAGAAGTATCATTAATTTTGGCATAAGAAGAGTTATTCTCATTAATAGTAATTGGAGCAAGATTATTATCAAGAATTTGAACATGGTAAACAAGTTGCATATTAAGGGAATTGTTTTTGGTAATCCAATCATGACTATGACAAGTTTCATAAGGATAGTTAGAACCTATATCATAGCGTTCTTTATAATAATCATCAAAGATCGGAGGCACAGTGTCATCATAAGAAATAGAATAGTTATCTTTCACAGTCGGTTTATCTGTGTCCACACCATCATTGTTATTAGAAGGAGATGTATCAAGAACATAATGACCAGTAGCAAAAGGATTTTCAAACACCTCTTCCCCAAGCTTAGAGCTTTCTATATCATTATGGGAGGAAGCATGGATAGCACTGACACTATGGCAATTATTGTCATCATCATTTTCAGAATTAGTTTCCCAGAGATTTGCAATATCAAAAGTAGTGTGCTCATTCAAATCATGATTGCTAATGTATGTAGAGGGCATAGGAAGATCATCGTATTCAGATTCATTATCACAATAATCATTAGGAGCAACATACTTACGGTTACCTAGCGTTATCTCATTCACGCGGGGATACGCCGTTACCTCTTTCTTTTTATTCTCCTTCTTCTTCTTCTTCGTTCCCTTCTTCTTCTTCTTCTCTTCCTTCTCCTCGTTCCCTTCTTTAGGAGGAAGAGGCTTGAAGGGTAGCTTGTCCGCATAACCTGATTTACTTTCAGAAACAATAGAAGAAACTTGGGAGGATCCCTCCTTTTCATTAATTAGTTGAAAACACACAGCGGTCCTATCATATTTTGGCAAGGTGTCATCTTCTAAAATATTTTGTATGTAAGTATTTGTATGGCTATTATCAATGCAATAAGAAAAACACCCATGCAGGACATCATCAATATCAAGATCACTCATATGTAACAAAGAGATTTTTCTCGACAGTTCTTCACACCCCAAAAATAAAGTAAGTTCATCATGCTGATTAGGAGTAATTTCACCATCACAATACAAATTTGCAGCACTCATTGGGTTCAAATTATCATTGGAGGAGCATTGAAAATTAAAATGACCCACTTCATGGCAAACTTCACAAATAAAAGGATAGAGGGCACAAACTTTTTTACCAAGATCATCTAGAGCCCTAAGCCACTTTCTAGTTTTTTCAGTAGTATGATGGATACAATATTCATCTTTGATTTGATTAATTCCACAAGGTCTATGTATTCCACAAAAATTAACATGCTTATAGGAAATAGCATTCTTAGGAGTTTGAGCATGCTTATTGCAATAATTAACAACAATTTCATTCTTCATGCAAGCCTCTTTAAAAGGTTCATGATACTTATCAAAATTCTTTTTAGGCAATTCAAAATGAGAAGCAAAGGCTTTATAAAGATTTGCAGCAACTTGAGAGTCAAGACCATAAGTAGCACTCATATTTCGAAATTTATCGGTATCCATAAAAGCTTCAATGCATTCATAATCATAATTTATACCTGACTCTTTACCTTTGTCGTTCTCCCATCCTTCAGCGTTCTCCTCAATCCGATCAAGAAGATCCCACCTAGCTTCAACCTCCTTGCTCGTGAAAGATCCCTCCGAACACGCGTCTAGATAGTCCTTGTGTTGTCATGAAAGCCTCGCATAAAAATTGTTAACAATAACATTACGGGGGAGCTCATGATTGGGACATTTGAGCATTAGTGACTTCAGTCTCCCCCACGCTTGAGAAATACTCTCTCCATCACGAGGATAAAAGTTATAAATATAATTCCTATCAATATGCACTTCATGAGGAGGATAAAATTTAGAATAAAAGAGAGATGCAATTTCCTCCCAACCAAGAGAATGTCTATTCTCCAACAATTTATACCAATGCGCCGCTTTACCAGACAGCGAAACAGAGAATAGCTTCTTCCTCACTTCATCCATGGATATACCTGCACACTTGAATAACCCGCATAATTCGTGCAAAAACAGTAAATGATCTCTAGGATGGACAGTTCCATCCCCTTTATAGTGGTTGTCCATAACACGTTCAATAATTTTCATAGGTATTTTATACGGAATACTTTCAGCAGGTGGATTTAAAATATCAGAAGCATCATTAGAGTTATCGCATATGGGAGATAAAGCATTATCAGAGCAAAATATTTCTTCCAAAGCTGAGGAGCAGAAAAGATTATTTTTATATGAACTAGCTTCCCCAAGCTTAGACTTATCCATACTATTAGCAGTAATTGCATTCATACTAATAACATCGCTACTAGCATGCAAATAAGGTTCCATAGGTTTTTTAATTTTCGCATCAAACAATTCTAAATCAGGAAAAAGATTAAAAAGCTCACCAATTTTTTTGTTGTTTTCCATTATGCCTAACTAGTGAAAATAAAAACAAGAAACAAAAAGATGCAATTGTAGAATCTAAAGGAAATAGCTTCGAGTACTTACAACGGCACCGGAAAATAGCTTAGTAGCCGAGATCCGGAGTGTGAGTACCTTTTACCTTTCCTCCCCGGCAACGGCGCCAGAAAATAGCTTGATGTCTACGCCCCCCTCCTTTTCCTGTAGACAGTGTTGGGCCTCCAAGAGCAGAGGTTTGTAGAACAGCAACAAGTTTTCCCTTAAGTGGATCACCCAAGGTTTATCGAACTCAGGGAGGAAGAGGTCAAAGATATCCCTCTCATGCAACCCTGCAACCACAAAGCAAGAAGTCTCTTGTGTCCCCAACACACCTAATAGGTGCACTAGTTCGGCGAAGAGATAGTGAAATACAGGTGGTATGAATAAGTAGTAGCAACGGCACCAGAAAAGTGCTTTGCCCAGGACAGTAAACAAGCAGTAGTAACGCAGCAGTAGTAACGCAGTAGAACAGTAAACAAGCAGCGATAGCAGTATTTAGGAACAAGGCCTAGGGATCGTACTTTCACTAGTGGACACTCTCAACATTGATCACATAACAGAATAGATAAATGCATACTCTACACTCTTGTTGGATGATGAACACATTGCGTAGGATTACACGAACCCTCAATGCCGGAGTTAACAAGCTCCACAATTCAATGTTCATATTTAAATAACCTTAGAGTGTAAGAAAGATCAATACGACTAAACCAAGTACTAACATAGCAAGCACACTGTCACCTTCACACTATGTAGGAGGAATAGATCACATCAATACCATCATAGCAATAGTTAACTTCATAATCTACAAGAGATCATAATCATAGCATACGCCAAGTACTAACACGGATGCACACACTGTCACCATTACACCGTGCAGGAGGAATAAAACTACTTTAATAACATCACTAGAGTAGCACATAGATAAATAGTGATACAAAACTCATATGAATCTCAATCATGTAAAGCAGCTCATGAGATTATTGTATTGAGGTACATGGGAGAGAGATGAACCACATAGCTACAGCGGAGCCCTCACCTCGTGGGTGGATTACTCCCTCCTCATCATGGAGGCAGCGATGGCGGTGAAGATGGCGGTGAAGACGGCGGTGGAGATGGCTCCGGGGCAATTCCCCGTCCGGCAGGGTGCCGGAACAGCGACTTCGTCCCCCGAATTGGACTTTCGCGATGGCGGCGGCTCTGGATGGTTTTCTCGTTTCCGTCGAATCGGTCGATGTTTTTAGGTCGGGGACGAATATATAGGCGGAGAGGTGGCGCAAGGAGGCGGTGGGGCCCCCACACCATAGGGCCGGCGCGCCAGGGGGCACCCGCGCCGCCTTATGGTGTGGGCCCCTCATGCCCGCCTCCGACTCTCCTTCGGTGTTCCGGAAGCTTCCGGGAATTCTAAGACTTTCGGTGTTGATTTCGTCCGATTCCGAAAATATTTCCTTACTAGGCTTTCAGAACCCAAAAACAGCAGAAAACAAGAACTGCCTTTCGGCATCTCGTCAATAGGTTAGTTCCGTAAAAACGCATAAATATGACATAAAATGTGAACAAAACATGTTGGTATTGTCATAAAACAAGCATGGTACATCAGAAATTATAGATACGTTGGAGACGTATCAGCATCCCCTAGCTTAGTTCCTACTCGTCCTCGAGTAGGTAAACGATAAAAGATAATTTCTGAGGTGACATGCTACCAACATAATCTTAATCATACCATTGTAAAGCTTATGAGATGAATGCAGCGATTCGAAACAATGTAAATGCAATGAGTAAACAATTGAATCATATAGCAAAGACTTTTCATGAATAGTACTTTCAAGACAAGCATCAATAAGTCTTGCATAAGAGTTACTCATAAAGCAATAAATTCTTAGTAAAAGGTATTGAAGCAACACAATGGAAGATTAAGTTTCAGCGGTTGCTTTCAACTTGTAACATGTATATCTTATGGATAGTTGTCAATGCAAGGCAATATAACAAGTGCAATAAGCAAGTATGTAAGAATCAATGCACAGTTAACACAAGTGTTTGCTTCTAAGATAGAGAGAAATGGATAAACTGACTCAACATAAAAGTAAAAGAAAAGGCCCTTCGCAGAGGGAAGCATTGATTGCTATATTTATGCTAGAGCTTTGGTTTTGAAAGCAAGAAACAATTTTGTCAACGGTAGTAATAAAGCATATGTATCATGTAAATTATATCCTACAAGTTGCAAGTCTCATGCATAGTATACTAATAGTGCCCGCACCTTGTCCTAATTAGCTTGGACTACCGGATCATCGCAATACACATGTTTTAACCAAGTGTCACAATGGGGTACCTCTATGCCGCCTGTACAAAGGTCTAAGGAGAAAGCTCGCATTGGATTTCTCGCTATTGATTATTCTCAACTTAGACATCCATACCGGAACAACATAGACAACAGATAATGGACTCCTCTTTAATGCATAAGCATGTGGCAACAATTATTATTCTCATATGAGATTGAGGATATATGTCCAAAACTGAAACTTCCACCATGGATCATGGCTTTAGTTAGCGGCCCAATGTTCTTCTCTAACAATATGCATGCTTAACCATAAGGTGGTAGATCTCCCTTACTTCAGACAAGATGAACATGCATAGCAACTCACATGATATTCAACAAAGAATAGTTGATGGCGTCCCCAGTGAACATGGTTATCGCACAACAAGCAACTTAATAAGAGATAAAGTGCATAAGTACATATTCAATACCACAATAGTTTTTAAGCTATTTGTCCCATGAGCTATATATTGTAAAGGTGAATGATGGAATTTTAAAGGTAGCACTCAAGCAATTTACTTTGGAATGGCGGAGAAATACCATGTAGTAGGTAGGTATGGTGGACTCGAATGGCATAGTGGTTGGCTCAAGGGTTTCGGATGCATGAGAAGTGATCCCTCTCGATACAAGGCTTAGGCTAGCAAGGTTATTTGAAGCAAACACAAGCATAAACTAGTACATCAAAACTTACATAAAAGACATATTACAAGCATTATAAGACTATACATCGTCTTCCTTGTTGTTCAAACACCTCACTAGAAAATATCTAGACTCTAGAGAAACCACTCATGCAATCCAAATTTTAACAAGCTCTATGTATTTCTTCACTAATAGGTGCAAAGTATATGATGCAAGAGCTTAAACATGAGCACAACAATTGCCAAGTATCACATTATCCAAGACATTTTACCAATTACTACATGTATCATTTTCCAATTCCAACCATATAACAATTTAACGAAGAAGAAACTTCGCCATGAATATTATGAGTAAAGCCTAAGGACATACTTGTCCATATGCTACAGCGGAGCGTGTCTCTCTCCCACAAAGTGAATGCTAGGATCCATTTTAGTCAAACAAAACAAAAACAAAAACAAACCGACGCTCCAAGAAAAGCACATAAGATGTGATGGAATAAAAATATAGTTTCAAGAGAAGGAACCTGATAATTTGTCAATGAAGAAGGGGATGCCTTGGGCATCCCCAAGCTTAGATGCTTGAGTCTTCTTGATATATGCAGGGGTGAACCACCGGGGCATCCCCAAGCTTAGAGCTTTCACTCTTCTTGATCATAGTATATCATCCTCCTCTCTTGACCCTTGAAAACTTCCTTCACACCAAACTTCTCATAAACTTCATTAGAGGGGTTAGTACATAATCAAAAACTCACATGTTCAGAGGTGACACAATCATTCTTAACACTTCTGGACATTGCTCAAAGCTACTGGAAGGTAATGGAACAAAGAAATCCACCCAACACAGCGAAAGAAGCAATGCGAAATAAAAGGCAGAATCTGTCAAAACAGAACAGTCCGTAAAGACGAATTTTTAATAAATACTTCCGTTGCTCAGATCAGAAAAACCAAAACTAATGAAAGTTGCGTACATATCTGAGGAACACGCACGTAAATTGGCATATTTTTCTGAGTTACTTACAGAGAAAACAGCCCAGATTCGTGACAGATAGAAATCTGTTTCTGCGCAGAAATCCAAATCTAGTATCAACCTTCGATTAGAGGCTTCACTTGGCACAACAAAACACAAAACTAAGATAAGGAGAGGTTGCTACAGTAGTAAACAACTTCCAAGACACAAAAATAAAACAAGGTACTGTAGCAAAATAAACACATGGGTTATCTCCCAAGAAGTTCTTTCTTTATAGCCATTAAGATGGGCTCAGCAGTTTTAATGATGCACTCGCAAGAAATTGTATTTGAAGCAAAAGAGAGCATCAAGAGGCAAATTAGAAACACATTTAAGTCTAACATGCTTCCTATGCATAGGAATCTTGTAAATAAACAAGTTCATGAAGAGCAAAGTAACAAGCATAGGAAGATAAAACAAGTATAGCTTCAAGATTCTCAACATAAAGAGGGGAAACTTAATATTATTAAGATGCATACGACCATATTTCCCTTTCTCATAATAACTTTCAGTAGCATCATTGATGAAATTCACAATATACCCATCACTTAAAACATTCTTATCATGGTTCATATGCATAGAAGTATCATTAATTTTGGCATAAGAAGAGTTATTCTCATTAATAGTAATTGGAGCAAGATTATTATCAAGAATTTGAACATGGTAAACAAGTTGCATATTAAGGGAATTGTTTTTGGTAATCCAATCATGACTATGACAAGTTTCATAAGGATAGTTAGAACCTATATCATAGCGTTCTTTATAATAATCATCAAAGATCGGAGGCACAGTGTCATCATAAGAAATAGAATAGTTATCTTTCACAGTCGGTTTATCTGTGTCCACACCATCATTGTTATTAGAAGGAGATGTATCAAGAACATAATGACCAGTAGCAAAAGGATTTTCAAACACCTCTTCCCCAAGCTTAGAGCTTTCTATATCATTATGGGAGGAAGCATGGCACTGACACTATGGCAATTATTGTCATCATCATTTTCAGAATTAGTTTCCCAGAGATTTGCAATATCAAAAGTAGTGTGCTCATTCAAATCATGATTGCTAATGTATGTAGAGGGCATAGGAAGATCATCGTATTCAGATTCATTATCACAATAATCATTAGGAGCAACATACTTACGGTTACCTAGCGTTATCTCATTCACGCGGGGATACGCCGTTGCCTCTTTCTTTTTATTCTCCTTCTTCTTCTTCTTCTTCGTTCCCTTCTTCTTCTTCTTCTCTTCCTTCTCCTCGTTCCCTTCTTTAGGAGGAAGAGGCTTGAAGGGTAGCTTGTCCGCATAACCTGATTTACTTTCAGAAACAATAGAAGAAACTTGGGAGGATCCCTCCTTTTCATTAATTAGTTGAAAACACACAGCGGTCCTATCATATTTTGGCAAGGTGTCATCTTCTAAAATATTTTGTATGTAAGTATTTGTATGGCTATTATCAATGCAATAAGAAAAACACCCATGCAGGACATCATCAATATCAAGATCACTCATATGTAACAAAGAGATTTTTCTCGACAGTTCTTCACACCCCAAAAATAAAGTAAGTTCATCATGCTGATTAGGAGTAATTTCACCATCACAATACAAATTTGCAGCACTCATTGGGTTCAAATTATCATTGGAGGAGCATTGAAAATTAAAATGACCCACTTCATGGCAAACTTCACAAATAAAAGGATAGAGGGCACAAACTTTTTTACCAAGATCATCTAGAGCCCTAAGCCACTTTCTAGTTTTTTCAGTAGTATGATGGATACAATATTCATCTTTGATTTGATTAATTCCACAAGGTCTATGTATTCCACAAAAATTAACATGCTTATAGGAAATAGCATTCTTAGGAGTTTGAGCATGCTTATTGCAATAATTAACAACAATTTCATTCTTCATGCAAGCCTCTTTAAAAGGTTCATGATACTTATCAAAATTCTTTTTAGGCAATTCAAAATGAGAAGCAAAGGCTTTATAAAGATTTGCAGCAACTTGAGAGTCAAGACCATAAGTAGCACTCATATTTCGAAATTTATCGGTATCCATAAAAGCTTCAATGCATTCATAATCATAATTTATACCTGACTCTTTACCTTTGTCGTTCTCCCATCCTTCAGCGTTCTCCTCAATCCGATCAAGAAGATCCCACCTAGCTTCAACCTCCTTGCTCGTGAAAGATCCCTCCGAACACGCGTCTAGATAGTCCTTGTGTTGTCCTGAAAGCCTCGCATAAAAATTGTTAACAATAACATTACGGGGGAGCTCATGAATGGGACATTTGAGCATTAGTGACTTCAGTCTCCCCCACGCTTGAGAAATACTCTCTCCATCACGAGGATAAAAGTTATAAATATAATTCCTATCAATATGCACTTCATGAGGAGGATAAAATTTAGAATAAAAGAGAGATGCAATTTCCTCCCAACCAAGAGAATCTCTATTCTCCAACAATTTATACCAATGCACCGCTTTACCAGACAGCGAAATAGAGAATAGCTTCTTCCTCACTTCATCCATGGATATACCTGCACACTTGAATAACCCGCATAATTCGTGCAAAAACAGTAAATGATCTCTAGGATGGACAGTTCCATCCCCTTTATAGTGGTTGTCCATAACACGTTCAATAATTTTCATAGGTATTTTATACGGAATACTTTCAGCAGGTGGATTTAAAATATCAGAAGCATCATTAGAGTTATCGCATATGGGAGATAAAGCGTTATCAGAGCAAAATATTTCTTCCAAAGCTGAGGAGCAGAAAAGATTATTTTTATATGAACTAGCTTCCCCAAGCTTAGACTTATCCATACTATTAGCAGTAATTGCATTCATACTAATAACATCGCTACTAGCATGCAAATAAGGTTCCATAGGTTTTTTAATTTTCGCATCAAACAATTCTAAATCAGGAAAAAGATTAAAAAGCTCACCAATTTTTTTGTTGTTTTCCATTATGCCTAACTAGTGAAAATAAAAACAAGAAACAAAAAGATGCAATTGCAGAATCTAAAGGAAATAGCTTCGAGTACTTACAACGGCGCCGGAAAATAGCTTAGTAGCCGAGATCCGGAGTGTGAGTACCTTTTACCTTTCCTCCCCGGCAACGGCGCGTAAAATAGCTTGATGTCTACGCCCCCCTCCTTTTCCTGTAGACAGTGTTGGGCCTCCAAGAGCAGAGGTTTGTAGAACAGCAGCAAGTTTTCCCTTAAGTGGATCACCCAAGGTTTATCGAACTCAGGGAGGAAGAGGTCAAAGATATCCCTCTCATGCAACCCTGCAACCACAAAGCAAGAAGTCTCTTGTGTCCCCAACACAACTAATAGGTGCACTAGTTCGGCGAAGAGATAGTGAAATACAGGTGGTATGAATAAGTAGTAGCAACGGCACCAGAAAAGTGCTTTGCCCAGGACAGTAAACAAGCAGTAGTAACGCAGCAGTAGTAACGCAGATGAGAACAAGAAACAAGCAGCGATAGCAGTATTTAGGAACAAGGCCTAGGGATCGTACTTTCACTAGTGGACACTCTCAACATTGATCACATAACAGAATAGATAAATGCATACTCTACACTCTTGTTGGATGATGAACACATTGCGTAGGATTACACGAACCCTCAATGCCGGAGTTAACAAGCTCCACAATTCAATGTTCATATTTAAATAACCTTAGAGTGTAAGAAAGATCAATACGACTAAACCAAGTACTAACATAGCAAGCACACTGTCACCTTCACACTATGTAGGAAGAATAGATCACATCAATACCATCATAGCAATAGTTAACTTCATAATCTACAAGAGATCATAATCATAGCATACGCCAAGTACTAACACAGATGCACACACTGTCACCATTACACCGTGCAGGAGGAATAAAACTACTTTAATAACATCACTAGAGTAGCACATAGATAAATAGTGATACAAAACTCATATGAATCTCAATCATGTAAAGCAGCTCATGAGATTATTGTATTGAGGTACATGGGAGAGAGATGAACCACATAGCTATAGCGGAGCCCTCAGCCTCAGGGGTGGATTACTCCCTCCTCATCATGGAGGCAGCGATGGCGGTGAAGATGGCGGTAAAGACGGCGGTGGAGATGGCTCCGGGGGCAATTCCCCGTCCCGGCAGGGTGCCGGAACAGCGACTTCTGTCCCCCGAATTGGACTTTCGCGATGGCGGCGGCTCTGGATGGTTTTCTCTGTTTCCGTCGAAATGGTCGATGTTTTTAGGTCAGGTACGAATATATAGGTGGAGAGGCGGCGCAAGGAGGCGGCTGGGGCCCCCACACCATAGGTTGGCGCGGCCAGGGGGGCACCCGCGCCGCCTTATGGTGTGGGCCCCCTGCTGCCTGCCTCCGACTCTCCTTCGGTGTTCCGGAAGCTTCCGGGAATTCTAAGACTTTCGGTGTTGATTTCATCCGATTCCGAAAATATTTCCTTACTAGGATTTCTGAAACTAAAAACAGCAGAAAACAGCAACTGGCCTTTCGGCATCTCGTCAATAGGTTAGTTCCGGAAAACGCATAAATATGACATAAAATGTGAACAAAACATGTTGGTATTGTCATAAAACAAGCATGGTACATCAGAAATTATAGATACGTTGGAGACGTATCACATATACACCCACCATATACTTCCGCCACTTCCATATACACCACCATATATACTTCCGTCACTACCATATACGCCTACCAGATTGTTTCCGCCACCGTCATATACATTTGTCATATACCATGTTTCCTACCGCGACACAGATTCGTGTTGTTTCTCTGCCGCGACAGAGTCCGAGTAGAATTAGGTTTTATTGTTTTTCATCCTTAGTTGCTTCCTTCTAATTTCGTCCGTGCTGTAGAAAAAAAATTCCAGAGTCTGGAAACGCCTCCGGAATTTTTTTTTGGCTACATTGGTTTTTTACCTTGGCGATCACTTCTCGCCACTGGTCGTTATAGCGACATTTTTTTGCGCATGCGCGCTTTCCGGAGCACTTCCGAAATTTCGACAATTTTTTTCTGAGGCTATACTGTTTTTAGACCTCGGGGATAAGTTTGAGACACTTCCCATCATAGTGATTTTTGGCATCTTTGTCGTGGTATCGTCACGGCATATGCCATAGGGTGTCTAAAGAGAGTGGTTCCTAGGTGGTCTCACGGCGGTATCCGGATGCGGGTATGGGGACGAGCGACACGGCGACGTACCCAGGTTCGAGGCCCTCCGATGGAGGTAACACCTCTACTCCTGCTATGGATGTATATGATGATCACACAATACAATGGTGCTCCTAGAGCTGTGTCCGGCTGCTCCTGGGAGGCTAAGGAAGACGATGGTCTCTCTCACAGGGCAGCGCTAAGGGTGGAATGGAGTGAGAATGATCGATCCCCTGCACGAGAGGGGGTAGTGCGGCTTATATAGGCACCGGCACTTTACATAAAAGACCCTATAGTCTACTGGCCGGCTTGGCCGGCTCCGGCTTCCGCTCCTTCCCGAGGTACTGACGTCAGTAGCCATTGAGGCCTCATGGCCTGTCCCATCCGGCTGCCGAAGTCAGCGGTATGGAGAGGAAGCGTCCCTGTCGCCATCATGTCCTGTAGCCGGTACGGATCGACGTACACCATGATGGCCTGTCCGGCGCGTGGCACTGTTGCTCCACAGTGCTCCGCGCTTTACGGGAGATGAGGTCAGCGTGGACCTGCGAACCCGGACCACCTACCCAGTTCCTTCCAGTGCAAGACTCGCCAGACTCGAGTCGGTCTGAGGTACAAACCCCCAGTCGGATATGGCTTGTAGAAGCCGGCCCAGCTACAGCGCTGGTAGCCGCAGCCAGGCCGACTAGGACTTAGAGCCAGCCGGCTTCCGGACCAGCCGGCCACGGCTCCAGCCGGCTGCTCCTCAGCCGGCCTTTGCCGCGAGCCGGCCAGTGGCCAGCCGGCTGCTCCGCGTCCATTGCCCTACCTGGGGTCTTCCCCCCGACATTAGCTCCCGAAGCTGGCAAGGTCCTGCGTTAAGGACCTAGGCAGGTTTTCCTGGCTTTTAGATCTCTTGAACATGTTTGACGGCACTCGGAGGGGCCGACTGAGAACTCCCTTTCAGCCGGCTGCGCCCTCATCCGGCTCGTCTCGTCCGGCTGCTCTTGGCCGGACGCTATTTTCTCTTCTGCAGCTTTTGCTTTTTCATAAGTCTTGGCGATGCCTCCGCCTTGCTGGGAAAGTTTGGGGCCGGATTGAATTTAATGTCCGGCTCCGTCTTGGGTGCACCGGGGTCTCCGCCGCCTCGGGCCCTGCGCCCGACTTGACTGGTCTGACGTCAGGCTGCTGCTGTCGCTTCGTCTGGTCACATCGCTGTCGGCTCCGGATCCGGTGCGGTCGTGGGGGACGTGGTGCGGCAGTTTCCAGTAACCGTAGCGGTCGTGGGAGACGTTATGGCGCAGTTAATCCGGAGGACGTGGCCACGATCGCCACTTGGAGCCCAACCGCCCGCGGCAGGCGGCTATAAATGCCGCGGGGGGGCATCGAGGCGGCCACCTCGCCCACTTCGTCCTCCCAGCGCTCCCGCTCCCTGCGTCTTCTTCCTCGAGCTCGAGCTCTTCGCTGCGTCGGCGGAAGTTCTCTCACCATCTCCCTGGCGAACTCCGGCCGGCGACAGCCCCGGCACTTCTCCGCCGATCCGCCGCCGCCGCTTCGTCAATCCGGCGCGACGGGGCCGCGAGTATCCACGGTACGTCCTCCGCCACCGCCGTCGCCACCGTCGCGTGGTTCTTCCTCGCCCTTCCGCTTGTCGTGGTCTTCTTCCTCCTCCTCTTCGTCAATGGCCCAAGCCAGCGGGTCCTGGAGGGGCTCGTATATGCGAGAGGACGACATTGAGCGCTTGGTGCGCCTCCGCCGGATCCCGACGACGGTGATCACGAGGGCACCCGGAGCGGAGATAGAGCCCAGCCCGGAGCCCGGCGAGCGCGTTGTCTTCGGCGCGCACTTCGACCACGGGTTGGGCCTGCCGGCTTCCAACTTCTTCCGCGACTTCCTCGACTCCTTCGGCTTGCAGACGCACCATCTGCCGGCCAACGCCTGCGTCCTCCTCAGCTGCTACGTGGCTTTCATGGAGGCGTACGCCGGCTTGTGGCCGGACCTCGACTTCTGGAGCCGCCTCTTCTACATCAAGGCGCAGACGACTGACGGCCATCTGCGGACCTGCGGCGCCGCCTCGATCTACTCCCGTCCGGGTACGCCCTTCCCGAAAATCCCGACGGTTGACTCGGTGAAGAACTGGCAGATGTCATTCTTCTATGTCCGCAACGAGAACCCGGCCTTCGACCGGATCAACTTGCCGGAGTACAACCCGGCGCCGCCAGTCGGCCGGATCAACTGGGGCTACAACGCCCGGACAACGGACCCGGACGCCGAGGTGAACCAGCTCTGGGACTTCCTGGGGGCCTGAGTCTCTGGGGGCCGGCTGAGCGCCGAGGACCTCCTCTGCACCTACGCCGAGCGCCGGGTGCTGCCGCTCCAGCTGCGCACCCACAAGATTGGGCATATGTCCGGTCGGTTCGATCCGACCCGGACGTCCAAGGCGGAGCTCTCCAAGGCCCAGGTGGCCCGCCGGGTGAACAACATCACCAAGGCCAACATGCCCGAGGCCTGGGACTATGGGCTGGTGCCCTACAGCCGGGCGTCGCCGCCTGAGCTGGTAAGTTTTCGTGTATGGCCGACTTCCGGCTTGCCGCCGTATGGCCAACTTCTCTTTTGCCGACTTCCGGCTTGCAGCTTACTCATCTTTGTTTTGTCTTCAGCTTTTTGACCGCCAGGGCATCGAGGACGGCGACCTGGCGCAGAAGGTCTGGACGCCGGATCATGCTGATCCGGCTGACCAAGCCGGCGATCAAGCCGGCGATGATGAACTGCCGCAAGCGCCTGACCAAGGCGGCCAAGGGGAGCACAACCCGCCCCCTTCGCCAGAGCAGCAGGAGGAGGACGAGCCGGCGATGTCCACCACGGGGCCGATCCCTGCGGTGCCTCTGCGCATGAGGCCGCCTGGCGCCTCGGCGACCTCGGCGCCCAAGGGGAAGAAGCGGGCCAGCGACCGCTCCACCGCCGCCTTGGAGGCGAAGGTGAAGAAGCAGCGGCGGCAGCAGCCCAAGAAGGTTCCGGAGCAGGCCGGGTGAGTTTTCCTCTTCTCCGTTGTTTGATTCCTTTTCTTTCCTTTATCTTTGTATTTATTTTCTCTTATTTGTCCGACTAGGGCTCCCATCAAGTTTGCCCAGGGCGGCGGCTCTCGGCAGGCTCCCCGCGTCGTGTCGCCGGTTCCGCGGCAAAGGAGGGAGCCGACGCCGCAGCCTCCAGTGCGTGCGCCTACGCCGCCCCCCGTTATTGTGCCGCCTGCGGGTACGCCGACTTCCGCAGGGGCATCCTCTTCCGCTGTGCCTCTTGCTACAGCGCCTGGCCGCGGTGCTCAAGGTGAGCCGGCGCGCCGGCCAACTCTCGACGACATGTTCCCGCGCAGCGCCCGCCTTCTGGACCCAGCGGCTGGAGCTGGCAGGGGCATGCCGCCTGCAACCGGAGCCGGAGCCGGCGGGGCTGCGCCGCCTGCGGCTGGGATCGGTGGAGCCGCGCCCAGCGTGGTGGTGTTGGAGGAGAGCCCGGAGGGGGCACCTCAGGCGCCGGAGACGGCTGCCTCGACCGGGCCGACTGCTTCGCATGAGGCGCCTCCATCTTCGGATCCGTCAAGGGAGGAGCCGGCCAGGCAGGAGCCGGCTAGGCAGGAGCCGGCGAGGGACGAGCCGGCGCGCGCAGGGGACACCGGCTCGCGGGCATTGGTGAGGAGGGAGGGCCCGTCGGCGCCGCTTGAGGGCCTGCACGTGGCCAAGGGCGCCCGGCTTCTGAACGTGGCGTCCGCCTCCGACTCCAGCCTTGGCTCGGCCGGCACTATGGAGAAGGCGTGGCACAGCGCGGACGCCTGCGAGGTGACCAGCCGGGAGGGGAATCCAGGTGTGGCGCCGATGAAGCTGCTCTTCTCCGGCTTCCTCGCCAACCTCAAGGCCAGGGCCGCTGAGACCGCCGCCAACCTCGCCAAGCTGGAGGAAGCTGACAAGGTAAGCGCCTTATCTGTTTTGCAAATTTGCTACTATCCGGGTAGCCCTCCGAGGCATGGGCCGGCTGCTTGGAGCCGGTCCGGGTTTCGCTTAGATATCTGATTATGTTCTTCTCAGACGGTTACGGAGCGGCGTACCGTCTTGTACAATCGGGCCATCACCCACTACCACAAGGCCAAGATCGAGCGGGCCGCCTTGGCTCGCGAGCTGGAGGCCGTCAAGGGTAGGGTTTTCTCCTTTTGACTTGATTTCTTTTTCTTTGATTTCTCTCGGCTAACGATCTTTTCGGCCGGCCTGTAGTTGAAGCCGCCGAGGTTCCGCAACTGGAGGCGGATCTCCGAGCCGCCCGCGCCCAGTGCGCCGAGAGCGAGGAGGCGGGCCGGTCCGCTGCCGCCAAGCTCAAGGTGGTTGAGGGGGAACTGGCGCGGCTGCGCCGGCTTGAAGCCAACCATCTCCAGGAACTCGCCGCCCTCAAGAAGACTGAGGAGGGGAAGGTGGAGGGCCTGAGCAAGCGGCTGGAGGAGGTGGAGAAGCAGCGGCTTGCGCTTCACCAAGAGGTGACTGCTAAGTCCGCAGAGCTATCGGCCACCGCCAAGCGGTGGGTGGAGGAGATTGGCGCGCTCGACCGCGGCTTGGCGGGTGAGTCTGCATTTTCTTTCTCCCTTTCCCTTTGCCGGCTTTCGGCTGTCGGCTGCCGGCTTAGGTTGGCAGCCGGCGGCAGAAACTGATTTTTTCTCTATCTCCGTCTTCGGGCTGGGGGCAGTCGGTTCGTGCCGGCTGCCGCCAGGCTTTTTTCTTTTAATCTTCGAAATCTCCATCTTCGGGCTGGGGGCAGTCGGCTCTTGCCGGCTGCCGCCAGGCTTACTTTAGGACTTCGAAAATTTGCATTTTTCAGCTTTTTTCGGCTTTGATAGATTTCTGACGCACTTCTTCTTTGCAGCGGCCTTCCCAGAGGCACAGGAGGCAGCGCTAGCAGCCGTTGGTGCTGCGCGCGATGCTAGGAGGCGGGCAACCGGTGAGGGCAGCGCCGAGTACTTCACCATGGAAGACTACATGGCATCCATGGCCGCCCGCGTCGAGCCCGTCACCAAGCTCGGCTGGGAGCTCCGGAAGGCGGTGGAGGAGCTGATCCGGCTGCTGTGGCCGACGGAGACGTTGCCGCAGGACCTCTCCAACCTCATCTCCTGGCTGGAGAGGGCGCCTGACCGCTTCCTCGACTGGAAGGAGTCCGCCGCGCGCGCTGGAGCCGACATGGCACTGTCCTTCGTGCTCTCCTGGTACAGCGAAGTCGACCTCGAGCAGCTTGAGTGCCGGCGGGCCGGCGTGGAAGACTCGCTCCCGGCAGAGACCAAGACAGCCCGGCTTGCTCGAGCCTGCGCCATCGCCGACTTCGTCGACAAGGGCATCTTCATCCCGGACCCGCACCCGCCGTCTGAAGACGAGGGCGAGGAGATGGAAGACGAGGAGGCGGAGGATGCGCCTGAGGACGACCCGGCAACTGGCTCCGCTGATGCTCCTCCGGCTGGTCCTGGTCCAGCCGGTGCTTAGTTGTTCCTGTCTTAGGCATCGCTTTTGCAAAACAATCCATTAAATCCCCGGGATGCCGGGTGCATATGTATGAATATTATTATCCTTTTATTATGTCACACTTTAATGTGTTTATTAATCATTTGTGTGCCAACTTGCTTTCTTCCGACTTGTTCGCTTTTTCCCATCCGCCCCACTCTTTGGTTTTGCTCTTGCCGATCGTACGTCCGACTTGCGATCCGTCGCCGGATCAAGAGCGGGCCGCTGGATGAGGCCGACAGTATTTCAGTCGAACGAGCCGAGTTCGGCAATTCGGCACTTTTATGAAAAGTTGCAAGTCAATTCGCTTTCACTCTTTCCCTTAGCTGTCTTTCGCGTGCCGGCTCCCTAGGCCTTACTCCCGCCAGCCGGACAGCCGGGTTGCGGTCTGTAGCTGGATCGGAAGCCGGCTGTCGGAAACCGGATCACGTTACTTAGCCGGCTGCGTGAGAGGGTGTAAGCCAATCGGCGAATCAAAGTAGAGTACGCGAAAAACTTGTCGAAAACGGCGCTCTTGGCGCTTGCTTTTTCATAGCTTACAAAAGGAGTACAAGGGATACATACATTCCTGCTCTCAAGTGTAAAATGGGCGGAGCAAGTTGACATTCCAGGGACGTTTAGTCTCCTCGTCAGCCTTGTCCGGCTTGTTCTTTCTGGCCTCTTGGGCATCTATGAGATAGTAGGAATCATTGCCTAATGCCTTGCTCACGATGAAGGGACCCTCCCATGGGGATGACAGTTTATGCTGTCCGGCTGTCCGCTGGATCAGCCGGAGCACTAGGTCTCCTTCTCGGAATGCTAAGGGCTGGACCTTCCGGCTGTGATAGCGTCGGAGGCTTTGCTGGTAAATGGTGGATCTGGACGCAGCCAACAGCCGGGCCTCTTCGACCAGGTCGACTCCATCTTCGCGAGCTTCTTTAGCTTCAGCTTCTGTGTAGAGCTTGATCATTGGCGCGTCGTGCTCGATATCAGTCGGCAGGACGGCTTTGGCCCCGTATACGAGGAAAAATGGTGTGTAGCCGACTGAGCGGTTTGGCGTTGTGTGCAGGCTCCATAATACACTGGGCAGCTCTTCAATCCAGCAGCCGGCTGCTCGCTCAAGCGGCTCCACCAGCCGTGGCCGGATGCCGGCTAGGATCAAGCCGTTGGCCTTCTCCACTTGTCCGTTAGACTCCGGATGCGCCACGGAGGCTAGGTCCATCTGGTTCCCCATTTCCTCGCAATAGCGAGAGAAGATTCCTTGGGAGAAGTTGCTACCGTTGTCGGTGATGATGCTGTGAGGGTAGCCGTATCTCACGATGATTTCCTTGAGGAATGTGACGGCTGTGGAGCCGTCCAGCTTCTTGATTGGCTTGGCTTCGATCCACTTGGTGAATTTGTCAATCATCACCAAGAGATGTGTCATGCCGCCTCGCGCCGTTCTGAACGGGCCCACCATATCCAAACCCCATACGGCAAATGGCCAAGTGATGGGGATGGTTTTCAAGGCGGATGCCGGCGAGTGCCTCTTCTTTGCGAAGCGCTGGCAGCCGTTGCATTTCTTCACCAATTCTTCTGCGTCTCTGAGTGCAGTCGGCCAGTAAAAACCGTGCCGGAAGGCTTTGGCCACTATGGCTCTGGATGAGGCGTGATGGCCGCACTCTCCTTGATGGATTTCCCGTAGGAGTTCAATCCCTTCAGCCGGCTCGACGCACCGCTGGAACACCCCACTTACGCTGCGTTTGTACAGCTGGTAGTTGATGATTGTATAGGCCTTGGCCCTTCTCTCAATCTGCCTGGCCTGAACTCTGTCATCAGGAAGCACACCGTCGGTGAGGTAGGAGAGGAAATCTTGTGCCCATGAAGGTACGCATCTTATCTCGAATACGCTAACCAACAAGGCCTCCTGCGTGGGAGCTTCCGGATTCGACTGCATGGTCGCCGGGTTCGGCTTGCTAGCCGGCGGGTTCGGCTTGCTAGCCCCCGAGTTTGGCGATGAAGCCCCCGGGTTGGACTAAGAAGTCCCCGGGTTCGGCATGGAAGCCGGCGGGTTTGGCTTGTTAGCCCCCGAGTTTGGCGATGAAGCCCCCGGGTTGGACTGAGAAGTCCCCGGGTTCGGCATGGAAGCCGGCGGGTTTGGCTTGTTAGCCCCCGACTTGGGCGATGAGGCCCCCGGGTTCGGCTGAGCAGCCCCCGGGTCAGCCGGCACGAATATTGAATCCGAGTCCGGTGACGGTGTGATGGACGGCTGATGTCTACGCCCCCTCCTTTTCCTGTAGACAGTGTTGGGCCTCCAAGAGCAGAGGTTTGTAGAACATCAGCAAGTTTCCCTTAAGTGGATCACCCAAGGTTTATCGAACTCAGGGAGGAAGAGGTCAAAGATATCCCTCTCATGCAACCCTGCAACCACAAAGCAAGAAGTCTCTTGTGTCCCCAACACACCTAATAGGTGTACTAGTTCGGCGAAGAGATAGTGAAATACAGGTGGTATGAATATATATGAGCAGTAGCAACGGTGCCAGAAAATAGCTTGCTGGCGTGTAGTTGATGGTGGTAGTATTGCAGCAGTAGTAACGCAGTAAAACAGTAAACAAGCAGCGATAGCAGTATTTAGGAACAAGGCCTAGGGATTACACTTTCACTAGTGGACACTCTCAACATTGATCACATAACAGAATAGATAAATGCATACTCTACACTCTTGTTGGATGATGAACACATTGCGTAGGATTACACGAACCCTCAATGCCGGAGTTAACAAGCTCCACAATTCAATGTTCATATTTAAATAACCTTAGAGTGCATGAAAGATCAATTCGACTAAACCAAGTACTAGCATAGCATGCACACTGTCACCTTCATGCTATGTAGGAGGAATAATACACATCAATACTATCATAGCAATAGTTAACTTCATAATCTACAAGAGATCATAATCATAGCATACGCCAAGTACTAACACAGATGTACACACTATCACCATTACACCGTGCAGGAGGAATAAAACTACTTTAATAACATTACTAGAGTAGCACATAGATAAATTGTGATACAAAACACATTGCAATCATAAAGAGATATAAATAAGCACTTCACTATGCTCTTCATAACAGTGAATAAGTATTCTGTGAAATATAGCCTAAGAGACCCACACGGTGCACACACTGTCACCTTTACACACGTGGGACAAGGAGTCTCCGGAGATCACATAAGTAAAATTCACTTGACTAGCATAACGACATCTAGATTACAAGCATCATCATATGAATCTCAATCATGTAAGGCAGCTCATGAGATTATTGTATTGAAGTACATAGGAGAGAGATGAACCACATAGCTACCGGTACAGCCCCGAGCCTCGATGGAGAACTACTCCCTCCTCATGGGAGCAGCAGCGGTGATGAAGATGGCGGTGGAGATGGCAGCAGTGTCGATGGAGGAGCCTTCCGGGGGCACTTCCCCGTTCCGGCGGCGTGCCGGAACAGAGACTCCTGTCCCCCAGATCTTGGCGTCGCGATGGCGGCGGCTCTGGAAGGTTTCTGTGGGTTTCGTCGAACGTCTTAGGGTTTTCGCGACGGAGGCTTTAAATAGGCGGAAGGGCAGCCTTGGAGGGGGCCTGGGGCCACCACACCATAGGGCGGCGCGGCCCCCCCTCTGGCCGCGCCAGGGTGTAGTGTGGGGCCCCCAGGGCTTCCCTCTGGCGGCTCTCGGGTGTTCTGGATGCTTCCGGGCAAAATAGGAACCTGGGCGTTGATTTCGTCCGATTCCGAGAATATTTCGTTACTAGGATTTCTGAAACCAAAAACAGCAGAAAATAGGAACTGGCACTTCGGCATCTTGTTAATAGGTTAGTTCCAGAAAATGCACGAATATGATATAAAGTGTGCATAAAACATGTAGATATCATCAATAATGTGGCATGGAACATAAGAAATTATCGATACGTCGGAGACGTATCAGCATCCCCAAGCTTAGTTCTGCTCGTCCCGAGCAGGTAAAACGATAACAAATATAATTTCTGGAGTGACATGCCATCATAACTTTGATCATACTATTTGTAAAGCATATGTAGTGAATGCAGCGATCAAAACAATGTATATGACATGAGTAAACAACTGAATCATAAAGCAAAGACTTTTCATGAATAGTACTTCAAGACAAGCATCAATAAGTCTTGCATAAGAGTTAACTCATAAAGCAATAATTCATAGTAAAAGCATTGAAGCAACACAAAGGAAGATTAAGTTTCAGCGGTTGCTTTCAACTTGTAACATGTATATCTCATGGATATTGTCATCATAGAGTAATATAATAAGTGCAATATGCAAGTATGTAGGAATCAATGCACAGTTCACACAAGTGTTTGCTTCTTGAGGTGGAGAGAAATAGGTGAACTGACTCAACAATAAAAGTAAAAGAATGGTCCTCCATAGAGGAAAAGCATCAATTGCTATATTTGTGCTAGAGCTTTGGTTTTGAAAACAAGAAACAATTTTGTCAACGGTAGTAATAAAGCATATGTATCATGTAAATTATATCTTACAAGTTGCAAGCCTCATGCATAGTATACTAATAGTGCCCGCACCTTGTCCTAATTAGCTTGGACTACCGGATTGTCGCAATGCACATGTTTTAACCAAGTGTCACAATGGGGTACCTCTATGCCGCCTGTACAAAGGTCTAAGGAGAAAGCTCGCATTGGATTTCTCGCTATTGATTATTCTCAACTTAGACATCCATACTGGGACAACATAGACAACAGATAATGGACTCCTCTTTTATGCATAAGCATGTAACAACAATTAATTTTCTCATATGAGATTGAGGATATTGTCCAAAACTGAAGCTTCCACCATGGATCATGGCTTTAGTTAGCGGCCCAATGTTCTTCTCTAACAATATGCATGCTCTAACCATAAGGTGGTAGATCGCTCTTACTCCAGACAAGACGAACATGCATAGCAACTCACATGATATTCAACAAAGAGTAGTTGATGGCGTCCCCAGTGAACATGGTTATCGCACAACGAGCAACTTAATAAGAGATAAAGTGCATAAGTACATATTCAATACCACAATAGTTTCTAAGCTATTTGTCCCATGAGCTATATATTGCAAAGTGAAGAATGGAAATTTAAAGGTAGCACTCAAGCAATTTACTTTGGAATGGCGGAGAAATACCATGTAGTAGGTAGGTATGGTGGACACAAATGGCATAGTGGTTGGCTCAAGTATTTTGGATGCATGAGAAGTAATCCCTCTCGATACAAGGTTTAGGCTAGCAGGGTTGTTTGAAACAAACACAAGGATGAACTGGTGCAGCAAAACTCACATAAAAGACATATTGTAAACATTATAAGAATCTACACCGTCTTCCTTGTTGTTCAAACTCAATACTAGAAATTATCTAGACCTTAGAGAGACCAAATATGCAAACCAAATTTTAGCATGCTCTATGTATTTCTTCATTAATGGGTGCAAAGCATATGATGCAAGAGCTTAAACATGAGCACAACAATTGCCAAGTATCACATTATCCAAGACATTATAGCAAATTACTACATGTATCATTTTCCAATTCCAACCATATAACAATTTAACGAAGAAGAAACTTCGTCATGAATACTATGAGTAGAAACTAAGGACATACTTGTCCATATGCTACAGCGGAGCGTGTCTCTCTCCCACAAAGTGAATGCTAGGATCCATTTTATTCAAACAAAACAAAAACAAAAACAAACCGACGCTCCAAGAAAAGCACATAAGATGTGACGGAATAAAAATATAGTTTCAGGGGAGGAACCTGATAATGTTGTCGATGAAGAAGGGGATGCCTTGGGCATCCCCAAGCTTAGACGCTTGAGTCTTCTTAGAATATGCAGGGGTGAACCACCGGGGCATCCCCAAGCTTAGAGCTTTCACTCTTCTTGATCATAGTATATCATCCTCCTCTCTTGACCCTTGAAAACTTCCTTCACACCAAACTTCTCATAAACTTCATTAGAGGGGTTAGTACATAATCAAAAACTCACATGTTCAGAGGTGACACAATCATTCTTAACACTTCTGGACATTTCTCAAAGCTACTGGAAGGTAATGGAACAAAGAAATCCATCCCACATAGCAAAAGAAGCAATGCGAAATAAAAGGCAGAATCTGTCAAAACAGAACAGTCCGTAAAGACGAATTTTATTGAGGCACCAGACTTGCTCAAATGAAAATACTCAAATTGAATGAAAGTTGCGTACATATATGAGGATCACTCACGTAAATTGGCATAATTTTCTGAGTTATCTACAGAGAATTTTGCCCAGATTCGTGACAGCAAAGAAATCTGTTTCTGCGCAGTAATCCAAATCTAGTATGAACCTTACTATCAACGACTTTACTTGGCACAACAAAACACAAAACTAAGATAAGGAGAGGTTGGTACAGTAGTAAACAACTTCCAAGACACAAATATAAAATAAAGTACTGTAGCAAAATAACACATGGGTTATCTCCCAAGAAGTTCTTTCTTTATAGCCATTAAGATGGGCTCAGCAGTTTTAATGATGCACTCGCAAGAAATAGTATTTGAAGCGAAAGAGAGCATCAAGAAGCAAGTTCAAAACAAATTTAAGCCTAACATGCTTCCTATGCATAGGAATCTTGTAAATAAACAAGTTCATGAAGAGCAAAGTAACAAGCATAGGAAGATAAAACAAGTATAGCTTGAAAAATTTCAGCACATAGAGAGGCATTTTAGTAACATGAAAATTTCTACAACCATATTTTCCTCTCTCATAATAACTTTCAGTAGCAACATGAGCAAACTCAACAATATAACTATCACATAAAGCATTCTTATCATGAGTCTCATGCATAAAATTATTACTCTCCACATGGGCATAATCAATTTTATTAGTAATAGCGGGAGCAAATTCAACAAAGTAGCTATCATTATTATTCTCATCAAGTGTAGGAGGCATAGTATTATCATCATTAAAATTACTCTCCATAGTAGGCGGCATTAAAAGATCAATATCATTATAATCATCATAAATAGGAGGCAAAGTATCATCAAAGAAAATTTTCTCCTCAATGCTTGGGGGACTAAAAAGATCATGAAAACCAGCTTCCCCAAGCTTAGAACTTTCTATATCATTATCAACAATGGTGTTCAAAGCGTTCATACTAATATTACTACCAGCATGCAAATAAGATTCCATGGGTTTTCTAATTTTCGCATCAAACAATCCATGTTTTAAATCAGGAAATAGCATAAGAAGCTCATTCTTGTCCATTATGCCAAACTAGTGTAAACAAGAAACAAAAAGATGCAATTGCAGGATCTAAAGGAAATAGCTTCGAGTACTTACAACGGCGAAAATAGCTTGATAGCCGAGATCCGGAGTGTGAGTACCTTTTACCTTTCCTCCCCGGCAACGGCGCCAGAAAATAGCTTGATGTCTACGCCCCCTCCTTTTCCTGTGAGATGTGTTGGGCCTCCAAGAGCAGAGGTTTGTAGAACAGCAGCAAGTTTCCCTTAAGTGGATCACCCAAGGTTTATCGAACTCAGGGAGGAAGAGGTCAAAGATATCCCTCTCATGCAACCCTGCAACCACAAAGCAAGAAGTCTCTTGTGTCCCCAACACACCTAATAGGTGTACTAGTTCGGCGAAGAGATAGTGAAATACAGGTGGTATGAATATATATGAGCAGTAGCAACGGTGCGAGAAAATAGCTTGCTGGCGTGTAGTTGATGGTGGTAGTATTGCAGCAGTAGTAACGCAGTAAAACAGTAAACAAGCAGCGATAGCATTATTTAGGAACAAGGCCTAGGGATTACACTTTCACTAGTGGACACTCTCAACATTGATCACATAACAGAATAGATAAATGCATACTCTACACTCTTGTTGGATGATGAACACATTGCGTAGGATTACACGAACCCTCAATGCCGGAGTTAACAAGCTCCACAATTCAATGTTCATATTTAAATAACCTTAGAGTGCATGAAAGATCAATTCGACTAAACCAAGTACTAGCATAGCATGCACACTGTCACCTTCATGCTATGTAGGAGGAATAATACACATCAATACTATCATAGCAATAGTTAACTTCATAATCTACAAGAGATCATAATCATAGCATACGCTAAGTACTAACACGGATGTACACACTGTCACCATTACACCGTGCAGGAGGAATAAAACTACTTTAATAACATTACTAGAGTAGCACATAGATAAATTGTGATACAAAACACATTGCAATCATAAAGAGATATAAATAAGCACTTCACTATGCTCTTCATAACAGTGAATAAGTATTCTGTGAAATATAGCCTAAGAGACCCACACGGTGCACACACTGTCACCTTTACACACGTGGGACAAGGAGTCTCCGGAGATCACATAAGTAAAATTCACTTGACTAGCATAACGACATCTAGATTACAAGCATCATCATATGAATCTCAATCATGTAAGGCAGCTCATGAGATTATTGTATTGAAGTACATAGGAGAGAGATGAACCACATAGCTACCGGTACAGCCCCGAGCCTCGATGGAGAACTACTCCCTCCTCATGGGAGCAACAGCGGTGATGAAGATGGCGGTGGAGATGGCAGCGGTGTCGATGGAGGAGCCTTCCGGGGGCACTTCCCCGTTCCGGCGGCGTGCCGGAACAGAGACTCCTGTCCCCCAGATCTTGGCGTCGCGATGGCGGCGGCTCTGGAAGGTTTCTGTGGGTTTCGTCGAACGTCTTAGGGTTTTCGCGACGGAGGCTTTAAATAGGCGGAAGGGCAGCCTTGGAGGGGGCCTGGGGCCACCACACCATAGGGCGGCGCGGCCCCCCCTCTGGCCACGCCAGGGTGTAGTGTGGGGCCCCCAGGGCTTCCCTCTGGCGGCTCTCGGGTGTTCTGGATGCTTCCGGGCAAAATAGGAACCTGGGCGTTGATTTCGTCCGATTCCGAGAATATTTCGTTACTAGGATTTCTGAAACCAAAAACAGCAGAAAATAGGAACTGGCACTTCGGCATCTTGTTAATAGGTTAGTTCCAGAAAATGCACGAATATGACATAAAGTGTGCATAAAATATGTAGATATCATCAATAATGTGGCATGGAACATAAGAAATTATCGATACGTCGGAGACGTATCAACGGCTTCTTGAGAACCGCCAGGGCAACACCCGGCGGAATAGCTTTCCGGGTTGAGCCAATCTTGGATAGGGCGTCAGCCGCCTCGTTGTTTGCTCGTGGCACATGGTGGAATTCGCAGCCGTCGAAGAAGCCGGATAGCTGCTGGACGTGGAAGCGGTACGAGGCCATGTTGGCGTCCTTCGCGTCCCAGTCGCCAGATGCTTGCTGTATGACCAAGTCGGAGTCGCCGAAGCAGAGTATGCGACGCACGCCAATCTCCTTGGCCAGCTTCAGCCCATGAATGAGCGCTTCATACTCCGCCACATTATTGGATGCGGTGACGTGGATCTGCAGGACGTAGTCCAGCCGGTCTCCCTTAGGAGAGGTGATGACGATGACGGCTCCCAAGCCGTTGCGCATCTTCGAGCCATCAAAGTGCAGCTTCCAATGTGTGGAATCCGGCACAGGCGGCAGGTACTGCATCTCGGCCCAGTCGACGAAGAAGTCCGCGAGGATCTGCGACTTGATGGCCATGCGTGCCTCGTAGAGGATGGTGTGGGCGGCTAGCTCCAGAGCCCACTTGGCGACCCGGCCGTTGGCGTCCTTGCTGCCAATGATTTCTGCCAAGGGTGCCGTGGCAACCAACTTGATGGGATGTTCCTGGAAGTAGTGCTTGAGCTTCTTGGCCGCCATGTACATGACGTAGGTGACCTTCTGGTAGTGGGGGTAGTTTTGCTTCGACTGGGAAAGCACTTCGCTGAGGTAGTAGACTGGGCGCTGAACCAGCTGCTCTCTGCCGTCTTCTTTGCGCTCCACCACCAGGACGACGTTGACCACTCGATTGGTGGCTGCGATGTACAACAGCATCGGCTCCATTGAAGCCGGCGTTGCGAGGATTGGCGCGGTTGAGAGCACGCGCTTCAAGTCACGGAAAGCTTCATCCGCCTGCGGTGACCAGACGAACTTGTCTGACTTCTTCAGCAACTGGTATAGGGGCAGTGCCTTCTCCCCCAGCCGGCTGACGAAGCGGCTCAAGGAAGCCAGGCAGCCAGTGAACTTCTGGACGTCCTTGAGGCACTGCGGCAGTTCCATCTTCTCCAGGGCACTGATCTTCTCCGGGTTGGCTTCGATCCCTCGCTGAGAGACGAGGTAGCCAAGGAGTTGGCCGGATGGCACACCGAATGTGCACTTGGCCGGGTTGAGCTTCATCCGGAATCTTCGCAGATTGGTGAAGGTCTCTCTCAGATCATCAAGGAGGGTAGTCGTCTCCTTGGTCTTTACAACGACATCATCCACATATGCGTGAACATTCCTGCCGATTTGATCCTGCAAGCATTTTTGCATGCACCTTTGGTAGGTGGCGCCTGCGTTTTTCAAGCCGAACGGCATAGTCGTGTAGCAATAAGCCCCATACGGGGTAATGAACGAAGTCTTTATTTGATCATCCGGATTCAAAGAAATCTGGTGGTAGCCTGAATAGGCATCTAAAAAAGACAACAGTTCACAGCCGGCAGTCGAGTCTATGACTTGATCTATGCGCGGCAAGGGGAAGGGGTCCTTCGGGCACGCCTTGTTCAGGCTGGTGTAGTCGATACACATGCGCCAGGAGCCGTTCTTCTTCAGGACCAGGACCGGGTTCGCCAACCAGTCCGGGTGCAGCACTTCCATGATGAAGCCGGCTGCCAGCAGCCGGGCGATTTCTTCACCGATGGCCTTCCTTCTTTCTTCGGCAAAGCGCCTGAGGGGATGCTTCACCGGCTTGGCTTCAGGCCGGACGTGGAGGTGGTGCTCAGCCAACTCCCTCGGCACACCCGGCATGTCTCTTGGAGTCCATGCGAAGATGTCCCGATTCTCACGGAGGAAGCTGGTGAGCTCTGACACGCGTACAGCACGCGTCCGTTGGGAACCCCAAGAGGAAGGTGTGATGCGTACAGCGGCAAGTTTTCCCTCAGTACGAAACCAAGGTTTATCGAACCAGTAGGAGCCAAGAAGCACGTTGAAGGTTGATGGCGGCGGGATGTAGTGCGGCGCAACACCAGGGATTCCGGCGCCAACGTGGAACCTGCACAACACAACCAAAGTACTTTGCCCCAACGAAACAGTGAGGTTGTCAATCTCACCGGCTTGCTGTAACAAAGGATTAGATGTATAGTGTGGATGATGATTGTTTGCAGAGAACAGTAGAACAATTGCAGTAGATTGTATTTCAGATGTAAAGAATGGACCGGGGTCCACAGTTCACTAGTGGTGTCTCTCCCATAAGATAAATAGCATGTTGGGTGAACAAATTACAATTGGGCAATTGACAAATAGAGAGGGCATGACCATGCACATACATGATATGACGAGTATTGTGAGATTTAATTGGGCATTACGACAAAGTACATAGACCGCTATCCAGCATGCATCTATGCCTAAAAAGTCCACCTTCAGGTTATCATCCGAACCCCTTCCAGTATTAAGTTGCAAACAACAGACAATTGCATTAAGTATGGTGCGTAATGTAATCAATAACTACATCCTTGGACATAGCATCAATGTTTTATCCCTAGTGGCAACAGCACATCCATAATCTTAGAGGTTTCTCTCACTCCCCCAGATTCACGGAGACATGTACCCACTATCGAGCATAAATACTCCCTCTTGGAGTTAAGAGTAAAAACTTGGCCAGAGCCTCTACTAATAACGGAGAGCATGCAAGATCATAAACAACACATAGATATAAATTGATAATCAACATAACATAGTATTCTCTATTCATCAGATCCCAACAAACACAACATATAGCAATACAGATAGATGATCTTGATCATGTTAGGCAGCTCACAAGATCCGACAATGAAGCATAATGAGGAGAAGACAACCATCTAGCTACTGTTATGGACCCATAGTCCAGGGGTAGACTACTCACACATCACTCCGGAGGCGACCATGGCGGCGTAGAGTCCTCCGGGAGATGATTCCCCTCTCCGGCAGGGTGCCGGAGGTGATCTCCTGAATCCCCCGAGATGGGATTGGCGGCGGCGACGTCTCTGGAAGGTTTTCCGTATCGTGGCTCTCGGTACTGGGGGTTTCGCGACGAAGGCTATTTGTAGGCAGAAGGGCAGGTCAAGGGGCGTCACGAGGGGCCCACACACTAGGTCGGTGCGGCCAGGGCTTGGGCCGCGCCGCCTCGTGGCCCCACTTCGTCAGCTCTCCGGTCTTCTGGAAGCTTCGTGTGAAAATAGGCCCCTGGGCGTTGATTTCGTCAAATTCCGAGAATATTTCTTTACTAGGATTTCTGAAACCAAAAACAGCAGAAAACAGCAACTGGCTCTTCGGCATCTCGTTAATAGGTTAGTGCCGGAAAATGCATAAATATGACATAAAGTATGCATAAAACATGTAGATATCATCAATAATGTGGCATGGAACATAAGAAATTATCGATACGTCGGAGACGTATCAAGCTCGCTTTCCTATTTCTTGCTCAAGCCGGCACCGATGGTGACGTACTTGTCCGGCTGCGCCGGGTCCAGCAGGATCTTCTTGGTGTGGTCGGCCGGCTGGAAGTGAGTCGTCCCAGCCGGGTTGCCTGCAGCCGGCATGTCCGTCTGCGCGGCCTTGGCCAAGGCGACAGCGTCGTGGATGAGCTGCTTCTCGGTGGCGATGACCAGCGTCTGGGCCATCTTGGAGCTCTGCGTGGCGCAGTCCATGGAGCGGCGATAGTCGCCGGCGATGGTGATGACCCCTTTAGGGCCAGGCAGCTTCATCTTCAGGTACCCATAGTGGGGCACCGCCATGAACTTGGTCAGGGCCGGCCTGCCCAGGAGTGCGTGGTAGGGACTGACAAGGTCCACCACCTCGAACTCGACCCGCTCGGTGCGGAAGTGGTCCGGCTTCCCGAACATCACCTCCAGCGTGATCCGGCCAATCGGCTGGCAACAATGGCCTAGCACAATGCCATGGAAAACGGTGGGGGTGGGATGCAGCTCGGCTTCTTGGATGCCTAGCTTGCGGGCGGTGTCGCGGTAGAGGATGTTGATGCTACTGCCCCCATCGATGAGGACGCGCGAGAAGCGCACGCTGCGCCGAGTCGTGCCAATGGTGGGGTCGAGGACCATGGCGTAGCTGCCCGGCTTCGGAAGGACAGCCGGTGTGTCGCGGCGATCAAAAGTGATGGCTTGCTCTGACCAGTTTAGGTACTGGGGGACCGGCGGTATGACCGCGTTGACCTCGAGGGAACGGCTCTGCTGGCTCGTCTTGTCGTCGGGCTCGGAGGTGAAGATGATGTAGGTAGCATCTTCGGCCAGGTATCGGCCATGGTGCACTTGGTTAGCCTCGTGGTGCTCGAGGTTGGCGTTCTCTGCGCCGGCTTGGCCACCTGGCCCGCCGGCTGGAGGGAGCGGGGGTGGAGGCGGGAGAGGTTCGCCGCTTGTCAGCCGCTTCATGAAGTGGCAGTCGCGGGTGGTGTGGTTGGAGGGGTTCTTGCCGCTGTGGTACTTGCACAGCGAGTCGAGCATTTGTTCGAAGGTGTACTTCGGCTTCCACTGCCGGTCTTGCTTCTGGCGACGACTGCCGCCTGCCGCCTGCCGTGTTGTCCGACACGGCTGCCACGTGGGCGGAGCCGTACCGGCGGTCCGGCTGGTCGCTGTGCCGCTTGCCGCGGTAGTTGTCCCGCCGGCTGCCGTGAGAGGCGCCCTCTGCCGGCTTGTGCTCAGCCGACTTGTGGTGGTCCCGCCTGGAGGGAGCCGGCGTCGGTTCAGCCGGCGCCTTGCCGGCTTCTTCAGCCAGCGCGTACTTGTCGGCGATGGCCATGAGGGAGGCCATGGTCTTGGGCTCGCTGCGGCGCAGCTTGTGCCACAGCATGGTGTTGGGCCGGCAGCCGCCCATGAAGAAGCTGGTGGCCTGGATCTCGTGCACGCCCTCGCAGGAGTTGCGCGTCTCGCACCAGCGCGTTAGGTACGCGCGATCCGTCTCGTCCGGGCCCTGCTTGCACATCTCTAGCTGTTGGGGGCGACCCGGCTGGTGGTAGGTGCCGGTGAAGTTGCTGATGAAGGCCTCCTCGAAATCAAGCCAGCCGTTGATGCTGCTGATGGCGTGTAACTCACACGTTCGTTGGGAACCCCAAGAGGAAGGTATGATGCGCACAGCAGCAAGTTTTCCCTCAGAAAGAAACCAAGGTTTATCGAACCAGGAGGAGCCAAGAAGCACGTTGAAGGTTGATGGCGGCGGGATGTAGTGCGGCGCAACACCAGGGATTCCGGCGCCAACGTGGAACCTGCACAACAGAACCAAAGTACTTTGCCCCAACGAAACAGTGAGGTTGTCAATCTCACCGGCTTGCTGTAACAAAGGATTAACCGTATTGTGTGGAAGATGATTGTTTGCAGAAAACAGTAGAACAAGTATTGCAGTAGATTGTATTTCAGTATAGAGAATTGGACCGGGGTCCACAGTTCACTAGAGGTGTCTCTCCCATAAGATAAACAGCATGTTGGGTGAACAAATTACAGTTGGGCAATTGACAAATAAAGAGGGCATGACCATGCACATACATATTATGATGAGTATAGTGAGATTTAATTGGGCATTACGACAAAGTACATAGACCGCCATCCAGCATGCATCTATGCCTAAAAAGTCCACCTTCAGGTTATCATCCGAACCCTCTCCAGTATTAAGTTGCTAACAACAGACAATTGCATTAAGTATTGCGCGTAATGTAATTAGTGACTACATCCTTGAACATAGCACCAATGTTTTATCCCTAGTGGCAACAGCACATCCATAACCTTAGAGGTTCTTGTCACCCCTCCAGATTCACGGAGACATGAACCCACTATCGAGCATAAATACTCCCTCTTGGAGTTACTAGCATCAACTTGGCCAGAGCATCTACTAATAACGGAGAGCATGCAAGATCATAAACAACACATAGACATAACTTTGATAATCAACATAACAAGTATTCTCTATTCATCGGATCCCAACAAACGCAACATATAGAATTACAGATAGATGATCTTGATCATGTTAGGCAGCTCACAAGATCCGACAATGAAGCACAATGGGGAGAAGACAACCATCTAGCTACTGCTATGGACCCATAGTCCAGGGGTAGACTACTCACACATCACTCCGGAGGCGACCATGGCGGCGTAGAGTCCTCCGGGAGATGATTCCCCTCTCCGGCAGGGTGCCGGAGGCGATCTCTGGATCCCCGAGATGGGATCGGCGGCGGCGGCGTCTCTGGAAGGTTTTCCGTATCGTGGCTCTCGGTACAGGGGGTTTCGCGACGGAGGCTTTAAGTAGGCGGAAGGGCAGGTCAGGAGGCGGCACGAGGGCCCCACACCACAGGGCCGCGCGGCCAAGGGGGGGCCGCGCCGCCCTATGGTTTGGGCGCCTCGTGGCCCCTCTTCGTCTCCTCTTCGGACTTCTGGAAGCTTCGTGGCAAAATAGGACCCTGGGCGTTGATTTCGTCCAATTCCGAGAATATTTCGTTACTAGGATTTCTGAAACCAAAAACAACAGAAAACAGCAACTGGCACTTCGGCATCTTGTTAATAGGTTAGTTCCAGAAAATGCACGAATATGACATAAAGTGTGCATAAAACATGTAGATAACATCAATAATGTGGCATGGAACATAAGAAATTATCGATACGTCGGAGACGTATCAGCATCCCCAAGCTTAGTTCTGCTCGTCCCGAGCAGGTAAAACGATAACACAGATAATTTCTGGAGTGACATGCCATCATAACCTTGATCATACTATTTGTAAAGCATATGTAGTGAATGCAGCGATCAAAACAATGTATATGACATGAGTAAACAAGTGAATCATAAAGCAAAGACTTTTCATGAATAGCACTTCAAGACAAGCATCAATAAGTCTTGCATAAGAGTTAACTCATAAAGCAATAATTCATAGTAAAAGCATTGAAGCAACACAAAGGAAGATTAAGTTTCAGCGGTTGCTTTCAACTTGTAACATGTATATCTCATGGATATTGTCAACATAGAGTAATATAATAAGTGCAATAAGCAAGTATGTAGGAATCAATGCACAGTTCACACAAGTGTTTGCTTCTTGAGGTGGAGAGAAATAGGTGAACTGACTCAACATTGAAAGTAAAAGAATGGTCCTCCATAGAGGAAAAGTATCGATTGCTATATTTGTGCTAGAGCTTTGATTTTGAAAACATATAGAGAGCAATAAAAGTAAAATTTTGAGAGGTGTTTGTTGTTGTCAACGAATGGTAGTGGGCACTCTAACCCCCTTGCCAGACAAACCTTCAAAGAGCGGCTCCCATTTTATTTTATTTTTGGGTGGCACTCCTTCCAACCTTTCTTTCACAAACCATGGCTAGCCGAATCCTCGGGTGCCTGCCAACAATCTCATACCATGAAGGAGTGCCTTTTTATTTTAGTTTTATTATGATGACACTCCTCCCCACCTTTGCTTTCTCAAGCCATGGCTAACCGAATCCTTCGGGTGCCGTCCAACAATCACATACCACGGAGGAGTGTCTATTTAGTTTGATTAATTTGGGACTGGGAATCCCATTGCCAGCTCTTTTTGCAAAATTATTGGATAAGCGGATGAAGCCACTAGTCCATTGGTGAAAGTTGCCCAACAAGATTGAAAGATAAACACCACATACTTCCTCATGAGCTATAAAACATTGACACAAATCAGAGGTGATAAATTTTGAATTGTTTAAAGGTAGCACTCAAGCAATTTACTTTGGAATGGCGGAAAATACCATGTAGTAGGTAGGTATGGTGGACACAAATGGCATAGTGGTTGGCTCAAGTATTTTGGATGCATGAGAAGTATTCCCTCTCGATACAAGGTTTAGGCTAGCAAGGCTTATTTGAAACAAACACAAGGATGAACCGGTGCAGCAAAACTCACATAAAAGACATATTGAAAACATTATAAGACTCTACACCGTCTTCCTTGTTGTTCAAACTCAATACTAGAAATTATCTAGACCTTAGAGAAACCAAATATGCAAACCAAATTTTAGCATGCTCTATGTATTTCTTCATTAATGGGTGCAAAGCATATGATGCAAGAGCTTAAACATGAGCACAACAATTGCCAAGTATCACATTACCCAAGACATTAATAGCAATTACTACATGTATCATTTTCCAATTCCAACCATATAACAATTTAACGAAGGAGAAACTTCGCCATGAATACTATGAGTAGAAACTAAGGACATACTTGTCCATATGCTACAGCGGAGCATGTCTCTCTCCCATAAAGTGAATGCTAGGATCCATTTTATTCAAACAAAACAAAAAACAAAAACAAACCGACGCTCCAAGCAAAGCACATAAGATGTGATGGAATAAAAATATAGTTTCAGGGGAGGAACCTGATAATGTTGTCGATGAAGAAGGGGATGCCTTGGGCATCCCCAAGCTTAGACGCTTGAGTCTTCTTGATATATGCAGGGGTGAACCACCGGGGCATCCCCAAGCTTAGAGCTTTCACTCTCCTTGATCATGTTGCATCATACTCCTCTCTTGATCCTTGAAAACTTCCTCCACACCAAACTTAGAACAACTCATTAGAGGGTTAGTGACAATAAAGATTAACATATTCAGAGGTGACACAATCATTTTTAACACTTCTGGACATTGCATAAAGCTACTGGACATTAATGGATCAAAGAAATTCATCCAACATAGCAAAAGAGGCAATGCGAAATAAAAGGCAGAATCTGTCAAAACAGAACAGTTCGTATTGACGAATTTTATTAGGCCACCAGACTTGCTCAAATGAAAATGCTCAAATTGAATGAAAGTTGCGTACATATCTGAGGATCATGCACGTAAATTGGCTTAATTTTCTGAGCTACCTACAGGGAGGTAGACCCAGATTCGTGACAGCAAAGAAATCTGGAACTGCGCAGTAATCCAAATCTAGTATGAACTTTTCTATCAACGACTTTACTTGGCACAACAAAACACTAAACTAAGATAAGGAGAGGTTGCTACAGTAGTAAACAACTTCCAAGACACAAAATAAAAACAAAGTACTGTAGGTAAAAACATGGATTATCTCCCATAAGCGCTTTTCTTTAACGCCTTTCAGCTAGGCGCAGAAAGTGTGTATCAAGTATTATCAAAGGGTGGTGCATTCTCAGCGGGGTGTGGAGTTTTCTCAACTATGTATCTTATATTTTCTATGTGAGTTTCAGAGGCTCCCTTTTCATTAGTCTTGGGCTTGCTACTCTCATCAAACAAATCTTCAGGAACAATCCAATCAAAATTCTTTTCTAGTGCCTCACACATTCCCAAGAGCTTGCAAGGTATTGATGTTTTAATATCCCCCTCATAATTAACTTCATTAGTGTACTTTTGTCTATCCTTTTCCATCCTCTCAATGGTACTGGCAAAGTTGGTATAAGAGCCTAGCATATTATATTTAGTGAAGACTTTTCTAGCTTCTCTCGCTATTCCCCCAAATTCTTTAAGAAGGGTTTCTAATACAAAATCTTTCTTTTCTCCTTCTTCCATATCACTGAGTGTAAGAAACATATGTTGAATCACAGGATTAAGATTAACAAATCTAGCTTCTAACGCGTGTACTAAAGAAGCAACAGCAATTTCATAAGTGGGGGCAAGTTCTACCAAGTGTCTATCTTCAAAATCTTCGACCGTACTAATATGAGTGAAAAAATCTTCTATATTGTCTTTCCCAAGGATAGACTCTCGGCCTACCGGTATATCTTTAAGAACAAACTTAGGAGGAAACATGATGAAATAAGTAAAGTAAATGCAAGTAACTAATTTTTTTGTGTTTTTGATATAGCAAACAAGATAGCAAATAAAGTAAAACTAGCAACTAATTTTTTTGTATTTTGATTTAGTGCAGCAAACAAAGTAGTAAATAAAACTAAGCAAGACAAAAACAAAGTAAAGAGATTGAGAAGTGGAGACTCCCCTTGCAGCGTGTCTTGATCTCCCGGGCAACGGCGCCAGAAAAAGAGCTTGATGGCGTGTAACTCACACGTTCGTTGGGAACCCCAAGAGGAAGGTATGATGCGCACAGCAGCAAGTTTTCCCTCAGAAAGAAACCAAGGTTTATTGAACCAGGAGGAGCCAAGAAGCACGTTGAAGGTTGATGGCGGCGGGATGTAGTGCGGTGCAACACCAGGGATTCCGGCGCCAACGTGGAACCTGCACAACAGAACCAAAGTACTTTGCCCCAACGAAACAGTGAGGTTGTCAATCTCACCGGCTTGCTGTAACAAAGGATTAACCGTATTGTGTGGAAGATGATTGTTTGCAGAAAACAGTAGAACAAGTATTGCAGTAGATTGTATTTCAGTATAGAGAATTGGACCGGGGTCCACAGTTCACTAGAGGTGTCTCTCCCATAAGATAAACAACATGTTGGGTGAACAAATTACAGTTGGGCAATTGACAAATAAAGAGGGCATGACCATGCACATACATATTATGATGAGTATAGTGAGATTTAATTGGGCATTACGACAAAGTACATAGACCGCCATCCAGCATGCATCTATGCCTAAAAAGTCCACCTTCAGGTTATCATCCGAACCCCCTCCAGTATTAAGTTGCTAACAACAGACAATTGCATTAAGTATTGCGCGTAATGTAATTAGTGACTACATGCTTGAACATAGCACCAATGTTTTATCCCTAGTGGCAACAGCACATCCATAACCTTAGAGGTTCTTGTCACCCCTCCAGATTCACGGAGACATGAAACCACTATCGAGCATAAATACTCCCTCTTGGAGTTACTAGCATCAACTTGGCCAGAGCATCTACTAATAACGGAGAGCATGCAAGATCATAAACAACACATAGACATAACTTTGATAATCAACATAACAAGTATTCTCTATTCATCGGATCCCAACAAACGCAACATATAGAATTACAGATAGATGATCTTGATCATGTTAGGCAGCTCACAAGATCCGACAATGAAGCACAATGGGGAGAAGACAACCATCTAGCTACTGCTATGGACCCATAGTCCAGGGGTAGACTACTCACACATCACTCCGGAGGCGACCATGGCGGCGTAGAGTCCTCCGGGAGATGATTCCCCTCTCCGGCAGGGTGCCGGAGGCGATCTCCTGGATCCCCCGAGATGGGATCGGCGGCGGCGGCGTCTCTGGAAGGTTTTCCGTATCGTGGCTCTCGGTACAGGGGGTTTCGCGACGGAGGCTTTAAGTAGGCGGAAGGGCAGGTCAGGAGGCGGCACGAGGGCCACACACCACAGGGCCGCGCGGCCAAGGGGGGGGCCGCGCCGCCCTATGGTTTGGGCGCCTCGTGGCCCCTCTTCGTCTCCTCTTCGGACTTCTGGAAGCTTCGTGGCAAAATAGGACCCTGGGCGTTGATTTCGTCCAATTCCGAGAATATTTCGTTACTAGGATTTCTGAAACCAAAAACAGCAGAAAACAGAATCGGCACTTCGGCATCTTGTTAATAGGTTAGTTCCAGAAAATGCACGAATATGACATAAAGTGTGCATAAAACATGTAGATAACATCAATAATGTGGCATGGAACATAAGAAATTATCGATACGTCGGAGACGTATCAGCTGCCGGCTGGCAGGTTGTTGAGCCTGGTGCGGGCGGAGCCGACCAGCATTAGGGGGGAGTACCGCACCGCCCAGCGCTTGTTGCCTCTGGAGATGCCGACTGCGGTGGAGTAATCCAGCAGCCAGTCTTCCGGCTTGGCAGTGCTGTCGTACGTGGGTGTGTCGCGGGGGAGCTGGAAGCCGTCCATCATGGGCTCGTTGGCGATGCGGGGTCCGAAGCACTTGGGGCAAGCCGACCCCTCTTCTTCCGCGATGCGGGATTCGACCAGCCGATCGAGGCGATCCCTGGCGTCGGTGGGCTCGATGCGGGGGCCCAGCCGGGAACGCGCCGGCTGGCGAGTGCCGGCTGGCTCTGGAGCCGGCCGGTGCTGGCGCCTTGGCGCCGCCTGCTCGGAGTCATGCTCCTGGTTCCGGCTCGGTGGTGGCCGGCTGCGGCCGCTGTGGCTGCTGTCCATCCGGCTTGTCCGGCTTGAACCTGCGTGCGTGGCGCGGGAGTCCTTGCGTCGGCTTGGCGCGGGCGAGGCGGACTCGGCCGTGTCCCTGTAGGGGTCCTTGCTGTTGCCTGCGGCAGCGCGGACGGGAGGGGCTTTGGGAGCACCGTACCTGGGGTCCTTGGTCTGCTCAGCCGCAGCCTGGCACAGGTCAGCTACGCGCTGCGTCTGGCGGTGCAGCTCTTCTCCTTCGAGGAGGCTTAGCTCCTTGGCAGCGGCTTCGGCTGCGAGGATGTTCTTGTCGGGGGTGTTGTAGACGGGTAGCTCCATGGATGGAGCCGGCGTCTCCGCGCCGTCGCGCTCGATCTCGGCGCCTAGGCCGCCTCCTCGCCGGCGGATCATGCCGGCTCGGCTGGGGTTGTTGCCGCCTGGCGTGAAGCCATGGGCGTGCTCGTACTCGCGCTGGGTGATTTCCAGCTGGCGCTTGGCAGAGGCCAGCTCCTCAGTCTGCTTGAGGAGGAGCTGGCGATGCGCCTCCAGGTCCGCCTCGACGGTGGCGGTGTCGCCGCCTGTTGTGAGCGGAGAGCTCAGCTTGGCCCGGACTTCGTCCAGCCGGGATGGTGGCGGGGGCGCCTTCGGGCCCGAGCCGGATGCGTTGGGGTCGACGTTGCGCTCCAGGTTGGGGCCGCGAATGCGAGTGGACTTGACGGGGGGCTCCTCGCCAGCCATCATGACTTGCATGACGACGGGGCTGGCGGGAGCGCTGCTGGCGCCGGCTCGCGGAGGAGGGCTTGCGCAGCGCAGCACCTGCCGCGGGTAGCGCGGCGGTGCGACGGTGGCGACGTAGACGTCGTGGCCGCCGAAGGAGATGATGCGGCCGCCGGCAGGGAAAGGCCGGTCGGCGAAGCAGCCAGCGTTGTCGCTGATGCAGTCGAGGGAACCGAATCTCCAGATCAAGCCTGAAGCGACTCGCTCGCCGGTGGTGATGGTGAGGCCCGTCCGGATGAAGACACCGGCCGAGGACGTTGAATGCCCCACGGTGGGCGCCAAAGGTCGTGGTATCGTCACGGCATATGCTAAAGAGAGTGGTTCCTAGGTGGTCTCACGGCGGTATCCGGATGCGGGTATGGGGACGAGCGACACGGCGACGTACCCAGGTTCGAGGCCCTCCGATGGAGGTAACACCTCTACTCCTGCTATGGATGTATATGATGATCACACAATACAATGGTGCTCCTAGAGCTGTGTCCGGCTGCTCCTGGGAGGCTAAGGAAGATGATGGTCTCTCTCACAGGGCAGCGCTAAGGGTGGAATGGAGTGAGAATGATCGATCCCCTGCACGAGAGGGGGTAGTGCGGCTTATATAGGCACCGGCACTTTACATAAAAGACCCTATAGTCTACTGGCCGGCTTGGCTGGCTCCGGCTTCCGCTCCTTCCCGAGGTACTGACGTCAGTAGCCGTTGAGGCCTCATGGCTTGTCCCATCCGGCTGCCGAAGTCAGCGGTATGGAGAGGAAGCGTCCATGTCGCCATCATGTCTTGTAGCCGGTACGGATCGACGTACGCCATGATGGCCTGTCCGGCGCGTGGAACTGTTGCTCCACAGTGCTCCGCACTTTACGGGAGATGAGGTCAGCGTGGACCTGCGAACCCGGACCACCTACCCAGTTCCTTCCAGTGCAAGACTCGCCAGCCTCGAGTCGGTCTGAGGTACAAACCCCCAGTCGGATATGGCTTGTAGAAGCCGGCCCAGCTACAGGGCTGGTAGCCGCAGCCAGGTCGACTAGGACTTAGAGCCAGCCGGCTTCCGGACCAGCCGGCCACGGCTCCAGCTGGCTGCTCCTCAGCCGGCCTTTGCCGCGAGCCGGCCAGTGGCCAGCCGGCTGCTCCACGTCCATTGCCCTACCCGGGGTCTTCCCCCCGACAATCTTGGTTCGCCACCTCATCGCTTCTAGTTGCTTGTGTGCTGCGTCATGACCTCGTTAGTGTTCTAGGCTCGCGTCTCTAGTACAGTCTAGCCTAGGACCAGCACAGTACCGTTGTTGAGCATATTTTCAATACTGCATCGCTGTTTTGACAATTGTTGTTTTTGCTACCATATATAAGCCTTCCTACTGCTCCACATATTGTCTCCACATGCATTGTATCAACACCTGGTAATCGCTTTGGCGATCTTTGGAGATGCTGATCCTTGTTGGTTGCCATATCGCCTTCCTCCTGTTTGGTAAGAACTTGTAAGAGCTTTGTATTTTTCTTGACGAATTGCACGTGAACCACCATATTTCGTAGTTTGTAGGCATATACATTTGTGCTTCTTGAGTACTAATCATGACAAGAACTACATCATCTGGTGTTGACCCGTATAAGATGACGAGCGCGGAGTTGCATGCTCACTTCACCCACCTTTTAGGTGGGCATGCACAGGACGTAGACGCGCGCCTTGGTGACGTTGACGCCAAACTCACCGACGCACTAGACAAGACCGATGGCCTCGAGGCAGCTTTCAACCCCAAGCTTGACGCCAAATTCCAGGAGATCTTGACTCGGTTACCGCAGCCTCACGACAACGTGCGATGACATGCACGCCGCGTTCCTCGTGCGGAGGTGCCTGCGGGTACCGCTCCTGCTGCTGCAGCCGCACCTGACGCGCCTTCTGATAAAGGATACGAAGATTATGAAGGGGACGAGGACGAGCGGGTAGATGAGAACGTGATGGACGGCGAGGAAGCCGAACAACCTGCACCTGGTCGTCCACGACAACTGAACCGCAACGCTCGCCCACCTCCACGTCCGGTACATGATGATGATCATGTTGCAAAACTTAAATTGAACATTCCACCATTTGAGGGCAGATATAATCCTAATGCATATCTTACATGGGAATTGGAAGTAGAGCAATGTTTTGCATGTTTACGCTATCCTGATCATTTACGTGTTAGTGCTCCTACTTGTGAGTTCACATATTTTGCATCTATTTGGTGGTCTGAGCATTGTAGTGTACATCATGCTGAAAGTGCATAGAGCCCCCATGTGTGTTTTTGGTAATTGATGTCTACAGGTGCTTCTATTCTTGTAGACAGTGTTGGGCCTCCAAGAGCAGAGGTTTATAGAACAGCAGCAAGTTTCCCTTAAGTGGATCACCCAAGGTTTATCGAACTCAGGGAGGAAGAGGTCAAAGATATCCCTCTCATGCAACCCTGCAACCACAAAGCAAGAAGTCTCTTGTGTCCCCAACACACATAATACACTTGTCAGATGTATAGGTGCACTAGTTCGGCGAAGAGATAGTGAAATACAGGTGGTATGAATATATATGAGCAGTAGTAACGGCACCAGAAAATAGCTTGATGCTACAACTGGCGTGTGGTTGATGGTGGTAATATTGCAGAAGTACGGATGCGGAGAACAAAGAAACAAGCAGCGATAAGCGATATTTGGGAACAAGGCCTAGGGATTATACTTTCACTAGTGGACACTCTCAACATTGATCACATAACAGAATAAATAGATAAATGCTCTACTCTACACTCTCTTGTTGGATGATGAACACCACTAATTGTGTAGGATTACACGAACCCTCAATGTCGGAGTTAACAAGCTCCACAATATTCGATATTCATGTTTAAATAACCTTAGAGTGCATGATAGATCAACACAATTACACCAAGTACTAACATAGCATGCACACTGTCACCATCACACTATGAAGGAGGCATAGATCACATCAATACTATCATAGCAATAATTAACTTCATAATCTACAAGAGATTACAATCATAACCTACGCCAAGTACTACACGATGCACACACTGTCACCATTACACCGTGCAGGAGGAATATACTACTTTAATAACATCACTAGAGTAGCACATAGATAAGTAGTGATACAAAGCACATTGCAATCATAAAGGGATATAAATAAGCACTTCACTATGCTATTCATAACAGTGAATAAGTATTCTGTGAAATATAGCCTAAGAGACCCACACGGTGCACACACTGTCACCTTTACACACGTGGGACAAGGAGTCTCCGGAGATCACATAAGTAAAATTCACTTGACTAGCATAACGACATCTAGATTACAAGCATCATCATATGAATCTCAATCATGTAAGGCAGCTCATGAGATTATTGTATTGAAGTACATAGGAGAGAGATTAACCACATAGCTACCGGTACAGCCCTTAGCCTCGAAGGAGAACTACTCCCTCCTCATGGGAGACAGCAGCGGTGATGAAGATGGCGGTGGTGTCGATGGAGAAGCCTTCCGGGTGCACTTCCCTGTCCCGGCGGCGTGCCGGAACAGAGACTCCTGTCCCCCAGATCTTGGCTTCGCGATGGCGGTGGCTCTGGAAGGTTTCTCGTACCGTGGCTTTTCCGTATCGAAGTTTTAGGTCAGGGACCTTTAAATAGGCGAAGAGGCGGAGTCGGAAGGTCGACGAGGCGGCGACACAATAGGGGGGCGCGGCCCCCCCTCTGGCCGCGCCGGCCTACTGTCTGGTGGGCCTGTGGCCCCCCTCTGGCGGCTCGCGGGTGTTCTGGAAGCTTCGTGGGATTTTAAGACTCTGGGCGTTGATTTCGTCCAATTCCGATAATATTTCCTTACTAGGATTTCTGAAACCAAAAACAGCAGAAAACAGGAACTGGCACTTCGGCATCTCGTCAATAGGTTAGTTCCGGAAAACGCATAAAATCATCATAAAGTATGAACAAAACATGTAGGTATTGTCATAAAACAAGCATGGAACATAAGAAATTATCGATACGTTGGAGACGTATCAGCATCCCCAAGCTTAGTTCCTACTCGTCCCGAGTAGGTAAACGATAACAAAGATAATTTCTGAAGTGACATGCTACCAACATAATCTTGATCCAATAATGATGTAAAGCATATGAACTGAGATCAAATCACTCAAAGCAAGTGTCTATATTGATATAAGAGATGATAATGCAAGAGTTTAAACAAGCTAGAAGTTTTCATGAACTATTGCTTTAAAGACATGAAACCGTACAAAGTTCATTAAAGATGTGTTAAGTATTCAGCGTAGAAGTTCTATCCTTCATTCCAAGCATCAAGTAAATTTTCACAACATAAGAAGGATTCAGTCAAGTAAACATAAACATGAACGTCATGAATCAACTGTTTCAAAGTCTACTCAACTGGTGAGCGCAAGCATTTGGTATTAGCACCAGGATGTTATGGCATAAAGAACATTAATGGGGGTTTGGAAGGCCAAAAGGAAGAAAGGCTTGCAAAGCTATAAGTGACCATTAGACAAGAGGAAGTCTTATGATCGAAGCTATGCAAGGAGTAGTGATTTCCATGCAACGGATGCACATAGAGCTATATGTGTATGAAAGCTCTCCAATGGAACTAGTGGGGGTGCATCCAACTTGGTTGCTCACGAAGACCTAGAGCACTTTTGAGGAGGCTCATCATTGGAATATACAACCCAAGTTCTATAGTGTAAATTCCCCACATAGTTATACTAGTAAAACATGAAAACTCTCTCATATGAAGTGTAGGTGCTAAACATGAGCACAAATGATGACTATGAATACTGCAGGTGCTAAAACATGAGCACAAGTGTGGATAAAAGATAGTAATGCTGCCCCCTTTTTCTTTATTCTCTTTTTTTCTTTTTCTTTTTCTTTTCTATTTTTTTCTCTTTCTTTTCTTTTTCTCTTTTTGATGGCCTCCATGGCTCTTTTCACTTTTAGGGGCAACATCCTAATATGACAACACACTTTTTGGTACAATTAACTCATAATGAATAAAACATGACGTATGAAACTGTATGCCTCTGCCAGTGTAGCAGGATGTGCAATGATCTAGCGTAACATGGCTAAACACACATCAGCTGTATATGATCATGCAAAGCAATATATAAATAATAAATGACAACATGACATGTAATGTAAAATGGATGTTGCATGGCAATATATCTCGGAACAGCTATGGAAATGCTGTGGTAGGTAGGTATGGTGGCTGTTTTGAGGAGATATATGGGCTTATGTGTAGGAGGACAAGAGAAAGTCCTCCCACGGGTTTGGATGTACCGGCGAAGTATGCACAATTCTCAATGTGAGCAAAAGGCAATGCACAGTACCGAAGAGGCTAGCAAATTTGGATGGTGGAAGTGCCAAAAACCGTAGCTTAACATTAGTCAAAAAGAACTCACAAGCTTATTGCAAACAACTAGCAGGTTCATCATTAAGAGCATGATTAAAATTTACTCCAAGGAGGGCCGTTCACGGTGGCACAAGTACCCCGCTAGCTCCCTCGACCTTTAGCACAACTTAGTTATTACGATGAACTCTCAGACATGGAAAGCTATCAAGTCCAACTACACCTTCAACTATTTAAATAGAGTTTGTAGTACGGCACAAGCTTAAAGACAACAATCCACTACTAATTTTAACTTATTTATCCAGCAAGCATTACCATCTAAATACCTCAAAACATTTGCAAAGAATCAAGTTATCAAAGCTCAATGATCTACAAGATTATGCAAGTGTTTCACTATACCACTACCACATGTAGCATTTCCTGAACCGACCAAATAACAATGAACGAAGCAGTTTCAACCTTCGCCATGAACATTAAAAGCTAAGAACACCTGTGTTCCTATGAACCAGCGGAGCGTGTCTCTCTCCCACACAAGGATGCTAGGATCCAACTTTATTCAAACAAAACAAAAACAAAAACAAACATACGCTCCAAGTAAAGTACATAAGATGTGACCGAATAAAAATATAGTTTCAAGAGAAGGGACCTGATAATTTGTCGATGAAGAAGGGGATGCCTTGGGCATCCCCAAGCTTAGATGCTTGAGTCTTCTTGAAATATGCAGGGATGAACCACCGGGGCATCCCCAAGCTTAGAGCTTTCACTCTTCTTGATCATATTGTATCATCCTCCTCTCTTGACCCTTGAAAACTTCCTCCACACCAAACTCAAAACAAACTCATTAGAGGGTTAGTGCATAATCAAAAATTCACATGTTCAGAGGTGACACAATCATTCTTAACACTTCTGGACATTGCTCAAAGCTACTGGAGGTTAATGGAACAAAGAAATCCATCCAACACAGCAAAAGAGGCAATGCGAAATAAAAGGCAGAATCTGTCAAAACAGAACAATCCGTAAAGACGAATTTTAAAGAGGCACCAGACTTACTCAAATGAAAATGCTCAAATTGAATGAAAGTTGCGTACATATCTGAGGATCACTCACGTAAATTTGCAGAATTTTCTGAGTTACCTACAGAGAATTAGGCCCAGATTCGTGACAGCAAGAAATCTGTTTCTGCGCAGTAATCCAAATCTAGTATGAACCTTACTATCAAAGACTTTACTTAGCAAAACAATGCAATAAAATAAGATAATGAGAGGTTGCTACAGTAGTAACAACTTCCAAGACTCAAATATAAAGCAAAATACTGTAGTAAAATAAACACATGGGTTACCTCCTAAGAAGTTCTTTCTTTATAGCCATTAAGATGGGCTCAGTAATTTTAATGATGCACTCGCAAGAAATAGTATTTGAAGCAAAAGAGAGCATCAAGAAGAAAATTCAAAACACATTTAAGTCTAACCCACTTCCTATGCAAAGGAATCTTGTACCCAAATGAATTCATGAAGAACAAAGTGACAAGCATAAGAGGATAAAACACGAGTAACTTCAAGATTCTCAACATAAAGAGGGGAAACTTAATATTATTAAGATGCATATAACCATGTTTCCCTCTCTCATAATAACTTTCAGTAGCATCATTGATGAAATCCACAATATACCCATCACTTAAAACATTCTTATCATGAGTCTCATGCATAAAATTATTACTACTCCCAACATAAGCATAGTCATTCTTATTAATTGTAGTGGGAGCAAATTCAACAAAGTAGCTATCATTATTATTATCATCATCAAATATACGAGGCATATTGTAATCATAATCAAATTTATCCTCCATAACAGGCGGTACCAAAAGACTACTATCATTATAATCATCATATATAGGAGGTAAAGTATCATCAAAGTAAATTTTCTCCTCAATGCTTGGGGGACTAAAAAGATCATGCTCATCAAAACCAGCTTCCCCAAGCTTAGAATTTTCCATATCATTAGCAACAATGGTGTTCAAAGTGTTCATACTAATATGTTCCATGGGTTTTTTAATTTTCGCATCAAACCATCCATGTCTTAACTCAGGAAATAGAATAAAAAGCTCCATGTTGCTTTCCATTATGCCAAACTAGTGTAAAACAAGAAACAAAAAGATGCAATTGCAGGATCTAAAGGAAATAGCTTCGAGCACTTACAACGGTGCCGAAAAATAGCTTAGTAGCCGAGATCTGGAGTGTGAGTACCTTTTACCTTTCCTCCCCGGCAACGGCGCCAGAAAAGTGCTTGATGTCTACGGGTGCTTCTATTCTTGTAGACAGTGTTGGGCCTCCAAGAGCAGAGGTTTGTAGAACAGCAACAAGTTTCCCTTAAGTGGATCACCCAAGGTTTATCGAACTCAGGGAGGAAGAGGTCAAAGATATCCCTCTCATGCAACCCTGCAACCACAAAGCAAGAAGTCTCTTGTGTCCCCAACACACCTAATACACTTGTCAGATGTATAGGTGCACTAGTTCGGCGAAGAGATAGTGAAATACAGGTGGTATGAATATATATGAGCTGTAGTAACGGCACCAGAAAATAGCTTGATGCTACAACTGGTGTGTGGTTGATGGTGGTAATATTGCAGGAAGTACAAATGCAGTAGAACAGTAAACAAGCAACGATAGCAGTATTTGGGAACAAGGCCTAGGGATTATACTTTCACTAGTGGACACTCTCAACATTGATCACATAACAGAATAAATAGATAAATGCTCTACTCTACACTCTCTTGTTGGATGATGAACACCACTAATTGTGTAGGATTACACGAACCCTCAATGCCGGAGTTAACAAGCTCCACAATATTCGATATTCATGTTTAAATAACCTTAGAGTGCATGATAGATCAACACAATTACACCAAGTACTAACATAGCATGCACACTGTCGCCATCACACTATGAAGGAGGCATAGATCACATCAATACTATCATAGCAATAATTAACTTCATAATCTACAAGAGATTACAATCATAACCTACGCCAAGTACTACACGATGCACACACTGTCACCATTACACCGTGCAGGAGGAATATACTACTTTAATAACATCACAGAGTAGCACATAGATAAGTAGTGATACAAAGCACATTGCAATCATAAAGGGATATAAATAAGCACTTCACTATGCTATTCATAACAGTGAATAAGTATTCTGTGAAATATAGCCTAAGAGACCCACACGGTGCACACACTGTCACCTTTACACACGTGGGACAAGGAGTCTCCGGAGATCACATAAGTAAAATTCACTTGACTAGCATAACGACATCTAGATTACAAGCATCATCATATGAATCTCAATCATGTAAGGCAGCTCATGAGATTATTGTATTGAAGTACATTGGAGAGAGATTAACCACATAGCTACCGGTATAGCCCTTAGCCTCGAAGGAGAACTACTCCCTCCTCATGGGAGACAGCAGCGGTGATGAAGATGGCGGTGGTGTCGATGGAGAAGCCTTCCGGGAGCACTTCCCCGTCCCGGCGGCGTGCCGGAACAGAGACTCCTGTCCCCCAGATCTTGGCTTCGCGATGGCGGCGGCTCTGGAAGGTTTCTCGTACCGTGGCTTTTCCGTATCGAAGTTTTAGGTCAGGGACCTTTAAATAGGCGAAGAGGCGGAGTCGGAAGGTCGACGAGGCGGCGACACAATAGGGGGGCGCGCCCCCCCCCTCTGGCCACGCCGGCCTACTGTCTGGTGGGCCTGTGGCCCCCCTCTGGCGGCTCTCGGGTGTTCTGGAAGCTTCGTGGGATTTTAAGACTCTGGGCGTTGATTTCGTCCAATTCCGACAATATTTCCTTACTAGGATTTCTGAAACCAAAAACAGCAGAAAACAGGAACTGGCACTTCGGCATCTCGTCAATAGGTTAGTTCCGGAAAACGCATAAAATCATCATAAAGTATGAACAAAACATGTAGGTATTGTCATAAAACAAGCATGGAACATAAGAAATTATCGATACGTTGGAGACGTATCATTAATTAATGACAATCCCTATGGACTAATGTTTGCATTGAGTCATATGTGTAGGAGTTGTTCATAGGCAATGCTTGAACCATGAGTTGGCTTGAAGGTTGCAATACGAAGAAATGAGGTGCAAGTTCAAGATGAGTCAACTCGTAGAGCTCACATGCTTGAAGCTTTCCATTCATATGTGTTCATGGAAAAGTGAAATTGCACCGAAGAAGAAGATCATCCATAGTGGAGTATGGGGGAGCAATCCGCAAGACCTCATCTTCATCAAGCAAGCACAATCAAGAACGGCGTTTCATCTTGTTGTCGTCAAGATCATCATCATCGAGCTCAAGTGGAATGTGCAAGGTTAAGGTTTTATCTTTATAGGGTTTCTTTCTTACCGTTCTCGTGGTTTAGTTGGGAGACCGGGTTATAGGTTAGTTGCCGCACTATCAAGGGGCTCTCGAGTGAGTAACTTGATCGTATCGTTCGGAGAGAGTTCAAACATTTGCATCCTTGCGTTATCTTTTTTGGTTGTTATTTGGATCTTATCCATATAGTGTTTTAGAGCTTGTACTTATTCTCATGACAATCTCTAGTTCATCGAAAAAGGAATCCACATGAAATACTTGTTGTGTTTTCGATATTGGAGTTTTTCCCGGTTCTTCATTTTGAGAGGTTTCACCTCTAAATGCAGGGAAACATCTACCCCAATTGATGTGGGCATTACCCTTCGGGTAACTAGTATTGCGCTACCTCCTACGGCCCAACCAGGGGCCCATGAAGATCATCCACCGACCAAGGTGGGCCGCTATGTTGGTTCCCATGAAGGATTCTTAAAGGACAAGGCAATAAGACAAAGAAACAAGGAAAGTTTAGATATAGCACTCTTTGTAACCTAGTCGTACCCGAACAGACCTCTTGAGACCTGGCTCACAATATAAGGGCTAGGAGAGGGGCCGCCGAGGGACACACAATCAATCTAGCCATAACCACCGCAAGTCGAGAGTTAGGTCATACACGAACTAGCTTCTCATCGAGTTCTTAGTTGAAGCCTGCGGCTACCCTATTGTAACCCAATATTCTCAATAATCAAGATCAGGCAAGCAGGAAGTAAGGGTTTTACCTCATCGAGGACCCCGAACCTGGGTAAATCTCTCTCCCCGTTTGTTTGGTATCGGATGTCTCGTATTAGCCTACATGATTCCATCAACCCTAAGCCCCTCAAGGTGGGCATTGCCGAGGAGTACCCTCGACACCAATTATTCTTGATATTTTCACTCTTTGTGGGGTAGCTCTTTTTATCCTATTTACAACTAAATTGGTTTCACCTAAATCCGAGTTTTCTAACTCAAGTTGTTGCAATTTCCTTACTATAGGTGTTACAGGTTTAGCTCTTATATATTGGCTAACACTTTCCCCTTTTGATCTTATACTCCGTGGTTGGACTATGATGTCTCCATGCATGATCTTGTAGAACTCTTCGTTGTGATTCCAACGAGCCAAAGATCATCAAATTCGGAGTCCCGATATGAAAATGGCGACATTTTTGGTGTGCAAGCGGCCACAGCCAGATTGGTCCGGCCACGGGCCGGACCAGTCCGCCCCCCGGTCCGGCCAAGCGGTCCTGGCTCTCAAATTAGTCACCGGTATTGGTCCGGGGCTGGCCCGGACAAGTTCGGCTGGCCAGATTGGTCCGGCCAAGCCCGAAAGGTCCGGCCGGGCGCGAAAATGGAGCCTTTTTCAAACGGCTAGTGCTCCTCCTCCCATATAAAAATGGGTCTTCTTTCCCACTGAGCGTTTGCTGCTCCTACTCTCTCTCTACCCCATTTTTGACCTTGAGAAGCTTCCTCTCCCTCTAATCCCTCCATGATTCTTGCTCATATTTGAGGAAAAGATAGAGGAGATCTAGATCTACATCTTGACCAAACAAATTCCTCTCTTTGTGAGGGAAATCCACTAGATCTAGATCTTGGAGAAATTTGGTGTACATCCTCCTATTTGTTCTTCCTCTCTTATTACCCCAATAGTTTTTTTAGCTTTGTTGGAATTTGAGAGAGAAGGACTTGAGCATCTTTGTGGTGTTCTTGCCATTGCATTTGGTGCATCAGTTTGACTTCTTCGCGGTGATATGTGGAGGTGAAAGTTCGTGAGACATACACTTTGGGAGCTTGTTCCTCTTGGGTCTTTGGACCATAGACGCCTTAGTGGTCTTTGTGGTGTTCTTGGGGCCTCTAATTAAGTTGTGGAGATTACCTCAAGCTTTGTGCTTTGTGGCTTAGTGGTGTTCTTGGGGCCTCCAATTAAGTTGTGGAGATTCCTCAAGGGAAAGGCCTTTGTGGCAATTTATTGGGAGCCTCAATTAAGTTGTGGAGATAACCCCAAGCTTTGTGCGGGTTCGGTGACCACCCTAAGGTTCCATATTGGATCGCGGACATCCCTTTTGGTGGGAATTCTTGAGGATAATACGGCGGCCCTCGTGCATTTGGAGTGACTTGTCCTCCACACCGCTCCAACGGAGAGTAGCACTCGCAAGAGTGTGAACTTTGGGATACATCGTTGTCTCCGCGTCACTTTCGTTATTCCTATATCCGAGCTCTTTACTTATGCACTTTACTTTGTGATAGCCTTCGTGCTTGAAGATATATATCTTGCTATCACATAGTTGCTTGAATTGCTTAGCGTAAGTTGTTGGTGCACATAGGTGAACCCTAGTTATATAGGTTTTGTGCTTGAGAAATTAAACGCTAGTTTGATTCCGCATTTGTTAAGCCATATTCGTAAAAAGTTTTAATAACCGCCTATTCACCCCCCTCTAGGCGGCATCTGTGTCCTTTCAATTGGTATCAGAGCCCGGTCTCTCACTATAGGCTTTACCGCCTTGAGAGTAAGGATGTCGGCTAGAGATTTAGTGCATGATCACACTTTTATATTCGATAGAACAAATTATGATGTTTGGAAAATTCGCATGCTTAGTCATTTTCGGCCCATTGACCCTCATATGGAGAGAATTGTAGATATAGGTTTTTCTCCTCTGGTGAATTCCCAAAATCTATCTTTAGAGGATGAGAAAAAATTATATCTCAATGCTCAAGCTTCTAACGTGCTTGTTCATGCTTTGAGAAAATGTAGATATTGTTGCAATATTGCCTTTCTGGAGCGCTCATGATTTATGGACAAAGCTTCAAGAAAAATATGATATGTCCAACATTATTGAGGATGATTTGTATTCCCTCCACTTCCGGCATTGATGAACTTTCATCCACTTCACCGTTGTGTTTCAAGACACAAGGAAATGCCAAGGTGAGTGGTGATGACCATTGCAATGTTGAGGGTGATCCTATTATTGATTATCCTTCATCTCTATCTCATTGCAATGCTTGATCTTTGGATTTAAACACATCTAGCACTATAAATGATTCACATACTTGTGTTGATAGTCCTTGCATACAATGTGTTAACTCCTCATCTAAATGCCATGGTGATATGCTTGCTATTTCTTTTTGCCATAATATAAATGTTTCTATTTCCTCTAGTTGTTGTGTGTCTAACAACGTAGAGGAAACCGGAGAATCCATTGGCAATGACAAGATCTTGGATGGAGCTTCAAGTAGCTCTTCTTCTCCATCATCTCAAGTTTCTCATATATGCCTTATGGCTAAAGCTTCTAAGGTATCTCATACCTCGGAAGCTAATCTTTCTCATAATGAAGAAGAAGAAGAGGAATTCATTGCATCTTTACATGACAAGGGTGAGGTTGTTCATCGTGCTCTTCGTAAAAATAAAATTGCTTGCTCTAAATTTGTTGAAATCTTAGTTTGTGCTATTGAGAGCCAAAAACTTATTGAGATGCATGAGAACACCATATTAAAAATGGGTGTTCTTGAACGCGAGTATGACGACGAAATATGTTCTCTAAAGGATGAACTTGAAGAAGAACAAACCACCAAAGAATCTATTGAGGAGACCTTTTCTCTAGAATTGTCTAGAATGAAGTAAAACCATGATAGAGATCTTAAAGTGGCAAATGATCTAAAGCTAAAAAATGGTAAGCTCGTGTTTGTGAATGCTAAACTCCTTGAGGATTTTGAGCAACTAAAAAATGGCTCTAGGGTCATTGAGAGTGCGCTCACCAAACTCACCGAGTCACATGAGCAACTTGAAGCTTCATATCTAAAAGAGCATGCCAAATTGCCTTCTACTATTGCTATTAATGATGATGCTTGTGCTACTAACTCTACATCTTGTGAAGCATCCATTTTGACGGAGAATGTTGAGCTAAGGGCCCAACTTGAATTGCTAACTAGCAAGTATGGGATTTTGGAAGAAAGTCATGGAAAGCTCTCTAGCTCCAATGATGAACTTCTATTGTCCCATGAGAAGCTGAAGTTGGATCATGAGGCTATCATGTCAAAGGTAACATCTTGTGAGCCTCATGTGGATACTAGCACTAATTCTCAAAATGCTATATTGCCATGTGCTAGTCCTATTAATTCATCTACTCATAGTATTGCAAAATCTTGTGATGAATTATCCTCCTTCCCTTGTTGCTCTAACAATGAAGTTTCTACTTCCTCTAGTATTTGTGTTGTTACTAACCATGTAGAGGAAATCAAAGAGCTCAAGGCTCAAGTCACTTCCTTGAAGAAAGACTTGAAAAAGGCTCATGAAGGGAAATGCAAACTTGACAAGATGTTGAGTGTGCAACAATCCCCCAATGACAAGAGCGGACTTGGATTTATCTCCAACAACAAGAAGAAGTCCAAAAGCTCCAAGAACAAGAAGGGCCAAGTTCAAGTCAAAGATCCGGCCAAGATTACTTGCTTCAAGTGCAAAATTGAAGGGCATCATGTTATATCTTGCCCATTGAAGAAGAAGCCTCTTAGTGAGAAGCAAGAAGGGAATCGGCCTCAAGTTCAAGGCCATGCCCAACCTCGGGTTGAAGAAAGGCCACTTCCCAAAAAGAATCAAGCCAATGCTCCCATTGTGGAGAAATCTAGTGAGAAGAAGGAGAAGAGAAGAACTTGCTACATATGCCGTGAGAAGGGCCACATCTCCTCTTTTTTCACTATTGGTACCTCATCCAACCCTATCATAATTTTTGATGTTTATTCTCTTCTCAAGGATGAGGGTGGCAATGTGTTTGCCAAATATGTTGGTGTTGAAAGTGGTGTAAAGAAAAGAACCATTTGGGTTGCCAACCTATTGTGACTAACCTCTTAGGACCCAACTTGGTTGGGGACCAACAAGCTAAAACTTGATCAATAGGTGATTGTGGGGGGCATTGGAGACTTGGCTACATCATGAAGAATCAAGGGATCTTCATCATTTGTATTATCTCAAGGCAAGTCTTTTGGTTATCTTGCTTCTATCATATATCCAATGTTCCTCCTTTCGGTAACATGTGGTCAACTCATTTATATTGAAAGTTACCCGCCCCTTTGCATGTGTTAGTTTTGTTCCTAACATGTGTTTGTATATGTTGTGCTTCCTACTTGCTTATCTTGGGAAATCAATTATATGTATGTTGGGTTGCACACCATGTATATGTGTTTGTGTTTGAGCCTATTTCATCTTGTTTGTATCTTATATGGCTCTTGTGAGTGATTAATGGACTATTCCATTATGGGGGAGTGATATACCTTTAGGAATCTCACAACCCTAAAAACGTGTGTACATAAGGAACACCACTTAGAATTGATATTGCAAGTTTATCTAGTCTCTATGTGGCATGTCATCCTCATGAAAAATTCAAATTCTATGTCCATTAATTATCTCTGTTGTTTATTTGTTGCCTTTGTGAAAATAAATTCTCTATCACATTATGGGGGAGTATTATGCTTTGTGCATTTTACAAGCCATAAAAATGTGTATATTTGAGGTTGTGTCCCATAGTATCGATATTGTAAATTATCTCGTTCCTATGTGGCATGTATTTCTCAAACAAGTCCAAATTTGCTTAAATGGCTTCTTTGCTAATATAATTATGGATCTTGTTTGTGAGAGTTTTTCTTGGCATGGTTTTCCACAATGTGTTTCTCAATATCCTTTTGGGAAATCATGTGCTTCTAGTTATGCCATTCATTGCTTTGCATGGTGGTGTAATTAATTGAAGCTATGAATAAACTCTCTTTGCATGATGTTTAAATCTTATACCATATGCTCTCTTTGGGCTGAAGATGATCTTGGATACTTGGAAACTATCACCGGAAAATATTTCCCAAATACCTCTTGTCCTAGGACAATTGGTAATCTATTATGAGGTAGATATTTATTGATCATCTTTACATTGGCTCTTGTGTTTAATTGCTTCATTTCTTGCCATGAAATGGTTTTTCATTTGACTCCCATGTGTTTTACTTGCATCTTATGGATATAATTTGTGTACTTAAACTTTCTTAGCATTTTATTGAATAAGGGTAGAGTGATGATCCCACTTTTGTGCATTTGGTATTCAAATACAAAATCCTAAATAATGCACTGATCTTGGGGGAGCTCTCCTATTTGTGTTAGAATGCTACTTTTATGATCCTATCTTTTCATTTATTGATATTTATCAAGTATTTGATGTTGGAATACAAACCTTTTCTTTTCGGTACTTGTGCCATTATGAAAAGTGTGAGTGTTTAGTTTATTTGTTGGAACCTTAATTGCTTGGGAGTTGGTCATCTCATTGCTTATCTTGGGTTTAATTAGCTTCTTGTAATGAGACACGTCTTTGAAATCAATCTTGTGTTGATTTGATTCTTTGATATAATTTGGACAATTATTTGTTCTAGATTCAATTAGTGTTTCATCCAAATTGTATTTTTGTTGGTTCTTGAAAGTCTCATGCATGCATATTTACTATATGTATATACTATGGCATGCTTTGCTTTCTTTGTTCCAATATATAGTGTAAAATCCAACAAATCCTAAATGGGCTAAGATGTGCATGAAATTCAATTTCATATCAATATGCACATATTTATGTGGAGTTTGTCCTATATGTTATAGTGTCTAACTACTTTGGACCCACTTAGTTTGGGAACCATTTTGTACTTAAATTTGTTTTAGGTACATGAAGATGCATTGGATATTTTCCAAATCCGGCAAGCTAGGATGATCAACGAACTCATATCTACTACATCCACACCAATGCTATCTTGGTAACAAGTATCTTCTCATGCATAGTTTTCTTGTATCCAACCTCGTGGTTGCATCTTGGCATGAATATCTCTATTTACAAATGTCTTAATGAAACCTCCTTATTGCAAATTGATTTCTTTCTTTTGGTATCCTTTAGTTGTGATACTTTTTGCTTTTCTCAAATCATCCCAACTATCTTCTTTCCCTTGTTGATATTTGTGATGTCTTTGATGTGTTTGTGTTTGAAGTTTATTAATGTACAATAAGATAAAATTGAGCCTTTGGGCATGCTATTAAGCAAATATCTTATTTGTATGTTGCATGACTTCGTTTTGGATATCATGTTTCAATTATTTTGTATCTATTTTGTGTGTACATGTTTCTTTGTGGATAAATATCTTTGTGATATTGTCTACTTAGAGAAACTTATACACGTAAGAGATGATAATTCTCCACTTGATATCTTATTTAATTGTTATGTGTTGTTGGTCATGCTAAGCAAAATCACTCTTTGAAGACTATGATGATGCTATTTTCTCATCCTTGTATTAGTCTTATAATATGATTGGCCATGCCTCTCACATATCCTTTTGGTTGAACATTTTATTATGGTGTCTCTTACTTGTTGCTCAACCATTAATTTGCTCCAATTGTTAAGCTTCATTTCTTATCTATGGTGTCTTGAAATTGTTTGTGGTTAAAAAGGTAATGATGGAGTGAGGATTCCATGTTGTGCATGTTCTATTCAAATACAACAATCTAATTTATGCATGTACCTTGGGGAGCTTCCTCAATTTATTTAAAGCACTATCTTGCGGCGATCATAAGACTTTATTTCACTTGGTATCTTTTTCTTTGAATAATATTATGGGAGTGGTGATACCATGTTTGTGCACCTATATTCCAATACAAATTGTCTATCTTTGTGCACAAACCTTGAGGAGCTCTCTTATGTTATTTATAGCACTCTACTTGATCTTATCATAATATCTATCTTTCATTTGGTTTCTTATTTTGGTTCATTTGATTGCTTGCTTCATGTGTTGAAGCTTCTTGACTTTGTTATCTTTTTTGCAATCTTTGACCCTAGATATAGTTTGAATCCCTCTGAGTATTCATCATTGGATACATGCATTTGATTCCACTCCCAATATGAGATATGCACACCTTATGTACGAATTCTCACTATATTGACCTCTCTAGATTTTTCACCCATTTCGGCAATCGATGTCAATGGGGGAGAAGTTTTGAGGGTTTAAGGGAATTGGGTTTATGCTTCTTTCTTTGTGCCAAAGTAATTTCCTTGATTGGTTGAATATTTAGAGGAAACTCCACTATGCTTTGATTGCCAATATATGCAATGAAATTCAAGTTCATTCACACATGCATAAATTATGGGGGAGTTAAATCTATATATTCAACTTGTTTGTTACTTTAATTCATTATATAAACCCTCTTGAAAAGATTGTCATCAATTATCAAAATGGGGGAGATTGAAAGTGCATAGAGCCCCCATGTGTGGTTTTGGTAATTAATGACAATCCCTATAGACTAATGTTTGCATTGAGTCATATGTGTAGGAGTTGTCCATAGGCAATGCTTGAACCATGAGTTGGCTTCAAGGTTGCAATACGAAGAAATGAGGTGCAAGTTCAAGATGAGTCAACTCGGAGAGCTCACATGCTTGAAGCTTGCCATTCATATGTGTTCATGGATATGTGAAATTGCACCGAAGAAGAAGCTCATCCATAGTGGAGTTTGGGGAGCAATCCGCAAGACCTCATCTTCATCAAGCAAGCACAATCAAGAACGACGTTTCATCTTGTTGCGGTCAAGATCACCATCATCGAGCTCAAGTGAAATATACAAGGTTAAGGTTTTATCTTTATAGGGTTTCTTTCTTACCGGTCTCGTGGTTTAGTTGGGAGACCGGATTATAGGTTACTTGCCACACTATCAAGGGGCTCTCGAGTGAGTAACTTGATCGATTTTTCGAAGAGAGTTCAAACCTTTGCATCCTTGCATTATCTTTTTTGGTTGTTATTTGGATCTTATCCATATGGTGTTTTAGATCTTGTACTTATTCTCATGACAATCTCTAGTTCATCGAAAAATGTATCCACATGAAATAGTTGTTGTGTTTTTGATATTGGAGTTTTTCTTGGTTCTTCATTTTGAGAGGTTTCACCTCTAAATGCATGGAAAAATGTACCCCAATTATTCTTGATATTTTCATTCTTTGTGGGGTATCTTTTTTCATCATATTTACAACTAAATTGGTTTCACCTAAATTCGAGTTTTCTAACTCAAGTTGTTGCAATTTCCTTACTAGAGGTGTTACCGGTTTAGCTCTTATAGGTTAGTTAAAAGTTTCCCCTTTTGATCTTATACTCCGTGGTTGTACTATGATGTTTCCCTACATGATCTTGTAGAACTCTTCGTTGTGATTCCAACGAGCCCAAGATCATAAAATTCGGAGTCCCGATGTGAAAATGGCGACGTTTTTGGTGTGAAATTGCACAGAAGAAGAAGCTCATCCATAGTGGAGTATGGGGAGCAATCCGCAAGACCTCATCTTCATCAAGCAAGCACAATCAAGAACGACGTTTCATCTTGTTGCGGTCAAGATCATCATCATCGAGCTCAAGTGAAATATACAAGGGTAAGGTTTTATGTTTATAGGGTTTCTTTCTTACCGGTCTCGTGGTTTAGTTGGGAGACCGGGTTATAGGTTAGTTGCCGCACTATCAAGGGGCTCTCGAGTGAGTAACTTGATCGTATCGTTCAGAGAGAGTTCAAACCTTTGCATCATTGCATTATCTTTATTGGTTGTTATTTGGATCTTATCCATATGTTGTTTTAGAGCTTGACCTTATTCTCATGACAATCTCTAGTTCATCGAAAAATGAATCCACATGAAAAAGTTGTTGTGTTATCGATATAGGAGTTTTTCCCGGTTCTTCATTTTGAGAGGTTTCACCTCTAAATGCATGGAAAAATGTACCCCAATTATTCTTGATATTTTCATTCTTTGTGGGGTATCTTTTTTCATCCTATTTACAACTAAATTGGGTTCACCCAAATTCGAGTTTTCTAACTCAAGTTGTTGCAATTTCCTTACTAGAGGTGTTACCGGTTTAGCTCTTATAGATTAGTTAAAAGTTTCCCCTTTTGATCTTATACTCCGTGGTTGTACTATGATGTTTCCCTACATGATCTTGTAGAACTCTTCGTTGTGATTCCAACAAGCCCAAGATCATAAAATTCGGAGTCCCGATGTGAAAATGGCGATGTTTTTGGTGTGCGGTGCGCTGCCAACCAGATTGGTCCGGCCACAGGCCGGAAGGTCCGGCTGGGCTGGACCAGTCCGGTCCCCGGTCCGGCCAAGCGGTCCTAGCTCTGAGATTAGTCGCCGGAATTGGTCCAGGGCCGGTCCGGATAAGTCCGGCTAGCCAGATTGGTCCGGCCAAGCCCGGAAGGTCCGGCCGGGTGCGAAAATGGAGATTTTTTCTCCAAATGGCTAGTGTTCCTCCTCGCATATAAAAAGGGGTCTTCTTCCCCATTGAGCGGTTGTTGCTCCTACTCTCTCTCTACTCCATTGTTGACCTTGAGAAGGTTCCTCTCCCTATAATCTCTCCGTGATTCTTGCTCATATTTGAGGAAAAGATAGAGGAGATCTAGATCTACATCTTGACCAAACAAATTCCTCTTTTTGTGAGGAAAATCCACTAGATCTAGATCTTGGAGAAATTTGGTGTTCCTCCTCCTATTTGTTCTTCCTCTCTTATGCAAAATATGGTGTTGCCACCCTGTGACACTACCCCCTGGCGATACCGTCCGCACATGCGTTGTGATTCGTGCTCCTTGAGTAGGTTTGTATCAAGCCCATGCATTAATTAGTAGAGATGTTGCAAATCACCTGGCCCGACGCACGCAAGCGCAGCGAGGCTGTGCATCAGAATCTGAAAAGTGGCACAGAGAAAAGGAGGGGTGTGCGGAGTGTGATCAGACTTGTCAAGGTCAGCGTAGCAAGCATGCAATAGTGTGCGGACAGCGCCTGGTTTACTGCCCAAACAATGGTCATAAAACTCCATATATAGGGTGCGTACAGCAAGCAGATAAGGTGGCAAGGTTCTTATCGCCGTTGCCATCTAGAACTCCAAGATCCATCAAGATACCCGAGCTGCCCTCCAAAGAATGTATGCCCTTTTTCATGCAGCAGTTTTTTTCAACTGATTTCCCGCTGCAAGCTTGTTTCAACTCATCTACATTTGTTGTTCTTTGTTTGGATCTAAAACAGATGGCAGTGTTCATCTTCCCTGCATCGATTGCAGCCGCTGCAACCATAGTTTTAGCTACGACATTAGAGATCCCTTTCTTATTTGCGTTCGCAAGCGCATTAGCATGCTCCATAATCCTCTTGTTCCATTACAGGTCTATCGTAGAGGATCCAAGAGCGAGCACCATAGCCCGCGCATTTCTCTATTTCTCACGTGTAAGGGCAGAGCGTGACGCAAACGAACGCTGAGCGACCGTCGTCGTGACCAAAAATGCGTCTGGCTCCATGACACGCGTACAGCACGCGACCGTTGGGAACCCCAAGTGGAAGGTGTGATGCGTACAGCAGTAAGTTTCCCTCATTTAGAAACCAAGGTTTATCGAACCAGTAGGAGTCAAGAAGCACGTTGAAGGTTGATGGCGGCGAAGTGTAGTGCGGCGCAACACCAGGGATTCCGGCGCCAACGTGGAACCTGCACAACACAACCAAATTACCTTGTCCCAACGTGACAGTGAGGTTGTCAATCTCACCGGCTTGCTGTGACAAAGGATTAGATGTATAGTGTGGATGATGATTGTTTGCAGAAAACAGTAGAACAAGTATTGCAGTAGATTGTATTCGATGTAAAAGAATGGACCGGGGTCCACAGTTCACTAGAGGCGTCTCTCCGATAAGAATAAGCATGTTGGGTGAACAAATTACAGTTGGGCAATTGACAAATAAAGAGGGCATGACCATGCACATACATGATATGATGAGTATTGTGAGATTTAATTGGGCATTACGACAAAGTACATAGACCGCTATCCAGCATGCATCTATGCCTAAAAAGTCCACCTTCAGGTTATCATCCGAACCCCTTCCAGTATTAAGTTGCAAACAACAGACAATTGCATTAAATATGGTGCGTAATGTAATCAACAACTACATCCTTAGACATAGCATCGATGTTTTATCCCTAGTGGCAACAGCACATCCACAACCTTAGAACTTTCTATCACTGTCCCAGATTTAATGGAGGCATGAACCCACTATCGAGCATAAATACTCCCTCTTGGAGTTAAGAGCAAAAACTTGGCCAGAGCCTCTACTAATAACGGAGAGCATGCAAGATCATAAACAACACATAGGTAATAGATTGATAATCAACATAGCATAGTATTCTCTATTCACCGGATCCCAACAAACACAACATATAGCATTATAGATAGATGATCTTGATCATGTTAGGCAGCTCACAAGATCCAACAATGAAGCACAATTAGCAGAAGACGACCATCTAGCTACTGCTATGGACCCATAGTCCAGGGGTGAACTACTCACTCATCACTCCGGAGGCGACCATGGCGGTGAAGAGTCCTCCAGGAGATGATTCCCCTCTCCGGCAGGGTGCCGGAGGCGATCTCCTGAATCCCCCGAGATGGGATTGGCGGCGGCGGCGTCTCTGGAAGGTTTTCCGTATCGTGGCTCTCGGTACTGGGGGTTTCGCGACGAAGACCTTAAGTAGGCGGAAGGGCAGGTCAGGAGGCGTCACGGGGGCCCCACACGCTAGGGCCGCGCGGCCCCCCTGTAGGCCGCGTCGCCCTAGTGTGGCGGCGCCCCGTGGCCCCACTTCGTGACTCCTTCGGTCTTCTGGAAGCTTCGTGGCAAAATAGGCCCCTGGGCGTTGATTTTGTCCAATTCCGAGAATATTTCCTTACTAGGATTTCTGAAACCAAAAACAGCAGAAAACATCAACTGGCTCTTCGGCATCTCGTTAATAGGTTAGTGCCAGAAAATGCATAAATATGACATAAAGTATGAATAAAACATGTAGATATCATCAATAATGTGGCATGGAACATAAGAAATTATCGATACGTCGGAGACGTATCAGCATCCCCAAGCTTAGTTCCTGCTCGTCCCGAGTAGGTAAACGATAACAAAGATAATTTTTGGAGTGATATGCCATCATAATCTTGATCATACTATTGTAAGCACATGTAATGAATGCAGCGATCAAAGCAATGGTAAATGACATGAGTAAACAACTGAATCATATAGCAAAGACTTTTCATGAATAGTACTTTCAAGACAAGCATCAATAAGTCTTGCATAAGAGTTAACTCATAAAGCAATAATTTCAAAGTAAAGGTATTGAAGCAACACAAAGGAAGATTAAGTTTCAGCGGTTGCTTTCAACTTGTAACATGTATATCTCATGGATATTGTCAACATAAAGTAATATAACAAGTGCAATATGCAAGTATGTAGGAATCAATGCACAGTTCACACAAGTGTTTGCTTCTTGAGATGGGGAGAGATAGGTGAACTGACTCAATATAAAAGTAAAAGAAAGGCCCTTCGCAGAGGGAAGCATTGATTGCTATATTTGTGCTAGAGCTTTGGTTTTGAAAACAAGAAACAATTTTGTCAACGGTAGTAATAAAGCATATGTATTATGTAAATTATATCCTACAAGTTGCAAGCCTCATGCATAGATTACCAATAGTGCCCGCACCTTATCCTAATTAGCTCGGATTACCTGGATTATCACCGCAATACATATGTTTTAACCAAGTGTCACAAAGGGGTACCTCTATGCCGCCTGTACAAAGGTCTAAGGAGAAAGCTCGCATTGGATTTCTCGCTTTTGATTATTCTCAACTTAGATATCCATACCGGGACAACATAGACAACAGATAATGGACTCCTCTTTAATGCATAAGCATTCAACAACAATTAATTTTCTCATAAGAGATTGAGGATATTTGTCCAAAACTGAAACTTCCACCATGGATCATGGCTTTAGTTAGCGGCCCAATGTTCTTCTCTAACAGTATGCATGCTCAAACCATTCAACTCATGGTAAATCTCCCTTACTTTAGACAAGACGGACATGCATAGCAACTCACATGATATTCAACAAAGAGTAGTTGATGGCGTCCCCAGGAACATGGTTATCGCACAACAAGCAACTTAATAAGAGATAAAGTGCATAAGTACATATTCAATACCACAATAGTTTTTAGGCTATTTGTCCCATGAGCTATATATTGCAAAGGCAAAGAATGGAAATTTTAAAGGTAGCACTCAAGCAATTTACTTTGGAATGGCGGAGAAATACCATGTAGTAGGTAGGTATGGTGGACACAAGTGGCATAGTGGTTGGCTCAAGGATTTTGGATGAATGAGAAGTATTCCCTCTCGATACAAGGTTTCGGCAAGCAAGGTTATTTGAAACAAACACAAGTATGAAGCGGTGCAGCAAAACTCACATAAAAGACATATTGTAAACATTATAAGACTCTACACCGTCTTCCTTGTTGTTCAAACTCTTACTAGAAATTATCTAGACCTTAGAGAGACCAATTGTGCAAACCAAATTTAGGAAGCTCTATGTATTTCTTCATTAATAGGTGCAAAGTATATGATGCAAGAGCTTAAACATGAGCACAACAATTGCCAAGTATCACATTATCCAAGACATTCTACCAATTACTACATGTAGCATTTCCCGTTTCCAACCATATAACAATTTAACGAAGAAGATTCAACCTTCGCCATGAATACTATGAGTAAAGCCTAAGGACATATTTGTCTATATGCAACAGCGGAGCGTGTCTCTCTCCCACACAATGAATGCTAGGATCCATTTTATTCAAACAAAACAAAAATAAAAACAAACCGACGCTCCAAGCAAAGTACATAAGATGTGATGAAATAAAAATATAGTTTCACTAGAGGAACCTGATAATGTTGTCGATGAAGAAGGGGATGCCTTGGGCATCCCCAAGCTTAGACGCTTGAGTCTTCTTGAAATATGCAGGGGTGAACCACCGGGGCATCCCCAAGCTTAGAGCTTTCACTCTCCTTGATCATATTGTATCATCTCCCTCTCTTGATCCTTGAAAACTTCCTCCACACCAAACTCAAAACAACTCATTAGAGGGTTAGTGCATAATCAAAATTCACATGTTCAGAGGTGACATAATCATTCTTAACACTTCTGGACATTTCACAAAGCTACTGAAAGTTAATGGAATAGAAAAATCCGTCAAGCATAGCAAAACAGGCAATGCGAAATAAAAGGCAGAATCTGTCAAAACAGAACAGTCCGTAAAGACGAATTTCTAAGAGGAACCAGACTTGCTCAAATGAAAATGCTCAAATTGAATGAAAGTTGCGTACATATCTGAGGATCACTCACGTAAATTGGAATAATTTTCTGAGTTACCTACAGAGAATTAGGCCCATATTCGTGACAGCAAAGAAATCTGTTTCTGCGCAGTAATCCAAATCTAGTATGAACCTTACTATCAAAGACTTTACTTGGCACAACAATGCAACAAAACTAAGATAAGGAGAGGTTTCTACAGTAGTAACAACTTCCAAGACTCAAATATAAAATAAAAGTGCAGTAGTAAAATCATGGGTTGTCTCCCATAAGCGCTTTTCTTTAACGCATTTCAGCTAGGCGCAGAAAGTGTGTATCAAGTATTATCAAGAGACGAAGCATCAACATCATAATTTTCACAATTTGTCCCATTAGGTATCTTAGATGCTCCCTTATCTATAGTGGTTTTAAGAGCTTTATCAATTTTAGGCCTATAATAGCTTTTTGGTTTAGGCACCTTAGAGACATACATGAACTTTTGCTCCTTACCCACATAAGCTTTCTCTCTAAACTTAATAGATGAAAAAGTTGAACCTAAGGTTCCCATAGCTTCTTCAAGTTCACTAATCCTTTGGGTTTGATTATCATGAATAGCACAAGCTTCTAAGATGGCAATTCTCTCATTAACTCCACCTAGAGATTTATCAAGTTTATCAGTGCTATCAAGTAATGCTCCCAAATTAGTCTCAATACTTGGAAGGTTTTGCTCTATGGTTTCCAACTTTTTCATGACATCTTCAAGAGAGGTTTCAATTTTAACTTCATTAACAGGCGGTATTCCAAATAAACTTTCAATAATGCAACTAGCTTCTAAGGCATGAGTACCTAGGAAGTTACCTCCCGCGAGACAATCAAGAACATACCTATTCCAGCTAGAGATACCAACATAAAAATTCCTGAGTAGGATAGTGGTGGAGTGTTTCTTAGTGCACCTATTATGGGCATCACTAATTCTATACCAAGCATCTTTTAAACATTCCCCCCCTTGTTGCTTAAATGAACAAATTTCAACTTCAGGATTACTCATTTTAGTAAAAGTAAATAAAGCAAACTAGATAAAGTAAATGCGAGTAACTAATTTTTTGTGTTTTTAATATGGCAAACAAGATAGCAAATAAAGTAAAACTAGCAACTAATTTTTTTGTATTTTGATGTAATGCAGCAAACAAAGTAGTAAATAAAATAAAGCAAGACAAAAACAAAGTAAAGAGATTGGAAGTGGAGACTCCCCTTGCAGCGTGTCTTGATCTCCCCGGCAACAGTGCCAGAAATTTAGCTTGACACGCGTACAACACGCGACCGTTGGTGTCGAGGGTACTCCTCGCCAATGCCCTCCGATAGGGGCTTAGGGTTGATGGAATCCAGTAGGCTGACACGAGACATCGGTTCACAGACAAGCGGGGAGAGCGATTTACCCAGGTTCGGGGCCCTCGATGAGGTAAAACCCTTTCGTCCTGCCTGTCTGTTCTTTGATTATGAAAACAATGGGTTACAATGGGGTGCCGAATAGTTCGGCTGAGATCTAGTCGAGATTGCTGCTACTAGGGTTACCTAGCTCTAAGCTTTTCCTGGCTAAGATTGCTAAGATTGTTCGTGTCCCTCGGCAGCCCCTCTCCTGGCCTTTATATAGGAGGCCAGGTCTCAAGAGGTCTAACCGAATACGACTAGATTTACAATAGTTTAGATCCAATCTTTCCTTGTTTGTTCGCTTCCTTGTCTTGCCCGTCAAGGAATCTTCTGGTCAGCCGACCTAGTGGCCCATCTAGCCTTCGGGTGTCTTCATGGGCCTCCAGTTGGTCAATACAGGATAGGGCAACGTCAGTTACTTGAAGGGTAGTGCCCACGTCAGTAGCCCCCGAGTGTCTAGCCGAAGATAATTCGGGTAGAGACTAATGCATGCCTTCTTATGATATTCTTCCCCTTCATTGTTCTTATTCATCTTGATTCTGCTCCATCTTCCTTTTATCGGGTGCGCGTCAGCGCTCCCGATGGGAGTAGCCCCCGAGTCTAGGTACGGATGCTTGCAATCCGTGCGTAGACTCAAGGTGTACTACTCGAATACTTTCCTCTGCCGAGTTTTTCGCAAGTCTTCATAGGTCATCCGATACATTTTCTTTACGCAAAGGATAATGAGTAACGTGCCCAACTTTTGTTGGTTAACTGCTGATGGCAGAACAACGTTACTCTACACAGAATCAAGTCCCTGGGCATGATCCTGGAATGCAAAAAAATTTCAACGGGTGTGCACCACGTCCTCCCGATGGGAGTAAATGTCGAGTCTGGATAAAGACTCAAACCTTATTCCTTCGACTGCTTATGCTGTCGAATCTTCTTTTTATCGGGTGCGCGTCAGCGCTCCCGATGGGAGTAGCCCCCGAGTCCAGGTTCGGATGCTTGCAATTCGTGCGTGGACTCAAATTCTTCATCCGATAACTTTTTACGTTTCCTTAGAATGCTTCCAATTTATGACGTCATTGCCGACGTGTAACTACTGTGGGCTGATTTGACGGGTCTCATCATGATGGGCTAGCCCTAGCTCTGTTCAATCAGTGTTTTAGGGCTTGACCACTATACGCGTAACGACCGAGGTGGCTCCTCGATTTTCGCGCAATCGTGGGCGTAGTGGGCCGTCAGTTCCTCCCTTTCCTCAAGCGCCACGTGCTTACTTAACTCTTAACTTCTCCTTAAAATCTACAAAGGGCAGAAATTCTCAATCTTCTCCACGGTTCCCATAGCATCTCCTCATTCTCCCTCTTCTTCCTTCTTTCGCCATTGCCGCGCCACCGCCACAGTTTTTCCAATCTTCCTCAGATCTCGCGATGGTGAAGAAGAAGAATGCCGCCGCCGCCGCCAGCTCCACCAGCGGAGGTGCCGCTGCCAAGTCCTCCTCTTCTCTTCCGAAGGGGAGCGCCCCAAGCGCCCCTCTCCTAGCTCCGGCGCCGCCGGCGCCGTCGAGCCCAATAGTCAAACCTGGGGACTGGGTAGCTTCAACCGTCACCAAACGTGACGAGAAGAGGTCCCGAAGCTTAGGATTGATATCCTCCGACGCGGGAGATGTGATTCTTCCAGGTGCGATTTCTCGGCCTGATCCTCCTGCTGGATTTTCTGTGATGTTTATCTTTTCTTCACCGAGGCCTTTCGCTCCCCACTCATGGATTCCTCCTCCATCTCTTACGGACGTATGAAATCCAATTATGGCAACTTACCCCCAACTCAATCCTCCATGTTGCTGTGTTCATCACCCTTTGCGAGGCATTTTTGGGTATTGAACCTCATTTCGGGCTGTGGAAGAAGATCTTCTATGTGAAGAGATACAGCAGTAGTAATGGGTACTTTGTCACCGGAGGGGTAGGTTTTGTTGCTCGCTCAGAAGTTAATTACTTTAATTTCCCAATGAGAGAGTCCGTGCAAGGATGGAGGCTGAAATGGTTTTACGTCAAAGATTCCTCGTCACCCGAGTGTCGACTCCCCTGTTATGCCGACGTTTCTGAAGCCAAGCCCAAGGACTCTTGGAAGAACATCCTCTCAGCCGACGAAAGGGCCTCAGCCGAAGAATTGTTTGCCAAATTCCTTCGAATCAAAGAGGCTGACGGTCAAACTATGATCGTTACGGAGGTGGCAGCAGTATTCTTGAAGCGCCGAATCTAGCCAGTCATGGCCAGAGTTCACCCGATGTGGTTGTACTCTGGTCCAAAGGATGAGACCAGGATTAATGCTGCCGATCTATCAGAGAAAGAGTTACTTGATGAAGTCCGTCGTCTTACTTCCTTCAACCAGGAAGATTCGATTCCGCTGATTTCTTCTTATGCTCCCCTTGACGCTGATCATCCACCATCCGGGGTATTTTCCTTTCTTCACATTTCTACTATAGCTTCTTGCTTAGCCGACATGATTACATTTGTCCTTACTTGTCATTTTTCTTTGCCAGATCCCTATGGCTTCTGAAAATACACGTGATTCACCGGATGATACTTCTGAGGGGAGAGGCTCCTCAATCCCCGTAGATTTTCACACCACCGATCAAACAGGTCTAGAGGATGAATATAATGGTCCGATGAATCTTGAAGTTTCCCACGCTGATCTTCCCCCCTCAGCCGATAACACTCGTATCGCAGATGGATCAGTGCGTAATATCGACTCTGATCGTGATACTTTTGTTGATGCAGCTGCGGAAGGGGCCAGAGCTTCTCCTGCGAAGAGATCAACCGGCGGCTTCGCCGATGAAGATGATCTCTTCGACATGTAAGTAGTTCTTTTCTGAAAGTTATACTGTGCCTTTTTGATTTTTCATACCCATGTTATAATCGCAGTCGACTGTTTACTTTTGCAGTGATGAGGGCTTTATCGAGTCTCCTCCTAAAAAGGCCAAATCTGATGCTGTTTCGCCGGTTGTGGTGGCTTCCGAAGCTTCAGCTCCTAAGGCTGCCCCTACGGCTCAAGCATTGACCGCGTCTTCCCTTTCCAAAGGGAAGGATACTTCTCCAACTGCTGCTACTGCGGCTCCTTTTTCTGTAAGTCCTCTTCTGATCGCAAATACAGATTTCTTGGAGCGTGCCTTTTTTAATTGTTTTTCTTTCTCTTTTAAGGATCTACGTGGCGTTATCTCTAAAACTAGCCCGCCTGCTGGAACGGGGGGTGCGTTCTCCGTCTCCCCTATTAGCGACGTAGACTTGGAGGGGCGCCACTCTTCGGGTGTCTCCTCGGACGACGCTGTCGATGATGTCCTCCCCCGACGAATAGTAGGCGTTGCAGATGAATGGCATGTCGCTTGACCCTAGTCCATGCCTGGTGTCGCAGTTCATGCAGTAATACGAGGTCATCTCCGAGGGCACGGGGTCATCAGATCCAACCGACATGGAGGATGCTGAACGTGGAGTCGATGGCGCGGACGCACTCGACGGGTTTGCCTGGCCAGCCGAAAGGTCGGGTGTTGATGACGCACTTGGGCTTGTCGATCTGGAGATAGGAGATTCCAGCAGCCGGAGGATTCCTTCTGAGTTGACGTTGTAGTGGACGCTCCCGAACGCCATCTCCATGTTGCCTTGCAGACCAGAAAAGGTGGAGCGAGATGATTCGCTGTGCGGGGTAAATTCGTAGGAGCCAAAACGGATCGGGATTCCCAGATGAGGCAATGATGGCGCGGATGAAGCTGCTGATGACATGACGGGTTCAGCCGATGTCCGATCTTGTGCCGACAGGTTTCCCACAGACGGCGCCAATTGTCGAGGGTACTCCTCGCCAATACCCTCCGATAGGGGCTTAGGGTTGATGGAATCCTGTAGGCTGACACGAGACATCGGTTCACAGACAAGCGGGGAGAGCGATTTACCCAGGTTCGGGGTCCTCGATGAGGTAAAACCCTTACGTCCTGCCTGTCTGTTCTTTGATTATGAAAACAATGGGTTACAATGGGGTGCCGAATAGTTCGGCTGAGATCTAGTCGAGATTGCTGCTACTAGGGTTACCTAGCTCTAAGCTTTTCCTGGCTAAGATTGCTAAGATTGTTCGTGTCCCTCGGCAGCCCCTCTCCTGGCCTTTATATAGGAGGCCAGGTCTCAAGAGGTCTAACCGAATACGACTAGATTTACAATAGTTTAGATCCAATCTTTCCTTGTTTGTTCGCTTCCTTGTCTTGCCCGTCAAGGAATCTTCTGGTCAGCCGACCTAGTGGCCCATCTAGCCTTCGGGTGTCTTCATGGGCCTCCAGTTGGTCAATACAGGATAGGGCAACATCAGTTACTTGAAGGGTAGTGCCCACGTCAGTTGGGAACCCCAAGTGGAAGGTGTGATGCGTACAACAGTAAGTTTCCCTCAGTTAGAAACCAAGATTTATCGAACCAGTAGGAGTCAAGAAGCACGTTGAAGGTTGATGGCGGCGAAGTGTAGTGCGGCGCAACACCAGGGATTCCAGCGCCAACGTGGAACCTGCACAACACAACCAAATTACTTTGCCCCAACGTGACATTGAGGTTGTCAATCTCACCGGCTTGCTGTAACAAAGGATTAGATGTATAGTGTGTATGATGATTGTTTGCAGAAAACAGTAGAACAAGTATTGCGATGGGATTGTATTCGATGTAAAAGAATGGACCGGGGTCCACAGTTCACTAGAGGCGTCTCTCCGATAAGAATAAGCATGTTGGGTGAACAAATTACAGTTGGGCAATTGACAAATAAAGAGGGCATGACCATGCACATACATGATATGATGAGTATTGTGAGATTTAATTGGGCATTACGACAAAGTACATAGACCGCTATCCAGCATGCATCTATGCCTAAAAAGTCCACCTTCAGGTTATCATCCGAACCCTTCCTGTATTTAGTTGCAAACAACAGACAATTGCATTAAGTATGGTGCGTTATGTAATCAAAAACTACATCGTTTGACATAGCATCGATGTTTTATCCCTAGTGGCAACAGCACATCCACAACCTTAGAACTTTCTGTCACTGTCCCAGATTTAATGGAGGCATGAACCCACTATCGAGCATAAATACTCCCTCTTGGAGTTAAGAGCAAAAAATTGGCCAGAGCCTCTACTAATAACGGAGAGCATGCAAGATCATAAACAACACATAGGTAATAGATTGATAATCAACATAGCATAGTATTCTCTATTCATCGGATCCCAACAAACACAACATATAGCATTACAGATAGATGATCTTGATCATGTTAGGCAGCTCACAAGATCCAACAATGAAGCACAATTAGGAGAAGACGACCATCTAGCTACTGCTATGGACCCATAGTCCAGGGGTGAACTACTCACTCATCACTCCGGAGGCGACCATGGCGGTGAAGAGTCCTCCGGGAGATGATTCCCCTCTCCGGCAGGGTGCCGGAGGCGATCTCCTGAATCCCCCGAGATGGGATTGGCGGCGGCGTCTCTGGAAGGTTTTCCGTATCGTGGCTCTCGGTACTGGGGGTTTCGCGACGAAGACCTTAAGTAGGCGGAAGGGCAGGTCAGGAGGCGTCACGGGGGCCCCACACGCTAGGGCCGCGCGGGCCCCCTGTAGGCCGCGCTGCCCTAGTGTGGCGGCGCCCCGTGGCCCCACTTCGTGACTCCTTCGGTCTTCTGGAAGCTTCGTGGCAAAATAGGCCCCTGGGCGTTAATTTCGTCCAATTCCGAGAATATTTCCTTACTAGGATTTCTGAAACCAAAAACAGCAGAAAACAGCAACTGGCTCTTCGGCATCTCGTTAATAGGTTAGTGCCGGAAAATGCATAAATATGACATAAAGTATGCATAAAACATGTAGATATCATCAATAATGTGGCATGGAACATAAGAAATTATCGATACGTCGGAGACGTATCACACCACCTCCAGCAGCGCGACGCATAGTGACCGGACCGATGCTGAGCGGACGCGCAAAGTGTCCGCTTGATCCTCGCACGGCCCGCCTGGCAGGGACACAACTGATTCGTCATCCGTGTGATTACTTGCGGGTGGCGCGCTGCAGCCTTTGCAGGGCCGCATTAATGGCGCGCCTCGGCTTCCGCGAGCGTGCGCAGCTAGGCGGCGTTGCAGTGGTAGGCCATTGAAGGCGAGATGGCATCCGAGCCTTTTAAAGGAACGCTGCCGGCGGCCATTTCCCCGACCAAACCATTGCCACATCCCACACTATCCACCCCACCGACGCCATGGGATCCGGAGACCCAGCCGCCGGACATTTCCGAGGAGGAGGCCATTGCCATGGCACTGGCCAACAGCGAGCAGGACGAGCTCAACGACCTCGCTTTGTGGGACGGGCTCGCAATCCAGCTCCGCGAGTCAGCGCTCGCGCAGGGGAGGCCGGCGACTCCTCCGGCCACACCGACGTGTTCCAAAGACCGCGCTCCGCCTGCTGCTCCGGCGTGGGATCCCTGGCCACAGCCTCCTGCCCATGCGGCGGTACCTCCTCCACCGCCAGCGTACGAGCTTCCATGGCCGACGCTGGAGTTCATTGACCTCGTCAGCGACGACGAGCAGCAGGCAACACCTACTTTTACCACGCCTTTATGGCTTTTTATGTTTTTTTATTAACTAGCAAGGTGGCCCTCGCAATGCGAGGGCATGATCTTTAATGTGTCAAAAAAATTACCATTATGATATTTTAAGGTCTAAATATGAATATCCAACAAATTCCATTTGTTTAGGTGCAGGTGTGAATCTCTAATAGGTGCACACAATTTAGGTGTTTTAGATATAGTTATATAGATCTAACGGTGGTGGTGTATTAATAAAAAGATGATATCAAATCGACGATCATTTTTTTGAGATATTCTAACAAAACTCTTTGTTTTCTATTGGCATCATATCAAACATCATCTACAACTTTAGGAACGAATATAAACCTTAAATCTTTTAGTAAAAAAATTGGTGGCTTTACTTTTTTCTAGAAAGAAAATATCGGATAATTTATAACATTGATGATTTTTTGTATCACAATAAGAATCGATCTAAAACTATCATCCGGTATAGATATCAACACTTATAAGGAACCATAATCTTAACAAATCACATGATAATCAAAGAAATTGAACGTGTTCAAAGCTTATAACATTTTTTTTGAATTATCTCCATCATTTGGTCACCATGTTTCCAGTAATATACAATAGAAGACCATATCTATAATTCCATACATTGCATAAAAATGATTCAAACATAATTTTCTCTGTTTTTATTTTTACGTAACTTTAGAAAAATTCCTTTGTTCATAATTTTAATCACCATATCGGCATCACTATGGCGGTCCTAATCATTGATATCCTCCTATTTGAGCATATTCTGCAACAATCAAATCTTCATAATTAAACTTTTCCAAAAAGCATCATATAAAAGGACTTGAATTATCTAATTTGTGTTTTTAGATTTCTCATCGCTTGTTTTGTTTGCTATATTACTTGCTTTGTTGGTTTCATTTGGGTCAGCAGGCCAATGATATCAACACAAAACCATAGTTATAAATTCAACTTTTTATATACGAAAAAACCAATTCATAAGTATTGTTTATCGATGTTTACTCTACTCTCCAGGGCATCACTGTCAGTAAATTCGAGCAATAGTCCAAAGAATCTGACTTTTCTTCAAAAACTTCCTACACTATTGTATCAAGACGAAATTGATTTATGCTCGCAATCACTGAAGATCTCAGGCATGTACATGGACTCATCTTCAATAATGGGCTTAAATCAAGGTTTAAAATAGCATGCTAAAAAAATAGTGGCGGCATCCTCCAAATGCTATGCACACTATATCGTGAATAGCGCTCTATATTCTAAATAGTATTTTGAAAAAAACAGCAGATGAAGTCTAAAAATAAAGGATTTCAGTCCAAAAGTGATAGATTCATACATACATAATCACATAAAAATAGTTCCTCCAACTTTTTAGACGCCTAGCATCAATATTTCACGCCCTAACAACATTATATAAATTGTTTATCAATAATTATTTGTATTACTGATAGTATCTTCATAACTAAAAGAGGAATCAATAGTTTGATGTTCATCACCACAACAACTAAAGGGAAATTTCTTCTTTTCTTAATGAGGAAAACTTAAATCGAATCAATATGCTGGAAAAAATAGCAAGCTAACGATGTGATGTTTTGGCGCGATATAACACGCTATTTCGCAAAAAGCGTCATAGCAAGAAAAATTACTAAAATTTAGCGTGGACTGTCAAAATATGATATAGCGCGCTATTAGCGAAGAAATAGCTTTCTATTTTAAACCTTAGCTTAAATGCATCATTTTTCTTCCAGTAGTTGCATATATTGCACTGGCCAATGTAGAAAGATTATATGATGCAAAAACTGAATATGTAAAAGTAATACCATGGTATGCACGTTATAATCACACCATATATGCTAAAATCATATTGGTGCTAATAATATTCCTCAGTATATTAAGTGTGTCTCAAAATCGCCTTTATTGTGTATGTTTCTATCTTCTGGTCAAATCATTGTACAATACAGGTGCTATATACGTCAAGGCTTAGAAAAATATATGCTAATTAGTAAAGCGAAAAATTGCCAACTTGTGGACAATATATCTTTGTGAAGCAACTGAAGTATCATTCAACCATCCATTAAAAGTAATCTGAAGTATCGTTCATTAATTTTATCGATATAATAAATAATTAACTGATTAAGAACTGAAGCAACCATTGATCTGTCAATTATAAATGACTAAACTATCACCGATCCATTCAATAAAGTAGCCCCGACCTGATAAACCATGAATCAGTCAGAATATTTTTCTACAATGTGGATGGTACATATTGGAGGTGATTGGGTGCAGGCGTTCACCTTGTAAAAGCGATGGGAAAGGGACCTTCCCAATTCAAACGGTGATTTTTCGATGAGACATGTGAAGCACTTGATGTCGCAATGACGATGGCATGTTGTACATTATTTTTTACTGCTTCATTCAAAATCTGTTGATAAGATTTGTCATAATGCAAATATGTGTCAAATCGTGAGCGAATTGTTTTATAAAAAAAATTATAGTTGCGATGCAAATATATCATTGCCATAAACTAATATGTTTCGGTAGCATCCATGCAATTTTAATGAGCCATGCAAACCGCAAGTTAGTTCATGCACAAAATAAAAAAGAAAATTGCAAGGAGAAATCAAAATAAAGATTTATACCTAGATACCATGTTTACATGCTGGTATACCAGCGTCATCTTGGACAAAAATTAATTCATGACTCTTCATTATAGCTGCTTCATGTTACACTGAATGGGAAATCACCCAAACCTGCGATGTGATGTAATAACCCCAACATGCAACGTGGTCCTTCATATATACACCATGCAACCTGCGATGTGATTTCATGAATCAAAGAGAAAGTTATACATGTGCCCTGCTCAAAAAAAAAGTGTATATATGCAAGGAACAGCTATACATTTGTGGGAGATCTGAATGATTTGAGGGAACCTACCAATTTAAGCAACTATCTCTGCGCTGCAATTTGCTGCTGCTGACCGTGTCGTGGGTTGACGTGCAACTGTGTGAGCCATCAGGGACTGGAAAGGGCCGGCCGGTGCCTTCGAGCAATGTCAGTTTCTTTTCGAACCACGCCCAGCCATGTCATCTTGGCGTCTTTCTGCCGAATCCGTCAATCAGTTCACGTACCAAGAGAGGATGAATGATGTTTGGCTGGTGCACGTCGCCTGACAGTGGCGCAACGGTAGTCTTTCGGCAAAGATGGCGCGATGGCGCTATCTTGCGTCTTCCTTTCTGTTGCATCCATCTATATTGGTTCAGATGTTAAGATAGCAGGAAAGGCGTTGGGCTGGCACATCGCCGTTAATTGGCCACGGCATGCTGGCAAAGATGATGCGGCATGAGGCAAGTCTCGAACCACGATGCAAGGTGTACATATGAAAGACTTACTGAAAGCACCGATGCATATATGCTGGCGGAAGCGTTGCTTGAGACACACCGGAAGATCGGAATACGGCGGCAGCGGCATAGTGCGTGAATACACTTTTGAACACGGCGGCGGCGGGGTCTCCTGAGACACTCCGGGGGATCGGAATACCGTCACATCGTAACTGAATATAGTCTTGAGACGGCGGTAGTAGGCTGCTATCAGACTGAAGAGAAAAGGCTGGATACTTTTGAACTAACAATCTAGAACCAAATTAATCTCAGAAATCTCTAAAAAAGTAGACGGAACGGTTTAAAAAAACCTCATGCATACCTTGGCTTTGGGCTGTTCGTCCGGGCTGGATGCATGAGCCAAATCAAATTACATGGATCGATCCATGTTGCAAGCTGCACGGCTGCATGTTATCTATATGAGGCAAAGAGTGAAACCTGAATACGGTAGCTGCTTAAGTAGATTCCACGGACTGAGCGCATCACAACAAATATGACACCATAAGATTGGAATACGTACTGAGCTGGCGGCGCGGAGGGCATGCACTTGGAGGAGATCGGCTGGTTCGGAGACGAAAAGGAAAATACGGCGGGCGGACGGCGGCCTGAGCATGCGCTAGGAGAGTCTTAGGTTAGGTTTTGTTTTTTGATGGAGCACGTAACCTATCAAAGAAGTGCAGAAAAAAAATGAATGGCATTGGTGGGTAATTTTGTGTAACTATATTTGTAAATTTTTTTCTAAGATCCATTGGCTGACAGTGGCTGATTACTTATTTTAACGGTTAGATGTTTCTAATTTTTGTGGGATTTTCTAGAGTATTTCCTTTTTTCTGGTGAGCCCGTAATTTACTTTTAATATATAATAGATGTGAATTATGGCTTCATGAATGCAACAAAAAAATGCATCGTGTCGCTGGAGCCACCCCCGATGCAAACGGACTTTACTCCAGGGAGTCCTTCCCACATGATCCTCTGATTTTCCTCTATCTATGTTATTATTGCCTTACGGGTTTGTGTGTCTAGTTCTTCTTTGCACCGCCCGGACGATTTCGACCATTTGGGCCGATCCAAACGGTCGAGCCGCTGGAGATGCCCTAATAACCGGACCTGCTGCAATGTTTCGAAACTACTACTCCGGTATGTTTTTAATGTAAACTTAAAGTAAATTAGTCGTGCATGCGGACAAGCCGGTCTGGGCTCCATGCTGCCCCGGATTCAATGATGCATGCTTTGGACACGCGAAGTAGCTAAGAGCAAGTACAATAAGTCCTAGTCAGATGGCTATAAGGATTAAAATAATATATTGTGGTCTAGTTGGAGGAGAGAGAAGAGGAGTGGGCTCTTATGCAAGAGCCAGCTCTAGCACGTGCTCCTAGGCACTATGTGAGAGTGAATGGTGGGCCATGCACTAGTAAAATAGTACAATTTTATAGCTCACTATTATACATGTTAGCTCTTAGATGACTATAGATGACATGGCACTTGGCTTATAGCCAACAGTTGGCTACTATTGAACTTGCTCTAACGATGCATGCATTCACATTTCTCGATGTATTTTTTTAGTGTATTGAAGTGTCGTACCAGCTTGCTCAGGAATAGCTTGTCTCGTTGCACCAGTCTAGATGTCCTTGTCTCCAGTGATCCAGGGGGCAGCTGCCATGCGTATCGTGTGTTGTGCGGATAGTTTGTACAGTACGAACCGAGCAGGTGCTTGTTGTGAACAGTAATGGCGCAGGGCCACGCGTGCGTACGGAGTGACGCTTTCGTAGACATTGTGATGACCCAGCGTACCACTGCATGGTGTAGTACACAAGTCGTTGACATAACACAAGTGAAACACTGTTCCACTCATATTACATCTCTCAGAGTGGTACAACAGAAACATATGCGAGTCCAAGGTATGTCTATAGAAGTACACACGAACTGTTTACATAAGATCAACACAACCTCCTACTTTACAGTGAGGTAAAACTTCAAATAAAGCTCCAGAAGAACGACTCGTAGTCTATCTTATTGCTAACTCAAGATTATGAGCTACTTGGCTTGCTATAGACAACTAGTTACTTAGGTGCTAGGATTAGGGAAATGTTCCCTTCTATTACTAGTCTAAATTCCACTCTAGTTGATACAGTAGTTGACTCCGTTGGCTTCTTTGATTGCTTCTTCACCTTGTTGCAGTTGACTCCTTTGTCTTTGAGTTCCACGGTAGTTTCTCCTTCGGTGCCTTGCTCTAAGAAGGGGGTTCAAACGAGATAGAATGAGTACGAGCGTACTCAGCAAGTTCATATTAGGAAATATGTGTATCATGCACTAGCTACAGCCATAGACCAGAAAGTCATAGGCCAATGCAAGTTTTCATAAATATTTCTTCAAAAGGTTTATTTTATTCTGAAAACTATGCCCGTCAGTCTTCACAGGTTGACCAGAACTTCGTGGAGTTCCTTTCCTGCCGCGTTCGCAGTTCCCTTCCGAACAAAGGAGTGACAAATACAATTCGGTATCCTCTGCAGAGGTGCGTTACTTTTCCCATAAGAGAACTTATCCTTGATACCAACCGGGTGATCGTTCCCGTCCACACTTCCTTGGTGTGGGGCCAGGTGTAAGGTCCAAGCCAATCACTGCCTTCTCCGCGACCCTGCAAACCCACCCTTTTGTCCAACCGTGCACCTCCAGTAGACTTCCCCCGATAATACGGCTTTACTCATGGTGTACCCCGGACAATCCCTCATAGATGGTAGAGATTAACATCACTAATGGATGGGGATTTAAAAGGATATCCCAACCTATTGCGGCAGTGCCTCCAACACCCCACCGTCTCTACCAATCCGTTGGCGTGCAGAAGGGAAAAGATACAGCTGACTTCCCCAGAGCCATTATAGATCTTATGGTCAACGCGATATGTACGGCGCTAGAATCACTGGACGGCATTGGTAATTAATCCTAGGGTGATATAACCCATGCAATGGAACCTCCACCATATCAACACATACCATGGTTCCATTGCCCACCACATAGTCATATTCATAATTGGAAAATAATATTTTGCTTTTCAATGCATGAGTGATAAGTATAGTACTTTGCATATAGTTTGATAGAAATAATCAAATGACATGAGCAAGCGATGAACTTGCCTTTCTTGACTGCAAGATTATGCAGGCAAAAGCTTCGATACGTGAGAACTCCAAATGCTGAAATACCATCATTGTCCGGTAAGGACAATGTTTAAAGAACTGGCAAAGATGCTATAATGCATAGTATGAGATGCAATCGTCCCGAGCGTATCCTAACCTCGATGATTTGGGATGGATGAGTTGTAAAGCTTCTTTAGGGTTGGTTGCACTTTTAGAATGGTTCTCAAACAAGGTTCTTATTAGGGTTTGGTTTTATTAGCATCATAACCAAGTGATGTAAGATGTCATAACAATCATACACATAAAGAATAGTGGTGGAATAATATGTAAAGAACAGTTGTCAATTTTAAGTTCTACAGAACATGATTGATGATTACTTATACTATACTTCAAAAGAATAACTTTTGAAGAACATGTTGTTTAAGAAATATTTAGTATTTCAAAGAAGGATTAGGCTTCTAAGGTTTGATTGTCCTTTGTACTTCAAAAGAATAACTTTTGAAGAACAAGTTAAATACGAATATGAACTACTATACATAGGAGCTATGTAACTCTAGGGTTTATTATTGGATTCCTTTAGTTCACTAATAGGAACTAGTTAGATTCTTAAGTTGGATGGATCTATATACAACAAGTATGGGTAGTTTTGTTACTAAGGTTGATCATAGGGATTATATCAAGGAATAATGGTCAAGGTGATGCTATGAGTTAGGATTTACTATTGCTACACAATGGCTTTACTAAGCAACACTAATGGTTCTTAGACTAAGTGGTTTATTAATTTTCCACAAGAATTAATAATTAGGGTAACTTCTATTTAAATTTAAATTTAGGAACTAGGGTTTTATAAATTACCATTAATATTTAAGTGGATGCATTTATGGTAAAGAAAATTAATCTTAACATTTTACTTAGTTACTGAATAGTTAAAATTTGATTTTTTTTAAACTTAATTATTTATTGAATTCAAATTGTGTTTTAAAATAAATGAAAAGGCATAATTAACAAAGTTAAAAATAAGTGGATTTTTGTTTTGACACACATTTTTGTTTTATATTTTATTTGAATAGAGTTTATTTTTGTGAGCATTTTGATATATTATTTGAATTTTTCTGAGTTGAAATGAATTTTATATGATTTTGCAAAGTTTCAGTTATTTACTGGATTTTAAATCAAACAGAAAATCTAAAGGTACCGGTTCACACCCTAGCTACGAGGACCGACAGGTGGGGTCTAGGCCACGTCGACCGCCACGCTGGCGAAGACTAGTCAACAGCCACGCGTGGGGCCAACTGACCACGTTAGCTTCGCCGGCGGCTTGTCGCCGGCGACCAGACGGAAATAACGCCGCCGATTTATGACCTCCCGGGATGCGCGAATAAGATTTTCCTACTCCCCTCGAGTTACTGAGCACGATGGTGTTGTTGGTTTGGCGAGGGGATCACCGGAGCTATGCCGGCGACCATGTCCCGCGGCGGTTTACTCCGGCGAGCACACGAACTACGGCTACGGTTGATGCCAGGAAGCAATAGAGGGCTCAATCGATGCGCAAACATACCGTGAAGCTTCTCAGATGGTCGCCGAGGTGGATTGTGGACAGAGGCGAGCTGGGATTCGCCATTACCGGCGATATGCTGTGGAAAGGATCGACGAAATTCGCCCCCCACACGGCTTCCCCGGATGCACGGCTATGCCAGGATGCTCTACACATCCAGGCGCTTCTCCTAGACCTCACGGTGAGCTCCGGGGTGGCCTCTATCGTCGGCGCCATGATCAACACCCCGAGCAATCGAGGAAGAAGTCGAGGATTAGAGAGGATCTGGGAAGAAATGGATGGGCGGCGAAGGATTAGGGTTCTACGGCGGAGCTGCTGGACATATTTATAGGGCACGGCGAGGTCCATATCGTCATTCCACCGGCGGCAATGGCCGAGATGCGACGGCGACTATGAAGTTCATCTGGGCACGAATCTGGATGCAAAAGGGATAAGACGGACGCGAGAGATATAGGGAGGAGTTCTAGAAGCTTCGGCGGCGTCCGGGACGTCCTTATCGTCGACGAGGACAGTGTCTACTGGCTCTGCCGCGGTGTCGAGCTCGGAGAAGAAGACGATGACGGCGACCTTCTTTTTAATCGCGAAACGGTACGCGGACCGTTTCCCGTTGGGCTGTGCTACGTCTTGGGCTTCTGCTGGGTAGGCTTCATGGGCTGCGACGGTCTGCTGAGGTCCACCAGGTAAGACTCTCCTTTTTCTCCTTTTTCTATTTTCTGTTTTTATTTTCTATTTTGAATTTGTTATTTGAATTCAAATTTGAATTCTGTTTTGTTTTGTAGGTTCTAAAACATTTGAATATCAATATCACTTGATAATAGTGGTTACTGCATTGTCTTGTTGTTTAAACAAATATTTAGTTTAGGATTTAATTGATATCTTATGAGGCTTGAGTAAAATATAAATGGTTTAGTTATTTATTTCAATTCCCTTTTTAATTTAGGAACCATATCTATTTAAATGATTTGAAGTTTAGAACATGTGCATGGTGAACACATTTTATTTTTTTCTAGTGCTTAACCATAGTGATTATGCACATATAGTTCAATTATGGATAGGGTTTAACAAATGGTAAAGGAAATGGAATGGTGTTATGATTTTATGTGGATGATAGTTCTTAGGGTTTAAGAATTTGATGATGCTTCATTAATTGAAATATAAAATAGGCATGAGGCATGGCAGGGTTTTACTTATAATCCAAAGTGATACTTGGATTGAAATGCAAAGGTGATCTAGGGTTTTAGTTGTGATCACCCAATTGATACACAACCAAGAATTAGGATATGAACATAAGCTTTGATTATGTTTTATTGGCTAGCTAGGGTTACTCTAGTGTTTGGATAAACAAGGTTTAGGTTTAATGACATCACTCCTCCATACAAGGCATGAGGATTGGTTTGGGGTTAACTACTAGTGATATACTTATTATTTTATATGATAGATGAGATCTATTAATCATATGTGTTTAACTTATCATCTATATTTACAAGGTATAATCATGCATTAGACAAGATTCACTCATTCCTCACTAATCCCTTTTTAATATTCCTCTCATCACACTCATCCTAGATTCTTAGGGTTTATAATAAATACCAAGTTGTGATGATCATGGAATTGGTTTGCTAAGGTATTGTGATTGAAATAGGGTTCTCACCTCCAAGATTAAATATTGACTTAAACATCTAGGATTAGTACTACTCTAATATTCTTTTATGGCATGGCTATGATTAGTATTATAACTTCTCTCACTTCTAAATGTCTTGGAATATTCTAAGGTCCTACTCAAGAGATGATGATATGATCCTCTAAATATATGGTTTCCCTAGGAATTCTACCTTGGTATCTTCTGTAGCTTGTTCTTCAGGAAATCTGATAAACCTTCTTCTTGTGGTATGCCTCCACCTCCTAGCTTCTTCATCTTGATCCTAGCTAATTCATATGGAGTGGCTCTATGTGTTTGTTCCCATGTATCATGGTACTTGATGAGCAAATGGATGAAGGGTGTGTCTCTATTTATAGGCTTGGGAAAGCTCTAGTGTCATGACACATAGGTGGTGACTCTTGTGTTGGTTTGATGAGTAAGGTGCTTGGTTGTCATGCCCTCATCCATAGCAATCCTTTGAGCATGAGGTGGCAAAGCTTGGAATGCAAGTCATGTAGATATTTTCATCCCATGTGGCATAGAGATTATCCTCTCATATGATTTATTTTTGGATAGCCAAGTGGCATTTGCTACTAAATATCTTGTGGATAGTTTTATTATTATGGATGAGTCACTATATCATATTTGATTGGATTTATATTATAATATTGATCAAAAGATCAAGGTTGAAGGTTATTCCTCAAATTTGGATAGTTGGTGTTTGATTTCACCAAGGCATGATCATATGAGTTTCAAAATACTCATAGTCAGTTTGATTCAAATAGTTTGAACTATAAATCGTAATGTAAATGGATTTAGTTTTATGATATTCCATATACTTAATAAGTTATGATTTAAATAGGAATGTGTGGCTTTTATGCACTTCAGACCCTGTGGTTTACCTTATTTGGTAATAAGTTTAGACGTGAATTTAATTTTCACACAAAGGTAGTTGCTAACTTTTAAGTGTTAATAAGTTAGGGTTTGATTCTTAAAGAATGTGTTGTTGTAAATATAATTCCATTTGACCTAATCCATAGATCAAATCATCTCTACCCAAAACAAGGTTTTAACAAAGATCACAAAGAAGTTTATAGCGCTTGACTTGATGATCTACTTCAGTTCCAGCAAGTCAAGTGAAACTTCAGTTACTGTGGTAAGTTTTATTTGAAAGCGCGAAAATTCCCCGGATTTTCTATGCATGAATGCAATGCACGCTTTGGTGTTCTCTCATTTTATAGCCTCTAAACCTGGGATATTACAGCCTCTCCCCCTTAAACTGAACTTCGTCCCGAAGTTCGAACGCTCTCATGTTTCGGAATGTGGAAATGTCTTGAACAGATCACCATCCTTCAACTCCATGGTGATCACACTAGATATAGTTGAATATATCCTTTGTCCAGATCCTTCCGAAAGTCTTCTGATGTCTGGCACTGATACTTTCTTCGATTCTATGATTTCTTCCAACACTCTAAGCTTATAGGCTTACTCTCCAAAGATTCTTGGATTAAGACATCTTATTGTGTTAATGGACTTTACTAATGGCTGTGGTGACATCTTCCTATTTGGGTACTTAAAACTTGGTTCTACCAGCTGTGATAATCCAGCTGCGATGTAATATGGCACTATGGTGTACCAGCTGTGATGTCCAAACCTTAATTCTAAAAGATTTATTTAAGGTAAGGTATGGTTGTCCCTTACTACCATAACGAAAGTAATGGTACTTAGTAAGGTATTTACAATAGGCATGGTTCTAGTGGTTTCTTCCTACGAATGGATTAAACTCATTTAGTCCATCCAATCATTGCTTCTAGTTTCTGCTAGTTATCTTTCTTTTGGTTTCTTTAGGTTCCATGAAAGGAATCTTTCTAATAATCATTACTTTTGGTATGGTCAAACTCCTTCGTATAGTATCTTCTTAAGCTTGGATTGTCCTCCGACATCTTCTTCATCCAACTTCATTATCTTAGACTTACTTGAATTCTCTTGGTTTCGAGTAATTACAATTACCCACTCAAGTTAGAATCTAACTCTTACTTCTTCGAGATATGGACCTTGGCTTCGGGTCTGACAACCTCCTGAGAGTACTATTATATGGTTATTCCCAACAACCTTATAAAAATAAGATCGGACTTCCTCTCAGTTCAGACCTTCTTCTTGGTCCATCATACTTCGAATATCATATTTTATTACTTCTCCTTCAGCCTTCCTCTCCCCCTTGGAGTTTACTAATGATCTTCAAACTTCCTTTCTACTAATCATTAAACTCCAAGGCTAGAAGATTGGTCTTGGTCTGGCTTATAGTTTGTTCCTTTCTAAAGTCTCACGAAGAATTCTTTGCGGTGTATCCACACAGTTGTGGGTATCCATTATGAATCCTCCGACTAAATTTTTACCAACCACGAGATACCAGCGGTGAAATACTAGCTGCGGAATCCCCCTTTCTTTTAGGGTATAGAAATGTTCAGGCTGTGGGCTATATGGTACCAGCTGCAGACTACCTAGTACCAGATGTGGCTTATTGGATACCAGCTGTGGCTATGTTATGGTTCTAGTCAATATCTACCTACCAGCTGTGGCTACTTTTATAGTTTTAGTTAAGATATACCTCACTTCACATACTTTCTCTTCATGACTATCCTATATCAGCTGCGGTCTTATTATGCCGACTACGACTTCACTTGTCTATTTTCCTTCTTTTAGGGTTTGTGTTGCAAGAAAATCACTTGTTGATACTATGAAAATAGTATTGTAAGTGACTTCACTTGCACTTCCTTCTTCCATATTGAATATGATTCCACTTCTACTGCTCCATATTCACTATTTTCTCACTTTCATGATACTTCCATGTTGAAGTACTCCTTGATTAAGGATAAAAATGAGTTTTAATTGGTCCTTCCTTCAGATTGTTGTGGTTGCTTCCCACAACTTTACTTCCTTCTTCTAGTGGACCTTCATCTTGTCTTCAAATCTTCAGAATTCGTCACTTCCTTACACGAATACCTTTACCCTCTAGACCTATAACATCAAGTAAGAGCTTGATATTGCAACATGCATTTGCATATCAAAGTCAAACTTCATGTATGGATCTAGTCAATCAATGAAGATTCAAGAAAATCCAAGAAGATCCAACTTTGTGCTTATAATACACATCCTTATATGCCTGAATATAATAATTGGGTAAGACATCCCTAAACATCAGGATCAGATGTGTAGTATATAACACCACATAAGAGAGGTTTTGGTTGTGATACTTAGCACAATACGTGAATTTCTACTAGTGGTCTCAACATTTATCTTAATTGCACATTTGCAATGAGACAAACTTGAACCAAAATGGCTTGGGATAGTTGAAATTAACCTAGTTTTCTTTGGAATTACTAACAAAATAGTATCCCATATATAGGTGCTATTGAGGACTACTTCCTATAATACAATTAGTTCTAACATGTCTATTCTAAACACATGATTGTTTAGAATATACCACCAATAACTCTAGGATTTCTCTATGTGATATGCTCTAAATAAGCCTTCTTTAAATTAAGGACCATGGTTCTAACATTCTTGACACAGTTTCTAGGATTTTAAGGCCTAAGCTTTCGAACTATTCCCTAAATCCTACTCATTATCATCCTTTTGTTATCGTACTTATGATGTTCTACTCCATCATACCATGATTCTCAAGTTAATCATATATGAGTACCTAGTTTATTATTGAAAGTAAACTCATGAAACTCCTATCACTCTTCCTTACCTCCTATGATTGACTCATCATAGACATATACTACCTTATATAACTTATCTCCCTTACTTAACATCAATCATTTGACATTTTTAATGACTCTTACTTAACTATAACTTGCATTGGTATACTTCTTCCAATAGGATATCTTCCTTATGGTTGTATCCTCTCTTTGGACTACCATGTATTGTATACCAACTGTGGTCTACTACCACCCATTATCTTAAGCTTCAATGGTGTTATAGTTATTTGGAATGAAGCAAGATAACTAACTAACTTTACTTAAGAAATATGGATTAGAAGGATTGACTCAAGTGTGTCAGGATTATTCTCAAGTGAATACCCATCTTAAGTCAAAAGAATAATTGGTTGGGCTAAGATATTTTCCTATAGACACTACCAAACCTATAGGTCTCCTTTAAAAGGTTTTAATCCTAGGGTCAAAGCATTTGCTCTGATACCAGCTGTGATGACCCAGCGTACCACTGCATGGTGTAGTACACAAGTCGTTGACATAACACAAGTGAAACACTGTTCCACTCATATTACATCTCTCAGAGTGGTACAACAGAAACATATGCGAGTCCAAGGTATGTCTATAGAAGTACACACGAACTGTTTACATAAGATCAACACAACCTCCTACTTTACAGTGAGGTAAAACTTCAAATAAAGCTCCAGAAGAACGACTCGTAGTCTATCTTATTGCTAACTCAAGATTATGAGCTACTTGGCTTGCTATAGACAACTAGTTACTTAGGTGCTAGGATTAGGGAAATGTTCCCTTCTATTACTAGTCTAAATTCCACTCTAGTTGATACAGTAGTTGACTCCATTGGCTTCTTTGATTGCTTCTTCACCTTGTTGCAGTTGACTCCTTTGTCTTTGAGTTCCACGGTAGTTTCTCCTTCGGTGCCTTGCTCTAAGAAGGGGGTTCAAACGAGATAGAATGAGTACGAGCGTACTCAGCAAGTTCATATTAGGAAATATGTGTATCATGCACTAGCTACAGCCATAGACCAGAAAGTCATAGGCCAATGCAAGTTTTCATAAATATTTCTTCAAAAGGTTTATTTTATTCTGAAAACTATGCCCGTCAGTCTTCACAGGTTGACCAGAACTTCGTGGAGTTCCTTTCCTGCCGCGTTCGCAGTTCCCTTCCCGGAACAGGGAGTGACAGTCACAATTCAGTATCCTCTGCAGAGGTGCGTTACTTTTCCCATAAGAGAACTTATCCTTGATACCAACCGGGTGATCGTTCCCGTCCACACTTCCTTGGTGTGGGGCCAGGTGTAAGGTCCAAGCCAATCACTGCCTTCTCCGCGACCCTGCAAACCCACCCTTTTGTCCAACCGTACACCTCCAGTAGACATCCCCCGATAATACGGCTTTACTCATGGTGTACTCCGGACAATCCCTCATAGATGGTAGAGATTAACATCACTAATGGATGGGGATTTAAAAGGATATCCCAACCTATTGCGGCAGTGCCTCCAACACCCCACCGTCTCTACCAATCCGTTGGCGTGCAGAAGGGAAAAGATACTGACTTCCCAGAGCCATTATAGATCTTATGGTCAACGCGATATGTACGGCGCTAGAATCACTGGACGGCATTGGTAATTAATCCTAGGGTGATATAACCCATGCAATGGAACCTCCACCATATCAACACATACCATGGTTCCATTGCCCACCACATAGTCATATTCATAATTGGAAAATAATATTTTGCTTTTCAATGCATGAGTGATAAGTATAGTACTTTGCATATAGTTTGATAGAAATAATCAAATGACATGAGCAAGCGATGAACTTGCCTTTCTTGACTGCAAGATTATGCAGGCAAAAGCTTCGATACGTGAGAACTCCAAATGCTGAAATACCATCATTGTCCGGTAAGGACAATGTTTAAAGAACTGGCAAAGATGCTATAATGCATAGTATGAGATGCAATCGTCCCGAGCGTATCCTAACCTCGATGATTTGGGATGGATGAGTTGTAAAGCTTCTTTAGGGTTGGTTGCACTTTTAGAATGGTTCTCAAACAAGGTTCTTATTAGGGTTTGGTTTTATTAGCATCATAACCAAGTGATGTAAGATGTCATAACAATCATACACATAAAGAATAGTGGTGGAATAATATGTAAAGAACAGTTGTCAATTTTAAGTTCTACAGAACATGATTGATGATTACTTATACTATACTTCAAAAGAATAACTTTTGAAGAACATGTTGTTTAAGAAATATTTAGTATTTCAAAGAAGGATTAGGCTTCTAAGGTTTGATTGTCCTTTGTACTTCAAAAGAATAACTTTTGAAGAACAAGTTAAATACGAATATGAACTACTATACATAGGAGCTATGTAACTCTAGGGTTTATTATTGGATTCCTTTAGTTCACTAATAGGAACTAGTTAGATTCTTAAGTTGGATGGATCCATATACAACAAGTATGGGTAGTTTTGTTACTAAGGTTGATCATAGGGATTATATCAAGGAATAATGGTCAAGGTGATGCTATGAGTTAGGATTTACTATTGCTACACAATGGCTTTACTAAGCAACACTAATGGTTCTTAGACTAAGTGGTTTATTACTCTATAAGTAGGGTTTAGTTGGATAAGAGCATGTGTTGTGAATTACTACACAAGGTTGGTACTAGGTTCATTATTATAGTTCTACTAGGGTTGGATGATTGAGGTTGATCTTCATGGTATGGTATATAGTAATAGGGATCAATGGTACTAATTCAATTAACAAGTTAGGGTTTATACCTAGGTGACACTAGTGGATCATATAGGCTTTAATTAAGAATAGGGACATGAAATGATAATCTCATGTGACTTGGTTTTATGCTAGTGGATCATAAGAATGCATTCAATTGTTGCTTATTAGGGTTCTATATGTCAAGTAAATCTCACATGATCACATGTGACACATAACTAGGGTTTTAGAGTTGCTTCTAAGGTGGAATGATCACATGAAATAATGGAATCAAGGTCTTACTTAATTGAAACTAGGGTTTCTAAATTATGGTACAACTCCTAAAATGATGATTGGCAATATAGGTGTGGTTACTAATTACTTTGAATTAGAATTAGTAATGGTTTAACATTTTATTAATTTTCCACAAGAATTAATAATTAGGGTAACTTCTATTTAAATTTAAATTTAGGAACTAGGGTTTTATAAATTACCATTAATATTTAAGTGGATGCATTTATGGTAAAGAAAATTAATCTTAACATTTTACTTAGTTACTGAATAGTTAAAATTTGATTTTCTTAAACTTAATTATTTATTGAATTCAAATTGTGTTTTAAAATAAATGAAAAGGCATAATTAACAAAGTTAAAAATAAGTGGATTTTTGTTTTGACACACATTTTTGTTTTATATTTTATTTGAATAGAGTTTATTTTTGTGAGCATTTTGATATATTATTTGAATTTTTCTGAGTTGAAATGAATTTTATATGATTTTGCAAAGTTTCAGTTATTTACTGGATTTTAAATCAAACAGAAAATCTAAAGGTACCGGTTCACACCCTAGCTACAGAGACTGACAGGTGGGGTCTAGGCCACGTCGACCGCCACGCTGGCGAAGACTAGTCAACAGCCACGCGTGGGGCCAACTGACCACGTTAGCTTCGCCGGCGGCTTGTCGCCGGCGACCAGACGGAAATAACGCCGCCGATTTATGACCTCCCGGGATGCGCGAATAAGATTTTCCTACTCCCCTCGAGCTACTGAGCACGATGGTGTTGTTGGTTTGGCGAGGGGATCACCGGAGCTATGCCGGCGACCATGTCCCGCGGCGGTTTACTCCGGCGAGCACACGAACTACGGCTACGGTTGATGCCAGGAAGCAATAGAGGGCTCAATCGATGCGCAAACATACCGTGAAGCTTCTCAGATGGTCGCCGAGGTGGATTGTGGACAGAGGCGAGCTGGGATTCGCCATTACCGGCGATATGCTGTGGAAAGGATCGACGAAATTCGCCCCCCACACGGCTTCCCCGGATGCACGGCTATGCCAGGATGCTCTACACATCCAGGCGCTTCTCCTAGACCTCACGGTGAGCTCCGGGGTGGCCTCTATCGTCGGCGCCATGATCAACACCGGCGAGCAATCGAGGAAGAAGTCAAGGATTAGAGAGGATCTGGGAAGAAATGGATGGGCGGCGAAGGATTAGGGTTCTACGGCGGAGCTGCTGGACATATTTATAGGGCATGGCGAGGTCCATATCGTCATTCCACCGGCGGCAATGGCCGAGATGCGACGGCGACTGTGAAGTTCATCTGGGCACGAATCTGGATGCAAAAGGGATAAGACGGACGCGAGAGATATAGGGAGGAGTTCTAGAAGCTTCGGCGGCGTCTGGGACGTCCTTATCGTCGACGAGGACAGTGTCTACCGGCTCTGCCGCGGTGTCGAGCTCGGAGAAGAAGACGACGACGGTGACCTTCTTTTTAATCGCGAAACGGTACGCGGACCGTTTCCCGTTGGGCTGGGCTACGTCTTGGGCTTCTGCTGGGTAGGCTTCATGGGCTGCGACGGTCTGCTGAGGTCCACCAGGTAAGACTCTCCTTTTTCTCCTTTTTCTATTTTCTGTTTTTATTTTCTATTTTGAATTTGTTATTTGAATTCAAATTTGAATTCTGTTTTGTTTTGTAGGTTCTAAAACATTTGAATATCAATATCACTTGATAATAGTGGTTACTGCATTGTCTTGTTGTTTAAACAAATATTTAGTTTAGGATTTAATTGATATCTTATGAGGCTTGAGTAAAATATAAATGGTTTAGTTATTTATTTCAATTCCCTTTTTAATTTAGGAACCATATCTATTTAAATGATTTGAAGTTTAGAACATGTGCATGGTGAACACATTTTATTTTTTTCTAGTGCTTAACCATAGTGATTATGCACATATAGTTCAATTATGGATAGGGTTTAACAAATGGTAAAGGAAATGGAATGGTGTTATGATTTTATGTGGATGATAGTTCTTAGGGTTTAAGAATTTGATGATGCTTCATTAATTGAAATATAAAATAGGCATGAGGCATGGCAGGGTTTTACTTATAATCCAAAGTGATACTTGGATTGAAATGCAAAGGTGATCTAGGGTTTTAGTTGTGATCACCCAATTGATACACAACCAAGAATTAGGATATGAACATAAGCTTTGATTATGTTTTATTGGCTAGCTAGGGTTACTCTAGTGTTTGGATAAACAAGGTTTAGGTTTAATGACATCACTCCTCCATACAAGGCATGAGGATTGGTTTGGGGTTAACTACTGGTGATATACTTATTATTTTATATGATAGATGAGATCTATTAATCATATGTGTTTAACTTATCATCTATATTTACAAGGTATAATCATGCATTAGACAAGATTCACTCATTCCTCACTAATCCCTTTTAATATTCCTCTCATCACACTCATCCTAGATTCTTAGGGTTTATAATAAATACCAAGTTGTGATGATCATGGAATTGGTTTGCTAAGGTATTGTGATTGAAATAGGGTTCTCACCTCCAAGATTAAATATTGACTTAAACATCTAGGATTAGTACTACTCTAATATTCTTTTATGGCATGGCTATGATTAGTATTATAACTTCTCTCACTTCTAAATGTCTTGGAATATTCTAAGGTCCTACTCAAGAGATGATGATATGATCCTCTAAATATATGGTTTCCCTAGGAATTCTACCTTGGTATCTTCTGTAGCTTGTTCTTCAGGAAATCTGATAAACCTTCTTCTTGTGGTATGCCTCCACCTCCTAGCTTCTTCATCTTGATCCTAGCTAATTCATATGGAGTGGCTCTATGTGTTTGTTCCCATGTATCATGGTACTTGATGAGCAAATGGATGAAGGGTGTGTCTCTATTTATAGGCTTGGGCAAGCTCTAGTGTCATGACACATAGGTGGTGACTCTTGTGTTGGTTTGATGAGTAAGGTGCTTGGTTGTCATGCCCTCATCCATAGCAATCCTTTGAGCATGAGGTGGCAAAGCTTGGAATGCAAGTCATGTAGATATTTTCATCCCATGTGGCATAGAGATTATCCTCTCATATGATTTATTTTTGGATAGCCAAGTGGCATTTGCTACTAAATATCTTGTGGATAGTTTTATTATTATGGATGAGTCACTATATCATATTTGATTGGATTTATATTATAATATTGATCAAAAGATCAAGGTTGAAGGTTATTCCTCAAATTTGGATAGTTGGTGTTTGATTTCACCAAGGCATGATCATATGAGTTTCAAAATACTCATAGTCAGTTTGATTCAAATAGTTTGAACTATAAATCGTAATGTAAATGGATTTAGTTTTATGATATTCCATATACTTAATAAGTTATGATTTAAATAAGAATGTGTGGCTTTTATGCACTTCAGACCCTGTGGTTTACCTTATTTGGTAATAAGTTTAGAAGTGAATTTAATTTTCACACAAAGGTAGTTGCTAACTTTTAAGTGTTAATAAGTTAGGGTTTGATTCTTAAAGAATGTGTTGTTGTAAATATAATTCCATTTGACCTAATCCATAGATCAAATCATCTCTACCCAAAACAAGGTTTTAACAAAGATCACAGTGAAGTTTATAGCGCTTGACTTGATGATCTACTTCAGTTCCAGCAAGTCAAGTGAAACTTCAGTTACTGTGGTAAGTTTTATTTGAAAGCGCGAAAATTTCCCGGATTTTCTATGCATGAATGCAATGCACGCTTTGGTGTTCTCTCATTTTATAGCCTCTAAACCTGGGATATTACAGACATTGAGTGACTATTTGGTGCTAATACCCTAGTTAGGAATGTTGGACACGATTTGGTTAGTACTAGAGCTATATATTGCATGCGCTGCTTGCCAAGTATATCGGGATAGCTAGGCATGCATGAAACTTGCAATACACCTAGATAGGTGAGCGCCATGCATGCAGGCGACAGTCCGCGGCAAGCAGCGCATGTAATGGTTGAAAAGTAAATTGGCACAGACAATGGGTAGAAGTAAAAGTAAAAGGAACCGTATATGCACATCAGCGCGGCAAGCAGCTTTGCCATTCGGATACATTCAATGATATGAAAAGTGAACTGCCACAGCCGATGGGTGCAGCGCGGCACCCGCTGCGTCTTGCTGCTCCTCGCTGAGACGTCACCTAGTGATTAGGACTTGAATCGATTACCAGCATGTTTCGGCGTGTGCTAAGCACATCGCGACACATGCGGATGGAGGCAGCACGAATCTCGAACGCTCCATCAGACGACAGTCAGAGGGGGGCAGTGCCACCCGGTGGCAAGAAATCCACACTCCTCTCTTATTCCCTCAATAGTTTTTGTAGCTTTGTTGGAATTTGAGAGAGAACATCTTTGTGGTGTTCTTGCCATTGCATTTGGTAAATTGGTTTGACTTCTCTGCGGTGATACGTGGAGGTGAAAGTTCGTGAGACATACAATTCGGGAGCTTGTTCCTCTTGGGTCTTTGGACCCTAGACGGCTTAGTGGTCTTTGTGGTGTTCTTGGGGCCTCCAATTAAGTTATGGAGATTACCTCAAGCTTTGTGCTTTGTGGCTTAGTGGTGTTCTTGGGGCCTCTAATTAAGTTGTAGAGATTCCTCAAGGGTAAGGACTTTGTGGCAATTTATTGGAAGCCTCCAATTAAGTTGCGGAGATAGCCCCAAGCTTTGTGCGGGTTCGGTGACCACCCTAAGGTTCCATAGTGGATCGCGGACATCCCTTTTGGTGGGAATTATCGAGGAGAATACGGTGGCCCTCGTGCATTTGGAGTGACTTGTCCTCCACACCGCTCCAATGGAGAGTAGCACTCACAAGAGTGTGAACTTCGGGATACATCATTTCTCCGCGTCACTTCGGTTATTCCTATACCCGAGCTCTTTACTTATGCACTTTGCTTTGTGATAGCCTTCGTGCTTGAAGTTATATATATTGCTATCACATAGTTGTTTGAATTGCTTAGCGTAAGTCGTTGGTGCACATAGGTGAACTCTAGTTATATAGGCTTTATGATTGACAAATTAAACGCTAGTTTTATTCCACATTTGTTAAGCCATATTCCTAAAAGTTTTAAACCGCCTATTCACCCCATCTCTATGCGGCATCCGTGTCCTTTCATATGCTAATTTTCCTACTACTTGGGTTGGTTTAAAACTTGCTATGCGTACTCGTTTTGTCCCTCCACATTATCAACGTGATTTGCTGAAAAAGTTGTCTCGCTTAGAACAAGGAAAAAATTATGTAGAAGACTATTATCAAGAATTGCAAACTGGCATGATTCGCTGGGGTATTGTAGAGGATAATGAGGCTATGCTTGCACGTTTCTTTGGTGGTTTGAATAAAGATATTCAACATATTTTAGATTATAAGGAGTACAACACTATTACTCGCTTGTTTCATCTTGCTTGCAAAGGTGAACGTGAAGTGCAGGATCATCAACCACCATGGAGAAGAGCTAATATTTTTGCTGATCGTATATCGTCATGGTCTCCGCGACAATCAGCGCCACCATCTGTGAAGTTGCACCGACACCTACTACCTCCAAGTACACCGCGCCTGCATCACGAGCATCACCTGCTGCAACTCCACCACAATTCGATGGTCCTCCTCGGAGTTCCTCTTTCATGGCCTCCCCGGGGAAGACGCGCGACATTCAATGTCGCAAAATACTTGGGCTTTGGACACATAGAGAGAGAATGCAGAACTAAACATGTGATGTTGGTGCGTGAAGATGGAGAATATGATTCTGCAAGTGACTTTGATGAAGATACATTGGCCCTTATTGCTGCACGTGATGGCGCCAATTCTGATTCTGAGAGAGAGATGTAGGTAATGGAAGCTGACACTACTGATCAGTACATGAGCCTAGTTGCACATCGTGTGTTGAGCGTGCAATTGAGCTAATCTGAGCATGATCAACACCACAATCTGTTTCAAACAAGAGACGTTGTAAAAGAGCGAGCTATACGGATCATCATTGATGGAGGGAGCTGTAATAATCTGGCTAGCGTTGATATGGTGGAGAAGTTTTCTCTCCCTACAAGACAGTGCACACAACCATATTACATTCAATGGTTTGAGAGCTCTCGGAAGCTCAAGGTAACAAGAACTACACGTGTGCATTTTACTATTGGTACATATTCTGATTTTGTTGATTGTGATGTTGTACCTATGCAAGCTTGTTATTTGTTACTTGGTAGACCTTGGCAATATGATAGAGAATCTGTTCATAATGGTAAAACTAATCAATATTCTCTTATGCATGATGGAAAGAAAATTGGTCTCAAACCTATGACACCTGAACAAATTTTAAAATATGATCTTGCTAGAGTTACTAGAGTAAAAAACAAGGAGAAACATGAGAGTGAAAATCAGATTGCTGCTGCAGATTTTGTGCCACATAAGACTAATACTAAATCTGATTCGAGCCATGCTACTGAAATTCGTTTGAAAAATCTGTGTTTGCTTGCTAGCAAATCTGATATTGCTGAACTTGATGTGAACATTACTCAATGTTATGCTATTATTTGCAAAGAAGTTCTGTTTTCATTTGAGGATATGCCTCCTTCTTTGCCACCCGCGCTTGCTAACCTTTTGCAGGAATTTATTGATGTGTTTCCAAAGATGTTCCACCTGGATTACCGCCTATTCGTGGGATAGAACACCAAATTGACTTGATTCTAGGAGCTTCGCTGCCCAACCGTGCACCATATCGTACCAATCCTAAAGAGACCAAAAATATTTAGCGATAAATTCAGATTCTCCAAGATAAAGGTTACATTCGTGAGTCTCTGAGCCCATGTGTTGTTCCTATTATCTTGGTATCTAAGAAAGATGGTTCTTCACGCATGTATACTTTGATGATATAACTACTATACTAAATGTGAACGATTTCGATTTTTCTCAGTTTTTTGGGATTTTTTTTGGGCACTCATGCTGGTTGACACGTGTAATTCTGTGTGTCCCTTTGTTTTTGTGTACGTTTTTGGGGGCAGGTTGTACTTCTTTTTTACCGGCCTCCACTGTGATTCCTATTGGTTGGCCCCCTTTTGGTGTATGTAATGCTTTCTCCCCACCGCCTGGTCATTCGCTTGCGGGGCCCGCTTCCATCTGTTCGTGCGGAGTGGCCGGTGCTGTTTTATTGTCGCCGCGTCTCCTTCCTTCCTTTCCTTGCTCCGTCCGCTCTGCTTCAACTCCAACTGGTTTTCCATGCCCCGTCAATCGGGCCGGCGGCCTGCGCTCTTGCCTGCTAGCAATGGCGCTGTTCCTCATGTTGTTGGAGGCCCGCCTGCTGCAGATGCTTTTCCCGCTGGCCGCCGCCGCCGTGGTGGCCGGGTTGGTCGCGGGCGGATGGGCTCTCCTGTGGTTCCGCTGCCGTCCGGCGGGGATTCGGTCCGTCGATCTTCAGCGCGTTTCTACTCTGCTCAGTCTTCTGCCCTTATTGGGTCGCCCATGGCTTCTGTCCCTCTGTTAGGGTCCTCTGTTTCTGGTAATATTTACTGTTAGATTCCTTTGTTTTTGCTGCCATTTTTGATTTCTTGGTTCTCTCCTTTGTTTGTTGCTTAGTTATGTGTGCTTCTTATGTTCTTTCTTTGGTGATACTTTGGTGCAATGTGCAGGTCATGTTGCCGCTGATTCTTCCGTATCTGCATCTACTGCTCTTGCGCGCCGGCGTCGCGAAATTAGGATGGGTAAACGTCCCGTTCTATCGGACGGTATGTCTTTTAGATTCCATCGATTAATGAATCACCTTCCGTTTGTAGAATATTTATTTATTACCGTCAGCTTTCAGTGTTTTTTCAGTCGGCACATCAGTACGTTTGTTAAATCTTGCTTATTCAGTTATGTTGAATGTATGTGTCCTACCATATTCATGGCTTTACAAGTGTTGTAATGAGTGGAATGGGGGTCTTCTTTGCTTTAGGTGAGAACCATGGCAGCCGGCGTTGTGTCGTAGATGAACGAATGAATTGTTCGTCAGTAAAAGGTTATGGCATAATTTTTGTTGACTGCTGGTCTTTTCTCCGCAGCCAAGCAATACATATGTGTGCATTCAGTTGTCTGTTAGTTTTCAAGTTTTACTATGATTTAGTGTGATTTTCTTTATCATAACCATTCTGTTTTCGCTTATTCAGTTATCTGGAATGTATGTGTGCTACCATATTCATAGGTTTACAAGTGTTGCACTGAGTGGAATAGGGGTCTTGCTTGCTTGAGGTGAGAACCATGGTCGACAACTATGAATTGTTTGTCAGTAGAAGGGTATGGCTTAGTTTTGCTTGACTGTTGGCTTTACCTCTGCAGCCAACCAATACATATATGTGCATTCAGCTGTTTGTTAGTTTGCAAGTTTTAGTATGGTTTAGTGTGACTTCCTTTATCAGGACCATCATGTTTTCAGTACAGGTACATGGGGTTCTTAGCTTAGTAACAGAAAGTTTTGTCATAGGAGAATTTTATTCTGTAGTTCACACATCAGTTTTTCAGGATACATGTGATGGTTTTTTTGATTAATATACATTTCTACGTATTAGGATAGAGTTGTTTCTGCCTTTTTATGATCGGATGCGTTATATGGGGGTGGGGTTGGAATTATAGACCAGGGGAGGCTATGGGGGTAGAGGTCTCAACGTATTTGCAGTTAAACACCTTATTGTAGCTGTTCTTCGATAGGTCTATCAGACATGCAGTAACACAGATAATCCAAGTTTTGGATGTTGTGGTTTTGGTGGTGATTCAGACGAACTGCTTGAGATTGTTTGTAGTGGCAGCAGTATTGTCTAGATCTAGCTTTTTTCAGACCTATGTAGCCTGCTTGCAGTGAAGAGTTATATGGTGTATGGGTTCGAGGGTTACACACTGGTCGTATCCTCTATCCTTTTGCTAGCATTTCTTGGTCATATTATCATTGGTGTTTTGTCTATCCCGGAACGCTAGCCAAACGAGGAATTTATGATGAAGTGGTATGAAAGCACGTCAAACCCATTTATATCTGTTCCATATTAACCCCCTGTTGTTCAGCAGTGTACAAAATGTTTTGGGGTGGGTGGTTTGCGTGTTATCACCATAAACCTTGCTTCTCCCTGCGTGTCGGTACTTGCTTTAGTAGAGCTCAACATATCGATAATAGGTTGCAATTGTAGCTCACGACTTCAGCAGTGAAGGACAGAGGTTGAATCATTTCAATTCTACCGCCTGATGACGTGAGTCTTCCCATCCAACTTGGGAGGTGCATGTGGGTCTTATTTATTACTGGTTGTAGCAGTTGTTTTGATATTTTCTTTACTGAGAGAGGGATAGCTAGATATGTGTAAGGCGGTTTAGCGATGCTACAGTCCAGAACTGAGGCAGCATTGGATACATGTGATGTTGCTGTAGTTTTTTTACTATGTTGATTCACTTATCTAACTCTCTGTGTGCCACAGTATTCAAACCTGGACAAATGCTATGTGAGCAATTGAAGGGTTTTGCTTGCTCCAGCTGACAGTTGTGGTTGACAAGGTTGTGCTCTATATGGACGAACGCATTGTTCGACAGTAGAAAGCTATAGCTTTAGTTTTGGTAATTGCATGTTCTTCTTCTAAGGCTGTATGTGTGTCGCGGTATTTACACTTCTGGAAATGCTATAGTTGGTAGACAAAGGGTTCTGGTTGTTTTTGTTCAGATCTGTGGCTGATAATGTCATGTACAAAGTTGTAGATTTAGTTTTGTTGGTTCTGAGGCTTTTCCCCGTTGCCGCTTATCATATGTGTGTAAATTAAGATGTTCCTTTACTTCGAGGTTTTATTATGGTTTAGTGCCGCTTCCTTCAAGAAAACCAGAATTTTGTCGCTACATCTACATGCTGTTGGTGAGCTAACAATAAAAACTTTTCTCTTTGGAGAATTTTTGTGCGAATAGCACTTTTTTCAGAGATACTGGCCCTTTTTATCTATGTTGTTTGTTGACTGGCGAAAGTGTTTGTCTGTACTTCCGGCGTGCTCTCTTGATTTGTTGGTTTTTTATTCTTTGATTTATTACATTGCTTTTCTAATTGTTTGTGCTTATTTTTTTAGCAGGGGATTCTTCGGTTAGCATGTCAATGCCTGCTCCTACTTCTTTGGTGCCTACTGCCTTGTCATCTCGCCTTCCAGTGCACTATAGAGCCTCTTCTGCTGTGTTGCCTCATTTCAGTCCTTCTTCTTCTCCTGCTGGGCTGCTGTCAGTTGATTCTGCTTTTCAATCTGTTGTCATACCGGATGTGCCCTATGTTCTTGGGCCTGCATGTTCGTTAGTGACTGGTTACCCGACGCCATCTGGTAGGTTTGTTTCTTCTCCTGCTGTTTCTAATATTTGTATGACATGTGCTATTGTTAAATGTTTCTACGCTTTTTCGAATCTTGCTTTGCAGTGTTTCCTCTACCATTTGCTGATGGTAAACAAACGTTGGTCAATCGTCGTAGAAGGTTGGTCCTTCACGCCTTCCAGCGTAAAAGAGCCAGAGGTCTGTTCTTCTCATCTCTTATGTTGTTTCTCTTTGTTGTTCATTTTCTAATTTCTGCCTACTCATTTGGTGTTCTCTTACTGGTTTCTTTTATGTAGTTCCTCTCGATGGTCCGCCATTACCGACAAGCGTATTGCCTTGTTCAAAGGTTGGCGATAGATTCCTTTCGTTACATTTTGTCCTTCTTTTCGTGTACCTATTTGTTTGTTTCATTATTTCCTTCTGGTTGTCTTTTGTAGCTTTGGCGCCTGAGCGTTCATACTACGGTGCTCCTGCTTATCGGTGTGAGAGATGCGGCGCGCTGTTCTGGTTCTTTGAACGGTGTAAAAGATCGTCTATTGGAAAAGGCCGGTTGCCGGTTTTCTCCCGTTGTTGTCTTCGTGGAAAAGTGTCGTTGCCACGTTTTAACGATTGGCCTTCTCCTCTTAAGGAGTTGCTTTCTTTTAGTTGTGGCTCCGCTTCTACTCATTTCTATCGCCTTATTAGGCATTATAATTCCCTGTTTGCTTTCACGTCTATGGGTGCTGACATTGATAGATCTGTTAATTCTGGAGGTGCTCCCTATATTTTCAAGATGTGTGGTTCAGCTTACCATCGGATTGGTTCTCTTTTGCCCCATGAAACAGATCCTCCAAAGTTTGCACAGCTCTATATAATAGATTCTGGTGATGAAGTCCAGAAACGTCTTGATCTGTTTGGGCAGGAAGATATCGCTGAAGGCAGCTGCACTGAATCAGCTGATCCGCTAATTGTTAAAGAGCTTACTGAAATGCTTGATCATCACAACCATTTGGTTGGGCAGTTCAGATTTGCTCGACGAAGGTTACAGTCTCCTAGGTCTGAAAATGTTACCATCAGATTTTTCGGTGATGAAGGTGGATCACATGGAACCCGTTTTTATGGCCCGACTGCTTGTGAGGTTGCTGCTTTGATAGTTGGTGATTTGACGCCTGAGGTGAATCGTTTTGATGTCATCGTTGAGACTAACTCGCATGAACTAAGGCGTGTGCCTCCTTTAAACCCTTCTCTTATGGCTCTGCAATATCCGCTGCTTTTTCCATATGCTGACAAGGGCTTCCATCTGGGGATTAAATATGTTAACCGGTCTTATTTGTCTGGTCAAATGACATCACGACAGGTCTCTGCACCTTCCTCTTCTTCATCTTCCACGCTAGATGAAACTGGTTTGTCGCCTCGGGACGAGGTGTCTATGATGGAATACTATGCATACTACTTCTACTATCGACAGCATGAGCCTAATCCTTACACATGTTGTGGCCGGCTTAGCCAGCAAATTATTGTCAACGCTTATTCTTGTGTTGAGGCAGGCAGGCTAGCTTATCATTTTTTAAATCAAAAGACCCTTTGTTCTAAGACGTATCAGGGGATCACAGATGCCATGGGTGAAGGTAGTTCTACTGGAAAAAAATATTGGTGTTGAGTACATACTTCATTCTAGCTTTACTAGTGGTCCTCGATATATGGTTCAAAATTACCATGATGGTATGGCTATCTCTCGGGTACATGGTGCGCCGGATCTTTTTATTACTTTCACATGTAATCCTAAGTGGCAAGAGATTACTGATGCTTTGTCCTTAGAGCCTGGACAGTCTCCATCGGATCGGCCATATATTGTTACACGGGTTTTCCATATGAAATATAATGAGTTCCTTGCCGATGTGAATAATGGTAATCTCTTTGGGCCTATCAAAGCATGTGAGGCCTTCTTTGTATTACTTTATCTTCTTCCTTTCAGTCCAATGTATCTGTCGACTGTTCTATGGGCCTCTCTCATGTCTATGGGCCTTACTGTTTTCTTCGGTTTTTTATATATTATTTCCATCTTATTTGTTTGCACTGGTGTTATCTCCTTTACAGATTTATATGTTGTGGAATTTCAGAAAAGGGGTCTACCACATACACATACTCTCATATGGCTGAAAAAAATACCCAGGAACCTTCTTCCGCGCTGATTGATGGTTTTATTTCTGCTGAACTTCTGGATCCTGAGAAGGACCCCTTAGGTTATGTTCTTGTAGACGAATTCATGGTGCATGGTCCCTGTGGTGATTTAAACAAGAGATGCCCTTGCATGAAAGAAGGAATTTGTTCTAAGCGTTTTCCTAAGGCTTATAATGATGAAACGTTGGTAGATGACAAAGGTTTCCCTGTTTATCGTCGGCGAGATGACGGTCGTTTTGTTCTTAGGAACAAGGGCGCTGTCAAGCTTACCAACAAATGGGTTGTTCCTTATAACCTAGGGTTGCTAAAAAGGTTCCAGGCCCATATTAATGTAGAATGGTAGAAAAACCAATTTATTGAAGTACCTTTTAAATATGTTACAAAGGGACCTGATGTTGCCCGTGTTCGGTTTGAGACTCAGTCTAATTCTGTGACATCTGCTGGTCCTACTATATCTTGTGGTAGAAATGAAATAGAGGAGTTTGTTAAGTGTAGGTTCGTGTCAATTTTCCTTGTTCTTAGGTTTGCTTATCTTATGCATCTATTTATTGGTTTCTTCCTTGGTATATCATATGCACTGTTTTTTCTTTCTTTTGCAGATATCTCTCGGCATGTGAGGCCTGTTGGCGCATGTTTGGATATGATATCCAAGGTAGGCAGCCTTCTGTTGAGCGCCTTGTTGTGCACTTGCCCGGCATGAACAGAGTCATTTTTCATGAAGATGATCCTTTGGTTTCTTTAGTGGAGAATTCGCTTCGTTACAAAACGATGCTGACTGAATGGTTTGCGGCTAATCAAAACCACTTGGATGCCAGGTCGTTGACCTATTTGGACTTCCCTACTTCTTGGGTTTGGGATGCTCCCAATAGGGTGTGGAACAAGAGGGTTGAGAAGAGGAAGATTAGTAGCAAGATTGGAAGAATATACCATGTACATCCAAGCTGTGGAGAACTATTCTTCATGCGTATGCTGCTATTGGTTGTCACTGGGGCCACTTGTTTTGAGGATCTCCGCAGGTACAATGGAACATTGCACGATACGTTCAAGCAAGCTTGCTAGGCTCGAGGACTTGTGGGTGATGACAATGAGTGGTTCAATCTATTCGAGGAAGCCATTGTATGGGCAACTCCTTTTCAGCTGAGGCACCTGTTCATGACGGTTTTGCTGTATTGTGAGGTTATCAACGGTAATACTCTGTTTGATCGGTTCTGGTCTAGCATGGCTGAGGATATATCTTATAGAATTAGTACTTCTCTTGGAGGATATGTTGTGCCTGATGTTTACATCCAAGATGAGTTACTGAAGGAGTTGTCAATTATATTCGCTAAAAATGGGTCTTCGCTTGCTTCATTTAACATATCTCCACGCTGTCTGCCAGTGAATAGAGGATCTTACAACAGACTGATAGCTGAGGAGACACAGTCTGATGTACATGATTTGCAGGTCCAAGGAGAGTCTATGCGTGCACAGTTAAACTCTGGTCAACGCATTGTTTTTGGTCAAATTATGCATTCAGTTGACAAGCAAACACCAAAAATCTTTTTCGTTTCTGGTAATGGTGGAACTGGAAAAACATTTCTCTGGAACTGTGTTGTTACAGTGCTCCGGTCGGAGCGTCGGGTTGTTCTTGCCGTTGCATCTTCTGGAGTAGCTTCTTTATTATTGCCTAATGGTAGGACTGCGCGTTCCCGCTTCCGGATTCCGATAGATGCCACAAATAAATCTCAGTGTAATATTTCAAGTGGTTCCAGTATGGCTTTATTACTTGAGGAAACCAGTTTGATTCTCTAGGATGAAGCTCCAATGACAAGCCGCTATTGTTTTGAAGCTCTTGATCGTACTTTAAGAGATGTCCTCTCTTGCAATGATGCCAGTAAGTCGTCTCTTCCTTTTGGTGGAAAAACTGTTGTGCTTGGAGGTGATTTCCGTCAAACTCTTCCGGTGATTGAGGGGGGTTCGAGGAATGAAATTATCGATGCATCTCTTATTGCGTCACCGCTTTGGCGTCATGCATGTCAGCGTGCTGAGTTTAAAAGAGAATATGCGCCTCAATCGACCTGGTTTATCATGTTTTGAGCGTGAAGAGCTTTCTATTTTTTCGCAATGGATATTAGATGTTGGTAATGGTGACATCCCAGGGCATGCAAGAGATGGAGAAGATTCTGGTTCTTGGATAACAATTCCTGATGATCTTATTCTGCGTCCTACCTCCTCCAACGTAGATGCATCAATAGAGAGTGTTTATGAGTCTTTTTTCTTCAACTATTCTTCTGCTCAGTACCTTGCAGACCGTGCAATTATGTGTCCAACAAATTCAGTCATCGATGAAATCAATGATGCTGTTTTCACCTGTGTGCCTGGCTGTTCTAGGAGGTATCTAAGTTGTGACTCCATATCAAAGTCAGCTGACCATGTTTCTGATGCAGAATTACTATGTCCTCCAGAATTTCTTCACCCAGTGAAACCTAATAATTTTCCTCACCATCAGCTGGACCTGAAAGTTGGTGTTCCTGTTATGATTGTGAGAAATATCAACCAATCATTAGGCCTCTGCAATGGCACTCAGTTGTTAGTTGTGCGGCTAGGCGAAAGAGTGCTAGAAGCAGAAATAATTACAGGGTCGCACAAAGGCAACCGGGTCTGCATTCCAAGGATTGTTCTCAATTCTGTTGACTCTAAATGGCCATTTACATTGCGCCGCTGCCAGTTCCCCGTCCGTTTGTGTTATAGCATGACCATAAACAAGAGCCAAGGGCAGACACTTTCTAAGATTTGTGTTTATTTGCGGAACCCTGTGTTCTCTCATGGTCAGCTCTATGTCGCGGTGTCACGGGCTACTTCGCGGAAAGGTCTTAGGCTTCTGATCGAAGATGAGAACGGTAAACCAACTGATAGGACAAAGAATATAGTCTACAAAGAAGTTCTCATGAGTGTTCTGTAGGTTTTGAGAAAGAAGGTAATGTTTTTTATATCTGTTTCATTGTTTTTTTCCTTGTGATTTGTTCCTGTGTATGTTTTTCCTTCCTGTAGTAAGGTCTGTTTTTTTTTTCAGGTAGCCAACGTTTTCTGCAGTGTTCACAGATCACTTCTGCGGTCTCTGCCTTATTTTGGCTCATCGATGGGTCATTATGTCATCTGTTTGTTGACCCTGTTCTATTTCCTTTTCTTTGAATATGTTCTTTGTACGTGCTCTCTGCTTCTGTGTGCTGTACGTACTTATTATATGTTATCTATGGGAATACCTACTATATGGTGTGCTTTGTGAGCATACGTGTACTTTCTGCTCTGCTTCAGATATGATCGTACTGTTATTTTTCAGTTCATTCTTTTTACCCGTGTGCCTCTGTGGATGACATCATGATTTTCTACTTAGGAATTTCGTCAAATGGTTTAGTTGTTCTGCTTTCATGTTGCATAGTGCTTCTTATTCTACGCTGCTTTAATACTTGCTGACACAGGACGAGGAACTACAGATAATCAGCACTTGTTTACTGACTTCAATTTCCTGAGATACTCAAATATCTGAATTTTTTTCGTTTGTAGTGGGGTCTAATCTGTTGCCGCATGCTTCTTATTCTACTATGCTTTACCACTTGCTGACACAGGACGAGGAACTACAGATAATCAGCACTTGTTTATTGACTTCAATTTCCTGAGATACTGAAATATCTATAAAAAAATCGTTTGTACCGGGGTCTAATCTGTTGCCGCATGATACGTGTGTTGGAATGAAGTACCCAAAAGGGTCCCCTTTTGCTGTCCAACGGTTTGTACTCCTTTACCTGTGAGTAGAGTAGAGGGCTAAAAATGTTCTCTTGGATTAATAGCATACATTTAGTATATGTGCATTCCGTTTCAAATTGTCGTTTCCTCCTTTTGTGAGCTCAATTTGAAACAGCTAAAGAAGCAAACGCTATGGATTTACTGCAACTAGCTGAGGAAGTAAACATTATGGATTTACTGCAACGTTTTTTTCCTTTCATGGTCTTTCCAGTTACTTGTTTCTTTGTTTAAAAAGGTTTGTGTACTGTATTTCACTATCGATGTGGACTTCTATACTCAAGTTCTTTTATTAGTGGGAAAATATAACAAATGGTAATACAGAATTACATATCTAATGCAATGAACTTTTGTTGTTACGATTTGCAAAGTTGAACCTATCGAGACACCGATTGATGATACACGTAATTTATGTATATGAGGTCCACATGAAATTATTTGAGCGAACCTGGAGATTTAGAAGATCAGCTTTTCATATATTATAATGTCGTTATGTTTTCTTAGTCATAATTTGAGATTTTTTTCCCATAATATTGTTTGGCTCATAACCTCCTTATGGAAGTAGAGGAGGTCACTGCTGGTTATGTGAACACAAGGAGTATACCATAGAGTTAGAGACCAAATTAAGAGTTGAGATTTTATATCAGTATGTTCGAGAAATTGATTGAAATTCTATGGATGTTCGTGTTAAGAAGTTGGGTATCCTTCAAATTCTCGACAGTAGATGATTTTTTTCTTCAACCACGACAATGATTACAGTAGATGGAAAAGATAGTTGATTTGCAGTAAGTTAGATGCTGTCAATTGAAGGGCTGCGGTTACCTTGGGCCTATGTGTGTCCATGTAAGTTCCTTTAGTTTGAGTTTTCTTCACAAATTTTTGAACTGTTATTTTTTTTGTTAGGTCTGACAGGTAATTAGGTATTTATAAAAGGTGCAAGAAATTTGAGTTTTACTAACAAGAAGTTCGAATAGAAGACTTCTTGCACTACTTATGTTGCACCATTCCCTAGACATTTCAGATTAAAATGGAGCTACATAGGGAAAATGAGCACTATGTCAGCAAGTTATATGATGTTGTATTGTTCAAGTGAATCAAACACCACAGCTATAGGCCGTACCTTTTATTTACTCATCATAGGTAATGGGAATTTGGTAATCAGTTATCTACATGGTACCGTCCCATCGCTTTCCAGCTAAAGATGTCCACTTGGGCTCCTGCCATTGGCCAAATCGGCGGATGTCACTCAGCTTCTCGCCACCACTCCTCAGCACCCGCGTGCCCACATTGGATAGGGAGGCGTAGAGGCTCACTAGCCTATCCCACCGGTGTGCCCCGCCTGCAACTCACTTGCTCCCTACATCACCAGAAAGGGAGCACTGCGTGGGTCCAGTGGAGATTTCACTGCTGCCTCTTCCATCTGTGCGAACATATTTTCACCCACGCCATATCCAGTGGCCGACGAGGGGGTTGCGGCCTCTGCATTCTGTCTGCAGCTGCCACCCTTTTATCGCCCACATTAAAAAACAAACTGAACAACGACATTGGTACAATGCGCCTGTCGCTATGCTATTGTGCCCTCACCTCTTGCCTAACGACACCTCTCTGGATTTCTCTGTGCTGTTTACCTGATATAGATGGGGCGTCTCGCTCTAATATCTCCACCTCCTGTCGCTCCCAGTCCTACATGGATCACTCTAGCGTGGCGTCGATGGAGAGGGTGTTGTTGGCAGGCACCAAGTCCTTCAGCGACCTAGCGATCGCCTTCTCCACCGCGGCAACCTCGGCGCGCTGGGCTTCCTCCTCGATGAACTGGTTCGCAGCGGCCTCCTTCTTCGACGATTTCTTCTTTTGCCCGTGTGATGGAGAGGAGGTGAGTTGGTCGCGGATGATGAGGGCGCTGTCGTTGCGCCCTCTGGTTGGCGGTGGTGAAGCCGACTCATTGACGAAACGCGGTGTCACCGCTTACGACCGCCCTTCTCCACCTCCCGCCAGGAACAACGCCAACGGCCGCCGCCTGTGGTGGAACGCGTCTGGCCGCACCCTAGCGAATGCGCTCGCGAACATCGAGGGAGGGAACTCCCCCGTTCTGGGGATGCCGCCCCAGAGGCGGCTATCGTCTCGCGCCGACGCGGTGGTTCCTAGACGTCGAGGAGTCCTATTTTTACCGTTGGGGCCATAATTCTACCATCGTCATCCATCTCACACCGTGCCATCCCCTCGCTTTTCAACTAAGGATGCTCCCTTCGATTTCATGTACCGATTTAACCTTCACCTGATATAGATGGGACGTCCGCCTGTGCTATCCAACAATTCAATCTGACCTTCTATTTTTACCGTTTTCACCATGATTCTAGCATCGGATGCCATCTGACACGGTGGCATCCCCCTCACTTTTCAGTTACGGATGCTCACTTGGATTCTATGTAGCAATTCAATCTAACCTTCTATTTTTACTGTTGTCACCAAAATTCCTTCATCGGACGCCATCTGACACGGTGGCATGCTTTCGCTTTTCGGCTAAGCATGCTCATTTGGATTCCTACCTCAATTGGCGGATGCTACTCGGCTATCGGCCACTGATCCTTAGCGCCAGCGTGCCCCCATTGGAGAGGAAGATGTCGAGTCTTACCGGCTTCTCCCACCGGCGAGTCCTCTTGCCCGTGTGGCTGATGTGCTCCCTAGCATGTTTTCCTCCGCCCTCTTTCATCCGCCTTAATGTGTTTTCCTCCTGGCATCTCCTATGGCCGATCAGGGGGTTGCGACCTCTGCATTGTGTCCACACTTGTCACTTTTTCGCTGCCCACATTAGAAAACAAGCTTAACAGCGTCATTGGTACAATGCGCCTATCGCTATGCCGCTGTGTCCTCACCTCTTTCTTACCGACACCGCCTTCGATTATTGGCCCTAGCTTCACCACCACTGTTTTTGCTGAGTTGAGATGCCAAACCATAGCAACTGCATCAGCGCTAGCGGGGACAAGTGTTTATATCTAAGAGACAACATACGTTGGAGAGTTGAACATTAGGAAAAACCATCACAATTGCGACTAAGATCTAAATAAACCACCACTTTCCATATTTTCAGCAAAAAACACCGGTTTGGTGTAACAATGTGACAAATACCCATCGCTCTGTGAAATGAGGATGTTTTAGCGGTTTTACCACCAAAATGACAGATTGGGTCCATTGTCAGCCTCACATGTCAGATGTTGTTGTCCACTCCGCATGACCCATGTTAGAGGAAGAGATGATCAGAAACCTATCGACCTTTGCTATGTGGATATACACATGTCGCCCTTTAAACACTTGTGAGCCCCAACAGGTGACACGCCTACCCTAATATTTGTTGATCCACCGATGTATCTATGCTGCGGCTGTTCGATACTGATTTGAGAATTTGTTTTTACCTGTCATCATCAAACCAGCCACCGGCGGATCAATCTAGCGTCGCTAGGATCTTGCCACCCCTGCCTTCAACCCACCAAATAAACTTTCTATTGTCCATGATACGATCTACCAACTTGCAACCTTCTTGGCTGTAAAGATACAACCTATGAATTTTCTACGCTGTGTACATGTTCTTCTCCTTTTTAAACAGGCTGTCATTCATACTGCATCAATAGAGTTCCATTTTATTATATGTGAGTCCATAGAATTGTCACGTTTTAGTTCATAGGTATAAACAGGTAAAAAAAGTCCTGCTACAAGCCCACAGGATGCTTATCTCTATGTTGTGTACTTTGGTGCTAGCCCACCTTTTGCCTATAGTTTCTGCGGCCCAATAATCGATTGTCAACTTCTTTAGCCCACTTAAGTTCCATCGGATGTTGAGGACGAATTTTCACCAACCCTCATGGTGAGTCATTGACGCCACGCGTTCGCCGCCGATGCACTCCAGGCTACACGTGTGCTTGCGCCGCATCGATGTGTCGACTTTCCGCCTCCGTAGGTTTATACGCCCTGGTCGGCCTCCTCTGCTGATTCACTTCTTCTTTCCAGGTTGTTCTCTCGGTTCTTCCTCTCCTTTCTTCCAGGTCTCTTCTTCCCCATGATGCCCAGTCTCTTCCTTATTCTCTTCGATTTCTCTGTGCAGAGTGGTGACCAAAGATGGACTGCACGGCTCTGAAGGATCTTGGTCCGGACTCATTTCGAGCAAAGATTAGGGTTCGATTTGCTAGAGTCTGGGAGTTCCGAAGCCCAGATAAGGCAGCTTTGTATACTGTTGATTTCGTGGTGTTGATGGACATGTAAGATTTTCTTACTTTGCTTTTTCACCTGCCATATTGTTTAGATTTATCTTTTGTATCCGTTTACCAATGTTCCAAGCTCTGAATGATCCCTGTCCCAGGCTCTTGACCACCCTTTTTTTTGTGGCCTGATGTACCCTTTTAGATAATCCTGTGTGGCACATTTTAAAATTTTCTCCACTTTGGCACCTGCCATATTGTTTAGATTTGTCTTTTGTATCCGTTTAGCAATGTTCCCAGCTCTGAATGCTCCCTGTCCCAGGCTCTTGACCACCTTTTTTTTTGTTGTGGCCTGATGTACCCTTTTAGATAATCATGTATGGTACATTTTTAAATTTTCCCCACTTTGGTTCACCTATGTTGTTCAGCTACCGTAGATAAGATATTCCCTAGATAAACTTTTCACTAATGAACATGAACAGACCGTGTTCCTTTTCGATTTAGTCATCTATACTTTGTTGCCATGGTCGATTTAATCTGTTAGTGCACTGTGTTCCTTTTTTGTCCATTTATTTAATGCTACATTTGTTCACACCACTCCATTGTCTTTCCATACATCGAATTCAGTTATAAATTTGTATAGGTTAGTTTTGCTTACTGCAATCACCCAAACAATCTATCTGTATTCCATGTGCATCAGGTGTTATAGATTTAACACATTTTTTATATTCTTTCAAGATATGTTTACTTTCAATTATATGTGTTGCTGCATCTGAAAAGGTGTATATGTTTACATTTATTACATATCAGTAAGTCATATGGTCTCCGTGCCACTTGTCTTATGCTACGTCATCATTCACGTGATTCAGCCATAACTTCTCTTGTAGTTTTTGCGATATTAGTTGCTTCTTTCCCATGGTGATAAATGATTTCACCTTGACATAAAGTATGTCTGTTAATCATCTGCATCTGCTCATTGTGCATATTCTCATGTGCCTATAGCGCCTCCTTATTTTCTTCTTTTTCTTCATGTGATGACGTATGTATGTTGGAGTTTTATTCTTATTTTTTTCATTAGCGGTGTATGAACCAAATCCTTAGACTGTGGGTGCCTTAGTAAGCAAGTTACTGCGAATATTTATTCCTTTGTACAGGCCAATAGGTTAGCATACCATTTTTTTAAAGCAACAACCTCTGTAGTTTGAGATGTAATCAGGGCATTACTCATGCTGTTGCGGAAGGGCTACTGCGAAAAATCTGAGTGTTCAATACATACTTCGTTCGAGTTTCAGTAGCGGTCCTGGGTATATGGTCTTAACTCTGCCATAATTTGCAGAAATCCACAATGGAAGGTTGGATCCTAGGAAAGAGATGGGAGCAATTTAAAGATCTGATAAAAGAAGGATCAGTCTACACTGTTGAAAAGTTTGATTTGGCCAAACCAAAAAAGAACTATCGTTCAGTGGATAATCCTTTAAGGATCTGTTTCACTTAGAGGACAAAAGTGGCAGAGATTGTGCCACCGCCTGAGAACTTTCCTATATTTGCTTATACTGCTCTTCCCTTGAGCATGTTATCAGATCGAGTTGACAGTGTTATTACCTTATCTGGTACACACACAACCAGATGAAACATGAGTCCATCCTGCTACTATGTTACATTCCTATAGCTAATTTTTTTTTTCTCCCTTTATCGAAAAAGCTAATTTTTTCTGCATGCCGCACGCGCAGATGTGGTTGGCCTGGTGAACAAGGTGACGCCCCTACTACTTCCTCCATCTGGAAAAGCTAAAAGCCATAGGCGACAGCTATATATCACAAATGGCAGGTGAGTCTTCCTGATAGTGCTAATTTTATGTGCTATAGTGTTACCACTCTTTAATTTGTTTTCATTGGACCTCATAAAGCACACATGCTACTGTTACATTGTGGGGAGAACAAGCTGATTTGCTTGATGTCGATGAGCTGATAGCGGCATCAGCTCAAGGGCCAATTATAGTTCTTTTTGTTGGCATGACAGTTGGCGAGTATTCAGGTCAATATCTATCATCTTCTTCTTCGTTTTCAGTACCTGTGATCTTCTTCTTCATTTTTGCTCCTCGTTCCATCTCCATTCGGTTCATGATACCTACATTATTTCTTCCTCTACAGGTTTACTTGCCCTTCAGAGTACGTCAGTAACAAGATGCTATGTAAATGCACCACTCCCAGAAATTGCTGATGTCCGAGAAAAGTATACTGCATCATGAGCTCATCTCCATTATTTGTTTTTTTCCTATTTATTGACCATCATTCATGTTTTGCATATCTTCCAGGACAAAGGATCTTCCATACCACATAGAGTGGCACACTGGAAAGACCAAAAATGACGCTGAGCCAATACCTTCATCGATCACAGAGATATCAACGTTTGAACCAAATGATATCATGGTCCGCCCATACTGTTTCTAAATTGTGTTCTAACAATTATAACATACCGTCATGTCTATCCAACGATCTGTGTTCATACATCTATTGTGCCCTATCTGTGAACTCCCACTGCTAGCTTACTTCTTATTCATACAACAGTACTAATCTACATATGTGTTCTGTTTTGGTACAATTTAATTTTCTTCATGTTCACTTACCTTCTTTTTTTATGATAGCACGAAAAAACAACTATTCTCTACCATGTTATGGACACCAACAAATTATTTGTTTAAGATTTTTGTACCGATATTTTTCTTATATTTATTGTATTGCAGTATTATACTAAACAAGCTCGGTATGTTCACTCCCTGTTGCCAAACTCAAACTTACTCCTACATATCTCATCCAGTAATTATGTAATGAAATTCTCTATCTTTGGGGTCCTCCATAGTGTTATCACAGATTATTCTTTTTGGTGTTATTCTTTCTGACAGAATACATGGCTTTTTACACTGTATAAATGCTTTTCTCCTCTTAACTAATCTTTCTCCTGTGCATAACTAGGGAATGCGTTACAAAATTTCTTTCAAAATCACCGAGATCCATGAAGGCGATGGGTGCTATTATATGAGTTGTACAGACTGCTGGAAAAAATTGATCCCAGAAAGTGGGAGCTACAGGTGTCCTGATTGCACCACAACTGTACCTTTACCAAGGTGAGCATACTTATATTCAGCCTTTCTCTTATTGGTCCTATACCTACTGTGCTTAGACTTATAATTTCCTCATGGAGAATACTGACACATTCTTTACATCTCTTCTGACACTAACTTATCAGGTACAGGTTTGTCGTCCGAGCAGTTGATACCAACTCAACAGACAAAGATGATGCAAAATTTGCTGATCTGTATTTCTTTGGCCCGAGAGGAGAAGCTGCCGTTGGACAAAAAGCGCTATCACTTCTTACAAGTGTTAATGAGCAGCCTACCAGACTACCAGATGACCTGCTCGCTATTGTAGGAAAGGAGTTTGTCACACACTAACTTTTGCAACCTTGTTTAATTGTCCTGAGTGCAAAAATTAGGGGGAACAAAAAACTTTTTCGAAAGGCTAACTAAGATGAATTGCCTTGATCTGTTTATAGATGTATTGTCTTGATCTGCTTGTTAAGTTTACTCTTGAGAACAACGCATCTAGTGGTAAAACAATCTAGCAACTCACCTAATAAAACACATGTGTGGCCCTGGGAAATTCTTTTCCTTTCCCTACCAGTACACAAAACCCTATGCTTGGTGTTTTACCATAAAGTACCTCAACACACAATCTCTAGTCTCCAGAAAAATAGTGAAGCCATGGTAACTCTTGTATTACCTTAACCTCCTCTCTTTAAAAATAATTGAACCTTTTGACCTAAACCACAAATATACCTCTTTTTGTTTTGTCATATGACTCAAAATATTAATCAAAGGATCTTGTCAAAAACCTTTCTTTTTAAATTTTACTATGACCACCTTTGATCATGGTATCATAAAAGGTTTTCCAAAAGATGTTTTATTTTGGCACAAAGTATTTACCAAATGGTTTACCATCACTTTATGTGACTTCAAAATATTATGAAAGCTTTTATGTGTAGTTTTGGGTTCCTAAAATAAAATGAATGGATTCATATTTTCTATTCCTCTATGGATCATTATACTCTTATAAAACCTCTCCTCTTCTTCAAATATTTCAAGTAAGCCTATTTGATTATACAAATATAAATCAAAGCCTTAGACACCAAATCTAAGGTATTTGAATCTGTGATCAAATACCCATGCATGGCATTGCCTTTGCCATTAATACATCTCACATATCTATCAAGATCACAACTCCTTATATTCATGATCTTGGTGAATGAACTTTGGTTCATCAAATGGATAACCTCCATTTGTTTTTAATCCTTTCAAAATCATCCAACTCTACATTGGCAATAATTGAAATTCTCAAATTTGGGGTTTCCCTTCCACTTAACCTAAAACCCTAGAAAACCTCCTTCTCCATACACAACTATTTCTAGTCTTACCAAACCTTTTTCAAAAATCTTTGCTCAATTAAAGATAGGAAGGTGTTCATTTCCAAAATTGAGTTCTAGGAGATCTCTTTGTTTCAAATTTACTCTTGGTTTCTTTCCAACTCTTGCAAAGTGGTGCAAACCCGGACTTTGCGTGGGATTTGTCCCATCACATTTCACACCCACCCCTCTACCTCTCCCTCTCTCTCTCTTTTTGCATCAAACATGGCCGGGCCATGTTTTTGCTTGTGCCTAACCCTTGCACCCTCTTTGCCCGATCTAAACCCCCCAAAAACCACCCCTGCACCTCCCTCTAGGCCTTCCCCACCAACCTAAGTCGAGCAGCCCAAAAGGGGCCCAACACCAAACCCTAACCGAGAGGGAACGAGAGAACAACAGCTCTGGAAACTCCCTCGCTCACCTTCCCTCCCTTCCCGCGTGCCCCTCCCTCTTGCTGACGTCCCCACCCTTACGTCACGCTCCAGCACCGCCCCTACGTCAGCCCTCGCCTCTCCATTGGTCGCTTCCACCGCTAGCTCGCCCTCCCGTTGGCCACAGCCACCACCCACACACCTCCCTCCGGCTATAAAACCCGCACCCTGCCCACTCCTTTCTGCACACCCCACGGCTCCTCTCCCCCTCCCTGAGCTCCCGCAACATGCACCTAGAAGTTCCCTAGCCGCTGCTCGCCGGAGAAGGGCACGCCGGCATGATCACCGCAAGGGTGGCGAGCCGGTGGAGCTCGCCCCGACACCCTTTTTCCCTCCCTCTCTATTCCGTCTTGTTTGCCATGTTCTTCCCGTCCTAACGCATGCCTCCACATCGCCCAGGACCGTCGGTAACCGCCGCTGTTGAAGTTCATCCGGGAGCATCTGCGGAGAGGATCCGTCGAGCGAGGCTGCTGCAGGAGGGTATGGCGCCCTGGACGTGCCCCTTGGACGGCCTCGAACCGCCGTCGACCCGCCACCGCCTTACCGTGACCTCGCCGTCAACCTCCGTCGCCTCCAGGTAAGCGCCTGGACGCCCCTGCTCTTTTCCCGTCCGCTGCACAGAGGAAGAGGACGACGAACGCCTCGACGTCCAAATCGTGCCTGCATGGCCGTTTTGGCCACGTCGGCCCAAGTGGCCTGGCCCGCCCGGGCCCCTCTCCCTTTTCTTTCTCTTTATTTTTTTGTTTTGTTTTTTTTCATCCACCTGGAAAACATACCTGGGCCGACCCAATACTGCCACCCCGCACGGCCCAGAGAACTCCCGCCCGTTTTAAATGTTTGAAAAATTGAAATTTGCTGTAGAAACCAGTGGCACTGTTTTGAGAATATCTAGAGTTTTACTAACCCAAATCGAGTGAAACCAATTGCGTTAGTTCAGAAATTTCAATACCTTTCAAATGCCACTGGTCCCATATTTTTAGGATTTTTGTACGATTTTTAGTGCATTAAACATGTTCACTGGTTATTGTTTAGTATTTGTAATTCCTAAAATGTTAGGATTAATATTTTTGGATGAATCCAATTGTGTTGACCTTGTTTTGTTACTGTCCATCTAGGACAAATACTTTTAATCTCTGTTCAAGAAATTTTGTATCTGTTTGCAAGTGTGTGTGTGTCACATGCATGGTTGTACCAAGACTTTTGTTTATTTAAAATCTTTAACCAACTTTTTTTAAAAAAAAAATTGGTCAACCAATGTTTTATTCTTGCAAAACAAAACCTCTGCAACTTATCCTTAGTTCTATTATCTGGCTTAATTTTTCAAATGGTGTGGAATAATTGTTTACTTCCTTTTTATTGGTAGTGTTTTGTAACAAAATAAGATAAGAAGAATGATTTGTGCTTTTCCAAAAATGTTTGATTATAAAATATAAATGTTTGTGGTTCCAAACTTATGCACTTTTCCTCTTTCTAATGTTATCTACCAGGGGATACTTAGTTGGGCCATGGTGATGCCGAGAGAGGCATTTGCTAAGTGTGATACTCTCATACCTTTACTAGGTAAATAAAATGGGTTCTCTTTTAGTTGCTTGGTAGTATATATAAGTACTTAATATGTTAGACTTATAGAGTGATTAGCTTTTGATTGTTGATTGTTGCATGCTTGTTATGATTCGTGCAATGTGTTGATTGTGTTCTTTTATATTTTCCGGCGTTAGATGCGAACAATTCGGAGAAGAAGGAGAAGTGGTTCGGGCGAGGATTTTATTTTTATTGTTGGGATTCTTATATTGATGGAGTTGAAGAAGTCCAGGGACAAATAAGCTAAGGCAAGCCATCTCTTGATCTCTGAATGTTTAATCACATATTGTGGTTACTTTGTTGTTATTCTTGTCTCTCGATCTATCTTGTGTTGTTTCTACTTATGTTGATGGAGCATGCTCACCATGAGCATGTTTATTCTCTTTGACACCTCACCTACAACCCCCTTTAGTGAAATGGTGGTCTTCATCATCATGTTCTTGGTGTAACCCTCTAAGTGTGATGGGTACGCCCACTTGTCTTGTGTGTGTTGACCTCTTGACACCCTTTTTGCACCCCATAGTGGTATGGTGGTTAGCATCATGCCCTTGTCGTATCTTAAACCCCTTGTTGATGCCATGCATACTTACTCCCAAGTTTGTGAACCCCTTGTTGCTGTTATACATACTTACTCTCGAGTGTGTTGAACCCCTTGTTGATCTTATGCATGCTTACTCTAAGCATGTATGCCCCCTTGACCACCTATATTATCATCTTCTTAGTGGTATGATGATTAACATCAAGACCCTTGTTGAATCATGCTATTTATGATGTCCCTATGCATGCTTATCCTAAGTATGTATGATCCCCTTGACACCTCAATTATCATCTCCTTAGTGGTATGATGGCTAGCATCACGCCATTGTTGTCTCTTAGTTCTTACATGAAACTATAGGTTGGGAACCCCTTGGAAAAATACCTTGTTGAAAAGAACTTCTGAAAAACCTTGGGTGAGTTGGACTTACCTAAGTGTGTGTTTATGAAAGAAAAGGATCTTGGCAAAGATGGTTGGAAAGAGAATCTTGTTTATGAAAACTTTGGCGTCTAAGTATTCACCCGTGACAATTAACCCGCGCAACCACAGCTACTCCAACGTGGGCACGGAGCTTAGCTTGACGTTTGTTCTTCTTAGCATGAGGCACCACACAACTATACAAGGGTACGGTTACCCCCGAGTCCGGGTTGTCATTGTTGGGACAATAGTATAACGGGAGGCCTTCGGGGCTGACCCGTCCGGAAGACACTATGGGTCTCCTGGCTTGGCGGTGGAGCCACGCTCAAGAGGAGGTGAGCTGCCACGGTGCCGGGGAGGTACATACTCCATAGGGTAGGACCTCTTGCTAAGTCGAATGGGCGAAAGGCTATGTTCGGGTATCCGTCGTGGCATATGTTGTTATGCGGGGATGATGCCCACACGATAGGTATCCGGATAGAGGTGGGGAAAGTGTGCAAACTCTGCAGAGTAAAATCTATTCGAATAGCCGCGTCCGCGGTCATGGACGGTTGGAATGGCTGTTGCTTAGCCTGATGAGTTTTGTTTTACAAAGTTGTTTGACAAAGGAAAGGAAAGAACTTGTTTTGAAGTACCGGAAGGGTACGGGAAAGGATGTGTCGACCATATGGAGATGGTCGGGAAGGATAAATAAAATTGGGTTACCCCATCCTAGTGTTTTATGTTGTGGAACTCTTTTGAAGTAACTTCTTCAACAAAGATATAGAGAATGTCATAGGATATCTTTTAGATTATCTTCTTCAACAAAGATATAGAGATGTCATAGGATATCTTTTAGAGTACCTTCTTCAACAAAGATGTAGAGATGTCATAGAACCCTCTTAGTGTTCCCTTTAACTGCGAAGTTGGGATGCTATATCCACAAGAGAAACTGATTCTCTTCCACATGCTATATCCACAAGAGAAACTGATTCTCTTCCACATGCTATATCCACAAGAGAAACTATTATTTCTCTCTTGTGTTCCTTAGTTAGAATTGTTATCACCTTCTTGATGGTTTGCGAGTACAATTCCAATGTACTCACGGCTTTGTCCCTGGCTATTTACTTGGCCAGACTTGGAGGAACTCGACAGGTGAAGAAGGAGTTGACGACGTCTATGCGAGCTAGGAACGTCTTCCCGCCGAGTTGCTCGTAGGGTTAAGGCAGATGACTTGGGCTCTCTACGCTGAAGTGATTCCGCTACTCTGATGATTAGATTAGGCCCTTCGAGGCTAGTATGTAAAGATTGGTCATGTGACCTTGTTGTAATTTTCTTATTCCATTTTGTAAAGGATAATGAAATTTTGATATCAGTTCGGTTATGTGTTCACGGCGCACTGATCATGGGATCGTGAACTGTATACATAACGGGTATTTTGGACAGCTAGTCCGGGGTCCCCACAGAGCTGGTATCAGAGCTATCCTGACTGTAGGAGACCTTAGTTAGCATGGACGTTAGTTAGGAAACAAGTACATGGGAAAAAAATATTTACGAAACAAATTCTTTCTTTAGTCGGAAGCATAGCTTCTACTCCTCTTATTTCTTCAAAACTTCTGAATTCTTATCTCTCCGCTTTATTAAAAATGTTTGAAAATTCTTATTCTATTGTCTCATCCACTTTAAACCTACATATTGGACGATGTCCCCAACTCAGACCGGAGACTCGAAACTCAAAAATCAATCAATCCCTCAAGAAGACGCATGTATCTCCAACAGCAGCTATTGAAGATTGGATGCCGACATAGTGTGCACATAAAAGAATAATAAGATCACGTCTTTGGATTAACACCAAAGTCTGTCAAGAAGCTAACATTGTTCCTCCATGGACTCGCACTTTTTGCAGTCGTCTGGGATCAAGTCCTCAGTTCTTGACTAGTAATCTTTAGGCCAGCCACACGAAGAACTCGACTTCGGGAGCACCTCAACAGCTACCCCTTCAAAGACCTCACGTCCCCGGGATGTCGAGACTAGAAGAATCTGCACAGTTTTAGCCTCTGCCTCAACATTGACGAGTCAACACCAGACCACTTCACCACTAACTGCTACAAGGATCCAAGTGGAAGCCAATATCAATGATATGAAGACGTCAACATATGCGACCAGCCCCAAACCTATAGGATGGATAGGACAAACTCGATCACTTTGATTGAGCTACCCCCACGTATTAGGTATCTCTAGATACTTAGAGTGCCTTGTTTGTTGTGCTGATTGCTTGTAGTTTCCTTGTGTGCTTCCTTGAGTGTCATTTGTTTGTTTGTTGTGTGTATGATTGTCTTGGCCTTTCGGTCTGCAAAACATTCTTAGTGTGATAACCCAATGTAGGAAGCCTCCCTAAGATGTTTTCGCCCTCATCTACCTTGCCGTTAAAATGCTAACTGCTAGTTTTTGGAGAAGTTAGCCTTGTTAACAGTTGTTTTCAACCGTAGGAAAAAGTAACCCATACCCCTATCTTCGATAAATACTTTCAAGATCAACTGAAGCATCTCTACTACGCCAAGAAAGCAGACGCCCATACCGTCAAGATTAACCGCACCTCTGCGAGAAGACATACTAACTTTGTCTAACCTTGGAGTATATTCGCGCTAACCTCGAGGATATCTTTTTGAAACCACCCTCTAACACACCGTCTAACAAGCTGAACAATAGCATCAAAGCCAAGCTACATCACATGGTTCATCTGGTCCTCACCAAGTGAAGCTCCTGAAGATATCTCAAGACTCAAGACTTTTGGCGTAGTTTACCCGCTAACTTCTTAGCTGGTAGAAGTCAGCACCGACTCGCAAGCTGAAGATTGTCTTCGACGACCTTTGTTTCTGCTTCATATGGATACCAACTAGGATCTCCAGCGACTTACTAACTTACCGCGCGTTATAAGGTTTAGTAAACACCGTGAGTGTCTCTTGAAGTTGTGGTCTGCACGTTGCCCCTGAAGATTCTTCAACTGAATACGGAAGATCGATGACTTCTTCAGAAGCCCCAGATGGAACCACAAGGCAGAAGCTTCGAATTTTTTTTTTCGAAAGCCTGATGAAAAATCTTAAGGGTGGAAGACTTCGTCTTCCACTAAAAATTAGAGCTAACCCTAAAAGTTTTACTTTTCTAAAACACCGTTGGAAATGTGGGACTACACTAACCCCTCTTGAAGCCGTGGACTACACAACGCCTTCTGAAGATGTTCGACTCAAGACAAGAGATCAAGGACTTCTCCAAAAAGCGCCCGACAAGACCCGTGGCTGAGGCTCTAATTTTTCAGGAACCCCGCTGAACAATTTTATGGGTGGAAGACTTCGTCTTCCACTAAAATAGTAAGCTAACTCTAAAAATTTCTCAACCCTGCTAAAGCACCGTTGGAGTGCACTAACCCTCGCAGAGTCTTGAACCCCGATAGGATCGTTAAGAAGTTTCAGATCTAACACCTCCATGGAGTAGTCAACCTCTTCATAAGGCTCACCTCGGCAAGAATCCACCATGTCTCCCAGAAGTTGAAGCAACGACCTTCTCGACAACAACACATCTACAAAAGAATGGAGGCTAACTTTAGTTAAACTTTACAACCTCCCTAGTCCTACGCTTAGTAATCTCAGGACGAGATTATTTTAAGGGTGGAAGATCTATCACACACTAACTTTTGCAACCTTGTTTAATTGTCCTGAGTGCAAAAATTAGGGGGAACAAAAAACTTTTTCTAAAGGCTAACTAAGATGAATTGCCTTGATCTGTTTATAGATGTATTGTCTTGATCTGCTTGTTAAGTTTACTCTTGAGAACAACGCATCTAGTGGTAAAACAATCTAGCAACTCACCTAATAAAACACATGTGTGGCCCTGGGAAATTCTTTTCCTTTCCCTACCAGTACACAAAACCCTATGCTTGGTGTTTTACCATAAAGTACCTCAACACACAATTTCTAGTCTCCAGAAAAATAGTGAAGCCATGGTAACTCTTGTATTACCTTAACCTCCTCTCTTTAAAAATAATTGAACCTTTTGACCTAAACCACAAATATACCTCTTTTTGTTTTGTCATATGACTCAAAATATTAATCAAAGGATCTTGTCAAAAACCTTTCTTTTTAAATTTTACTATGATCACCTTTGATCATGGTATCATAAAAGGTTTTCCAAAAGATGTTTTATTTTGGCACAAAGTATTTACCAAATGGTTTACCATCACTTTATGTGACTTCAAAATATTATGAAAGCTTTTATGTGTAGTTTTGGGTTCCTAAAATAAAATGAATGGATTCATATTTTCTATTCCTCTATGGATCATTATACTCTTATAAAACCTCTCCTCTTCTTCAAATATTTCAAGTAAGCCTATTTGATTATACAAATAAAAAATCAAAGCCTTAGACACCAAATCTAAGGTATTTGAATCTGTGATCAAATACCCATGCATGGCATTGCCTTTGCCATTAATACATCTCACATATCTATCAAGATCACAACTCCTTATATTCATGATCTTGGTGAATGAACTTTGGTTCATCAAATGGATAACCTCCATTTGTTTTTAATCCTTCCAAAATCATCCAACTCTACATTGGCAATAATTGAAATTCTCAAATTTGGGGTTTCCCTTCCACTTAACCTAAAACCCTAGAAAACCTCCTTCTCCATACACAAATATTTCTAGTCTTACCAAACCTTTTTCAAAAATCTTTGTCAATTAAAGATAGGAAGGTGTTCATTTCCAAAATTGAGTTCTAGGAGATCTCTTTGTTTCAAATTTACTCTTGGTTTCTTTCCAACTCTTGCAAAGTGGTGCAAACCCGGACTTTGCATGGGATTTGTCCCATCACATTTCACACCCACCCCTCTACCTCTCCCTCTCTCTCTTTTTGCATCAAACATGGCCGGGCCATGTTTTTGCTTGTGCCTAACCCTTGCACCCTCTTTGCCCGATCTAAACCCCCCAGAAACCACCCCTGCACCTCCCTCTAGGCCTTCCCCACCAACCTAAGTCGAGCAGCCCAAAAGGGGCCCAACACCAAACCCTAACCGAGAGGGAACGAGAGAACAACAGCTCTGGAAACTCCCTCGCTCACCTTCCCTCCCTTCCCGCGCGCCCCTCCCTCTTGCTGACGTCCCCACCCTTACGTCACGCTCCAGCACCGCCCCTACGTCAGCCCTCGCCTCTCCATTGGTCGCTTCCACCGCTAGCTCGCCCTCCCGTTGGCCACAGCCACCACCCACACACCTCCCTCCGGCTATAAAACCCGCACCCTGCCCACTCCTTTCTGCACACCCCACGGCTCCTCTCCCCCTCCCTGAGCTCCCGCAACATGCACCTAGAAGTTCCCTAGCCGCTGCTCGCCGGAGAAGGGCACGCCGGCATGATCACCGCAAGGGTGGCGAGCCGGTGGAGCTCGCCCCGACACCCTTTTTCCCTCCCTCTCTATTCCGTCTTGTTTGCCATGTTCTTCCCGTCCTAATGCATGCCTCCACATCGCCCAGGACCGTCGGTAACCGCCGCCGTTGAAGTTCATCCGGGAGCATCTGCGGAGAGGATCCGTCGAGCGAGGCTGCTGCAGGAGGGTATGGCGCCCTGGACGTGCCCCTTGGACGGCCTCGAACCGCCGTCGACCCGCCACCGCCTTACCGTGACCTCGCCGTCAACCTCTGTCGCCTCCAGGTAAGCGCCTGGACGCCCCTGTTCTTTTCCCGTCCGCTGCACAGAGGAAGAGGACGACGAACGCCTCGACGTCCAAATCGTGCCTGCATGGCCGTTTTGGCCACGTCGGCCCAAGTGGCCTGGCCCGCCCGGGCCCCTCTCCCTTTTCTTTCTCTTTATTTTTTTGTTTTGTTTTTTTTCATCCACCTGGAAAACATACCTGGGCTGGCCCAATACTGCCACCCCGCACGGCCCAGAGAACTCCCGCCCGTTTTAAATGTTTGAAAAATTGAAATTTGCTGTAGAAACCAGTGGCACTGTTTTGAGAATATCTAGAGTTTTACTAACCCAAATCGAGTGAAACCAATTGCGTTAGTTCAGAAATTTCAATACCTTTCAAATGCCACTGGTCCCATATTTTTAGGATTTTTGTACGATTTTTAGTGCATTAAACATGTTCACTGGTTATTGTTTAGTATTTGTAATTCCTAAAATGTTAGGATTAATATTTTTGGATGAATCCAATTGTGTTGACCTTGTTTTGTTACTGTCCATCTAGGACAAATACTTTTAGTCTCTGTTCAAGAAATTTTGTATCTGTTTGCAAGTGTGTGTGTGTCACATGCATGGTTGTACCAAGACTTTTGTTTATTTAAAATCTTTAACCAACTTTTTTTAAAAAAAAATTGGTCAACCAATGTTTTATTCTTGCAAAACAAAACCTCTGCAACTTATCCTTAGTTCTATTATCTGGCTTAATTTTTCAAATGGTGTGGAATAATTGTTTACTTCCTTTTTATTGGTAGTGTTTTGTAACAAAATAAGATAAGAAGAATGATTTGTGCTTTTCCAAAAATGTTTGATTATAAAATATAAATGTTTGTGGTTCCAAACTTATGCACTTTTCCTCTTTCTAATGTTATCTACCAGGGGATACTTAGTTGGGCCATGGTGATGCCGAGAGAGGCATTTGCTAAGTGTGATACTCTCATACCTTTACTAGGTAAATAAAATGGGTTCTCTTTTAGTTGCTTGGTAGTATATATAAGTACTTAATATGTTAGACTTAGTAGAGTGATTAGCTTTTGATTGTTGATTGTTGCATGCTTGTTATGATTGGTGCAATGTGTTGATTGTGTTCTTTTATATTTTCCGGCGTTAGATGCGAACAATTCGAAGAAGAAGGAGAAGTGGTTCGGGCGAGGATTTTATTTTTATTGTTGGGATTCTTATATTGATGGAGTTGAAGAAGTCCAGGGACAAATAAGCTAAGGCAAGCCATCTCTTGATCTCTGAATGTTTAATCACATATTGTGGTTACTTTGTTGTTATTCTTGTCTCTCGATCTATCTTGTGTTGTTTCTACTTATGTTGATGGAGCATGCTCACCATGAGCATGTTTATTCTCTTTGACACCTCACCTACAACCCCCTTTAGTGAAATGGTGGTCTTCATCATCATGTTCTTGGTGTACCCCTCTAAGTGTGATGGGTACGCCCACTTGTCTTGTGTGTGTTGACCTCTTGACACCCTTTTTGCACCCCGTAGTGGTATGGTGGTTAGCATCATGCCCTTGTCGTATCTTAAACCCCTTGTTGATGCCATGCATACTTACTCCCAAGTTTGTGAACCCCTTGTTGCTGTTATACATACTTACTCTCGAGTGTGTTGAACCCCTTGTTGATCTTATGCATGCTTACTCTAAGCATGTATGCCCCCTTGACCACCTATATTATCATCTTCTTAGTGGTATGATGATTAACATCAAGACCCTTGTTGAATCATGCTATTTATGATGTCCCTATGCATGCTTATCCTAAGTATGTATGATCCCCTTGACACCTCAATTATCATCTCCTTAGTGGTATGATGGCTAGCATCACGCCATTGTTGTCTCTTAGTTCTTACATGAAACTATAGGTTGGGAACCCCTTGGAAAAATACCTTGTTGAAAAGAACTTCTGAAAAACCTTGGGTGAGTTGGACTTACCTAAGTGTGTGTTTATGAAAGAAAAGGATCTTGGCAAAGATGGTTGGAAAGAGAATCTTGTTTATGAAAACTTTGGCGTCTAAGTATTCACCCGTGACAATTAACCCGCGCAACCACAGCTACTCCAACGTGGGCACAGAGCTTAGCTTGACGTTTGTTCTTCTTAGCATGAGGCACCGCACAACTATACAAGGGTACGGTTACTCCCGAGTCCGGGTTGTCATTGTTGGGACAATAGTATAACGGGAGGCCTTCGGGGCTGACCCGTCCGGAAGACACTATGGGTCTCCTGGCTTGGCGGTGGAGCCACGCTCAAGAGGAGGTGAGCTGCCACGGTGCCGGGGAGGTACATACTCCATAGGGTAGGACCTCTTGCTAAGTCGAATGGGCGAAAGGCTATGTTCGGGTATCCGTCGTGGCATATGTTGTTATGCGGGGATGATGCCCACACGATAGGTATCCGGATAGAGGTGGGGAAAGTGTGCAAACTCTGCAGAGTAAAATCTATTCGAATAGCCGCGTCCGCGGTCATGGACGGTTGGAATGGCTGTTGCTTAGCCTGATGAGTTTTGTTTTACAAAGTTGTTTGACAAAGGAAAGGAAAGACCTTGTTTTGAAGTACCGGAAGGGTACGGGAAAGGATGTGTCGACCATATGGAGATGGTCGGGAAGGATAAATAAAATTGGGTTACCCCATCCTAGTGTTTTATGTTGTGGAACTCTTTTGAAGTAACTTCTTCAACAAAGATATAGAGAATGTCATAGGATATCTTTTAGATTATCTTCTTCAACAAAGATATAGAGATGTCATAGGATATCTTTTAGAGTACCTTCTTCAACAAAGATGTAGAGATGTCATAGAACCCTCTTAGTGTTCCCTTTAACTGCGAAGTTGGGATGCTATATCCACAAGAGAAACTGATTCTCTTCCACATGCTATATCCACAAGAGAAACTATTATTTCTCTCTTGTCTTCCTTAGTTAGAATTGTTATCACCTTCTTGATGGTTTGCGAGTACAATTCCAATGTACTCACGGCTTTGTCCCTGGCTATTTACTTGGCCAGACTTGGAGGAACTCGACAGGTGAAGAAGGAGTTGACGACGTCTATGCGAGCTAGGAACGTCTTCCCAGTCAGTTGCCTGTAGGGTTAAGGCAGATGACTTGGGCTCTACGCTGCTGAAGTGATTCCGCTACTCTGATGGTTAGATTAGGCCCATCGAGGCTAGTATGTAAAGATTGGTCATGTGACCTTGTTGTAATTTTCTTATTCCGTTTTGTAAAGGATAATGAAATTTTGATATCAGTTCGGTTATGTGTTCACGGTGCACTGATCATGGGATCGTGAACTGTATACATAACGGGTATTTCGGACAGCTAGTCCGGGGTCCCCACAGAGTTTACTGTTGTTGTCACTCCAAGGCCTTTATGCTTACCATATGCATTTTCAGGTACAGATTGTTAGATCTATTCATTTACTTACTGATACAAAAAAGGACTTGCACATTGTTGACATGCCAACAAATAGTTGACCCAATTCGATGCATATGATTCTTCAGGTCCAGATCGTTGATCCCATTATCCAAACCAATGTCCAGCGCCAACAAGATGCAGCTGCTCCATCCACAAGCCAGATCCATCAGGACCTCCTTACTGTACAGCCAAATGAGCAAGCTAACACTGCTGAGGAAATGTCAACTCCACCACCATTAACAGATCCTACGCCTGAGCATGTACGCCGATCACCGCCTATAGTTACCAGCAGCAACATTTATTAACTTATTGTTTTCATTTCCTGTTGCAATTTCCTCAACCATTTGCTTTCCGTCGTGCAGCCTCCCTCTGGATCATCTGCAAGAACAAAGCGTAAGAACAATGGTGATGGAAAGGCTCCAAAGAGTAAGAAAGGTCTCCAGTTCTCAGACGATGACTGAATTTTCTCATATTTTCCTCCAACTAGCATCTTTAATGAAGCCACTCTCTATTTAGTACCTGCTCCGGTCGTTGACGCATGCGCTCTGTTTTGGTCGTTATGAGCGCATTGTTTTGTGCTAGACCTACTTCTACACTCTTATGTACTCTTCTGGACTGATGTCTTTGTCTACCGACTTTACCAATCCTCCTGCATCACAATCCACTGGGTGATTTGTTTGTTGCCGGTCTTATTGTAATATATTGCTCGCTTTAGGTTCCTCCTTAGTACAAAAACTGTTTGTGTATCAGAGGTCCTTTCCAGTCTATCGTGTCAGGCAGTCCTTTCCAGTCTATCGTGTCATTCACATATCTACTAGCTTGCTCATCTTGAAATAGCTCACACAATAAGACTAATTGTCAAATGAATGTATAAAATGTTGTATGTACCCAACAACAACTTGGATCAGCCATTGTAAAAAGAATGTACTCACAACTAGAACCTCTATTGAAATTTCAAATTATCGGCACAAGCATTTAGTCAGGTGCAGCGCAAACCAATACATGACATTGTAGCCATAGATCTTCAGCACATTAGCTTGATCTTAGGTGCATTTTTATTGGATTTAGGCTCTTACCATTTTTTGTTTTCATGATATATGTCACCATTGCTACTTGGCATAAAACTAAAATATTTGTATCAGAACCTTTGTCTCCATCCTTACAAAATATGACTTCCATTCATATTTTTTATCTTCATGTTGTGTCGACTCACTTGTTTACATATATTATTTAGGCAAAATAGTTGTCTTTGATGCATTAGTACATTACTGCAATGAGTTTTACTTTGCTGATCTTCGCTTTACAGTATTGGAATATAAAAAGACCAGCAACCAACCATTGTTTCAATAGATCACACAAATCTTTGCTATGGGCATTCCATAGGTTTAGAGGAAAATGTAAATCAACAAGCTAACATATAACAAGTGCGTTCACTGTTTTTTACACATTGCATAGATGATGTTTAGATGGCAGCGGGAACTGGACTTCCTCCCTCTCTTAACAAAATCTCCACCGCCCACCGCCTACGACTGGCGGGCAGAAGCCAATATTTGTTCATCACGATGTTTCTTGAGTTTGGACTGCGGCAGTCTAGCCATGTCCAAGTGTCAAATATTTCTCACCCCTGATGTTGTGGAGTTTGAACTACTACTCCCTGATTAAAACTTGGATCTATCTATCTTTGACTGTGTCACATCCGGCTGTCATTTAATTTATAGTTAATAAATTGTTTACATAATCCTGGTTACAACCCGAGGCATATATCATTTGATATTTTTTATGAAACTGTATGATTTAGATACAAAATATGGTCCATCTACAGAAGACAGGTTTTGTTAGTTAGATTGAGAATAGGAGCAATTGGTATATGGTTATCACTATTGTTGTAAATAGTCTTCTGGTACAATTCCAAGATCTTATTTTCATATCTCAAAAATAAAAATCTTACTTACGGAATATTAGAGCGATAATCCGTTTATATTTGGTAAGGAAAGCAACTAATGTGGTACAGTCTATTAAGAGGCTGTTTTTCTCACTTTAGATTAGTATGCACACATAAGATATCCTGAATTTGATGGGTTCTTCATACAATAGTTTCCTTTCGAAGTTACTGGCCTATTTTACAGTTGCCACTTTTTATAGGATTATAATGATCCTGGGATTTCTATGTGCAATATAGCTACTTTTTCCTCTGATGATTGGTCTCTGATGAAAGTGTTGTGGATCACTGCTGACTCAAATTACTTCATTTGAGACCAACGGTAATTCAGTATGGTTTATACATGACTTATATTATTTAGACATTTCACTTCTAGAATTATATACCTCGCTGTGAAAACGAAGATCACAACTGTTTACATTGTTTCTACATCCTTTTGTCACGTTGACTTCCCTTCTCATCTCCAACATAAAAACAAATGAGTAAGATCTGATGGTGGATACTATTTGCTTATTTACGGACTAAGGTTAAACCATGCCGCTTACTGACTTGCATAGTTCTCATGTGTTTATTCGTGCTGCACCTGTTCCAGTTTCATACAGGGTATTACAAAAAATATAATCTAGCATACAAAATATTCTTACCACACATCGATGACCAACTCATTATCTAACTAGCTATTAGACGTTTTTCTGTACTCTCATAACCTCTTCCTACTCCAGTAATGGTATGTAAATTGCGCCGACACATTGTATGTTGTATCCTTCCATTTTAGATGGAGACTACAAAGGCCACTTTACAAGATATAGATATCTTAACTTACAAACAAGATGATAGTTTAACCGCCATATATTTAAACTAACCTCCCTGAAGGAATTTTTTCCCAGCTCAGTACTCAATATAAAACTTTAAACCATTAAAACTAATTTGTCCAGATAGCATACATCCGTATACCAAGAGATAAGTGGTACGCATTCTCTTTTGCAGCAATTAAAAGTCAATACATCTACAGGAACGTGCCTTCCCTTTTTAGGCAAAACAAAGTACTTCATGGTCACATCTACCGCCCTCTCTCATAATCAATTGAGTTTATGGCCATGCAATTTTTTTTTGCAATTCAGTAATGGTTGAAGCATTACTTGGTTGGAAAAATTCATTGATATGGTCTTGCATTGCTCAGTTTAATCAAATGAGTTCTATACAAGAATCAGATGGGCCTACAGTTCCAGCAGAGAGTATACTGGAAAGTGTATCCACTAAATAATCATATTGCCGTCGTGGTGTGCCACTGTGAACAGCACTGTCACAACTCCTTTGTGTACTTCTCTATCATCTCGCAAGAAGCGAAAATTGTTCATGCACTGTAGTAAGACTTCTAATAGGATGCACATATAGTTTCTGTACTGTGTTTTCTTTGGTTATGTATTGCACTATATAATGGGAACCTCTTGCTTTGCCATCCAATGCTCAATAGAGCTAGCTTCAGGCAAACATCACAGGACGTTTGTTCATGTTGTCTATCCTCTAAATCGTACCACACCTCGATGTCATCGACATAGATGCAACTGTAAATTTCCTGTGATAGTGATACGTCTCCAACGTATCGATAATTTCTTATGTTCCATGCTACTTATATGATGATACTCACATGTTTTATACATACTTTATGTCATATTTATGCATTTTCCGGCACTAACCTATTAACGAGATGCCGAAGAGCCAGTTGCTGTTTTCTGCTGTTTTTGGTTTCAGAAATCCTAGTAAGGAAATATTCTCGGAATCGGACGAAATCAACGCCCAGGATCTTATTTTTCCACGAAGCTTCCAGAAGTCCAGAGAGGAAACGAAGTGGGGCGACGGCGCGGCCCACCCCTTGGCCGCGCGGCCCTGGTGTGTGGGCCCCTCGTGGCGCCCCCTGACCTACCCTTCCGTCTACATAAGCCTTCGTCGAGAATAGTTCCAGTACCGAGAGCCACGATACGGAAAATCTTCCGGAGACGCCGCCGCAGCCAATCCCATCTCGGGGGATTCAGGAGATCGCCTTCGGCACCCTGCCGGAGAGGGGAATCATCTCCCCGAGGACTCTACACCGCCATGGTCGCCTCCGGAGTGATGAGTGAGTAGTTCACCCCTGGACTATGGGTCCATAGCAGTAGCTAGATGGCCGTCTTCTCCTAATTGTGCTATCATTGTTGGATCTTGTGAGCTGCCTAACATGATCAAGATCATCTATTTTTAATGCTACATGTTGCGTTTGTTGGGATCCGATGAATAATGAATGCTATGTTATGTTGATTATCAATCTATCATCTATGTGTTATTTATGATCTTGCATGCTCTCCGTTGCTAGTAGAGGCTCTGGCCAAGTTTTTGCTTGTAACTCCAAGAGGGAGTATTTATGCTCGATAGTGGGTTCATGCCTCCATTAAATCTGGGACAGTGACAGAAAGTTCTAAGGTTGTGGATGTGCTGTTGCCACTAGGGATAAAACATCAATGCTATGTCTAAGGATAAATTTGTTGATTACATTACGCACCATACTTAATGCAATTGTCTGTTGTTTGCAACTCAATACTGGAGGGGGTTCGGATGATAACCTGAAGGTGGACTTTTTGGGCATAGATGCATGCTGGATAGCGGTCTATGTACTTTGTCGTAATGCCCAATTAAATCTCACACTACTCATCATAACATGTATGTGCATGGTCATGCCCTCTTTATTTGTCAATTGCCCAACTGTAATTTGTTCACCCAACATGCTATTTATCTTATGGGAGAGACACCACTAGTGAACTGTGGACCCCGGTCCATTCTTTTACATCGAATACAATCAACTGCAATACTCGTTCTACTGTTCTCTGCAAACATCATCATCCACACTATACATCTAATCCTTTGTTACAGCAAGCCGGTGAGATTGACAACCTCACTGTCACGTTGGGGCAAAGTAATTTGGTTGTGTTGTGCAGGTTCCACGTTGGCGCCGGAATCCCTGGTGTTGCGCCGCACTACACTCCGCCACCATCAACCTTCAACGTGCTTCTTGGCTCCTACTGGTTCGATAAACCTTGGTTTCTTACTGAGGGAAAACTTGCCGTTGTACGCATCACACCTTCCTCTTGGGGTTCCCAACGGACGCGTGCTGTACGCGTATCAAGCTCTTTTTCTGGCGCCGTTGCCGGGGAACGAAGAAAAGTTACACCACAAAGATTTTCAACTCCCACGTCAACAGCTCTTTTTCTGGCGCCGTTGCCGGGGACGTGAAGGAAATTACTCCACAGAGATTTCTAACTCCCACGTCAACTGCACGCCAGCAGCTCTTTTTCTGGCGCCGTTGCCGGGGAGATCAAGACACGCTGCAAGGGGAGTCTCCACCTCCAATCTCTTTACTTTGTTTTTGTCTTGCTTTATTTTATTTAGTACTTTGTTTGCTGCATTATATCAAAACACAAAAAAAATTAGTTGCTAGTTTTACTTTATTTACTGTCTTGTTTGCAATCTCCATATTAAAAACACAAAAAAATTAGTTACTTGCATTTACTTTACTTACTTCATCATGCTTCCTCCTAAGTTTACTCTTAAAGATATACCGGTAGGACAAGGGTCTATAATTGGAAGAGATAATATAGAAGAATTTTTCACCCATGTTAGTATGTATGAAGATCTTGAAGATATACCCCTGGCAGAAACTGTCCCTACCTATGAAAGTGCCTCTGCCTGTTTGGTACACATGATAGAAACTAGATTTATTAGTCTCAGCCCCATGATACAACACATGTTTCTTACACTTTCTGATATGGAGAGGGGAGAAAAGAGAGATTTTGTTTTAAAAGTCCTTGTTCGAGAATTTGAAGATATAGCTAAAGAGGCTAGAAAAGTTTTTATTAAGCATAAGAGGCTTGGTATGTTCACTGATTTTAAAAGAACACTTGAAAAGATGGACATGGATAGAATAAAATATACTAATAATGTTAATGGTGGTGGGGAGATTAAAGCACCAATACCTTGCAAGCTCCTAGGAATGCATGAAGCTCTAGATGATAATTATGCTTGGCTTGTCCCTGAAAATTTGTTTGATGAGAATAGCAAGCCTAAGACTAATGAAAAAGGAGCCTCTGAAACTTACATAGATAAAATACAATGCATGGTTGAGAAAACTCCAAACCCCGCTGTTGATACTTCATCTCTTGATAACACTTGATACACAGTTTCTGCGCCTAGCTGAAAGGCGTTAAAGAAAAGCGCTTATGGGAGACAACCCATGATTTTACTACAGTACTTTTGTTTTATATTTGAGTCTCGGAAGTTGTTACTACTGTAGCAACCTCTCCTTATCTTAGTTTTGTTGTATTGTTGTGCCAAGTAAAGTCTTTGATAGTAAGGTTCATACTAGATTTGGATTACTGCGCAGAAACAGATTTCTTGCTGTCACGAATCTGGGTTGAATTCTTTGTAGGTAGCTCAGAAAATTCTGCCAATTTACGTGAGTGATCCTCAGATATGTACGCAACTTTGATTAAATTTGAGAATTTTCATTTGAGCAAGTCTGGTGCCTCTTAGAAATTCGTCTTTACGGACTGTTCTGTTTTGATAGATTCTACCTTTTATTTCGCATTGCCTGTTTTGCTATGCTTGATGGATTTCTTTATTCCATTAACTTTCAGTAGCTTTGTGCAATGTCCAGAAGTGTTAAGAATGATTATGTCACCTCTGAACATGTGAATTTTGATTATGCACTAACCCTCTAATGAGTTGTTTTGAGTTAGGTGTGGAGGAAGTTTTCAAGGATCAAGAGAGGAGGATGATACAATATGATCAAGGAGAGTGAAAGCTCTAAGCTTGGGGATGCCCCGGTGGTTCACCCCTGCATATTTCAAGAAGACTCAAGCGTCTAAGCATGGGGATGCCCAAGGCATCCCCTTCTTCATCGACAACATTATCAGGTTCCTCTAGTGAAACTATATTTTTATTCCATCACATCTTATGCGCTTTACTTGGAGCGTCTGTTTGTTTTTGTTTTTGTTTTGTTTGAATAAAGTTGGATCCTAGCATTCATTGTGTGGGAGAGAGACACGCTCCGCTGTTGCATATGGATAAATATGTCCTTATGCTTTACTCATAATGTTCATGGCGAAGGTTGAACTGCTTCGTTAAATTGTTATATGGTTGGAAACGGCAAATGCTACATGTGGTAATTGGTATAATATCCTGAATAATTTGATACTTGGCAATTGTTGTGCTCATGTTTAAGCTCTTGCATCATATACTTTGCACCTATTAATGAAGAAATACATAGAGCTTGCTAAAATTTGGTTTGCATGATTGGTCTCTCTAAGGTCTAGATATTTTCTAGTAAGGGTCAAACAACAAGGAAGACGGTGTAGAGTCTTATAATGCTTACAATATGTCTTTTATGTGAGTTTTGCTGTACCGGTTCATACTTGTGTTTGTTTCAAATAGCCTTGCTAGACTAAACCTTGTATTGAGAGGGATTACTTCTCATGCATCCAAAATCCTTGAGCCAAACACTATGCCACTTGTGTCCACCATACCTACCTACTACATGGTATTTCTCCGCCATTCCAAAGTAAATTGCTTGAGTGCTACCTTTAAAATTTCCATTCTTCGTCTTTGCAATATATAGCTCATGGGACAAATAGCCTAAAAACTATTGTGGTATTGAATATGTACTTATGCATCTTATCTCTTATTAAGTTGCTTGTTGAGCGATAACCATGTTCCTGGGGACGCCATCAACTACTCTTTGTTGAATATCATGTGAGTTGCTATGCATGTTCGTCTTGTCTGAAGTAAGGGAGATTTACCATGAGTTGAATGGTTTGAGCATGCATATTGTTAGAGAAGAACATTGGACCGCTAACTAAAGCCATGATCCATGGTGGAAGTTTCAGTTTTGGACAACAAACCTCAATCTCTTATGAGAAAATTATTTGTTGTTGAATGCTTAAGCATTAAAGAGGAGTCCATTATCTGTTGTCTATGTTGTCCCGGTATGGATGTCTAAGTTGAGAATAATCAAAAGCGAAAAATCCAATGCGAGCTTTCTCCTTAGACCTTTGTACAGGCGGCATAGAGGTACCCCTTTGTGATACTTGGTTAAAACATATGTATTGCGGTGATAATCCAGGTAATCCGAGCTAATTAGGACAAGGTGCGGGCACTATTGGTATACTATGCATGAGGCTTGCAACTTGTAGGATATAATTTACATAACACATATGCTTTATTACTACCGTTGACAAAATTGTTTCTTGTTTTCAAAATCAAAGCTCTAGCACAAATATAGCAATCGATGCTTCCCTCTGCGAAGGGCCTTTCTTCTACTTTTATGTTGAGTCAGTTCACCCACTTCTTTCTATCTCAAGAAGCAAACACTTGTGTGAACTGTGCATTGATTCCTACATACTTGCATATTGCACTTATTATATTACTTTATGTTGACAATATCCATGAGATATACTTGTTATAAGTTGAAAGCAACCGCTGAAACTTAATCTTCCTTTGTGTTGCTTCAATGCCTCTACTATGAATTTATTGCTTTATGAGTTAACTCTTATGCATGACTTATTGATGCTTGTCTTGAAAGTACTATTCATGAAAAGTCTTTGCTATATGATTCAGTTGTTTACTCATTGTCTTTACCATTGCTTTGGATCGCTGCATTCATTACATGTGCTTACAATAGTATTGATCAAGATTTGATGGCATGTCACTTCAGAAATTATCTTTGTTATCGTTTACCTACTCGGGACGAGTATGAACTAAGCTTGGGGATGCTGATACGTCTCCAACGTATCGATAATTTCTTATGTTCCATGCTACTTTTATGATGATACTCACATGTTTTATACATACTTTATGTCATATTTATGCATTTTCCGGCACTAACCTATTAACGAGATGCCGAAGAGACAGTTGCTGTTTTTTGCTGTTTTTGGTTTCAGAAATCCTAGTAAAGAAATATTCTCGGAATTGGACAACATCAACGCCCAGGATCTTATTTTTCCACGAAGCTTCCAGAAGTCCGGAGAGGAAACGAAGTGGGGCGACGGTGCGACCCACCCCTTGGCCGCGTGGCCCTGGCGTGTGGGCCCCTCGTGGCGCCCCCTGACCTACTGACACGCGTACAGCACGCGACCGTTGGGAACCCCAAGTGGAAGGTGTGATGCATACAGCAGTAAGTTTCCCTCAGTTAGAAACCAAGGTTTATCGAACCAGTAGGAGTCAAGAAGCACGTTGAAGGTTGATGGCGGCGAGATGTAGTGCGGCGCAACACCAGGGATTCCGGCGCCAACGTGGAACCTGCACAACACAACCAAAGTACTTTGCCCCAACGAAACAGTGAGGTTGTCAATCTCACCGGCTTGCTGTAACAAAGGATTAGATGTATAGTGTGGATGATGATTGTTTGCAGAAAACAGTAGAACAAGTATTGCAGTAGATTGTATTCGATTAAAAGAATGGACCGGGGTCCACAGTTCACTAGAGGTGTCTCTCCCATAAGATAAATAGCATGTTGGGTGAACAAATTACAGTTGGGCAATTGACAAATAGAGAGGGCATGACAATGCACATACATGATATGATGAGTATTGTGAGATTTAATTGGGCATTACGACAAAGTACATAGACCGCTATCCAGCATGCATCTATGCCTAAAAAGTCCACCTTCAGGTTATCATCCGAACCCCAGTATTAAGTTGAAAACAACAGACAATTGCATTAAGTATGGTGCGTAATGTAATCAATAACTACATCCTCGGACATAGCATCGATGTTTTATCCCTAGTGGCAACAGCACATCCACAACCTTAGAACTTTCTCACATCGTCCCAGATTTAATGGAGGCATGAACCCACTATCGAGCATAAATACTCCCTCTTGGAGTTAAGAGTAAAAACTTGGCCAGAGCCTCTACTAATAACGGAGAGCATGCAAGATCATAAACAACACATAGATAATAGATTGATAATCAACATAACATAGTATTCTCTATCCATCGGATCCCAACAAACACAACATATAGCATTACAGATAGATGATCTTGATCATGTTAGGCAGCTCACAAGACCCGACAATGAAGCACAATTAGGAGAAGACGGCCATCTAGCTACTGCTATGGACCCATAGTCTAGGGGTGAACTACTCACTCATCACTCCGGAGGCGACCATGGCGGTGAAGAGTCCTCCGGGAGATGATTCCCCTCTCCGGCAGGGTGCCGGAGGCGATCTCCTGAATCCCCCGAGATGGGATTGGCGGCGGCAGCGTCTCTGGAAGGTTTTCCGTATCGTGGCTCTCGGTACTGGGGGTTTCGCGACGAAGACCTTAAGTAGGCGGAATGGCGGAGTCGGAGGGCTGAAGGGGGCCCCACACGCTAGGGCCGCGCGGGCCCCCCTGGGCCGTGCCGCCCTAGTGTGGCGGCGCCCCGTGGCCCCACTTCGTCTCTCCCTCGGACTTCTGGAAGCTTCGTGGCAAAATAGGCCCCTGGGCGTTGATTTCGTCCAATTCCGAGAATATTTCCTTACTAGGATTTCTGAAACCAAAAACAGCAGAAAACAGCAACTGGATCTTCGACATCTCGTTAATAGGTTAGTGCCGGAAAATGCATAAATATGACATAAAGTATGCATAAAACATGTAGATATCATCAATAATGTGGCATGGAACATAAGAAATTATCGATACGTCGGAGACATATCAGCATCCCCAAGCTTAGTTTCTGCTCGTCCCGAGCAGGTAAACGATAACAAAGATAATTTCTGGAGTGACATGCCATCATAACCTTGATCATACTATTGTAAGCATATGCAATGAATGCAGCGATCAAAACAATGGTAATGACATGAGTAAACAAATGAATCATATAGCAAGGACTTTTCATGAATAGTACTTCAAGACAAGCATCAATAAGTCTTGCATAAGAGTTAACTCATAAAGCAATAATTCAAAGTAAAGGTATTGAAGCAACACAAAGGAAGATTAAGTTTCAGCGGTTGCTTTCAACTTGTAACATGTATATCTCATGGATATTGTCAATGCAAAGTAATATAACAAGTGCAATATGCAAGTATGTAGGAATCAATGCACAGTTCACACAAGTGTTTGCTTCTTGAGATGGAGAGAAATAGGTGAACTGACTCAACATAAAAGTAAAAGAATGGCCCTTCGCAGAGGGAAGCATCGATTGCTATATTTGTGCTAGAGCTTTGGTTTTGAAAACAAGAAACAATTTTGTCAACGGTAGTAATAAAGCATATGTGTTATGTAAATTATATCTTACAAGTTGCAAGCCTCATGCATAGTATACTAATAGTGCCCGCACCTTGTCCTAATTAGCTCGGATTACCTGGATTATCATCGCAATACATATGTTTTAACCAAGTGTCACAAAGGGGTACCTCTATGCCGCCTGTACAAAGGTCTAAGGAGAAAGCTCGCATTGGATTTCTCGCTATTGATTATTCTCAACTTAGAAATCCATACCGGGACAACATAGACAACAGATAATGGACTCCTCTTTTATGCATAAGCATTCAACAATTATTAATTTTCTCATATGAGATTGAGGATATTTGTCCAAAACTGAAACTTCCACCATGGATCATGGCTTTAGTTAGCGGCCCAATGTTCTTCTCTAACATTATGCATGCTCTAATCATTCTAGTGGTAAATCTCCCTTACTTCAGACAAGACGGACATGCATAGCAACTCACATGATATTCAACAAAGAGTAGTTGATGGCGTCCCCAGGAACATGGTTATCGCTCAACAAGCAACTTAATAAGAGATAAAGTGCATAAGTACATATTCAATACCACAATAGTTTTTAGGCTATTTGTCCCATGAGCTATATATTGCAAAGGTAGAGGATAGAAATTTTAAAGGTAGCACTCAAGCAATTTACTTTGGAATGGCGGAGAAATACCATGTAGTAGGTAGGTATGGTGGACACAAATGGCATAGTGGTTGGCTCAAGGATTTTGGATGCATGAGAAGTATTCCCTCTCGATACAAGGTTTAGGCTAGCAAGGTTATTTGAAACAAACACAAGGATGAACCGGTGCAGCAAAACTCACATAAAAGACATATTGTAAATATTATAAGACTCTACACCGTCTTCCTTGTTGTTCAAACTCAATACTAGAAATTATCTAGACCTTAGAGAGACCAATTATGCAAACCAAATTTTAGCAAGCTCTATGTATTTCTTCATTAATGGGTGCAAAGTATATGATGCAAGAGCTTAAATATGAGCACAACAATTGCCAAGTATCACATTATCCAATACATTTTAGCAATTACTACATGTATCATTTTCTGTCTCCAACCATATAACAATTTAACGAAGAAGATTCAACCTTCGCCATGAATATTATGAGTAAAGCCTAAGGACATATTTATCCATATGCAACAGCGGAGCGTGTCTCTCTCCCACACAATGAATGCTAGGATCCATTTTATTCAAACAAAACAAAAACAAAAACAAACCGACACTCCAAGCAAAGTACATAAGATGTGATGGAATAAAAATATAGTTTCACTAGAGGAACCTGATAATGTTGTCGATGAAGAAGGGGATGCCTTGGGCATCCCCAAGCTTAGACGCTTGAGTCTTCTTGATATATGCAGGGGTGAACCACCGGGGCATCCCCAAGCTTAGAGCTTTCACTCTCCTTGATCATGTTTTATCATCTCCCTCTCTTGATCCTTGAAAACTTCCTCCACACCAAACTCAAAACAACTCATTAGAGGGTTAGTGCACAATCAAAATTTACATGTTCAGAGGTGACACAATCATTCTTAACACTTCTGGACATTGCACAAAGCTACTGAAAGTAAATGGAATCGAAAAATCCATCAACCATAGCAAAACGGGCAATGCGAAATAAAAGGCAGAATATGTCAAAACAGAACAGTTTGTAAAGACGAATTTTATTGAGGCACCAGACTTTCTCAAATGAAAATGATCAAATTGAATGAAAGTTGCGTACATATCTGTGGATCACTCACGTAAATTGGCATAATTTTCTGAGTTACCTACAGAGAATTAGGCCCAGATTCGTGACAGCAAAGAAATCTGTTTCTGCGCAGTAATCCAAATCTAGTATGAACCTTACTATTAACGACTTTACTTGGCACAACAATGCACAAAACTAAGATAAGGAGAGATTGCTAAAGTAGTAACAACTTCCAAGACTCAAATACAAAATAAAAGTACTATAGTAAAAACATGGGTTGTCTCCCATAAGCGCTTTTCTTTAACGCCTTTCAGCTAGGCGCAGAAAGTGTGTATCAAGTATTATCAAGAGACGAAGCATCAACATCATAATTTGTTCTAATAATAGAATCAAAAGGTAACTTCATTCTCTTTCTAGGGAAGTGTTCCATACCTTTCTTGAGAGGAAATTGATATTTAATATTTCCTTCCTTCATATCAATAATAGCACCAACAGTTCGAAGAAAAGGTCTTCCCAATATAATGGGACAAGATGCATTGCATTCAATATCCAAGACAACAAAATCAACGGGGACAAGGTTATTGTTAACGGTAATGCGAACATTATCAACTCTCCCCAAAGGTCTCTTTGTAGAATTATCAGCAAGATTAACATCCAACTAACAATTTTTCAATGGTGGCAAGTCAAGCATATTATAGATTTTCTTAGGCATAACGGAAATACTTGCACCAAGATCACATAAAGCATTACAATCAAAGTCATTGACCTTCATCTTAATGATGGGATCCCAACCATCCTCTAGCTTCCTAGGAATAGAAGTTTCGCGTTCTAGTTTCTCTTCTCTAGCTTTTATGAGAGCATTTGTATTATGTTTCGTGAAAGCCAAGTTTATAGCACTAGCATTAGGACTCTTAGCAAGTTTTTGTAAGAACTTTATAACTTCAGAGATGTGGCAATAATCAAAATCCAAACCATTATGATCTAAAGCAATGGGATCATCATCCCCAATGTTGGAAAAAAATTCAGCAGTTTTATCACAGGCAATTTCAGCAGTTTTAGCAGTTTCAGGCTGTTTTTCGCGCTTTGCATTAGAAGTGGAAACATTGCCAACACCAATTATTTTACCATTAATAGTAGGAGGTGCAGCAACATGTGGAGCATTAGCATTACTAGTGGTGGTAATAGTCCAAACTTTAGCTATATTATCTTCTTTTTCATTTTCTTCTCTTTCCCACCTAGCACGCAATTCGGCCATCAATCTTATATTCTCATTAATTCTAACTTGGATGGCATTTGCTGTAGTAACAATCTTATTATTATGATTTTTATTAGGCATAACTTTCGATTTCAAGAGATCAACATCAGCAGCAAGACTATCGACTTTAGAAGCAAGTATATCAATTTTCCCAAGCTTTTCTTCAACAGATTTGTTAAAAGCAGTTTGTGTACTAATAAATTCTTTAAGCATGGCTTCAAGTCCAGGGGGTGTGTTCCTATTATTGTTGTAATAATTCCCATAAGAATTACCATAGCCGTTGCCATTATTATAAGGATATGGCCTATAGTTGTTACTACAATTGTTCCGGTAAGCATTGTTGTTGAAATTATTATTTTTAATGAAGTTTACATCAACATGTTCTTCTTGAGCAACCAATGAAGCTAACGGAACATTATTAGGATCAATATCTGTCCTACCATTCACAAGCATAGACATAATAGCATCAATCTTATCACTCAAGGACGAGGTTTCTTCGACAGAATTTACCTTCTTACCTTGTGGAGCTCTTTCCGTGTGCCATTCAGAGTAATTAATCATCATATTATCAAGAAGCTTTGTTGCTTCGCCAAGAGTGATGGACATAAAGGTACCTCCAGCAGCTGAATCCAATAGGTTCCGCGAAGAAAAATTCAGTCCTGCATAAAAGGTTTGGATGATCATCCAAGTAGTCAGTCCATGGGTTGGGCAATTTTTAACCAAAGATTTCATTCTTTCCCATGCTTGTGCAACATGCTCATTATCTAATTGTTTAAAATTCATTATGCTACTCCTCAAAGATATAATTTTAGCAGGGGATAATATCTACCAATAAAAGCATCCTTGCATTTAGTCCATGAATCAATACTATTCTTAGGCAGAGATAGCAACCAATCTTTAGCTCTTCCTCTTAATGAGAAAGGAAACAATTTTAATTTTATAATGTCACCATATACATCCTTATACTTTTGCATTTCACATAATTCAACAAAGTTATTGAGATGGGCAGCAGCATCATCAGCACTAACACCAGAAAATTGCTCTCGCATAACAAGATTCAGTAAAGCAGGTTTAATTTCAAAGAATTCTGCTGTAGTAGCAGGTGGAGCAATAGGTGTGCATAAGAAATCATTATTATTTGTGGTTGTGAAGTCACACAACTTAGTATTTTCAGGAGTACCCATTTTAGCAACGGTAAATAAAGCAAACTAGATAAAGTAAATGCAAGTAACTAATTTTTTGTGTTTTCAATATGGCAAACAAGATAGTAAATAAAGTAAAACTAGCAACTAATTTTTGTGTGTTTTGTTTTAGTGCAGTAAACAAAGTAATAAATAAAATAAAGCAAGACAAAAACAAAGTAAAGAGATTGGGATGTGGAGACTCCCCTTGCAGCGTGTCTTGATCTCCCCGGCAACGGCGCCAGAAATTTAGCTTGACACGCGTACAACACGCGACCGTTGGGAACCCCAAGTGGAAGGTGTGATGCGTACAGCAGTAAATTTCCCTCAGTTAGAAACCAAGGTTTATCGAACCAGTAGGAGTCAAGAAGCACGTTGAAGGTTGATGGCGGCGAGATGTAGTGCGGCGCAACACCAGGGATTCCAGCGCCAACGTGGAACCTGCACAACACAACCAAAGTACTTTGCCCCAACGAAACAGTGAGGTTGTCAATCTCACCGGCTTGCTGTAACAAAGGATTAGATGTATAGTGTGGATGATGATTGTTTGCAGAAAATAGTAGAACAAGTATTGCAGTAGATTGTATTCGATTAAAAGAATGGACCGGGGTCCACAGTTCACTAGAGGTGTCTCTCCCATAAGATAAATAGCATGTTGGGTGAACAAATTACAGTTGGGCAATTGACAAATAGAGAGGGCATGACAATGCACATACATGATATGATGAGTATTGTGAGATTTAATTGGGCATTACGACAAAGTACATAGACCGCTATCCAGCATGCATCTATGCCTAAAAAGTCCACCTTCAGGTTATCATCCGAACCCCTTCCAGTATTAAGTTGAAAACAACAGACAATTGCATTAAGTATGGTGCGTAATGTAATCAATAACTACATCCTCGGACATAGCATCGATGTTTTATCCCTAGTGGCAACAGCACATCCACAACCTTAGAACTTTCTATCACTGTCCCAGATTTAATGGAGGCATGAACCCACTATCGAGCATAAATACTCCCTCTTGGAGTTAAGAGTAAAAACTTGGCCAGAGCCTCTACTAATAACGGAGAGCATGCAAGATCATAAACAACACATAGATAATAGATTGATAATCAACATAACATAGTATTCTCTATCCATCGGATCCCTTTTTCTTTATTCTCTTTTTTTCTTTTTCTTTTTCTTTTCTATTTTTTCTCTTTCTTTTCTTTTTCTCTTTTTGATGGCCTCCATGGCTCTTTTCACTTTTAGGGGCAACATCCTAATATGACAACACACTTTTTGGTACAAATAACTCATAATGAATAAAACATGACGTATGAAACTGTATGCCTCTGCCAGTGTAGCAGGATGTGCAATGATCTAGCGTAACATGGCTAAACACACATCAGCTGTATATGATCATGCAAAGCAATATATAAATAATAAATGACAACATGACATCTAATGTAAAATGGATGTTGCATGGCAATATATCTCAGAACAGCTATGGAAATGCTGTGGTAGGTAGGTATGGTGGCTGTTTTGAGGAGATGTATGGGCTTATGTGTAGGAGGACAAGAGAAAGTCCTCCCACGGGTTTGGATGTACCGGCGAAGTATGCACAATTCTCAATGTGAGCAAAAGGCAATGCACAGTACCGAAGAGGCTAGCAAATTTGGATGGTGGAAGTGCCAAAAACCGTAGCTTAACATTAGTCAAAAAGAACTCACAAGCTTATTGCAAACAACTAGCAGGTTCATCATTAAGAGCATGATTAAAATTTACTCCAAGGAGGGCCGTTCACGGTGGCACAAGTACCCCGCTAGCTCCCTCGACCTTTAGCACAACTTAGTTATTACGATGAACTCTCAGACATGGAAAGCTATCAAGTCCAACTACACCTTCAACTATTTAAATAGAGTTTGTAGTACGGCACAAGCTTAAAGACAACAATCCACTACTAATTTTAACTTATTTATCCAGCAAGCATTACCATCTAAATACCTCAAAACATTTGCAAAGAATCAAGTTATCAAAGCTCAATGATCTACAAGATTATGCAAGTGTTTCACTATACCACTACCACATGTAGCATTTCCTGAACCGACCAAATAACAATGAACGAAGCAGTTTCAACCTTCGCCATGAACATTAAAAGCTAAGAACACTTGTGTTCCTATGAACCAGCGGAGCGTGTCTCTCTCCCACACAAGGATGCTAGGATCCAACTTTATTCAAACAAAACAAAAACAAAAACAAACATACGCTCCAAGTAAAGTACATAAGATGTGACCGAATAAAAATATAGTTTCAAGAGAAGGGACCTGATAATTTGTCGATGAAGAAGGGGATGCCTTGGGCATCCCCAAGCTTAGATGCTTGAGTCTTCTTGAAATATGCAGGGATGAACCACCGGGGCATCCCCAAGCTTAGAGCTTTCACTCTTCTTGATCATATTGTATCATCCTCCTCTCTTGACCCTTGAAAACTTCCTCCACACCAAACTCAAAACAAACTCATTAGAGGGTTAGTGCATAATCAAAAATTCACATGTTCAGAGGTGACACAATCATTCTTAACACTTCTGGACATTGCTCAAAGCTACTGGAGGTTAATGGAACAAAGAAATCCATCCAACACAGCAAAAGAGGCAATGCGAAATAAAAGGCAGAATCTGTCAAAACAGAACAGTCCGTAAAGACGAATTTTAAAGAGGCACCAGACTTGCTCAAATTAAAATGCTCAAATTGAATGAAATTTGTGTAAATATCTGAGGATCACTCACGTAAATTGGCAGAATTTTCTGAGTTACCTACAGAGAATTAGGCCCAGATTCGTGACAGCAAGAAATCTGTTTCTGCGCAGTAATCCAAATCTAGTATGAACCTTACTATCAAAGACTTTACTTAGCACAACAATGCAATAAAATAAGATAATGAGAGGTTGCTACAGTAGTAACAACTTCCAAGACTCAAATATAAAGCAAAATACTGTAGTAAAATAAACACATGGGTTACCTCCCAAGAAGTTCTTTCTTTATAGCCATTAAGATGGGCTCAGTAATTTTAATGATGCACTCGCAAGAAATAGTATTTGAAGCAAAAGAGAGCATCAAGAAGAAAATTCAAAACACATTTAAGTCTAACCCACTTCATATGCAAAGGAATCTTGTACACAAATGAATTCATGAAGAACAAAGTGACAAGCATAAGAGGATAAAACACGAGTAACTTCAAGATTCTCAACATAAAGAGGGGAAACTTAATATTATTAAGATGCATATAACCATGTTTCCCTCTCTCATAATAACTTTCAGTAGCATCATTGATGAAATCCACAATATACCCATCACTTAAAACATTCTTATCATGAGTCTCATGCATAAAATTATTACTACTCCCAACATAAGCATAGTCATTCTTATTAATTGTAGTGGGAGCAAATTCAACAAAGTAGCTATCATTATTATTATCATCATCAAATATACGAGGCATATTGTAATCATAATCAAATTTATCCTCCATAACAGGCGGTACCAAAAGACTACTATCATTATAATCATCATATATAGGAGGTAAAGTATCATCAAAGTAAATTTTCTCCTCAATGCTTGGGGGACTAAAAAGATCATGCTCATCAAAACTAGCTTCCCCAAGCTTAGAATTTTCCATATCATTAGCAACAATGGTGTTCAAAGTGTTCATACTAATATGTTCCATGGGTTTTTTAATTTTCGCATCAAACCATCCATGTCTTAACTCAGGAAATAGAATAAAAAGCTCCATGTTGCTTTCCATTATGCCAAACTAGTGTAAAACAAGAAACAAAAAGATGCAATTGCAGGATCTAAAGGAAATAGCTTCGAGCACTTACAACGGTGCCAAAAAATAGCTTAGTAGCCGAGATCCGGAGTGTGAGTACCTTTTACCTTTCCTCCCCGGCAACGGCGCCAGAAAAGTGCTTGATGTCTACGGGTGCTTCTATTCTTGTAGACAGTGTTGGGCCTCCAAGAGCAGAGGTTTGTAGAACAGCAACAAGTTTCCCTTAAGTGGATCACCCAAGGTTTATCGAACTCAGGGAGGAAGAGGTCAAAGATATCCCTCTCATGCAACCCTGCAACCACAAAGCAAGAAGTCTCTTGTGTCCCCAACACACCTAATACACTTGTCAGATGTATAGGTGCACTAGTTCGGCGAAGAGATAGTGAAATACAGGTGGTATGAACATATATGAGCAGTAGTAACGGCACCAGAAAATAGCTTGATGCTACAACTGGCGTGTGGTTGATGGTGGTAATATTGCAGGAAGTACAAATGCAGTAGAACAGTAAACAAGCAACGATAGCAGTATTTGGGAACAAGGCCTAGGGATTATACTTTCACTAGTGGACACTCTCAACATTGATCACATAATAGAATAAATAGATAAATGCTCTACTCTACACTCTCTTGTTGGATGAACACCACTAATTGTGTAGGATTACACGAACCCTCAATGCCGGAGTTAACAAGCTCCACAATATTCGATATTCATGTTTAAATAACCTTAGAGTGCATGATAGATCAACACAATTACACCAAGTACTAACATAGCATGCACACTGTCACCATCACACTATGAAGGAGGCATAGATCACATCAATACTATCATAGCAATAATTAACTTCATAATCTACAAGAGATTACAATCATAACCTACGCCAAGTACTACACGATGCACACACTGTCACCATTACACCGTGCAGGAGGAATATACTACTTTAATAACATCACTAGAGTAGCACATAGATAAGTAGTGATACAAAGCACATTGCAATCATAAAGGGATATAAATAAGCACTTCACTATGCTATTCATAACAGTGAATAAGTATTCTGTGAAATATAGCCTAAGAGACCCACACGGTGCACACACTGTCACCTTTACACACGTGGGACAAGGAGTCTCCGGAGATCACATAAGTAAAATTCACTTGACTAGCATAACGACATCTAGATTACAAGCATCATCATATGAATCTCAATCATGTAAGGCAGCTCATGAGATTATTGTATTGAAGTACATAGGAGAGAGATTAACCACATAGTGTCGTTGCCTAATCGACGGTACCTCGGAGGAGGGATCCTCACGAGGGGGAGAAGAAGTAGGGGCCATAGGGCGGAGTGCACACGGGACGGTGGTACGCGAGTTACCCAGCTTCGGAACACCTGCACGATGACAGGGCCTACTGCTGCTTGTCTGGAATTATCTGGGCGCTTTCGCGTTGTTACAATGAGTTGTGGTTGTGCCTCTAGGGCTCCCGGGATCCGGCTTATATAGGCGCTCGGATCTAGGGTTTACACGGAGAGTCCTAGCCGGAATACAAGTTGCCTAACTACGGTACAAAGTCTTGCCGTGTACGTCAAGGATCCGCCTTCCTTCTAGGTCACGCTGGATCCGGATACTTCATGGGCCTTCACGGATCCGGCCTCCTTCGTAGGTCGGTTAGGATCCGGCTCCTCGTTCCTGGGCTGGACTTCATCCTTCATGATCTACAAGAATCGGGCCGCCCGATGGGCCACATGCCTCACCACCAACTATGGGCCACCCGGGCTTGCCGGATCTAGGCCATGCCGTTGATATACCCATAAAGTATACCCACAACAGTAGCCCCCGAAGTTCTCCGAGATTCATCATTCCTCCGACTTCATACAGCTCGGAAACGAAGAGAATCTTGAAGAGCTTCAAAACTTCTTACTTGATTCCGGGTTCACTTCTCCGGAAATCCTCCATCTTCAGATCATGCACAACAACGGAAAGTCCACTTTTCCCGCGCACAACTTCCTCATTTCCCGCGCTAAATTTTCGCAGATGCAAATCTTTAGCCGGAATTTTCGGGAGTGCATGGTTAAGTTACCTCCACGTCATTTTACCGCACTTGACCTAAAACACGTGTCATCCATCCAACGGTGCGACCGTTCCGTTTCCACCGTCGGATTCGGATCCCGAATCTCCGCGTGCGGTCTATAAATACCTCGCGGCTCGGTAAAATCTCATTCTTCCACCCCTTCTCACCACCTCGTCTTCCTCCTCGCGCCGCGCCGCCCGCCAGATCTCGACTCCGGCGAGCTTTGCCACGGTGAGCTCCGCGCGCCGCGAAACCAAGGCTCCCCTCGCGCCAAGATTCCCGCGGTTGAACGAGAATTTTGCTCCGCCGCCGATTCGTGGTCACGCGGGACGATTTCCTTCAAGTTCGGCGACCTCATCTTCGCCGGAGCTCCGTCGAGCCACCGCGCCATTAGCGGTAAGTGCGCCGGCCTCGTAGAAGATAACCTAGTGTAGAAGATAGACTTAGTGATCCGGGTACTCAAATACTTTGTATGGGCGCAGCCGGAAGCATGCCACTCGAATCGTCGCATTGTACTGGTAGCTCTCCGAGTAGCCCGGATCCCAACCAAATAGAACCCATATGCCCGGATCCCATATCATTCCTGCCACCATATGTTTCCGACATTAGACTAGCTCAACCTTTTTCCGCATCTTCCAGCACTGCTCCAGGCCGGATCCCTTCCCTCCAAGAGCTCCAAGAAGAACTCGAGGGACAAGCTCGGATGGCAGCAAAAGTGCAGGAGGTGGAAAACAAGAGGGCGTCCAAAGCCCGGATCCGCGAAGGAGAGCGGGGTCAGTGGTGGCCTTGCGCAACTACCGATGTGGAGCTTAGAGAGCTCCAGAACGAGGGCATGATCTCCACACATTGGAGTTTCACGCGCGACTCCGACGTTCCCAAGCCCGAAGCCGGAGAAATTGTTATGACCAAAGCTTGGGTGGAACGCGGACTTTCACTTCCCTGTTCGGAGTTCTTCCTCTCCGTCCTCAACACATATGGGCTCCAGCCCCACAACATCTGCCCAAACTCTTATCTTCTTCTGTCCAACTTCGTAACTCTTTGCGAAGGACACCTTGGGATCCGGCCAGACGTCAAGTTATGGCAGTTCTTTTTCCGGGTGAAGAAAGAAACCAAGGACAAAGCAATGGTGAACTGCGGAAGCATGACGTTTATGCTCCGCCCTAGTCGCATGTATCCTCCCCACGATTCGCACGAATCCGTCCGGTACTGGAACGCCGGATGGTTTTATGAGAAGAATGCTTCAGTTCCGGACGTTCATGAGGGCCTGCCTCAATTCATCAACGAGCCTCCGGAAGAGCTCGCAAGCTGGAGCTTCGTCCCTTCGCTCGCCCAAACTCCGATCTTGGAGAAGGCAGTGCGGAGAATCTCCTGGCTAGTCCACGACGGACTCACCGGAGCCCAGCTCACACTTAGCTGGTTCTCCCGGAGAATCCAGCCTCTACGCTACAACGCGCGCCTGATGTGCGCTTATACCGGGGCGGACGATCTTCTCCGGGTTACCCGCCACGATCTTCCGGCCGACTCTCTGAAAAGAAGGTTCAAGACGCTGGTGAAGATTCCGAGGGGCCAACAGGTCCCGGAACTGATCAAGGACATTTACACGAACGACAAGTGTCCTCCGGTAAGCTTTGTTCTTTTCGTTGCTTCAAACTTCACAAGTTTTTGGATGTTAACTAACTTTTATTCATTTTCCTTCCAGCTCAACACTTTGGCGGAGGAAAGCTTCCGCACCATTCTTCGCGTCCCCGTCACCGGCGACACGGCGGAGGAGGCTCCGGAAGACGACGAGGAGGAAGAGGAACAGGCACCCCGCAAGGCGGCCCCTCGACCTACAAAGCGTCCCCGCGCCAAGGCTTCCGGCTCTGAAGCCGGAGCTAGCGGCGAGGCCTCCGCCAAGAAGCCCAAGACGACAAAACCACCTCCGCTAGACTCAAGGAAAGCGGAGCGTGCGCGTCTAAGGATGCTCTCAACGGCTGGCCAGCGCACGCGCCCCATCATCCCCGGCGCCCCGTAAGTTTCCGAACATGATGCAACTTTATCTTGGCGAAATTATCTCTTGTCTGAACCCTTTCACTTGTTTGCAGGAATCCGAATGTCACTGCCACGCAGACCACCAGCCAGGAGCCCATCACGAAATATATGAAAAAATCTCCGGCTGTTGGTCCTTCTACTCCAGTTCCACCAAGTGCCTCCCACCCAACTCCTCAACCGTCTCCCCCTCAGGCTGATCCATCTCCGCCTCCTGCCGCAAATACTCCACCGGAAGTAATTCCGGTTAGCAGCGAGCATGCGGGCGGAGAAGATCCTAAGGCCAAGGGCCCTGCCCAAGAAGACGCGGAAATTCAAGGCCAAGGAGAGGCTGAAGTCACTTCTTCCGAGAAGGCTGGAGAAGGCGCCGGCGACATGGTCGTTTTTCCGAAGAACTTTGGAGATCCGGCTGACACCACTTCCACCCCCAAAGCGTATGCCACCAAGTTTTTCAACAAGCTGTCCGAGGCGGAGAAGTGGGAACTTGAACAAGACCTGCTCAACGCCATGCTGAACAACGCCTGGGGGAAGCCTGATTCCAGGACATCGGAAATCCAGGACTTCAAGAAAAACGTCGGCCAGTTCTTCGACCAGCTCATCTGCAAGCAAAAGGTACTCCCCAGTAGCCCCCAAGCATGTAGGCGGAAACTCAAGAAGTAGTTAGCGCTTAGATGCTTAGAGAAAGATTACTTCCGGGAAAGTTGTTAAATTAGATCAGTAGCCCCCAAGCATTATGGTGGAAAAGTTCCGGCAATAATGCTTTGGAGAAAACCACTTTGTACAGGCGGAATTTTTACTCCTGATCTGTCTATGTTTTACAGGAACAGCAGGCACTGCACTATGAGCTGCACAAGAACATTGCGCTTCAGCGCCGCGTGATACGTCTCCAACGTATCTATAATTTCCGATGTTCCATGCTTGTTTTATGACAATACCAACATGTTTTGTTCACACTTTATATCATTTTCATGCATTTTCCGGAACTAACCTATTAACAAGATGCCACAGTGCCAGTTCCTGTTTTCTGCTGTTTTTGGTTCCAGAAAGGCTGTTCGGGCAATATTCTCGGAATTGGACGAAATCAACGCCAAACCTCCTATTTTTCCCGGAAGCGTCCAGAACACCGAAGAAGAGTCGGAGAGGGGCCAGGGGGCCACCACACCACATGGCGGCGCGGGCCAGGCCTAGGCCGCGCCGGCCTAGGGTGTGGCGCCCCCAGGTGCCCCCCTACGCCGCCTCTTCGCCTATAAAAGCCCTTTCGACCTAAAAACGCAGTACCAATTGACGAAACTCCAGAAAGACTCCAGGGGCGCCGCCGCCATCGCGAAACTCCAATTCGGGGGACAGAAGTCGCTGTTCCGGCACCCTGCCGGGACGGGGAATTGCCCCCGGAGCCGTCTTCACCGCCATCTTCACCGCCATCGCTGCCTCCATGATGAGGAGGGAGTAATCCACCCCCGAGGCTGAGGGCTTCGCTGTAGCTATGTGGTTCATCTCTCTCCCATGTACCTCAATACAATAATCTCATGAGCTGCTTTACATGATTGAGATTCATATGAGTTTTGTATCACTACTATCTATGTGCTACTCTAGCAAAGTTATTAAAGTAGTTCTATTCCTCCTGCACGTGTGTAAAGGTGACAGTGTGTGCACCGTGTTAGTACTTGGTTTATGCTATGATCATGATCTCTTGTAGATTGCGAAGTTAACTATTGCTATGATAATATTGATGTGATCTATTCCTCCTACATATGCATGAAGGTGACAGTGTGCATGCTATGTTAGTACTTGGTTTAGTCTTTTGATCTATCTTACACTATAAGGTTACTAAAACATGAACAGTATTGTGGAGCTTGTTAACTCCGGCATTGAGGGTTCGTGTAATCCTACGCAATGTGTTCATCATCCAACAAAAGTGTAGAGTATGCATTTATCTATTCTGTTATGTGATCAATGTTGAGAGTGTCCACTAGTGAAAGTGTAATCCCTAGGCCTTGTTCCTAAATACTGCGTTACTACTGCTTGTTTCTTGTTTTCGTGTTACTACTGCTGCAATACTACCACCATCAACTACACGCCAGCAAGCTATTTTTACGGCACCGTTGCTCTTGCTCATATATATTCATACCACCTGTATTTCACTATCTCTTCGCCGAACTAGTGCACCTATTAGGTATGTTGGGGACACAAGAGACTTCTTGCTTTGTGGTTGCAGGGTTGCATGAGAGGGATATCTTTGACCTCTTCCTCCCTGAGTTCGATAAACCTTGGGTGATCCACTTAAGGGAAAACTTGCTGCTGTTCTACAAACCTCTGCTCTTGGAGGCCCAACACTGTCTACAGGAAAGGAGGGGGAACGTAGACATCAAGCACTTTTCTGGCGCCGTTGCCGGGGAGGAAAGGTAAAAGGTACTCACACTCCGAACCTCGGCTACCAAGCTATTTTCCGCCATTGTAAGTACTCGAAGCTATTTCCTTTAGATCCTGCAATTGCATATTTTTGTTTCTTGTTTACACTAGTTAGGCATAATGGAAAACAACAAAAAAATTGGTGAGCTTTTTAGTCTTTTTCCTGATTTAGAATTGTTTGATGCAAAAATTAAAAAACCTATGGAACCTTATTTGCATGCTAGTAGTAATGTTATTAGTATGAATGCAATTACTGCTAATGCTATGGAGAAGTCTAAGCTTGGGGAAGCTAGTTTTTGTGATCTTTTTAGCTTCCCATCTTTAGGGGAGAAAATTTGTTACGATAATGCTTTATCTCCCATATGCGATAACTCTAATGATGCTTCTGATATTTTGAATCCACCTGCTGAAAGTATTCAGTATAAAATACCTATGAAAATTATTGAACGTGTTATGGACAACCACTATAAAGGGGATGGAACTGTCCATCCTAGAGATCATTTACTGTTTTTGCACGAATTATGCGGGTTATTCAAGTGTGCAGGTATCTCTATGGATGAAGTGAAGAAGAAGCTATTCTCCGTTTATTTGTCTGGTAAAGCGGCACATTGGTATAAATTGTTGGAGAATAGACATTCTCTTGGTTGGGAGGAAATTGCATCTCTCTTTTATTCTAAATTTTATCCTCCTCATGAAGTGCATATTGATAGGAATTATATTTATAACTTTTATCCTCGTGATGGAGAGAGTATTTCTCAAGCGTGGGGAGATTGAAGTCACTAATGCTCAAATGTCCCATTCATGAGCTCCCGTAATGTTATTGTTAATAATTTTTATGCGAGGCTTTCAGGACAACACAAGGACTATCTGGACGCGTGTTCGGAAGGATCTTTCACAAGCAAAGAGGTTGAAGCTAGGTGGGATCTTCTTGATCGGATTGAGGACAACGCTGAAGGATGGGAGAACGACAAAGGTAAAGAGTCAGGTATAAATTATGATTATGAATGCATTGAAGCTTTTATGGATACCGATAAATTTCGAAATATGAGTGCTACTTATGGTCTTGACTCTCAAGTTGCTGCAAATCTTTATAAAGCCTTTGCTTCTCATTTTGAATTGCCTAAAAATAATTTTGATAAGTATCATGAACCTTTTAAAGAGGCTTGCATGAAGAATGAAATTGTTGTTAATTATTGCAATAAGCATGCTCAAACTCCTAAAAATGCTATTTCTTATAAGCATGTTAATTTTTGTGGAATGCATAGGCCTTGCGGAATTAATCAAGTCAAAGATGAATATTGCATCCATCATATTAATGAAAAAACTAGAAAGTGGTTTAGGGCTCTAGATGATCTTGGTAAAAAAGTTTGTGCCCTCTATCCTTTTATTTGTGAAGTTTGCCATGAAGTGGGTCATTTTAATTTTCAATGCTCCTCCAATGATAATTTGAACCCAATGAGTGCTGCAAATTTGTATTGTGATGATGAAATTACTCCTAATCAGCATGATGAACTTACTTTATTTTTGGGGTGTGAAGAACTGTCGAGAAAAATCTCTTTGTTACATATGAGTGATCTTGATATTGATGATGTCCTGCATGGGTGTTTTTCTTATTGCATTGATAATAGCCATACAAATACTTACATACAAAATATTTTTAGAAGATGACACCTTGCCAAAATATGATAGGACCGCTGTGTGTTTTCAACTAATTAATGAAAAGGAGGGATCCTCCCAAGTTTCTTCTATTGTTTCTGAAAGTAAATCAGGTTATGCGGACGAGCCACCCTTCAAGCCTCTTCCTCCTAAAGAAGGGAACGAGGAGAAGGAAGAGAAGAAGAAGAAGAAGGAACGAAGAAGAAGAAGAAGAAGGAGAATAAAAAGAAAGAGGTAACGGCGTATCCCCGCGTGAATGAGATAACGCTAGGTAACCGTAAGTATGTTGCTCCTAATGATTATTGTGATAATGAATCTGAATACGATGATCTTCCTATGCCCTTTACATACATTAGCAATCATGATTTGAATGAACACACTACTTTTGATATTGCAAATCTCTGGGAAACTAATTCTGAAAATGATGATAATAATTGCCATAGTGTCAGTGCTATCCATGCTTCCTCCCATAATAATATAGAAAGCTGTAAGCTTGGGGAAGAGGTGTTTGAAAATCCTTTTGCTACTGATCATTATGTGTTTGATACATCTCCTTCTAATAACAATGATGGTATGGTTATAGATAAACCGACTGTGAAAGATAACTATTCTATTTCTTATGATGACACTGTGCCTCCGATCTTTGATGATTATTATAAAGAATGCTATGATATAGGTTATAATTATCCTTATGAAACTTGTCATAGTCATGATTGGATTACCAAAAACAATTCTTTTAATATGCAACTTGTTTACCATGTTCAAATTCTTGATAATAATCTTGCTCCAATTACTAATAATGAGAATAACTCTTCTTATGCCAAAATTAATGATACTTCTATGCATATGAACCATGATAAGAATGTTTTAAGTGATGGGTATATTGTGGATTTCATCAATGATGCTACTGAAAGTTATTATGAGAGAGGGAAATATGGTTATATGCATCTTAATAATATTAAGTTTCCCCTCTTTATGTTGAGAATCTTGAAGTTACTCGTGTTTTATCCTCTTATGCTTGTCACTTTGTTCTTCATGAATTCATTTGTGTACAAGATTCCTCTTCATAGGAAGCATGTTAGACTTAAATTTGTTTTGAATTTGCCTCTTGAAGCTCTCTTTTGCTTCAAATACTATTTCCCGCGAATGGATTATTAAAACTACTGAGCCCATCTTAATGGCTATAAAGAAAGAACTTCTTGGGAGATAACCCATGTGTTATTTTGCTACAGTACTTTGTTTTATATTTGTGTCTTGGAAGTTGTTTACTACTGTAGCAACCTCTCCTTATCTTAGTTTTGTGTTTTGTTGTGCCAAGTAAAGCCGTTGATAGAAAAGTAAGTACTAGATTTGGATTACTGCGCAGTTCCAGATTTCTTTGCTGTAACGAATCTGGGTCCACCTCCCTGTAGGTAGCTCAGAAAATTAAGCCAATTTACGTGCATGATCCTCAGATATGTACGCAACTTTCATTCAATTTGAGCATTTTCATTTGAGCAAGTCTGGTGCCATTTTAAAATTCGTCAATACGAACTGTTCTGTTTTGACAGATTCTGCCTTTTATTTCGCATTGCCTCTTTTGCTATGTTGGATGAATTTCTTTGATCCACTAATGTCCAGTAGCATTATGCAATGTCCAGAAGTGTTAAGAATGATTGTGTCACCTCTGAATATGTTAATTTTTATTGTGCACTAACCCTCTAATGAGTTGTTTCGAGTTTGGTGTGGAGGAAGTTTTCAAGGGTCAAGAAAGGAGGATGATATACTATGATCAAGAAGAGTGAAAGCTCTAAGCGTGGGGCTGCCCGGTGGTTCATCCCTGCATATTTCAAGAAGACTCAAGCGTCTAAGCTTGGGGATGCCCAAGGCATCCCCTTCTTCATCGACAAATTATCGTGTTCCTTCTCTTGAAACTATATTTTTATTCGGTCACATCTTATGTGCTTTACTTGGAGCGTCTGTATGCTTTTGTTTTTGTTTGTGTTTGAATAAATGCTTGTGTGGGAGAGAGACACGCTCCGCTGGTTCGTATGAACACATGTGTTCTTAGCTCATAATATTCATGGCGAAGGTTGAAACTGCTTCGTTAAATTATTATATGGTTGGAATTGGAAAATGCTACATGTAGAAATTGGTGTGATGTCTTGAATAATGTGATACTTGGCAATTGTTGTGCTCTTGTTTAAGCTCTTGCATCGTATACCTTGCACCCATTAGTGAGGAAATACATAGAGCTTGTTAAAATTTGGGTTTGCATGAGTGGTTTCTCTAGAGTCTAGATATTTTCTAGTAAGATGTTTGAACAACAAGGAAGACAATGTATAGTTTTATAATGCTTGTAATATGTCTTTTATGTGAGTTTTGCTGTACTAGTTCGTGCTTGTGTTTGCTTCAAACAACCTTGCTAGCCTAAACCTTGTATCGAGAGGGAATACTTCTCATGCATCCAAATCCTTGAGCCAAACAACACTATGCCATTTGTGTCCACCATACCTACCTACTACATGGTATTTTCCGCCATTCCAAAGTAAATTGCTTGAGTGCTACCTTTAAAATTCCATCATTCACCTTTGCAATATATAGCTCATGGGACAAATAGCTTAAAAACTATTGTGGTATTGAATATGTAATTATGCACTTTATCTCTTATTAAGTTGCTTGTTGTGCGATAACCATGTTCACTGGGACGCCATCAACTATTCATTGTTGAATTTCATGTGAGTTGCTATGCATGTCCGTCTTGTCTCGAAGTAAGAGAGATCTACTACCCTATGGTTAAGCATGCATATTGTTAGAGAAGAACATTGGGCCGCTAACTAAAGCCATGATCCATGGTGGAAGTTTCAGTTTTGGACATATATCCTCAATCTCATATGAGAAAATTATTAATTGTTGTTACATGCTTATGCATAAAAGAGGAGTCCATTATCTGTTGTCTATGTTGTCCCGGTATGGATGTCTAAGTTGAGAATAATCAATAGCGAGAAATCCAATGCGAGCTTTCTCCTTAGACCTTTGTACAGTGCGGCATAGAGGTACCCCTTTGTGACACTTGGTTAAAACATGTGCATTGTGATGATCCGGTAGTCCAAGCTAATTAGGACAAGGTGCGGGCACTATTAGTATACTATGCATGAGGCTTGCAACTTGTAAGATATAATTTACATGATACATATGCTTTATTACTACCGTTGACAAAATTGTTTCATGTTTTCAAAATAAAAGCTCTAGCACAAATATAGCAATCGATGCTTTCCTCTTTGAAGGACCATTCTTTTACTTTTATTGTTGAGTCAGTTCACCTATCTTTCTCCACCTCAAGAAGCAAACATTTGTGTGAACTGTGCATTGATCCTTATATACTTGCTTATTGCATTTGTTATATTGCTTTGCATTGACAACTATCCATGAGATATACATGTTACAAGTTGAAAGCAACCGCTGAAACTTAATCTTCCATTGTGTTGCTTCAATGTCTCTACTATGAATTTATTGCTTTATGAGTAACTCTTATGCAAGACTTATTGATGGTTGTCTCGAAAGTACTATTCATGAAAAGTCTTTGCTATATGATTCACTTGTTTACTCATTGCATTTACATTGTTTCGAATCGCTGCATTCATCTCATATGCTTTACAATGGTATGATTAAGATTATGTTGGTAGCATGTCACCTCAGAAATTATCTTTTATCGTTTACCTACTCGAGGACGAGTAGGAACTAAGCTTGGGGATGCTGATACGTCTCCAACGTATCTATAATTTCCGATGTTCCATGCTTGTTTTATGACAATACCAACATGTTTTGTTCACACTTTATATCATTTTCATGCATTTTCCGGAACTAACCTATTAACAAGATGCCACAGTGCCGCTCCTCGTTTTCTGCTGTTTTTGGTTCCGTAAAGGCTGTTCGGGCAATATTCTCGGAATTGGACGAAATCAACGCCAAACCTCCTATTTTTCCCGGAAGCGTCCGTAACACCGAAGAAGAGTCGAGAGGGGCCAGGGGGCCACCACACCACATGGCGGCGCGGGCCAGGCCTAGGCCGCGCCGGCCTAGGGTGTGGCGCCCCAGTGCCCCTGCGCCGCCTCTTCGCCTATAAAAGCCCTTTCGACCTAAAAACGCAGTACCAATTGACGAAACTCCAGAAAGACTCCAGGGGCGCCGCCGCCATCGCGAAACTCCAATTCGGGGGACAGAAGTCGCTGTTCCGGCACCCTGCCGGGACGGGGAATTGCCCCCGGAGCCGTCTTCACCGCCATCTTCACCGCCATCGCTGCCTCCATGATGAGGAGGGAGTAATCCACCCCCGAGGCTGAGGGCTTCGCTGTAGCTATGTGGTTCATCTCTCTCCCATGTACCTCAATACAATAATCTCATGAGCTGCTTTACATGATTGAGATTCATATGAGTTTTATATCACTACTATCTATGTGCTACTCTAGCAAAGTTATTAAAGTAGTTTTATTCCTCCTGCACGTGTGTAAAGGTGACAGTGTGTGCACCGTGTTAGTACTTGGTTTATGCTATGATCATGATCTCTTGTAGATTGCGAAGTTAACTATTGCTATGATAATATTGATGTGATCTATTCCTCCTACATATGCATGAAGGTGACAGTATGCATGCTATGTTAGTACTTGGTTTAGTCTTTTGATCTATCTTACACTATAAGGTTACTAAAACATGAACAGTATTGTGGAGCTTGTTAACTCCGGCATTGAGGGTTCGTGTAATCCTACGCAATGTGTTCATCATCCAACAAAAGTGTAGAGTATGCATTTATCTATTCTGTTATGTGATCAATGTTGAGAGTGTCCACTAGTGAAAGTGTAATCCCTAGGCCTTGTTCCTAAATACTGCGTTACTACTGCTTGTTTACTGTTTTACTGTGTTACTACTGCTGCAATACTACCACCATCAACTACACGCCAGCAAGCTATTTTCTGGCACCGTTGCTACTGCTCATATATATTCATACCACCTGTATTTCACTATCTCTTCGCCGAACTAGTGCACCTATTAGGTATGTTGGGGACACAAGAGACTTCTTGCTTTGTGGTTGCAGGGTTGCATGAGAGGGATATCTTTGACCTCTTCCTCCCTGAGTTCGATAAACCTTGGGTGATCCACTTAAGGGAAAACTTGCTGCTGTTCTACAAACCTCTGCTCTTGGAGGCCCAACACTGTCTACAGGAAAGGAGGGGGAACGTAGACATCACCGCGTTACTCTGAATCAGGCGGAAAATATCCTGACTCTGAAGGATGAGAATGCGGAACTGACCAAGCAACTGGCGGACGCCCAAGGTTGGTTTCCGTCTTCCTCGTCAGTTGTCAGATTCCGACTTGAAACTTGCTGTTAACTTATGTTATTATAGGTGCATCCTCTTCCCTTGCTACAGCCTCGTCTGAACTTGAGAACCTGCGCTCCTCGTACCAAGATTTGGAAACGAAGCTAAAGGAGGCGGAACTAAAGAAGGAGCAGGTCGAGAAGCAGCTAGCGGAGAAAAACTCCGAACATATCAGGGAAAAGGGCGAGCTGTTGCTGAAGAAAAATGCTAACAGCGAAACCATCAAGAGGCAGCAGAAAGAGCTCAATGGTCTCCGGAAATACATGGAGACCGCAGAGCATCACTGGGACTTGCTCAACGAGAACATCTTGGGTACGATACCGGAACCTTGTCCAGATATTTGCTCTGACTTTTTACTTTGCGCTCAAACTGCATGCTTATGCCCTGATTATTTTTATGCAGAGCCGCTTGGGTATCCGGAGCAGGCCCGGAATTTGTTCCCCCGGGATGACCTTCTTCAACTCGCAGGCGATGATTGCAAAGATCTCATCTCCGCCTCCCGCAAGATATGCTATAACTTATCCATCAAGAGGAGTCGCACATGCAACGTTCGCAAGCTTGTTGGGAAGATGGATGTTCTGCCGGAGCTGGTGACGGATCTGCAAGCATCATCAGCCCGAGGCGCAGCTGCAATGGCCTTGACCATGTGCCTAGCACATAATCCGGATCTTGATCTTGATCAAGTGACCACGGGCGTTCCTCCGGATGCGGATGTCAACGCGCTGCTGGATGCAGTGAGCGGCTATGACACCCGTATCGCGCGCAGGATCCGGCATGAGGAATTCTACGACAAGGTCGTTCTTCCCGCAGACGAGCCCTTGGAAGAGGAACTTCAGAAGGAGCTCGCCGCGAAGGCGCGACCTGCGGAATCCGGAACCCAATACACCTGGACCAGCTCCAAGGACGCTCCCCAAGAAGAACCCAAGACCAGCACTGCAGCTTCTGATGAAGAAAAAGAGAGCGACGAAGACGTGTCATCTCCGGCCGAAGGCGCCAAGGAAAAGGATCCAGAGGGCAAGACTTCTCCGGCTAAGGGGGAGTGAAAACTTTTATTCCTGCGGGAAAAACAATGCATCATTTTGGCCCCAGCGAGGGTTTGTAATAAGACTTTAAATTCTTAAGTAGCTAGGAACGAAACGATTATGCATGGGGCGGAAACACTTATCCTGCTATCCGTTAATATTATGTGCATGTTTCGTTTTATGTCGGAAAGCAAGTGCTGACTTCATTGTTTTCCGGCTTACTCGCTTGACCTTCCGCGAGCCGGAAAACCTTAGCCGGAAATGCTCACCAGCGGCGACGAAGCCCAATGGCAATCCGTCCATAACCGCGGAAACAAGCCCCCAGGCATAGGTGCCGGAAATCGCTACTAGGAATCCACGAGTTCGCAACAGATAACAACTTAATCAGAAAACTTAAGCTTACGTCCTAAAGGACGGTTTTGGAAATCACAACTTTCATACACGCCTAGGCGGAAATATCCAGCTCTGCGGTTTTAGTCGGAAAAAAAAACATACACGATCTAAAATGAACAAGTAAAGGAGGTAAAAGACTCAAAGAGTGAACCATAAGCTTTATTTCATTGATCATGTATAACTATTACAGAGTTTATAACTCGGAAAATATATGCTAAGTGTAGAAAGGACGTAGCTGTGCGATGTTCCAAGGGCGATCTGTTTCATCGTAGTTGTCATCCGGATCCTCACGCTTGCGTTTCCGGTGCCAGTTAGCAGGTCTATCCCTCAGCTCGCGGAAATCAACAAGGTAGTACGACCCGTTATGGAGCACTTTGCTAACGACGAAGGGTCCTTCCCATGGAGATTGCAGCTTATGGTCTTTCACCTGTCGAAGGCGGAGGACCAGGTCTCCTGCCATGAAGGAGCGATTCCGAACTCGACGACTGTGATAGCGTCGGAGCTTCTGCTGGTAGATGGCGGAGCGCTGATCAGCTAGGTTCCGAGCTTCCTCGATCAGGTCCACAGATAGCTGTCTGGCCTCATCAGCTGTTTCTTCATTGTAGGCGGAAACTCGCGGTGAATCGTGGATGATGTCGGAGGGAAGCACGGCTTAGGATCCGTATACCAGGAAAAATGGGGTAAACCCTGTTGATCTGTTAGGGGTAGTTCGTAAACTCCACAAAACAGCTTCCAACTCGTCAGCCCAAGCTCCAGCTGCTCGTCGCAGTGGTTCTTCAAGGCGCGGCTTAATTCCTGATAATATTAGACCGTTAGCCCTTTCAACCTGACCGTTAGATTGTGGATGAGCCACAGATGCAAGGTCCAGTCGAATCCCCATTGTGTCACAATAATCCCTCAACTCTCCTTGAGCGAAGTTTGTGCCATTATCTGTGATTATGCTGTGTGGGATGCCGAATCTCATCACGAGGCTGCAGACGAATTTTAGTGCCGTAGCACCATCGACTTTTCTCACTGGCTTTGCCTCGATCCACTTGCTGAATTTGTCAACAGCGACCAGAAGGTATTCAAAACCGCCAGGAGATGATCTTTTTAACTTACCAACCATATCAAGCCCCCAGACCGCAAATGGCCAGGTGATAGGTATGGTCTTCAGCTCTTGGGCTGGAGCGTTTGGTTGAGTAGCGTAGTACTGACAACCTCGGCAGGTTTTTACCAGCTTGTCAGCATCTTCTTTAGCTGTGAGCCAGTAGAATCCTAGCCGGAAAGCTTTGGCAACGAGGGATCTGGGAGCGGCGTGATGCCCGCAATCCCCTGCATGGATCTCTCTGAGGATTTCAATGCCATCTTGATTGGAGACGCATTTGAGAAACACCCCTGCTGCACTTCGTTTGTAGAGCTGTCCATCAACAATTGTGTAGGTTCTCGCTCGTCTGACGATCTGTCGTGCGAGGACCTCGTCCTCTGGCAACTTCTGATCGATGAGGTAGTCCAGGAAAGGCTGTGTCCAAGCCGGAATGATAGCCATCACCTCCCTAGCCGGAGACACTGCCACATCTGGATTTTCCGGGTTAGCGCCCTTAACTGAGGGTATCCGGAGATGCTCCAGGAAAATGCCAGACGGAATTCGCTTCCTGCCGGATCCGAGCTTGGATAGCATGTCTGCCGCTGTGTTATCGTCTCTCCTGACGTACTTGACTTCGTATCCGAGGAAGCACTTGGCGATCTCATCAACTTCGTCTCTGTAGGCCGCCATGACGGAGTTTCTGGCGTTCCAGGTTCCGGCTACTTGTTGTGCCACCAGGTCGGAATCTCCACAGCATATGATGTGCTTGATCCCAATTTCCTTAGCGATGCGCAGACCGTGCAGTAGAGCCTCGTATTCCGCCATGTTATTTGTAGCTTCGAAGTGGATCTGCAGAACGTACTGCAGTTCTTCTCCGGTAGGGGACTTCAGGGTGACTCCGGCTCCTGAGCCTTGATGCTGCTTGGATCCATCGAAGTGCATGACCCATGTTTCTGGTTCCGGCTCCAGACTTGCATCCGGAGCTTCTGTCCAATCTGCGACGAAATCTGCCAAAACTTGGGATTTAACCGCAGTCCTGGGCTTGTAAGCGATGTCGAAGGCGGATAGTTCAATGCCCCATTTAGCCGTACGTCCTGTCGCGTCAGCGTTGTTGAGAATTGTTGACAGCGGAGCCTTGCTCACGACTGTTACTGGATGCTCTTGGAAGTAATGTCTCAGCTTCCAGCTGCCTAGGAACACACCATAAGCTAGCTTCTGAAAGTGAGGGTATCTCTGTTTTGATTCCGTCAGCACCTCGCTAATGTAGTAGACAGGTCTTTGGACGTCGTATTCATGACCTTCTTCCTTTCGCTCCACCACAATGACGAGGCTGATGACTTTGTTGGTAGCTGCCAGATAAAGGAGCATTGGCTCTGACTCTGCTGGAGCTGCCAAGATAGGTGGGGAGGTAAGTATTTCCTTCAACCCTCGAAGAGCTGCGTCAGCTGCGTTGTCCCAGACAAATTTGTCTGTTTTCTTCAGCAGCTTGTACAGAGGTAGCGCCTTCTCGCCAAGACGGCTAACAAACCTACTGATTGCTGCGACACAACCAGTTAGTCGTTGCACATCTTTGAGACAAGTTGGCCGTTTGATACACAGGATTGCCTTGATCTTCTCCGGGTTAACCTCGATGCCTCTGTGAGAGACTATGAAGCCAAGGAGTTTTCCGGCTGGCACGCCAAAGACGCACTTCAGCGGGTTCAACATCATCTTGTACCTGCGGAGGTTGTCGAAGGTTTCTGTGAGGTCGCTGATCAAGTCGGATCCTTTCCGGGTCATGACCGCGATGTCGTCGACGTATGCGTGCACGTTCCGGCCAATTTGGTCCTTCAGGCACCACTGCATCGTACGTTGGTAGGTAGCACCTGCGTTTTTCAAACCAAAAGGCATAGTAACATAGCAGTAAGTACCGAACGGGGTTATGAATGAAGTCGCCTTTTGGTCGGATTCCTTCATCCGGATCTGATGATACCCGGAATACGCATCAAGAAAACACAGAAGTTCCGCCCCCGCCGTCGAATCAATGACTTGGTCAATGCGCGGCAGGGGGAACGGATCCTTCGGGCAATGTTTGTTCAAGCCAGAGTAATCGATGCACATTCCTAGTATTTCAGTGTTCTTTTTGGGTACAAGGACGGGATTCGCGACCCAATCGGTGTGGATAACTTCTATTACAAAACCTACTTCTAGTAACTTTGCTAGTTCCATTCCTATGGCGCGGCGCTTCTTATCTCCAAAGCGTCGCATAGCTTGCTTCACTGGTTTGGCCCCCGGATTTATGTTGAGGTAGTGCTCGGCGAGTTCCCTAGGTACTCCGGACATGTCAGAAGGTTGCCATGCGAAGATATCCATGTTAGCGCGGAGGAACTCGACGAGCGCGTCTTCCTATTTGGGGTCCATGTTGGCTCCGACCGAAACCTGCTTGGAAGAGTCGCCTTTGATGAGGTCGTGCTTCTTGGTTTCTATCGCGGCCTTGAAGGAGGTTTTCTGCTCGGAGATCTGCTTCTTGGTGGTCTGCATCTCAGTCGGATCCACCGCGGCTCTGTAGCCTTTCAGCTCTTCTCCAGATATCACAGACTCTGCGAAGGCGGCTTCGCCTAACTCGCACTCATGAGCCTTTTTGTAGTCTCCGGATACGGTAATCATACAGGACCCGGAATCTTGAGCTTGTTGTAGATGTAGCACGCTCTTGCGTGGAACTTGTGGTAGGTGGGCCTGCCGAAGATGACGTGGTAGGAGCTCTTGAAGGGCACAACTTCAAACGTGATCTTCTCTTCGCGGAAATTATGAACATCGCCAAAAGCCACGGGAAGTGTGATGCTGCCGAGGGAGTTCACCTTCTTACCCGGAACCACACCATGAAACTCAGTGGTGCTGTGTTTAAGCTGTTCCTTGGTGAGGTTCATCCGCTCTAGAGTCTCCAGGTACATGATGTTCAAGCTGGCTCCGCCATCCATGAGGCACTTGGAGAAGTCATACCCATCTATGCGGGGACTTACAACCAAGGCGTAGCATTCCTTTGGCACAATTGCGGGGTGATCCTTCCTATCAAATGTGCATGGGATTTCCGACCACCTGACGTACTGCGGCACAGCCGGAACTATGGCGTTCAGGATCCGGGTAGCTGACTTGGAGGCGCGTACTGTTGGAGTCCCGAGGAAAGTGTGGTAAGCCCCCACGCTCTTTTTGTCGAATGGGTTGGATTTTCCTGCGGATCCTGCCTTGGGATCCGGCGAGTTATCATCCTCGTCCATCGCCTCGGAACTATCATCCTCTTTGTCCTTGTTCTTGCCCTTGCCACCTTTGCCGCGTGGGCGGTGCTTCCGGGCGCGCTTGTATCCTGCCTCCGGGTCGTTCTTTAGGTCATTGACCCACTTGCAGTTGCGGTTGGTGTGAGTGGACTTCCCTGTAACCGGATCCAGATGGGCCAGGCAGGGCATGTCTCTGTACTCCTCGTAGGTTTGCGGAGCGCGGGATCCGCCAGCAGTGACCTCAGAGGTATGCTGCTGACCCCTGCCGGCTCCGGCTCCACGTCCGCGTCCTCTTCCGCCTCCTGGACCTCCGCGTTGAAACGCCATGGCGACCATCTCGGATCCGCCACTCTTCTGGTCATCAGGGTTCTTGCGCTTATGGCTGCTGCTGCTACCGTTATCACGGTTCTTCTTTTGTTGATGCAGGGGGATTGCTGTAGCTGCGAGATCACCGCCCGCGTCGTCATCGGCGGCTGTGTGATCGCTGGCGATGGTGATCATGTCATCCAACGTCAGTTTGTTTGCATTGACCAAGCAAGTAAGCTTGTGTCGTAGCAGTCCTCCTCGCTGCAAGCCCCCAATGAAAGCGTGCATTGCTGTGCGGTTATCGACGTTCTCGCACTTGTTTCTGCATGCCAACCATCGGGTGAGGAAATTCCTCGATGTTTCGCCCTTCTTCTGGATACAAGCCTGCAGGTCGCTTGTTGTGGCAGGTCTCTTGTAGGTGCCCCTGAAGTGTTTCTCGAAAGCGTTCTTCAGGTCAAACCAGCAAAAGATGGAATTCTTCTCGAGGTCGCTGAGCCAGATCCGGGCTGGGCCCACAAGGTACAACTGAAGCATGCGGCAGGTGATGTTAGGGGTTCCTCCGGCGAAGGTTACAGCATTATAGTAATCCTCAATCCAGGTATCCGGCCTTTCGGTGCCATCATAATGCTTCAGGTTTCCGGGTAGCTTGAGGTTCATCCTTGGCTTTGGTTCCTCTCGAATCATCCTGCCAAAGCACTTCGGACCAATGTAGTCGGTTCTGTACTCGTTAAGGCGGTCCCGCGCGTCGCGCGAGCCGTGGCGAGGAGACTTTGAGCGAGAGCGAGATCTCCGACCATTGCCTCCGCCTCCACCTCCGCCGCCACCGCTAGGTGGTGGTGAGGGAGACCTGCGAGGTGGGCAGTTCGACTTCTTGCTTCCGCCATCTGAATCTCCTCGACCTTCTTGGTGCTGGCTCCGGCTCCTGTGGCTGCCTTCGCCTTGGCGCTGGCTGCCCTGGTCGTTCCGGCGAGGCTCCGGGTCACGGCTCCGGCGAGGCTCTGGGTCCCGGCTCCGGCGAGGTTCTGGGTCACGGCTCCGGCGAGGTTCTGGACCGCGGTCCTCATTCCGACTCCTCCTGGGCTCGGGCTCATGAACATTGTTCTGGTTCCGGCGAGGTTCCGGCGAGCGCTCCCTGTTTCTGTTCCTTGGCAGCACGTTGTCGCGGATAACAATCCCACCACGCCCTGGGGGCCTGGTGTTTCCGGCTGGACTACGGCGGCGAGGGGGTCGCGGGTAACCATTGGGCGGAGGAGAGGGGTTGCGGTATTTGTCTCGTCCAGAGTACATCGCATCCTTTCCCTTTCTTGGATCTGACGGTGGCGTCTTTGATGGTACGGGGATCGGATTTGGGTGTTCCCTGGCTTTCCTTCTGCGCTCCGAAGATCCGGTGTGTGATTCATCATCGGGTCGCCGATCAGCGCGGGCGTCCTTCTGCGCGGTAGATACACAGTTATCCGGATTGGATTCCAACCTGCGCGAAGTATCTGCCTTGCTCTGCTGCTGCATTGCTGAAGCGATAAGTGTGCGGAGGTAGTTGATATCAACTTCTTCGTCCTTCTTCTTCAACAGTTCCGCAGCTTTTTGCATGTTGTCCTTTGGGGTTTCCAGCGGCTGGTGCTCTGCGGGCGTGTTGAAGGGTATCCTGCGAGGCGGAATTGCTTCTCTAACAATTCGATCGGCCTCCGCCTGCGCATAGATCATCTTTACCTCCCATTCAGCCCTCATGCTCTTGACCTGCTCGAGTGTGGCAGTAATCTCGCGATCCTGTCTGTCGAAATTTTCCGCCAATCCTGCAGCTTTTGCCCTCTCTTCCCTTAACGCAGCTTCGGTATCGGCGAGCTTCTTGGCTGTGGCCAGCATTTCCTTTCTAGTGGCCTCTAGAGCCTCCAGATCTGCGGCGTCGCCCGGGGTTATAGGTGTGTTAAGAACTGCTCGCGCGGCCATCTCTTCAGCTGACAGGAGCTCCTCCGAGGAAGAATCTCTGCGGGGTCGCTCCTGAGACCTTGGAGATCCTTGGTGGGATGGCTGAGGGTCAGATTGGTTGGTTGCCTCTTCTGATCCAGTTTGTCCCTGCGCTGCTACCGTTGCGAGAACCTGCTTAGGCTGGGCGGAGTCGACTTCAGGCTGATCACCGAAACCGTACTCCCCTAGCTTGCGGTTAAACTCGTCAGTGTCCATGGAGGGGGTGTCTCCGGAAATTGGGCTCAGATTGCCCAAAATCGACTCTTCAACCGGAGTTCCGCTTTCTCCGACAAGCTCAGCCTGATCCGGATCCGCGTCGTTTTCCGGTGCCTCTACCTGCTCAGGACCAGCTCCGTCTTCTGGAGGGGCGGTTCCGGCGGTATGGGCCAAGAAGTGTACGAAGTGGCACCTCTGCTTTTCTAACACCTGGGAGACCCAGGCGGATCTGCATTGGTCTTCCACCGTTGTTTCCTGCTCAGGGGCGGATTGGGTGGGCTTTGAAATTTCCAGATCCGAGGCGGAATCTTCCTTGGGAAGCTCCTGCATCTCAGATCGGATCTTCGCGACAGCGTCCAGCTCTGCGGCGGTCGCGTCTGCGTTACTTACCAGTGGGTTTCTGTCGGAATCGACGGTTTCCCCGATGAAGATGTGAATGCCGCCAATTGGGACGATGGAGAGCTTGACGGGGTTTGTCCTAGCCGGAATCCAGCACTCATCCGGAGGGACGATCGGCAGATTTCCGGCGTAAAGGACGCGCCCCACAGCGATGGTGTCGTCGTAGCTTCCCATGGCGGAACCCTCCCGGTTCCGGCCTCCAGACGCCACAGGCCCCACGGTGGGCGCCAACTGTCGTTGCCTAATCGACGGTACCTCGGAGGAGGGATCCTCACGAGGGGGAGAAGAAGTAGGGGCCATAGGGCGGAGTGCACACGGGACGGTGGTACGCGAGTTACCCAGCTTCGGAACACCTGCACGATGACAGGGCCTACTGCTGCTTGTCTGGAATTATCTGGGCGCTTTCGCGTTGTTACAATGAGTTGTGGTTGTGCCTCTAGGGCTCCCGGGATCCGGCTTATATAGGCGCTCGGATCTAGGGTTTACACGGAGAGTCCTAGCCGGAATACAAGTTGCCTAACTACGGTACAAAGTCTTGCCGTGTACGTCAAGGATCCGCCTTCCTTCTAGGTCACGCTGGATCCGGATACTTCATGGGCCTTCACAGATCCGGCCTCCTTCGTAGGTCGGTTAGGATCCGGCTCCTCGTTCCTGGGCTGGACTTCATCCTTCATGATCTACAGCAACTGGGCCGCCCGATGGGCCACATGCCTCACCACCAACTATGGGCCACCCGGGCTTGCCGGATCTAGGCCATGCCGTTGATATACCCATAAAGTATACCCACAACACATAGCTACCGGTACAGCCCTTAGCCTCGAAGGAGAACTACTCCCTCCTCATGGGAGACAGCAGCGGTGATGAAGATGGTGGTGGTGTCGATGGAGAAGCCTTCCGGGAGCACTTCCCCATCCCGGCGGCGTGCCGGAACAGAGACTCCTGTCCCCCAGATCTTGGCTTCGCGATGGCGGCGGCTCTGGAAGGTTTCTCGTACCGTGGCTTTTCCGTATCGAAGTTTTAGGTCAGGGACCTTTAAATAGGCGAAGAGGCGGAGTCGGAAGGTCGACGAGGCGGCGACACAATAGGGGGGCGCGGCCCCCCCTCTGGCCACGCCGGCCTACTGTCTGGTGGGCCTGTGGCCCCCCTCTGGCGGCTCTCGGGTGTTCTGGAAGCTTCGTGGGATTTTAAGACTCTGGGCGTTGATTTCGTCCAATTCCGACAATATTTCCTTACTAGGATTTCTGAAACCAAAAACAGCAGAAAACAGGAACTGGCACTTCGGCATCTCGTCAATAGGTTAGTTCCGGAAAACGCATAAAATCATCATAAAGTATGAACAAAACATGTAGGTATTGTCATAAAACAAGCATGGAACATAAGAAATTATCGATACGTTGGAGACGTATCAGTAATTAATGACAATCCCTATGGACTAATGTTTGCATTGAGTCATATGTGTAGGAGTTGTTCATAGGCAATGCTTGAACCATGAGTTGGCTTGAAGGTTGCAATACGAAGAAATGAGGTGCAAGTTCAAGATGAGTCAACTCGTAGAGCTCACATGCTTGAAGCTTTCCATTCATATGTGTTCATGGAAAAGTGAAATTGCACCGAAGAAGAAGATCATCCATAGTGGAGTATGGGGGAGCAATCCGCAAGACCTCATCTTCATCAAGCAAGCACAATCAAGAACGGCGTTTCATCTTGTTGTGGTCAAGATCATCATCATCGAGCTCAAGTGGAATGTGCAAGGTTAAGGTTTTATCTTTATAGGGTTTCTTTCTTACCGTTCTCGTGGTTTAGTTGGGAGACCGGGTTATAGGTTAGTTGCCGCACTATCAAGGGGCTCTCGAGTGAGTAACTTGATCGTATCGTTCGGAGAGAGTTCAAACATTTGCATCCTTGCGTTATCTTTTTTGGTTGTTATTTGGATCTTATCCATATAGTGTTTTAGAGCTTGTACTTATTCTCATGACAATCTCTAGTTCATCGAAAAAGGAATCCACATGAAATACTTGTTGTGTTTTCGATATTGGAGTTTTTCCCGGTTCTTCATTTTGAGAGGTTTCACCTCTAAATGCAGGGAAACATCTACCCCAATTGATGTGGGCATTACCCTTCGGGTAACTAGTATTGCGCTACCTCCTACGGCCCAACCAGGGGCCCATGAAGATCATCCACCGACCAAGGTGGGCTGCTATGTTGGTTCCCATGAAGGATTCTTAAAGGACAAGGCAATAAGACAAAGAAACAAGGAAAGTTTAGATATAGCACTCTTTGTAACCTAGTCGTACCCGAACAGACCTCTTGAGACCTGGCTCACAATATAAGGGCTAGGAGAGGGGCCGCCGAGGGACACACAATCAATCTAGCCATAACCACCGCAAGTCGAGAGTTAGGTCATACACGAACTAGCTTCTCATCGAGTTCTTAGTTGAAGCCTGCGGCTACCCTATTGTAACCCAATATTCTCAATAATCAAGATCAGGCAAGCAGGAAGTAAGGGTTTTACCTCATCGAGGACCCCGAACCTGGGTAAATCTCTCTCCCCGTTTGTTTGGTATCGGATGTCTCGTATTAGCCTACATGATTCCATCAACCCTAAGCCCCTCAAGGTGGGCATTGCCGAGGAGTACCCTTGACACCAATTATTCTTGATATTTTCACTCTTTGTGGGGTAGCTCTTTTTATCCTATTTACAACTAAATTGGTTTCACCTAAATCCGAGTTTTCTAACTCAAGTTGTTGCAATTTCCTTATTGTAGGTGTTACAGGTTTAGCTCTTATATATTGGTTAACACTTTCCCCTTTTGATCTTATACTCCGTGGTTGGACTATGATGTCTCCATGCATGATCTTGTAGAACTCTTCGTTGTGATTCCAACGAGCCAAAGATCATCAAATTCGGAGTCCCGGTATGAAAATGGCGACATTTTTGGTGTGCAGTGCGCTGCCAGCCAGATTGGTCCGGCCACGGGCCGGACCAGTCCGCCCCCCGGTCCGGCCAAGCGGTCCTGGCTCTCAAATTAGTCACCGGTATTGGTCCGGGGCTGGCCCGGACAAGTTCGGCTGGCCAGATTGGTCCGGCCAAGCCCGAAAGGTCCGGCCGGGCGCGAAAATGGAGCCTTTTTCAAACGGCTAGTGCTCCTCCTCCCATATAAAAATGGGTCTTCTTTCCCACTGAGCGTTTGCTGCTCCTACTCTCTCTCTACCCCATTTTTGACCTTGAGAAGCTTCCTCTCCCTCTAATCCCTCCATGATTCTTGCTCATATTTGAGGAAAAGATAGAGGAGATCTAGATCTACATCTTGACCAAACAAATTCCTCTCTTTGTGAGGGAAATCCACTAGATCTAGATCTTGGAGAAATTTGGTGTACATCCTCCTATTTGTTCTTCCTCTCTTATTACCCCAATAGTTTTTTTAGCTTTGTTGGAATTTGAGAGAGAAGGACTTGAGCATCTTTGTGGTGTTCTTGCCACTGCATTTGGTGCATCAGTTTGACTTCTTCGCGGTGATATGTGGAGGTGAAAGTTCGTGAGACATACACTTTGGGAGCTTGTTCCTCTTGGGTCTTTGGACCATAGACGCCTTAGTGGTCTTTGTGGTGTTCTTGGGGCCTCTAATTAAGTTGTGGAGATTACCTCAAGCTTTGTGCTTTGTGGCTTAGTGGTGTTCTTGGGGCCTCCAATTAAGTTGTGGAGATTCCTCAAGGGAAAGGCCTTTGTGGCAATTTATTGGGAGCCTCAATTAAGTTGTGGAGATAACCCCAAGCTTTGTGCGGGTTCGGTGACCACCCTAAGGTTCCATATTGGATCGCGGACATCCCTTTTGGTGGGAATTCTTGAGGATAATACGGCGGCCCTCATGCATTTGGAGTGACTTGTCCTCCACACCGCTCCAACGGAGAGTAGCACTCGCAAGAGTGTGAACTTCGGGATACATCGTTGTCTCCGCGTCACTTTTGTTATTCCTATATCCGAGCTCTTTACTTATGCACTTTACTTTGTGATAGCCTTCGTGCTTGAAGTTATATATCTTGCTATCACATAGTTGCTTGAATTGCTTAGCGTAAGTTGTTGGTGCACATAGGTGAACCCTAGTTATATAGGTTTTGTGCTTGAGAAATTAAACGCTAGTTTGATTCCGCATTTGTTAAGCCATATTCGTAAAAAGTTTTAATAACCGCCTATTCACCCCCCTCTAGGCGGCATCTGTGTCCTTTCAATTGGTATCAGAGCCCGGTCTCTCACTATAGGCTTTACCGCCTTGAGAGTAAGGATGTCGGCTAGAGATTTAGTGCATGATCACACTTTTATATTCGATAGAACAAATTATGATGTTTGGAAAATTCGCATGCTTAGTCATTTTCGGCCCATTGACCCTCATATGGAGAGAATTGTAGATATAGGTTTTTCTCCTCCGGTGAATTCCCAAAATCTATCTTTAGAGGATGAGAAAATATTATATCTCAATGCTCAAGCTTCTAACGTGCTTGTTCATGCTTTGAGAAAATGTAGATATTGTTGCAATATTGCCTTTCTGGAGCGCTCATGATTTATGGACAAAGCTTCAAGAAAAATATGATATGTCCAACATTATTGAGGATGATTTGTATTCCCTCCACTTCCGGCAGTGATGAACTTTCATCCACTTCACCGTTGTGTTTCAAGACACAAGGAAATGCCAAGGTGAGTGGTGATGACCATTGCAATGTTGAGGGTGATCCTATTATTGATTATCCTTCATCTCTATCTCATTGCAATGCTTGATCTTTGGATTTAAACACATCTAGCACTATAAATGATTCACATACTTGTGTTGATAGTCCTTGCATACAATGTGTTAACTCCTCATCTAAATGCCATGGTGATATGCTTGCTATTTCTTTTCGCCATAATATAAATGTTTCTATTTCCTCTAGTTGTTGTGTGTCTAACAACGTAGAGGAAACCGGAGAATCCATTGGCAATGACAAGATCTTGGATGGAGCTTCAAGTAGCTCTTCTTCTCCATCATCTCAAGTTTCTCATATATGCCTTATGGCTAAAGCTTCTAAGGTATCTCATACCTCGGAAGCTAATCTTTCTCATAATGATGAAGAAGAAGAGGAATTCATTGCATCTTTACATGACAAGGGTGAGGTTGTTCATCGTGCTCTTCGTAAAAATAAAATTGCTTGCTCTAAATTTGTTGAAATCTTAGTTTGTGCTATTGAGAGCCAAAAAATTATTGAGATGCATGAGAACACCATATTAAAAATGGGTGTTCTTGAACACGAGTATGACGACGAAATATGTTCTCTAAAGGATGAACTTGAAGAAGAACAAACCACCAAAGAATCTATTGAGGAGACCTTTTCTCTAGAATTGTCTAGAATGAAGTAAAACCATGATAGAGATCTTAAAGTGGCAAATGATCTAAAGCTAAAAAATGGTAAGCTCGTGTTTGTGAATGCTAAACTCCTTGAGGATTTTGAGCAACTAAAAAATGGCTCTAGGGTCATTGAGAGTGCGCTCACCAAACTCACCGAGTCACATGAGCAACTTGAAGCTTCATATCTAAAAGAGCATGCCAAATTGCCTTCTACTATTGCTATTAATGATGATGCTTGTGCTACTAACTCTACATCTTGTGAAGCATCCATTTTGACGGAGAATGTTGAGCTAAGGGCCCAACTTGAATTGCTAACTAGCAAGTATGGGATTTTGGAAGAAAGTCATGGAAAGCTCTCTAGCTCCAATGATGAACTTCTATTGTCCCATGAGAAGCTGAAGTTGGATCATGAGGCTATCATGTCAAAGGTAACATCTTGTGAGCCTCATGTGGATACTAGCACTAATTCTCAAAATGCTATATTGCCATGTGCTAGTCCTATTAATTCATCTACTCATAGTATTGCAAAATCTTGTGATGAATTATCCTCCTTGCCTTGTTGCTCTAACAATGAAGTTTCTACTTCCTCTAGTATTTGTGTTGTTACTAACCATGTAGAGGAAATCAAAGAGCTCAAGGCTCAAGTCACTTCCTTGAAGAAAGACTTGAAAAAGGCTCATGAAGGGAAATGCAAACTTGACAAGATGTTGAGTGTGCAACAATCCCCCAATGACAAGAGCGGACTTGGATTTATCTCCAACAACAAGAAGAAGTCCAAAAGCTCCAAGAACAAGAAGGGCCAAGTTCAAGTCAAAGATCCGGCCAAGATTACTTGCTTCAAGTGCAAAATTGAAGGGCATCATGTTATATCTTGCCCATTGAAGAAGAAGCCTCTTAGTGAGAAGCAAGAAGGGAATCGGCCTCAAGTTCAAGGCCATGCCCAACCTCGGGTTGAAGAAAGGCCACTTCCCAAAAAGAATCAAGCCAATGCTCCCATTGTGGAGAAATCTAGTGAGAAGAAGGAGAAGAGAAGAACTTGCTACATATGCCGTGAGAAGGGCCACATCTCCTCCTTTTTCACTATTGGTACCTCATCCAACCCTATCATAATTTTTGATGTTTATTCTCTTCTCAAGGATGAGGGTGGCAATGTGTTTGCCAAATATGTTGGTGTTGAAAGTGGTGTAAAGAAAAGAACCATTTGGGTTGCCAAACCTATTGTGACTAACCTCTTAGGACCCAACTTGGTTGGGGACCAACAAGCTAAAACTTGATCAATAGGTGATTGTGGGGGGCATTGGGGACTTGGCTACATCATGAAGAATCAAGGGATCTTCATCATTTGTATTATCTCAAGCCAAGTCTTTTGGTTATCTTGCTTCTATCATATATCCAACTAGCTGGGTGACCCGCGCAATTGCGCGGCTAGCACTGGCATATTTTAAAACTTCATACGTAATGTAATATTCTCCTTATTAACACCATTTTTAGATACAATGTATGAAAATAATACATTTAAAAATATGATACTTAATGTGTAGAGATTTTTATGCTTCCATGTGTTAAGTGATAAATCATTTGCATATTTATAAATGCAAACCCTGAGTAAGTGCATTGTGTATGAGTCCAAGTGGATACACACTACCCTCATAGATGAATTTTCCTCCACTCTAGCACGTAACCATGGCTAAAAGTTCGTGAAGTTATTTTTTACATGTTTAGTAACACTAACAAAGATGGTTGATGTATCAACTTCATACTTTCCCGACGTATCCCGCCAAGTATGCTCATTCTTGTTTATTGGTCTAAACCATATGATATCTCTTCTATAATTGTACAAATGAATTATTATGGAAAGGACGCAAACAAAATTTATGAGACGGCTTCCATGCATATGGTATATTACGTATGATTATAAATATACATTACATGTGGATGGATCAGTTAAGAATTCCATTTAGTTTATGCATTTATGTTTGTGTCCTTGAAACCCCGTCGTTATGATGTGTTCTTTTACTGATAATCGAGTTGGTATGCTCATACCCTTTATCACATAATGAAGTTAACCATCAAATCTTAGCCTATCTATTCTTGTATTATATCACATACAGTTATATGTACATCGGTTCCGAATAATGAACGGTATGGTGCATCGATCTTGTTTACAAAGGGTCGTGAGAGTAATCTTATTTTCTAGATGAGAAGTGACACTTCCGACAGATACAATGTGGATTAATTATTATATATGCATGGTGATCAGATGTATACTCCCACACTCCAACTTAGTTTAAGAAAATGTGAAGTGTTGTCGCCTATGTAAGCTCAAGGTTTTTCCTTGGCTGTTGTTATCTCATAGGTTAATTATTCATTACATGATGATTCGTCTCCACTGGCATCTTGAACCTTACCATACAACTGTGTGCTTTGTGAGGAAAATTATTTGAAGATGACTCCCACTTATTTTCTCCATGCTGTTTTTTTCTTAACGATGTTTGAGAGGGGTTGGTCAAGAAAATCATCGGTTTTGAAAGTGTTCTCCAGAAAATTATTTTTTGTTTCTGACAGTAAATAATGAATAGCTATAGTGCCTCTATTTGAATTACTTCACCATGTAAAATGTGAGCATCCCTAGAGGATAAAACCGATGATGTTTAACATAATTTTAAATGAGCATGTACATTTTGTGAAATATTGTACCGTCTCTCACTTGCACCACACATTATTTTGAAAGGTGATAATTTAAGAATGCTCGCTTTTTTAATATAGTGTACTCCTCATACCAATTGTTTTGAGCAAAAAGAAAAAAGATAAATGTTACCTGACACCATCCAAAAAGATTTTATGGAAATTATATTTGCATGTCTTCGGGGCCCATTATCCGAATCGATCTAGCTCCTGCCAAAAATAAGAACCGATGAAATATATAAAGACTACCGTCTCTCAATTGCACCACACATTATTTTGAAACGTGATAACTTTAGAATGCTCACCTTTTTAATATGGTGTACTCCTCATACCAATTGTTTTGAGCAAAAAGAAAAAAGATAAATTTTACCTGACACCATCCTAAAAGATTTTACGGAAATTATATTTGCATGTCTTCGGGGCCTATTATCCGAAATGATCTAGCTCCTGCCAAAAATAAGAACCGACGAAATATATAAAGACAGGCTGATCGGAGGATGCAAGCTTAGTTGTTTCTAGCATTGGGCTTTTGTGGCCAGCGAATTCTTGCTATTGAGATTTAAGCGTACACCATCAGTAAAGACCAAAGCAAATTCATCGAACACCATGGCAAAAAAAAAATGCTTTGTGGCTCAGCTCATCGTGAACTCGCATGCAGTGCAGACGGCAGGTATCGCTTGGTCAGATGGACAACAACTCACACCAGTTAACTCTACATCGACTTCGTCTATATGTATCTGTATCTCGACCTGAAATAATCACCCGTTTGATGGAAGATCCCAAATCCAACACACTATGTATCAATTGATCGGTGGGTGTTGAATTGAAACTTGACAGTAGGGCATCACGTACTGACCGGCCGATCCTGTACTTGGAGTTTTGGAATCTTGGAGTCGTCAGGCTCCAACTTCATCATCAGCAGATCGTCGTGGTAGCCTGGCGGCGAGCCAGCCTAGTGTGATCTCGTTTGCCAAGGTAAACCTATTCCATGAATTTAGGAAGTTGAATCACCAGCTCCATGGCTCCATTCTCTGGAAGCACAAATTCTGCCAGGGGGTGTACTCCGTCTATGTCGGCCAGGGGCCCAGGACACGCCCCGTTCCAGAGTTCGAACTTCAGAACCACGCACAGGGATTGACCACGCGGAAGCGGCACTGCCCAGGGATCGCCACACCGGCGCTTGGCGGTTGCCGATGTTCCTCGACTCATTGCGGCCAAGTTTCAATCGCACATGCACCAACGAAACTTCCCGGCGACACCGTCGTTAGAGCTTTCGCGGCGTCGACTGGTTCCAACGCACTAGTGCCACCGCCAATTCGATCCTTGATTTGAAGGATCGAAAAGACAAATCTAGGTGTGAATCTTCAACTCGAAGTAGCGACCCATTAGAATAATTGATGCAACCGAGCCCCATCTTGAAGTATTGGGTATATATCTTAGGGTCGCCAGCACGCCGTGGAGCCGTGCGGAGCGCCGTCAATGGAGGCCGCAGGAGTGGCGGCGCTGATTAGGGATTGATCCTGGAACATGAGAACTGTTTTCGTGGAAGGACGACATGCTATATATACGCACGTACGTATCAAAACCCTATGAAAATCGTTACCGGCAGCGCGTTACCAAACTAATCTTGGCCATTATTCTTGATTTGCTTATTCTTATCTAATCTACACCGTTGGTTGTTTGTTGTTTTAATAATATAATAGATGTTCCTCCTTTCGGTAACATGTGGTCAACTCATTTATATTGAAAGTTACCCGCCCCTTTGCATGTGTTAGTTTTGTTCCTAGCATGTGTTTGTATATGTTGTGCTTCCTACTTGCTTATCTTGGGAAATCAATTATATGTATGTTGGGTTGCACACCATGTATATGTGTTTGTGTTTGAGCCTATTTCATCTTGTTTGTATCTTATATGGCTCTTGTGAGTGATTAATGGACTATTCCATTATGGGGGAGTGATATACCTTTAGGAATCTCACAACCCTAAAAATGTGTGTACATAAGGAACATCACTTAGAATTGATATTGCAAGTTTATCTAGTCTCTATGTGGCATGTCATCCTCATGAAAAATTCAAATTCTATGTCCATTAATTATCTCTGTTGTTTATTTGTTGCCTTTGTGAAAATAAATTCTCTATCACATTATGGGGGGGTATTATGCTTTGTGCATTTTACAAGCCATAAAAATGTGTATATTTGAGGTTGTGTCCCATATTATCGATATTGTAAATTATCTCGTTCCTATGTGGCATGTATTTCTCAAACAAGTCCAAATTTGCTTAAATGGCTTCTTTGCTAATATAATTATGGATCTTGTTTGTGAGAGTTTTTCTTGGCATGGTTTTCCACAATGTGTTTCTCAATATCCTTTTGGGAAATCATGTGCTTCTAGTTATGCCATTCATTGCTTTGCATGGTGGTGTAATTAATTGAAGCTGTGAATAAACTCTCTTTGCATGATGTTTAAATCTTATACCATATGCTCTCTTTGGGCTGAAGATGATCTTGGATACTTGGAAACTATCACCGGAAAATATTTCCCAAATACCTCTTGTCCTAGGACAATTGGTAATCTATTATGAGGTAGATATTTATTGATCATCTTTACATTGGCTCTTGTGTTTAATTGCTTCATTTCTTGCCATGAAATGGTTTTTCATTTGACTCCCATGTGTTTTACTTGCATCTTATGGATATAATTTGTGTACTTAAACTTTCTTAGCGTTTTATTGAATAAGGGTAGAGTGATGATCCCACTTTTGTGCATTTGGTATTCAAATACAAAATCCTAAATAATGCACTGATCTTGGGGGAGCTCTCCTATTTGTGTTAGAATGCTACTTTTATGATCCTATCTTTTCATTTATTGATATTTATCAAGTATTTGATGTTGGAATACAAACCTTTTCTTTTCGGTACTTGTGCCATTATGAAAAGTGTGAGTGTTTAGTTTATTTGTTGGAACCTTACTCGCTTGGGAGTTGGTCATCTCATTGCTTATCTTGGGTTTAATTAGCTTCTTGTAATGAGACACGTCTTTGAAATCAATCTTGTGTTGATTTGATTCTTTGATATAATTTGGACAATTATTTGTTCTAGATTCAATTAGTGTTTCATCCAAATTGTATTTTTGTTGGTTCTTGAAAGTCTCATGCATGCATATTTACTATATGTATATACTATGGCATGCTTTGCTTTCTTTGTTCCAATATATAGTGTAAAATCCAACAAATCCTAAATGGGCTAAGATGTGCATGAAATTCAATTTCATATCAATATGCACATATTTATGTGGAGTTTGTCCTATATGTTGTAGTGTCTAACTACTTTGGACCCACTTAGTTTGGGAACCATTTTGTACTTAAATTTGTTTTAGGTACATGAAGATGCATTGGATATTTTCCAAATCCGGCAAGCTAGGATGATCAACGAACTCATATCTACTACATCCACACCAATGCTATCTTGGTAACAAGTATCTTCTCATGCATAGTTTTCTTGTATCCAACCTCGTGGTTGCATCTTGGCATGAATATCTCTATTTACAAATGTCTTAATGAAACCTCCTTATTGCAAATTGATTTCTTTCTTTTGGTATCCTTTAGTTGTGATACTTTTTGCTTTTCTCAAATCATCCCAACTATCTTCTTTCCCTTGTTGATATTTGTGATGTCTTTGATGTGTTTGTGTTTGAAGTTTATTAATGTACAATAAGATAAAATTGAGCCTTTGGGCATGCTATTAAGCAAATATCTTATTTGTATATTGCATGACTTCATTTTGGATATCATGTTTCAATTATTTTGTATCTATTTTGTGTGTACATGTTTCTTTGTGGATAAATATCTTTGTGATATTGTCTACTTAGAGAAACTTATACACGTAAGAGATGATAATTCTCCACTTGATATCTTATTTAATTGTTATGTGTTGTTGGTCATGCTAAGCAAAATCACTCTTTTAAGACTATGATGATGCTATTTTCTCATCCTTGTATTAGTCTTATAATATGCTTGGCCATGCCTCTCACATATCCTTTTGGTTGAACATTTTATTATGGTGTCTCTTACTTGTTGCTCAACCATTAATTTGCTCCAATTGTTAAGCTTCATTTCTTATCTATGGTGTCTTGAAATTGTTTGTGGTTAAAAAGGTAATGATGGAGTGAGGATTCCATGTTGTGCATGTTCTATTCAAATACAACAATCTAATTTATGCATGTACCTTGGGGAGCTTCCTCAATTTATTTAAAGCACTATCTTGCAGCGATCATAAGACTTTATTTCACTTGGTATCTTTTTCTTTGAATAATATTATGGGAGTGGTGATACCATGTTTGTGCACCTATATTCCAATACAAATTGTCTATCTTTGTGCACAAACCTTGAGGAGCTTCCTTATGTTATTTATAGCACTCTACTTGATCTTATCATAATATCTATCTTTCATTTGGTTTCTTATTTTGGTTCATTTGATTGCTTGCTTCATGTGTTGAAGCTTCTTGACTTTGTTATCTTTTTTGCAATCTTTGACCCTAGATATAGTTTGAATCCCTCTGAGTATTCATCATTGGATACATGCATTTGATTCCACTCCCAATATGAGATATGCACACCTTATGTACGAATTCTCACTATATTGACCTCGCTAGATTTTTCGCCCATTTCGGCAATCGATGTCAATGGGGGAGAAGTTTTGAGGGTTTAAGGGAATTGGGTTTATGCTTCTTTCTTTGTGCCAAAGTAATTTCCTTGCTTGGTTGAATATTTAGAGGAAACTCCACTATGCTTTGATTGCCAATATATGCAATGAAATTCAAGTTCATTCACACATGCATAAATTATGGGGGAGTTAAATCTATATATTCAACTTGTTTGTTACTTAAATTCATTATATAAACCCTCTTGAAAAGATTGTCATCAATTATCAAAATGGGGGAGATTGAAAGTGCATAGAGCCCCCATGTGTGGTTTTGGTAATTAATGACAATCCCTATGGACTAATGTTTGCATTGAGTCATATGTGTAGGAGTTGTCCATAGGCAATGCTTGAACCATGAGTTGGCTTCAAGGTTGCAATACGAAGAAATGAGGTGCAAGTTCAAGATGAGTCAACTCGGAGAGCTCACATGCTTGAAGCTTGCCATTCATATGTGTTCATGGATATGTGAAATTGCACCGAAGAAGAAGCTCATCCATAGTGGAGTATGGGGAGCAATCCGCAAGACCTCATCTTCATCAAGCAAGCACAATCAAGAACGACGTTTCATCTTGTTGCGGTCAAGATCACCATCATCGAGCTCAAGTGAAATATACAAGGTTAAGGTTTTATCTTTATAGGGTTTCTTTCTTACCGGTCTCGTGGTTTAGTTGGGAGACCGGGTTATAGGTTACTTGCCACACTATCAAGGGGCTCTCGAGTGAGTAACTTGATCGATTTTTCGAAGAGAGTTCAAACCTTTGCATCCTTGCATTATCTTTTTTGGTTGTTATTTGGATCTTAACCATATGGTGTTTTAGATCTTGTACTTATTCTCATGACAATCTCTAGTTCATCGAAAAATGTATCCACATGAAATAGTTGTTGTGTTTTTGATATTGGAGTTTTTCCTGGTTCTTCATTTTGAGAGGTTTCACCTCTAAATGCATGGAAAAATGTACCCCAATTATTCTTGATATTTTCATTCTTTGTGGGGTATCTTTTTTCATCATATTTACAACTAAATTGGTTTCACCTAAATTCGAGTTTTCTAACTCAAGTTGTTGCAATTTCCTTACTAGAGGTGTTACCGGTTTAGCTCTTATAGGTTAGTTAAAAGTTTCCCCTTTTGATCTTATACTCCGTGGTTGTACTATGATGTTTCCCTACATGATCTTGTAGAACTCTTCGTTGTGATTCCAACGAGCCCAAGATCATAAAATTCGGAGTCCCGATGTGAAAATGGCGACGTTTTTGGTGTGAAATTGCACAAAAGAAGAAGCTCATCCATAGTGGAGTATGGGGAGCAATCCGCAAGACCTCATCTTCATCAAGCAAGCACAATCAAGAACGACGTTTCATCTTGTTGCGGTCAAGATCATCATCATCGAGCTCAAGTGAAATATACAAGGGTAAGGTTTTATGTTTATAGGGTTTCTTTCTTACCGGTCTCGTGGTTTAGTTGGGAGACCGGGTTATAGGTTAGTTGCCGCACTATCAAGGGGCTCTCGAGTGAGTAACTTGATCGTATCGTTCAGAGAGAGTTCAAACCTTTGCATCATTGCATTATCTTTATTGGTTGTTATTTGGATCTTATCCATATGGTGTTTTAGAGCTTGACCTTATTCTCATGACAATCTCTAGTTCATCGAAAAATGAATCCACATGAAAAAGTTGTTGTGTTATCGATATAGGAGTTTTTCCCGGTTCTTCATTTTGAGAGGTTTCACCTCTAAATGCATGGAAAAATGTACCCCAATTATTCTTGATATTTTCATTCTTTGTGGGGTATCTTTTTTCATCCTATTTACAACTAAATTGGGTTCACCCAAATTCGAGTTTTCTAACTCAAGTTGTTGCAATTTCCTTACTAGAGGTGTTACCGGTTTAGCTCTTATAGATTAGTTAAAAGTTTCCCCTTTTGATCTTATACTCCGTGGTTGTACTATGATGTTTCCCTACATGATCTTGTAGAACTCTTCGTTGTGATTCCAACAAGCCCAAGATCATAAAATTCGGAGTCCCGATGTGAAAATGGCGATGTTTTTGGTGTGCGGTGCGCTGCCAACCAGATTGGTCCGGCCACGGGCCGGAAGGTCCGGCTGGGCTGGACCAGTCCGGTCCCCGGTCCGGCCAAGCGGTCCTAGCTCTGAGATTAGTCGCCGGAATTGGTCCAGGGCCGGTCCGGATAAGTCCGGCTAGCCAGATTGGTCCGGCCAAGCCCGGAAGGTCCGGCCGGGTGCGAAAATGGAGATTTTTTCTCCAAACGGCTAGTGTTCCTCCTCGCATATAAAAAGGGGTCTTCTTCCCCATTGAGCGGTTGTTGCTCCTACTCTCTCTACTCCATTGTTGACCTTGAGAAGGTTCCTCTCCCTATAATCTCTCCGTGATTCTTGCTCATATTTGAGGAAAAGATAGAGGAGATCTAGATCTACATCTTGACCAAACAAATTCCTCTTTTTGTGAGGAAAATCCACTAGATCTAGATCTTGGAGAAATTTGGTGTTCCTCCTCCAATTTGTTCTTCCTCTCTTATGCAAAATATGGTGTTGCCACCCTGTGACACTACCCCCTGGCGATACCGTCCGCACATGCGTTGTGATTCGTGCTCCTTGAGTAGGTTTGTATCAAGCCCATGCATTAATTAGTAGAGATGTTGCAAATCACCTGGCCCGACGCACGCAAGCGCAGCGAGGCTGTGCATCAGAATCTGAAAAGTGGCACAGAGAAAAGGAGGGGTGTGCGGAGTGTGATCAGACTTGTCAAGGTCAGCGTAGCAAGCATGCAATAGTGTGCGGACAGCGCCTGGTTTACTGCCCAAACAATGGTCATAAAACTCCATATATAGGGTGCGTACAGCAAGCAGATAAGGTGGCAAGGTTCTTATCGCCATTGCCATCTAGAACTCCAAGATCCATCAAGATACCCGAGCTGCCCTCCAAAGAATGTATGCCCTTTTTCATGCAGCAGTTTTTTTCAACTGATTTCCCGCTGCAAGCTTGTTTCAACTCATCTACATTTGTTGTTCTTTGTTTGGATCTAAAACAGATGGCGGTGTTCATCTTCCCTGCATCGATTGCAGCCGCTGCAACCATAGTTTTAGCTACGACATTAGAGATCCCTTTCTTATTTGCGTTCGCAAGCGCATTAGCATGCTCCATATTGCTCTTGTTCCATTACAGGTCTATCGTAGAGGATCCAAGAGCGAGCACCATAGCCTGCACATTTCTCTATTTCTCACGTGTAAGGGCAGAGCGCGACGCAAACGGACGCTGAGCGACCGTCGTCGTGACCGAAAATGCGTCTCGCACCATGACACGCGTACAGCACGCGACCGTTGGGAACCCCAAGTGGAAGGTGTGATGCGTACAGCAGTAAGTTTCCCTCATTTAGAAACCAAGGTTTATCGAACCAGTAGGAGTCAAGAAGCACGTTGAAGGTTGATGGCGGCGAAGTGTAGTGCGGCGCAACACCAGGGATTCCGGCGCCAACGTGGAACCTTCACAACACAACCAAATTACCTTGCCCCAACGTGACAGTGAGGTTGTCAATCTCACCGGCTTGCTGTGACAAAGGATTAGATGTATAGTGTGGATGATGATTGTTTGCAGAAAACAGTAGAACAAGTATTGCAGTAGATTGTATTCGATGTAAAAGAATGGACCGGGGTCCACAGTTCACTAGAGGCGTCTCTCCGATAAGAATAAGCATGTTGGGTGAACAAATTACAGTTGGGAAATTGACAAATAAAGAGGGCATGACCATGCACATACATGATATGATGAGTATTGTGAGATTTAATTGGGCATTACGACAAAGTACATAGACCGCTATCCAGCATGCAACTATGCCTAAAAAGTCCACCTTCAGGTTATCATCCGAACCCCTTCCAGTATTAAGTTGCAAACAACAGACAATTGCATTAAATATGGTGCGTAATGTAATCAACAACTACATCCTTAGACATAGCATCTATGTTTTATCCCTAGTGGCAACAGCACATCCACAACCTTAGAACTTTCTGTCACTGTCCCAGATTTAATGGAGGCATGAACCCACTATCGAGCATAAATACTCCCTCTTGGAGTTAAGAGCAAAAACTTGGCCAGAGCCTCTACTAATAATGGAGAGCATGCAAGATCATAAACAACACATAGGTAATAGATTGATAATCAACATAGCATAGTATTCTCTATTCACCGGATCCCAACAAACACAACATATAGCATTACAGATAGATGATCTTGATCATGTTAGGCAGCTCACAAGATCCAACAATGAAGCACAACTAGGAGAAGACGACCATCTAGCTACTGCTATGGACCCATAGTCCAGGGGTGAACTACTCACTCATCACTCAGGAGGCAACCTTGGCGGTGAAGAGTCCTCCAGGAGATGATTCCCCTCTCTGGCAGGGTGCCGGAGGCGATCTCCTGAATCCCCCGAGATGGGATTGGCGGCGGCGGCGTCTCTGGAAGGTTTTCCGTATCGTGGCTCTCGGTACTGGGGGTTTCGCGACGAAGACCTTAAGTAGGCGGAAGGGTAGGTCAGGAGGCATCACGGGGGCCCCACACGCTAGGGCCGCGCGGCCCCCCTGTAGGCCACGTCGCCCTAGTGTGGCGGCGCCCCGTGGCCCCACTTCGTGACTCCTTCGGTCTTCTGGAAGCTTCGTGGCAAAATAGGCCCCTGGGCGTTGATTTTGTCCAATTCCGAGAATATTTCCTTACTAGGATTTCTGAAACCAAAAACAGCAGAAAACATCAACTGGCTCTTCGGCATCTCGTTAATAGGTTAGTGCCAGAAAATGCATAAATATGACATAAAGTATGAATAAAACATGTAGATATCATCAATAATGTGGCATGGAACATAAGAAATTATCGATACGTCGGAGACGTATCAGCATCCCCAAGCTTAGTTCCTGCTCGTCCCGAGTAGGTAAATGGTAACAAAGATAATTTTTGGAGTGACATGCCATCATAATCTTGATCATACTATTGTAAGCACATGTAATGAATGCAACGATCAAAGCAATGGTAAATGACATGAGTAAACAACTGAATCATATAGCAAAGACTTTTCATGAATAGTACTTTCAAGACAAGCATCAATAAGTCTTGCATAAGAGTTAACTCATAAAGCAATAATTTCAAAGTAAAGGTATTGAAGCAACACAAAGGAAGATTAAGTTTCAGCGGTTGCTTTCAACTTGTAACATGTATATCTCATGGATATTGTCAACATAAAGTAATATAACAAGTGCAATATGCAAGTATGTAGGAATCAATGCACAGTTCACACAAGTGTTTGCTTCTTGAGATGGGGAGAGATAGGTGAACTAACTCAACATAAAAGTAAAAGAAAGGCCCTTCGCAGAGGGAAGCATTGATTGCTATATTTGTGCTAGAGCTTTGGTTTTGAAAACAAGAAACAATTTTGTCAACGGTAGTAATAAAGCATATGTATTATGTAAATTATATCCTACAAGTTGCAAGCCTCATGCATAGATTACCAATAGTGCCCGCACCTTGTCCTAATTAGCTCGGATTACCTGGATTATCACCGCAATACATATGTTTTAACCAAGTGTCACAAAGGGGTACCTCTATGCACTTTGTACAAAGGTCTAAGGAGAAAGCTCGCATTGGATTTCTCGCTTTTGATTATTCTCAACTTAGACATCCATACCGGGACAACATAGACAACAGATAATGGACTCCTCTTTAATGCATAAGCATTCAACAACAATTAATTTTCTCATAAGAGATTGAGGATATTTGTCCAAAACTGAAACTTCCACCATGGATCATGGCTTTAGTTAGCGGCCCAATGTTCTTCTCTAACAGTATGCATGCTCAAACCATTCAACTCATGGTAAATCTCCCTTACTTTAGACAAGACGGACATGCATAGCAACTCACATGATATTCAACAAAGAGTAGTTGATGGCGTCCCCAGGAACATGGTTATCGCACAACAAGCAACTTAATAAGAGATAAAGTGCATAAGTACATATTCAATACCACAATAGTTTTTAGGCTATTTGTCCCATGAGCTATATATTGCAAAGGCAAAGAATGGAAATTTTAAAGGTAGCACTCAAGCAATTTACTTTGGAATGGCGGAGAAATACCATGTAGTAGGTAGGTATGGTGGACACAAGTGGCATAGTGGTTGGCTCAAGGATTTTGGATGCATGAGAAGTATTCCCTCTCGATACAAGGTTTCGGCTAGCAAGGTTATTCGAAACAAACACAAGTATGAAGCGGTGCAGCAAAACTCACATAAAAGACATATTGTAAACATTATAAGACTCTACACCGTCTTCCTTGTTGTTCAAACTCTTACTAGAAATTATCTAGACCTTAGAGAGACCAATTATGCAAACCAAATTTTAGCAAGCTCTATGTATTTCTTCATTAATAGTTGCAAAGTATATGATGCAAGAGCTTAAAGATGATCACAACAATTGCCAAGTATCACATTATCCAAGATATTCTACCAATTACTACATGTAGCATTTCCCGTTTCCAACCATATAACAATTTAACGAAGAAGATTCAACCTTCGCCATGAATACTATGAGTAAAGCCTAAGGACATATTTGTCCATATGCAACAGCGGAGCGTGTCTCTCTCCCACACAATGAATGCTAGGATCCATTTTATTCAAACAAAACAAAAACAAAAACAAACCGACGCTCCAAGCAAAGTACATAAGATGTGATGAAATAAAAATATAGTTGCACTAGAGGAACCTGATAATGTTGTCGATGAAGAAGGGGATGCCTTGGGCATCCCCAAGCTTAGACGCTTGAGTCTTCTTGAAATATGCAGGGGTGAACCACCGGGGCATCCCCAAGCTTAGAGCTTTCACTCTCCTTGATCATATTGTATCATCTCCCTCTCTTGATCCTTGAAAACTTCCTCCACACCAAACTCAAAACAACTCATTAGAGGGTTAGTGCATAATCAAAATTCACATGTTCAGAGGTGACATAATCATTCTTAACACTTCTGGACATTTCACAAAGCTACTGAAAGTTAATGGAATAGAAAAATCCGTCAAGCATAGCAAAACAGGCAATGCGAAATAAAAGACAGAATCTGTCAAAACAGAACAGTCCGTAAAGACGAATTTCTAAGAGGAACCAGACTTGCTCAAATGAAAATGCTCAAATTGAATGAAAGTTGCGTACATATCTGAGGATCACTCACGTAAATTGGCATAATTTTCTGAGTTACCTACAGAGAATTAGGCCCATATTCGTGACAGCAAAGAAATCTGTTTCTGCGCAGTAATCCAAATCTAGTATGAACCTTACTATCAAAGACTTTACTTGGCACAACAATGCAACAAAACTAAGATAAGGAGAGGTTTCTACAGTAGTAACAACTTCCAAGACTCAAATATAAAATAAAAGTGCAGTAGTAAAATCATGGGTTGTCTCCCATAAGCGCTTTTCTTTAACGCATTTCAGCTAGGCGCAGAAAGTGTGTATCAAGTATTATCAAGAGACGAAGCATCAACATCATAATTTTCACAATTTGTCCCATTAGGTATCTTAGATGCTCCCTTATCTATAGTGGTTTTAAGAGCTTTATCAATTTTAGGCCTATAATAGCTTTTTGGTTTAGGCACCTTAGAGACATACATGAACTTTTGCTCCTTAGCCACATAAGCTTTCTCTCTAAACTTAATAGATGAAAAAGTTGAACCTAAGGTTCCCATAGCTTCTTCAAGTTCACTAATCCTTTGGGTTTGATTATCATGAATAGCACAAGCTTCTAAGATGGCAATTCTCTCATTAACTCCACCTAGAGATTTATCAAGTTTATCAGTGCTATCAAGTAATGCTCCCAAATTAGTCTCAATACTTGGAAGGTTTTGCTCTATGGTTTCCAACTTTTTCATGACATCTTCAAGAGAGGTTTCAATTTTAACTTCATTAACAGGCGGTATTCCAAATAAACTTTCAATAATGCAACTAGCTTCTAAGGCAGGAGTACCTAGGAAGTTACCTCCCGCGAGACAATCAAGAACATACCTATTCCAGCTAGAGATACCAACATAAAAATTCCTGAGTAGGATAGTGGTGGAGTGTTTCTTAGTGCACCTATTATGGGCATCACTAATTCTATACCAAGCATCTTTTAAACATTCCCCCCCCTTGTTGCTTAAATGAACGAATTTCAACTTCAGGATTACTCATTTTAGTAAAAGTAAATAAATCAAACTAGATAAAGTAAATGCGAGTAACTAATTTTTTGTGTTTTTAATATGGCAAACAAGATAGCAAATAAAGTAAAACTAGCAACTAATTTTTTTGTATTTTGATGTAATGCAGCAAACAAAGTAGTAAATAAAATAAAGCAAGACAAAAACAAAGTAAAGAGATTGGAAGTGGAGACTCCCCTTGCAGCGTGTCTTGATCTCCCCGGCAACGGCGCCAGAAATTTAGCTTGACACGCGTACAACACGCGACCGTTGGTGTCGAGGGTACTCCTCGCCAATGCCCTCCGATAGGGGCTTAGGGTTGATGGAATCCTGTAGGCTGACACGAGACATCAGTTCACAGACAAGCGGGGAGAGCGATTTACCCAGGTTCGGGGCCCTCGATGAGGTAAAACCCTTTCGTCCTGCCTGTCTGTTCTTTGATTATGAAAACAATGGGTTACAATGGGGTGCCGAATAGTTCGGCTGAGATCTAGTCGAGATTGCTGCTACTAGGGTTACCTAGCTCTAAGCTTTTCCTGGCTAAGATTGCTAAGATTGTTCGTGTCCCTTGGCAGCCCCTCTCCTGGCCTTTATATAGGAGGCCAGGTCTCAAGAGGTCTAACCGAATACGACTAGATTTACAATAGTTTAGATCCAATCTTTCCTTGTTTGTTCGCTTCCTTGTCTTGCCCGTCAAGGAATCTTCTGGTCAGCCGACCTAGTGGCCCATCTAGCCTTCGGGTGTCTTCATGGGCCTCCAGTTGGTCAATACAGGATAGGGCAACGTCAGTTACTTGAAGGGTAGTGCCCACGTCAGTAGCCCCCGAGTGTCTAGCCGAAGATAATTCGGGTTGAGACTAATGCATGCCTTCTTATGATATTCTTCCCCTTCATTGTTCTTATTCATCTTGATTCTGCTCCATCTTCCTTTTATCGGGTGCGCGTCAGCGCTCCCGATGGGAGTAGCCCCCGAGTCTAGGTACGGATGCTTGCAATCCGTGCGTAGACTCAAGTTGTACTACTCGAATACTTTCCTCTGCCGAGTTTTTCGCAAGTCTTCATAGGTCATCCGATACATTTTCTTTACGCAAAGGATAATGAGTAACGTGCCCAACTTTTGTTGGTTAACTGCTGATGGCAGAACAACGTTACTCTACACAGAATCAAGTCCCCGGGCATGATCCTGGAATGCAAAAAAATTTCAACGGGTGTGCACCACGTCCTCCCGATGGGAGTAAACGTCGAGTCTGGATAAAGACTCAAACCTTATTCCTTCGACTGCTTATTCTGTCGAATCTTCTTTTTATCGGGTGCGCGTCAGCGCTCCCGATGGGAGTAGCCCCCGAGTCCAGGTTCGGATGCTTGCAATTCGTGCGTGGACTCAAATTCTTCATCCGATAACTTTTTACGTTTCCTTCGAATGCTTCCAATTTATGATGTCATTGCCGACGTGTAACTACTGCGGGCTGATTTGACGGGTCTCATCATGATGGGCTAGCCCTAGCTCTGTTCAATCAGTGTTTTAGGGCTTGACCACTATACGCGTAACGACCGAGGTGGCTCCTCCATTTTCGCGCAATCGTGGGCGTAGTGGGCCGTCAGTTCCTCCCTTTCCTCAAGCGCCACGTGCTTACTTAACTCTTAACTTCTCCTTAAAATCTACAAAGGGCAGAAATTCTCAATCTTCTCCACGGTTCCCGTAGCATCTCCTCATTCTCCCTCTTCTTCCTTCTTTCGCCATTGCCGCGCCGCCGCCACAGTTTTTCCAATCTTCCTCAGATCTCGTGATGGTGAAGAAGAAGAATGCCGCCACCGCCGCCAGCTCCACCAGCGGAGGTGCCGCTGCCAAGTCCTCCTCTTCTCTTCCGAAGGGGAGCGCCCCGAGTGCCCCTCTCCTAGCTCCGGCGCCGCCGGCGCCGTCGAGCCCAATAGTCAAACCTGGGGACTGGGTAGCTTCAACCGTCACCAAACGTGACGAGAAGAGGTCCCGAAGCTTAGGATTGATATCCTCCGACGCGGGAGATGTGATTCTTCCAGGTGCGATTTCTCGGCCTGATCCTCCTGCTGGATTTTCTGTGATGTTCTTATCCTTTCTTCACCGAGGCCTTTCGCTCCCCACTCATGGATTCCTCCTCCATCTCTTACGGACGTATGAAATCCAATTATGGCAACTTACGCCCAACTCAATCCTCCATGTTGCTGTGTTCATCACCCTTTGCGAGGCATTTTTGGGTATTGAACCTCATTTCGGGCTGTGGAAGAAGATCTTCTATGTGAAGAGATACAGCAGTAGTAATGGGTACTTTGTCACCAGAGGGGTAGGTTTTGTTGCTCGCTCAGAAGTTAATTACTTTAATTTCCCAATGAGAGAGTCCGTTCAAGGATGGAGGCTGAAATGGTTTTACGTCAAAGATTCCTCGTCACCCGAGTGTCGACTCCCCTGTTATGCCGACGTTTCTGAAGCCAAGCCCAAGGACTCTTGGAAGAACATCCTCTCAGCCGACGAAAGGGCCTCAGCCGAAGAATTGTTTGCCAAATTCCTTCGAATCAAAGAGGCTGACGGTCAAACTATGATCGGTACGGAGGTGGCAGCAGTATTCTTGAAGCGCCGAATCTAGCCAGTCATGGCCAGAGTTCACCCGATGTGGTTGTACTCTGGTCCAAAGGATGAGACCAGGATTAATGCTGCCGATCTATCAGAGAAAGAGTTACTTGACGAAGTCCGTCGTCTTACTTCCTTCAACCAGGAAGATTCGATTCCGCTGATTTCTTCTTATGCTCCCCTTGACGCTGATCATCCACCATCCGGGGTATTTTCCTTTCTTCACATTTCTACTATAGCTTCTTGCTTAGCCGACATGATTACCTTTGTCCTTACTTGTCATTTTTCTTTGCCAGATCCCTATGGCTTCTGAAAATACACGTGATTCACCGGATGATACTTCTGAGGGGAGAGGCTCCTCAATCCCCGTAGATTTTCACACCACCGATCAAACAGGTCTAGAGGATGAATATAATGGTCCGATGAATCTTGAAGTTGCCCACGCTGATCTTCCCCCCTCAGCCGATAACACTCGTATCGCAGATGGATCAGTGCGTAATATCGACACTGATCGTGATACTTTTGTTGATGCAGCTGCGGAAGGGGCCAGAGCTTCTCCTGCGAAGAGATCAACCGGCGGCTTCGCAGTTGAAGATGATCTCTTCGACATGTAAGTAGTTCTTTTCTGAAAGTTATACTGTGCCTTTTTGATTTTTCATACCCATGTTATAATCGCAGTCGACTGTTTACTTTTGCAGTGATGAGGGCTTTATCGAGCCTCCTCCTAAAAAGGCCAAATCTGATGCTGTTTCGCCGGTTGTGGTGGCTTCCGAAGCTTCGGCTCCTAAGGCTGCCCCTACGGCTCAAGCATCGACTGCGTCTTCCCTTTCCAAAGGGAAGGATACTTCTCCAACTGTTGCTACTGCGGCTCCTTTTTCTGTAAGTCCTCTTCTGATCGCAAATACAGATTTCTTGGAGCGTGCCTTTTTTAATTGTTTTTCTTTCTCTTTTAAGGATCTGCGTGGCGTTATCTCTAAAACTAGCCCGCCTGCTGGAACGGGGGGTGCGTTCTCCATCTCCCCTATTAGAGATGTAGACTTGGAGGGGCGCCACTCTTCGGGTGTCTCCTCGGACGACGCTGTCGATGCTGTCTTCCCCGACGAATAGTAGGCATTGCAGATGAATGGCGTGTCACTTGACCCTAGTCCATGCCTGGTGTCGCTGTTCATGCAGTAATACGAGGTCATCTCCGAGGGCACGGGGTCATCAGATCCAACCGACATGGAGGATGCTGAACGTGGAGTCGATGGCGCGGACGCACTCGACGGGTTTGCCTGGCCAGCCGAAAGGTCGGGTGTCGATGATGCACTTGGGCTTGTCGATCTGGAGATAGGAGATTCCAGCAGCCGGAGGATTCCTTCTGAGTTGACGTTGTAGTGGACGCTCCCGAACACCATCTCCATGTTGCCTTGCAGACCAGAAAAGGTGGAGCGAGATGATTCGCTGTGCGGGGTAAATTTGTAGGAGCCAAAACGGATCGGGATTCCCAGATGAGGCGATGATGGCGCGGATGAAGCTGCTGATGACATGACGGGTTCAGCTGATGTCCGATCTTGTGCCGACAGGTTTCCCACAGACGGCGCCAATTTCGAGGGTACTCCTCGCCAATACCCTCCGATAGGGGCTTAGGGTTGATGGAATCCTGTAGGCTGACACGAGACATCGGTTCACAGACAAGCGGGGAGAGCGATTTACCCAGGTTCGGGGCCCTCGATGAGGTAAAACCCTTACGTCCTGCCTGTCTGTTCTTTGATTATGAAAACAATGGGTTACAATGGGGTGCCGAATAGTTCGGCTGAGATCTAGTCAAGATTGCTGCTACTAGGGTTACCTAGCTCTAAGCTTTTCCTGGCTAAGATTGCTAAGATTGTTCGTGTCCCTCGGCAGCCCCTCTCCTGGCCTTTATATAGGAGGCCAGGTCTCAAGAGGTCTAACCGAATACGACTAGATTTACAATAGTTTAGATCCAATCTTTCCTTGTTTGTTCGCTTCCTTGTCTTGCCCGTCAAGGAATCTTCTGGTCAGCCGACCTAGTGGCCCATCTATCCTTCGGGTGTCTTCATGGGCCTCCAGTTGGTCAATACAGGATAGGGCAACGTCAGTTACTTGAAGGGTAGTGCCCACGTCAGTTGGGAACCCCAAGTGGAAGGTGTGATGCATACAACAGTAAGTTTCCCTCAGTTAGAAACCAAGGTTTATCGAACCAGTAGGAGTCAAGAAGCACGTTGAAGGTTGATGGCGGCGAAGTGTAGTGCGGCGCAACACCAGGGATTCCAGCGCCAACGTGGAACCTGCACAACACAACCAAATTACTTTGCCCCAATGTGACATTGAGGTTGTCAATCTCACCGGCTTGCTGTAACAAAGGATTAGATGTATAGTGTGTATGATGATTGTTTGCAGAAAACAGTAGAACAAGTATTGCAGTAGATTGTATTCGATGTAAAAGAATGGACCGGGGTCCACAGTTCACTAGAGGCGTCTCTCCGATAAGAATAAGCATGTTGGGTGAACAAATTACAGTTGGGCAATTGACAAATAAAGAGGGTATGACCATGCACATACATGATATGATGAGTATTGTGAGATTTAATTGGGCATTACGACAAAGTACATAGACCGCTATCCAGCATGCATCTATGCCTAAAAAGTCCACCTTCAGGTTATCATCCGAACCCCTTCCAGTATTAAGTTGCAAACAACAGACAATTGCATTAAGTATGGTGCGTAATGTAATCAACAACTACATCCTTAGACATAGCATCGATGTTTTATCCCTAGTGGCAACAGCACATCCACAACCTTAGAACTTTCTGTCACTGTCCCAGATTTAATGGAGGCATGAACCCACTATCGAGCATAAATACTCCCTCTTGGAGTTAAGAGCAAAAACTTGGCCAGAGCCTCTACTAATAACGGAGAGCATGCAAGATCATAAACAACACATAGGTAATAGATTGATAATCAACATAGCATAGTATTCTCTATTCATCGGACCCCAACAAACACAACATATAGCATTACAGATAGATGATCTTATCATGTTAGGCAGCTCACAAGATCCAACAATGAAGCACAATTAGGAGAAGACGACCATCTAGCTACTGCTATGGACCCATAGTCCAGGGGTGAACTACTCACTCATCACTCCGGAGGCGACCATGGCGGTGAAGAGTCCTCCGGGAGATGATTCCCCTCTCCGGCAGGGTGCCGGAGGCAATCTCCTGAATCCCCCGAGATGGGATTGGCGGCGGTGTCTCTGGAAGGTTTTCCGTATCGTGGCTCTCGGTACTGGGGGTTTCGCGACGAAGACCTTAAGTAGGCGGAAGGGCAGGTCAGGAGGCGTCACGGGGGCCCCACACGCTAGGGCCGCGCGGGCCCCCTGTAGGCCGCGCTGCCCTAGTGTGGCGGCGCCCCGTGGCCCCACTTCGTGACTCCTTCGGTCTTCTGGAAGCTTCGTGGCAAAATAGGCCCCTGGGCGTTGATTTCGTCCAATTCCGAGAATATTTCCTTACTAGGATTTCTGAAACCAAAAACAGCAAAAAATAGCAACTGGCTCTTTGGCATCTCGTTAATAGGTTAGTGCCGGAAAATGCATAAATATGACATAAAGTATGCATAAAACATGTAGATATCATCAATAATGTGGCATGGAACATAAGAAATTATCGATACGTCGGAGACGTATCACACCACCTCCAGCAGCGCGACGCATAGTGACCGGACCGACGCTGAGCGGACGCGCAAAGTGTCCGCTTGATCCTCGCACGGCCCGCCTGGCAGGGACACAACTGATTCGTCATCCGTGTGATTACTTGCGGGTGGCGCGCTGCAGCCTTTGCAGGGCCGCATTAATGGCGCGCCTCGGCTTCCGCGAGCGTGCGCAGCTAGGCGGCGTTGCAGTGGCAGGCCATTGAAGGCGAGATGGCATCCGAGCCTCTTAAAGGGACGCTGCCGGCGGCCATTTCCCCGACCAAACCATTGCCACATCCCACACTATCCACCCCACCGACGCCATGGGATCCGGAGACCCAGCCGCCGGACATTTCCGAGGAGGAGGCCATTGCCATGGCACTGGCCAACAGCGAGCAGGACGAGCTCAACGAGCTCGCTTTGTGGGACGGGCTCGCAATCCAGCTCCGCGAGTCAGCGCTCGTGCAGGGGAGGCCGGCGACTCCTCCGGCCACACCGACGTGTTCCAAAGACCGCGCTCCGCCTGCTGCTCCGGCGTGGGATCCCTGGCCACAGCCTCCTGCCCATGCGGCGGTACCTCCTCCACCGCCAGCGTACGAGCTTCCATGGCCGACGCCGGAGTTCATTGACCTCGTCAGCGATGACGAGCAGCAGGCAACACCTACTTTTACCACGCCTTTATGGCTTTTTATGTTTTTTTTATTAATGTGAATTATGGCTTCATGAATGCAACAAAAAAATGCGTCGTGTCGCTGGAGCCACCCCCGATGCAAACGGACTTTACTCCAGGGAGTCCTTCCCACATGATCCTCTGATTTTCCTCTATCTATGTTATTATTGCCTTACGGGTTTGTGTGTCTAGTTCTTCTTTGCACCGCCCGGATGATTTCGACCATTTGGGCCGATCCAAACGGTCGAGCCGCTGGAGATGCCCTAATAACCGGACCTGCTGCAATGTTTCGAAACTACTACTCCGGTATGTTTTTAATGTAAACTTAAAGTAAATTAGTCGTGCATGCGGACAAGCCGGTCTGGGCTCCATGCTGCCCCGGATTCAATGATGCATGCTTTGGACACGCCAAGTAGCTAAGAGCAAGTACAATAAGTCCTAGTCAGATGGCTATAAGGATTAAAATAATATATTGCGGTCTAGTTGGAGGAGAGAGAAGAGGAGTGGGCTCTTATGCAAGAGCCAGCTCTAGCACGTGCTCCTAGGCACTATGTGAGAGTGAATGGTGGGCCATGCACTAGTAAAATAGTACAATTTTATAGCTCACTATTATACATGTTAGCTCTTAGATGACTATAGATGACATGGCACTTGGCTTATAGCCAACAGTTGGCTACTATTGAACTTGCTCTAACGATGCATGCATTCACATTTCTCGATGTATTTTTTTAGTGTATTGAAGTGTCGTACCAGCTTGCTCAGGAATAGCTTGTCTCGTTGCACCAGTCTAGATGTCCTTGTCTCCAGTGATCCATGGGGCAGCTGCCATGCGTATCGTGTGTTGTGCGGATAGTTTGTACAGTACGAACCGAGCAGGTGCTTGTTGTGAACAGTAATGGCGCAGGGCCACGCGTGCGTACGGAGTGACGCTTTCGTAGACATTGAGTGACTATTTGGTGCTAATACCCTAGTTAGGAATGTTGGACACGATTTGGTTAGTACTAGAGCTATATATTGCATGCGCTGCTTGCCACGTATATCGGGATAGCTAGGTGATGACCCACAAGTATAGGGGGTGTATCATAGTATTTTCGATAAGTAAGAATGTCGATCCCAACGAGGAGCAGAAGGTGTTGGCAAGTAGTTTCGATGAAGGATTCCCTGTAAATGCTCACAGACAAGTATTCAGGGGGTTTTGATGTAACAGTTGAATAAAGTACGAGTAAGTAAAGTGCGAGAGTAACAATTGCAGCGAGTGGCCCAATCCTTTTTAGCACAAAGGACAAGCCGGGTTGTTTACTTATAATGACCAAACGTTCTCGAGGACACACGGGATTTTAGTCTAGTGCTTTCGCTACATACGGCTAAATAATCTTCATTGTTATGATAAGTGTTGTGTGGGTGAACCTATGCTAATGTACCGCCCTTCCTAGGACTAATACATACTTGTGATTATACCCCTTGCAAGCATCCGCAACTACAAGAAAGTAATTAAGAATAAATCTAACCACAGCCTTAAACTCTGAGATCCTGCTATCCCTCCTGCATCGATATACCAACGGGGGTTTAGGTTTCTGTCACTCCGGCAACCCCGCAATTGGCAAACGAGTACAAGATGCATTCCCCTAGGCCCATAAAGGTGAAGTGTCATGTAGTCGACGTTCACATGACACCACTAGAAGAATAACACCACAACTTAAATATCATACCATTGAATATTACTCAACCATAGTTCACTACTAACAGTTAGACTTCACCCTTGTCCTCAAGAACTAAACGAACTACTCACAAGACATCATATGGAACATGATCAGAGGTGATATGATGATGAATAACAATCTGAACATAAACTTGGTTCAATGGTTTCACTCAATAGCATCAACAACAAGTAGAAATCGATACCGGGAGAGTTTCCCCTATCAAACAATCAAGATCAAACCCAAATTGCTACGGTGGTGACGGTGTCCAGCGGTGGAGACGGCGGTGATGATGGTGGAGATGATGATGATGGTGATGGAGATGATGTCCAACTCGATGACGGTGACGATGGCGTCGATTTCCCCCTCCCGGAGGGAATTTCCCCGACGGATTCCTGCCCGCCGGAGAGCTCTTTTCTCTCTGGTGTTCTCCGCCCCGCAGAGGCGGCTGTAACTCTTCGTGAGGTACCCTCTGTGGCTTAGGTCTTCGGGACGAAGGGTTTCACGAAGAAAAGGAGGCGAAAGGGGCTGTGGGGCCCCCACACCACATGGTGGCGCGGCCAGGCCATGGGCCGCGCCGGCCTGTGGTCTAGCCCCACCTTGGGCCTTCTCAGCTCCTCCTTCTGGCTTCCTTCGTCATCTTGAAAAATAGGATTTTTGGTATAATTTCCTTCCACAGTTGATCTTCCGAAATATTGCGTTCTGACGGTGCTTTTTCCACCAGAATCCTGGCTCCGGTGCTTGATCCTCCAATAATGATGAGACATGCAAAATAGATGAAATAACATAAGTATTGTATCCAAATATGAAATATATCAATGAATAACAACAAATTATGATATAAAATAGTGATGCAAATTGGACGTATCAACTCCCCCCAAGCTTAGACTTCGCTTGTCCCCAAGCGAAACTGAACTCAGTAAACAGGACCACATGTTTATGGAGTGAAGAGTTGATAAATAAAATACGGACAAGAAGCATCATATTCATTCACACAAGGCATTCTAGTAAACAACTTCCTCATATAACTCAACTTGAAACCAGTATAAGGTAATCACAAATAAAAGTGCATAAGAAATCATAGTTGGTGATGGCAAACTTCGTTCTTGGTCAGAGAACAATTAACAGATTATATTTATCTCATTGAGCAGCGCTCTCATGTTAAAGTTTATATGGCACAACTTGCATACTCAATCATAATAGTCTCCTCATAATCATTGATAACTTGCAAAGCTATATTCATTCAGATAAAACTTGAACTAAACAAGGAAAAGTAAAAGACATGATGAAGCAAATCACAATATAATGGTTTGATCACAACTACTCAAATGCTTGCTTGAGATGGAGGGAAATAGGTTTACTGACTCAACATAAAGTAAAAGACAGGCCCTTCGCAGAGGGAAGCAGGGATTAAATCATGTGCTAGAGCTTTTTCAGTTTTGAAATCATATAGAGATAATAAAAGTAATATTTTGAGAGGTGTTTATTGTTGTCAACGACTGGTAGCGGGTACTCTAACCCCCTTGCCAGACAACCTTCAAAGAGCGGCTCCCATATTATTTTCATTTTATGTGGCACTCCTTCCAACCTTTCTTTCACAAACCATGGCTAACCGAATCCTCGGGTGCCTGCCAACAATCTCATACCATGAAGGAGTGCCTTTTTATTTTGGTTTTATTATGATGATGACACTCCCCCCAACCTTTGCTTACACAAGCCATGGCTAACCAAATCCTTCAGGTGACGTCCATCAATCACATACCATGGAGGAGTGTCTATTTAGTTTAATTAATTTGGGACTGGGAATCCCATTGCCAGCTCTTTTTGCAAAATTATTGGATAAGCGGATGAAGCCGCTAGTCCATTGGTGAAAGTTGCCCAACAAGATTGATAGATAAAACACCACATACTTCCTCATGAGCTATAAAACATTGACACAAATAAGAGATAATAAGTTTTGAATTATTTAAAGGTAGCACACGAAGTATTTACTTGGAATGGCAGAAAATACCATGTAGTAGGTAGGTATGGTGGACACAAATGACATAGGTTTGGGCTAAGGTTTGGATGCACGAGAAGTATTCCCTCTCAGTACAGGTTTTTGGCTAGCAAGGTTAATTAGCAAGCATAAGAGTTGAAGGAAACAAACAAATATACATGTGATAGAAACAATCATGCATCTTCCTTGTAAGCACAAACAATTTTAACTTCAGAATAATAAGCTATGAGCTAACAAGAAAGAAAGACAATGAAACAACTACATGTATTTCTCTTTTCTACTTAAACCTCAAAGTGTTGTTGCTATTGACCAATGCTAAGTTTGCCAAAACCAAATAGATTTATTCAATGCTCCCAAAGTGATACCAATACTAACCTCAAGGTAAATCATATAATAGAGATTGCAAACTAAAATAAGATGTGCAATATGTAAATGATAAGACTTCTCATTAATATTCCATAACGATAACTCACACCAAGGGATACATAGACAACCAACTAAAGGAGAGATACTTCCAAACTGCAACCCATCTTATATGATAACTTCCCTACTCATGATATGACACTACTTGACAGTAAAAAGTAAAAGGTAGTGATGATGTGATACCGCGGCACTCCCCCAAGCTTGGAACAAACCAAGGGGATGCCAATACCGATGATGAATTACTCCTTCGGCGATGGTGGTGATGAACTCCTCCCGCGCTTCTTACAGATCTCTTTCAGCTTCAGTTTCTCAGCTTGGCAATTCTGCACTAAGACTCGAAGAGATTCATTGTTATCTGAAGTTGGTGATGATGACCTTGTGATGTGAATCGAGTGGTATTCCAGCATTCTACGGAGACGACAATTCTCCTCCTGGAGTATCTCCACTTCTCTTCTTAGAGCCCGATATTGATCACAAAACTCATCGGTAGTCCGTAGAGCTTCTTCCAACACAGGGAAGGAGTCGAGGCTAAGAGCGGGTGGTAAGGGTCCCTGCAAGTTATGAGAAAAAGAACGTCGAGTGTCAACAGATCCCACCAAGATTTGCTTGCTCCCAACAGCTTGCTGCTCTTGTTTTGATGGCACCCTCTTCACTTCTTCCTCCGAAAACCCCTTGCCCTTGTTGTTGGAGGCCATGGTGCTTCTAGACCGAAAACAGATCCTGGCAGAAAACAGCTCGAAACAAAACACGTCGAGGAAACGATATACGGACCTCCAGGGGTCCGGGGGATTATATAGCAAAAATTTTCACGACAAAAGGAATGTACCAGATCGAACCAGAGTCGGAAAGGGGTGACGAGGCGGCCAGACCATAGGTCGGCGCGGGCCCAGGTCAGGCCGCGCCGGCCTATGGTGGCATGCCCTCGTGCGTCTTTTCCACTCCGTTTCGATCTCGTAATTTTTCATATTTTCCAAAAACAGCAAAAATATTGTTCGGAAAGTAAATTGCGTACTTTTCATTACCGCATCTTGTTACCTATTCAAAGTCGAGTTACGTGACTTGTCAATTTGCCCTTTGATGAAAGCCTCCGGTGTTTCCACTTGAATAATATCAACATCAACATTATAAGAATCACCCGAGATATAATGCTTGAGTCTTTGTCCATTCACCACTTGCGTAGCATTGCCTTGGAGAGAGGTAATTTTGATTGCTCCTGAACGATACACCTCCTCGACAACATATGGTCCTTCCCATTTCGAGAGTAATTTCCCTGCAAAGAATCTGAGACGAGACCGATACAATAGGACTTTATCCCCAATATTAAATTCTCTTTTGATAATCCTTCTATCATGCCATTTTTTAACTTTCTCTTTAAAGAGCTTAGCATTTTCATAAGCTTCACTTCTCCATTCATCTAGAGAACTCAATTACAACAACCTCTTATTACCGGCAAGTTTAGGATCTTTATTTAATTCTCTAACTGCCCAATAAGCTTTGTGCTCTAGTTCTAAAGGTAAATGACAAGCTTTTCCGTAAACCATTTTATAAGGTGACATTCCCATGGGATTTTTATAAGCAGTTCTATAAGCCCATAGTGCATCCTTCAATTTACTAGCCCAATTCTTTCTAGTTTTATTAACAGTCTTTTGCAAGATAGATTTAATCTCTCTATTTGATAATTCTACTTGCCCACTAGTTTGAGGATGATAAGCGGAAGCAATTCTATGATTAATACCATACCTAGCAAGAGTTTTTCTAAAACCTCCATGAATAAAATGAGAACCTCCATCGGTCATAATATATCTAGGAACTCCAAATCTAGGAAAAATAATATCTAAAAGCATTCTTAAAGAGGTCTCACCATCAGCACTTTTTGTAGGTATGGCTTCCACCCATTTAGTAACATAATCAACAGCAACAAGTATATGAGTGTTACCTTCTGAGGACGGAAAAGGTCCCATGAAGTCAAATCCCCAACAATCAAATGGTTCAATAACAAGAGTATAATTCATAGGCATTTCATTACGTCTGGAGATATTACCAACCCTTTGGCATTCATCACAAGATAAAATAAACTTTCTCGCATCCTTGAAGAGAGTTGGCCAATAAAAACCTGATTGTAGAACCTTTTGCGCGGTTCTTTCTCCGGCGTGATGTCCTCCATAAGCACTACCATGACATTTACTCAATATCTCTTGTTGTTCATATTCGGGAACACACCTTCGCAGAATACCATCCACTCCTTCTTTATATAAGTGTGGGTCATCCCAGAAATAATGCCTCAAGTCATAAAAGAATTTCCTCCTTTGCTGAGCTGAAAAGGTTGGAGGCAAGTACTTGGAAACAATAAAGTTAGCATAATCAGCATACCAAGGACTGTCTCGCGAGCTCACCTTTATTACAGCCAATTGTTCATTTGGAAAACTATCATTAACAGGAACAAGATCATAAGCAATATTTTCCAATCTAGACAAATTATCAGTGACAGGATTATCAGCACCTTTCCTATCTACAATATGTAAATCAAATTCTTGCAAAAGAAGTACCCATCTAATAAGCCTCGGCTTAGCATCTTTCTTTGTCATAAGGTATCTAATTGCAGCATGATCAGTATGAATCGTAACTTTTGAATCAACAATATAAGATCTAAATTTATCACAAGCAAAGACTACAGCTAATAATTCCTTTTCAGTTGTAGCATAATTTCTTTGAGCAGCATCAAGAGTTTTACTAGCATAATGAATAACATTCAGTTTTTTGTTTACCCGCTGTCCAAGAACAGCGCCTACAGCAAAATCACTAGCATCACACATAATTTCAAATGGTAAATTCCAATCAGGAGGTTCAACTACAGGAGCAGTTGTTAAGGCTTTCTTTAGAGTTTCAAAAGCTTCCTTACAATCATCATCAAAAACAAAAGGTACGTCTTTTTGAAGAAGATTAGTAAGAGGCTTTGAAATCTTGGAGAAATCTTTAATAAATCTCCTATAAAACCCAACATGACCAAGAACACTACGAATACCTTTAACGTCCCTTGGATAGGGCATCTTCTCAATTGCTTCAACTTTAGCTCTATCAACTTCAATACCTCTCTCAGAAATTTTATGTCCCAATACAATTCCTTCATTAACCATAAAGTGGCATTTCTCCCAATTAAGAACAAGGTTAGTTTCTTCACATCTCTGCAAAACTTTATCAAGGTTTCGCAAGCAACTATCAAAAGAATTCCCATAGATGGAAAAATCATCCATGAATACCTCTACAATACTCTCGCAAAAACCATGAAAAATAGCAGACATGCATCTTTGAAAAGTAGCAGGAGCATTACATAAACCAAAAGGCATACGTCTATAAGCATAAGTTCCATAGGGACAAGTAAAAGTGGTTTTCTCTTGATCTTTAGTTTTAACAGCAATTTGTGAAAACCCAGAATAACCATCAAGAAAGCAAAAATGAGTATTTTTAGACAATCTTTCTAGCATTTGATCAATAAACGGTAAAGGGTAATGATCTTTCTTAGTAACTTTATTAACTTTTCGAAAATCAATGCACATTCTATACCCTACAACTACTCTTTGAGGGATGAGCTCATCATTATCATTAGGCACAACAGTCATTCCTCCTTTCTTGGGAACGCAATGCACAGGACTAACCCATCTACTATCAGCAATATGATATATAATACCAGCTTCAAGAAGTCTTAATACCTCATTCCTTACCACTTCATTCATCTTCGGAATTAGACGACGCTGATGTTCAACAACAGGCTTTGCATCATCTTCCATATTAATAGCATGTTGGCAAATAGAAGGAGAAATCCCCTTCAAATCATCAAGAGTGTAGCCAATAGCTCCTCGGTGTTTCTTCAATATTTCCAATAGCCTTTCTTCTTCAAACTCTGTAAGCTTAGAACTAATAATAACAGGATATATTTTCTTATCATCAATATGAGCATATTTAAGATTATCAGGCAGAGGCTTTAAATCAAAAACAGGATCTTCCTTTGGCGGCGGTGTTGTACCCAAATCTTCCACCGGTAAATCATGCTTGAGAATAGGTTGGCGAAGAAAAATTTCCTCAAGCTCATCTCTTTCTTTCCTAAAAACTTCACTCTCGCTATCCTCCAAATGTTGCTGCAAAGGGTTATTAGGAACAAGAACAATAGATGCACACTGCTCCATTTTAAAATCATTACTAGGCAAATCAGCTTTATAAGGAGTTTTGGTAAATTTAGAGAAGTTAAACTCATAAGATTCACCAGCAAATTTAGTCAAAATTTTCTCTTTCTTGCAATCTATAATAGCTCCACAAGTATTTAGAAAAGGTCTACCAAAAATGATAGGACAATAATCACTAGCAGCAGAACCAAGTACCAAAAAATCAGCAGGATATTTAATCTTACCGCATAAAACTTCCACATCTCGAACAATACCAATTGGAGAAATAGTTTCTCTATTAGCCAGCTGAATAACCACATCAATATCTTCAAGTTCACAAGAATCAATTTCGTGCATAATCTCCGTATAAAGCTCATAAGGAATAGCACTAACACTTGCACCAATATCACATAATCCATAATAGCAATGATCACCAATTCTAACAGATAGCATAGGAACACTAACTTGTTTGGGTTTATTAGGATGTGAAACAATATTAGAAGCATCTTCACAGAAAATAATATGACCATCCTCCACATTTTCAGTCACAAGATCTTTAACTATTGCAACCAGGTTCAACTTTTATTTGTTCTTCGTGTTCTACAAGTTTCTTTTCACTTTTATGAACCGCACTATTTATAACAGAGTACTCCTTCATTTTAGCAGGGAAAGGAGTTTTTTCAATATAAGCTTCAGGAATAACATGATCAGCAGTTTCAACTACAACGCATTTATTAATAGATGAATCAATTTTGTCTTTATACGGTTCATGATACTTATCAAAATTCTTCTTTGGCAATTCATAATGAGAGGCAAAAGCTTTATAAAGATTTGCAGCAACTTGAGAATCAAGACCATATGTAGCACTCATATTACGAAATTTATCAGTATCCATAAAAGCTTCAATGCATTTATAATCATAAATTATACCTGATTCTCTATCCTTGTCGTTCTCCCAACCTTCAGTATTTTCTTGGATCCGATCAAGAAGGTCCCTTTTAAACTCTTCTTTGTTGCGTGTAAATGATCCAGAACAAGAAGTATCCAGCAAGGTCTTGTCTTGAAAAGAAAGTCTTGCATAGAAATTATCAATAATAACATTACCAGGAAGCTCATGAATGGGGCATTTGAGCATTAAAGACTTCAATCTCCCCCAAGCTTGGGCAATACTCTCTCCATCATGAGGCCAAAAATTATATATGCGATTCCGATCCTTGTGAATTTCACTTGGAGGATAGAACTTAGAATAAAACCGGGGCACAATATCATTCCATTCAAGAGAATCCCCATTATCCAGTAATTTATACCAATGCGCCGCCTTACCAGACAGCGATATAGAGAATAGTTTCTTCCTCACTTTATCCATAGCAATACCTGCACACTTGAATAAACCGCATAATTCATGTAAGAACAATAAATGATCTCCAGGGTGGACAGTTCCATCCCCTTCATAGCGGTTATCCATAACACGTTCAATAATTTTCATAGGTATTTTATATGGTATCACTTCCTCACCTGGCGCCTCATCCACTACCGTTGCAGTAGTAGTAGATTTCCCAAATAGAAATTGAAGAGAAGATCTCTCCATAATGACTTATAGCAGCAGGCAGAAATAAAATCAGCACAAAGCGAAGTAAAGGTTTTCCTTACCAATTCCACTTACCAATAGCGCTTCACTCCCCGGCAACGGCGCCAGAAAATAGTCTTGATGACCCACAAGTATAGGGGGTGTATCGTAGTATTTTCGATAAGTAAGAATGTCGATCCCAACGAGGAGCAGAAGGTGTTGGCAAGTAGTTTCGATGAAGGATTCCCTGTAAATGCTCACAGACAAGTATTCAGGGGGTTTTGATGTAACAGTTGAATAAAGTACGAGTAAGTAAAGTGCGAGAGTAACAATTGCAGCGAGTGGCCCAATCCTTTTTAGCACAAAGGACAAGCCGGGTTGTTTACTTATAATGACCAAACGTTCTCGAGGACACACGGGATTTTAGTCTAGTGCTTTCGCTACATACGGCTAAATTATCTTCATTGTTATGATAAGTGTTGTGTGGGTGAACCTATGCTAATGTACCGCCCTTCCTAGGACTAATACATACTTGTGATTATACCCCTTGCAAGCATCCGCAACTACAAGAAAGTAATTAAGAATAAATCTAACCACAGCCTTAAACTCTGAGATCCTGCTATCCCTCCTGCATCGATATACCAACGGGGGTTTAGGTTTCTGTCACTCCGGCAACCCCGCAATTGGCAAACGAGTACAAGATGTATTCCCCTAGGCCCATAAAGGTGAAGTGTCATGTAGTCGACGTTCACATGACACCACTAGAAGAATAACACCACAACTTAAATATCATACCATTGAATATTACTCAACCATAGTTCACTACTAACAGTTAGACTTCACCCATGTCCTCAAGAACTAAACGAACTACTCACAAGACATCATATGGAACATGATCAGAGGTGATATGATGATGAATAACAATCTGAACATAAACTTGGTTCAATGGTTTCACTCAATAGCATCAACAACAAGTAGAAATCGATACCGGGAGAGTTTCCCCTATCAAACAATCAAGATCAAACCCAAATTGCTACGGTGGTGACGGTGTCCAGCGGTGGAGACGGCGGTGATGATGGTGGAGATGATGATGATGGTGATGGAGATGATGTCCAACTCGATGACGGTGACGATGGCGTCGATTTCCCCCTCCCGGAGGGAATTTCCCCGGCGGATTCCTGCCCGCCGGAGAGCTCTTTTCTCTCTGGTGTTCTCCGCCCCGCAGAGGCGGCTGCAACTCTTCGTGAGGTACCCTCTGTGGCTTAGGTCTTCGGGATGAAGGGTTTCGCGAAGAAAAGGAGGCGAAAGGGGCTGTGGGGCCCCCACACCACATGGTGGCGCGGCCAGGCCATGGGCCGCGCCGGCCTGTGGTCTGGCCCCACCTTGGGCCTTCTCAGCTCCTCCTTCTGGCTTCCTTCGTCATCTTGAAAAATAGGATTTTTGGTATAATTTCCTTCCACAGTTGATCTTCCGAAATATTGCGTTCTGACGGTGCTTTTTCCAGCAGAATCCTGGCTCCGGTGCTTGATCCTCCAATAATGATGAGACATGCAAAATAGATGAAATAACATAAGTATTGTATCCAAATATGAAATATATCAATGAATAACAGCAAATTATGATATAAAATAGTGATGCAAATTGGACGTATCACTAGGCATGCATGAAACTTGCAATACACCTAGATAGGTGAGCGCCATGCATGCAGGCGACAGTCCGCGGCAAGCAGCGCATGTAATGGTTGAAAAGTAAATTGGCACAGACAATGGGTAGAAGTAAAAGTAAAAGGAACCGTATATGCACATCAGCGCGGCAAGCAGCTTTGCCATTCGGATACATTCAATGATATGAAAAGTGAACTGCCACAGCCGATGGGTGCAGCGCGGCACCCGCTGCGTCTTGCTGCTCCTCGCTGAGACGTCACCTAGTGATTAGGACTTGAATCGATTACCAGCATGTTTTGGCGTGTGCTAAGCACATCGCGACACATGCGAATGGAGGCAGCATGAATCTCGAACGCTCCATCAGACGACAGTCAGAGGGGGGCAGTGCCACCCGGTGGCAAGAAATCCACACTCCTCTCTTATTCCCTCAATAGTTTTTGTAGCTTTGTTGGAATTTGAGAGAGAACATCTTTGTGGTGTTCTTGCCATTGCATTTGGTAAATTGGTTTGACTTCTCCGCGGTGATACGTGGAGGTGAAAGTTCGTGAGACATACAATTCGGGAGCTTGTTCCTCTTGGGTCTTTGGACCCTAGACGGCTTAGTGGTCTTTGTGGTGTTCTTGGGGCCTCCAATTAAGTTATGGAGATTACCTCAAGCTTTGTGCTTTGTGGCTTAGTGGTGTTCTTGGGGCCTCTAATTAAGTTGCAGAGATTCCTCAAGGGTAAGGACTTTGTGGCAATTTATTGGAAGCCTCCAATTAAGTTGCGGAGATAGCCCCAAGCTTTGTGCGGGTTCGGTGACCACCCTAAGGTTCCATAGTGGATCGCGGACATCCCTTTTGGTGGGAATTATCGAGGAGAATACGGTGGCCCTCGTGCATTTGGAGTGACTTGTCCTCCACACCGCTCCAATGGAGAGTAGCACTCACAAGAGTGTGAACTTCGGGATACATCATTTCTCCGCGTCACTTCGGTTATTCCTATACCCGAGCTCTTTACTTATGCACTTTGCTTTGTGATAGCCTTCGTGCTTGAAGTTATATATATTGCTATCACATAGTTGTTTGAATTGCTTAGCGTAAGTCGTTGGTGCACATAGGTGAACTCTAGTTATATAGGCTTTATGATTGACAAATTAAACGCTAGTTTTATTCCACATTTGTTAAGCCATATTCCTAAAAGTTTTAAACCGCCTATTCACCCCATCTCTATGCGGCATCCGTGTCCTTTCATATGCTAATTTTCCTACTACTTGGGTTGGTTTAAAACTTGCTATGCGTACTCGTTTTGTCCCTCCACATTATCAATGTGATTTGCTGAAAAAGTTGTCTCGCTTAGAACAAGGAAAAAATTATGTAGAAGACTATTATCAAGAATTGCAAACTGGCATGATTCGCTGGGGTATTGTAGAGGATAATGAGGCTATGCTTGCACGTTTCTTTGGTGGTTTGAATAAAGATATTCAACATATTTTAGATTATAAGGAGTACAACACTATTACTCGCTTGTTTCATCTTGCTTGCAAAGGTGAACGTGAAGTGCAGGATCATCAACCACCATGGAGAAGAGCTAATATTTTTGCTGATCGTACATCGTCATGGTCTCCGCGACAATCAGCGCCACCATCTGTGAAGTTGCACCGACACCTACTACCTCCAAGTACACCGCGCCTGCATCACGAGCATCACCTGCTGCAACTCCACCACAATTCGATGGTCCTCCTCGGAGTTCCTCTTTCATGGCCTCCCCGGGGAAGACGCGCGACATTCAATTTCGCAAAATACTTGGGCTTTGGACACATAGAGAGAGAATGCAGAACTAAACATGTGATGTTGGTGCGTGAAGATGGAGAATATGATTCTGCAAGTGACTTTGATGAAGATACATTGGCCCTTATTGCTGCACGTGATGGCGCCAATTCTGATTCTGAGAGAGAGATGTAGGTAATGGAAGCTGACACTACTGATCAGTACATGAGCCTAGTTGCACATCGTGTGTTGAGCGTGCAATTGAGCTAATCTGAGCATGATCAACACCACAATCTGTTTCAAACAAGAGACGTTGTAAAAGAGCGAGCTATACGGATCATCATTGATGGAGGGAGCTGTAATAATCTGGCTAGCGTTGATATGGTGGAGAAGTTTTCTCTCCCTACAAGACAGTGCACACAACCATGTTACATTCAATGGTTTGAGACCTCTCGGAAGCTCAAGGTAACAAGAACTACACGTGTGCATTTTACTATTGGTACATATTCTGATTTTGTTGATTGTGATGTTGTACCTATGCAAGCTTGTTATGTGTTACTTGGTAGACCTTGGCAATATGATAGAGAATCTGTTCATAATGGTAAAACTAATCAATATTCTCTTGTGCATGATGGAAAGAAAATTGGTCTCAAACCTATGACACCTGAACAAATTTTAAAATATGATCTTGCTAGAGTTACTAGAGTAAAAAACAAGGAGAAACATGAGAGTGAAAATCAGATTGCTGCTGCAGATTTTGTGCCACATAAGACTAATACTAAATCTAATTCGAGCCATGCTACTGAAATTCGTTTGAAAAATCCGTGTTTGCTTGCTAGCAAATCTGATATTGCTGAACTTGATGTGAACATTACTCAATGTTATGCTATTATTTGCAAAGAAGTTCTGTTTTCATTTGAGGATATGCCTCCTTCTTTGCCACCCGCGCTTGCTAACCTTTTGCAGGAATTTATTGATGTGTTTCCAAAGATGTTCCACCTGGATTACCGCCTATTCGTGGGATAGAACACCAAATTGACTTGATTCCAGGAGCTTCGCTGCCCAACCGTGCACCATATCGTACCAATCCTAAAGAGACCAAAGATATTTAGCGATAAATTCAGATTCTCCAAGATAAAGGTTACATTCGTGAGTCTCTGAGCCCATGTGTTATTCCTATTATCTTGGTATCTAAGAAAGATGGTTCTTCACGCATGTATACTTTGATGATATAACTACTATACTAAACCTGAACGATTTCGATTTTTCTCAGTTTTTTGGGATTTTTTTGGGCACTCATGCTGGTTGACACGTGTAATTCTGTGTGTCCCTTTGTTTTTGTGTACGTTTTTGGGGGCAGGTTGTACTTCTTTTTTACCGGCCTCCACTGTGATTCCTATTGGTTGGCCCCCTTTTGGTGTATGTAATGCTTTCTCCCCACCGCCTGGTCATTCGCTTGCGGGGCCCGCTTCCATCTGTTCGTGCGGAGTGGCCGGTGCTGTTTTATTGTCGCCGCGTCTCCTTCCTTCCTTTCCTTGCTCCGTCCGCTCTGCTTCAACTCCAACTGGTTTTCCATGCCCCGTCAATCGGGCCGGCGGCCTGCGCTCTTGCCTGCTAGCAATGGCGCTGTTCCTCATGTTGTTGGAGGCCCGCCTGCTGCAGATGCTTTTCCCGCTGGCCGCCGCCGCCGTGGTGGCCGGGTTGGTCGCGGGCGAATGGGCTCTCCTGTGGTTCCGCTGCCGTCCGGCGGGGATTCGGTCCGTCGATCTTCAGCGCGTTTCTACTCTGCTCAGTCTTCTGCCCTTATTGGGTCGCCCATGGCTTCTGTCCCTCTGTTAGGGTCCTCTGTTTCTGGTAATATTTACTGTTAGATTCCTTTGTTTTTGCTGCCATTTTTGATTTCTTGGTTCTCTCCTTTGTTTGTTGCTTAGTTATGTGTGCATCTTATGTTCTTTCTTTGGTGATACTTTGGTGCAATATGCAGGTCATGTTGCCGCTGATTCTTCCGTATCTGCATCTACTGCTCTTGCGCGTCGGCGTCGCGAAATTAGGATGGGTAAACGTCCCGTTCTATCGGACGGTATGTCTTTTAGATTCCATCGATTAATGAATCACCTTCCGTTTGTAGAATATTTATTTATTACCGTCAGCTTTCAGTGTTTTTTCAGTCGGCACATCAGTACGTTTGTTAAATCTTGCTTATTCAGTTATGTTGAATGTATGTGTCCTACCATATTCATGGCTTTACAAGTGTTGTAATGAGTGGAATGGGGGTCTTCTTTGCTTTAGGTGAGAACCATGGCAGCCGGCGTTGTGTCATAGATGAACGAATGAATTGTTCGTCAGTAAAAGGTTATGGCATAATTTTTGTTGACTGCTGGTCTTTTCTCCGCAGCCAAGCAATACATATGTGTGCATTCAGTTGTCTGTTAGTTTTCAAGTTTTACTATGATTTAGTGTGATTTTCTTTATCATAACCATTCTGTTTTCGCTTATTCAGTTATCTGGAATGTATGTGTGCTACCATATTCATAGGTTTACAAGTGTTGCACTGAGTGGAATAGGGGTCTTGCTTGCTTGAGGTGAGAACCATGGTCGACAACTATGAATTGTTTGTCAGTAGAAGGGTATGGCTTAATTTTGCTTGACTGTTGGCTTTACCTCTGCAGCCAACCAATACATATATGTGCATTCAGCTGTTTGTTAGTTTGCAAGTTTTAGTATGGTTTAGTGTGACTTCCTTTATCAGGACCATCATGTTTTCAGTACAGGTACATGGGGTTCTTAGCTTAGTAACAGAAAGTTTTGTCATAGGAGAATTTTATTCTGTAGTTCACACATCAGTTTTTCAGGATACATGTGATGGTTTTTTTGATTAATATACATTTCTACGTATTAGGATAGAGTTGTTTCTGCCTTTTTATGATCGGATGCGTTATATGGGGGTGGGGTTGGAATTATAGACCAGGGGAGGCTATGGGGGTAGAGGTCTCAACGTATTTGCAGTTAAACACCTTATTGTAGCTGTTCTTCGATAGGTCTATCAGACATGCAGTAACACAGATAATCCAAGTTTTGGATGTTGTGGTTTCGGTGGTGATTCAGACGAACTGCTTGAGATTGTTTGTAGTGGCAGCAGTATTGTCTAGATCTAGCTTTTTTCAGACCTATGTAGCCTGCTTGCAGTGAAGAGTTATATGGTGTATGGGTTCGAGGGTTACACACTGGTCGTATCCTGTATCCTTTCGCTAGCATTTCTTGGTCATATTATCATTGGTGTTTTGTCTATCCCGGAACGCTAGCCAAACGAGGAATTTATGATGAAGTGGTATGAAAGCACGTCAAACCCATTTATATCTGTTCCATATTAACCCCCTGTTGTTCAGCAGTGTACAAAATGTTTTGGGGTGGGTGGTTTGCGTGTTATCACCATAAACCTTGCTTCTCCCTGCGTGTCGGTACTTGCTTTAGTAGAGCTCAACATATCGATAATAGGTTGCAATTGTAGCTCACGACTTCAGCAGTGAAGGACAGAGGTTGAATCATTTCAATTCTACCGCCTGATGACGTGAGTCTTCCCATCCAACTTGGGAGGTGCATGTGGGTCTTATTTATTACTGGTTGTAGCAGTTGTTTTGATATTTTCTTTACTGAGAGAGGGATAGCTAGATATGTGTAAGGCGGTTTAGCGATGCTACAGTCCAGAACTGAGGCAGCATTGGATACATGTGATGTTGCTGTAGTTTTTTTACTATGTTGATTCACTTATCTAACTCTCTGTGTGCCACAGTATTTAAACCTGGACAAATGCTATGTGAGCAATTGAAGGGTTTTGCTTGCTCCACCGACAGCCAGGTTGACAAGGTTGTGCTCTATATGGACGAACGCATTGTTCGACAGTAGAAAGCTATAGCTTTAGTTTTGGTAATTGCATGTTCTTCTTCTAAGGCTGTATGTGTGTCGCGGTATTTACACTTCTAGAAATGCTATAGTTGGTAGACAAAGGGTTCTGGTTGTTTTTGTTCAGATCTGTGGCTGATAATGTCATGTACAAAGTTGTAGATTTAGTTTTGTTGGTTCTGAGGCTTTTCCCCGTTGCCGCTTATCATATGTGTGTAAATTAAGATGTTCCTTTACTTCGAGGTTTTATTATGGTTTAGTGCCGCTTCCTTCAAGAAAACCAGAATTTTGTCGCTACATCTACATGCTGTTGGTGAGCTAACAATAAAAACTTTTCTCTTTGGAGAATTTTTGTGCGAATAGCACTTTTTTCAGAGATACTGGCCCTTTTTATCTATGTTGTTTGTTGACTGGCGAAAGTGTTTGTCTGTACTTCCGGCGTGCTCTCTTGATTTGTTGGTTTTTTATTCTTTGATTTATTACATTGCTTTTCTAATTGTTTGTGCTTATTTTTTTAGCAGGGGATTCTTCGGTTAGCATGTCAATGCCTGCTCCTACTTCTTTGGTGCCTACTGCCTTGTCATCTCGCCTTCCAGTGCACTATAGAGCCTCTTCTGCTGTGTTGCCTCATTTCAGTCCTTCTTCTTCTCCTGCTGGGCTGCTGTCAGTTGATTCTGCTTTTCAATCTGTTGTCATACCGGATGTGCCCTATGTTCTTGGGCCTGCATGTTCGTTAGTGACTGGTTACCTGACACCATCTGGTAGGTTTGTTTCTTCTCCTGCTGTTTCTAATATTTGTATGACATGTGCTATTGTTAAATGTTTCTACGCTTTTCCGAATCTTGCTTTGCAGTGTTTCCTCTACCGTTTGCTGATGGTAAACAAACGTTGGTCAATCGTCGTAGAAGGTTGGTCCTTCACGCCTTCCAGCGTAAAAGAGCCAGAGGTCTGTTCTTCTCATCTCTTATGTTGTTTCTCTTTGTTGTTCATTTTCTAATTTCTGCCTACTCATTTGGTGTTCTCTTACTGGTTTCTTTTATGTAGTTCCTCTCGATGGTCCGCCATTACCGACAAGCGTATTGCCTTGTTCAAAGGTTGGCGATAGATTCCTTTCGTTACATTTTGTCCTTCTTTTCGTGTACCTATTTGTTTGTTTCATTATTTCCTTCTGGTTGTCTTTTGTAGCTTTGGCGCCTGAGCGTTCATACTACGGTGCTCCTGCTTATCGGTGTGAGAGATGCGGCGCGCTGTTCTGGTTCTTTGAACGGTGTAAAAGATCGTCTATTGGAAAAGGCCGGTTGCCGGTTTTCTCCCGTTGTTGTCTTCGTGGAAAAGTGTCGTTGCCACGTTTTAACGATTGGCCTTCTCCTCTTAAGGAGTTGCTTTCTTTTAGTTGTGGCTCCGCTTCTACTCATTTCTATCGCCTTATTAGGCATTATAATTCCCTGTTTGCTTTCACGTCTATGGGTGCTGACATTGATAGATCTGTTAATTCTGGAGGTGCTCCCTATATTTTCAAGATGTGTGGTTCAGCTTACCATCGGATTGGTTCTCTTTTGCCCCATGAAACAGATCCTCCAAAGTTTGCACAGCTCTATATAATAGATTCTGGTGATGAAGTCCAGAAACGTCTTGATCTGTTTGGGCAGGAAGATATCGCTGAAGGCAGCTGCACTGAATCAGCTGATCCGCTAATTGTTAAAGAGCTTACTGAAATGCTTGATCATCACAACCATTTGGTTGGGCAGTTCAGATTTGCTCGATGAAGGTTACAGTCTCCTAGGTCTGAAAATGTTACCATCAGATTTTTCGGTGATGAAGGTGGATCACATGGAACCCGTTTTTCTGGCCCGACTGCTTGTGAGGTTGCTGCTTTGATAGTTGGTGATTTGACACCTGAGGTGAATCGTTTTGATGTCATCGTTGAGACTAACTCGCATGAACTAAGGCGTGTGCCTCCTTTAAACCCTTCTCTTATGGCTCTGCAATATCCGCTGCTTTTTCCATATGCTAACAAGGGCTTCCATCTGGGGATTAAATATGTTAACCGGTCTTATTTGTCTGGTCAAATGACATCACGACAGGTCTCTGCACCTTCCTCTTCTTCATCTTCCACGCTAGATGAAACTGGTTTGTCGCCTCGGGACGAGGTGTCTATGATGGAATACTATGCATACTACTTCTACTATCAACAGCATGAGCCTAATCCTTACACATGTTGTGGCCGGCTTAGCCAGCAAATTATTGTCAACGCTTATTCTTGTGTTGAGGCAGGCAGGCTAGCTTATCATTTTTTAAATCAAAAGACCCTTTGTTCTGAGACGTATCAGGGGATCACAGATGCCATGGGTGAAGGTAGTTCTACTGGAAAAAATATTGGTGTTGAGTACATACTTCATTCTAGCTTTACTGGTGGTCCTCGATATATGGTTCAAAATTACCATGATGGTATGGCTATCTCTCGGGTACATGGTGCGCCGGATCTTTTTATTACTTTCACATGTAATCCTAAGTGGCAAGAGATTACTGATGCTTTGTCCTTAGAGCCTGGACAGTCTCCATCGGATCGGCCAGATATTGTTACACGGGTTTTCCATATGAAATATAATGAGTTCCTTGCCGATGTGAATAATGGTAATCTCATTGGGCCTATCAAAGCATGTGAGGCCTTCTTTGTATTACTTTATCTTCTTCCTTTCAGTCCAATGTATCTGTCGACTGTTCTATGGGCCTCTCTCATGTCTATGGGCCTTACTGTTTTCTTCGGTTTTTTATATATTATTTCCATCTTATTTGTTTGCACTGGTGTTATCTCCTTTACAGATTTATATGTTGTGGAATTTCAGAAAAGGGTTCTACCACATACACATACTCTCATATGGCTGAAAAAAATATCCAGGAACCTTCTTCCGCGCTGATTGATGGTTTTATTTCTGCTGAACTTCTGGATCCTGAGAAGGACCCCTTAGGTTATGTTCTTGTAGACGAATTCATGGTGCATGGTCCCTGTGGTGATTTAAACAAGAGATGCCCTTGCATGAAAGAAGGAATTTGTTCTAAGCGTTTTCCTAAGGCTTGTAATGATGAAACGTTGGTAGATGACAAAGGTTTCCCTGTTTATCGTCGGCGAGATGACGGTTGTTTTGTTCTTAGGAACAAGGGCGCTGTGAAGCTTACCAACAAATGGGTTGTTCCTTATAACCTAGGGTTGCTAAAAAGGTTCCAGGCCCATATTAATGTAGAATGGTAGAAAAACCAATTTATTGAAGTACCTTTTAAATATGTTACAAAGGGACCTGATGTTGCCCGTGTTCGGTTTGAGACTCAGTCTAATTCTGTGACATCTGCTGGTCCTACTATATCTTGTGGTAGAAATGAAATAGAGGAGTTTGTTAAGTGTAGGTTCGTGTCAATTTTCCTTGTTCTTAGGTTTGCTTATCTTATGCATCTATTTATTGGTTTCTTCCTTGGTATATCATATGCACTGTTTTTTCTTTCTTTTGCAGATATCTCTCGGCATGTGAGGCCTGTTGGCGCATGTTTGGATATGATATCCAAGGTAGGCAGCCTTCTGTTGAGCGCCTTGTTGTGCACTTGCCCGGCATGAACAGAGTCATTTTTCATGAAGATGATCCTTTGGTTTCTTTAGTGGAGAATTCGCTTCGTTACAAAACGATGCTGACTGAATGGTTTGCGGCTAATCAAAACCACTTGGATGCCAGGTCGTTGACCTATTTGGACTTCCCTACTTCTTGGGTTTGGGATGCTCCCAATAGGGTGTGGAACAAGAGGGTTGAGAAGAGGAAGATTAGTAGCAAGATTGGAAGAATATACCATGTACATCCAAGCTGTGGAGAACTATTCTTCATGCGTATGCTGCTATTGGTTGTCACTGGGGCCACTTGTTTTGAGGATCTCCGCAGGTACAATGGAACATTGCACGATACGTTCAAGCAAGCTTGCTAGGCTCGAGGACTTGTGGGTGATGACAATGAGTGGTTCAATCTATTCGAGGAAGCCATTGTATGGGCAACTCCTTTTCAGCTGAGGCACCTGTTCATGACGGTTTTGCTGTATTGTGAGGTTATCAACGGTAATACTCTGTTTGATCGGTTCTGGTCTAGCATGGCTGAGGATATATCTTATAGAATTAGTACTTCTCTTGGAGGATATGTTGTGCCTGATGTTTACATCCAAGATGAGTTACTGAAGGAGTTGTCAATTATATTCGCTAAAAATGGGTCTTCGCTTGCTTCATTTAACATATCTCCACGCTGTCTGCCAGTGAATAGAGGATCTTACAACAGACTGATAGCTGAGGAGACACAGTCTGATGTACATGATTTGCAGGTCCAAGGAGAGTCTATGCGTGCACAGTTAAACTCTGGTCAACGCATTGTTTTTGGTCAAATTATGCATTCAGTTGACAAGCAAACACCAAAAATCTTTTTCGTTTCTGGTAATGGTGGAACTGGAAAAACATTTCTCTGGAACTGTGTTGTTACAGTGCTCCGGTCGGAGCGTCGGGTTGTTCTTGCTATTGCATCTTCTGGAGTAGCTTCTTTATTATTGCCTAATGGTAGGACTGCGCGTTCCCGCTTCCGGATTCCGATAGATGCCACAAATAAATCTCAGTGTAATATTTCAAGTGGTTCCAGTATGGCTTTATTACTTGAGGAAACCAGTTTGATTCTCTATGATGAAGCTCCAATGACAAGCCGCTATTGTTTTGAAGCTCTTGATCGTACTTTAAGAGATGTCCTCTCTTGCAATGATGCCAGTAAGTCGTCTCTTCCTTTTGGTGGAAAAACTGTTGTGCTTGGAGGTGATTTCCGTCAAACTCTTCCGGTGATTGAGGGGGGTTCGAGGAATGAAATTATCGATGCATCTCTTATTGCGTCACCGCTTTGGCGTCATGCATGTCAGCGTGCTGAGTTTAAAAGAGAATATGCGCCTCAATCGACCTGGTTTATCATGTTTTGAGCGTGAAGAGCTTTCTATTTTTTCGCAATGGATATTAGATGTTGGCAATGGTGACATCCCAGGGCATGCAAGAGATGGAGAAGATTATGGTTCTTGGATAACAATTCCTGATGATCTTATTCTGCGTCCTACCTCCTCCAACGTAGATGCATCAATAGAGAGTGTTTATGAGTCTTTTTTCTTCAACTATTCTTCTGCTCAGTACCTTGCAGACCGTGCAATTATGTGTCCAACAAATTCAGTCGTCGATGAAATCAATGATGCTGTTTTCACCTGTGTGCCTGGCTGTTCTAGGAGGTATCTAAGTTGTGACTCCATATCAAAGTCAGCTGACCATGTTTCTGATGCAGAATTACTATGTCCTCCAGAATTTCTTCACCCAGTGAAACCTAACAATTTTCCTCACCATCAGCTGGACCTGAAAGTTGGTGTTCCTGTTATGATTGTGAGAAATATCAACCAATCATTAGGCCTCTGCAATGGCACTCGGTTGTTAGTTGTGCGGCTAGGCGAAAGAGTGCTAGAAGCAGAAATAATTACAGGGTCGCACAAAGGCAACCGGGTCTGCATTCCAAGGATTGTTCTCAATTCTGTTGACTCTAAATGGCCATTTACATTGCGCCGCTGCCAGTTCCCCGTCCGTTTGTGTTATAGCATGACCATAAACAAGAGCCAAGGGCAGACACTTTCTAAGATTTGTGTTTATTTGCGGAACCCTGTGTTCTCTCATGGTCAGCTCTATGTCGGGGTGTCACGGGCTACTTCGCGGAAAGGTCTTAGGCTTCTGATCGAAGATGAGAACGGTAAACCAACTGATAGGACAAAGAATATAGTCTACAAAGAAGTTCTCATGAGTGTTCTGTAGGTTTTGAGAAAGAAGGTAATGTTTTTTATATCTGTTTCATTGTTTTTTTCCTTGTGATTTGTTCCTGTGTATGTTTTTCCTTCCTGTAGTAAGGTCTGTTTTTTTTTCAGGTAGCCAACGTTTTCTGCAGTGTTCACAGATCACTTCTGCGGTCTCTGCCTTATTTTGGCTCATCGATGGGTCATTATGTCATCTGTTTGTTGACCCTGTTCTATTTCCTTTTCTTTGAATATGTTCTTTGTACGTGCTCTCTGCTTCTGTGTGCTGTACGTACTTATTATATGTTATCTATGGGAATACCTACTATATGGTGTGCTTTGTGAGCATACGTGTACTTTCTGCTCTGCTTCAGATATGATCGTACTGTTATTTTTCAGTTCATTCTTTTTACCCGTGTGCCTCTGTGGATGACATCATGATTTTCTACTTAGGAATTTCGTCAAATGGTTTAGTTGTTCTGCTTTCATGTTGCATAGTGCTTCTTATTCTACGCTGCTTTACTACTTGCTGACACAGGACGAGGAACTACAGATAATCAGCACTTGTTTACTGACTTCAATTTCCTGAGATACTCAAATATCTGAATTTTTTTCGTTTGTAGTGGGGTCTAATCTGTTGCCGCATGCTTCTTATTCTACTATGCTTTACCACTTGCTGACACAGGACGAGGAACTACAGATAATCAGCACTTGTTTATTGACTTCAATTTCCTGAGATACTGAAATATCTATAAAAAAATCGTTTGTACCGGGGTCTAATCTGTTGCCGCATGATACGTGTGTTGGAATGAAGCACCCAAAAGGGTCCCCTTTTGCTGTCCAACGGTTTGTACTCCTTTACCTGTGAGTACAGTAGAGGGCTAAAAATGTTCTCTTGGATTAATAGCATACATTTAGTATATGTGCATTCCGTTTCAAATTGTCGTTTCCTCCTTTTGTGAGCTCAATTTGAAACAGCTAAAGAAGCAAACGCTATGGATTTATTGCAACTAGCTGAGGAAGTAAACATTATGGATTTACTGCAACGTTTTTTTCCTTTCATGGTCTTTCCAGTTACTTGTTTCTTTGTTTAAAAAGGTTTGTGTACTGTATTTCACTATCGATGTGGACTTCTATACTCAAGTTCTTTTATTAGTGGGAAAATATAACAAATGGTAATACAGAATTACATATCTAATGCAATGAACTTTTGTTGTTACGATTTGCAAAGTTGAACCTATCGAGACACCGATTGATGATACACGTAATTTATGTATATGAGGTCCACATGAAATTATTTGGATAGAGCGAACCTGGAGATTTAGAAGATCAGCTTTTCATATATTATAATGTCGTTATGTTTTCTTAGTCATAATTTGAGATTTTTTTCCCATAATATTGTTTGGCTCATAACCTCCTTATGGAAGTAGAGGAGGTCACTGCTGGTTATGTGAACACAAGGAGTATACCATAGAGTTAGAGACCAAATTAAGAGTTGAGATTTTATATCAGTATGTTCGAGAAATTGATTGAAATTCTATGGATGTTCGTGTTAAGAAGTTGGGTATCCTTCAAATTCTCGACAGTAGATGATTTTTTTCTTCAACCACGACAATGATTACAGTAGATGGAAAAGATAGTTGATTTGCAGTAAGTTAGATGCTGTCAATTGAAGGGCTGCGGTTACCTTGGGCCTATGTGTGTCCATGTAAGTTCCTTTAGTTTGAGTTTTCTTCACAAATTTTTGAACTGTTATTTTTTTTGTTAGGTCTGACAGGTAATTAGGTATTTATAAAAGGTGCAAGAAATTTGAGTTTTACTAACAAGAAGTTCGAATAGAAGACTTCTTGCACTACTTATGTTGCACCATTCCCTAGATATTTCAGATTAAAATGGAGCTACATAGGGAAAATGAGCACTATGTCAGCAAGTTATATGATGTTGTATTGTTCAAGTGAATCAAACACTACAGCTATAGGCCGTACCATTTATTTAATCATCATAGGTAATGGGAATTTGGTAATCAGTTATCTACATGGTACCGTCCCATCGCTTTCCAGCTAAAGATGTCCACTTGGGCTCCTGCCATTGGCCCAATCGGCGGATGTCACTCAGCTTCTCGCCACCACTCCTCAGCACCCGCGTGCCCACATTGGAGAGGGAGGCGTAGAGGCTCACTAGCCTATCCCACCGGTGTGCCCCGCCTGCAACTCACTTGCTCCCTACATCACCAGAAAGGGAGCACTGCGTGGGTCCAGTGGAGATTTCACTGCTGCCTCTTCCATCTGTGCGAACATATTTTCACCCACGCCATATCCAGTGGCCGACGAGGGGGTTGTGGCCTCTGCATTCTGTCTGCAGCTGCCACCCTTTTATCGCCCACATTAAAAAACAAACTGAACAACAACATTGGTACAATGCGCCTGTCGCTATGCTATTGTGCCCTTACCTCTTGCCTAACGACACCTCTCTGGATTTCTCTATGCTGTTTACCTGATATAGATGGGGCGTCTCGCTCTAATATCTCCACCTCCTGTCGCTCCCAGTCCTACATGGATCACTCTAGCGCGGCGTCGATGGAGAGGGTGTTGTTGGCAGGCACCAAGTCCTTCAGCGACCTAGCGATCGCCTTCTCCACCGCGGCAACCTCGGCGCGCTGGGCTTCCTCCTCGACGAACTGGTTCGCAGCGGCCTCCTTCTTCGACGATTTCTTCTTTTGCCCGTGTGATGGAGAGGAGGTGAGTTGGTCGCGGATGATGAGGGCGCTGTCGTTGCGCCCTCTGGTTGGCGGTGGTGAAGCCGACTCATTGACGAAACGCGGTGTCACTGCTTACGACCGCCCTTCTCCACCTCCCGCCAGGAACAACGCCAACGGCCGCCGCCTGTGGTGGAACGCGTCTGGCCGCACCCTAGAGAATGCGCTCGCGAACATCGAGGGAGGGAACTCCCCCGTTCCGGGGATGCCGCCCCAGAGGCGGCTATCGTCTCGCGCCGACACGGTGGTTCCTAGACGTCGAGGAGTCCTATTTTTACCGTTGGGGCCATAATTCTACCATCGTCATCCATCTCACACCGTGCCATCCCCTCGCTTTCCAACTAAGGATGCTCCCTTCGATTTCATGTACCGATTTAACCTTCACCTGATATAGATGGGACGTCCGCCTGTGCTATCCAACAATTCAATCTGACCTTCTATTTTTACCGTTTTCACCATGATTCTAGCATCGGATTCCATCTGACACGGTGGCATCCCCCTCACTTTTCAGTTACGGATGCTCACTTGGATTCTATGTAGCAATTCAATCTAACCTTCTATTTTTACTGTTGTCACCAAAATTCCTTCATCGGACGCCATCTGACACGGTGGCATGCTTTCGCTTTTCGGCTAAGCATGCTCATTTGGATTCCTACCTCAATTGGCGGATGCTACTCGGCTATCGGCCACTGATCCTTAGCGCCAGCGTGCCCCCATTGGAGAGGAAGATGTCGAGTCTTACCGGCTTCTCCCACCGGTGAGTCCTCTTGCCCGTGTGGCTGATGTGCTCCCTAGCATGTTTTCCTCCGCCCTCTTTCATCCGCCTTAATGTGTTTTCCTCCTGGCATCTCCTATGGCCGATCAGGGGGTTGCGACCTCTGCATTGTGTCCACACATGTCACTTTTTCGCTGCCCACATTAGAAAACAAGCTTAACAGCGTCATTGGTACAATGCGCCTATCGCTATGCCGCTGTGTCCTCACCTCTTTCTTACCGACACCGCCTTCGATTATTGGCCCTAGCTTCACCACCACTGTTTTTGCTGAGTTGAGATGCCAAACCATAGCAACTGCATCAGCGCTAGCGGGGACAAGTGTTTATATCTAAGAGACAACATACGTTGGAGAGTTGAACATTAGGAAAAACCATCACAATTGCGACTAAGATCTAAATAAACCACCACTTTCCATATTTTCAGCAAAAAACACCAGTTTGGTGTAACAATGTGACAAATACCCATCGCTCTGTGAAATGAGGATGTTTTAGCGGTTTTACCACCAAAATGACAGATTGGGTCCATTGTCAGCCTCACATGTCAGATGTTGTCCACTCCGCATGACCCATGTTAGAGGAAGAGATGATCAGAAACCTATCGACCTTTGCTATGTGGATATACACATGTCGCCCTTTAAACACTTGTGAGCCCCAACAGGTGACACGCCTACCCTAATATTTGTTGATCCACCGATGTATCTATGCTGCGGCTGTTCGATACTGATTTGAGAATTTGTTTTTACCTGTCATCATCAAACCAGCCACCGGCGGATCAATCTAGCGTCGCTAGGATCTTGCCACCCCTGCCTTCAACCCACCAAATAAACTTTCTATTGTCCATGATACGATCTACCAACTTGCAACCTTCTTGGCTGTAAAGATACAACCTATGAATTTTCTACGCTGTGTACATGTTCTTCTCCTTTTTAAACAGGCTGTCATTCATACTGCATCAATAGAGTTCCATTTTATTATATGTGAGTCCATAGAATTGTCACGTTTTAGTTCATAGGTATAAACAGGTAAAAAAAGTCCTGCTACAAGCCCACAGGATGCTTATCTCTATGTTGTGTACTTTGGTGCTAGCCCACCTTTTGCCTATAGTTTCTGCGGCCCAATAATCGATTGTCAACTTCTTTAGCCCACTTAAGTTCCATCGGATGTTGAGGACGAATTTTCACCAACCCTCATGGTGAGTCATTGACGCCACGCGTTCGCCGCCGATGCACTCCAGGCTACACGTGTGCTTGCGCCGCATCGATGTGTCGACTTTCCGCCTCCGCAGGTTTATACGCCCTGGTCGGCCTCCTCTGCTGATTCACTTCTTCTTTCCAGGTTGTTCTCTCGGTTCTTCCTCTCCTTTCTTCCAGATCTCTTCTTCCCCATGATGCCCAGTCTCTTCCTTATTCTCTTCGATTTCTCTGTGCAGAGTGGTGACCAAAGATGGACTGCACGGCTCTGAAGGATCTTGGTCCGGACTCATTTCGAGCAAAGATTAGGGTTCGATTTGCTAGAGTCTGGGAGTTCCGAAGCCCAGATAAGGCAGCTTTGTATACTGTTGATTTCGTGGTGTTGATGGACATGTAAGATTTTCTTACTTTGCTTTTTCACCTGCCATATTGTTTAGATTTATCTTTTGTATCTGTTTACCAATGTTCCAAGCTCTGAATGATCCCTGTCCCAGGCTCTTGACCACCCTTTTTTTTGTGGCCTGATGTACCCTTTTAGATAATCCTGTGTGGCACATTTTAAAATTTTCTCCACTTTGGCACCTGCCATATTGTTTAGATTTGTCTTTTGTATCCGTTTAGCAATGTTCCCAGCTCTGAATGCTCCCTGTCCCAGGCTCTTGACCACCTTTTTTTTTGTTGTGGCCTGATGTACCCTTTTAGATAATCATGTGTGGTACATTTTTAAATTTTCTCCACTTTGGTTCACCTATGTTGTTCAGCTACCGTAGATAAGATATTCCCTAGATAAACTTTTCACTAATGAACATGAACAGACCGTGTTCCTTTTCGATTTAGTCATCTATACTTTGTTGCCATGGTCGATTTAATCTGTTAGTGCACTGTGTTCCTTTTTTGTCCATTTATTTAATGCTACATTTGTTCACACCACTCCATTGTCTTTCCATACATCGAATTCAGTTATAAATTTGTATAGGTTAGTTTTGCTTACTGCAATCACCCAAACAATCTATCTGTATTCCATGTGCATCAGGTGTTATAGATTTAACACATTTTTTATATTCTTTCAAGATATGTTTACTTTCAATTATATGTGCTGCTGCATCTGAAAAGGTGTATATGTTTACATTTATTACATATTAGTAAGTCATATGGTCTCCGTGCCACTTGTCTTATGCTACGTCATCATTCACGTGATTCAGCCATAACTTCTCTTGTAGTTTTTGCGATATTAGTTGCTTCTTTCCCATGGTGATAAATGATTTCACCTTGACATAAAGTATGTCTGTTAATCATCTGCATCTGCTCATTGTGCATATTCTCATGTGCCTATAGCGCCTCCTTATTTTCTTCTTTTTCTTCATGTGATGACGTATGTATGTTGGAGTTTTATTCTTATTTTTTTAATTAGCGGTGTATGAACCAAATCCTTAGACTGTGGGTGCCTTAGTAAGCAAGTTACTGCGAATATTTATTCCTTTGTACAGGCCAATAGGTTAGCATATCATTTTTTTAAAGCAACAACCTCTGTAGTTTGAGATGTAATCAGGGCATTACTCATGCTGTTGCGGAAGGGCTACTGCGAAAAATCTGAGTGTTCAATACATACTTCGTTCGAGTTTCAGTAGCGGTCCTGGGTATATGGTCTTAACTCTGCCATAATTTGCAGAAATCCACAATGGAAGGTTGGATCCTAGGAAAGAGATGGGAGCAGTTTAAAGATCTGATAAAAGAAGGATCAGTCTACACTGTTGAAAAGTTTGATTTGGCCAAACCAAAAAAGAACTATCGTTCAGTGGATAATCCTTTAAGGATCTGTTTCACTTAGAGGACAAAAGTGGCAGAGATTGTGCCACCGCCTGAGAACTTTCCTATATTTGCTTATACTGCTCTTCCCTTGAGCATGTTATCAGATCGAGTTGACAGTGTTATTACCTTATCTGGTACACACACAACCAGATGAAACATTAGTCCATCCTGCTACTATGTTACATTCCTATAGCTAATTTTTTCTGCATGCACGCGCAGATGTGGTTGGCCTGGTGAACAAGGTGACGCCCCTACTACTTCCTCCATCTGGAAAAGCTAAAAGCCATAGGCGACAGCTATATATCACAAATGGCAGGTGAGTCTTCCTGATAGTGCTAATTTTATGTGCTATAGTGTTACCACTCTTTAATTTGTTTTCATTGGACCTCATAAAGCACACATGCTACTGTTACATTGTGGGGAGAACAAGCTGATTTGCTTGATGTCGATGAGCTGATAGCGGCATCAGCTCAAGGGCCAATTATAGTTCTTTTTGTTGGCATGACAGTTGGCGAGTATTCAGGTCAATATCTATCATCTTCTTCTTCGTTTTCAGTACCTGTGATCTTCTTCTTCATTTTTGCTCCTCGTTCCATCTCCATTCGGTTCATGATACCTACATTATTTCTTCCTCTACAGGTTTACTTGCCCTTCAGAGTACGTCAGTAACAAGATGCTATGTAAATGCACCACTCCCAGAAATTGCTGATGTCCGAGAAAAGTATACTGCATCATGAGCTCATCTCCATTATTTGTTTTTTCCTATTTATTGACCATCATTCATGTTTTGCATATCTTCCAGGACAAAGGATCTTCCATACCACATAGAGTGGCACACTGGAAAGACCAAAAATGACGCTGAGCCAATACCTTCATCGATCACAGAGATATCAACGTTTGAACCAAATGATATCATGGTCCGCCCATACTGTTTCTAAATTGTGTTCTAACAATTATAACATACCGTCATGTCTATCCAACGATCTGTGTTCATACATCTATTGTGCCCTATCTGTGAACTCCCACTGCTAGCTTACTTCTTATTCATACAACAGTACTAATCTACATATGTGTTCTGTTTTGGTACAATTGAATTTTCTTCATGTTCACTTACCTTCTTTTTTTATGATAGCACGAAAAAACAACTATTCTCTACCATGTTATGGACACCAACAAATTATTTGTTTAAGATTTTTGTACCGATATTTTTCTTATATTTATTGTATTGCAGTATTATACTAAACAAGCTCGGTATGTTCACTCCCTGTTGCCAAACTCAAACTTACTCCTACATATCTCATCCAGTAATTATGTAATGAAATTCTCTATCTTTGGGGTCCTCCATAGTGTTATCACAGATTATTCTTTTTGGTGTTATTCTTTCTGACAAAATACATGGCTTTTTACACTGTATAAATGCTTTTCTCCTCTTAACTAATCTTTCTCCTGTGCATAACTAGGGAATGCGTTACAAAATTTCTTTCAAAATCACCGAGATCCATGAAGGCGATGGGTGCTATTATATGAGTTGCACAGACTGCTGGAAAAAATTGATCCCAGAAAGTGGGAGCTACAGGTGTCCTGATTGCACCACAACTGTACCTTTACCAAGGTGAGCATACTTATATTCAGCCTTTCTCTTATTGGTCCTATACCTACTGTGCTTAGACTTATAATTTCCTCATGGAGAATACTGACACATTCTTTACATCTCTTCTGACACTAACTTATCAGGTACAGGTTTGTCGTCCGAGCAGTTGATACCAACTCAACAGACAAAGATGATGCAAAATTTGCTGATCTGTATTTCTTTGGCCCGAGAGGAGAAGCTGCCGTTGGACAAAAAGCGCTATCACTTCTTGCAAGTGTTAATGAGCAGCCTACCAGACTACCAGATGACCTGCTCGCTATTGTAGGAAAGGAGTTTGTCACACACTAACTTTTGCAACCTTGTTTAATTGTCCTGAGTGCAAAAATTAGGGGGAACAAAAAACTTTTTCGAAAGGCTAACTAAGATGAATTGCCTTGATCTGTTTATAGATGTATTGTCTTGATCTGCTTGTTAAGTTTACTCTTGAGAACAACGCATCTAGTGGTAAAACAATCTAGCAACTCACCTAATAAAACACATGTGTGGCCCTGGGAAATTCTTTTCCTTTCCCTACCAGTACACAAAACCCTATGCTTGGTGTTTTACCATAAAGTACCTCAACACACAATCTCTAGTCTCCAGAAAAATAGTGAAGCCATGGTAACTCTTGTATTACCTTAACCTCCTCTCTTTAAAAATAATTGAACCTTTTGACCTAAACCACAAATATACCTCTTTTTGTTTTGTCATATGACTCAAAATATTAATCAAAGGATCTTGTCAAAAACCTTTCTTTTTAAATTTTACTATGATCACCTTTGATCATGGTATCATAAAAGGTTTTCCAAAAGATGTTTTTATTTTGGCACAAAGTATTTACCAAATGGTTTACCATCACTTTATGTGACTTCAAAATATTATGAAAGCTTTTATGTGTAGTTTTGGGTTCCTAAAATAAAATGAATGGATTCATATTTTCTATTCCTCTATGGATCATTATACTCTTATAAAACCTCTCCTCTTCTTCAAATATTTCAAGTAAGCCTATTTGATTGTACAAATATAAATCAAAGCCTTAGACACCAAATCTAAGGTATTTGAATCTGTGATCAAATACCCATGCATGGCATTGCCTTTGCCATTAATACATCTCACATATCTATCAAGATCACAACTCCTTATATTCATGATCTTGGTGAATGAACTTTGGTTCATCAAATGGATAACCTCCATTTGTTTTTAATCCTTTCAAAATCATCCAACTCTACATTGGCAATAATTGAAATTCTCAAATTTGGGGTTTCCCTTCCACTTAACCTAAAACCCTAGAAAACCTCCTCCATACACAACTATTTCTAGTCTTACCAAACCTTTTTCAAAAATCTTTGCTCAATTAAAGATAGGAAGGTGTTCATTTCCAAAATTGAGTTCTAGGAGATCTCTTTGTTTCAAATTTACTCTTGGTTTCTTTCCAACTCTTGCAAAGTGGTGCAAACCCGGACTTTGCATGGGATTTGTCCCATCACATTTCACACCCACCCCTCTACCTCTCCCTCTCTCTCTCTTTTTGCATCAAACATGGCCGGGCCATGTTTTTGCTTGTGCCTAACCCTTGCACCCTCTTTGCCCGATCTAAACCCCCCAAAAACCACCCCTGCACCTCCCTCTAGGCCTTCCCCACCAACCTAAGTCGAGCAGCCCAAAAGGGGCCCAACACCAAACCCTAACCGAGAGGGAACGAGAGAACAACAGCTCTGGAAACTCCCTCGCTCACCTTCCCTCCCTTCCCGCGCGCCCCTCCCTCTTGCTGACGTCCCCACCCTTACGTCACGCTCCAGCACCGCCCCTACGTCAGCCCTCGCCTCTCCATTGGTCGCTTCCACCGCTAGCTCGCCCTCCCGTTGGCCACAGCCACCACCCACACACCTCCCTCCGGCTATAAAACCCGCACCCTGCCCACTCCTTTCTGCACACCCCACGGCTCCTCTCCCCCTCCCTGAGCTCCCGCAACATGCACCTAGAAGTTCCCTAGCCGCTGCTCGCCGGAGAAGGGCACGCCGGCATGATCACCGCAAGGGTGGCGAGCCGGTGGAGCTCGCCCCGACACCCTTTTTCCCTCCCTCTCTATTCCGTCTTGTTTGCCATGTTCTTCCCGTCCTAACGCATGCCTCCACATCGCCCAGGACCGTCGGTAACCGCCGCTGTTGAAGTTCATCCGGGAGCATCTGCGGAGTGGATCCGTCGAGCGAGGCTGCTGCAGGAGGGTATGGCGCCCTGGACGTGCCCCTTGGACGGCCTCGAACCGCCGTCGACCCGCCACCGCCTTACCGTGACCTCGCCGTCAACCTCCGTCGCCTGTAGGTAAGCGCCTGGACGCCCCTGTTCTTTTCCCGTCCGCTGCACAGAGGAAGAGGACGACGAACGCCTCGACGTCCAAATCGTGCCTGCATGGCCGTTTTGGCCACGTCGGCCCAAGTGGCCTGGCCCGCCCGGGCCCCTCTCCCTTTTCTTTCTCTTTATTTTTTGTTTTGTTTTTTTCATCCACCTGGAAAACATACCTGGGCCGGCCCAATACTGCCACCCCGCACGGCCCAGAGAACTCCCGCCCGTTTTAAATGTTTGAAAAATTGAAATTTGCTGTAGAAACCAGTGGCACTGTTTTGAGAATATCTAGAGTTTTACTAACCCAAATCGAGTGAAACCAATTGCGTTAGTTCAGAAATTTCAATACCTTTCAAATGCCACTGGTCCCATATTTTTAGGATTTTTGTAAGATTTTTAGTGCATTAAACATGTTCACTGGTTATTGTTTAGTATTTGTAATTCCTAAAATGTTAGGATTAATATTTTCGGATGAATCCAATTGTGTTGACCTTGTTTTGTTACTGTCCATCTAGGACAAATACTTTTAGTCTCTGTTCAAGAAATTTTGTATCTGTTTGCAAGTGTGTGTGTGTCACATGCATGGTTGTACCAAGACTTTTGTTTATTTAAAATCTTTAACCAACTTTTTTAAAAAAAAAATTGGTCAACCAATGTTTTATTCTTGCAAAACAAAACCTCTGCAACTTATCCTTAGTTCTATTATCTGGCTTAATTTTTCAAATGGTGTGGAATAATTGTTTACTTCCTTTTTATTGGTAGTGTTTTGTAACAAAATAAGATAAGAAGAATGATTTGTGCTTTTCCAAAAATGTTTGATTATAAAATATAAATGTTTGTGGTTCCAAACTTATGCACTTTTCCTCTTTCTAATGTTATCTACCAGGGGATACTTAGTTGGGCCATGGTGATGCCGAGAGAGGCATTTGCTAAGTGTGATACTCTCATACCTTTACTAGGTAAATAAAATGGGTTCTCTTTTAGTTGCTTGGTAGTATATATAAGTACTTAATATGTTAGACTTATAGAGTGATTAGCTTTTGATTGTTGATTGTTGCATGCTTGTTATGATTGGTGCAATGTGTTGATTGTGTTCTTTTATATTTTCCGGCGTTAGATGCGAACAATTCGGAGAAGAAGGAGAAGTGGTTCAAGTAGGATTTTATTTTTATTGTTGGGATTCTTATATTGATGGAGTTGAAGAAGTCCAGGGACAAATAAGCTAAGGCAAGCCATCTCTTGATCTCTGAATGTTTAATCACATATTGTGGTTACTTTGTTGTTATTCTTGTCTCTCGATCTATCTTGTGTTGTTTCTACTTATGTTGATGGAGCATGCTCACCATGAGCATGTTTATTCTCTTTGGCACCTCACCTACAACCCCCTTTAGTGAAATGGTGGTCTTCATCATCATGTTCTTGGTGTACCCCTCTAAGTGTGATGGGTACGCCCACTTGTCTTGTGTGTGTTGACCTCTTGACACCCTTTTTGCACCCCATAGTGGTATGGTGGTTAGCATCATGCCCTTGTCGTATCTTAAACCCCTTGTTGATGCCATGCATACTTACTCCCAAGTTTGTGAACCCCTTGTTGCTGTTATACATACTTACTCTCGAGTGTGTTGAACCCCTTGTTGATCTTATGCATGCTTACTCTAAGCATGTATGCCCCCTTGACCACCTATATTATCATCTTCTTAGTGGTATGATGATTAACATCAAGACCCTTGTTGAATCATGCTATTTATGATGTCCCTATGCATGCTTATCCTAAGTATGTATGATCCCCTTGACACCTCAATTATCATCTCCTTAGTGGTATGATGGCTAGCATCACGCCATTGTTGTCTCTTAGTTCTTACATGAAACTATAGGTTGGGAACCCCTTGGAAAAATACCTTGTTGAAAAGAACTTCTGAAAAACCTTGGGTGAGTTGGACTTACCTAAGTGTGTGTTTATGAAAGAAAAGGATCTTGGCAAAGATGGTTGGAAAGAGAATCTTGTTTATGAAAACTTTGGCGTCTAAGTATTCACCCGTGACAATTAACCCGCGCAACCACAGCTACTCCAACGTGGGCACGGAGCTTAGCTTGACGTTTGTTCTTCTTAGCATGAGGCACCACACAACTATACAAGGGTACGGTTACCCCCGAGTCCGGGTTGTCATTGTTGGGACAATAGTATAACGGGAGGCCTTCGGGGCTAACCCGTCCGGAAGACACTATGGGTCTCCTGGCTCAAGAGGAGGTGAGCTGCCACGGTGCCGGGGAGGTACATACTCCATAGGGTAGGACCTCTTGCTAAGTCGAATGGGCGAAAGGCTATGTTCGGGTATCCGTCGTGGCATATGTTGTTATGCGGGGATGATGCCCACACAATAGGTATCCGGATAGAGGTGGGGAAAGTGTGCAAACTCTGCAGAGTAAAATCTATTCGAATAGCCGCGTCCGCGGTCATGGACGGTTGGAATGGCTGTTGCTTAGCCTGATGAGTTTTGTTTTACAAAGTTGTTTGACAAAGGAAAGGAAAGAACTTGTTTTGAAGTACCGGAAGGGTACGGGAAAGGATGTGTCGACCATATGGAGATGGTCGGGAAGGATAAATAAAATTGGGTTACCCCATCCTAGTGTTTTATGTTGTGGAACTCTTTTGAAGTAACTTCTTCAACAAAGATATAGAGAATGTCATAGGATATCTTTTAGATTATCTTCTTCAACAAAGATATAGAGATGTCATAGGATATCTTTTAGAGTACCTTCTTCAACAAAGATGTAGAGATGTCATAGAACCCTCTTAGTGTTCCCTTTAACTGCGAAGTTGGGATGCTATATCCACAAGAGAAACTGATTCTCTTCCACATGCTATATCCACAAGAGAAACTGATTCTCTTCCACATGCTATATCCACAAGAGAAACTATTATTTCTCTCTTGTCTTCCTTAGTTAGAATTGTTATCACCTTCTTGATGGTTTGCGAGTATAATTCCAATGTACTCACGGCTTTGTCCCTTGGCTATTTACTTGGCCAGACTTGGAGGAACTCGACAGGTGAAGAAGGAGTTGACGACGTCTATGCGAGCTAGGAACGTCTTCCCAGTCAGTTGCCTGTAGGGTTAAGGCAGATGACTTGGGCTCTACGCTGCTGAAGTGATTCCGCTACTCTGATGATTAGATTAGGCCCTTCGAGGCTAGTATGTAAAGATTGGTCATGTGACCTTGTTGTAATTTTCTTATTCCATTTTGTAAAGGATAATGAAATTTTGATATCAGTTCGGTTATGTGTTCACGGCGCACTGATCATGTGATCGTGAACTGTATACATAACGGGTATTTCGGACAGCTAGTCCGGGGTCCCCACAGAGCTGGTATCAGAGCTATCCTGACTGTAGGAGACCTTAGTTAGCATGGACGTTAGTTAGGAAACAAGTACATGGGAAAAAATATTTATGAAACAAATTCTTTCTTTAGTCGGAAGCATAGCTTCTACTCCTCTTATTTCTTCAAAACTTCTGAATTCTTATCTCTCCGCTTTATTAAAAATGTTTGAAAATTCTTATTCTATTGTCTCATCCACTTTAAACCTACATATTGGACGATGTCCCCAACTCAGACCGGAGACTCGAAACTCAAAAATCAATCAATCCCTCAAGAAGACGCATGTATCTCCAACAGCAGCTATTGAAGATTGGATGCCGACATAGTGTGCACATAAAAGAATAATAAGATCACGTCTTTGGATTAACACCAAAGTCTGTCAAGAAGCTAACATTGTTCCTCCATGGACTCGCACTTTTTGCCTGCCCTGGGATCAAGTCCTCGCTCTTGACTAGTAATCTTTAGGCCAGCCACACGAAGAACTCGACTTCGGGAGCACCTCAACAGCTACCCCTTCAAAGACCTCACGTCCCCGGGATGTCGAGACTAGAAGAATCTGCACAGTTTTAGCCTCTGCCTCAACATTGACGAGTCAACACCAGACCACTTCACCACTAACTGCTACAAGGATCCAAGTGGAAGCCAATATCAACGATATGAAGACGTCAACATATGCGACCAGCCCCAAACCTATAGGATGGATAGGACAAACTCGATCACTTTGATTGAGCTACCCCCACGTATTAGGTATCTCTAGATACTTACAGTGCCTTGTTTGTTGTGCTGATTGCTTGTAGTTTCCTTGTGTGCTTCCTTGAGTGTCATTTGTTTGTTTGTTGTGTGTATGATTGTCTTGGCCTTTCGGTCTGCAAAACATTCTTAGTGTGATAACCCAATGTAGGAAGCCTCCCTAAGATGTTTTCGCCCTCATCTACCTTGCCGTTAAAATGCTAACTGCTAGTTTTTGGAGAAGTTAGCCTTGTTAACAGTTGTTTTCAACCGTAGGAAAAAGTAACCCATACCCCTATCTTCGATAAATACTTTCAAGATCAACTGAAGCATCTCTACTACTCCAAGAAAGCAGACGCCCATACCGTCAAGATTAACCGCACCTCTGCGAGAAGACATACTAACTTTGTCTAACCTTGGAGTATATTCGCGCTAACCTCGAGGATATCTTTTTGAAACCACCCTCTAACACACCGTCCAACAAGCTGAACAATAGCGTCAAAGCCAAGCTACATCACATGGTTCATCTGGTCCTCACCAAGTGAAGCTCCTGAAGATATCTCAAGACTCAAGACTTTTGGCGTAGTTTACCCGCTAACTTCTTAGCTGGTAGAAGTCAGCACCGACTCGCAAGCTGAAGATTGTCTTCGACGACCTTTGTTTCTGCTTCATATGGATACCAACCAGGATCTCCAGCGACTTACTAACTTACCGCGCGTTATAAGGTTTAGTAAACACCGTGAGTGTCTCTTGAAGTTGTGGTCTGCACGTTGCCCCTGAAGATTCTTCAACTGAATACGGAAGATCGATGACTTCTTCAGAAGCCCCAGATGGAACCACAAGGCAGAAGCTTCGAATTTTTTTTTTCGAAAGCCTGATGAAAAATCTTAACGTCTTCCACTAAAAATTAGAGCTAACCCTAAAAGTTTTACTTTTCTAAAACACCGTTGGAAACGTGGGACTACACTAACCCCTCTTGAAGCCGTGGACTACACAACGCCTTCTGAAGATGTTCGACTCAAGACAGGAGATCAAGGACTTCTCCAAAAAGCGCCCGACAAGACCCGTGGCTGAGGCTCTAATTTTTCAGGAACCCCGCTGAACAATTTTATGGGTGGAAGACTTCGTCTTCCACTAAAATAGTAAGCTAACTCTAAAAATTTCTCAACCCTGCTAAAGCACCGTTGGAGTGCACTAACCCTCGCAGAGTCTTGAACCCCGATAGGATCGTTAAGAAGTTTCAGATCTAACACCTCCATGGAGTAGTCAACCTCTTCATAAGGCTCACCTCGGCAAGAATCCACCATGTCTCCCAGAAGTTGAAGCAACGACCTTCTCGACAACAACACATCTACAAAAGAATGGAGGCTAACTTTAGTTAAACTTTACAACCTCCCTAGTCCTACGCTTAGTAATCTCGGGACGAGATTATTTTAAGGGTGGAAGATCTGTCATACACTAACTTTTGCAACCTTGTTTAATTGTCCTGAGTGCAAAAATTAGGGGGAACAAAAAACTTTTTCTAAAGGCTAAATAAGATGAATTGCCTTGATCTGTTTATAGATGTATTGTCTTGATCTGCTTGTTAAGTTTACTCTTGAGAACAACGCATCTAGTGGTAAAACAATCTAGCAACTCACCTAATAAAACACATGTGTGGCCTGGGAAATTCTTTTCCTTTCCCTACCAGTACACAAAACCCTATGCTTGGTGTTTTACCATAAAGTACCTCAACACACAATTTCTAGTCTCCAGAAAAATAGTGAAGCCATGGTAACTCTTGTATTACCTTAACCTCCTCTCTTTAAAAATAATTGAACCTTTTGACCTAAACCACAAATATACCTCTTTTTGTTTTGTCATATGACTCAAAATATTAATCAAAGGATCTTGTCAAAAACCTTTCTTTTTAAATTTTACTATGATCACCTTTGATCATGGTATCATAAAAGGTTTTCCAAAAGATGTTTTATTTTGGCACAAAGTATTTACCAAATGGTTTACCATCACTTTATGTGACTTCAAAATATTATGAAAGCTTTTATGTGTAGTTTTGGGTTCCTAAAATAAAATGAATGGATTCATATTTTCTATTCCTCTATGGATCATTATACTCTTATAAAACCTCTCCTCTTCTTCAAATATTTCAAGTAAGCCTATTTGATTATACAAATAAAAAATCAAAGCCTTAGACACCAAATCTTAGGTATTTGAATCTGTGATCAAATACCCATGCATGGCATTGCCTTTGCCACTAATACATCTCACATATCTATCAAGATCACAACTCCTTATATTCATGATCTTGGTGAATGAACTTTGGTTCATCAAATGGATAACCTCCATTTGTTTTTAATCCTTCCAAAATCATCCAACTCTACATTGGCAATAATTGAAATTCTCAAATTGGGGTTTCCCTTCCACTTAACCTAAAACCCTAGAAAACCTCCTTCTCCATACACAAATATTTCTAGTCTTACCAAACCTTTTTCAAAAATCTTTGTCAATTAAAGATAGGAAGGTGTTCATTTCCAAAATTGAGTTCTAGGAGATCTCTTTGTTTCAAATTTACTCTTGGTTTCTTTCCAACTCTTGCAAAGTGGTGCAAACCCGGACTTTGCATGGGATTTGTCCCATCACATTTCACACCCACCCCTCTACCTCTCCCTCTCTCTCTTTTTGCATCAAACATGGCCGGGCCATGTTTTTGCTTGTGCCTAACCCTTGCACCCTCTTTGCCCGATCTAAACCCCCCAAAAACCACCCCTGCACCTCCCTCTAGGCCTTCCCCACCAACCTAAGTCGAGCAGCCCAAAAGGGGCCCAACACCAAACCCTAACCGAGAGGGAACGAGAGAACAACAGCTCTGGAAACTCCCTCGCTCACCTTCCCTCCCTTCCCGCGCGCCCCTCCCTCTTGCTGATGTCCCCACCCTTACGTCACGCTTCAGCACCGCCCCTACGTCAGCCCTCGCCTCTCCATTGGTCGCTTCCACCGCTAGCTCGCCCTCCCGTTGGCCACATCCACCACCCACACACCTCCCTCCGGCTATAAAACCCGCACCCTGCCCACTCCTTTCTGCACACCCCACGGCTCCTCTCCCCCTCCCTGAGCTCCCGCAACATGCACCTAGAAGTTCCCTAGCCGCTGCTCGCCGGAGAAGGGCACACCGGCATGATCACCGCAAGGGTGGCGAGCCGGTGGAGCTCGCCCCGACACCCTTTTTCCCTCCCTCTCTATTCCGTCTTGTTTGCCATGTTCTTCCCGTCCTAACGCATGCCTCCACATCGCCCAGGACCGTCGGTAACCGCCGCCGTTGAAGTTCATCCGGGAGCATCTGCGGAGAGGATCCGTCGAGCGAGGCTGCTGCAGGAGGGTATGGCGCCCTGGACGTGCCCCTTGGACGGCCTCGAACCGCCGTCGACCCGCCACCGCCTTACCGTGACCTCGCCGTCAACCTCTGTCGCCTCCAGGTAAGCGCCTGGACGCCCCTGTTCTTTTCCCGTCCGCTGCACAGAGGAAGAGGACGACGAACGCCTCGACGTCCAAATCGTGCCTGCATGGCCGTTTTGGCCACGTCGGCCCAAGTGGCCTGGCCCGCCCGGGCCCCTCTCCCTTTTCTTTCTCTTTATTTTTTTGTTTTGTTTTTTTTCATCCACCTGGAAAACATACCTGGGCCGGCCCAATACTGCCACCCCGCACGGCCCAGAGAACTCCCGCCCTATTTAAATGTTTGAAAAATTGAAATTTGCTGTAGAAACCAGTGGCACTGTTTTGAGAATATCTAGAGTTTTACTAACCCAAATCGAGTGAAACCAATTGCGTTAGTTCAGAAATTTCAATACCTTTCAAATGCCACTGGTCCCATATTTTTAGGATTTTTGTACGATTTTTAGTGCATTAAACATGTTCACTGGTTATTGTTTAGTATTTGTAATTCCTAAAATGTTAGGATTAATATTTTTGGATGAATCCAATTGTGTTGACCTTGTTTTGTTACTGTCCATCTAGGACAAATACTTTTAGTCTCTGTTCAAGAAATTTTGTATCTGTTTGCAAGTGTGTGTGTGTCACATGCATGGTTGTACCAAGACTTTTGTTTATTTAAAATCTTTAACCAACTTTTTTTTAAAAAAAATTGGTCAACCAATGTTTTATTCTTGCAAAACAAAACCTCTGCCACTTATCCTTAGTTCTATTATCTGGCTTAATTTTTCAAATGGTGTGGAATAATTGTTTACTTCCTTTTTATTGGTAGTGTTTTGTAACAAAATAAGATAAGAAGAATGATTTGTGCTTTTCCAAAAATGTTTGATTATAAAATATAAATGTTTGTGGTTCCAAACTTATGCACTTTTCCTCTTTCTAATGTTATCTACCAGGGGATACTTAGTTGGGCCATGGTGATGCCGAGAGAGGCATTTGCTAAGTGTGATACTCTCATACCTTTACTAGGTAAATAAAATGGGTTCTCTTTTAGTTGCTTGGTAGTATATATAAGTACTTAATATGTTAGACTTAGTAGAGTGATTAGCTTTTGATTGTTGATTGTTGCATGCTTGTTATGATTGGTGCAATGTGTTGATTGTGTTCTTTTATATTTTTCGGCGTTAGATGCGAACAATTCGGAGAATAAGGAGAAGTGGTTCGGGCGAGGATTTTATTTTTATTGTTGGGATTCTTATATTGATGGAGTTGAAGAAGTCCAGGGACAAATAAGCTAAGGCAAGCCATCTCTTGATCTCTGAATGTTTAATCACATATTGTGGTTACTTTGTTGTTATTCTTGTCTCTCGATCTATCTTGTGTTGTTTCTACTTATGTTGATGGAGCATGCTCACCATGAGCATGTTTATTCTCTTTGACACCTCACCTACAACCCCCTTTAGTGAAATGGTGGTCTTCATCATCATGTTCTTGGTGTACCCCTCTAAGTGTGATGGGTACGCCCACTTGTCTTGTGTGTTGACCTCTTGACACCCTTTTTGCACCCCGTAGTGGTATGGTGGTTAGCATCATGCCCTTGTCGTATCTTAAACCCCTTGTTGATGCCATGCATACTTACTCCCAAGTTTGTGAACCCCTTGTTGCTGTTATACATACTTACTCTCGAGTGTGTTGAACCCCTTGTTGATCTTATGCATGCTTACTCTAAGCATGTATGCCCCCTTGACCACCTATATTATCATCTTCTTAGTGGTATGATGATTAACATCAAGACCCTTGTTGAATCATGCTATTTATGATGTCCCTATGCATGCTTATCCTAAGTATGTATGATCCCCTTGACACCTCAATTATCATCTCCTTAGTGGTATGATGGCTAGCATCACGCCATTGTTGTCTCTTAGTTCTTACATGAAACTATAGGTTGGGAACCCCTTGGAAAAATACCTTGTTGAAAAGAACTTCTGAAAAACCTTGGGTGAGTTGGACTTACCTAAGTGTGTGTTTATGAAAGAAAAGGATCTTGGCAAAGATGGTTGGAAAGAGAATCTTGTTTATGAAAACTTTGGCGTCTAAGTATTCACCCGTGACAATTAACCCGCGCAACCACAGCTACTCCAACGTGGGCACGGAGCTTAGCTTGACGTTTGTTCTTCTTAGCATGAGGCACCGCACAACTATACAAGGGTACGGTTACCCCCGAGTCCGGGTTGTCATTGTTGGGACAATAGTATAACGGGAGGCCTTCGGGGCTGACCCGTCCGGAAGACACTATGGGTCTCCTGGCTTGGCGGTGAAGCCACGCTCAAGAGGAGGTGAGCTGCCACGGTGCCGGGGAGGTACATACTCCATAGGGTAGGACCTCTTGCTAAGTCGAATGGGCGAAAGGCTATGTTCGGGTATCCGTCGTGGTATATGTTGTTATGCGGGGATGATGCCCACACGATAGGTATCCGGATAGAGGTGGGGAAAGTGTGCAAACTCTGCAGAGTAAAATCTATTCGATAGCCGCGTCCGCGGTCATGGACGGTTGGAATGGCTGTTGCTTAGCCTGATGAGTTTTGTTTTACAAAGTTGTTTGACAAAGGAAAGGAAAGACCTTGTTTTGAAGTACCGGAAGGGTACGGGAAAGGATGTGTCGACCATATGGAGATGGTCGGGAAGGATAAATAAAATTGGGTTACCCCATCCTAGTGTTTTATGTTGTGGAACTCTTTTGAAGTAACTTCTTCAACAAAGATATAGAGAATGTCATAGGATATCTTTTAGATTATCTTCTTCAACAAAGATATAGAGATGTCATAGGATATCTTTTAGAGTACCTTCTTCAACAAAGATGTAGAGATGTCATAGAACCCTCTTAGTGTTCCCTTTAACTGCGAAGTTGGGATGCTATATCCACAAGAGAAACTGATTCTCTTCCACATGCTATATCCACAAGAGAAACTGATTCTCTTCCACATGCTATATCCACAAGACAAACTATTATTTCTCTCTTGTCTTCCTTAGTTAGAATTGTTATCACCTTCTTGATGGTTTGCGAGTACAATTCCAATGTACTCACGGCTTTGTCCCTGGCTATTTACTTGGCCAGACTTGGAGGAACTCAACAGGTGAAGAAGGAGTTGACGACGTCTATGCGAGCTAGGAACGTCTTCCCAGTCAGTTGCATGTAGGGTTAAGGCAGATGACTTGGGCTCTACGCTGCTGAAGTGATTCCGCTACTCTGATGGTTAGATTAGGCCCTTCGAGGCTAGTATGTAAAGATTGGTCATGTGACCTTGTTGTAATTTTCTTAATCCGTTTTGTAAAGGATAATGAAATTTTGATATCAGTTCGGTTATGTGTTCACGGCGCACTGATCATGGGATCGTGAACTGTATACATAACGGGTATTTTGGACAGCTAGTCCGGGGTCCCCACAGAGTTTACTGTTGTTGTCACTCCAAGGCCTTTATGCTTACCATATGCATTTTCAGGTACAGATTGTTAGATCTATTCATTTACTTACTGATACAAAAAAGGACTTGCACATTGTTGACATGCCAACAAATAGTTGACCCAATTCGATGCATATGATTCTTCAGGTCCAGATCGTTGATCCCATTATCCAAACCAATTTCCAGCGCCAACAAGATGCAGCTGCTCCATCCACAAGCCAGATCCATCAGGACCTCCTTACTGTACAGCCAAATGAGCAAGCTAACACTGCTGAGGAAATGTCAACTCCACCACCATTAACAGATCCTACGCCTGAGCATGTACGCCGATCACCGCCTATAGTTACCAGCAGCAACATTTATTAACTTATTGTTTTCATTTCCTGTTGCAATTTCCTCAACCATTTGCTTTCCGTCGTGCAGCCTCCCTCTGGATCATCTGCAAGAACAAAGCGTAAGAACAATGGTGATGGAAAGGCTCCAAAGAGTAAGAAAGGTCTCCAGTTCTCAGACGATGACTGAATTTTCTCATATTTTCCTCCAACTAGCATCTTTAATGAAGCCACTCTCTATTTAGTACCTGCTCCGGTCGTTGACGCATGCGCTCTGTTTTGGTCGTTATGAGCGCATTGTTTTGCGCTAGACCTACTTCTACACTCTTATGTACTCTTCTGGACTGATGTCTTTGTCTACCGACTTTACCAATCCTCCTGCATCACAATCCACTGGGTGATTTGTTTGTTGCCGGTCTTATTGTAATATATTGCTCGCTTTAGGTTCCTCCTTAGTACAAAAACTGTTTGTGTATCAGAGGTCCTTTCCAGTCTATCGTGTCAGGCGGTCCTTTCCAGTCTATCGTGTCATTCACATATCTACTAGCTTGCTCATCTTGAAATAGCTCACACAATAAGACTAATTGTCAAATGAATGTATAAAATGTTGTATGTACCCAACAACAACCAGATCAGCCATTGTAAAAAGAATGTACTCACAACTAGAACCTCTATTGAAATTTCAAATTATCAGCACAAGCATTTAGCTGGTGCAGCGCAAACCAATACATGACATTGTAGCCATAGATCTTCAGCACATTAGCTTGATCTTAGGTGCATTTTTATTGGATTTAGGCTCTTACCATTTTTTGTTTTCATGATATATGTCACCATTGCTACTTGGCATAAAACTAAAATATTTGTATCAGAACCTTTGTCTCCATCCTTACAAAATACGACTTCCATTCGTATTTTTTATCTTCATGTTGTGTCGACTCACTTGTTTACATATATTATTTAGGCAAAATAGTTGTCTTTGATGCATTAGTACATTACTGCAATGAGTTTTACTTTGCTGATCTTCGCTTTACAGTATTGGAATATAAAAAGACCAGCAACCAACCATTGTTTCAATAGATCACACAAATCTTTGCTATGGGCATTCCATAGGTTTAGAGGAAAATGTAAATCAACAAGCTAACATATAACAAGTGCGTTCACTGTTTTTTACACATTGCATAGATGATGTTTAGATGGCAGCGGGAACTGGACTTCCTCCCTCTCTTAACAAAATCTCCACCGCCCACCGCCTACGACTGGCGGGCAGAAGCCAATATTTGTTCATCACGATGTTTCTTGAGTTTGGACTGCGGCAGTCTGGCCATGTCCAAGTGTCAAATATTTCTCACCCCTGATGTTGTGGAGTTTGAACTACTACTCCCTGATTAAAACTTGGATCTATCTATCTTTGACTGTGTCACATCCGGCTGTCATTTAATTTATAGTTAATAAATTGTTTACATAATCCTGGTTACAACCCGAGGCATATATCATTTGATATTTTTTATGAAACTGTATGATTTAGATACAAAATATGGTCCATCTACAGAAGACAGGTTTTGTTAGTTAGATTGAGAATAGGAGCAATTGGTATATGGTTATCACTATTGTTGTAAATAGTCTTCTGGTACAATTCCAAGATCTTATTTTCATATCTCAAAAATAAAAATCTTACTTACGGAATATTAGAGCGATAATCCGTTTATATTTGGTAAGGAAAGCAACTAATGTGGTACAGTCTATTAAGAGGCTGTTTTTCTCACTTTAGATTAGTATGCACACATAAGATATCCTGAATTTGATGGGTTCTTCATACAATAGTTTCCTTTCGAAGTTACTGGCCTATTTTACAGTTGCCACTTTTTATAGGATTATAATGATCCTGGGATTTCTATGTGCAATATAGCTACTTTTTCCTCTGATGATTGGTCTCTGACGAAAGTGTTGTGGATCACTGCTGACTCAAATTACTTCATTTGAGACCAACGGTAATTCAGTATGGTTTATACATGACTTATATTATTTAGACATTTCACTTCTAGAATTATATACCTCGCTGTGAAAACGAAGATCACAGCTGTTTACATTGTTTCTACATCCTTTTGTCACGTTGACTTCCCTTCTCATCTCCAACATAAAAACAAATGAGTAAGATCTGATGGTGGATACTATTTGCTTATTTACGGACTAAGGTTAAACCATGCCGCTTACTGACTTGCATAGTTCTCATGTGTTTATTCGTGCTGCACCTGTTCCAGTTTCATACAGGGTATTACAAAAAATATAATCTAGCATACAAAATATTCGTACCACACATCGATGACCAACTCATTATCTAACTAGCTATTAGACGTTTTTCTGTACTCTCATAACCTCTTCCTACTCCAGTAATGGTATGTAAATTGCGCCGACACATTGTATGTTGTATCCTTCCATTTTAGATGGAGACTACAAAGGCCACTTTACAAGATATAGATATCTTAACTTACAAACAAGATGATAGTTTAACCGCCATATATTTAAACTAACCTCCCTGAAGGAATTTTTTCCCAGCTCAGTACTCAATATAAAACTTTAAACCATTAAAACTAATTTGTCCAGATAGCATACATCCGTATACCAAGAGATAAGTGGTACGCATTCTCTTTTGCAGCAATTAAAAGTCAATACATCTACAGGAACGTGCCTTCCCTTTTTAGGCAAAACAAAGTACTTCATGGTCACATCTACCGCCCTCTCTCATAATCAATTGAGTTTATGGCCATGCAAAATTTTTTTGCAATTCAGTAATGGTTGAAGCATTACTTGGTTGGAAAAATTCATTGATATGGTCTTGCATTGCTCAGTTTAATCAAATGAGTTCTATACAAGAATCAGATGGGCCTACAGTTCCAGCAGAGAGTATACTGGAAAGTGTATCCACTAAATAATCATATTGCCGTCGTGGTGTGCCACTGTGAACAGCACTGTCACAACTCCTTTGTGTACTTCTCTATCATCTCGCAAGAAGCGAAAATTGTTCATGCACTGTAGTAAGACTTCTAATAGGATGCACATATAGTTTCTGTACTGTGTTTTCTTTGGTTATGTATTGCACTATATAATGGGAACCTCTTGCTTTGCCATCCAATGCTCAATAGAGCTAGCTTCAGGCAAACATCACAGGACGTTTGTTCATGTTGTCTATCCTCTAAATCGTACCACACCTCGATGTCATCGACATAGATGCAACTGTAAATTTCCTGTGATAGTGATACGTCTCCAACGTATCGATAATTTCTTATGTTCCATGCTACTTATATGATGATACTCACATGTTTTATACATACTTTATGTCATATTTATGCATTTTCCGGCACTAACCTATTAACGAGATGCCGAAGAGTCAGTTGCTGTTTTCTGCTGTTTTTGGTTTCAGAAATCCTAGTAAGGAAATATTCTCGGAATCGGACGAAATCAACGCCCAGGATCTTATTTTTCCACGAAGCTTCCAGAAGTCCGGAGAGGAAACGAAGTGGGGTGACGGCGCGGCCCACCCCTTGGCCACGCGGCCCTGGCGTGTGGGCCCCTCGTGGCGCCCCCTGACCTACCCTTCCGTCTACATAAGCCTTCGTCGAGAATAGTTCCAGTACCGAGAGCCACGATACGGAAAACCTTCCAGAGACGCCGCCGCCGCCAATCCCATCTCGGGGGATTTAGGAGATCGCCTCCGGCACCCTGCCGGAGAGGGGAATCATCTCCCCGAGGACTCTACACCGCCATGGTCGCCTCCGGAGTGATGAGTGAGTAGTTCACCCCTGGACTATGGGTCCATAGCAGTAGCTAGATGGCCGTCTTCTCCTAATTGTGCTATCATTGTTGGATCTTGTGAGCTGCCTAACATGATCAAGATCATCTATTTGTAATGCTACATGTTGCGTTTGTTGGGATCCGATGAATAATGAATGCTATGTTATGTTGATTATCAATCTATCATCTATGTGTTGTTTATGATCTTGCATGCTCTCCGTTGCTAGTAGAGGCTCTGGCCAAGTTTTTGCTTGTAACTCCAAGAGTGAGTATTTATGCTTGATAGTGGGTTCATGCCTCCATTAAATCTGGGACAGTGACAGAAAGTTCTAAGGTTGTGGATGTGCTGTTGCCACTAGGGATAAAACATCAATGCTATGTCTAAGGATATATTTGTTAATTACATTACGCACCATACTTAATGCAATTGTCTGTTGTTTGCAACTCAATACTGGAGGGGGTTCGGATGATAACCTGAAGGTGGACTTTTTGGGCATAGATGCATGCTGGATAGCGGTCTATGTACTTTGTCGTAATGCCCAATTAAATCTCACACTACTCATCATAACATGTATGTGCATGGTCATGCCCTCTTTATTTGTCAATTGCCCAACTGTAATTTGTTCACCCAACATGCTATTTATCTTATGGGAGAGACACCACTAGTGAACTGTGGACCCCGGTCCATTCTTTTACATCGAATACAATCAACTGCAATACTCGTTCTACTGTTCTCTGCAAACATCATCATCCACACTATACATCTAATCCTTTGTTACAGCAAGCCGGTGAGATTGACAACCTCACTGTCACGTTGGGGCAAAGTAATTTGGTTGTGTTGTGCAGGTTCCACGTTGGTGCCGGAATCCCTGGTGTTGCGCCGCACTACACTCCGCCACCATCAACCTTCAACATGCTTCTTGGCTCCTACTGGTTCGATAAACCTTGGTTTCTTACTGAGGGAAAACTTGCCGTTGTACGCATCACACCTTCCTCTTGGGGTTCCCAACGGACGCGTGCTGTACGCGTATCAAGCTCTTTTTCTGGCGCCGTTGCCGGGGAACGAAGAAAAGTTACACCACAAAGATTTTCAACTCCCACGTCAACAGCTCTTTTTCTGGCGCCGTTGCCGGGGACGTGAAGGAAATTACTCCACAGAGATTTCTAACTCCCACGTCAACTGCACGCCAGCAGCTCTTTTTCTGGCGCCGTTGCCGGGGAGATCAAGACACGCTGCAAGGGGAGTCTCCACCTCCAATCTCTTTACTTTGTTTTTGTCTTGCTTTATTTTATTTAGTACTTTGGTTGCTGCATTATATCAAAACACAAAAAAAATTAGTTGCTAGTTTTACTTTATTTACTGTCTTGTTTGCAATCTCCATATTAAAAACACAAAAAAATTAGTTACTTGCATTTACTTTACTTACTTCATCATGCTTCCTCCAAAGTTTACTCTTAAAGATATACCGGTAGGACAAGGGTCTATAATTGGAAGAGATAATATAGAAGAATTTTTCACCCATGTTAGTATGTATGAAGATCTTGAAGATATACCCCTGGCAGAAACTGTCCCTACCTATGAAAGTGCCTCTGCCTGTTTGCTACACATGATAGAAACTAGATTTATTAGTCTCAGCCCCATGATACAACACATGTTTCTTACACTTTCTGATATGGAGAGGGGAGAAAAGAGAGATTTATTTTTAAAAGTCCTTGTTCGAGAATTTGAAGATATAGCTAAAGAGGCTAGAAAAGTTTTTATTAAGCATAAGAGGCTTGGTATGTTCACTGATTTTAAAAGAACACTTGAAAAGATGGACATAGATAGAATAAAATATACTAATAATGTTAATGGTGGTGGGGAGATTAAAGCACCAATACCTTGCAAGCTCCTAGGAATGCATGAAGCTCTAGATGATAATTATGCTTGGCTTGTCCCTGAAAATTTGTTTGATGAGAATAGCAAGCCTAAGACTAATGAAAAAGGAGCCTCTGAAACTTACATAGATAAAATACAATGCATGGTTGAGAAAACTCCAAACCCCGCTGTTGATACTTCATCTCTTGATAACACTTGATACACACTTTCTGCGCCTAGCTGAAAGGCGTTAAAGAAAAGCGCTTATGGGAGACAACCCATGATTTTACTACAGTACTTTTGTTTTATATTTGAGTCTCGGAAGTTGTTACTACTGTAGCAACCTCTCCTTATCTTAGTTTTGTTGCATTGTTGTGCCAAGTAAAGTCTTTGATAGTAAGGTTCATACTAGATTTGGATTACTGCGCAGAAACAGATTTCTTGCTGTCACGAATCTGGGTTGAATTCTTTGTAGGTAACTCAGAAAATTCTGCCAATTTACGTGAGTGATCCTCAGATATGTACGCAACTTTAATTAAATTTGAGAATTTTCATTTGAGCAAGTCTGGTGCCTCTTAGAAATTCGTCTTTACGGACTGTTCTGTTTTGATAGATCTCGCATTGCCTATTTTGCTATGCTTGATGGATTTCTTTATTCCATTAACTTTCAGTAGCTTTGTGCAATGTCCAGAAGTGTTAAGAATGATTATGTCACCTCTGAACATGTGAATTTTGATTATGCACTAACCCTCTAATGAGTTGTTTTGAGTTAGGTGTGGAGGAAGTTTTCAAGGATCAAGAGAGGAGGATGATACAATATGATCAAGGAGAGTGAAAGCTCTAAGCTTGGGGATGCCCCGGTGGTTCACCCCTGCATATTTCAAGAAGACTCAAGCGTCTAAGCATGGGGATGCCCAAGGCATCCCCTTCTTCATCGACAACATTATCAGGTTCCTCTAGTGAAACTATATTTTTATTCCATCACATCTTATGCGCTTTACTTGGAGCGTCTGTTTGTTTTTGTTTTTGTTTTGTTTGAATAAAGTTGGATCCTAGCATTCATTGTGTGGGAGAGAGACACGCTCCGCTGTTGCATATGGATAAATATGTCCTTATGCTTTACTCATAATGTTCATGGCGAAGGTTGAACTGCTTCGTTAAATTGTTATATGGTTGGAAACGGCAAATGCTACATGTGGTAATTGGTATAATATCCTGAATAATTTGATACTTGGCAATTGTTGTGCTCATGTTTAACCTCTTGCATCATATACTTTGCACCTATTAATGAAGAAATACATAGAGCTTGCTAAAATTTGGTTTGCATGATTGGTCTCTCTAAGGTCTAGATATTTTCTAGTAAGGGTCAAACAACAAGGAAGACGGTGTAGAGTCTTATAATGCTTACAATATGTCTTTTATGTGAGTTTTGCTGTACCGGTTCATACTTGTGTTTGTTTCAAATAGCCTTGCTAGACTAAACCTTGTATTGAGAGGGATTACTTCTCATGCATCCAAAATCCTTGAGCCAAACACTATGCCACTTGTGTCCACCATACCTACCTACTACATGGTATTTCTCCGCCATTCCAAAGTAAATTGCTTGAGTGCTACCTTTAAAATTTCCATTCTTCGTCTTTGCAATATATAGCTCATGGGACAAATAGCCTAAAAACTATTGTGGTATTGAATATGTACTTATGCATCTTATCTCTTATTAAGTTGCTTGTTGAGCGATAACCATGTTCCTGGGGACGCCATCAACTACTCTTTGTTGAATATCATGTGAGTTGCTATGCATGTTCGTCTTGTCTGAAGTAAGGGAGATTTACCATGAGTTGAATGGTTTGAGCATGCATATTGTTAGAGAAGAACATTGGACCGCTAACTAAAGCCATGATCCATGGTGGAAGTTTCAGTTTTGGACAACAAACCTCAATCTCTTATGAGAAAATTATTTGTTGTTGAATGCTTAAGCATTAAAGAGGAGTCCATTATCTGTTGTCTATGTTGTCCCGGTATGGATGTCTAAGTTGAGAATAATCAAAAGCGAAAAATCCAATGCGAGCTTTCTCCTTAGACCTTTGTACAGGCGGCATAGAGGTACCCCTTTGTGATACTTGGTTAAAACATATGTATTGCGGTGATAATCCAGGTAATCCGAGCTAATTAGGACAAGGTGCGGGCACTATTGGTATACTATGCATGAGGCTTGCAACTTGTAGGATATAATTTACATAACACATATGCTTTATTACTACCGTTGACAAAATTGTTTCTTGTTTTCAAAATCAAAGCTCTAGCACAAATATAGCAATCGATGCTTCCCTCTGCGAAGGGCCTTTCTTCTACTTTTATGTTGAGTCAGTTCACCCACTTCTTTCTATCTCAAGAAGCAAACACTTGTGTGAACTGTGCATTGATTCCTACATACTTGCATATTGCACTTATTATATTACTTTATGTTGACAATATCCATGAGATATACTTGTTATAAGTTGAAAGCAACCGCTGAAACTTAATCTTCCTTTGTGTTGCTTCAATGCCTCTACTATGAATTTATTGCTTTATGAGTTAACTCTTATGCAAGACTTATTGATGCTTGTCTTGAAAGTACTATTCATGAAAAGTCTTTGCTATATGATTCAGTTGTTTACTCATTGTCTTTACCATTGCTTTGGATCGCTGCATTCATTACATGTGCTTACAATAGTATTGATCAAGATTTGATGGCATGTCACTTCAGAAATTATCTTTGTTATCGTTTACCTACTCGGGACGAGTAGGAACTAAGCTTGGGGATGCTGATACGTCTCCAACGTATCGATAATTTCTTATGTTCCATGCTACTTTTATGATGATACTCACATGTTTTATACATACTTTATGTAATATTTATGCATTTTCTGGCACTAACCTATTAACGAGATGCCGAAGAGACAGTTGTTGTTTTTTGCTGTTTTTGGTTTCAGAAATCCTAGTAAGGAAATATTCTCGGAATTGGACAAAATCAACGCCCAGGATCTTATTTTTCCACGAAGCTTCCAGAAGTCCGGAGAGGAAACGAATTGGGGCGACGGCGCGACCCACCCCTTGGCCGCGTGGCCCTGGCGTGTGGGCCCCTCGTGGCGCCCCCTGACCTACTGACACGCGTACAGCACGAGACCGTTGGGAACCCCAAGTGGAAGGTGTGATGCGTACAGCAGTAAGTTTCCCTCAGTTAGAAACCAAGGTTTATCGAACCAGTAGGAGTCAAGAAGCACGTTGAAGGTTGATGGCGGCGAGATGTAGTGCGGCGCAACACCAGGGATTCCGGCGCCAACGTGGAACCTGCACAACACAACCAAAGTACTTTGCCCCAACGAAACAGTGAGGTTGTCAATCTCACCGGCTTGCTGTAACAAAGGATTAGATGTATAGTGTGGATGATGATTGTTTGCAGAAAACAGTAGAACAAGTATTGCAGTAGATTGTATTCGATTAAAAGAATGGACCGGGGTCCACAGTTCACTAGAGGTGTCTCTCCCATAAGATAAATAGCATGTTGGGTGAACAAATTACAGTTGGGCAATTGACAAATGGAGAGGGCATGACAATGCACATACATGATATGATGAGTATTGTGAGATTTAATTGGGCATTACGACAAAGTACATAGACCGCTATCCAGCATGCATCTATGCCTAAAAAGTCCACCTTCAGGTTATCATCCGAACCCCAGTATTAAGTTGAAAACAACAGACAATTGCATTAAGTATGGTGCGTAATGTAATCAATAACTACATCCTCGGACATAGCATCGATGTTTTATCCCTAGTGGCAACAGCACATCCACAACCTTAGAACTTTCTCACACGTCCTGCATTTAATGGAGGCATGAACCCACTATCGAGCATAAATACTCCCTCTTGGAGTTAAGAGTAAAAACTTGGCCAGAGCCTCTACTAATAACGGAGAGCATGCAAGATCATAAACAACACATAGATAATAGATTGATAATCAACATAACATAGTATTCTCTATCCATCGGATCCCAACAAACACAACATATAGCATTACAGATAGATGATCTTGATCATGTTAGGCAGCTCACAAGACCCGACAATGAAGCACAATTAGGAGAAGACGGCCATCTAGCTACTGCTATGGACCCATAGTCCAGGGGTGAACTACTCACTCATCACTCCGGAGGCGACCATGGCGGTGAAGAGTCCTCCGGGAGATGATTCCCCTCTCCGGCAGGGTGCCGGAGGCGATCTCCTGAATCCCCCGAGATGGGATTGGCAGCGGCAGCGTCTCTGGAAGGTTTTCCGTATCGTGGCTCTCGGTACTGGGGGTTTCGCGACGAAGACCTTAAGTAGGCGGAATGGCGGAGTCGGAGGGCTGAAGGGGGCCCCACACGCTAGGGCCACGCGGGCCCCCCCTGGGCCGCGCCGCCCTAGTGTGGCGGCGCCCCGTGGCCCCACTTCGTCTCTCCCTCGGACTTCTGGAAGCTTCGTGGCAAAATAGGCCCCTGGGCGTTGATTTCGTCCAATTCCGAGAATATTTCCTTACTAGGATTTCTGAAACCAAAAACAGCAGAAAACAGCAACTGGATCTTCGGCATCTCGTTAATAGGTTAGTGCCAGAAAATGCATAAATATGACATAAAGTATGCATGAAACATGTAGATATCATCAATAATGTGGCATGGAACATAAGAAATTATCGATACGTCGGAGACGTATCAGCATCCCCAAGCTTAGTTTCTGCTCGTCCCGAGCAGGTAAATGATAACAAAGATAATTTCTGGAGTGACATGCCATCATAACCTTGATCATACTATTGTAAGCATATGTAATGAATGCAGCGATCAAAACAATGGTAATGACATGAGTAAACAAATGAATCATATAGCAAGAACTTTTCATGAATAGTACTTCAAGACAAGCATCAATAAGTCTTGCATAAGAGTTAACTCATAAAGCAATAATTCAAAGTAAAGGTATTGAAGCAACACAAAGGAAGATTAAGTTTCAGCGGTTGCTTTCAACTTGTAACATGTATATCTCATGGATATTGTCAATGCAAAGTAATATAACAAGTGCAATATGCAAGTATGTACGAATCAATGCACAGTTCACACAAGTGTTTGCTTCTTGAGATGGAGAGAAATAGGTGAACTGACTCAACATAAAAGTAAAAGAATGGCCCTTCGCAGAGGGAAGCATCGATTGCTATATTTGTGCTAGAGCTTTGGTTTTGAAAACAAGAAACAATTTTGTCAACGGTAGTAATAAAGCATATGTGTTATGTAAATTATATCTTACAAGTTGCAAGCCTCATGCATAGTATACTAATAGTGCCCGCACCTTGTCCTAATTAGCTCGGATTACCTGGATTATCATCGCAATACATATGTTTTAACCAAGTGTCACAAAGGGGTACCTCTATGCCGCCTGTACAAAGGTCTAAGGAGAAAGCTCGCATTGGATTTCTCGCTATTGATTATTCTCAACTTAGAAATCCATACCGGGACAACATAGACAACAGATAATGGACTCCTCTTTTATGCATAAGCATTCAACAATTATTAATTTTCTCATATGAGATTGAGGATATTTGTCCAAAACTGAAACTTCCACCATGGATCATGGCTTTAGTTAGCGGCCCAATGTTCTTCTCTAACATTATGCATGCTCTAATCATTCTAGCAGTAAATCTCCCTTACTTCAGACAAGACGGACATGCATAGCAACTCACATGATATTCAACAAAGAGTAGTTGATGGCATCCCCAGGAACATGGTTATCGCTCAACAAGCAACTTAATAAGAGATAAAGTGCATAAGTACATATTCAATACCACAATAGTTTTTAGGCTATTTGTCCCATGAGCTATATATTGCAAAGGTAGAGGATAGAAATTTTAAAGGTAGCACTCAAGCAATTTACTTTGGAATGGCGGAGAAATACCATGTAGTAGGTAGGTATGGTGGACACAAATGGCATAGTGGTTGGCTCAAGGATTTTGGATGCATGAGAAGTATTCCCTCTCGATACAAGGTTTAGGCTAGCAAGGTTATTTGAAACAAACACAAGGATGAACCGGTGCAGCAAAACTCACATAAAAGACATATTGTAAATATTATAAGACTCTACACCGTCTTCCTTGTTGTTCAAACTCAATACTAGAAATTATCTAGACCTTAGAGAGACCAATTATGCAAACCAAATTTTAGCAAGCTCTATGTATTTCTTCATTAATGGGTGCAAAGTATATGATGCAAGAGCTTAAATATGAGCACAACAATTGCCAAGTATCACATTATCCAATACATTTTAGCAATTACTACATGTATCATTTTCTGTCTCCAACCATATAACAATTTAACGAAGAAGATTCAACCTTCGCCATGAATATTATGAGTAAAGCCTAAGGACATATTTATCCATATGCAACAGCGGAGCGTGTCTCTCTCCCACACAATGAATGCTAGGATCCATTTTATTCAAACAAAACAAAAACAAAAACAAACCGACACTCCAAGCAAAGTACATAAGATGTGATGGAATAAAAATATAGTTTCACTAGAGGAACCTGATAATGTTGTCGATGAAGAAGGGGATGCCTTGGGCATCCCCAAGCTTAGACGCTTGAGTCTTCTTGATATATGCAGGGGTGAACCACCGGGGCATCCCCAAGCTTAGAGCTTTCACTCTCCTTGATCATGTTTTATCATCTCCCTCTCTTGATCCTTGAAAACTTCCTCCACACCAAACTCAAAACAACTCATTAGAGGGTTAGTGCACAATCAAAATTTACATGTTCAGAGGTGACACAATCATTCTTAACACTTCTGGACATTGCACAAAGCTACTTAAAGTCAATGGAATCGAAAAATCCATCAACCATAGCAAAACGGGCAATGCGAAATAAAAGGCAGAATATGTCAAAACAGAACAGTTTGTAAAGACGAATTTTATTGAGGCACCAGACTTTCTCAAATGAAAATGATCAAATTGAATGAAAGTTGCGTACATATCTGAGGATCACTCACGTAAATTGGCATAATTTTCTGAGTTACCTACAGAGAATTAGGCCCAGATTAGTGACAGCAAAGAAATTTGTTTCTGCGCAGTAATCCAAATCTAGTATGAACCTTACTATCAACGACTTTACTTGGCACAACAATGCACAAAACTAAGATAAGGAGAGATTGCTAAAGTAGTAACAACTTCCAAGACTCAAATACAAAATAAAAGTACTGTAGTAAAAACATGGGTTGTCTCCCATAAGCGCTTTTCTTTAACGCCTTTCAGCTAGGCGCAGAAAGTGTGTATCAAGTATTATCAAGAGACGAAGCATCAACATCATAATTTGTTCTAATAATAGAATCAAAAGGTAACTTCATTCTCTTTCTAGGGAAGTGTTCCATACCTTTCTTGAGAGGAAATTGATATTTAATATTTCCTTCCTTCATATCAATAATAGCACCAACAGTTCGAAGAAAAGGTCTTCCCAATATAATGGGACAAGATGCATTGCATTCAATATCCAAGACAACAAAATCAACGGGGACAAGGTTATTGTTAACGGTAATGCGAACATTATCAACTCTCCCCAAAGGTCTCTTTGTAGAATTATCAGCAAGATTAACATCCAACTAACAATTTTTCAATGGTGGCAAGTCAAGCATATTATAGATTTTCTTAGGCATAACGGAAATACTTGCACCAAGATCACATAAAGCATTACAATCAAAGTCATTGACCTTCATCTTAATGATGGGATCCCAACCATCCTCTAGCTTCCTAGGAATAGAAGTTTCGCGTTCTAGTTTCTCTTCTCTAGCTTTTATGAGAGCATTTGTATTATGTTTCGTGAAAGCCAAGTTTATAGCACTAGCATTAGGACTCTTAGCAAGTTTTTGTAAGAACTTTATAACTTCAGAGATGTGGCAATCATCAAAATCCAAACCATTATGATCTAAAGCAATGGGATCATCATCCCCAATGTTGGAAAAAAATTCAGCAGTTTTATCACAGGCAATTTCAGCAGTTTTAGCAGTTTCAGGCTGTTTTTCGCGCTTTGCATTAGAAGTGGAAACATTGCCAACACCAATTCTTTTACCATTAATAGTAGGAGGTGCAGCAACATGTGGAGCATTAGCATTACTAGTGGTGGTAATAGTCCAAACTTTAGCTATATTATCTTCTTTTTCATTTTCTTCTCTTTCCCACCTAGCACGCAATTCGGCCATCAATCTTATATTCTCATTAATTCTAACTTGGATGGCATTTGCTGTAGTAACAATCTTATTATTATGATTTTTATTAGGCATAACTTTCGATTTCAAGAGATCAACATCAGCAGCAAGACTATCGACTTTAGAAGCAAGTATATCAATTTTCCCAAGCTTTTCTTCAACAGATTTGTTAAAAGCAGTTTGTGTACTAATAAATTCTTTAAGCATGGCTTCAAGTCCAGGGGGTGTGTTCCTATTATTGTTGTAAGAATTCCCATAAGAATTACCATAGCCGTTGCCATTATTATAAGGATATGGCCTATAGTTGTTACTAGAATTGTTCCGGTAAGCATTGTTGTTGAAATTATTATTTTTAATGAAGTTTACATCAACATGTTCTTCTTGAGCAACCAATGAAGCTAACGGAACATTATTAGGATCAATATCTGTCCTACCATTCACAAGCATAGACATAATAGCATCAATCTTATCACTCAAGGAAGAGGTTTCTTCGACAGAATTTACCTTCTTACCTTGTGGAGCTCTTTCCGTGTGCCATTCAGAGTAATTAATCATCATATTATCAAGAAGCTTTGTTGCTTCGCCAAGAGTGATGGACATAAAGGTACCTCCAGCAGCTGAATCCAATAGGTTCCGCGAAGAAAAATTCAGTCCTGCATAAAAGGTTTGGATGATCATCCAAGTAGTCAGTCCATGGGTTGGGCAATTTTTAACCAAAGATTTCATTCTTTCCCATGCTTGTGCAACATGCTCATTATCTAATTGTTTAAAATTCATTATGCTACTCCTCAAAGATATAATTTTAGTAGGGGGATAATATCTACCAATAAAAGCATCCTTGCATTTAGTCCATGAATCAATACTATTCTTAGGCAGAGATAGCAACCAATCTTTAGCTCTTCCTCTTAATGAGAAAGGAAACAATTTTAATTTTATAATGTCACCATCTACATCCTTATACTTTTGCATTTCACATAATTCAACAAAGTTATTGAGATGGGCAGCAGCATCATCAGCACTAACACCAGAAAATTGCTCTCGCATAACAAGATTCAGTAAAGCAGGTTTAATTTCAAAGAATTCTGCTGTAGTAGCAGGTGGAGCAATAGGTGTGCATAAGAAATCATTATTATTTGTGGTTGTGAAGTCACACAACTTAGTATTTTCAGGAGTACCCATTTTAGCAACAGTAAATAAAGCAAACTAGATAAAGTAAATGCAAGTAACTAATTTTTTTGTGTTTTCAATATGGCAAACAAGATAGTAAATAAAGTAAAACTAGCAACTAATTTTTTTGTGTTTTGTTTTAGTGCAGCAAACAAAGTAATAAATAAAATAAAGCAAGACAAAAACAAAGTAAAGAGATTGGGATGTGGAGACTCCCCTTGCAGCGTGTCTTGATCTCCCTGGCAACGGCGCCAGAAATTTAGCTTGACACGCGTACAACACGCGACCGTTGGGAACCCCAAGTGGAAGGTGTGATGCGTACAGCAGTAAGTTTCCCTCAGTTAGAAACCAAGGTTTATCGAACCAGTAGGAGTCAAGAAGCACATTGGAGGTTGATGGCGGCGAGATGTAGTGCGGCGCAACACTAGGGATTCCGACGCCAACGTGGAACCTGCACAACACAACCAAAGTACTTTGCCCCAACGAAACAGTGAGGTTGTCAATCTCACCGGCTTGCTGTAACAAAGGATTAGATGTATAGTGTGGATGATGATTGTTTGCAGAAAACAGTAGAACAAGTATTGCAGTAGATTGTATTCGATTAAAAGAATGGACCGGGGTCCATAGTTCACTAGAGGTGTCTCTCCCATAAGATAAATAGCATGTTGGGTGAACAAATTACAGTTGGGAAATTGACAAATAGAGAGGGCATGACAATGCACATACATGATATGATGAGTATTGTGAGATTTAATTGGGCATTACGACAAAGTACATAGACCGCTATCCAGCATGCATCTATGCCTAAAAAGTCCACCTTCAGGTTATCATCCGAACCCCAGTATTAAGTTGAAAACAACAGACAATTGCATTAAGTATGGTGCGTAATGTAATCAATAACTACATCCTCGGACATAGCATCGATGTTTTATCCCTAGTGGCAACAACACATCCACAACCTTAGAACTTTCTCACATCGTCCTGCATTTAATGGAGGCATGAACCCACTATCGAGCATAAATACTCCCTCTTGGAGTTAAGAGTAAAAACTTGGCCAGAGCCTCTACTAATAACGGAGAGCATGCAAGATCATAAACAACACATAGATAATAGATTGATAATCAACATAACATAGTATTCTCTATCCATCGGATCCCAACAAACACAACATATAGCATTACAGATAGATGATCTTGATCATGTTAGGCAGCTCACAAGACCCGACAATGAAGCACAATTAGGAGAAGACGACCATCTAGCTACTGCTATGGACCCATAGTCCAGGGGTGAACTACTCACTCATCACTCCGGAGGCGACCATGGCGGTGAAGAGTCCTCCGGGAGATGATTCCCCTCTCCGGTAGGGTGCCGGAGGCAATCTCCTGAATCCCCCCGAGATGGGATTGGCGGCGGCAGCGTCTCTGGAAGGTTTTCCGTATCGTGGCTCTCGGTACTGGGGGTTTCGCGACGAAGACCTTAAGTAGGCGGAAGGGCGGAGTCGGAGGGCTGACGGGGGCCCCACACGCTAGGGCCGCGCGGGCCCCCCTGGGCCGCGCCGCCCTAGTGTGGCGGCGCCCCGTGGCCCCACTTCGTCTCTCCCTCGGACTTCTGGAAGCTTCGTGGCAAAATAGGCTCCTGGGCGTTGATTTTGTCCAATTCCGAGAATATTTCCTTACTAGGATTTCTGAAACCAAAAACAGCAGAAAACAGCAACTGGCTCTTCGGCATCTCGTTAATAGGTTAGTGCCGGAAAATGCATAAATATGACATAAAGTATGCATAAAACATGTAGATATCATCAATAATGTGGCATGGAACATAAGAAATTATCGATATGTCGGAGACGTATCACCTACCCTTCCGCCTACATAAGCCTTCGTCGAGAATAGTTCCAGTACCGAGAGCCACGATACGGAAAACCTTCCAGAGACGCCGCCGCCAATCCCATCTCAGGGGATTCAGGAGATCTCCTCCGGCACCCTGCCGGAGAGGGGAATCATCTCCCGGAGGACTCTACACCGCCATGGTCGCCTCCGGAGTGATGAGTGAGTAGTTCACCCCTGGACTATGGGTCCATAGCAGTAGCTAGATGGTCGTCTTCTCCTAATTGTGCTATCATTGTTGGATCTTGTGAGCTGCCTAGCATGATCAAGATCATCTATTTGTAATGCTACATGTTGCGTTTGTTGGGATCCGATGAATAATGAATGCTATGTTATGTTGATTATCAATCTATCATCTATGTGTTGTTTATGATCTTGCATGCTCTCCGTTGCTAGTAGAGGCTCTGGCCAAGTTTTTGCTTGTAACTCCAAGAGGGAGTATTTATGCTCGATAGTGGGTTCATGCCTCCATTAAATCTGGGACAGTGACAGAAAGTTCTAAGGTTGTGGATGTGCTGTTGCCACTAGGGATAAAACATCAATGCTATGTCTAAGGATATATTTGTTGATTACATTACGCACCATACTTAATGCAATTGTCTGTTGTTTGCAAATTAATACTGGAGGGGGTTCGGGTGATATCTGAAGGTGGACTTTTTAGGCATAGATGCATGCTAGATAGCGGTCTATGTACTTTGTCGTAATGCCCAATTAAATCTCACACTACTCATCATAACATGTATGTGCATGGTCATGCCCTCTTTATTTGTCAATTGCCCAACTGTAATTTGTTCACCCAACATGTTGTTTATCTTATGGGAGAGGCACCACTAGTGAACTGTGGACCCCGGTCCATTCTTTTACATCGAATACAATCAACTGCAATACTCGTTCTACTGTTCTCTGCAAACATCATCATCCACACTATACATCTAATCCTTTGTTACAGCAAGCCGGTGAGATTGACAACCTCACTGCCACGTTGGGGCAAAGTAATTTGGTTGTGTTGTGCAAGTTCCACGTTGGCGCCGGAATCCCTGGTGTTGCGCCGCACTACACTCCGCCGCCATCAACCTTCAACGTGCTTCTTGGCTCCTACTGATTCGATAAACCTTGGTTTCTTACTGAGGGAAAACTTGCCGCTGTACGCATCACACCTTCCTCTTGGGGTTCCCAACGGACGCGTGCTGTACGCGTATCAGATAGCAACACACTTGAGCCTGCATCTCACCGCGCACACATAATTTACATAGGCAAAATTTGAAATTCTTTGAAGATAACTTCTACATTTATTTCTACTTTGAAAATTAGCTATCTCTCTAAACAATGGGTATTTGTTCATTAATCATGCTCTGACCACCAAATGCCTTATATAGAAGTACATGTGCTTCAGGAATCATGATATGAACGGATAATTATCATTCCCAGGTACCAAACAAACATTCATATCATGTCAGATATTTCTATTAAACAAAGTTATTGGTTCGATGGCAACATAAAACTGTAACATGATCTCTTTTAATATCCAAGATAACATAGTATTTCCACAGATATTTTTGTGGTGCTACAGCTTTGACTAACCTTTTTTGTAAAAAGGTTAAACTAAAGTATTGGCAGGTTGTATATAAACTATTGCATCCATCTCAGCCAAAAAAACAATTCAGATGAACGGAAAGAAACAGCAAAACAAAGTTTCACACACAGCCAAACCTCCTGCTTCCAGTCAATCGACCTGCAATAGATGCTTTAAAAAATTAGTCGCTTCCAAAGTTTCCAGTCCTGCCAACACATCTACACAAGCTGTATATTTACTACTCCACATAATTGTTGCCTGCCCTGCAGTCATATGGAAAAAACAAACGGTTTCTCCTCAGTCCACCACCTTCACATATCCACCTATATAAACACATCCACAGACACCTTCAGTCTATACAACCTATGCACATCTCCTGATCATTTTTACCAATCTAGCTTCCTATAGTATCATCCACCAAGAACTCAATCGCGTACATTTCCAACTACTTTCTTGATTCTGTACATCTTTAGCTACAACTCAAAAAAATTCCGATGGGATCAAGACGGCTTGACACAGCTGTTTTTTTCCTTGGTGATGTACAACATTCAACTAGGTTATGTGCACCTCTACATTGTTGCTTCGTTCTTGAACCACTTCCTTTGTTTGACCGTCGATCCATTTCTACAGTTGTTGAAGCTGTCAGAGATAGGTTTAGTCCTATGTCACATGTCACCGTCCGTCCACCCATCCACAGAAGATAAAATCATTATCTCTTTTGAAAACCACCAATCAGCTATGTTAGCCATTAGAACCGCCAACGAACAAAGAAACGTGTATGTAGATGGAATTCCATATGATTTCCAGCTTGATCATACAGTTTACCATCTGTACACAACACTTTCTGACAGGCGTGCTATCCTGACAATGCAGATGCTACCTCTGCATCTACGATCACATCCCGTCGTAGAACAAATCTTATGCCAATTCTGTGTCTTAGATTATGTACCGTCTCAAACAGATCCGATGGAAGACGAATCTTTCTTCACATGTTATGTCCGTTCCCAGCGAGACATACCCTTTCCAACACAGATAATTATCTGGGTTGAAGATCCAAGCGTCAATGTTTCTCCTTCCACAAATGATGAGCGTGCAATTTTCTTAAGTTCCTATACAGTGACCTTGGTCACTGAGGAATATAGCTATCAGCACGGTGATATAAACTATGACGTGCCAACTTCAAACCACTCGAACCAAGTCGAATGTTACATTCCTTACTCTCTCCTAGATAAACCTCTCATGCAAGCTTTATCAGGTTCTGTCATGTTGTTCCCCCGGCAAGGATCCTCACTCACACAAATTGAAAACATATATGCCTTATTCGTAGACATATCTTTCATCCGTATCAAGGTGCAAAAAATGTACAACCAAGGGTTCCTCCTTTCCCTTTCTCGAGAGTTAGATTCTTCTTCATTATTCAACATGCTTGACACTTTTCTTAGCCGCGAGGTTCAATCTGGTGTCATTGCCCTGCAACCTTGGACACCTTCGTATGGCTCGACAGGGAGCACTATATCAACCACAGCTAATATCCGTGTCACCGGGTTACCTTGCAACCTCTTTACTCCGGTCATCGTACATCATCTACTTAGTCCTTTTTGCATGGTAAAAAGGCATGCACATACTACTGTTGAAGTGGAGAACAGCATTGGCACCACTATTTCTTCATACAAGTGCTCCGTCTGGTGCCGAGATCCACGCAGAATTCCTCGGCGTATCCAAGCAAAGCTTCTACCGTTAACTTCTTGTGATCCTTCATTGATGACTGTACACGACCAAGTATACCTCAGACAAATAGAAATTGGTGTCGGCATGCAAACCAACTAGCTTTTTTTCCTGCTTAATCCCACGTTTTAATGTTTTCCTCCAGATTTAAGCTATGTACTATGTACTTTCCTTAATTCCCCTGTTATGAATAAAACACCAAGTCTGGGTGCCTTCATTGCAATCTTAATTGCTTCTGCTAGTGCATTGTCATTCTGCTTAACTTTTCGAGTACATTACCCATCTCTGTGCTTTCACACTGACGTATATAACAATAGAGTTACTTGTGAAAAATACCAACTGTTCTCGGTATACAATACCCACCGTTTGATTACTATCTGTTGAGCTCATCTGTTCTCTGTACTTAATAAAATAAGATAGTATATAAGTCCCACCAACAGCTCTGCTTGCTCCTACAAAGGAAATACAATAAATAACTGATACATTAATTGTAAACTGCAGTCAAGCACCACCTCTTAAAAGAAAAAAATAGCTTTACCATCGAACAGAATTCAATGCACTGTACATCTTACTAATTCACCATGCAGATATTTAGCGTTGTAGAAAATTTTCACTGAAGGTACAAGTAGCTAACATCACTTTTAACAATCTTCTATCAGCTACTCCAAAATCTTAGCTCGAACAAACATCAGTAGGTTCTTGCTTTTTCAGAAAAGTAGCAGTAAGATTCCTGGAGCTGCGGCAGCATGAATGATCATTTGCATGGAATTTCATATCAGCATCGCATAAAAAAATTCATAAGATATAAAAGCTGCCAATAACACTTCTGGCAATCAGCTACTCCAGAATCTTAGCAGGGGTCAGTACACATGAATAAACATCAGTAGGACCTCATGTGTAGGTGTGAGCACAAAAAAAACAATAATCCAAAACGGTCAGGTCTATGTCTAGCCTGCCTTCATACAAGCAAAACAACAAGGTACCCTTCCATCGAGGCAACATATTATTTCAACTAGCATCACCAGGAAACAGCCAAATCTGTAACCAGACTTCTTATCCACCCAGTGTTAATTAGGGTTAATGCTTGGCCTGCCATTTTTTCTTCTAATCTCATGTATCTGTTTTATGGAAAATCTAACGATTGTAGTTTATTTGTCATATCAAGTTGTAAATCCTCTTCCCCTAATCACGGTTTTTTTACCGTTTGTTCTTGCAAATATGCATAAAGCCTTCAACAGAACAAACAACATTCACATTTACACCAATAGCTCACATTCATTTTATCTAGGCAGATAAATCAGACAACAGTTAGTAAATCTTCGTCTTTCTCAGTAACTTTTTATCAACGGTTTAAAACTGTCTTACAAGACAAACTATTTTGTCCACTCATGTCTGCATGCATATCAACTTCTTCCAGAAAAAAAACTATAAGAAGGATTCGGCTTCCAAATAACTCACCATTTCAGCATTATTTATTCCAACACCATTGAAAAAACACATGCTCGCTTGGAGAAACACAACGAAACCATCTACTAAACATGGTACAAAGGTAAAACAAGAAGAGCAACCTAATACTTTCCACCTAATTGCTCAAACTCAGCTATACCAGAAGTAAGAGTCATGAATGCAAGATCTGATACTTCCTCTGACAAACTTTCGGAAACTCCAGGCTCACAGGACTCAAATGTTGTAGATCGAGCACACTCAGCTTTGTCACACACACGATCAACTCTTTCTAATGTCCGTCGCCATCCATTTGTCAGCGCGTCTACTCTCATCTTCAGTTCATGGTTCTCCTCCTTAGCAGCCCGCCATCCAGTGCAAGAATTGTAACTATCACGATTGAACCTACGCATGTTCCACCAGTTTAAATCTTTAGTTTCAAACTTAAAATCCCTCTCCAACGAACGAATGAGAGATTCTGCGGCTTTTTCTTCAGCAGCATTGGCAGTGCTATACTTCAAACCGCTTGAAGTGAACACATGGTGGAGTTTCACAGGGATATTGACATCAGGAACATCAGCATCGACAGTACTGAAGAAACCAAGGTATCTATAGTATGTATTAAACTTCAGACCGATAACAGGGAGTTTCTTAGCCACTTCCTGCAATAGTATCTTGTGAGGAACATCCAGCATACGGACAGCACCTATCCATCAAACAAACCAAAACCATAAATCCACATTAACAAAGCAAATATAACTAGCCAAAAACAACTAAATAACCGTACCAACTGGAGGGAAAACAGGGTATGGCATCACCTCTAAACGAGCACCCTCTTCTTCTAAATTGGAAGCATGCAGCCGAAGCAAATCATCAAGGTCCATTGATTCATCCATGTCAAAGAAACAGGTCTACACAGCGAACTAGAATACTATGGCAATAGAAGCATAGGACCATCGTACATCTACCTATGTGCAGCCTATAAACTATAGGGATTTCTATTTTCGTGCCCTCGCTTCCTTAGTTGTGCTCAGTTTTCCCCAGCTCCTTAGTTTTTCTCAGTTTTCCCCAAGTCCTTGTTTGAAACCCGCAGAAGCAGCTCCAACGGCAGGAATCCGTTAAGTTGACCGTTCCGTGCTGACGAGTGGGGTCGTGTTGTTTGTGGGGTCGCGTCGTGTGGGGCTAGTAGGAAGGAACCGCGTGGGACAGGACGAGACCATGTTTGTGTGGCCGTAGCGTGTGGGGCCGTAGCGTGTGGAGCCGTGTGGGTCCGGGACGTGGGCACGAGTGGTTTCTGTCTCTTTCGCCCAGATTAGCAGTTTTCAATGTACCTTTTTCCTCTCTCTCGCTCGATCTCATTCCTATTTGATAGCCCAAATTGGTAGCAAATCTAGAGCAGCTTCTCCTTCTGTTTTTTAACGCCATTCATTTCTTTATGCCTTCGTTTTTACCCAATCAGGTAGGAAATCTAGGGCACAAATCCAGAGAAAATATAGGATAAGCTTGCATAGAGCAGCCAACATAGCATAGATATATTCACGACAGATCCAACAGTAGTACCGATAGAACCCTACAACATAAGCTACATTTTACATGAATTTAAGCTGCTCTACAGATAGAGCAGTCACATACAGAGAGTGCAGTAGGCATGTTCAACGCCTCCAGGTTGCGCCTGTGACTCGCCTGGAGGTTGCGCAGGTGAATCCCAAGTGCTTTGTGTTTGGCCATGAACGCATGCACGTTCACCGTCGTTCCAACTCTAGCGCCGCATCTGCCAATGGATTCAGCATGGTTCACCAGGCAGTTGAAGTCGGTGGCGCGGAGCTTCCTGTTGCAGAAGGGGCACTTGTAAATGCCTCGAGCAAAGGGGCCATCGTAATGGCCGGACTGCAGCCTCCTGAGGACGTGACGAGTCTTGGTGTGGAAGGACTCGTCGTCGCTGTCGACGTCGCTGCTCTGCACCTGTCACGTAGCACCAAAGATCGTGCAAAAAACATGGAGTCAGTTGCAACGATGATGGAACAGAGAGTGAACAAAGATCATGCATGATAATATGGGCTCGAAAAAAAGAGGTAGCCTCAGTTACATTGGACACACTTATATCCAGGATTTGAGTCAGTAAACCAAAGATCATGCACAACAAATTTGAACACACCAATTGTTTACTGACCAAACCCTGAATCAATTTGTGCCCAAATATTCATCATCATCGGCACAAATCTTAAACAAAAGCAAATCACAAGCACTAATAACGCAAGATCTAACACAAAAGGATTGAACTAGGAACAGACGCACCCTAATAACGCTAGATCTAACACAAATGGATTGAACTAGGAACAGACGAACCCTAATAACGCTAGATCTAACACAAAAGGATTGAAATGGGATAAGAACAAGGGAGCAAAGGGTTACCTCCGGCTCGTCGTCGACGATGCTGGTGTCGTAGGGGTTCTCCGGCGCGACGTACGGCACTGGTTCGTACGGGTCCCAAGCGACGGGGGCCTGGACGGGGGCCTGGACGGTGGCGGCGGCCGATGCGCCGGCGGCTGATGCGCCGACTGCTACGTTGGAAGCAGCGACAGGGGCCTGGACGGGGGCAGCGGCCGATGCGCCGGCGGCTGATGCGCCGACAATGGGCATCTCATTCTTCTCCATCGCCGGCGGTTTTCTTCGGGGTTTTTTCTTCGGTTGTGGAGAAGATGATGGGACAGGAGAGGCGGTTGCAGTGAGAACGTGCGTCGAGGGAGAGGAAAAGGGCTCTATAAAGACGAAGGTGGCGTGTACCGCAACACGCGTCCGCTATGCACGGCTGCAGCGTGCACCGCGACACGAGTCTAACCCTGGGACGTTTGGTGTACTCAGTTATAACCTCGGGCCTTATACAGAAATTTTATCTGTACTCAGTTTTCCCCTCGAGTACTTAGACTGGCAAGTGCAATATACTCAGTTTTACCCTCAAGTAGCTAGTCAACAGAGAGTCAACAAATGAGATTAACATATCTAATTGAGGCATTTCATGCGCAAAAAAATTCAAAAAAATAAAAACATAGTGGCACCTACTCATGGAGTCTTCCTACGCAACCTGCCACCAAGAAAACCTTAACAAACATATATAAATCAAGTTTTACCACAAATTGCCACTTCTCAGAATCACTAGTGTAGCTATGAAGATGCATGGTTTTCCACTCAAACCCCTTTGCAAAACATCTTCCCCAAAAACATAATTTGTCTAAATGATGCCATAATTGTCACACTCATGTATATTTGAATTGCAAATAATTTGATGTGGCCCAATATGAATTATATTGTACAAAACATGCATTTTTCATTTTGTAATTCTTTTTGTTTGAATCCCTTAGTCTATTTACTATTTATGTGCCCTTGGATTGTTAGTACTACTCAATTTTGCCCTCAAGTTCTGTCACAAATGCTCTCAGAAGCCCAAACTTATCCTGATTGGTTGAGCCGTTGTCACACGGATCGACTCCACGAACCGTTGATCAACTGATCTAACGGGCAGTATACCCCTCCCCGTCTCTTCGTGGCCACCCCTCTCTCTCTCTTCGTGGCCACCCCTCTCTCTCTGTCGGTGGATGCATTATTGTCACCCCTCTAACAATTATCAACTATCTTTCGCTTTCCTTTTTCTTTTAGGGGATATAGTTTTGGCATATAGTTTTAGTAATTTGAAACGGCCCAAAAGTGGTATAATTTTGGTATAAACATCAGGCATACATATTTGCGGATTTCGGTGAATGCATTATTGTCACCCCCTAACAATTATCAACTATCTTTCGCTTTCCTTTTTCTTTTAGGGGATATAGTTTTGGCATATAGTTTTAGTAATTTGAAACGGCCCAAAAGTGGTATAATTTTGGTATAAACATGAGGCATACATATTTGCGGATTTCGGTGAATGCATTATTGTCACCCCCTAACAATTATCAACTATCTTTCGCTTTCCTTTTTCTTTTTAGGGGATATAGTTTTGGCATATAGTTTTAGTAATTTGAAACGGCCCAAAAGTGGTATAATTTTGGTATAAACATGAGGCATACATATTTGCGGATTTCGGTGAATGCATTATTGTCACCCCCTAACAATTATCAACTATCTTTCGCTTTCCTTTTTCTTTTAGGGGATATAGTTTTGGCATATAGTTTCGGTAATTTGAAACGGCACACACTAATATAGTTCGGTGAGCAATGATAAGAATCCCTTGTATAAACATGAGGCATACATAAAGCATTCCAATATAGTTGGTAATTTCGGTGAATGCACACACTAACCATGAAAACAACTACAAGTACATGTAACTGAATAATAAATTTGTAACAAGGTATCCCTTGTAACAACTTCTAGCGCCTGGTGAGCAATGATAAGAATCCGATCGCAATTATACAACAGAAAAAACAACCAGCCATCAGATTAGCTTGCTTCTTCAACTCGATCAGCTGCCTTAACTGCTTGTTCATTTTCTTCAGTTCTCACTTCACTTCCACCAGTCCTACATTGGGAGCATTAGGCATAATCGGAACGGCTCCTCTCTCCGCCGCATTCTCTACAGCAAGTCCCCCCTCCCAAATTGTGCTCCCAAGTAGCGCCAATTGATTCCTGCAATTGAAGCCTCTGAACGTACACATCGATCCACTCGAAATGCCTGCATTTCTTCAGGATCTGAAAACAACAACGGGAACCCTAAATCCCAAATTCGAGGGAATAGCAAGAAAATCGAGAGAAAACAGAGAAATTGGAGCGAGATCTAACCTTATCCCCCTCTCTATATGGCAAGCTCTCGCATGCAAGGAACTCACGTCCACGGTTGCCGTTCTCGTCCGTCTTACAGATCAACCGCTTCAGAGGCTCCTGGCGTGGGCAGTCAGGGCATCTTGTCAAAGGCACGGGTTCATACTGCGGCCATGAAGAACGGGAGGTCGAAGAGAAACTAGACATCACCCGCCTGCCGGAGAAGGGCTGCCGCTGGCGGAGAAGAAGAACAATGGGGCGCGGGGAAAGAAAGAGGAAGCAATGGCACAGGCACGGGCACGGGCGCGGGGCTGGCTCGGGCTCCCATTTTGCAACTGTCACCTGGGTAAGCTGTGGGTCCGGCGCACTTAACGTGGACAAGTTGTGGGTCCCACGATGATCTGGATAAGTGAAGACGTGTCCACTGCGGGGCACCAACAGCGGCCCCACTTGCCAGCACCAACCAACGTCAACTAAACGGGATTCCTTCCGTCCGAGCTCCTTCTGCGGGTTTCAGACAAGGTCTTGGGGAAAACTGAGGAAAAACTAAGGGGCTGGGGAAAACTGAGCACAACTAAGGAGCCAGGGGCACGAAAATAGAAATCCCTAAACTATACCACTACTGCATGTAGCACCTATGTAAGCACATCAACAATTACCCATGCAAAGCAACACCTGTCTTGCACTGTGACACGTCTTACAAGCCACGGGTCACCATGCATGCAAATTGACATGTGCTCCATGCAAGAAGCCACTGCTGCCTATAAATTAAGCACATAGAGCTACTCCATGCAGCACACAAAAAACAAACCACTGCAGAATTCGTTTGCTCCATACACCCAAGACAAACCACCACATCACTGCGCACCACGATGAGCACCAGCCAGCAGGTCCATGCTGACCACGTCTCCATTTTTCACCCATTTCTACTTGCTTAGATTCTATATCTGATCGACATCCATTGTAACAGATTCTAACACTTTTTTTTGCTTCAATCAGGTCATTGTGCTCAACCGACGCAGGATCCTAGGCGACATAGCCGAAGCCGCGAACCTGCCCATCTATTCTGAAGGATCACACACACCTTCGCCCGGAAGATTCAGCGCCTGGATTAAGATGGACATCCCCATCCCTGGCAATCATCCACACCGGGCAACAACGATGGTAACTGCTGATTCCACCATTAGCGAGGAACATGCCGCCGAAAAAGTCGCAGACAAAGCAATTAAAATGATAGTGAAGAATGGTAACATCATTGTTCACGATGTCAACTATGATTCCTTAAGAGACAAAACAACCAAGCTCCGTTGTGCTGGATTAGCTGCGTGTCACAGCGATGCGCACTTAACTAGAATCGCTTGCGAAAATAATAGGCTCCTCCAAGAAAAAGAACACCTCCTTACCCACCTAGCCTACGCATGCACATCTTTTGACGACGTCCTTCCTATAGAGGTCGTCCAACCACCTACTATCCCAGGAGATTTATCTACTGGTACTCTAAGGTACACTGGCAGTATGCCTCCATCAAACCGTCTGGAACACCTAGCGTCTTTCATCCTCCACAGCATCATCGGACCAGAGTACACCCGCATCAGGCCAAGAACTGGAATGGATGAACTCGACTGATACCTGTCGCAGAACATCGGTGGAAAGGTAAACCCATCCTGCATTTGCTTATGCATAAAGAACTGTGTGTGTGTGACACCACTGCTAAGATTCCAAACTAACTAAACTTTTTCCTTTTTCCAAACAGGCAGCTTTTTACTATTTCAATAAATCCACACTCCATGTTGATGGGCTAGATACAGAATGCAGGACACTCAACTCAGCAACAGCTTCCACCACTGTCCATGTGTGATGGATACTCCGCATATCTATTTACCACTTGTTGTACAACTAAATAAACCAGTTGTGCCTTCCACTATGTGACCTTCCTCGAGGGTATCTATATGTAACCTATCTATATGTATGCACCCTGTTGTGCTGTTAAATAAACGTAAAGTGTTGTCCGAGTTATTTCAAATGCTCCCATCACCCATTTAAAACTAAGTATATGCTAAACATAGCATGAATATAATTTCTCCCCTTGTGTATCTCCATCTACAATGTGACCAGGTTATTAAATTTAAAAAATGTGAAAATATAATTAGAAAATTCAGTTACTCAACACATGCATGCCCACCGAGATATTTTACTGTTCAGCTGAGTTCTTGCAACTGCATCTAACCTTAAACTCCCAGCATATATAACTATCACTAGGTGAGGTATATGCCTGTCGCTAGATACACATTTCAGTAACAATAAAAAATACAACTAAATCATACCAACTCCGCACCAAATTAACCACCACACCACTATAAGAAGAATGCATGCTAATTAGCATCACTCTGTGTATATATACTAAAATAGAAGAAAAGTATAAAGGAACAATTGTTCTCGTGAGGGTTTGAAATGAATCACTGAGGCATTACTTGAATTGAATATTAGATTTAAAATAAAGATTCCACAGACCAATTAATCTTATATACATGCCCTGGGTACACTTAAGAATAGAATAAAAATGATTAAAGACACAATCTATATACTAAAAAATTGACTTAGCACCATTGGAGCGAATCGACACTGTCGAAGCCGTGTACTCATATCATGATCTACAGATCCAGGTACAGCTCTCATGCAGGCCCAAATGATAAAACAAATAGATACCTTCGTAAACAGCAGCACAACCTATACAAAAGTAACATGCCTCTACTGTTGAATCTAGACAGTTGGCATCTAAGGCCAACATATATATGTCGCCTCCACAACAAAGTGTACTGTATTAGCTGCTAATCTCTAAAGCTGGGAAGGAGAGTCGACCAACAATTAATGAACCGATCTAATCTTCACGCTGACTGCTGACTGCTCCATGTCATGCACACTGCCTGCAAGAGGAGATAAAATACACGGAGCCACCTGCCACTCCATACCTGCCACAGGGCAGCTATCATATATTAGCCCTCTGTACATGCTATGACTACAAACGACAAAACTACTACCTGCGCCACTCTTGCCCTTGCATGAGCAGGTACCCATGCAAAACAACGCCTGTCCTACACCTTGCCACGTCCACAAGACAGAAGTTATAGCACTTTTATATAACGATGATATAACAAATGATCAACATAAATCGCATATAGATTTAAAAAAATTAAGACCACACATAGGCTAATCTAAGCTTTACCTTATTAACCTTGCTTATTCACCATATATCCCAAATCGCCATTTATTGTTACCTATCCTCTTATTTATAAGCATTGCCGTGACAAATTATCTGATATTACCGATATTATATTACTCATTAGGTCAATATCTAATCATGTAACATCAACAGAAAATCGCTTCCCTCTTTCCCCTGCATATACTCGCACATCCATACTATTTTACATGTAACAATGTACAATCCATCGAAAAGAAACAACATATTTCCATTTTATTCCGCATACAATACACCCGTTACAACACTGACCAACCCACCACATCAACATGAAACATTGACCAGGATAATAAAACAGACAGCTACAACCAGACAAAGAACATACGATAAAAAACACCAACTCAAACGATCATGCTAAGAAATGGCTTCTCAGCATTACCGAATAAAACGAATAACCGGAACAAACAAAGACGCACGAGCATCATACAATAAACTTGGATCCACCTTCGCACAACATACAACAATATTATCCACCCAAGCAACACTGCCGTGCAGGTGAAACGCATGCCTGCGATTCCAGAGGCGTCCAAATACAAAGACACCATCAGCACCCTTCTTGATAGAAGCCAACCGACGGTCATCAAAATAGTCCTCCAAAAAAACCCGAGCTCCATTCTCCAATGAAACATTTCCTCCCCTCACCCAAAACTGAACAATACTACCATCTATGAAAGGAGGAGGTGCTAGAAACTCCACAGCACGACCGGCCATTGTCCCTTTAACCAAAAAAAGAGAAGACTCTACAGCTCGCTGCACTCACTGATGAAAACACAAAAGACGTCACACCAAATAAATAGAGCCACGAACTTCCCAGAGGTCATACAACATGGCGTACCATTACCCCAGTCACGTCCTATACGCCAACTGGCAGCATGCATGCAATTCAACGTGTACTGCATGCAAATGACCACCTCTGCCTTATACAAGTTGACGTCTGCTCCACCGAAAGAACAACTGCTACATATAGATTAAAAAGACTGTACCCAATATATGCATTCCACAAAAAACAACCCACCACAACACACCTGCCTTCCACAAAACATGCTACCATTCAACAGTACTAACAGTAAAACTTTTTGTCCACTTCAAATAAAATGGAGCCTCCAAGAAAAATAAGTGCTACACAATCCTTCGCATAAAGCTTATGGCACAGAAAAAACTTAAAGAAAAACATCTTTCTTCTCCACAAAATGACTTCTTTTTCACACAAACCTTTCAGACTTATTCATCTCACTGATAAAAAAAAAACTCAACACTCCATGCAGCACCACAAAATTAAACACTCACTGTCCACCCAACACCGACTCACACAAAATACTACCACCAGATAACAACAAACGAGGCGGCACACATACCCATAAGCAATGAGCATCGAAGCTCATCAGCCATTACAAAACGGACCCACAAAAGTAACACATCACATGCCCGCAAGAGCACGCGTACTACACAACCAGACACACAATGATTTCAGTCCTACACAGAATAGCATCGATCGGATACACACAAGCAAAAACACTAAAATACCAACATAGCCAAGTCATGTGACCATACGACCTACCCATGCAGCATTGCATGCATACCAGAAAAAAACAACCTGCAGCTGACACCATATGCATGCTACACTCCACTAGCTACTCTAAACAAATAGATGCTCAGAATTCCATTGAGCACCACATAGGCAAGAGCATCGATTCAGCAACATGGGTTTAACACAAGTAAACACATGTATCAGCACTTATAATAAAAAAATAAAATTGCACAACATCATTGTTATATTATTTAGCACTATGTTATATGACATTTACACACTACACCAATGCAAAAGTAAAGAAATAAATAGCTGCATATGGCGACAAAAACATCAGCTTAACATGCCCATTCAGTACGTGCATCCATCCCATAGATCAGTAGACCATCTACACACTATATGCATGCCCTACACACTGGCATACTAGCAAGAGGCACACACCTCAATAAACAACAACTCTCAAACCTTATATAACCTTGAAACGACAACACTCCACTACACGTCACAAAAATACGCTGACACGCGTGAGACATGCTACAGCCACAACAATCACAAATCCATGTATAAAAGGCCATACAATCTAAGTCAGAGAACACACTTCACAACTGCCTGTACACACATCAACCGACAAGAAAACACAAAGAGAACCTGCTGATCATCCAAAGGTCTGTCCTTACAAAAGCTACCTGTCACGAACACATTTCCCGCTTTGTTCTTACCTAACATTTTCTCCATACAAAAAATACCGCAGGTACCATGGCATCGCGACCACGCGTCAAGGACATTTTCTTCAGCAACATCCAACAGAACTCGAGACAATGCGCACCACTACATTGCGCATACATAATTAGACCAATCTCTTCGCTCCAGACTTTACCCACATCCGATGTTGTAGCGCAGCTAGCCGACAAACTGAACATCCGCAAAGGCATGCAAGTACACACAAGCACAAACGAGGGAATAATGGTTTCCTTCGCACACCACAAAGAAGCCCTCCGAGCCATAAGCCTATCCACATAAAACACAATACTAAACATCCATGGTTGCCCATACCAGTTCATCCAAAGCGACTCTTTGGTCCACTTTAGCACATGCAATTTGGACCAACGAGTTTACATTACCCTCCGAGAAATGCCCCTGCACATGTGGACACCGGCAATTGTAGAACAACTGTTGGCCCCATATTCTGCACTAGAGTATATTGGCTTCGAAACAAGAACACATGAAGATCCATCTGGATTCAAGTGTCTGGTGAGCGCACAACGACTCCTACACATACCAGACAATATTACAATCAAAACACCAGCCCATGCAACATCAATCAGCCAAAATTCAACATCTTCTTTGCTCTTAGACACATTTACAGTTCACATCGACAAATCAGAGTACCTACACGGCATAACAGAAAGATACGAATACGACAGCGCACCAACCACAAACACATCACACATCGTCTACCCTCACCACTGCTACATATCTCCCAACCTCCACGATGTAGCTGCCATCGAAAAATATTCACAAGCAGTTATCATATATGCTGAGCCAGACAACCACTTCTCGGTTTTGGGCAACCTATGTGACTACCTCCGCATGTACATGCAACCTCGATTCAGAATCAAACTACTAAAAGACGGCACATACCTTGTGTACTTCGACCAGCCGCAAAGAGGAACCTCTCTTTACGCACTTCTGGAGGCTCATCTACGCTACTGGATAGACCGAGGTGGGCTATACTTAACACAGTGGACACCATCATATGGCTCCACCCCAGAGACAATTTCTGAAAAAATTCTCCTCAAAATAAGAGGGATACCATGCAATCTCAACACTCCACCGGTCATTGAGTACACCATGAGTCCATTTGCATACGTGGATGAACATTTCACCGCAACAGGTGACAGCTACACAGGTGTTGGAAAAACTCTTACCCTCTACGAGTGTTCAGCATGGTGTTCCCGAAGCAGCAGAATACCAGCTACCATCCGAATCAAAGTAATCCCAAACCACATCACCGAATTAACACAAATTTTACATGATGAGGCCTTCCGCTGCCCAGAGCTACAGGTATCTGTGCTAACGAAGACCATCGACCAGGAGTAGGAATAACTTCGTCACAACATGAGTTATATTTTTCTGCTTACTTAGTTCCCTCTCCAAAATAATGGTGCAAATTCATTGCACATGCCATTGTAATACCCCTCAATGTATCTTTCTCCACAAGTTTTTTTACTCCGAATAAAATAAACTATGTGCCTGTCGTCGTGGTGAACAGACAGATGCCATGGGATGGCTTATCTTGGAGCCGAATGGACGCTAGAGGATTCAGGGGAGGGTTTTTGGTATAGATGGAGAGGTTTCCGGATGGATTCCTCAAGAACTTGGCCTTGGCCGAAGGAAGAAGATGATGAACTCAAGAACCAAGACAACACTAGATCTCTCTATTTCTTCTTCACAAGTGCTTACAAGTTTCTGTGTACAAGATAGCTATCAGGTCATTGCGTAACATGCCCGCGAAGGGCTGTGCTCCCTCTCCATATATAGGGGAGAGGGTGGCTTACAGGGGAAGAAACCCTAGAAACCTTAATGGGATCTTTGACTAGACAAACTACTTTACAAAGCTACTTTAGCTACTGGTGATGCCGGTATGCCTTTAATCAAGAGTTGTGACATCCTCCGGCACCTTTTACGTCATGCTTCGCCTTTGGCGTCATGGCTTCGATTTAAGCTGAAGTGCTTCGCTCATCTTTGTCTTCTAGCTCTGGAGAGCATCTTTGACCAGTCTTGCCGACGTGCTACAGTGTAGCCTGTTCCGGTATTCCGGTACGCTCTTAGCTAGTTCCGGTATCCCCCTTCTTGGGATACCGGTATGATTCTCTGAATCAACCTTCGCTATCCGGAACAACCTTTAAACCGGTACTTTGATGGCATAAACCATCCGGTTTGGCATGCCTTTGGCATACCGGGGGTCATCCCCCCAACATTAGTCCCCGAAGCTGGTATAGTCCGGTGGATCCTATCCAACGGACCATGCCATGTTCTCTTTTCTCAAGGTACCGGTTTAACCCTTCCGGAATCCGAATCAAACTCTTCGGCGTCCTTGCCGAACTTATGTCTTTGTACCGATTTTTCCGGTATCTCTTGTCACTAAACCTCTCCTCGACGAAGTCGAGAATATCTCGAGTACCGCGCATGTCAGTGACATGCGCACTGTGCCTGGCGTGCGTCAGTGTCAGTGGTCACTTCGGTTCGTCTTCTGAGCCAGTATTTATGGCGCCACACCGGATCCGCGCAGCCGTTCCGGATCCGTGTGGCCTCCCTGTGTCCTCGTATTTTCGGCACGTGTATCTGCGCGCCACGTGGCGGCACACGAACCGAACCGCCGCTGCCCAGCGGTTGCCGGCCCACTTCTCCTCCTTCCTATATAATCGGAGTGCGGTTCCTCTTCGTATTCTTCTCGCATCCACCCCCTTCTCTCGCGCACAGAGCCTCTCGCCCGTTGCGCTTCCGTCGCCGCCGGTCTCCGCCGAAGCGCTGCTCCGACAAACTCCAGCCGCTCCTCGCGCTGCGCCGGGATTTTCCGCCGCGCAGAGTCTTTGAAGCTCCTTCTCCGTTGCTGCATCGGGTTCCCGCAGGCACCCTCTGCTCCTCTTCGCCGCCGGCCTTCTCCGATGACTGCGAGCCTGCTACGCCTCCGGCTACCTTCTTCTTTAGCATCTCCGCCGCCTCAGGTTAGCTCCAATGCATGTTTGCCCCTTTCCCTTTTGCTTCCCAGTTCTTGGGCCGGTAGTGTATTTACTTTCTCTTTTCTTTTGCTTTTCCTCTTACTCGTAGATCTTCGGGCAAGGCTAAACTTTGGGAAACTTGTTTCTAGGTAGATCTTGAATTCTTCCAGAAAATGTCTTCCGAGGACCTCCCTTCGGAATCCTCTTCCGGTAGCTGCCACACTGTAATCCCCACATCTTCTTCCGGAGGAACTTCGGTTGAGGTGAACTCCGACGGGCTCGAGGCAGATCTCGCCTAGAGCGAGGCTGGTACCGGTAACTCAGCTCCTGCTACCGGTAACCAAGGAGAAGCCGGCAGCTCCAGCCAGGGCGCCAGAGTAGATCTGGACTCCTACACGCGAGGAGCCTGGATGGGCTCCGATGTGACCCAGGCGGAAATCGTGTGGCTCTACCGCTCCCGGAGGATTCTGGAAGAGGTTTGGTGCCGGATCCCCGGCGAGGAGCGCCAGCCAGAGCCTCAGCCGGGTGAAGTTGTGGTCTTTGCCGCTCATTTTGAGCGCGGCTTAGGCCTTCCAGTGTCGGATTTCTTCCGGCGCTTTCTAGACTTCTATGAGCTTCAGCCCCACCATCTTCCGGGCAACGCTATCTTTTATCTTTCTTCCTTCACCGCCTTCATGGAGGGATACTGCGGTGTCACTCCCTCTGTCGATAACTTCTCTTTCTTTTTACTACCTTCGGAAGAATTCTATCCAGGATAAGAAACTTCCTCAGCCCAAACCCTTCGTCCGGTGTGGGGGCTGCATCTTGTCTCCCCGCTCCGGGAGCAAATTCTACAAACTCTCCGGTCTGGACTCTGTCCGGACCTGGCAGAGGACCTTTTTCTACATCCAGAACGGCGGTACGGAAGACTTCATCAATCTTCCGGCATATGTTCCCGGGCCGCCCTCCATGAAGAACTGGCTCCACAATCCCAAGGATGACAAAGAGTCCATCCGGATCGCCGGCTTCATCGACACCAACAAGGAGGAGACCAACCTCTGCACGGAGGATCTGGTCCGCGCCTTCCTCGCGCGCTGGGTGCTGCCCCTTCAGCGGCGCGCCCACAAGATCAGCGAGATGTCGGGGCCAATGGACCCGACAAGGATCACAACCCACAGGCTTAGCCCTACTGACTTGGTCCTTAAGGCCAAGCAGATTTGCCAGAACCCGCTGAGTCCTAGCAGGAAGTACGGGTTGCCCCCTACAGCCGTCGCAACTCTCCTCCGCGGCGAGTAAGGCCTTGGGATCCTCGGAAAGCTTCTCCCCGTATAACCATGTGTATTTCGCTCTAACATGTTGTTTTAAAAAAATTCAGAACTTCCGCTGGATCAGCCAGGAGCATCTGGCTTCCTACGCGCCGGACCGAATCTTCCAGGACGACTCCGACGCTGATCCCTACATCAGGGGAGAGCAGCAGATGGGCCACACCCACACTCCACATCCCGGTAACATTTCTGGCAAGGACTCCGGTTCGGATGATGAGGTTACTATACTTGAGGTACTTTACTCTTTTCGCTTTCTCATGTATCATCTTTCTGTAGCCGCTCCTTCAGCCAACGCCAACCCACAGGTCGTGGAGCGCGCCACCCCGCTTCAGGCCGAATGCGGGGTGATACGTCTCCGACGTATCGATAATTTCTTATGTTCCATGCCACATTATTGATGTTATCTACATGTTTTATGCACACTTTATGTCATATTCGTGCATTTTCTGGAACTAACCTATTAACAAGATGCCGAAGTGCCAGTTGCTGTTTTCTGCTGTTTTTGGTTTCAGAAATCCTAGTAACGAAATATTCTCGGAATCGGACGAAATCAACGCCCAGGTTCCTATTTTACCCGGAAGCATCCAGAACACACGAGAACCGCCAGAGAAGGGAGGCAGGGCCACCACACCACACCCCGGCGCGGCCTAGGGGGGGGGCGCGCCCCCCTAGGGTGTGGGCCCCCCTTCGACCTTCCTGCGCCGCCTCTTCGCCTATAAGAAGCCCCTGGATCAGAAAACCCTACACCAATTGACGAAACCCACGAAAACCTTCCAGAGCCGCCGCCATCGCGAAGCCAAGATCTGGGGGACAGGATCTCTGTTCCGGCACCCTGCCGGAGCGGGGAAGTGCCCCCGGAAGGCTTCTCCATCGACACCGCTGCCATCTCCACCGCCATCTTCATCACCGCTGCTGCTCCCATGAGGAGGGAGTAGTTCTCCATCGAGGCTCGGGGCTGTACCGGTAGCTATGTGGTTAATCTCTCTCCTATGTACCTCAATACAATGATCTCATGAGCTGCTTTACATGATTGAGATTCATCTGAGTTTTGTATCACTACTATCTATGTGCTACTCTAGTGATGTGTTATTAAAGTAGTTCTATTCCTCCTGCACGTGTGTAAAGGTGACAGTGTGTGCACCGTGTTAGTACTTGGTTTGTGCTATGATCATGATCTCTTGTAGATTATGGAGTTAACTATTGCTATGATAATATTGATGTGATCTATTCCTCCTACATATGCATGAAGGTGACAGTGTGCATGCTATGCTAGTACTCGGTTTAGTCTGTTGATCTATCTTACACTAAAGGTTACTAAAACATGAGCATTATTGTGGAGCTTGTTAACTCCGGCATTGAGGGTTCGTGTAATCCTACGCAATGTGTTCATCATCCAACAAAAGTGTAGAGTATGCATCTATCTATTCTGTTATGTGATCAATGTTGAGAGTGTCCACTAGTGAAAGTGTAATCCCTAGGCCTTGTTCCTAAATACTGCTGAGTTACTACTACTTGTTTACTGTTTTACTGTGTTACTACTGCTGCAATACCACCACCATCAACTACGCGCCAAGCACTTTTCTGGCACCGTTGCTACTGCTCATATATATTCATACCACCTGTATTTCACTATCTCTTCGCCGAACTAGTGCACCTATTTGGTGTGTTGGGGACACAAGAGACTTCTTGCTTTGTGGTTGCAGGGTTGCATGAGAGGGATATCTTTGACCTCTTCCTCCCTGAGTTCGATAAACCTTGGGTGATCCACTTAAGGGAAAACTTGCTGCTGTTCTACAAACCTCTGCTCTTGGAGGCCCAACACTGTCTACAGGAAAGGAGGGGGAACGTAGACATCAAGCACTTTTCTGGCGCCGTCGTGTGTGTGCTCGAAGCTATTTCCTTTAGATCCTGCAATTGCATCTTGTTGTTTCTTGTTTACACTAGTTGGCATAATGTACAAGAGTGAGCTTCTTGTTCTATTTCCTGATTTAAAACATGGATTGTTTGATGCGAAAATTAAAAAACCTATGAAATCTTCTTTGCATGCTGGTAGTAATATTAGTATGAACGCTTTGAACACCATTGTTGACAATAATATAGAAAGTTCTAAGCTTGGGGAAGCTGGTTTTCATGATATTTTTAGTCCCCCAAGCATTGAGGAGAAAATTTTCTTTGATGATACTTTGCCTCCTATTTATGATGATAATGATAGTGGTCTTTTGGTGCCACCTACTATGGAGAGTAAATTTTGTTGTGATTATACTATGCCTCCTACACTTGATGAGAATAATAATGATAGCTACTTTGTTGAATTTGCTCCCACTACAACTAATAAAATTGATTATGCTTATGTGGAGAGTAATAATTTTATGCATGAGACTCATGATAAGAATGCTTTATGTGATAGTTATATTGTTGAGTTTGCTAATGTTGCTACTGAAAGTTATTATGAGAGAGGAAAATATGGTTGTAGAAATTTTCATGTTACTAAAACACCTCTCTATGTGCTGAAATTTTTGAAGCTACACTTGTTTTATCTTCCTATGCTTGTTACTTTGCTCTTCATGAACTTGTTTATTTACAAGATTCCTATGCATAGGAAGCATGTTAGACTTAAATTTGTTTTGAATTTGCCTCTTGAAGCTCTCTTTTGCTTCGAATACTATTTCCCACGAGTGGATCATTAAAACTGCTGAGCCCATCTTAATGGCTATAAAGAAAAGAACTTCTTGGGAGATAACCCATGTGTTATTTTGCTACAGTACTTTGTTTTTATTTTGTGTCTTGGAAGTTGTTTACTACTGTAGCAACCTCTCCTTATCTTAGTTTTGTGTTTTGTTGTGCCAAGTAAAGCCGTTGATAGAAAAGTAAGTACTAGATTTGGATTACTGCGCAGTTCCAGATTTCTTTGCTGTCACGAATCTGGGTCCACCTCCCTGTAGGTAGCTCAGAAAATTAAGCCAATTTACGTGCATGATCCTCAGATATGTATGCAACTTTCATTCAATTTGAGCATTTTCATTTGAGCAAGTCTGGTGCCATTTTAAAATTCGTCAATACGAACTGTTCTGTTTTGACAGATTCTGCCTTTTATTTCGCATTGCCTCTTTCGCTATGTTGGATGAATTTCTTTGATCCACTAATGTCCAGTAGCATTATGCAATGTCCAGAAGTGTTAAGAATGATTGTGTCACCTCTGAATATGTCAATTTATAATGTGCACTAACCCTCTAATGAGTTGTTTCGAGTTTGGTGTGGAGGAAGTTTTCAAGGATCAAGAGAGGAGTATGATGCAACATGATCAAGGAGAGTGAAAGCTCTAAGCTTGGGGATGCACCCGGTGGTTCACCCCTGCATATATCAAGAAGACTCAAGCGTCTAAGCTTGGGGATGCCCAAGGCATCCCCTTCTTCATCGACAACATTATCAGGTTCCTCCCCTGAAACTATATTTTTATTCCATCACATCTTATGTGCTTTTTCTTGGAGCGTCGGTTTGTTTTTGTTTTTTGTTTTGTTTGAATAAAATGGATCCTAGCATTCACTTTATGGGAGAGAGACACGCTCCGCTGTAGCATATGGACAAGTATGTCCTTGGTTTCTACTCATAGTATTCATGGCGAAGTTTCTCCTTCGTTAAATTGTTATATGGTTGGAATTGGAAAATGATACATGTAGTAATTGCTATAAATGTCTTGGGTAATGTGATACTTGGCAATTGTTGTGCTCATGTTTAAGCTCTTGCATCATATACTTTGCACCCATTAATGAAGAAATACATAGAGCATGCTAAAATTTGGTTTGCATATTTGGTTTCTCTAAGGTCTAGATAATTTCTAGTATTGAGTTTGAACAACAAGGAAGACGGTGTGGAGTCTTATGATGTTTTCAATATGTCTTTTATGTGAGTTTTGCTGCACCGGTTCATCCTTGTGTTTGTTTCAAATAAGCCTTGCTAGCCTAAACCATTGTATCGAGAGGGAATACTTCTCATGCATCCAAAATACTTGAGCCAACCACTATGCCATTTGTGTCCACCATACCTACCTACTACATGGTATTTTCCAGCCATTCCAAAGTAAATTGCTTGAGTGCTACCTTTAAAATTCCATCATTCACCTTTGCAATATATAGCTCATGGGACAAATAGCTTAAAAACTATTGTGGTATTGAATATGTAATTATGCACTTTATCTCTTATTAAGTTGCTTGTTGTGCGATAACCATGTTTACTGGGGAACGCCATCAACTCATTGTTGAATTTCATGTGAGTTGCTATGCATGTTCGTCTTGTCTGAAGTAAGGGCGATCTACACTGAGTTGAATGGTTTGAGCATGCATATTGTGAGAGAAGAACATTGGGCCGCTAACTAAAGCCATGTTCCATGGTGGAAGTTTCAGTTTTGGACAAACATCCTCAAATCTCTAATGAGAAAAGAATTAATTGTTGTTGAATGCTTAAAGCATTAAAAGAGGAGTCCATTATCTGTTGTCTATGTTGTCCCGGTATGGATGTCTAAGTTGAGAATAATCAAAAGCGAGAAATCCAAATGCGAGCTTTCTCCTTAGACCTTTGTACAGGCGGCATAGAGGTACCCCTTTGTGATACTTGGTTAAAGCATATGTATTGCGGTGATAATCCAGGTAGTCCAAGCTAATTAGGACAAGGTGCGGGCACTATTAGTACACTATGCATGAGGCTTGCAATTTATAAGATATAATTTACATGATGCATATGCTTTATTACTACCGTTGACAAAATTGTTTCATGTTTTCAAAATAAAAGCTCTAGCACAAATATAGCAATCGATGCTTTCCTCTTTGAAGGACCATTCTTTTACTTTTATTGTTGAGTCAGTTCACCTATCTCTCTCCACCTCAAGAAGCAAACACTTGTGTGAACTGTGCATTGATTCCTACATACTTGCTTATTGCACTTATTATGTTACTCTATGTTGACAATATCCATGAGATATACATGTTACAAGTTGAAAGCAACCGCTGAAACTTAATCTTCTTTTGTGTTGCTTCAATGCCTTTACTTTGAATTATTGCTTTATGAGTTAACTCTTATGCAAGACTTATTGATGCTTGTCTTGAAGTGCTATTCATGAAAAGTCTTTGCTTTATGATTCAGTTGTTTACTCATGTCATACACATTGTTTTGATCGCTGCATTCACTACATATGCTTTACAAATAGTATGATCAAGATTATGATGGCATGTCACTCCAGAAATTATCTGTGTTATCGTTTTACCTGCTCGGGACGAGCAGAACTAAGCTTGGGGATGCTGATACGTCTCCGACGTATCGATAATTTCTTATGTTCCATGCCACATTATTGATGTTATCTACATGTTTTATGCACACTTTATGTCATATTCGTGCATTTTCTGGAACTAACCTATTAACAAGATGCCGAAGTGCCAGTTGCTGTTTTCTGCTGTTTTTGGTTTCAGAAATCCTAGTAACGAAATATTCTCGGAATCGGACGAAATCAACGCCCAGGTTCCTATTTTACCCGGAAGCATCCAGAACACACGAGAACCGCCAGAGAAGGGAGGCAGGGCCACCACACCACACCCCGGCGCGGCCTAGGGGGGGGGCGCGCCCCCCTAGGGTGTGGGCCCCCCTTCGACCTTCCTGCGCCGCCTCTTCGCCTATAAGAAGCCCCTGGATCAGAAAACCCTACACCAATTGACGAAACCCACGAAAACCTTCCAGAGCCGCCGCCATCGCGAAGCCAAGATCTGGGGGACAGGATCTCTGTTCCGGCACCCTGCCGGAGCGGGGAAGTGCCCCCGGAAGGCTTCTCCATCGACACCGCTGCCATCTCCACCGCCATCTTCATCACCGCTGCTGCTCCCATGAGGAGGGAGTAGTTCTCCATCGAGGCTCGGGGCTGTACCGGTAGCTATGTGGTTAATCTCTCTCCTATGTACCTCAATACAATGATCTCATGAGCTGCTTTACATGATTGAGATTCATCTGAGTTTTGTATCACTACTATCTATGTGCTACTCTAGTGATGTGTTATTAAAGTAGTTCTATTCCTCCTGCACGTGTGTAAAGGTGACAGTGTGTGCACCGTGTTAGTACTTGGTTTGTGCTATGATCATGATCTCTTGTAGATTATGGAGTTAACTATTGCTATGATAATATTGATGTGATCTATTCCTCCTACATATGCATGAAGGTGACAGTGTGCATGCTATGCTAGTACTCGGTTTAGTCTGTTGATCTATCTTACACTAAAGGTTACTAAAACATGAGCATTATTGTGGAGCTTGTTAACTCCGGCATTGAGGGTTCGTGTAATCCTACGCAATATGTTCATCATCCAACAAAAGTGTAGAGTATGCATCTATCTATTCTGTTATGTGATCAATGTTGAGAGTGTCCACTAGTGAAAGTGTAATCCCTAGGCCTTGTTCCTAAATACTGCTGAGTTACTACTACTTGTTTACTGTTTTACTGTGTTACTACTGCTGCAATACCACCACCATCAACTACGCGCCAAGCACTTTTCTGGCACCGTTGCTACTGCTCATATATATTCATACCACCTGTATTTCACTATCTCTTCGCCGAACTAGTGCACCTATTTGGTGTGTTGGGGACACAAGAGACTTCTTGCTTTGTGGTTGCAGGGTTGCATGAGAGGGATATCTTTGACCTCTTCCTCCCTGAGTTCGATAAACCTTGGGTGATCCACTTAAGGGAAAACTTGCTGCTGTTCTACAAACCTCTGCTCTTGGAGGCCCAACACTGTCTACAGGAAAGGAGGGGGAACGTAGACATCACGGGGCTGAGTTTCTGGAGAAGCTCGCCTCCAAATGCCGCAAGCAGAAGGCGCCCACGCCCGAGGCCGGTTCCAGCGAGGCTCCTCCGGCCAAGCGCTCCCGAGTGGAGATCGGTGGCAAGACGGTCACCACCAAGCGCTACCGGAAGCGGGAAATGCCGGTGGCTACCGGGTGAGTTTCCACTTTTACTTTTTTACCTCTTGACTCCTTCTGCTTCACGAATCTCTTTTTTTGGTTGCCTCTTCTAAACTTTCTTCTTTTTTCATCTTTCCAGGCCTCCCTTGAAAATCTCCAAGAGCGCCTCTGGCATGAGGCCGGAGACCTCAGGGGACGCCGCTAGGGGCTCTCCTCCTCCTCAGCCAAGCCCGGTACCATCTGGTGTCGGCAACCCTTCTGCCTCCCCTCTGGGGGGCAACACAAGTTCGGGGCGCGCGGCCCCAAAACCTTCAGATCACCGCGCGAAGGGGGACTTTGTCTCCCCTCCAGAGATCCAAGACACCAGCGCCAGCAACACCGGCGCCGGCACCGAAGATGCCGGGCAGGCAGAACCTCTGGTTCCTCCTGTCCCAAAGAATAAGAAAATGAAGGCTCCTTCCTCCCCCTCCAAGGCCGTGCCAGATTCTTCCGAGCCGGCCAGCTCCGCTCCAGCAAAGGATGCTCCCGAAGCTCCTGCGCCTGCCAAGACCACGCCAACTCCTCCTCCGGAAACCTCCACCGGGAAGCCGGCTTCTGCCAAGCCCACGCTGACAGAGAGCGGCAAGCTCACCGCCCAGCAACTTACTGCGGTGGTGACCGCGGCCACGGATCCCTCCTCCGGCTCGCGGACGATGGTCCTGCACACCAGTTGTGCCGCTGTGGTGGCCTCCGAGACGACCTCTGCCCAGGTAGGCCGGATCACAGAGTTCCAACGCCAAGGAGCCGACTTGGGCCATCTGCTCGATTACGCTAAAAAGTGGAATCGGGCGGATTTGACGCCAGCGACGCGGGGCCTCGGCAAGGATAAGCTTCCGGTGGTCGACCCCTCTGCCCCTCGCAGCACCGGTCAACACTTTGGCCGGCTGCGGCGCGCGGCTAAGGAGTTTGACAACGCTTGGCACGATGCCAGCACCAACGTGACGGTAAGCCACACAACTTCAATCTCTCATAACTCCTTGCCGGTTTTCTTTCCAAGCTTTGAAGATTATGTATATCCTCCCAGTCCCCGAGTTTCGGGTTGAGAACATAGTTCTTAGTGTGAAACTTTGTTAGAAACACAAAACACCGGCATATCCAGTCCCCGAGTTTCGGGTTGAGGGCGCAGCACTTGGCGCGAAACTTTGGCAAAAACATAAAAAACCGGCATAGCCAGTCCCCGAGTTTCGGGTTGAGGGCGCAGCACTCAGCGCGAAACTTTTCTCTGCCGGCATGTTTTAGTTGATACCGATATGTTCTTACACCGGTTGCTCTTTCTTCTCTTCTTCTTTGTAGGGATCTTCCCGGACTCCCAGACGCATGCGGTTGCCAAGGTCAAGGAGCATAGGGCCCAGCAAACTTTGCCAAGTCCGGATGCGCCCTGGGACGGCTACGACTAGCTGGTCGCGCTCTCCGCCCGGATCCAGCACATGCGCTCCGTGGACCGGCATCTAGCCGACCTTCCGGATGCTGCTATCCAAGTCCTCAAGGTGCTGTGGCCTGGGGAGCCAGTGCCTGACAATGTCTCGCTCGTCGCCGACCGCCTGAAGGACGCGGGCCGGAGGATCCGCGAGTGGAGGTGTTCCGCGGCTCGTGCCGGAGCGGATGCAGCGCTGCGCATCACCTGCTCCTGGTACGACGACCTGGACCTGGACGCCTTCCACGCCCTCCTTGGCGACTCGCCTGCTGACAAGGATCCGGTCCGCGTCGCCAAGCGCCAGGACCGCGCCTACCGTATCGCCGAGTTCGCCCACGTGCGCACCTTCATCCCTCCTCCCCCCAACGTCAAGGATGCAATTTCCGACGACGAAGGAGCCGTCAAGGACGAGGAGGATGAGGATGCCAAAGAGGACGCGGTAGATCCGGAAGAAGGCGATGCTCCTCCGGAAGCGCCTGAGGCCGGCGCGCAGCCTCCCATTGCCTGAACCTCTTATCCTGTGTTCCTTACCTGTTGCCTCAAAACTTTTAAGCTCATTAAATTCTACCCCGGAATGCCGGGGTTTGAGATGTAAGATAAAACAGTCATGCTTTTGGTTGTGCTATAACAGTTATGCCGGTATCTTTTTACTGGTAACTATTTAAGTTAAGTTTTATGTGCTAACTTAGCATTTTGCATATCATTTGCTTTGATCCTGCACTGTGAAGATTCCAGAATTGTTTCGGCATCCAATCCGATGCACACTTGGTTCTTTTGCTTTGCCTCTGCCTACCTCTCTGGGTTTTTTGGCGTACGAGTCACAAAGTTCTTTTGCCAAGCAAGCATTTTCTTGAACTTAGAAAAAATTCGAAATTTTTCACAAAAAACCGGTATAACCGGGTATAGTTAAACCTTTTCCGGATTGATTGTTCCCATTCATCCTCTTCGTGTTTCACGTGCTTAGTTCCTACCATTTATCTTGCTTGCCATGAAGCCGGTCTACGGACAACAACATAGTCGAAGACTCCGGTAGGTTTAGCACGCTACTAAACCGGAAAGAAAAAATATTCACCAAGCAACCGGTAAACTGAAAAAATAAACACATTACATGCAATTTTCGGTAAAGGCAGTCCCCGAGATTCATTCGAGGTGCCGACATCTTTATTCATAGCATTTAAGGTACAAAAAATAACTCCTTACAGCACAACTTCAGGAATAGAAAGGATGCAGTAGTGCTATGTTCCATGGGTGATTGGTTTCCTCCCCGGACCTGTCCGCCTTGCCTTTCTTTGATTCCTGTGCATCGATAAGGTAGTAGGCATCATTGTGCAGAGCCTTGCTCACAATGAAAGGTCCTTCCCACGGAGGTGAGAGCTTGTGGCATCCCTCAGTGCGCTGCACTAGGTGTAACACCAGATCTCCCTCCCGGAAAACCCTCGGGTTAACCTTTCGGCTATGATAGCGTCTGAGGTTCTGCTGGTATATGGTTGTTCTTGCCAAAGCCAGCTGTCTTGCTTCTTCTAGCAAGTCCACATCATTTTCTCGGGCCTCTTTTACCTCTTCTTCGGTATAGAGTTGAACCCTTGGTGAATCATGAATGATATCGGTTGGAATTACGGCTTCTGCCCCATAAACCATGAAGAATGGAGTGTATCCGGTAGACCGGTTTGGTGTTGTTCGGATGCTCCACAGTACGGATGGTAGCTCATCTAGCCAACATCCTGGTGACTTTTCAAGCGGTTCGATCAGCCTTAGCTTGATACCGGAAAGCACTAGAGCATTTGTTCTTTCAACCTAGCCATTGCCTTGTGGGTGTGCTACAGAGCACAAATCCAACCGGATATTGTTATCCTCACAAAACCTTTTGAACTCACCTTGAGCAAAGTTTGTGCCATTGTCAGTAATGATGCTATGCGGGTATCCATACCGCAAGATCACATCTTTTAAGAATTTCACCGCCGTATGCCCATCACACTTTGCGATAGGTTTCACTTCCAGCCACTTGGTGAACTTATCCACCATTACTAGTACATGGGTCATGTTGCCCCTTGCGGTCTTAAATGGACCAACCATATCAAGGCACCAAACAGCAAATGGCCAAGTCAATGGTATAGTTTTGGGCCGGACGCTGGGGTATGATTTTGCTTTGCGTACCGCTGGCACCCATTGCATCTTCGTACCAAGTCCTCAGCGTTTTCCAAAGCTGTGGGCCAATAGAACCCATGCCGGAACACTTTTGCCACTAGGGCCCTTGATGAGGCATGGTGTCCACACTCTCCTTGGTGAATCTCTACCAGCATTTCTTTTCCTTCTTCCAGTTCCACACATCTCTGGAGGACACCGGTAACACTTCTTTTGTATACCTCACCATTGATGATAGTGTAGGCCTTGGACCTTCTTTGGATCCTCCTCGACTCGTTTCGTCAACCGGCAAGGTGCCTATAATAACCCAGAACATAGGAACAACGAAGGGTAGATTTAGAAATGGGATGTGCATTTCATCGCAAAACGGGGGAAATTTTCGCGCCTTATTGCAACTAAACCTAAGAGGGATCGAGGTTCTCTCTCATTTTGCACTTAGGGTTAGGCAATGTGAGTTAGGGAAATTTCGACATGATCTCTTTTGTAACTTGTTACTTTGGGGAATGATTGCATTTGATAAGTGTTAAACAATTAAAGATAAACATCACACAATATAACAATGAATTTAAAATTCAAACACAAGATATAAATTCAAATCACTTTGAAATTCAAAGTGAATATCAAATACAATATTTAATCAAGAATACAAACATTACATTATACAAAGCTCATAAACCAAAACTTGAGCTTTATTGATATGTAACACAAATACAAAGTCTTTACAATATTCTTGATACAAGAATTGAGACATAATGATCAGAAATAAGAGAAAAGGAAAATTACAAGTTTAATTCTAAACTAAACCTAAACTAAGTGGCTTGAGGATGATCTTCTTGCCATAGCATCATTCAAACCTGCAAAACAAAACAGAGAACAAGAACTAGCCAGAATATAAGTGTTAACACAAGGTTCAGTTTGGACAGTTAGCAAAATAACACAAAGTTCAGTTTGGACAGTGAAACTGTCACAGCACACTTGTGCTTGTCCAAAATCCTGGACAGCACCAGATAAACATAGGCAGACCAGCACTGAGCAAGCCACAGGGGCTCAAGTTTCACCATATGAAGGCTGTTGCTAGGCAAGCAACAGCAAGGCAATGCAAGGGGTGAGTCATAAAGTAAATGAGCTTGTGTGTCATGGCCAGGGAAGAAGTAGAGACCATATAAATAGCACACAAACCCTAGAACCATGACAGTCGACCAAAAATGCAAATCACCAGGTAAGGGTGAAGCAAGAACAAGCACCAGTTCATCCAGTTCATACTCAAGAACAGAAACCAACACAACCAACTTAGCCACCAGTAATCATGGTGACCTAAGAAGATCAACCAGAGACTGGAGGTGAAGGTCTGTGCACAGAAACCCCAAGTCTGCATCAACCAAATATTTCACACTAGGAGCTGGAACAAGGTATACCAAATACCTGGACAGATCCAATGGATCTGATCCATCATATGAATGAAATAAGCATGGGATGAGCAGATGCTCATATGGATAGATCATCACTTGGTTTTCACCAAGGATTACTGCCAGTCAAAAGCTACTAAAAATGAAAAGCATCTAGGTACAGATCTTGTACACAGAAACTAGCACACATGCACAGACGCACACCATAGCCAGATCACATGCACAGATAGCACCAGTAGATGAATTGCAAGGATTAGCAGCTAAGACTACACAGTAAATCCTAAGCTATGAACCATCAGTAACCCTAGATTTCATCAGGCAAACATATTGGCATTCATATCAAGTATGATTCCCAAATATGCAAGTAAAGGTGGAGTAGCCACAAGATCCAACTAAATAGGTGAGCAACCAATCAGTAGCAAAGCTACTGAGGTCACATCACACTTAGCATCAATTAAAAGGAAGCCAAACATAGCACATCATTATCCAGAGATGGATTCAGAATCATTTGCTTGCTAAACACTCATGAATAGCCAAATCATTTGCAAGCAAGTCATTTAAATCATTACTGCATAAGCAGTTCATCATAATTTAATTAATACAAGCATGAATTTATCACAGATCCATGCTTAGCACTGACAGTAGCATGCTATTAAGCAACACAGTTTAATCACTGTACCATAGCCACTGGAGCAAGACCAGTAGCTTGAGTAAGCAACAGCATAGTGATGCTTGAGCATCAGCATCACAAGGAAATTGAATCACTTAGCCACAGTATTAATCAGTAAGCCATCACTGACATTAAATTGATCAAATGGATCAATTATAGCAAGCCAAGCTACACAGGGAAGTTAGCCAACAAGCAAGGAATGATCCAATGGATCATTGGCTTGCATAGGAAGCACTGAAGCATATCACAGGCACCACTGGCACACACACAAGTGTCACTGATGCATCACAAATACACCTAGACAAGCAAGCATGATATACCAGTAAGCACAAGCAAGCCTTAATCAAGCATAGCATGGTATAGCAAGCTTTTGAGCAAGCACAGTAGAGCATGGCAAGTACAGAGCATGCTAGGAGCAGCAGAGAAGCAAGCACAGCATGAATAGCAAGCAAAGCAACATGGGTCAGTACCAGTAACTGGTAATTTGGCCATGAGCTTGCAGTAGACAGAAGCACAGGAAGATTGCGCAACAATAGCATGGCTCTGCGTGATCACAGAACCACCAGAGAGCAACAGAGCATGAGGAGGAAGAAGAACAGCAACAAGGAGGCGCACAGATATGGAGAAGAGGAAGAGGAAGTGCAGCAACTTACTTGCGCCTGGAAGCAGAAGCTAGGGCATGGCGAGCCAGTGCTCGCGCGGCCCTAACAGCTGCAAGTCCAGGGTAGGCGCCGACGTTACGCCGGTGAACCCAAACACGAACCCAGAACACGACCGTAGCAGATGCACCTGAGGCGACGGCACGAGTACTGCGAGCAGCACCCGCGCCAGGTCAACCCAGGAGCGTACCCATCATCGGCGAGGACGAGCGCTCGCCGGAGTTCGTCGAGGCGAATCTCCGCGAGATCCAGAATGGAGGCGATTCGCCAGGAGAGGAAGAGAAGGGGAAAACTACGCGGACAGATCGATAGATCTGCACGCGGCGGTTCTAGTTCGGTAGGTGGCTACGGCGGGGGAGCACGGAGCTGGCCGGAGCGAGGCGGCGGCCATGGCGGCGACGCCATCGCCACGGCATCGCAGAGAGGCTAGGGTTAGAGACGAAAAGCGAGAGAGGGCCGAGTGAGTGAGAGAGGTGGGCCGTTCGGCGCCACCGAACCCAAAAGGGATTAGCCTTATTGGGCTGTCCCTGGGTTTAGGTAAATGGGCTGGGCCCAATATGGGTCCAGGGGGGTATTTTGGTCTTTTAACATTTAATAAAAGGCCAGAACTTTACCAAATTTTAATAAATCAAATACAACTCTAAAAATCCATTAAAAATTGGATTAATGAATGAAAAATAAATCTTAACAAGAATAAAATATGAAATGAAGGCTGTCACTCCAAAGAATAAAATATGAAATACTGGGGGTGTACGGTTGGACAAAAGGGTGGGTTTGCAGTCGCGGAGAAGGCGGTGTGGGCTTGGATCTTTATACCTGGCCTCACACCAAAGGAAGTGTGAACGGGGGCAAGTCCCTGCGGATGGCAAAAAGGGTGAGATCTCTTGTGGGAAAAGTAACGCACCTCTGCAGAGTGTATCAAATTGTGGCTGTCACTCCTTGTTCCGGGAAGGGAACTGCGAACGCGGCAGGAAAGGAACTCCACGAAGTTCTAATCAACCTGTGAAGACTGACGAGCATAGTTTTCATAATAAAAGCAAACTTTTAAAGAAATGATTTCAAAAACATGCATTGACCTACGATTTCCTGATCAATGGTCGTAGCTAGTACATCAAACACCTTTTTATTCTTTTAAGAACTTGCTGAGTACCCCTGTACTCACTTTCTTTCGACACCCTTGCTAGACTGTGATCCGGAAGTGGAGGCTATCAACGATGGAGCACCAGAAGGAAGTTACGAGCTGGTCTACGAAGAACCTGATCTTACCGGCGGAGTGGAAGGCGTAGACTATGGGATCGTCTACGGACCAGATGACACGGAGGTGGAGGAGTAGTGACATACCCTAGCATCATAGAGCCGAGCAACGTAGAACTTACCTAAATAAGTTGTTGAGCTCTCTTTATATTTGTTATGAGTTGTAATCGTACTTAAGTAGTATCTTAGGGTGTTCTCATAGGACCTGTGAGAATACCAACTTGTTAAGACAATGTTTGTAATAAAGTATGGAGTGTTATGACCTGCAATGTTTCTGTTGTACCACTCTGAGGGATATGGCAAATTGTGAAGAAGTCCCTTCGCAAAGATCATATCAACGACTTGTATACTACAACATGCAGTGGTATGCTGGGTCACCGCAGCTGGTATCAGAGCAAATGTTGCGACCGTAGGTTGGAAAAACCTAGTATAGGGATGAAACCTGTAGGAGTCTAGTAGAAATAGTAAAGGATTCTCTAGAAATATGGTGATTATTCACATGAGAATAGCAAAACCATATATTTTAGTGCGATAATTCTTTATTATAGCTATTATGATGCATTATCACTACTAATATTCTGCTTTTGTATACAGCCATAATGGCGAACACTTTTCCTAAGAGGACTTTGAGGAAGGTTGAGGGATGGCTCGGTGATTATGATGGACCAATAACAGCTCTCCTGTGTGGGATGCTGAAGGAACTTCATTGTGATCCACGGATACCTGTTATCAAGTATACCTACTATGATGGGGAGATCCTAGCCAAGTGCAGAGTATCGGTCCAATTACCGACAAAACTGCTGATGAGTCGTGTAATGCCATACGGAGAAGCCAAAACTATCACCACAGCCTACCACATGGGCCTATTCAAGGCAATCCTTGAGATAAGGCAGCACAAGTCAGTAGAACTGCTATGTTCAGAGTTTTCTCATATACCTCATGCCGAGGAAGATGAGGATCCCACTCTGAATCATTTGGTGTTAGCACACAGAAGTCCTGAAGCTGCAGCACAGCACATGGATAGCTGTAAGTCTTTATTGACCACGATGTACCTTTTACACATGAAGATGAGAGGTGAGATTGACCACATGCTAGCTGAGTTCACGGACCCTGATAAAGTCCAAACTCGGATGAATGATTTGAGGGCACAACCACAACATACTACACCTTTCTTTAGCCTAGACAACTATGTAGATTTGAGTGACCAGTTGTCCCATAAAGATCCACTCACACCCAACTTTGTCCCACATTATCCACATGTGTCAGCATCATATGAGTCTGGATATGGGGGAGATGATTCCAGGAACCTAAACTGCTCGGAGTCACCAATCGAAAATTCGACTGGTTGGCGTTTCGGGGAACCATTTGGAGATTAAGGAGAACCCATCACTTGTGAATCAGAGGATGAAGGAGGCGCGGTTAACCAGAATGTTAACCAGAGCTTTGGGCAGGAAGAGAAAAATACCAACTCCATTTCTTTAGATTTGGAGATGGGATTACCCAAAACATCCCAGTACGTCGTAGGTGAGAGTTCTGGAACCAAGAAAAAGAAGAAGAAGAAAATGAGAGGTCAAGTGAATAGGAATCCTCCATGGATGACAGAAGAAGATGAGCTGTATTCCACTGGGGATATATATGAGTCTTTATCTAGCTACTTTGGCATGACAGATCTCTGTCTCGGCACTTCGTCCGATTCAGACTACATACCCACTGGAAGGACCTTCATTCCGGACAGTGTTCGGAGGACAAACCGCTGTACCGGATGGACCCCAGGGATGTACGCGGAGGCGAGTTATGATGACGAGGAGTAGAGCTCCGAGGAAGAATAAAGTAATCTAGGTGGTATTGTAATAGAGCGTATTTTAAATTCCCGTTGGCTTGGGCTTTGAGCCAAATAAGTGGTTTATATATACCACATGTAATATAAGTTTGTGAGTGTGTTATGTATTATACAAAGTATATGCATAATAAATGTTTGTTTTGTATTTGCTTCTTGATTTCATTGTGTGACTAGTTCTGGGCATTGAGTTGAGCTCAGAAAGCATTTGCATGGTGTAATTATGAGTAATCGCTCTTTGTTACAGGACAAGGGGGAAATGGCGTTAGTAGAAACCGAAGAGGCTCACAGAGAGCGGGAAGCAAGAGAAAAAGAGGAGGCAGATGCATCAGCTAGAGCAGAGAATGCACCACCACCACCACACCCAATGATGCACCCAGACTTCCAACAGTATATGAGGGCAATGGAGGAAGATAGGAGGCGTTACCAGGAAAGCCAGAGCAAAAACATGCAAGATTTCTTTACCCACGTCATCAATGATAGGGGTAATGAAGGCAAGGGAGTAACACTATCGGACTTCCAAAATGCAAGACCACTACCATTTACATCAGCTCCAGAACCAATGGACGCTGAAGATTGGCTTATGGATACGGAACGGAAGCTGAAAACCGTTGGTTGCAACGATGAGGAGAAGATCAGATATACTACTTATCTGTTGTCAGGACCAGCAGCGTCATGGTGGGAGAACCTTGTAGCAGTACACCCTCCAGATAAGGTGTTCACCTGGGAGGAGTTCAAGAAGAAGTTCCGGGATGCTCATGTTCCGGACAGCGTGGTGGAGTTGAAGAAGAGGGAGTTTGAAGAACTAAGACAGAATACTGCACCCATCATGCAGTATGTTCGGGATTTCAACATGTTATCCAGGTATGCACCTGAGGATGTAGATACAGAGGAGAAGCAGAAGAAGCGGTTCATGAAAGGCATGAATCCATACATGAAGATGCAACTGAGGTTGGCACGGACTGCCGAATTCCAGGAACTGATTGACTCGGCAATCACTTTCGAGGATGACTACCGGCAAGTCCAAGAGGATAGGAGGAAGAGGGCTCGTATAGAGCCAAGGAAGTATCCAATCAGTAAACCAACACCTGATCGGAGTTTCAAACCCCGATACCGACCTACTACTGGTAGCCAATACAACCGGGGAGGTCAGAATCAGAATCCAATCAGCCAAATCATCTGCAATAATTGTGGCCTAAAGGGTCATTTGCAGAAGGATTGTCAGAAACCCAGGATCATTTGTTATGGTTGTGGGAAGGAAGGACACATCAAGCCAGAGTGTTCAAACAAGGCGTCTTGGAGCGGACAGAGCTCTGGAGGACGAGGTGGAAATAACAACAACAACAACAAGAGGGGAAAGCCTTATGGAAAGCTGAATTGCACATCTTTGGAACAAGCGGAAGAGTCGGATCAAACAGTCTTAGGTACGCTAAGCATTCTTACTCATCCTGGCAAAGTATTATTTGATACTGGAGCAACCACATCATTTCTTGCATTGGAGTTTGTGGAAAAATTTGGGCTTAGATGTTCTAAGTTAGAAACTCCTATCACTGTTCTATCCGCGGGGGGAACGATCTTAGTAACCCACGTGAAAGAAGCACAAGTCCTAACCATATGTGACTGTGTGTATTTCGCGGACCTATTCATCATACCCATGAAGGACATATCAGTCATCCTAGGGATGGATTGGTTGACAGAAAATGGAGCGGTGATTAACTGTGGAGACAAAACAGTATCATTTCGTAACTCCATCGGAGGTCGAATAGTGTTCCAAGGAGATAAGTACAGTGAGTTGGAGATCGGATTGGAACTCAATAGTCTGAAGGAGGTGAGAATTGAAGATATTCCTGTAGTGAATGAGTTTCAGGATGTATTTCCTAAGGAACTACCAGGAATGCCACCCGATAGAGAGATAGAATTCACAATTGATCTGATTCCAGGCACAGCACCAATAGCACAACCACCATATAAGATGGGGCCGAAGGAATTAGTGGAACTGAAAGCTCAGATTGATGAGTTAGAACAGAAGGGATTCATTCAAGAAAGTGTGTCACCATGGGGTACACCAGTTATTTTTGTGGATAAAAGAGATGGCGGAAAGAGAATGTGTGGAGATTACAGAAATTTGAACAATGTGACTATCAAGAACAAGTATCCTTTACCTAGAATCCAAGACCTTTTTGATCAAGTTCAAGGAGCGGGAGTCTTCTCGAAGATAGATTTAAGGTCAGGATACCATCAAATCAAGATCAAGAAGGAGGATGTACCAAAAACGGCGTTCGTATCAAGGTATGGACACCATGAATACTTGGTTGTACCATTTGGACTAACAAATGCACCAGCAATTTTCATGAATTTGATGAACAAGATATTCATGAAGTACTTGGACAAGTTTGTGATAGTGTTCATAGATGATATTCTAATCTATTCCAAAGATAAAGAAGAACATGCCAAGCATTTGAAGATAGTTTTGCAAACTTTGAGGGAACATCAGCTATATGCAAAATTTAGCAAGTGCAAATTTTGGTTAGATAGTGTTGAATTTCTTGGACATGTCATAACCAAAGAAGGCATAGCGGTGAATCCAAGCAAGGTTCAGTCCGTATTGGAATGGAAATCACCTAAAAATGCTAAGGAGATACGAGGATTTCTTGGTATGGCAGGCTATTATCGGAGATTCATAGAGGGATTTTCGAAGATTGCAGGACCAATGACCAAGTTACTCAAGAAAAATACTCCATTTGTGTGGACTGATGAGTGTGAAGCCAGCTTCCAAACACTCAAAGATAAGTTAACCACAGCACCGGTGTTAGCAGTTCCTGAACCTGGAAAGGATTACACGGTGTATTGTGATGCTTCCAAGAATGGACTTGGATGTGTTCTTATGCAAGATCGGAAGGTGATAGCTTATGGATCAAGACAGTTGAAACCACATGAACACAACTACCCAGTACATGATCTAGAGTTAGCGGCAGTTATGTATGTGATACGTCTCCGACGTATCGATAATTTCTTATGTTCCATGCCACATTATTGATGATATCTACATGTTTTATGCACATTTTATGTCATATTCGTGCATTTTCTGGAACTAACCTATTAACAAGATGCCGAAGTGCCAGTTGCTGTTTTCTGCTGTTTTTGGTTTCAGAAATCCTAGTAACGAAATATTCTCGGAATCGGACGAAATCAACGCCCAGGTTCCTATTTTGCCCGGAAGCATCCAGAACACACGAGAACCGCCAGAGGAGGGGCACAGGCCCACCAAACCCTAGGCCGGCGCGACCAGGGGGGGCCCACGCCCCCCTATAGTGTGGGCGCCCCTTCGACCTTCTGACGCCGCCTCTTCGCCTATTTAAGGGCCCTCGACCTAAAACCTCGAGACAAAAAAGCCACGGTACGAGAAACCTTCCAGAGCCGCCGCCATCGCGAAGCCAAGATCTGGGGGACAGGAGTCTCTGTTCTGGCACGCCGCCGGAACGGGGAAGTGCCCCCGGAAGGCTCCTCCATCGACACCGCTGCCATCTCCACCGCCATCTTCATCACCGCTGCTGCTCCCATGAGGAGGGAGTAGTTCTCCATCGAGGCTCGGGGCTGTACCGGTAGCTATGTGGTTCATCTCTCTCCTATGTACTTCAATACAATAATCTCATGAGCTGCCTTACATGATTGAGATTCATATGATGATGCTTGTAATCTAGATGTCGTTATGCTAGTCAAGTGAATTTTACTTATGTGATCTCCGGAGACTCCTTGTCCCACGTGTGTAAAGGTGACAGTGTGTGCACCGTGTGGGTCTCTTAAGCTATATTTCACAGAATACTTATTCACTGTTATGAATGGCATAGTGAAGTGCTTATTTATATCTCTTTATGATTGCAATGTGTTTTGTATCACAATTTATCTATGTGCTACTCTAGTGATGTTATTAAAGTAGTTTTATTCCTCCTGCACGGTGTAATGGTGACAGTGTGTGCATCCGTGTTAGTACTTGGCGTATGCTATGATTATGATCTCTTGTAGATTATGAAGTTAACTATTGCTATGATAGTATTGATGAGATCTATGCCTCCTTTCTTAGCATGAAGGTGACAGTGTGCATGCTATGTTAGTACTTGGTTTAGTCGTATTGATCTTTCGTGCACTCTAAGGTTATTTAAATATGAACATTGAATTGTGGAGCTTGTTAACTCCGGCATTGAGGGTTCGTGTAATCCTACGCAATGTGTTCATCATCCAACAAAAGAGTGTAGAGTATGCATTTATCTATTCTGTTATGTGATCAATGTTGAGAGTGTCCACTAGTGAAAGTCTGATCCCTAGGCCTTGTTCCTAAATACTGCTATCGCTGCTTGTTTACTGTTTTACTGCGTTACTACTGCTGCGTTACTACTGCTTGTTTACTGTCCTGGGCAAAGCACTTTTCTGGTGCCGTTGCTACTGCTCATATATATTCATACCACCTGTATTTCACTATCTCTTCGCCGAACTAGTGCACCTATTAGGTGTGTTGGGGACACAAGAGACTTCTTGCTTTGTGGTTGCAGGGTTGCATGAGAGGGATATCTTTGACCTCTTCCTCCCTGAGTTCGATAAACCTTGGATGATCCACTTAAGGGAAAACTTGCTGCTGTTCTACAAACCTCTGCTCTTGGAGGCCCAACACTGTCTACAGGAAAAGGAGGGGGCGTAGACATCAAGCTATTTTCTGGCGCCGTTGCCGGGGAGGAAAGGTAAAAGGTACTCACACTCCGGATCTCGGCTACTAAGCTATTTTCCGGCGCCGTAAGTACTCAAAGCTATTTCCTTTAGATCCTGCAATTGCATCTTTTTGTTTCTTGTTTACACTAGTAAGGCATAATGGACAACAATGAGCTTTTTACTCTATTTCCTGATTTAAGACATGGATGGTTTGATCCGAAAATTAAAAAACCCATGGAACATATTAATATGAACACTTTGAACACCATTGTTGCTAATGATATGGAAAATTCTAAGCTTGGGGAAGCTGGTTTTGATGAGCATGATCTTTTTAGTCCCCCAAGAATTGAGGAGAAAATTTACTTTGATGATACTTTGCCTCCTATTTATGATGATTATAATGATAGTAGTCTTTTGGTACCACCTGTTATGGAGGATAAATTTGATTATGATTACAATATGCCTCCTATATTTGATGATAATAATGATAGCTACTTTGTTGAATTTGCTCCCGCTACAACTAATAAAATTGACTATGCTTATGTGGAGAGTAATAATTTTATGCATGAGACTCATGATAAGAATGCTTTATGTGATAGTTATATTGTTGAGTTTGCTCATGACACTACTGAAAGTTATTCTGAGAGAGGAAAATATGGTTGTAGAAATTTTCATGTTACTAAAACACCTCTCTGTGTGCTGAAATTTTTGAAGCTACACTTGTTTTATCTTCCTATGCTTGTTACTTTGCTCTTCATGAACTTGTTTATTTACAAGATTCCTATGCATAGGAAGCATGTTAGACTTAAATGTGTTTTGAATTTGCCTCTTGATGCTCTCTTTTGCTTCAAATACTATTTCTTGCGAGTGCATCATTAAAACTGCTGAGCCCATCTTAATGGCTATAAAGAAAGAACTTCTTGGGAGATAACCCATGTGTTTACTTTGCTACAGTACTTTATTTTATATTTGTGTCTTGGAAGTTGTTTACTATTGTAGCAACCTCTCCTTATCTTAGTTTTGTGTTTTGTTGTGCCAAGTGAAGCCTCTAATCGAAGGTTGATACTAGATTTGGATTTCTGCGCAGAAACAGATTTCTATCTGTCACGAATCTGGGCTGTTTTCTCTGTAGGTAACTCAGAAAAATATGCCAATTTACGTGCGTGTTCCTCAGATATGTACGCAACTTTCATTAGTTTTGAGTTTTCTGATCTGAGCAACGGAAGTATTTATTAAAAATTCGTCTTTACGGACTGTTCTGTTTTGACAGATTCTGCCTTTTATTTCGCATTGCTTCTTTCGCTGTGTTCGGTGGATTTCTTTGTTCCATTACCTTCCAGTAGCTTTGAGCAATGTCCAGAAGTGTTAAGAATGATTGTGTCACCTCTGAACATGTGAGTTTTTGATTATGTACTAACCCCTCTAATGAAGTTTATGAGAAGTTTGGTGTGAAGGAAGTTTTTAAGGGTCAAGAGAGGAGGATGATACAATGCGATCAAGAAGAGTGAAAGGTCTAAGCTTGGGGATGCCCCGGTGGTTCATCCCTGCATATTTCAAGAAGACTCAAGCATCTAAGCTTGGGGATGCCCAAGGCATCCCCTTCTTCATCGACAAAATTATTAGGTTCCTTCTCTTCAAACTATATTTTTATTCGTTCACATCTTATGTGCTTTACTTGGAGCGTCTGTGTGCTTTTATTTTTGTTTTTGTTTGAATAAATGCTTGTGTGGGAGAGAGACACGCTCCGCTGGTTCGTATGAACACATGTGTTCTTAGCTTTTAGTATTCATGGCGAAGTTTCTTCTTCGTTAAATTGTTATATGGTTGGAATTGGAAAATGATACATGTAGTAATTGCTATAATGTCTTGGGTAATGTGATACTTGGCAATTGTTGTGCTCATGTTTAAGCTCTTGCATCATATACTTTGCACCTATTAATGAAGAAATACATAGAGCATGCTAAAATTTGGTTTGCATATTTGGTCTCTCTAAGGTCTAGATAATTTCTAGTATTGAGTTTGAACAACAAGGAAGACGGTGTAGAGTCTTATAATGTTTTCAATATGTCTTTTATGTGAGCTTTGCTGCACCGGTTCATCCTTGTGTTTGTTTCAAATAACCTTGCTAGCCTAAAACTTGTATCGAGAGGGAATACTTCTCATGCATCCAAATACTTGAGCCAACCACTATGCCATTTGTGTCCACCATACCTACCTACTACATGGTATTTCTCCGCCATTCCAAAGTAAATTGCTTGAGTGCTACCTTTAAATTTCCATTCTTCACCTTTACAATATATAGCTCATGGGACAAATAGCCTAAAAACTATTGTGGTATTGAATATGTACTTATGCACTTTATCTCTTATTAAGTTGCTCGTTGTGCGATAACCATGTTCACTGGGGACGCCATCAACTACTCTTTGTTGAATATCATGTGAGTTGCTATGCATGTTCGTCTTGTCTGAAGTAAGGGCGATCTACCACCTTATGGTTAGAGCATGCATATTGTTAGAGAAGAACATTGGGCCGCTAACTAAAGCCATGATCCATGGTGGAAGTTTCAGTTTTGGACAATATCCTCAATCTCAAATGAGAAAATTAATTGTTGCTACATGCTTATGCATAAAAGAGGAGTCCATTATCTGTTGTCTATGTTGTCCCGGTATGGATGTCTAAGTTGAGAATAATCAATAGCGAGAAATCCGATGCGAGCTTTCTCCTTAGACCTTTGTACAGGCGGCATAGAGGTACCCCTTTGTGACACTTGGTTAAAACATGTGCATTGCGATAATCCCGGTAGTCCAAGCTAATTAGGACAAGGTGCGGGCACTATTAGTATACTATGCATGAGGCTTGCAACTTGTAAGATATAATTTACATAACACATATGCTTTATTACTACCGTTGACAAAATTGTTTCTTGTTTTCAAAATCAAAGCTCTAGCAAAAATATAGCAATCGATGCTTTCCTCTTTGAAGGACCATTCTTTTACTTTTATTGTTGAGTCAGTTCACCTATTTCTCTCCATCTCAAGAAGCAAACACTTGTGTGAACTGTGCATTGATTCCTACATACTTGCATATTGCACTTATTATATTACTCTATGTTGACAATATCCATGAGATATACATGTTACAAGTTGAAAGCAACCGCTGAAACTTAATCTTCCTATGTGTTGCTTCAATGCCTCTACTATGAATTATTGCTTTACGAGTTAACTCTTATGCAAGACTTATTGATGCTTGTCTTGAAAGTACTATTCATGAAAAGTCTTTGCTATATGATTCAGTTGTTTACTCATGTCATTTACATTGTTTTGATCGCTGCATTCATTACATATGCTTACAATAGTATGATCAAGGTTATGATGGCATGTCACTCCAGAAATTATCTTTTTTATCGTTTACCTGCTCAGGACGAGCAGAAACTAAGCTTGGGGATGCTGATACGTCTCCGACGTATCGATAATTTCTTATGTTCCATGCCACATTATTGATGATATCTACATGTTTTATGCACATTTTATGTCATATTCGTGCATTTTCTGGAACTAACCTATTAACAAGATGCCGAAGTGCCAGTTGCTGTTTTCTGCTGTTTTTGGTTTCAGAAATCCTAGTAACGAAATATTCTTGGAATCGGACGAAATCAACGCCCAGGTTCCTATTTTGCCCGGAAGCATCCAGAACACACGAGAACCGCCAGAGGAGGGGCACAGGCCCACCAAACCCTAGGCCGGCGCGGCCAGGGGGGGCCCGCGCCCCCCTATAGTGTGGGCGCCCCTTCGACCTTCTGACGCCGCCTCTTCGCCTATTTAAGGGCCCTCGACCTAAAACCTCGAGACAAAAAAGCCACGGTACGAGAAACCTTCCAGAGCCGCCGCCATCGCGAAGCCAAGATCTGGGGGACAGGAGTCTCCGTTCTGGCACGCCGCCGGAATGGGGAAGTGCCCCCGGAAGGCTCCTCCATCGACACCGCTGCCATCTCCACCGCCATCTTCATCACCGCTGCTGCTCCCATGAGGAGGGAGTAGTTCTCCATCGAGGCTCGGGGCTGTACCGGTAGCTATGTGGTTCATCTCTCTCCTATGTACTTCAATACAATAATCTCATGAGCTGCCTTACATGATTGAGATTCATATGATGATGCTTGTAATCTAGATGTCGTTATGCTAGTCAAGTGAATTTTACTTATGTGATCTCCGGAGACTCCTTGTCCCACGTGTGTAAAGGTGACAGTGTGTGCACCGTGTGGGTCTCTTAGGCTATATTTCACAGAATACTTATTCACTGTTATGAATGGCATAGTGAAGTGCTTATTTATATCTCTTTATGATTGCAATGTGTTTTGTATCACAATTTATCTATGTGCTACTCTAGTGATGTTATTAAAGTAGTTTTATTCCTCCTGCACGGTGTAATGGAGACAGTGTGTGCATCCGTGTTAGTACTTGGCGTATGCTATGATTATGATCTCTTGTAGATTATGAAGTTAACTATTGCTATGATAGTATTGATGAGATCTATGCCTCCTTTCTTAGCATGAAGGTGACAGTGTGCATGCTATGTTAGTACTTGGTTTAGTCGTATTGATCTTTCGTGCACTCTAAGGTTATTTAAATATGAACATTGAATTGTGGAGCTTGTTAACTCCGGCATTGAGGGTTCGTGTAATCCTATGCAATGTGTTCATCATCCAACAAAAGAGTGTAGAGTATGCATTTATCTATTCTGTTATGTGATCAATGTTGAGAGTGTCCACTAGTGAAAGTCTGATCCCTAGGCCTTGTTCCTAAATACTGCTATCGCTGCTTGTTTACTGTTTTACTGCGTTACTACTGCTTGTTTACTGTCCTGGGCAAAGCACTTTTCTGGTGCCGTTGCTACTGCTCATATATATTCATACCACCTGTATTTCACTATCTCTTCGCCGAACTAGTGCACCTATTAGGTGTGTTGGGGACACAAGAGACTTCTTGTTTTGTGGTTGTAGGGTTGCATGAGAGGGATATCTTTGACCTCTTCCTCCCTGAGTTCGATAAACCTTGGGTGATCCACTTAAGGGAAAACTTGCTGCTGTTCTACAAACCTCTGCTCTTGGAGGCCCAACACTGTCTACAGGAAAAGGAGGGGGCGTAGACATCAGTATGCTCTGAAGAGTTGGAGACAATTTCTATATGGATCCAAGTGTGAGTTATACACCGATCACAAAAGTTTGAAATATTTCGTCACCCAGAAGGAATTAAACATGAGACAGAAGAGATGGTTAGAGTTGATTAAGGATTACGACCTTAAGATCAACTATACACCAGGCAAAGCTAATGTAGTAGCAGATGCCCTAAGTAGGAAGAGTACGGAGAATCAACCTACGGAATGGGAGATTCCAAAGGAACTTCGGAAAGAGCTAGAGGAGGCTCAGATTTTATTTATTCAAGGTGATGATAAGGGAAGTATAGCAACCATGAGGATTATGGATGAGATGTATTCAGATTTGAAATATGAGATTATCCGGAAGCAAGCGGATGATTTGTTTATACAAGAGGAAATCAAGAGGATTGGAGAAGGAAGACCATCGGAATTCCATCTAGGGGATTTTGATTCATTATACTTCCAGAAAAGGATCTGTGTACCGGATGATCTAGAAGTGAAGTCAATCATATTAAAAGAAGCACATGAAACCCCTTATTCAATACATCCGGGAAGTACTAAGATGTATATGGATTTGAAGGAGATGTTCTGGTGGAACAACATGAAAAGAGAAATAGCACAATATGTCTCGGAATGTCATACATGTCAACGAGTGAAGGCAGAGCATCAGAGTCCTGCGGGATTACTCAAACCACTAGAGATACCGGAATGGAAATGGGATGGAATCGGAATGGATTTTGTTACTGGTCTACCAATGACTAGTAAGAAGAAGGATATGATATGGGTAATAGTGGACAGACTTACCAAGAGTGCTCATTTCATAGCCGTAAACACAAAGGATACTGCAGAAAAGCTTGTGGATATATATGTGAAAGAGATTGTGAGTAAGCATGGAGTACCAAAGAAGATAGTCTCAGATAGAGGTTCAATTTTCACATCAGCATTTTGGAAACAACTACAAGAAGCTTTGGGATCCAAGTTGGATTTCAGTACCGCTTATCATCCACAAACCGGAGGACAAACCGAAAGAACCAATCAGATACTTGAGGACATGCTTAGAGCTTGTGCTCTGAACTTTGGAGGCTCATGGGAGGACCATTTACCTTTAGCGGAGTTCTCATATAACAATAGTTATCAGAGTAGCATCCAGATGGCACCGTACGAAGCATTGTATGGAAGAAAGTGTCGATCCCCAATTTGTTGGTTCGAAACCGGAGAAAACAAGGAGTTTACACCGGACTACATCAAGGAGAGACAAGAAGTCATCAAGGTGATCCGGGATAGACTCAAAATAGCTCAGAGTCGTCAGAAGAGTTACGCCGACTTAAAGAGAAGAGATTGGGAACCGAAAGTGGGAGACATGGTTTATTTAAAGGTTAGCCCAATGAAAGGACTTAAGAGGTTCGGAGTGAAAGGAAAGTTAAGTCCTCGATATATTGGACCATTTAAGATACTCAGTCAGAATCGAGGAACAGCTTTTGAGTTGGAGTTACCGGCACAGCTAAGTCAAGTTCATAATGTGTTTCATGTTTCACAACTCAGGAAGTGTTTGAAGGCACCGGATGATCCCATTACATATGAAGAAATAGAATTGCAATCTGACTTAACTTATGTGGAAAGACCGGAAAAGATCTTAGAAGTACAGTAGAAGAAGTTAAGAAACAGAGCAATCAAATACTGCAAAGTTCAATGGCAACATCATCCTGAGCGAGAAGCAACTTGGGAGACGGAAGAAGAATTAAGGAAGTCTTACCCCGAGATGTTCAGGTACCAATCTTAACTTCGGGACGAAGTTTCTGTTAAGGGGGAGAGGCTGCAATAACCCAGAACATAGGAACAACGAAGGGTAGATTTAGAAATGGGATGTGCATTTCATCGCAAAACGGGGGAAATTTTCGCGCCTTATTGCAACTAAACCTAAGAGGGATCGAGGTTCTCTCTCATTTTGCACTTAGGGTTAGGCAATGTGAGTTAGGGAAATTTCGACATGATCTCTTTTGTAACTTGTTACTTTGGGGAATGATTGCATTTGATAAGTGTTAAACAATTAAAGATAAACATCACACAATATAACAATGAATTTAAAATTCAAACACAAGATATAAATTCAAATCACTTTGAAATTCAAAGTGAATATCAAATACAATATTTAATCAAGAATACAAACATTACATTATACAAAGCTCATAAACCAAAACTTGAGCTTTATTGATATGTAACACAAATACAAAGTCTTTACAATATTCTTGATACAAGAATTGAGACATAATGATCAGTAATAAGAGAAAAGGAAAATTACAAGTTTAATTCTAAACTAAACCTAAACTAAGTGGCTTGAGGATGATCTTCTTGCCATAGCATCATTCAAACCTGCAAAACAAAACAGAGAACAAGAACTAGCCAGAATATAAGTGTTAACACAAGGTTCAGTTTGGACAGTTAGCAAAATAACACAAAGTTCAGTTTGGACAGTGAAACTGTCACAGCACACTTGTGCTTGTCCAAAATCCTGGACAGCACCAGATAAACATAGGCAGACCAGCACTGAGCAAGCCACAGGGGCTCAAGTTTCACCATATGAAGGCTGTTGCTAGGCAAGCAACAGCAAGGCAATGCAAGGGGTGAGTCATAAAGTAAATGAGCTTGTGTGTCATGGCCAGGGAAGAAGTAGAGACCATATAAATAGCACACAAACCCTAGAACCATGACAGTCGACCAGAAATGCAAATCACCAGGTAAGGGTGAAGCAAGAACAAGCACCAGTTCATCCAGTTCATACTCAAGAACAGAAACCAACACAACCAACTTAGCCACCAGTAATCATGGTGACCTGAGAAGATCAACCAGAGACTGGAGGTGAAGGGCTGTGCACAGAAACCCCAAGTCTGCATCAACCAAATATTTCACACTAGGAGCTGGAACAAGGTATACCAAATACCTGGACAGATCCAATGGATCTGATCCATCATATGCATGAAATAAGCATGGGATGAGCAGATGCTCATATGGGTAGATCATCACTTGGTTTTCACCAAGGATTACTGCCAGTCAAAAGCTACTAAAAATGAAAAGCATCTAGGTACAGATCTTGTACACAGAAACTAGCACACATGCACAGATGCACACCATAGCCAGATCACATGCACAGATAGCACCAGTAGATGAATTGCAAGGATTAGCAGCTAAGACTACACAGTAAATCCTAAGCTATGAACCATCAGTAACCCTAGATTTCATCAGGCAAACATATTGGCATTCATATCAAGTATGATTCCCAAATATGCAAGCAAAGGTGGAGTAGCCACAAGATCCAACTAAATAGGTGAGCAACCAATCAGTAGCAAAGCTACTGAGGTCACATCACACTTAGCATCAATTAAAAGGAAGCCAAACATAGCACATCATTATCCAGAGATGGATTCAGAATCATTTGCTTGCTAAACACTCATGAATAGCCAAATCATTTGCAAGCAAGTCATTTAAATCATTACTGCATAAGCAGTTCATCATAATTTAATTAATACAAGCATGAATTTATCACAGATCCATGCTTAGCACTGACAGTAGCATGCTATTAAGCAACACAGTTTAATCACTGTACCATAGCCACTGGAGCAAGACCAGTAGCTTGAGTAAGCAACAGCATAGTGATGCTTGAGCATCAGCATCACAAGGAAATTGAATCACTTAGCCACAGTATTAATCAGTAAGCCATCACTGACATTAAATTGATCAAATGGATCAATTATAGCAAGCCAAGCTACACAGGGAAGTTAGCCAACAAGCAAGGAATGATCCAATGGATCATTGGCTTGCATAGGAAGCACTGAAGCATATCACAGGCACCACTGGCACACACACAAGTGTCACTGATGCATCACAAATACACCTAGACAAGCAAGCATGATATACCAGTAAGCACAAGCAAGCCTTAATCAAGCATAGCATGGTATAGCAAGCTTTTGAGCAAGCACAGTAGAGCATGGCAAGTACAGAGCATGCTAGGAGCAGCAGAGAAGCAAGCACAGCATGAATAGCAAGCAAAGCAACATGGGTCAGTACCAGTAACTGGTAATTTGGCCATGAGCTTGCAGTAGACAGAAGCACAGGAAGATTGCGCAGCAATAGCATGGCTCTGCGTGATCACAGAACCACCAGAGAGCAACAGAGCATGAGGAGGAAGAAGAACAGCAACAAGGGGAGGCGCACAGATATGGAGAAGAGGAAGAGGAAGTGCAGCAACTTACTTGCGCCTGGAAGCAGAAGCTAGGGCATGGCGAGGCAGTGCTCGCTGATACGTCCAAAACGTATCTACTTTTCCGAACACTTTTGCTATTGTTTTGCCTCTAATTTGTGTATTTTGGATACAACTAACACGGACTAACGCTGTTTTCAGCAGAACTTTTCTGGTGTCTCGTTTTTGTGCAGAAATCCAACTTTCGGGAAAATCCTCGGAATTTATGCAGAAGGCCCTATTTTCCCAGAATACTGACGGAGCCAGAAGGACAAGTAAGGTGGAGGCCCGAGGGCCCCACACCATAAGGCGGCGCGGCCTAGGGGGGGCCCGCGCGGCCCTATGGTGTGGCCCCCTCGGCCGGCCTCCGACGCCCTCCTTCGGACTATAAATTGCCTTCGACCTAAAAACGCACGGAGAGAAGTCAAAATCGCCAGAAAGCCTCCAGAACGCCGCCACATCGCGAAACTCCGTCGCAGGAGCCAGAAGTCTCCGTTCTGGCACTCCGCCGGGACGAGGAATTGGAGGAGATCATCGCCATCATCACCGCCAACGCCTCTCCATCAACCAGCCATGTTTCCCCCATCCATGTGTGAGTAATTCCCCCGCTGTAGGCCGAAGGGGATGGTAGGGATTGGATGAGATTGGTCATGTAATAGCATAAGATTGTTAGGGCATAGTGCCTAGTGTCCGTAATTGGTACTTTGATGATATTGTTGCAACTTGTTATGCTTAATGCTTGTCACTAGGGCCCGAGTGCCATGATCTCAGATCTGAACATGTTATTGTTTCATCATGATATTCATTGTTTATTGATCTTACCTGCAAGTTGTATACACATGTCGCTGTCCGGAACCGATGGCCCCGAAGTGACAGAAATCGGGACAACCGGAGGGAATGGTAGTGACGTGAGGATCACATGTGTTCACGGAGTGTTAATGCTTTGCTCCGGTACTCTATTAAAAGGAGTACCTTAATATCCAGTAGTTTCCCTTGAGGCCCGGCTGCCACCGGCTGGTAGGACAAAAGATGTTGTGCAAGTTTCTCATTGCGAGCACGTACGACTATAATTGGAACACATGCCTATTGATTGCTTTGTACTTGGACACCGTTTTATTATTATCTGCAAATGCCCTGCTATGATTATTACATGAGTTTCTCTCATCCATGCAACGCCCGTCATCCATCCCCGTGCCTACAGTATTTTAATCCTGCTGTTTACTAAAATCACTACTGCTGTCTTTGTTACTCTGCTGCTGTTATTTCACTACTGCTACTGCTATAAAACTGTTACTACTGATAAACTCTTGCGAGCAAGTCTGTTTCCAGGTGCAGCTGAATTGACAACTCCGCTGTTAAGGCTTCCAAGTGTTCTTTGTCTCCCCTTGTGTCGAATCAATAAATTGGGTTATACTACCCTCGAAGACTGCTGCGATCCCCTATACTTGTGGGTCATCAAGACCGTTTTCTGGCGCCGTTGCCGGGGAGCATAGCTTTATTTGGAAGTTCACTTGGATTGATATTGTTCGCTGCAAATTCTCCATCATGGGTAAAGCTCGCGATTCTAAAGTCGCCATATTACCATCCACTACAAGAAAAGGTACAACTCTGAGTACCTCTGCTACACTTGATTCACCATCTGTGATAAGTCAACTTGTTTCACCGCCACAAGCTGGTACGTCTGCTGAATCTGAAAACTCTCATAATATTGATAATGTTTCTGCTGTGCTTGATGATAGTGGTTCGTTGGGATCCTTTCTAGATGCTACAATTGCTAGGTCTAGACAAATTGAAAATGCTGAAACTCCTAATGAAAATGCCACTACACCTGTTAGTTCACCTGAACTTGATTATTCTAGTGATGATCCTGATGAAGATTATGTGGAGCTTAATGATGATTTTATTGATAAATGCAATTCTATTACTGATGCAAGAAACATTAAAAAGTTTCTCGCACAATATACTGTTAGACATAAGCTGTCTCCTGATCCTGAATTTGCCACATCTCCTATATGCATTAAGGATAAAGATTATGATTTTTCTCTTGATCTATCTCATATAGCTATTGTAGAGAAAACACCCTTTTGTGGTACTAAAAAAGAAAGTGCTGTAGAACACATGATTGAACTTTCTTCTATGAGTAGCTTGTTTTCTGATGATGTCAAGATGCGTACTTACTTTGTCGCTAAAATTTTTCCTTTCTCATTAAAGGATGATGCTAAAACTTGGTATAATAATTTGCCTCCTGGTTCTATTAAAAATCCAACTGAGTTGCGTGATGTTTTCTTTCGAAAATACTTTCCTGCTAGTGCTCAACATGCTGCTTTACAGAGAATTTACAGATTTGATCAGGGAGATGAAGAGAAATTGCCTGCGGCATGGGCAAGATTTTGTTCTCTTATCAGAGCTCGACCTGGACATGATTTAGAAAAGAATGATCTACTTGATATATTTTATAGTGGACTAACCATTGAATCTAGAGCATATTTGGATAGTTGTGCTGGTTGTGTTTTCAGGAAAAGAACTCCAGACGAAGCTGAAGATTTATTGGCTAGAATAAGCCGGAATCATGATGATTGGGAAACACCTGAACCAACTCCAACGCCAATATTGAAGAAGAGGGGTTTAATTGAATTGAATGATGAAGATATGCGGGAAGCTAAGAAGTCTCTCAAGGAGAAAGGTATTAAATGCGAAGATGTGAAGAATCTACCTCCCATAGAGGATATATGTGAGATAATTCCCACTTCACCCATGATTGAGGTAAACTCCCTTCAACGCTTTACTAGGGAAGATATTCCGTATTCAAAACCTCCTGCGCAATGCTTAGATGAGTTTGATAATTATATTGTTAAGCAAGAAAATTTTAATATGAGAGTAGAGAATCATCTAATGGAAAATTCTCAAGCTATTAGCAATTTGCATGATATTGTGGAGAGAACCTCCAATGATGTTAAGGTGCTTGTTAAACATTTTCAAATGATTCAAACTCAAATTGATCAACTCACTAAAGTGCAAAATGATTTGCTAAATAATAATTCTAAAGAGAAACATGCTTATGAAGTAACAACTAGAGGTGGTGTCTCTACCCAGGATCCTCTATATCCTGAAGGGCATCCCAAAAGAATTGAACAAGATTCTCAACGCATTGAACCTAGTGCTCATTCTAAGAAGAAAAAGAAGAAGAAACATAAAAATGTTGTAGAATCCTCTGAACCTGTTAATGATCCTAATAGTATTTCTATTTCTGATGCTGAAACTGAAAGTGGTAATGAACATGATAATGATAATGATAATAATAAGAATGATGCTTCTGATAAAGAAGAGCTAGAAGATGAACCTGAAAAGCATGATAAAAATAAAAAGTATACTAAAGAAGACTTTATTGCTAAGAAACATGGTAATGAAAGAGAACCTTGGGTGCAAAAGCAAATGCCTTTTCCTGCTAAGAAACTAAAATCAAAGGAAGAAGAACACTATAATAAATTTTGCGATTGGATGAAACCTTTATTCTTGCAAATCCCTTTGACTGATGCTATTAAATTGCCTCCTTATTCAAAGTATATGAAAGATATTGTTACTAACAAGAGGAAAATCCCCAATGAGGAAATTTCCACTATGCTTGCTAATTACTCTTTCAATGGCAAAGTGCCAAAGAAGCTGGGCGACCCAGGTATACCTACTATTCCTTGTTCTATTGAGAATAATTATGTTAAAACTGCTCTATGTGATTTGGGAGCCGGTGTTAGTGTTATGCCTTTTTCTCTTTATAAGAGGCTTTATCTAGATAAGTTGATACCTACTGATATATCTTTGCAAATGGCTGATAAATCTACTGCTATTCCTGTTGGTATATGTGAGGATGTTCCTGTTCAAGTTACTACTAACTGCTTGATATTAACTGATTTTGTTGTGTTGGAAATGCCTGAAGATGATAATATGTCTATTATTCTTGGGAGACCTTTTCTTAACACCGCAGGGGCTGTTATTGATTGCAATAAAGGAAAGGTTACTTTTAATGTTGATGATAAGGAGCATACCGTCTATTTCCCCAAGAAGATTGATAAAGTATGTGGAGTCAATACTATTTCTAATGTGAGAACTATCAAAGTTGGAACTATTGATTGTCCTATATATGAGCCCAAAGAAGGTTATCAAAATCTTATGATTGGATCCATATCAATACAATTCAAGGTAACATGATTGATTTGAGGTTTATTTCTTCATATGCTATGTAAAAATTATTCGGTGGCAAGACTTGATCAACCTTGTTAACGAATACCTTTTATATGCATAGAGGAGGTAAACAACATCTCTTTCTTTCTCCACTTGTCTTATTTGCTGTAGCACTTTTGTTTTGCAAAGTTCCTTAGTTAATTAGAGTTTTCAAAAAATTTCCTGGCCAGTAATAATAAACTAAATACCCAGAAATGTGCATTTTTCAAAGTTTTCAAAAATTCACAAAAATTATACCGTTGGTCCTATTTTTCGAAGAGGCACCTGGGAGCACTAGAGGATGACCTGTGGGGCACCCCAGGGTGCCACACCACAGGCCGGCGCGGCCAAGGAGGGGGGCGCGCCACCCTGTGGTGTGGGCCCCTCCTTGCCCCACTATTTCATCTCTTTCTCCCGGCATCTTCTCTCTCCCGAAAAAACTCGAACCAACTTTCTCTCACTCGCGTTTTTGCTCAAGAGCTCAGAACTTTTCGATCTCTTTGCTCAGCCCAGATTTCTGTCTGAAATTTGGCACATTTGCTCTCCGGTATGTGACTCCCCCGCCTATCCAAATAGAATTTTGTTTGGTTGAGTATATCTTGAATATTTTGCTGCTGTAGGTAACATGTTTAGTGAGCTTGCATGCTTGTTCTAAGTTGTATAAATTAGTTTTGATGCATGATTAGTACTCTAGCAAGTCCCTATAGTAGTTCCCCTTGATTATATGTCACCAAATCAAGTTTTATATCACTTGTTGAAAAATTTCAGAAAAGAAAGATGAAGAAGTTCAACTTTGGGGAATTGTTCAAGAGAGGAACAACCAGCACCGGGAGGCCTTCTAGGGCCGCCACCCGGCTTAGGCGATCGTACAATGAGGATATCATCGCGCCTAGCTTCGCGCCCGAAGAGGACAACGGGGCTCCTAATGCTTCGTCTTTTCCATGCTATGATTTTCTGAGAAATGCAGGGATATTGGATGATTTCTTCACCCTTGTCAATAGGGCGGGCTTAACCACCTACGTGGAAGACGAAAGGGAGCAATACTATATGCTCACCAAAATTTTCGTCAAGAGCTTCAGGTTCAACAACACGCAATACGAGCCGACAGTTGCATTCAAGATCTATGGTAATCCTGTTACTATGGAATTGGAAGATTTTTGTCGTGCATTGGATATTGCCCCTGTAGGTACAGCAAGGAGGATTGATGACAACCCCCGGGACTTGTTGGAGCTCTATCGAGGGATCACCGATGATGATTGTCGCACCATTCAGCGTGGCAAGATAAGGAACATTCAACTCCCCGCCATTAAGTATTTTGCATATTACATTGCTACTAGCATTCTTGGTAGGGAGAACACTAGCAATATTTCTAGTTACCATCTTGCTTTCTTGAATATTGCACTTACTGGTCGGACATCTTATCACCTTGGTTCTCTTATTGCTCGCCGCCTGTCTAATAGGGGGCCTATTTTTGGAGGAACTATTGCACTACGCGTTTTAACATATTTAAGACTTCCTCTTGATCCTAATGATGTGCCATTGACCCCTAGGAGACTCGATATTGCTGCTATGAAGAGTCATCATTTTGTTACCGCTGATTCTACTTTAGATAATATGGTCTATAGAATGTTGTTTGCTGACGGGGATGAGAAGGAAATCCCTCTTCCCCAACCAGGTTTGTTCAGTATTGACAGGCAATCATGGTCGTGCACTAAGGAGGAGGTGGATGAACATATGAAGATACAAGACTTCCACCAGCAGCATGACTCCGAGGACACGCCGAGCCCTCCTACGACTACACCGTCACGTATCCGGGTGCTTCTTCTAGCACATGCCCGGAATATGATCCATCTTCGTCGTACTACGGAGATACTACCTCATGGTCTCGATGGGATTGAACTCCACTTAGGCCAAAAGCCTAAGCTTGGGGGGAGGTATACTGGAATCACTCATTCTTTGCATATTATGATTGCTGGATATTTGTATATACTTGTTTTGTTTGTTTGAGTGGTTTTCTAATGAGAGGAAGATGATATTTGGGGAAGTGCTGCCTGAAAACAGATTCTGGACTGTTACCGTAAAAATTCTCAAAAATAGCCAGAACGGTATTTTGCGAAGACAATTTTTGTGCATGTTCCCCAGGTTGTTATCTAACTTTCATTAGTTGAACACTTTTCGATTTGAGCAGTGGAAGAATTTATTAAAAATCGAGTACTGTAATGCTGTCAAGTTTGACGAATTTCTGCTGCTTTGTGTTTATGTGACTTTTCTAGTTTGCTATTTCTTGTTTTTGCTTTGTTTCTTTCCCAAAACACAAAAAGACCAGAAATATTTCTATTATTTCTCTTCACCATTTGTTTGCTTTGGTTTCTTGCAATTGTTTCGCTTTATTTGCCATTGCTAGTTTGCTATAAGAAAACCCAAAAAGATTTTGCTTTGTTTGCTTGTTTCCTTTTGTTCCTGTTTCTAATTCGAAAATACCAAAAATATTTGCTGTTCTTCTTTGGTTTGTAAAGTTCATTATGAGTTCAATGGTCTTCGGTGGCTGGAGCGTGGTTTTCATTTCATATTATCCAAGCTACACAAGTGAAAGGCAATAATGACGATCTACGACAATTGGATTGTGGTGAGAGGCTGGTATGAACTCTATTTGTTTTCATTTTTGTACATATACTCATCCATGTGAGCATGCTTAGTTGGTTCATGTGAGGTATATGTTATTTGAGAAAGTCTAGTAGTTTATGATCTCTCATGTTTAGCTCCAATCTATTAATATGAGTAGCATGTCATGGATGTTTGCTTGCATTGTTTTATTCATAAGTAGGTATGGCATTGTGGTATCCTCCTCTGAATAATTCATTTATATCGACTTGGCACATGCTCACGCATGCATAAGACTGAACCAAAGTCAATTAAGCCTCAATGATTTATATTGCTTCAGAGTTCTTGTATCACTTTTATGCCTCCGTTAATTTATTTTGCCGCAAGCATGATTATGACAGTTACTGCTCTCTTGATTTGTCGCTCCCTAGTCTTTTGCTAGCCTTCACTTGTACTGAGCGGGAACGCTGCTCGTGCTTCCAAACACCTGAAAACCAAGTTGTTCCAAAGTGTCCACCATAAATACCTATGCATGGCATTTCAAACCATTCCAAGTAAATTCTCATGCGCTACCTTTAAAACCTTCAAAATATTTCTCAATTTGTGTTTATGTTTCATAGCTCATGAGGAAGTATGTGGTATTTAGCTTTCAACCTTGTCATTTACTTTTGACGGACTCTCATATGGACTAGTGGCACATCCGCTTATCCAATAATTTTGCAAAAAGAGCTGGCAATGGGATTCCCAGTCCCGAATTAATTAACTTAAATAGACACTCCTCCATGGTTTGTGATTGTTGGACGGCACCCGAAGGATTCGGTTAGCCATGGCTTGTGTAAGCAAAGGTTGGGGGGAGTGTCATCATCATAATAAAACTAAAATAAAAAGGCACTCCTTCATGGCATGTGATTGTTGGCAGGCACCCGAGGATTCGGTTAGCCATGGTTTGTGAAAGAAAGGTTGGAAGGAGTGCCACATAAATATGCAAATAATTCATGGGAGCCGCTCTTGAAAGTCCGGTTGGCGAGGTAGTTAGTGTACCCATTACCATTCGTTGACAACAACAAACACATCTCAAAATAATTTTACTCCTGATTTCAAAAATGAAAAGCTCTAGCGCATGTTAATCCCTGCTTCCCTCTGCGAAGGGTCAATCTTTTACTTTTATGTTGTGTCTCCATTATTTCTTTGAGCACTATCTTGAGAGCACAACTGTCATTCTTAGTATAATATGCTTGTCTCAAAATATGATTGATTGTGGTATAACTTTGATGCTTTTATCTTTGACAATCACTACTTCTAGTCTTTCTATGAACTCCAGAGGTGCCCGGGCATTTATGTTTTGCCTATCAAATACGGGCAAGCGAGATACCACTTTATCATACTCTCTTATGAACATTGCAATCCTGCTTATATACATGATTCATGATGCTTATTATTAATTGTTGGTACCTCTCCATGATTGACATAGCTGTTAGATGATCTTATTTGCATGTATCTCATTATGAACTGCTTGAGTATTAGCCATAGCATGAGAATATATACATCATATGAGCAAATATGTTCGTGAAAGTTCTTTTATCGCTCAGTTGTTAACTGAATTGCTTGAGGACAAGCAATAAGCTAAGCTTGGGGGGAGTTGATACGTCCAAAACGTATCTACTTTCCCGAACACTTTTGCTATTGTTTTGCCTCTAATTTGTGTATTTTGGATACAACTAACACGGACTAACGCTGTTTTCAGCAGAACTGTTCTGGTGTCTCGTTTTTGTGCAGAAATCCAACTTTCGGGAAAATCCTCGGAATTTATGCAGAAGGCCCTATTTTCCAAGAATACTGATGGAGCCAGAAGGACAAGTAAGGTGGAGGCCCGAGGGCCCCACACCATAAGGTGGCGCGGCCTAGGGGGGGCCCGCGCGGCCCTATGGTGTGGCCCCCTCGGCCGGCCTCCGACGCCCTCCTTCGGACTATAAATTGCCTTCGACCTAAAAATGCACGGAGAGAAGTCGAAATCGCCAGAAAGCCTCCAGAACGCCGCCACATCGCGAAACTCCGTCGCAGGAGCCAGAAGTCTCCGTTCTGGCACTCCGCCGGGACGGGGAATTGGAGGAGATCATCGCCATCATCACCGCCAACGCCTCTCCATCAACCAGCCATGTTTCCCCCATCCATGTGTGAGTAATTCCCCCGCTGTAGGCCGAAGGGGATGGTAGGGATTGGATGAGATTGGTCATGTAATAGCATAAGATTGTTAGGGCATAGTGCCTAGTGTCCGTAATTGGTACTTTGATGATATTTGTCGTCGTGGCGAACGAGCAGATGCCATAGGATGGCTTAGATTGGGGCCGAATGGACGCTAGAGGATTCGGGGGAGGGTTTGCGACTAGATGGGACGAACTTCCGGATGCTTTCCTCAAGAACACAACCAAAGGCCGGTATGCAAGAAGAGAGACAATAGGAAGAACTCTTTACTAGATCGCTAGCTTCATTGATCTCAACATGGTTACAGGTGCTCGAATACAAGTTCTATCGTCTAATCTCTCTGTGGACACTCGCCTGTATGAGGCAGTACCCCCTCTCCTTATATAGGGGAGAGGGTGGCTTACAGAACAAGGAACCCTAATGGCATCTTTGACTGGACAAACTACTTTACAAAGCTACTTTAATCATAGACGACGCCGGGGTCCTCTTTAATCAGGAACGCTGACGTCCTCCGGCTTCTTTCAGCGTCATCTCTCTCTTTGGCGCCAGGGCTCTGATTAAAGCCACTTTGCTTAGCTCATCCTTGTCTTCTTGCTCTGAAGAGAATCTTTGACCAGTCCTGCCGACAGGCCCTTCTTTCCGGTAACTTCTTTACCGGGTTCCGGCATGCCCCCTTGGGGATGCCGGCTTAGCTTCACTTAGCCCAAACTCCTATCTTTGTTTCCGGTAAGAATATTAAACCGGTATCTCGATGGCTCAAACCATCCGGTTTGGCATGCCTTTGGCATACCGGGGGTTATCCCCCCAACATTAGTCCCCGAAGCTGGTATAGTCTGGCGGATTCTATCCTACAGACCATGCCAGGTTTTCATCTCTTAAGGATACCGGTTTAATCTCTCCGGCCTGAGCTTGGATCCGGCATCTTTGACCTTTTATGTCTTTTCTCTCTTTGCAAGGCATCTTCCGGCATCTCTTTTCTCCGGTATCATTCGCATTTACTCTTTCCTCGGCGAAGTCGAGAATATTTTGGGCCCCGCGCCTGTCAGTGACATGCGCACTGTTAACTGTCGCGCCAGTGTCAGTTGTCACTTCGCTTCGACTCCCGCGCGGTCATTAAATGCTCCACTGCGGATCCCACTAGCCACTTGGGATCCTGTGTGCGCTCCCGTGTGGCCTCCCATTTTCTCGCGTGTACCTCTTCGCCACGTGGCAGCCCGTGGTGCGAACCGTCGTGGGCCGCGAGGCGAACCGCCGCGGCCCAGCGGTTTTCGGCCCACCTCCTCTTTCCTTTATAAGGACAACTGCCTCTTCTTCTTCCTCTTCTCGCATTCCCCAACCTTCGCGCACAGTGCTCCTCGCCTCTACGCCTTCGCCGCTCTCCGTCCGCCGTCGCTTGCTCGAGCTCCGTCGCCCGGCGAACTCACGCCGTGCTTCCGCCGGACCTCGTCGTGCGGGAATCTTCTGCAGCACCTTCTTTGAGCGCGCTGCATTCTTGCTTCTTCGTGACCTTCTTCGCCTCGCCGTCGATGGTGCTTGTCGGCGACCGTAGGTCCGCCCCTTCGCCGGCGAACGTCTTCCTCAGCGACTGCGCCGCTCGAGGTTAGTACCAATCTCACTTTGCTCGCTTTCTGCTTGCTTTCTAGATCTTGGGTCTACGGTGTTCTTATTTCCTCTTTTTCATTGGTTTTCTTCTTACTCGTAGATCTTCGCGCGGGGTTCAAGTGTGGGATTTCTGTTTTTTCGCCTCCCAAACCAATGTCTGGCGAGGAATCTTCCTCCGCTTCTTCTTCTTCCCTTTCCAGTAGCCGTCGTAGACAATCTCCCGGCGAATCTACGGCTTCAGATCCGATGGATACCGATTCCGGCAACCAGCAGGGATCCGGTAGCCACCAAGAGTCCGGTGGCCATCTAGAATCCGGTAGCTTTAGCCAAGCATCCGGTAGCCACCTAGAAGCGAGTAGCTCTGGCCAAGCATCTAGTAGCTCTAGCCAATCATCTGGCGCGGAGCCTTCCCCAATCACTCGTGGAGCCTGGATGGGCTCCAACGTCACCGAATACGAGATTGACTGGTTATACCGGTCCCGCAGGATTTCGGAAGGAGTAACCTGCCGGATTCCCGGTGACGAAATCGAACCGGATCCCGAGCCCGGTGAACATGTTGTTTTTCTTGCTCATTTTGAGCGTGGCTTCGGCCTTCCTGCCTCTCCTTTTTTCTGGGAGTTCTTAGATTTCTATAAACTCCAACCTCACCACCTTCCTGGCAATGCCATCTTCTACCTCTCCTGCTATGCCACCTTCATGGAGGCCTACATCGGCATTCATCCCACTCGTGAGACGTTTGCCCACTTCTTTTGTCTGCGGATTAATTCTGTCCAGGGCAAGGAAATCCCTAAGCCCAAGCTGCCTGTGGAGTGCGGATCCTGCATCGTTGGCTCCCGCCAAGGGAGCACCTTCCTTAAGTTCACCGGCCTCGAGTCCTGCCGCGCCTGGCAAGGAACCTTTTTCTATGTGAAGAACAACGGCCGCGCCAATCTTATTGATCTTCCTCCGTTCCAAGCAGGGCCTCCTAGTAGAACCAATTGGAGCTACAACCCGAAGACGGATCATGCCGAAACCAACCAGGTGGTACGCTTCTTGGCCTCTTTGAAGAAGGAGACCAACATCTGCTCGGATGATATCATCCGCACCTTTATTTCGCGCCGGGTACTTCCTCTGAAGCGCCGTGTGCATAGGATGAGCGAGATGTACGGCCCTGGCGATCCTACCAAGATCACAGGCCGTCCTCTTAGCAAGAAGGATGTTGTTCGCAAGGCTAAGCAGATTTGCCAAACTGCTATGCCGTTTGAATGGGAATGGGGCCTCCTTCCCCTCAGCACTACTAACCCTCCGACCCAAGAAGTAAGAGATTACGCAGTTGGGGTAGTTTTTGCCGGTAACTTTCTGCTCTTGTTAACCTTCTTTTTCGTGTTTCAGGCCAAGGACCGCTTCCCCCTCATCCAAGCAGAGCGACGCGGGATCTGCGTGAAGCGCGCCCTCGACTCCTTTGACCCAGATCCCTACATTTTTTGGAAAGATCTGAAGATGGGCAAGACTCCGGCTGCGCGCCTTGGCCGGTCTCCGCCGGAGCCAACCGGGTCTTCCGATGACCTGACCATGCTTGAGGTATTTTCTTTTCCGGTTTCTTATACTTTTCCGCTATCGCCTTCTTGCGAATTTTTCCTTAGCTATGTTTAATTTACAGATCCACGAGCGCGCGCCGCCCCTACGCGCTGAGGCCGGCCAGGAGTTTGTGGACAAACTCATGGCCCAAGGCCAAAAGAACAAGCTGCCGGCATCTGATGCCGGTCCCAGCCAGGCCCCTCCCTCCAAGCACTTCCGGACTGAGCCCTTGGGGGAGAAGGAAGTGGGCGTGCGCCGCTACGGGCGCAAGCTGATGCCGACTGCCTCCGGGTGAGTTTTTTATTTTCTTGCCTCATTTTGCCAAGTTCTTTTTCCGGTTGCTTTATTCCAACTATCCTTCTTTCTTTCTTTCAGCCCCGCGCTCAAGCTTGGCTCAAGGCCATCGGGCTCTGAAGGTTCCGCAAGGACCTCAACCCCTCCTCCTCGCTCAAGCCCGGCACCATCTGGTGCCGGCAACACCTCTGCCTCCCTTTCGGGGGGCACAACAAGTTCGGGGCGTGCGGCCCCTTCATCATCAGATCACCGCACGGAGGAGGATTTTTCCTCTCTCCCAGAGAACCAAGATATCGGCGCCAGCAACATCAGTGCCGAGGAAGAAGCTGCCGGGCGGGCGGAGCCTTCGGCTCCTCCCGCCCTCGAAAAGAAGACAACTTCCGCGCCGGAAACTTCCGCGCCGGAAAGTTCCAACCCGGGTGACGCGCCCAGCGCTCCCCCTTCTCCACGAACCATCCTCATGCCACCGCCAGATGCTCCTCGCACCAAGCCCTCCAGGGCTGCTCCAAGCGCGCCGCCGCCCAAGACCTACAAGCTCATCAAGGGGAAGGCGACGGCCTCCAGCACCCCTTCCGGCGGCCAGCAGCCCCTGGTGCTGCACGTCTCCAAGGCCGCCAGGGATACCGCCACGAAGGCCACCGGCCTTCTTGGCCGTATCACTGAGTTCCAGCGCAAGGGCCGGGACCTGGGGCATCTTCTGCCTTACGCCCAGAAGTGGAACGCCGCGGATATGACTCCGGCGACCCGCGGTTTGGGCAAGGACAGGCTGCCGGCGCCTGACCCTGTTGGGGACCAGTCTTCCGAGGAGCACTTCATGCGGCTTCGCAGCGCCGTGAAGGAGCTCGACAGCGCATGGTACGATGCCACGAACAATTTGATGGTACGCTCTACTAAGTCTTTTTAACTTTTACCGGTTTCCTTGCTTCCGGATTTTTCTTTAGTTTCATGCCGGTTTCTCTCTTGTCTATCTTCCCAGTCCCCGAGTTTTGTGGTGAGAGCGCAGCTTTTAGCACAAAACTTTAACTTAAAAACTTAGCGTGAAACCGGCACTGCCAGTCCCCGAGTTTCGGGTTAAGAACTCTGTTCTTAGCGCAAAACTTAACTTAGAAACGCGCGAAACCGGCACTGCCAGTCCCCGAGTTTCGGGTTAAGAACTCTGTTCTTAGCGCAAAACTTAACTTACTTCTTTTTCTTGAACAGCTCACGGCTGACGCTCGGAAGGCCCTCTTTGAGGAGCTCCTATGGGAACACCGGGACCTCGCTGAGGCACACGACAAGTGCCAAGGTAATTTTGTACCACCGGCATCTTTTTACCGGAAACCTTTTTTCCTTCTAACACTTATAACTTTTGCTTAACAGTGATCCCGGAAGCTTCCATTGAGGCTCTCAAAGAGCAGCTCGCTGCCGCCCAACGTACAATTCTTTCCCTTCTCTTGTTAACTTGGTTTTCTTTTCATCTTTACCAGCACAATCTTGTTAACATCTTCTTTTCCGGGTTGCAGGGGATAAGGACCAGCTCATCCGGCAGCATCAGGAAGAGCTGAGCGCCCAGAAAACCAGCTACCAGGAGCTCAAGTCCCAGCTCATCCAGTTGGGGCTTGATCATGCCAAGGCCCTCAAAGCCGCTGAAGCTGATGCAGCGGCCAAGATGGATGAGGCGCTGGAAGATGCCGGCAACGCCAACTCGGTGTTGCTAGCTGAGCTGGAGGAGCTGGCCAAGGCCCAGAAGGTTGCCGAGGGGAAAGCTGCGCGGCTGGAGGAGGAGCAGAAGGAGTGCAACAGGATGGTGCTGCAAACCGACACGCTTGCCTATCGTAAGTCCTTTGCCTTTGCGCTTTCTTACTACTGCCCGCAAGCCTTTTTTCTTCCGACCGCATTTTCTTCCAGTTGCATTTTCTTCCGGTTGCATCTTTCATTCCGGTTGCATTTTCTTCCGGTTGCATTTTCTTCCGGATTCCTTTCCTTAGCCTCTTTCTTTCTTTGCACAGGCCTCTTTCCGGACTCTCAGAAGTATGCTGTCAAGAAGGTTGACGAGCGCCGCACCGCCCAGGGCCAAGCGAATCTTGCCGTGCCATGGATGCCCTATGACCATCTGGTCGCGCTGAACGAACGGGTGTCTCACATGCGCGCGATAGATCGCAACTTATCTGACATTCCTGATGTAGCTACCCAGCTCTTCAGGACTTTGTGGCCTGGCGAGGAGGTGCCGGATACTTTCTGCCTCATCAGCGATCGTCTCAAGGGCGCCGGCAAGAGGATCCGCGAGTGGCAGTGCTCTGCTGCCCGCGCTGGAGCAGATTCTGCCCTCCGCGTCGCTTGCTCCTGGTACCCGGAGCTGAATCTGGATGCCCTTACCGGAGTGCGTGAAGGCGCGGAAACCGATCTGGACCCGATTCTCACCGCTAAGCGGCAGGATTGCGCGTACCACATCGCGGAGTACGCCGACATGCGCACCTTCATCCCTCCCCCTCCTGACGTCAAAGATTATCTCGACGAGGAGGAGGATGAAGCCGAGGAGGAGCCTCTGGACGACGCTGGTGCTGGCGACGCCCCTCCCGAAGCCCCCGCTGCCTGATTACCTGCCTTAAGATTTACCCTTGTCCTGCTATCTGGTCCTGCGTGTCTCGAGACAATGTTAAATTCTGCCCCGGTATGCCGGGGCTTATGATGTAAAACTTAAAGTCCGCTTTTGGTTGCTGCACAACATTTTATGCCGGTAAGTTATACCGGTAGTTAATTATCTTGAGTTTGTCTTAGCATATTTGCTTTTGGTTTTGCTTTTATCCTGCACTGCAAAGATTTCCAAATTGTTTCCGCATCCAATTCGGTGCACACTTGGTTCTTTTGCCTTGGCTCTGCCTGCCTTCTCTGGGCGTTCTTTGGCGTATGAGCATAAGGTTCTTTCACCAAACAAGCATTTTCTTGAACTTAGAAATAACTTCGAAATTTTGCAAAAAACCGGTTTAACCGGGGTTAGTTAAATTTTCCGGATTGTTCTTTCCTGCTCTCCCTCTTCGCAGTTCATGTGCTTATCTCCTACCGGTTTATCTTGCTTGCCATGAAGCCGGGTTGCGGACAGCAGCAGAGTCGAAGACTCCGGTAGGATTTAACACACTACTAAACCGGAAAGAAAAAACGTTCAATAAGCAACCGGTGAACTGAAAAAATAAACAAGTTACATGCAACTTAAGTTGGGGTAGTCCCCGAGATTCATTCAAGGTTCCGACATCCTTTATTCATAGCATGTAAGGTACAAAAAGGAACTTCTTACACCACAACTTCAAGAGTAGAAAGGACGCAACAGAGCTACGTTCCATGGACGCTTGCTCTCCTCTCCGGACCTGTCCGCCTTTCCTTTTTTCCACTCTTGTGCATCGATCAAGTAGTATGCATCATTGTGAAGCACCTTGCTTACAATGAAGGGACCTTCCCATGGTGGTAAAAGCTTATGCCGGCCTTCAGTGCGCTGCACTAGGCGTAGCACCAGATCTCCTTCCCGGAAAACTCTCGGGTTAACCTTCCGGCTATGATAGCGTCTGAGGTTTTGCTGGTAAATGGCTGTTCTTGCCAAAGCCAGCTCTCTTGCTTCTTCTAGCAAGTCCACATCATTTTCTCTAGCCTCTTTGACCTCTTGCTCGGTATAGAGCTGTACCCTTGGTGAATCATGAATGATGTCAGTTGGTATGACCGCTTCTGCTCCATAAACCATGAAGAACGGAGTGTATCCGGTAGACCGGTTTGGAGTTGTTCTTATACTCCACAGTACTGATGGTAGCTCATCGAGCCAACATCCCGGTGATTTTTCCACCGCATCAATGAGTCTTGGTTTGATACCGGAAAGCACCAAAGCGTTCATTCTTTCCACTTGGCCATTGCCTTGTGGGTGTGCCACTGAGCACAAATCCAACCGGATGTTGTTGTCCTCGCAGAACCTTTTGAACTCACCTTGAGCAAAATTGGTTCCATTGTCAGTGATGATGCTGTGCGGGTATCCATACCGCAAAATGACATCTTTCAAGAACTTCACCGCTGTGCGCCCATCACATTTTGCGATAGGTTTCACTTCTAGCCATTTGGTGAATTTATCCACCATAACCAAGATGTGAGTCATGCTGCTTCTTGCAGTTTTGAATGGGCCAACCATATCGAGGCACCAAACGGCAAACGGCCATATTAATGGTATTGTTTTTAAACCAGACGCTGGGGTATGGTTTTGCTTGGCGTACCTCTGGCACCCGTTGCATTTTTTTACCAAATCCTCAGCGTTTTCCAAAGCAGTGGGCCAATAAAACCCATGCCGGAATACTTTTGCTACCAGCGCTCTTGATGAAGCATGATGCCCACATTCTCCTTGGTGAATTTCCTCAAGCATTTCCTTCCCTTCTTCCGGTTCCACACATCTTTGAAGGACACCGGTAACGCTTCTTTTGTACACCTCACCATTGATGAATGTATATGCTTTGGACCTTCTTTGTATTCTCCTTGATTCATTTTCGTCATCCAGCAAGGTGCCGTTGATCAGGAATTCCTTAATAGGTTTAACCCACGACGGTGTCTCTTGAACTAAAAACACCGGTGCATCTATCTCCATGCTATCTACTAGCATCATCTCTTCCGGTATGGGTACAGCAGTCCCCGAGCTTGCCGGAGCAGTCCCCGAGTTTACCGGTGCAGTCCCCGGGTTTCCTTCATCGATATCCATGGGTACTACATGCGATTCCGGTACAAAAATTGATTCCGATTCCGGGCATGGTTTGATCGATGGTGCTCTTAAGTGAGCTAGAGCTATTCCGGGAGGAATTTCTTGCCTGGATGAGCCCAGCTTGGACAAAGCATCCGCGGCTACATTTTCTGCGCGCGGCACATGGTGAAACTCACACCCTTCGAAGAATCCGGCAATCTTTTGCACGTGAAACCGGTACGAGGCCATGTTGGCATCTTTCGCATCCCAATCCCCGGAACACTGCTGCACCACAAGATCTGAATCTCCATAGCAAATGATCCGGTGCACACCGACTTCTTTTGCGACCTTAAGCCCATGGATCAAGGCTTCGTATTCAGCGACATTGTTCGATGCCCTGAAATGTACTTGCAAAACGTATCGGAGGTAATCTCCTTTTGGTGAAGTGAGCACCACACCGGCACCTAGACCCTCTTTGAGTTTGGATCCATCAAAGTGCATTTTCCAGTATTCTATCCTCTGATCTGGCGGTTTGTATTGCATTTCCGCCCAATCAACGAGGAAATCAGCCAAAGCCTGTGATTTTATGGCATCCCTTCTCTCGTATGCTGGTACATATGGTGATATCTGGATTGCCCATTTTGCAATCCTTCCGCTAGCGTCCTTGTTGCACATGATATCGGAGATTGGTGCTTCACTCACCACCTTCATAGGATGTTCTTCAAAGTAGTGCTTGAGTTTTGTGGCGGCCATGTACACGCCATAAGTCATCTTTTGGAAATGAGGGTAGTTTTGTTTTGAGAGGGAGAGCACCTCGCTCAGGTAGTATACCGGCCTCTGGACGGTTTTTCCTTCCTCTTCTCTTTCAACCACAACCACTACGCTCACAACCCGGTTTGTTGCTGCTATGTATAATAGCATAGGTTCTATTTCTAGAGGTGAAGCCAGTATGGGTGCTGTGGCCAGCATTGTTTTTAGTTCTTTAAACGCTGCGTCTGCCTGAGGGGTCCAGACGAACGTGTCAGATTTTTTCATCAGAGCATAGAGTGGCAGAGCTTTTTCTCCCAACCTGCTCACGAACCGGCTTAGCGATGCCAAGCTTCCGGTAAACTTTTGCACATCTTTTAGCTCTCGAGGGACAGTCATTCTTTCTATTGCCCGGATTTTTACCGGATTGACTTCAATGCCCCGGCTTGACACAAGGAAACCGAGCAACTTGCCGGCAGGGACACCGAAAATACATTTCGCCGGATTAAGCTTCATCCGGAACCGTCTTAGGTTATCGAATGTTTGCCGGATGTCATCGATTAAGGTGTTCTTTACCTTAGTTTTTATCACAATGTCGTCTACATAGACTTGCACATTCTTCCCAATTTGATCGAACCAGCATTTTTGCATACAGCGCTGGTACGTTGCACCAGCGTTGCGCAAACCAAAAGGCATAGTGACATAGCAATAAGCCCCGTGCGGGGTAATGAATGCAGTTTTTATTTGATCTTCCTTTTTCAAGGGAATTTGGTGGAAACCGGAATACGCATCCAGGAAGGACAACAACTCACACCCAGCATTTGAATCAATCACCTGATCGATCCGTGGTAAAGGAAAAGGGTCTCTTGGGCAAGCCTTGTTTAGGTTGGTGTAGTCAATGCACATGCGCCACACCTTCGGAGCTTTTGCCTCCAGGTTCTCATCTTTTTTCTTTTCGACCATTACCGGATTGGCCAGCCACTCTGTGTGCGTGACCTCCACGATGAATCCGGCAACAAGCAGTTTGGTTACCTCCTCTCCAATAATCTTCCTCCTATCTTCAGCGAACCGGCGCAAGGGTTGCCGCACCGGCTTGGCGTCTTTCCGGACATTCAAGGAGTGCTCAGCCAGCTCCCTCGGAACACCTACCAAGTCATCAGTTGACCAGGCAAAGATATTCCGATTCTCACGGAGGAAGCTGACGAGCGCGCTTTCCTATGCTTGATCGAGTCCGGCACCGATGCGAACGGTGCGCTCTGGGTAAGCCGGATCCAGCACAATGTCCTTTGTTTCATTTGTCGGCTTGAATGCCGGTGAGCCCAAGCTTCCACTCATTGCCGCTAAACTCAACTGTGAGGATTGAGCCAGCGCAACCGCAGTTTGCATCCTTCTTTTTTCCTCCGCGATCACCAGCGATTCCGCTAGGTTTGATCCGGTAGATGCAGTTTCCAGTGAGACTTTGTAGTTCCCCACCACAGTCAATGGTCCACGAGGTGCCGGCATCTTCATTTTGAGGTAAGCTGTGTGAGTGGTAGCCATGAAAGCTGCCAACGCCGGTCTTCCCAGCAGCGCATGGTAAGGACTGTCTAGGTCCACCACCTCAAACTCAACATTTTCAACCCGGCAATTGTCACGTCCTCCGAATGCTACGTCCACCCGAACTTTTCCTACCGGAGCACAGGACAAGCCCGGAACGATTCCGTGGAACGTTCTACGCGTGGGCTGAAGCATGTTTTCTGTTATGCCCAGCGTATGCATGGTGTGCTTGTACATGATGTTTATGCTGCTGCCATTGTCTATCAGCACCTTGCTGAATTTTACTCGAGTTTGCGGCCCTTTCATGATTGGGTCAACAACAAGAGCGTATCCTCCCGGATTCGGCATGATCTTAGGGTGATCCTTAAATGACCAGGTAATTTCCTGATCTGACCACAGCATGTATTTGGGGATTGCCGGCATCACAGCATTGACCTCCATGGAGCGGCGGTGCACACTTTGCCTGTCTGTTGGCTCAGTGACAAAGACAACACAGCACATATGCGGGCCCTTGTAAACATTCCGGCCTAAAGGTGCCGGTGGAGGTGGTTGATCATCGTTTTGCTCCACCTGGTTAACTTGCTGGTACTGCTGCCTATTTGGCTGCTGCCGTACCGGTAAAGCATTTGCTCCGGTGAGTGGCGGCGGTGGTGGTAATTGTTGTTGACGCAACATATCTTGCGATGGTGGCAACACTGTTGAGCACCCTTGTGCCTGCGCATCCTTTACCGCTCCCTTTTGCATCAAGTACTTGGTCCAAGAACAATCCTTCGTCAAGTGGTTTGACGGGTGATCTGGGTTTGGTGTGTGCCACCGGCAAGGTTGATCCATGGCGGCTTCCATGGTGTATTTTACGGGTTCCTGCCAGTTCTTTTTCTGGCCCCAGGGTTTCTTTTCGACCCACTGCTTTTTGGACCCGCCCATGGCTGCGATCCGGTTTTTTGCCTTTGGCTGCCGCCGGCATCATAATTTTCTTGCACGGCAGCAACGTGCTGCGGAGCGTACCTCCGATCCGGGAATTCTTCCCTTCTCTTGTGGTTCCGGTTGTCCTGGTATTGTTCCTGTCGCTGCTCCGGCTCAGCTTGTTCTGCTGGTTGCAATGGGTCTCCCAATGCATAGCTGTCCGCCACACGTATCATCTCTGCCAAAGTTGTTGGCATGCTTCTTTGCAGCTTTTGCCACAGCGGTGATCCTCTCCGGCATCCTTGACTGAACCAAGCAATCGCTTGTGCTTCAATCACTCCTTCACACGTGTTTCTTGTTGAGTTCCACCGGGTGAGATAATCTCTGTCTGTCTCACCGACACGTTGCTGGCATAAAGCGAGCTGCTGGGGCCGGTTTGGCCTCTTGTAAGTGCTACTGAAGTTGTTTACGAAGGCTTCCTCAAAGTCCAGCCATCCGTTTATGCTTCCTGCCGGCAAGTTGTTAAGCCAAATCCGTGCAGGGCCTACCAGGTAGGACGGTATGATTCTCACCGCCCAACGCCGGTTTACTCCACCACCAGCTACATAAACAGCTGTGACATAGTCCGCCAGCCAATCTTCCGGCTTGGTCGTGCCATCATATGTTTTTGTGTCTCGAGGCAGCTGGAAATTGCGTACCGGTGGCTCCTCTCCCATGATCCGTGGGCCAAAACATTTCGGGCCAGGAGGACCCTCCGATTCGATCATTTCGGAAAGATGTACTCTGTCCAGCCTGTGCCTCGCATCCTGGTCTGGCAAACATCTTTCCCCCAGGCGATCTCCCAAGGGGTTCCGGTAGACTCTTGTTCGCTCTACCTCGGAATCTCCCTCTCCGTATCTTTTCGGTTCCGCGGCTCTTGCCTGCCGGTACCTTGGAGGTGGCATCTCCTCATACGCTGCCCTTGCAGGTCGATAATTTTGCCCGGTCTCATGTCTACCGGCATGATTGTTTCCGGCATAGCCTCCTCTGGCGTAGCCTCGTTCTGCCCCTTGGCTTTTTCTACCGGCATCATGTTGCCCGGCTTGTTGTTTTCCGGCAAGAACCGGATCGTACACAGTCATCTGCTGTGCGTTCATCTCTTTTTCTCTTCTCCTGTCCGGATGGGGGGACGATGCCTGCCCATGGGACTTGCTTCCGGCATTCTTGGTTGAACGCGCGGATTTTGAGGCCGCGGCCTTGTTCAGCTTAGCCAGTTGCTCAGCGTTCTGCTGCTCAATAGTTTCTAGCAGCTCTCTAACACGCTCTTGCTATTTTGCCAAAGCATCTCCGGAAAGCGATTCACACAGCTCTACTGCAGCTTTAGCAGCTTTTATAGTTTTATCCGGGCTGCTGTACTTAGGTTTTTCCACGATGCTAACAGATGCAGAGGTACTTTTGCCGGTAAGAATTTCTTTGCGCAAATCCTGATCTAGGTTGCGAGCTTTTAGCCGGTTCTCCGGTATCCTAGCAGCATGCGCGCTAACGGAAGCAAAGCCATGGGCAGCGTTATACTCACGTAGGGTTAGGTTCAGCTCGCGCTGCGCCCGGATGATGTCCTTGCCGCTCTCGAGCACCTTTTGGCGCTGCCGGATCGATGTTTTGCGCGATGGGGGTGGCGAGGACGTTCATCGCCGCTTGGAGCGGTGTCTCCGGTGGTGCGGATGACGCTCCCGCTGCGCCTGCGTCGCGCTCCAACGGTGGCTTGGCCGCACGGGTCGAAGCCGCACGACCAGCACCTTCACCCACAGCTTCTTTTCCTGCACCAACCACGCCGGTCATCATTACCTCGACGCTGCCGGCGGCGCGGCCAGCACAGAGCCATCTTGGCGGGTCCGGTGCCACCAGCACCGGCGAGAGGCGCTGGCGCACAGGGACGGTGCCGAAGTAGACGTGGTGGCTGCCAAACTCGATGATGCGGCCGTTCTTGGGGAAGATGCCGCCGTTGGCGAAGCAGCCCGCGTTGTCGTTGATGAAGTCCATGGCGTAGATGCGCTGCACGAGCGCAGACACCGTACGCTCGCCGGAGATCTCGAGGATGCCCGCCCGAATGTGAACTCCTTCAAGCGCCACTTCATGCCCCACGGTGGGCGCCAACTGTCGTCGTGGCGAACGAGCAGATGCCATAGGATGGCTTAGATTGGGGCCGAATGGACGCTAGAGGATTCGGGGGAGGGTTTGCGACTAGATGGGACGAACTTCCGGATGCTTTCCTCAAGAACACAACCAAAGGCCGGTATGCAAGAAGAGAGACAAGAGGAAGAACTCTTTACTAGATCGCTAGCTTCATTGATCTCAACATGGTTACAGGTGCTCGAATACAAGTTCTATCGTCTAATCTCTCTGTGGACACTCGCCTGTATGAGGCAGTACCCCCTCTCCTTATATAGGGGAGAGGGTGGCTTACAGAACAAGGAACCCTAATGGCATCTTTGACTGGACAAACTACTTTACAAAGATACTTTAATCATAGACGACGCCGGGGTCCTCTTTAATCAGGAACGCTGACGTCCTCCGGCTTCTTTCAGCGTCATCTCTCTCTTTGGCGCCAGGGCTCTGATTAAAGCCACTTTGCTTAGCTCATCCTTGTCTTCTTGCTCTGAAGAGAATCTTTGACCAGTCCTGCCGACAGGCCCTTCTTTCCGGTAACTTCTTTACCGGGTTCCGGCATGCCCCCTTGGGGATGCCAGCTTAGCTTCACTTAGCCCAAACTCCTATCTTTGTTTCCGGTAAGAATATTAAACCGGTATCTCGATGGCTCAAACCATCCGGTTTGGCATGCCTTTGGCATACCGGGGGTTATCCCCCCAACAATATTGTTGCAACTTGTTATGCTTAATGCTTGTCAGTAGGGCCCGAGTGCCATGATCTCAGATCTGAACATGTTATTGTTTCATCATGATATTCATTGTTTATTGATCTTACCTGCAAGTTGTATACACATGTCGCTGTCCGGAACCGATGGCCCCGAAGTGACAGAAATCGGGACAACCGGAGGGAATGGTAGTGACGTGAGGATCACATGTGTTCACGGAGTGTTAATGCTTTGCTCTGGTACTCTATTAAAAGGAGTACCTTAATATCCAGTAGTTTCCCTTGAGGCCCGGCTGCCACCGGCTGGTAGGACAAAAGATGTTGTGCAAGTTTCTCATTGCGAGCACGTACGACTATAATTGGAACACATGCCTATTGATTGCTTTGTACTTGGACACCGTTTTATTATTATCTGCAAATGCCCTGCTATGATTATTACATGAGTTTCTCTCATCCATGCAACGCCCGTCATCCGTCCCCGTGCCTACAGTATTTTAATCCTGCTGTTTACTAAAATCACTACTGCTGTCTTTGTTACTCTGCTGCTGTTATTTCACTACTGCTACTGCTATAAAACTGTTACTACTGATAAACTCTTGCGAGCAAGTCTGTTTCCAGGTGCAGCTAAATTGACAACTCCGCTGTTAAGGCTTCCAAGTGTTCTTTGTCTCCCCTTGTGTCGAATCAATAAATTGGGTTATACTACCCTCGAAGACTGCTGCGATCCCCTATACTTGTGGGTCATCACTCGCGCGGCCCTAACAGCTGCAAGTCCAGGGTAGGCGCCGACGTTACGCCGGCGAACCCAAACACGAACCCAGAACACCACCGTAGCAGATGCACCTGAGGCGACGGCACGAGTACTGCGAGCAGCACCCGCGCCAGGTCAACCCAGGAGCGTACCCATCGTCGGCGAGGACGAGCGCTCGCCGGAGTTCATCGAGGCGAATCTCCGCGAGATCCAGAACGGAGGCGATTCGCTAGGAGAGGAAGAGAAGGGGAAAACTACGCGGACAGATCGATAGATCTGCACGCGGCGGTTCTAGTTCGGTAGGTGGCTACGACGGGGGAGCACGGAGCTGGCCGGAGCGAGGCGGCGGCCATGGCGGCGACGCCATCGCCACGGCATCGCAGAGAGGCTAGGGTTAGAGACGAAAAGCGAGAGAGGGCCGAGTGAGTGAGAGAGGTGGGCCGTTCGGCGCCACCGAACCCAAAAGGGATTAGCCTTATTGGGCTGTCCCTGGGTTTAGGTAAATGGGCTGGGCCCAATATGGGTCCAGGGGGGTATTTTGGTCTTTTAACATTTAATAAAAGGCCAGAACTTTACCAAATTTTAATAAATCAAATACAACTCTAAAAATCCATTAAAAATTGGATTAATGAATGAAAAATAAATCTTAACAAGAATAAAATATGAAATGAAGGCTGTCACTCCAAAGAATAAAATATGAAATACTGGGGGTGTACGGTTGGACAAAAGGGTGGGTTTGCAGTCGCGGAGAAGGCGGTGTGGGCTTGGATCTTTATACCTGGCCTCACACCAAAGGAAGTGTGAACGGGGGCAAGTCCCTGCGGATGGCAAAAAGGGTGAGATCTCTTGTGGGAAAAGTAACGCACCTCTGCAGAGTGTATCAAATTGTGGCTGTCACTCCTTGTTCCGGGAAGGGAACTGCGAACGCGGCAGGAAAGGAACTCCACGAAGTTCTAATCAACCTGTGAAGACTGACGGGCATAGTTTTCATAATAAAAGCAAACTTTTAAAGAAATGATTTCAAAAACATGCATTGACCTACGATTTCCTGATCAATGGTCGTAGCTAGTACATCAAACACCTTTTTATTCTTTTAATAACTTGCTGAGTACCCCTGTACTCACTTTCTTTCGACACCCTTGCTAGACTGTGATCCGGAAGTGGAGGCTATCAACGATGGAGCACCAGAAGGAAGTTACGAGCTGGTCTACGAAGAACCTGATCTTACCGGCGGAGTGGAAGGCGTAGACTATGGGATAGTCTACGGACCAGATGACACGGAGGTGGAGGAGTAGTGACATACCCTAGCATCATAGAGCCGAGCAACGTAGAACTTACCTAAATAAGTTGTTGAGCTCTCTTTATATTTGTTATGAGTTGTAATGGTACTTAAGTAGTATTTTAGGGTGTTCTCATAGGACCTGTGAGAATACCAACTTGTTAAGACAATGTTTGTAATAAAGTATGGAATGTTATGACCTGCAATGTTTCTGTTGTACCACTCTGAGGGATATGGCAAATTGTGAAGAAGTCCCTTCGCAAAGATCATATCAACGACTTGTATACTACAACATGCAGTGGTATGCTGGGTCACCGCAGTGCCGTTGATCAGGAATTCCTTAATAGGTTCAACCCAAGTTGGTGCTTCCCGGACTAGGAACACTGGTACGTCTATCTCCATACTGTCCACCAGCATAGCTTCTTCCGGCTTAGACACTGCAGTCCCCGGGTTTACTGGAACAGTCCCCGGGTTTACTTCGTCAATGTCCATGGGCACAATGTGTGACTCCGGTACAAAACTTGACTCTGATTCCGGACTTGGTTTGATCGATGGAGTCCTTAGGTGAGCCAGAGCCACTCCGGGAGGAATTTCCTGCCGGGAGGAACCTAGCTTAGACAGAGTATCCGCGGCTTCATTTTCTGCGCGCGGCACATGGTGAAACTCACAGCCTTCGAAGAATCCGGCAATCTTTTGCACATGAAACCGGTACGAGGCCATGTTGGCATATTTCGCGTCCCAATCTCCGGAACATTGCGGCACCACAAGATCTGAATCACCATAGCAAATGATCCGGTGCGCACCAATTTCTTTTGCGACCTTGAGCCCATGGATCAAAGCCTCGTACTCAGCAACATTGTTCGATGCTCTGAAGTGCACTTGTAAAACATACCGGAGATGATCTCCCTTAGGTGAGGTAAGCACCACACCGGCACCCAGACCCTCCTTGAGTTTGGATCCATCAAAGTGCATCTTCCAGTATTCTATCTTGTGTTCCGGCGGTTTGTATTGCATTTCCGCCCAATCAACCAAGAAATCAGCTAAAGCTTGTGATTTTATGGCGTCTCTTCTTTCATACACCGGCACGTATGATGATACCTGAATTGCCCACTTGGCAATCCTGCCGCTAGCATCCTTGTTGCCCATGATATCGGAAATTGGTGCCTCACTCACCATCTTCATGGGGTGTTCCTCAAAGTAGTGCTTGAGCTTTGTGGCGGCCATGAACACGCCATAGGTCATTTTCTGGAAGTGAGGGTAGTTTTGTTTGGAGAGGGAGAGCACCTCGCTCAGGTAGTATACCGGTCTCTGCACGGTTTTTCCTTCCTCTTCTCTTTCAACCACAACTACCACAGTCACAACCCGGTTTGTTGCTGCTATGTACAACAGCATGGGCTCTCTTTCTAGAGGCGAAGCCAATATCGGTGCAGTGGCTAGCATTGTTTTCAGCTCTTTGAACGCTATGTCTGCCTGAGGGGTCCAGATGAAGGTATCAGATTTTTTCATCAAAGCATAGAGCGGTACGGCCTTTTCCCCCGACCTGCTTATGAACCGGCTTAGCGATGCCAAGCTTTCGGTAAACTTTTGCACATCTTTGAGCTCTTGCGGTATGATACGACTCCAACGTATCGATAATTTCTTATGTTCCATGCTTGTTTTATGATGATACACACATGTTTTATACATACTTTATGTCATATTTATGCATTTTCCGGCACTAACCTATTAACAAGATGCCAAAGAGCCAGTTGATGTTTTCTGCTATTTTTGGTTTCAAAAATCCTAGTAAGGAAATATTCTCGGAATTGGACGAAATCAACGCCTAGGGTCTTATTTTTCCACGAAGCTTCCAGAAGTCCAAAAGGGAAACGAAGTGGGGCGACTGATACGCGTACAGCACGCGTCCGTTGGGAACCCCAAGAGGAAGGTGTGATGCGTACAGCGGCAAGTTTTCCCTCAGTAAGAAACCAAGGTTTATCGAACCAGTAGGAGCCAAGAAGCACGTTGAAGGTTGATGGCGGCGGAGTGTAGTGCGGCGCAACACCAGGGATTCCGGCGCCAACGTGGAACCTGCACAACACAACCAAATTACTTTGCCCCAACGTGACAGTGAGGTTATCAATCTCACCGGCTTGCTGTAACAAAGGATTAGATGTATAGTGTGGATGATGATTGTTTGCAGAAAACAGTAGAACAAGTATTGTAGTTGATTGTATTCGATGTAAAGAATGGACCGGGGTCCACAGTTCACTAGTGGTGTCTCTCCCATAAGAAATAGCATGTTGGGTGAACAAATTACAGTTGGGCAATTGACAAATAAAGAGGGCATGACCATGCACATACATGTTATGATGAGTAGTGTGAGATTCAATTGGGCATTACGACAAAGTACATAGACCGCTATCCAGCATGCATCTATGCCTAAAAAGTCCACCTTCAGGTTATCATCCGAACCCCCTCCAGGATTAAGTTGCAAACAACCGACAATTGCATTAAGTATGGTGCGTAATGTAATCAACAAATACATCCTTAGACATAGCATTGATGTTTTATCCCTAGTGGCAACAGCACATCCACAACCTTAGAACTTTTTGTCACTCTCCCAGAATTAATGGAGGCATGAACCCACTATCGAGCATAAATACTCCCTCTTGGAGTTACAAGTATCAACTTGGCCAGAGCCTCTACTAATAACGGAGAGCATGCAAGATCATAAACAACACATAGATAATAGATTGATAATCAACATAACATAGCATTCACTATTCATCGAATCCCAACAAACGCAACATGTAGCATTACAAATAGATGATCTTGATCATGTTAGGCAGCTCACAAGATCCAACAATGATAGCACAATTAGGAGAAGACGACCATCTAGCTACTGCTATGGACCCATAGTCCAGGGGTGAACTACTCACACATCACTCCGGAGGCGACCATGGCGGTGAAGAGTCCTCCGGGAGATGATTCCCCTCTCCGGCAGGGTGCCGGAGGCGATCTCCTGAATCCCCCGAGATGGGATTGGCAGCGGCGGCGTCTCTGGAAGGTTTTCCGTATCGTGACTCTCGGTACTGGGGTATTCGTGACGAAGACTTTAAGTAGGCGGAAGGGCGGAGTCGGAGGGCTGACGGGGGCCCCACACGCTAGGGCCGCGCGGGCCCCTCCTGGGCCGCGCCGCCCTAGTGTGGCGGCGCCTCGTCGCCCCACTTCGGTTCCCTTTCGGTGTTCTGGAAGTTTCGTGGAAAAATAGGCCCCTGGGCGTTGATTTCGTCCAATTCCGAGAATATTTCCTTACTAGGATTTCTGGAACCAAAAACAGCAGAAAACAGCAACTGGCTCTTCGGCATCTCGTTAATAGGTTAGTGCCGGAAAATGCATAATATGACATAAAGTATGTATAAAACATGTGAGTATCATCATAAAGTAGCATGGAACATAAGAAAATATCGATACGTTGGAGACGTATCAGCATCCCCAAGCTTAGTTTCTACTCGTCCTGAGTAGGTAAACGATAACAAAGATAATTTCTAAAGTGACATGCTATCATAATCTTGATCAATACTATTGTAAGTACATGTAATGAATGCAGCGATTCGAAGCAATGGTAAAGACAATGAGTAAACAACTGAATCATATAGCAAAGACTTTTCATGAATAGTACTTTCAAGACAAGCATCAATAAGTCTTGCATGAGAGTTAACTCAAAAAGCAATAAATTCAAAGTAAAGGCATTGAAGCAACACAAAGGAAGATTAAGTTTCAGCGGTTGCTTTCAACTTATAACATGTATATCTCATGGATAGTGTCAACATAAAGTAATATAATAAGTGCAATAAGCAAGTATGTAAGAATCAATGCACAGTTAACACAAGTGTTTGTTTCTTAAGATGGAGAGAAATGGGTAAACTGACTCAACATAAAAGTAGAAGAAAGGCCCTTCGCAGAGGGAAGCATTGATTGCTATATTTGTGCTAGAGCTTTTATTTTGAAAACAAGAAACAATTTTGTCAACGGTAGTGACACGCGTACAGCACTCGTCCGTTGGGAACCCCAAGAGGAAGGTGTGATGCGTACAGCGGCAAGTTTTCCCTCAGTACGAAACCAAGGTTTATCGAACCAGTAGGAGCCAAGAAGCACGTTGAAGGTTGATGGCGGCGGGATGTAGTGCGGCGCAACACCAGGGATTCCGGCGCCAACGTGGAACCTGCACAACACAACCAAAGTACTTTGCCCCAACGAAACAGTGAGGTTGTCAATCTCACCGGCTTGCTGTAACAAAGGATTAGATGTATAGTGTGGATGATGATTGTTTGCAGAGAACAGTAGAACAATTGCAGTAGATTGTATTTCAGATGTAAAAGAATGGACCGGGGTCCACAGTTCACTAGTGGTGTCTCTGGAAGGTTTTCCGTATCGTGGCTCTCGGTACTGGGGGTTTCGCGATGAAGGCTATTTGTAGGCGGAAGGGCAGAGTCGGGAGAGTCACGAGGGGCCCACACGCTAGGCCGGCGCGGCCAGGGCTTGGGCCGCGCCGCCCTACTGTGTCGCCGCCTCGTGGCCCCACTTCGTCTTCTCTCCGGTCTTCTGGAAGCTTCGTGTGAAAATAGGCCCCTGGGCGTTGATTTCGTCCAATTCCGAGAATATTTCCTTACTAGGATTTCTGAAACCAAAAACAGCAGAAAACAAGAATCGGCTCTTCGGCATCTCGTTAATAGGTTAGTGCCGGAAAATGCATAAATATGACATAAAGTATGCATAAAACATGTAGATATCATCAATAATGTGGCATGGAACATAAGAAATTATCGATACGTCGGAGACGTATCAGCATCCCCAAGCTTAGTTTCTGCTCGTCCCGAGCAGGTAAACGATAACAAAGATAATTTCTGGAGTGACATGCCATCATAACCTTGATCATACTATTGTAAGCATATGTAATGAATGCAGCGATCAAAACAATGTAAATGACATGAGTAAACAACTGAATCATATAGCAAAGACTTTTCATGAATAGTACTTCAAGACAAGCATCAATAAGTCTTGCATAAGAGTTAACTCATAAAGCAATAATTCAAAGTAGAGGTATTGAAGCAACACAAAGGAAGATGACGTTTCAGCGGTTGCTTTCAACTTATAACATGTATATCTCATGGATAGTTGTCAATGCAAAGTAATATAACAAGTGCAATATGCAAGTATGTAGGAATCAATGCACAGTTCACACAAGTGTTTGCTTCTTGAGGTGGAGAGAGATAGGTGAACTGACTCAACAATAAAAGTAAAAGAAAGGCCCTTCAAAGAGGAAAGCATCGATTGCTATATTTGTGCTAGAGCTTTGATTTTGAAAACAAGAAACAATTTTGTCAACGGTAGTAATAAAGCATATGTGTTATGTAAATTATATCCTACAAGTTGCAAGCCTCATGCATAGTATACTAATAGTGCCCGCACCTTGTCCTAATTAGCTCGGGTTACCTGGATTATCATCGCAATGCACATGTTTTAACCAAGTGTCACAAAGGGGTACCTCTATGCCGCCTGTACAAAGGTCTAAGGAGAAAGCTCGCATTGGATTTCTCGCTTTTGATTATTCTCAACTTAGACATCCATACCGGGACAACATAGACAACAGATAATGGACTCCTCTTTAATGCATAAGCATGTAGCAACAATTAATTTTCTCATATGAGATTGAGGATATATGTCCAAAACTGAAACTTCCACCATGATTCATGGCTTTAGTTAGCGGCTCAATGTTCTTCTCTAACAATATGCATGCTCTAACCATTAAATAAGTGGTAAATCTCCCTTACTTCAGACAAGACGGACATGCATAGCAACTCACATGATATTCAACAAAGAGTAGTTGATGGCGTCCCCAGTAACATGGTTATCGCACAACAAGCAACTTAATAAGAGATAAAGTGCATAAGTACATATTCAATACCACAATAGTTTTTAGGCTATTTGTCCCATGAGCTATATATTGTAAAGGTAGAGAATGGAAATTTAAAGGTAGCACTCAAGCAATTTACTTTGGAATGGCGGAGAAATACCATGTAGTAGGTAGGTTTGGTGGACACAAATGGCATAGTGGTTGGCTCAAGGATTTGGATGCATGAGAAGTATTCCCTCTCGATACAAGGTTTAGGCTAGCAAGGTTATTTGAAACAAACACAAGGATGAACCGGTGCAGCAAAACTCACATAAAAGACATATTGTAAACATTATAATACTCTACACCGTCTTCCTTGTTGTTCAAACTCAATACTAGAAATTATCTAGACCTTAGAGAGACCAATTATGCAAACCAAATTTTAGCAAGCTCTATGTATTTCTTTATTAATGGGTGCAAAGTATATGATGCAAGAGCTTAAACATGAGCACAACAATTGCCAAGTATCACATTATCCAAGACATTATAGCAATTACAACATGTATCATTTTCCAATTCCAACCATATAACAATTTAACGAAGAAGAAACTTCGCCATGAATACTATGAGTAAAGCCTGAGGACATATTTGTCCATATGCAACAGCGGAGCGTGTCTCTCTCCCACACAAAGAATGCTAGGATCCATTTTATTCAAACAAAACAAAAACAAAAACAAACCGACGCTCCAAGCAAAGCACATAAGATGTGATGGAATAAAAATATAGTTTCAGGGGAGGAACCTGATAATGTTGTCGATGAAGAAGGGGATGCCTTGGGCATCCCCAAGCTTAGACGCTTGAGTCTTCTTGATATATGCAGGGGTGAACCACCGGGGCATCCCCAAGCTTAGAGCTTTCACTCTCCTTGATCATGTTGTGTCATCTCCCTCTCTTGATCCTTGAAAACTTCCTCCACACCAAACTCAAAACAACTCATTAGAGAGTTAGTGCACAATCAAAATTTACATGTTCAGAGGTGACATAATCATTCTTAAGACTTCTGGACATTGCACAAAGCTACTGAAAGTCAATGGAATCGAAAAATCCATCAAGCATAGCAAAACAGGCAATGCGAAATAAAAGGCAGAATCTGTCAAAACAGAACAGTTCGTAAAGACGAATTTTATTGAAGCACCAGACTTGCTCAAATGAAAATGCTCAAATTGAATGAAAGTTGCGTACATATCTGAGGATCACTCACGTAAATTGGCATAATTTTATAAGTTACCTACAGAGAATTAGGCCCAGATTCGTGACAGCAAAGAAATCTGTTTTTGTGCAGTAATCCAAATCTAGTATGAACCTTACTATCAACGACTTTACTTGGCACAACAATGCACAAAACTAAGATAAGGAGAGGTTGCTATAGTAGTAAACAACTTCCAAGATACAAATATAAAATAAAGGTACTGTAGTAAAAACATGGGTTGTCTCCCATAAGCGCTTTTCTTTAACGCCTTTCAGCTAGGCGCAGAAAGTGTGTTTCAAGTGTTATCAAGAGACGAAGTGTCAACATCATAATTTGTTCTAATAATAGAATCAAAAGGTAACTTCATTCTCTTTCTAGGGAAGTGTTCCATACCTTTCTTGAGAGTAAATTGATATTTAATATTACCTTCCTTCATATCAATGATAGCACCAACAGTTCGAAGAAAAGGTCTTCCCAATATAATGGGACAAGATGCATTGCATTCAATATCCAAGACAACAAAATCAACGGGGACAAGGTTATTGTTAACAGTAATGTGAACATTATCAACTTTCCCCAAAGGTTTCTTTGTAGAATGATCAGCAAGATTAACATCCAAATAACAATTTTTCAATGGTGGCAAGTCAAGCATATTATAGATTTTCTTAGGCATAACAGAAATACTTGCATCAAGATCACATAAAGCATTACAATCAAAGTCATTGACCTTCATCTTAATGACGGGCTCCCAACCATCCTCTAGCTTCCTAGGAATAGAAGCTTCGCGTTCTAGTTTCTCTTCTCTAGCTTTTATGAGAGCATTTGTAATATGTTTCGTGAAAGCCAAATTTATAGCACTAGCATTAGGACTCTTAGCAAGTTTTTGTAAGAACTTTATAACTTCAGAGATGTGGCAATCATCAAAATTTAAACCATTATAATCTAAAGCAATGGGATCATCATCCCCAATGTTGGAAAAAAATTCAGCAGTTTTATCACGAGCGGATTTAAAGCAGTTTTAGCAGTTTCGGGTAGTTTTTCGCGCTTTGCATTTGAAGTGGAAACATTGCTAACACCAATTCTTTTACCATTATTAGTAGGAGGTGTAGCAACATGTGTAGCATTAGCATTGCTAGTGGTGGTAATAGTCCAAACTTTAGCTATATTATCTTCTTTTTCATTTTCTTCTTTCTCCCACCTAGCACGCAATTCGGTCATCAATCTTATATTCTCATTAATTCTAACTTGGATGGCATTTGCTGTAGTAACAATTTTATTATTATGATTTTCATGAGGCATAACTTTCGATTTCAAAAGATCAACATCAGCAGCAAGACTATCGACTTTAGAAGCAAGTATATCAATTTTCCCAAGCTTTTCTTCAACAGATTTGTTAAAAGCAGTTTGTGTACTAATAAATTCTTTAAGCATAGCTTCAAGTCCAGGGGGTGTGTTCCTATTATTGTTGTAAGAATTCCCATAAGAATTACCATAGCCGTTGCCATTATTATAAGGATATGGCCTATAGTTGTTACTAGAATTGTTCCGGTAAGCATTGTTGTTGAAATTATTATTTTTAATGAAGTTTACATCAACATGTTCTTCTTGGGCAACCAATGAAGCTAACGGAACATTATTAGGATCAATATTTGTCCTATCATTCACAAGCATAGACATAATAGCATCAATCTTATCACTCAAGGAAGAGGTTTCTTCGATAGAATTTACCTTCTTACCTTGTGGAGCTCTTTCCGTGTGCCATTCAGAGTAATTAATCATCATATTATCAAGAAGCTTTGTTGCTTCACCAAGAGTGATGGACATAAAGGTACCTCCAGCAGCTGAATCCAATAGGTTCCGCGAAGAAAAATTCAGTCCTGCATAAAAGGTTTGGATGATCATCCAAGTAGTCAGTCCATGGGTTGGGCAATTTTTAACCAAAGATTTCATTCTTTCCCAAGCTTGTGCAACATGCTCATTATCCAATTGTTTAAAATTCATTATGCTACTCCTCAAAGATATAATTTTAGCAGGGGGATAATATCTACCAATAAAAGCATCCTTGCATTTAGTCCATGAATCAATACTATTCTTAGGCAGAGATAGCAACCAATCTTTAGCTCTTCCTCTTAATGAGAAAGGGAACAATTTTAATTTTATAATGTCACCATCTACATCTTTATACTTTTGCATTTCACATAATTCAACAAAATTATTGAGATGGGCAGCAGCATCATCAGAACTAACACCAGAAAATTGCTCTCGCATAACAAGATTCAGTAAAGCAGGTTTAATTTCAAAGAATTCTGCTGTAGTAGCAGGTGGAGCAATAGGCGTGCATAAGAAATCATTATTATTTGTGGTTGTGAAGTCACACAACTTAGTATTTTCAGGAGTACCCATTTTAGCAGTAGTAAATAAAGCAAACTAGATAAAGTAAATGCAAGTAACTAATTTTTTTGTGTTTTTAATATAGAGTGCAAGACAGTAAATAAAGTAAAACTAGCAACTAATTTTTTTTGTATTTTGATATAATGCAGCAAACAAAGTAGTAAATAAAATAAAGCAAGACAAAAACAAAGTAAAGAGATTGGGATGTGGAGACTCCCCTTGCAGCGTGTCTTGATCTCCCCGGCAACGGCGCCAGAAAATCTGCTTGACACGCGTACAGCACGCGTCCGTTGGGAACCCCAAGAGGAAGGTGTGATGCGTACAGCGGCAAGTTTTCCCTAAGTACGAAACCAAGGTTTATCGAACCAGTAGGAGCCAAGAAGCATGTTGAAGGTTGATGGCGGCGGGATGTAGTGCGGCGCAACACCAGGGATTCCGGCGCCAACGTGGAACCTGCACAACACAACCAAAGCACTTTGCCCCAACGAAACAGTGAGGTTGTCAATCTCACCGGCCTGCTGTAACAAAGGATTAGACGTACAGTGTGGATGATGATTGTTTGCAGAGAACAATAGAACAATTGCAGTAGATTGTATTTTAGATGTAAAAGAATGGACCGGGGTCCACAGTTCACCAGTGGTGTCTCTAGAAGGTTTTCCGTATCGTGGCTCTCGGTACTGGGGGTTTCGCGACGAAGGCTATTTGTAGGCGGAAGGGCAGAGTCGGGAGAGTCATGAGGGGCCCACACGCTAGGTCGGCGCGGCCAGGGCTTGGGCCGCGCCGCCCTACTGTGGCGCCGCCTCATGGCCCCACTTCGTCTTCTCTCCGGTCTCCTAGAAGCTTCGTGTGAAAATAGGCCCCTGGGCGTTGATTTCGTCCAATTCCGAGAATATTTCCTTACTAGGATTTCTAAAACCAAAAACAGCAGAAAACAGCAACTGGCTCTTCGGCATCTCGTTAATAGGTTAGTGCCGGAAAATGCATAAATATGACATAAAGTATGCATAAAACATGTAGATATCATCAATAATGTGGCATGGAACATAAGAAATTATCGATACGTCGGAGACGTATCAGGTAGTAATAAAGCATATGCATTATGTAAATTATATCCTACAAGTTGCAAGCCTCATGCATAGATTACCAATAGTGCCCGCACCTTGTCCTAATTAGCTCGGATTAACATGGATTATCATCGCAATACATATGTTTTAACCAAGTGTCGCAAAGGGGTACCTCTATGCCGCCTGTACAAAGGTCTAAGGAGAAAGCCCGCATTGGATTTCTCGCTTTTGATTATTCTCAACTTAGACATCCATACCGGGACAACATAGACAACAGATAATGGACTCCTCTTTAATGCATAAGCATTCAGCAACAAATAATATTCTCATAAGAGATTGAGGATAGTTGTCCAAAACTGAAACTCCCACCATGGATCATGGCTTTAGTTAGCGGCCCAATGCTCTTCTCTACATACTCAAACCATTCAACTCATGATAAATCACCCTTACTTCAGACAAGACGAACATGCATAGCAACTCACATGATATTCAACAAAGGGTAGTTGATGGCGTCCCCAGGAACATGGTTATCGCTCAACAAGCAACTTATAAGAGATAAAATACATAAGTACATATTCAATACCACAATAGTTTTTAGGCTATTTGTCCCATGAGCTATATATTGCAAAGGCAAAGAATAGAAATTTTAAAGGTAGCACTCAGGCAATTTACTTTGGAATGGCGGAGAAATACCATGTAGTAGGTAGGTATGGTGGACACAAGTGGCATAGTGTTTGGCTCAAGGATTTTGGATGCATGAGAAGTATTCCCTCTCAATACAAGGCTTAGGCTAGCAAGGTTATTTGAAACAAATACAAGTATGAACCGGTACAGCAAAACTCACATGAAAGACATATTGTAAGCATTATAAGACTCTACACCGTCTTCCTTGTTGTTCGACCCTTACTAGAAAATATCTAGAACTTAGAGAGACCAATCATGCAAACCGAATTTTAGCAAGCTCTATGTATTTCTTCACTAATAAGTGCAAAGTATATGATGCAAGAGCTTAAACATGAGCACAACAATTGCCAAGTATCACATTATTCAAGATATTATACCAATTACCACATGTAGCATTTCCTGTTTCCAACCATATAACAATTTAACGAAGCAGTTCAACCTTCGCCATGAATATTATGAGTAAAGCCTAAGGACATATTTGTCCATATGCAACAGCAGAGCGTGTCTCTCTCCCACACAATGAATGCTAGGATCCAACTTTATTCAAACAAAACAAAAATAAAAAACATACAGACGCTCCAAGTAAAGCACATAAGATGTGATGGAATAAAAATATAGTTTCATTAGAGGAACCTGATAATGTTGTCGATGAAGAAGGGGATGCCTTGGGGATACCCAAGCTTAGATGCTTGAGTCTTCTTGAAATATGCAGGGATGAACCACCGGGGCATCCCCAAGCTTAGAGCTTTCACTCTCCTTGATCATATTGTATCATCCTCCTCTCTTGATCCTTGAAAACTTCCTCCACACCAAACTCGAAACAACTCATTAGAGGGTTAGTGCATAATCAAAATTCACATGTTCAGAGGTGACATAATCATTCTTAGCACTTCTGGACATTGCACAAAGCTACTGAAAGTTAATGGAATAAAGAAATCCATCAAGCATAGCAAAACAGGCAATGTGAAATAAAAGGCAGAATCTGTCAAAACAGAACAGTCCGTAAAGACGAATTTTTTAGGCGCACCAGACTTGCTCAGATGAAAATGCTCAAATTGAATGAAAGTTGCATACATATCTGAGGATCACTCACGTAAATTGACAGAATTTTCTGAGTTACCTACAGAGACTACTGCTCAAATTCGTGACAGCAAGATATCTGTTTCTGCGCAGCAATCCAAATCTAGTATGAACCTTACTATCAAAGACTTTACTTGGCACAACAATGCAACAAAATTAAGATAAGGAGAGGTTGCTACAGTATTAACAACTTCCAAGACTCAAATATAAAACAAAAGTACTGTAGTAAAATCATGGGTTGTCTCCCATAAGCGCTTTTCTTTAACGCCTTTCAGCTAGGCGCAGAAAGTGTGTATCAAGTTTTATCAAGAGATGATGCATCAACAGCGTAATTTGTTCTAATGATAGAATCAAAAGGTAACTTCATTCTCTTTCTAGGGAAGTGTTCCATACCTTTCTTGAGAGGAAATTGATATTTAATATTACCTTCCTTCATATCAATAATAGCACCAACAGTTCGAAGAAAAGGTCTTCCCAATATAATGGGACAAGATGCATTGCATTCAATATCCAAGACAACAAAATCAACGGGGACAAGGTTATTGTTAACAGTAATGCGAACATTATCAACTCTCCCAAAGGTTTATTTGTAGAGTTATCAGCAAGATTAACATCCAAATAACAATTTTTCAATGGTGGCAAGTCAAGCATATTATAGATTTTCCTAGGCATAACGGAAATACTTGCACCAAGATCACATAAAGAATTACAATCAAAGTCATTGACCTTCATCTTAATGATGGGATCCCAACCATCCTCTAACTTCCTAGGAATAGAAGCTTCACGATTTAATTTCTCTTCTCTAGCTTTTATGAGAGCATTTGTAATATGTTTTGTAAAGGCCAAATTTATAGCACTAGCATTAGGACTTTTAGCAAGTTTTTGTAAGAACTTTTTAACTTCAGAGATGTGTAAATCATCAAAATCTAAACCATTATAATCTAAAGCAATGGGATCATTGTCCCCAATGTTGGAAAAAATTTCAGCAGTTTTATCACAGGCAGTTTTAGCAGTTTTAGCAGGTTCCGGCAGTTTTGCAGGCTTTGCATTAGAAGTGGAAACATTGCCAACACCAATTATTTTACCATTAATAGTAGGAGGTGTAGCAACATGTGGAGCATTAGCGTTACTAGTGGTGGTAATAGTCCAAACTTTAGCTATATTATCTTCTTTAGCATTTTCTTTTTCCCACCTAGCACGCAATTCGGCCATCAATCTTATATTCTCATTAATTCTAACTTGGATGGCGTTTGCTGTAGCAAAGGACTTAATATCATTATTTTCATTAGGCATAACTTTCAATTTCAAAAGATCAACATCAGCAGCAAGACTATCGACTTTAGAAGCAAGTATATCAATTTTCCCAAGCTTTTCTTCAACAGATTAGTTAAAAGCAGTTTGTGTACTAATAAATTCTTTAAGCATGGCTTCAAGTCCAGGGGTGTATTCCTATTATTGCTGTAATAATTCCCATAAGAATTACCATAACCGTTACCATTATTATAAGGATATGGCCTATAGTTGTTACTAGAATTATTCCGATAAGCATTGTTGTTGAAATTATTATTTTTAATGAAGTTCACATCAACATGTTCTTCTTGAGCAACCAATGAAGCTAACGGAACATTATTAGGATCAACATTAGTCCTACCATTCACAAGCATAGACATAATAGCATCAATCTTATCACTCAAGGAAGAGGTTTCTTCAACAGAATTTACCTTCTTACCTTGTGGAGCTCTTTCCGTGTGCCATTCAGAGTAATTAATCATCATATTATCAAGAAGCTTTGTTGCGGCGCCTACAGTGATGGACATAAAGGTACCTCCAGCAGCTGAATCCAATAGGTTCCGCGAAGAAAAATTCAGTCCTGCATAAAAGGTTTGGATGATCATCCAAGTAGCCAGTCCATGGGTAGGGCAATTTTTTACCAAAGATTTCATTCTTTCCCATGCTTGGGCAACATGCTCAGTATCCAATTGCTTAAAATTCATTATGCTACTTTTCAAAGATATAATTTTAGCAGGAGGATAATATCTACCAATGAAAGCATCCTTACATTTAGTCAATGAATCAATACTATTCTTAGGCAAAGATAGCAACCAATCTTTAGCTCTTCTTCTTAAGGAGAAAGGAAACTATTTTAATTTTATAATGTCACCATCTACATCCTTATACTTTTGCATTTCACATAGTTCAACAAAATTATTAAGATGGGCAGCAGCATCATCAGAACTAACACCAGAAAATTGCTCTCTCATAACAAGATTCAGTAAAGCAGGTTTAATTTCAAAGAATTCTGCTGTAGTAGCAGGTGGAGCAATATGTGTGCATAGGAAATCATTATTATTTGTGTTTGTGAAGTCACACAACTTAGTATTTTCAGGAGTACCCATTTTAGCAATAGTAAATAAAGCAAACTAGATAAAGTAAATGCAAGTAACTAACTTTTTTGTGTTTTTAATATGGAGATCAAGACAGTAAATAAAGTAAAGCTAGTAACTAATTTTTTTGTGTTTTGTTTAGTGCAGCAAACAAAGTAGTAAATAAAAGTAAAGCAAGACAAAAACAAAATAAAGAGATTGGAAGTGGAAGACTCCCCTTGCAGCGTGTCTTGATCTCCCCGGCAACGGCTCCAGAAAAAGTGCTTGATACACGTACAACACGCGTCCGTTGGGAACCCCAAGAGGAAGGTGTGATGCGTACAGCGGCAAGTTTTCCCTCAGTAAGAAACCAAGGTTTATCGAACCAGTAGGAGCCAAGAAGCACGTTGAAGGTTGATGGCGGCGGAGTGTAGTGCGGCGCAACACCAGGGATTCCGGCGCCAACGTGGAACCTGCACAACACAACCAAATTACTTTGCCCCAAAGTGACAGTGAGGTTGTCAATCTCACCGGCTTGCTGTAACAAAGGATTAGATGTATAGTGTGGATGATGATTGTTTGCAGAAAACAGTAGAACAAGTATTGCAGTTGATTGTATTCGATGTAAAGAATGGACCGGGGTCCACAGTTCACTAGTGGTGTCTCTCCCATAAGAAATAGCATGTTGGGTGAACAAATTACAGTTGGGCAATTGACAAATAAAGAGGGCATGACCATGCACATACATGTTATGATGAGTAGTGTGAGATTCAATTGGGCATTACGACAAAGTACATAGACCGCTATCCAGCATGCATCTATGCCTAAAAAGTCCACCTTCAGGTTATCATTCGAACCCCCTCCAGTATTAAGTTGCAAACAACAGACAATTGCATTAAGTATGGTGCGTAATGTAATCAACAAATACATCCTTAGACATAGCATTGATGTTTTATCCCTAGTGGCAACAGCACATCCACAACCTTAGAACTTTCTGTCACTGTCCCAGATTTAATGGAGGCATGAACCCACTATCGAGCATAAATACTCCCTCTTGGAGTTACAAGTATCAACTTGGCCAGAGCCTCTACTAATAAAGGAGAGCATGCAAGATCATAAACAACACATAGATAATAGATTGATAATCAATATAACATAGCATTCACTATTCATCGGATCCCAACAAACGCAACATGTAGCATTACAAATAGATGATCTTGATCATGTTAGGCAGCTCACAAGATCCAACAATGATAGCACAATTAGGAGAAGACGACCATCTAGCTACTGCTATGGACCCATAGTCCAGGGGTGAACTACTCACACATCAATCCGGAGGCGACCATGGCGGTGAAGAGTCCTCCGGGAGATGATTCCCCTCTCCGGCAGGGTGCCGGAGGCGATCTCCTAAATCCCCCGAGATGGGATTGGCGGCAGCGGCGTCTCTGGAAGGTTTTCCGTATCGTGACTCTCGGTACTGGGGTATTCGTGATGAAGACTTTAAGTAGGCGGAAGGGCGGAGTCGGAGGGCTGACGGGGGCCCCACACGCTAGGGCCGCGCGGGCCCCTCCTGGGCCACGCCGCCCTAGTGTGGCGGCGCCTCGTCGCCCCACTTCGGTTCCCTTTCGGTGTTCTGGAAGCTTCGTGGAAAAATAGGCCCCTGGGCGTTGATTTCGTCCAATTCCGAGAATATTTCCTTACTAGGATTTCTGAAACCAAAAACAGCAGAAAATAGCAACTGGCTCTTCGGCATCTCGTTAATAGGTTAGTGCCGGAAAATGCATAAATATGACATAAAGTATGTATAAAACATGTGAGTATCATCATAAAAGTAGCATGGAACGTAAGAAATTATTGATACGTTGGAGACGTATCAGCGACGAGGCGGCGACACGCCAGGGCGGCGCGGCCCACCCCGTGGCCACACGACCCTGTTGTGTGGGCCCCTCGCGTCGCCCCTAAACCTACCCTTCCGCCTATAAGAAGCCTTCGTCGATAATAACTCCAGTACCGAGAGCCACGATACGGAAAACCTTCCAGAGACGCCGCCGCCGCCAATCCCATCTCGGGGGATTCAGGAGATCGCCTCCGGCACCCTGCCGGAGAGGGGAATTATCTCCCGGAGAACTCTTCACCGCCATGGTCGCCTCCGGAGTGATGTGTGAGTAGTTCACCCCTGGAATATGGGTCCATAGCAGTAGCTAGATGGTTGTCTTCTCCTCATTGTGCTATCATTGTTGGATCTTGTGAGCTGCCTAACATGATCGAGATCATCTATTTGTAATGCTACATGTTGCGTTTGTTGGGATCCGATGAATATGGAATGCTATGTTATGTTGATTATCAATCTATCATCTATGTGTTGTTTATGATCTTGCATGCTCTCCGTTATTAGTAGAGGCTCTGGCCAAGTCGTTACTTGTAACTCCAAGAGGGAGTATTTATGCTCGATAGTGGGTTCATGCCTCCATTAAATCTGGGACAGTGACAGAAAGTTCTAAGGTTGTGGATGTGCTATTGTCACTAGGGATAAAACATCAATGCTATGTCTAAGGATATTTGTGTTGATTACATTACGCACCATACTTAATGCAATTGTCTGTTGTTGCAACTTAATACTGGAAGGGGTTCGGATGATAACCTGAAGGTGGACTTTTTAGGCATAGATGCATGCTGGATAGCGGTCTATGTACTTTGTCGTAATGCCCAATTGAATTTCACACTACTCATCATAACATGTATGTGCATTGTCATGCCATCTTTATTTGTCAATTGCCCAACTGTAATTTGTTCACCAAACATGCTATTTCTTATTGGAGAGACACCACTAGTGAACTGTGGACCCCGGTCCATTCTTTTACATGGAATACAATCTACTGCAATACTCGTTCTACTGTTCTCTGCAAACATCATCATCCACACTATACATCTAATCCTTTGTTACAGCATGCCGGTGAGATTGACAACCTCACTGTCACGTTGGGGCAAAGTAATTTGGTTGTGTTGTGCAGGTTCCACGTTGGCGCCGGAATCCCTGGTGTTGCGCCGCACTACACTCCGCCGCCATCAACCTTCGACGTGCTTCTTGGCTCCTACTGGTTCGATAAACCTTGGTTTCTTAGTGAGGGAAACTTGCCGCTGTACGCATCACACCTTCCTCTTGGGGTTCCCAACGGACGCGTGATGTACGCGTATCAAGCACATTTTTCTGGCGCCGTTGCCGGGGAGATCAAGACACGCTGCAAGGGGAGTCTCCACTTCCAATCTCTTTACTTTGTTTTTGTCTTGCTTTATTTTTATTTACTATTTTGTTTGCTGCATTATATCAAAATACAAAAAATTAGTTACTAGATTTACTTTATTTACTATCTTGTTTGCGTTCTCCATATTAAAAACACAAAAAAATTAGCTACTTGCATTTACTTTATCTAGTTTGCTTCATTTACTATTGCTAAAATGAGTAATCCTGAAGTTGAAGTTCGTTCGTTTAAGAAGCAAGGGGGAGAATGTTTAAAAGATGCTTGGTATAGAATTAGTGATGCTCATAATAGGTGCACTAAGAAACACTCCACCACTATCCTACTTAGGAATTTTTTTGTTGGCATCTCTAGCTGGAATAGGTATGTTCTTGATTGTCTCACGGGAGGTAATTTCCTAGGCACTCCTGCTTTAGAAGCTAGTTGCATTATTGAGAGTATATTTGGAATACCACCTATTAATGAAGTTAAAACTGAAATCTCTTTTGAAGATGTCATGAAAAAGTTGGAAGCCATAGAGCAAAATCTTCCAAGTATTGAGACTAAATTGGGAGAATTACTTAATAGCACTGATAAACTTGACAAATCTCTAGGTGGAGTTAACGAGAGAATTGCCATCTTAGAAGCTTGTGCTATCCATGATAATCAAACCCGAAGGATTAGTGAACTTGAAGAAGCTATGGGAACCTTGGGTTCAACTTTTTCTTCTATTAAGTTTAAGGAGAAAGCTTATGTGGGTAAGGAGCAAAAGTTCATGTATGTCTCTAAGGTGCCTAAACCAAAAAACCATTATAGGCCTAAAATTGATAAAGATCTTAATACCACTATAGATAATGGAGCATCTAAGACACATATTGTGACAAGTTGTGAAAATTATGATGTTGATGCTTCATCTCTTGATAATACTTGATTCACACTTTCTGCGCCTAGCTGAAAGGCGTTAAAGAAAAGCGCTTATGGGAGACAACCCATGATTTTACTTCTGCACTTTTGTTTTACATTTGAGTCTTGGAAGTTGTTACTACTGTAGCAACTTCTCCTTATCTTTATTTTATTGCTTTTTTGTGCCAAGTAAAGTCTTTGATAGTAAGGTTCATACTAGATTTGGATTACTGCGCAGAAACAGATTTCTTGCTGTCACGAATTTGGGCAGGGTTCTCTGTAGGTAACTCAGAAAAATCTGCCAATGTATGTGCGTGATCCTCAGATATGTACGCAACTTTCATTCAATTTGAGCATTTTCATTTGAGCAAGTCTGGTGCACCTAAAAAAAATTCGTCTTTATAGACTATTCTGTTTTGACAGATTCTGTCTTTTATTTCGCATTGCCTGTTTTGCTATGATTGATGGATTTCTTTATTCCATTAACTTTCAGTAGCTTTGTGCAATGTCCAGAAGTGTTAAGAATGATTATGTCACCTCTGAACATGTGAATTTTGATTATGCACTAACCCTCTAATGAGTTGTTTTGAGTTTGGTGTGAAGGAAGTTTTCAAGGGTCAAGAGAGGAGGATGATACAATATGATCAAGGAGAGTGAAAGCTCTAAGCTTGGGGATGCCCCCGTGGTTCATCCCTGCATATTTCAAGAAGACTCAAGCATCTAAGCTTGGGGATGCCCAAGGCATCCCCTTCTTCATCGACAACATTATCAGGTTCCTCTAGTGAAACTATATTTTTATTCCGTCACATCTTATGTGCTTTACTTGGAGCGTCTGTATGTTTTTGTTTTTTTTTGTTTGAATAAAGTTGGATCCTAGCATTCATTGTGTGGGAGAAAGACACACTCCGCTATTGCATATGAACATATATGTTCTTGGCTTTACTCATAACGTTCATGGCGAAGGTTGAAACTGCTTCGTTAATTGTTATATGGTTGGAAACAGAAAATGCTACATGTGGTAATTGGTATAATGTCTTGAATAATTTGATACTTGGCAATTGTTGTGCTCATATGGATCATGTTTAAGCTCTTGCATCATATAATTTGCACCTATTAGTGAAGAACTACATAGAGCTTGCTAAAATTTGGTTTGCATGATTGGTCTCTCTAAGGTCTAGATATTTTCTAGTAAGGGTTTGAACAACAAGGAAGACAGTGTAGAGTCTTATAATGCTTGCAATATGTTTTTATGTGAGTTTTGCTGTACCGGTTCATACTTGTGTTTGCTTCAAACAACCTTGCTAGCCTAAGCCTTGTATTGAGAGGGATTACTTCTCGTGCATCCAAAATTCTTGAGCCAAAAACTATGCCATTTGTGTCCACCATACCTACCTACTACATGGTATTTTCTGCTATTCCAAGTAAATTGCTTGAGTGCTACCTTTAAATTTCTATCCTTTGTCTTTGCAATATATAGCTCATGGGAAAAATAGCTTAAAAACTATTGTGGTATTGAATATGTACTTATGTATCTTATTTCTTATTAAGTTGCTTGTTGAGCGATAACCATGTTCCTGGAGACGCCATCAACACTTGGTTGAATATCATGTGAGTTGCTATGCATGTTCGTCTTGTCTGAAGTAAGGGTGATTTATCATGAGTTGAATGGTTTGAGTATGCATATTGTTAGAGAAGAACATTGGGCCGCTAACTAAAGCCATGATCCATGGTGGAAGTTTCAGTTTTGGACAACAATCCTCAATCTCTTATGAGAATATTATTTGTTGTTGAATGCTTATGAATTAAAGAGGAGTCCATTATATGTTGTCTATGTTGTCCTGGTATGGATGTCTAAGTTGAGAATAATCAAAAGCGAGAAATCCAACGCGAGCTTTCTCCTTAGACCTTTGTACAGGCGGCATAGAGGTACCCCTTTGTGATACTTGGTTAAAACATATGTATTGCAATGATAATCCATGAAAATCCAAGCTAATTAGGACAAGGTGCGGGCACTATTGGTAATCTATGCATGAGGCTTGCAACTTGTAGGATATCTTATACATAATACATATGCTTTATTACTACCGTTGACAAAATTGTTTCTTGTTTTCAAAATAAAAGCTCTAGCACAAATATAGCAATCAATGCTTCCCTCTTCGAAGGGCCGTTCTTCTACTTTTATGTTGAGTCAGTTTACCTACTTCTTTCTATCTTAGAAGCAAACAGTTGTGTTAACTGTGCATTGATTCTTACATGCTTGCATATTTGCATTCATCATATTACTTTATGTTGACAACTATCCATGAGATATATATGTTACAAGTTGAAAGCAACCGCTGAAACTTAAATCTTCCTTTGTGTTGCTTCAATGCCTTTACTTTGAATTTATTGCTTTATGAGTTAACTCTTATGCAAGACTTATTGATGCTTGTCTTGAAAGTACTATTCATGAAAAGTCTTTGCTATATGATTCAGTTGTTTAACCATTGTCTTTACCATTGCTTCGAATCGATGCATTCATTACATGTGCTTACAATAGTATTGATCAAGATTATGATAGCATGTCACTTTAGAAATTATGATAACTCCAGTACCGAGAGCCACGATACGGAAAACCTTCCAGAGATGCCGCCGCCGCCAATCCCATCTCGGGGGATTCAGGAGATCGCATCCGGCACCCTGCCGGCGAGGGGAATCATCTCCCGGAGGACTCTTCACCGCCATGGTCGCCTCCGGAGTGATGTGTCAGTAGTTCACCCCTGGACTATGGGTCCATAGCAGTAGCTAGATGGTTGTCTTCTCCTCATTGTGCTATCATTGTCGGATCTTGTGAGCTGCCTAACATGATCAAGATCATCTATTTGTAATGCTACATGTTGCGTTTGTTGGGATCCGATGAATATGGAATGCTATGTTATGTTGATTATCAATCTATCATCTATGTGTTGTTTATGATCTTGCATGCTCTCCGTTATTAGTAGAGGCTCTGGCCAAGTCGTTACTTGTAACTCCAAGAGGGAGTATTTATGCTCGATAGTGGGTTCATGCCTCCATTAAATCTGGGACAGTGACAGAAAGTTCTAAGGTTGTGGATGTGATGTTGCCACTAGGGATAAAACATCAATGATATGTCTAAGGATATTTGTGTTGATTACATTACGCACAATACTTAATGCAATTGTCTGTTGTTGCAACTTAATACTGGAAGGGGTTCGGATGATAACCTGAAGGTGGACTTTTTAGGCATAGATGCATGCTGGATAGCGGTCTATGCACTTTGTCGTAATGCCCAATTGAATTTCACACTACTCATCATAACATGTATGTGCATTGTCATGCCATCTTTATTTGTCAATTGCCCAACTGTAATTTGTTCACCCAACATGCTATTTCTTATTGGAGAGACACCACTAGTGAACTGTGGACCCCGGTCCATTCTTTTACATCGAATACAATCTACTGCAATACTCGTTCTACTGTTCTCTGCAAACATCATCATCCACACTATACATCTAATCCTTTGTTACAGCAAGCCGGTGAGATTGACAACCTCACTGTCACGTTGGGGCAAAGTAATTTGGTTGTGTTGTGCAGGTTCCACGTTGGCGCCGGAATCCCTGGTGTTGCGCCGCACTACACTCCGCCGCCATCAACCTTCGACGTGCTTCTTGGCTCCTACTGGTTCGATAAACCTTGGTTTCTTACTGAGGGAAACTTGCCGCTGTACGCATCACACCTTCCTCTTGGGGTTCCCAACGGACGCGTGCAGTACACGTATCACGGTATTGTCATTCTTTCAATGGCCCGGATCTTTACCGGATTAACCTCTATGCCCCGGCTAGACACGAGAAAGCCATGCAATTTGCTGGCTGGGACACCGAAGGTGCATTTTGCCGGATTGAGTTTCATCCGAAACCTTCTTAGGTTGTCAAACGTTTGCCTCAAATCATCGATCAAGGTCTCCTTGACCTTCGTTTTTATCACAATATCGTCCACGTAGACTTGCACATTCTTACCGATTTGATCAAACAAACACTTTTGCATGCAGCGCTGGTACGTTGCACCAGCGTTGTGCAAACCGAAGGGCATAGTGACATAGCAATAAGCCCCGTGCGGGGTGATAAACGCAGTTTTTATTTGATCTTCGTTTTTCAAGGGAATCTGGTGGAAACCGGAATAGGCATCCAGGAACGACAACAGTTCACATCCAGCAATAGAATCAATCACTTGATCGATCCGGGGTAAAGGGAAAGGAACTTTCGGGCAAGCTTTGTTTAGGTTGCTGTAGTCGATGCACATGCGCCACACCTTTGGAGCTTTTGCTTCAAGGTTCTCCTCTTTTTTCTTCTCGACCAACACCGATTGGCTAGCCACTCAGTGTGCAGTACCTCCACAATGAAACCGGCAACTAACAACTTTTTCACCTCTTCTCCGATAATCTTTCTCATGTCTTCAGCAAACCGGCGCAACGGCTGCCTTACCGGCTTCGCATCCTTCCGGACGTTCAGAGAGTGCTCAGCCAACTCCCTCGGAACACCTACCAAGTCATCAGTGGACCAGGCAAAGATATACCGATTCTCACGGAGGAAGTTGACGAGCGCGCTTTCCTATGCCTCACTGAAACCGGCACCGTCGAACGGTGCGCTCAGGGTGAGCCGGGTCCAGCACGATATCTTTTGTTTCCTTGGTTGGCTTGAACGCTGGTGCGCCCAGGTTCCCACTCATTGCCGCTAAACTCAACTGTGAGGATTGAGCCAGTGCAACCGCAGTTTGCATTCTCCTTTTTTCTTCTACGATCACCAGCGATTCGGCCAGATTCGATCCGGCGGAAGCGGTTTCCAGTGAGACTTTGTAGTTTCCCACCACGGTCAAGGGTCCAGATGGTGCCGGCATCTTCATCTTGAGATACGCCGTATGAGTTGAGGCCATAAACGATGCTAACGCTGGTCTTCCCAGCAGCGCATGATAGGGACTGTCTAGGTCCACCACCTCGAACAGAACATTTTCCACCCGGCAATTGTCGCGTCCACCAAACGACACATCCACCCGGACTTTTCCCATGGGCGAGCAGGACAAACCCGGAACGATTCCGTGGAACGTAGTGTGGGTTGGTTGCATCATGTTTTCAGTGATTCCCAACGTACGCATGGTGTGCCGGTACATAATGTTTATACTGCTTCCATTGTCAATCAGCACCTTGCTGAACCGCACTCGAGCCGTTGGCCCATGAATGATAGGGTCCACAACAAGAGCATAACCACCCGGATTAGGCATGATTTTCGGATGATCCTTGAACGACTAGGTGATTTCCTGATCTGATCACAGCATGTACCTTGGTACTGCCGGCATCACTGCATTCACTTCCATGGAACGGCGATATAAGCTTTGCCTGTCAGTTGGCTCAGTAACGAACACAACACAGCACAAGTCTGGATCTTGGTAAACATTCCGGCCCAAAGGTGCCGGCGGTGGCGGTTGGCCATTGCCATCACCCACCTGATGAACTTGCTGGTGCTGCTACCGGTTTGGCTGAGGCTGTACCGGTAGAGCATTTGCTCCGGTAAGCGGTGGTGGTGGTGGTGGTGGTAGGGGATGCTGGTGTAGCATATCTTGCGATGGTGGTAGTATCGTGGTACATCCTTGTGCTTGCGTATCTTTTACCGCACCTTTCAACATCAGGTACTTGGTCCAAGAACAATCCTTCGTCAAATGGTTCGACGGATTAGCCGGATTCGGCGTGTGCCACCGGCAAGGTTGGTCCATGGCCGCTTCCATGGTGTATTTTGCATGTTCTTGCCAATTCTTTTTCTGGCCCCAGGGTTTCTTTTCAACCCATTGCTTCTTAGGACCCGCCCATGGCTGCGATCCGGTTTTCTGCCTCTGGCTGCCGCTGGCACCAGAGTTATCTTGCACAGCAGCAACTTGCTGCGGACCGTACCTCCGATCCGGAAATTCTTCCCTTCTTTTGTTGTGCCGGTTATCCCGGTACTGATCTTGGCGTGGTTGGCTTGTTTGTGCTGGCTCTGCCTGCACTGGCGGTTGCATTGGGTCTCCCAATGCATATTTATCCGCCACACGTATCATTTCTGAGAATGTTGCTGGCATGTTTCTTTGCAGCTTTTGCCACAGAGGTGAACCTCTTCTGCACCCATTGCAAAACCAAGCTATGGCTTGCGCCTCGATTACTCCCTCACAGGAGTTCCTTATGGAGTTCCACCGGGTCAGGTAATCCCGGTTTGTTTCATTCGAACGCTGTGTGCACAAAGCAAGCTGTTGCGGCCTGTTTGGCCTCCGGTAGGTACTGCTGAAGTTGCTCACAAAGGCTTCCTCAAAGTCCAACCAGCCGTTTATGCTTCCTGCCGGCAAGTTATTCAGCCAGATGCGCGCTGGTCCTACCAGGAAAGATGGTACAATTCTCACAGCCCAACCCCGGTTTCCTCCACCAGCGACAGTTCCTCCACCACCGGCAACGTAAACTGCGGTCATGTAGTCCGCGAGCTAGTCTTCCGGTTTAGTGCTACCATCGTACGTTTTTGTATCGCGGGGCAACGTAAAGTTGCGAACCGGTGGTTCCTCTTTCATGATCCGCGGGCCAAAACATTTGGGACCCGGTGGACCTTCTGCCTCAACCATCTCAGACAAATACATCCTATCCAGCCTGTGCCTCGCATCCCGGTCGGGTAGGCATCTTTCTCCTAACCTTTTCCCCAAAGGGTTCCGGTAGGCTCCGACTCTTTCGGTTGCTGAATCAGCTTCATCATATCTTTCCGATACTGCGGCCCTTGCCTGCCGGTATCTTGGCGGAGGCATTTCCTCCTCTGCACAAGTAGCTCTTGGTGCACGATAATTTTGCCCGGTTTCACCTCTACCGGCATACTCATCTCTGGCATAGCTGTATCTGGCGTAGCCACGATCTGCCCCTTGGCTTTTTCTACCGGCCTCATGTCGCCCGGCTTGTTGTTTTCCGGCTAGCACCGGATCATACACAGTCATCTGCTGCGCATTCACCTCTTTTCCTTTTCTCTTGTCCGGATGGGGGGACGATGCCTGCCCATGGGACTTGCTTCCGGCATTCTTTGTTGAATGCACAGATTTTGATGCCGCAGCCTTGTTCAACTTTGCAAGCTGCTCAGCATTTTGCTGCTCAATCGTATCAAGCAATTCCCTGACACGCTCTTGCTGTTTTGCTAAAGCATCTGTAAGAGCAAGATCTATATCCCGTGTTTTGTGTGTTTGATAACAACACTCGAACAATTCTAACCGTGCACATAGTTTGTCATTGATGGGTTTGCAAGGTGTACGGTGCCCTCGCCGGACACACTATGATCAGAAGACCGAAGCGTAGTTCTTAGGCTTTCTGGTTTTGTGTGTGTGTCGCGAGGTAACATGGTAGGAGAGGAAAAGAGGAAAAAGCTGTTTTAGCCATAGCGGTACTACCGGTACCAGGAGCGGTAGTACCGCTACCCCTACTGGTACCGCCCGAGATACCGCTCTGAGGATTGCACGCGAAATTGTCCCACAGAACAAGTTACGGTACCTTTACGGTACCTTGAGCGGTAGTACCGCTTGCAACCGGTAGTACCGCTCAAGTACCGTAACACGTTACGATGGTACCGCTCTGGTACCGCTTTGGATCCAGTAAGGTCTGGACCCTATTGCGGTACCTCAAGCGGTATCGCGAGCGGTAGTACCGCTATGTGTCCACGTGGACAAGTTCTATGGGGATTCGAACTCAGAGCGGTAGTACCGCTTCCCAGAAGCGGTAGTACCTCTTAGGCAAAAACAGCACATAACGGTTGGATTTGGAGGGACCTATAAAAGGGCCCCTTCTTCTCCAGCCCGAATGAGCTCTTCTCTCTCTCTCTCCTCCATTGTTGCTGAGCTCAAAATTGAGGGGATCTCCTCATCCACCCAACCAATCTTGCTCATACTTTGAGGGGTGGTGGAGGAGACCCCGATCTATCATTCTACCGAGAAAAAGTTTGCCAATTCGTGGTACTCCTTAGTGGATCTTGGAGGTAGGGTTCCTTTGGTGGAGCATTGGAAGGGTACCTTTGGTGGAGCATTGAAAGGTTCCTTTGGTGGAGCATTGGAAGGTTCCTTTGGTGGAGCATTGGAAGGGTTCCTTTGGTGGAGCATTGGAGAAGGGTTCCTATGGTGGAGCATTGGAGATGTGCAGCTATGGAAGCTAGCTTGGTGATGTACTAGCTCCATAGGGTGTTGGGAGCATCCTTGTGTGTGGAGCTCGCCCTAACCTTGTGAAGGAATCACCGCCTCGACCGGTGCCTTAGTGGAAGAGGGGGAGCACCTTCGTGGAGCTCTCTCGAGGAAGAAGGTGAGGCCTTCCTTCGTGGTGTGGCCGTCTAGTCTGTTGTGTGAGACTAGCACCTCCTCAACGCAGACGTACTTCCTATTGTGGAAGGAACTGCGGTAAACAAACCTCGCCTCGTCTCCGCGCCCTCCGGTTGTCTCGCTCCTTACTCTTACTATCTTGTTGATTCCTTTACTTGTTGCACTTGTCCTAGCATCATTGTAGGAACACCACTATCGCTAAAGCTATCACCTTTACCTTCTGTTGCGCTAAAATTGAAAAAGGCTAAAACTTGTCGTAGCGCCATTCACCCCCCCTCTTGTTCGCTACAATCCATTCAAGTGGTATCAGAGCAAGGTTTTCTTGCTCGGGCTTTACCGCCTAAGAAATGGCCAAACAAGAGGTGGTTGTGAATGGAGTCCTTCCCCGTGAGCAATCATCTCCATCATCAAGTGCCGATAATACTCCGGCTACTTTGGATGACCTCAAGAAATTGGAGTCATCCATTGTATCTCAATTGAAGGCTATGATGATGGAGTTGATTACTCCGAAATCAAACCCCATCATAGATACTAAGAGAGGTGTCAATGTTTCCCCACCACAAGTTAACACTTTTCCTTGTGTTGGAATTGTTGAGCAATCAACAAATTCACATCGGGAAAAGGATCTTGAGGATGTTGACACCTCATCAAAAGGGAAGGATGAATTTTCGGTTGCGGGACAATTAAGAGATGATCATGCGGTGTCTTTCTCCACCAAGTGATTATGTCGTAAATGTCCCAATACCCATGCCTTGCATTTTGACTCATGGTCTACCACCATTACTTGAATCTAGTAGCTTTGGTGATTGGAAACTCTTAATGCGTTCTCATGTGCGCAGCGCCTCTACCGAGCTTTGGCGTATCATTGAAGAAGGATATTCACCACAAGACCCAATGAACTTGACAAGAAGGGAAGTGGTGGACCACCAACTCAACGCCATCGCCATCGAAATGATTCACTTGGCCATTACTCCCAAGGACCGCGCTCATATCCGCTCGCTCAAGACCGCCAAGGAAGCTTGGGACGAACTTGACAAGCTCTTCCTTGGAAATGGGAGCATCCAATGCTCTCATTTTAGTGAAGTGATGGCCAACGACTTTGTCATGGTAGAGGGAGAATCGCCCGAAGAGATGTACCGGCGCCTTATTGCTCTCGCCATGCAAATGCGAGATCTAGGAGCGACATTTGCGGATGACCTTTGGATGAAGAAAAAGTTCTACAATGATCTCCTTCCTTGGAATGGAAACAAGAAACGAAACTCAAGATCAAGAAACTCTTGCTACAATTGTCGCGACAAAAGTCACTTTGTTGGGTATTGTATCTACGAGAGAAGGGACTTAAATGGTGGATACCTCATTCATAAGAGCAAGTTTAGATCTCTCCCCAAAGGGCTCTCCAAGCTATCCCCCAACAACGATGTCACCAAGATCTCCTCCACCGAGAAGCCTAGAACTAATATGCTTGGAGATGAAGACCATATGGTGGAAAATGAAGGGCTTGAAAAGAAGAAGGAATTGGAGCTTATCTCTCTCACCCAAGCTTATGAGGAAGAAGTGTGCATGCGTATGACTCTTGAAGCTAGTGCTCTTATTCTTGAAGAGTTCAACAATTCTCTCATCTCCCAACTCATCAAGGACCGAGATTATGCTCTTGGTTGGTTGGACAAGCTCAAGGCAAAGAAGGATTATCTTGAAGAAAATCATGAATGGTCAATTGAGGATGTTGCAACCTTTGCCAAGAAGAAAGAAGATGAAGGTCCTAATTCATGTTGTGACAAGCTCCTTGACGAAGTTTGCTTCTTGAGAAGACACAATGCAAAATTCTTGGAAGTCATCTCAACTCAAGAGGAGGCCTTAGATGAATACTATCGCTTGAGTAAAGAGAAGGTGCAATGTTGTGATCATGAAGAAGAGATTGCCACTCTAAAGAAACACAAGGCCAAGCTAGTTGAAGTGAATGAGAGGCAAAATGAATCCTTGTTGGAGTGGATCCGTTTGAGCAAAGAAAAGGTCACTTGTTGTAACCATGAGGATGAAATTTCTTATCTTAAGAGAAGCAAGGACAAACTTATGGTGATCAAGCTTATGCAAGATGAAGCCATAGAAGAATACAAACGCTCAAGCAAGGATTACATTTGTCGTAATCATGAGGACGACATTGCCACTTTAGAGAGACACAAGCATTCACTCTTGAGAAGAAATTCTCTTCTTGAGGAAGCTCTATCGGAACATGAAGATGAATCTAACCAATCGAAGTCCGAGATTGAGAGTCTTCAAGTACAAATCCAATTCTTGGAAGGAGTCATTGACGCCTATGAGGACTTATGCAATGAAGGAGAAGTGGCGATCATGCCAAAGAAGATCGAGAGAAGAAGAAGGATCAATGAAAAGAAGAATGTGAAGATAGGGCCCATTGAAAAATGGGCTCCTATTTCTAACTCTTGATCCATGAAGGGCCTTGCTTTCGGAGATGCTTATTGGGTGGTTAATCTTGAAGCCACAAGTCTTATGTCCGGAAGCAAGGAATTCATTGTCGTCATCAAGTCCTTATCTCTATCTTTCTCGTGACGACAACACAAGCAAGCTTAAAGGTATTGGAGCCTTGACAAGGTGGTGATCAAGTCCTACCTTGTCAAGACTCTTACATATGTACTCTTTGTTCATTGATCTACACTCTTGGGTCTTTGTACCTACTATTATGAACATGTAGTGGTCCTCTTGTGGAGCTAGTCTCTTCAAGAGGCCACGGCTTAGGACTAATGGAATTTGCTTCTTTGTGTAGAGATTGTGTCTTGTAGGAATTGTGTTGAAGGAAATGAACCATGAAGAAGTTTCTCAAACAATTTCAATACAATTTCTATGACAAAATCCTTGCAAGAAGAAGCAACAATGGAACGGAGTTTGTGCTCAAGATCTTAGATATCTTCATTGGCAAAGAAGGAATCCACTATTTGCTCCTAGCCATACTCTTACCCTAATCTCATAGGGTTGCCGGAAGTGAGAGACAAACCTAAGAAGACACTCAAACATGATGATGGAGTATGAGTCTATTGTGTGGTTTGTGGTATTGAGTGATGAGACATTTCGATGGATATGATAGTTCCTTGGAGGAGGCGAAGTGCTTCTTGTGAGAAAGGAGATGCAATTCCCCCGGTTACCATAGGAAGGATGGGTGTTGGCACTCGCCGATCTCAAAAGCTACCTTCTATGAGTACCGGGGAAGGACGAAGTTCCACCTATGTGGAGCCATCTACACCACAAGGCCAAGTCTTTTCCATTGGACAACCAAGTGCTAGGTCACCTCTTACACAACCTCAAGTTCGGCATCAACAACAATGAGGTCATGGCGAGGACCCAAATCATGATGAAGATCAAGGAACCTCACAAGAACCTATCCTTTTGATCTATTCTCGCCGGGGTGCTAAAGCGTCAAGACTCTTTCATAATTCAAGCAAAGTACAAGACATACTCAAGAGCAAGATATGATGGGGTCCAACGGTATAGCAATCCCAAGTATCAATTCTTCCCAAATGTGCCCGACAAGACAATGGACTCACTCTCTACCGATAATCGTCAAGGTTTGCCTCTCTACCTTTGTGCTTCTCATCTGGACATTGTGTCATAAGTGGATACTTATACCACTCTTGTGCCATATGTCTAGATGTAAAGCACGCATGAACATAGGGGGAGTGCGGTTTAAATTTATTGAGATATCCCTCCCCCCATGATGCACAAAGAAACCCAAAGCATATGCTATTTGTCAATCTAGAGACTATGAGCTTCATGTTGAGTTGTAGTCGTGAGTCCTAGGTCTCTACGCGACCTCACACTACTAAACTCTTACACGATGGCTTCGACCACCAACCTCCTCCTTGAGGAGTTTTTCTTTTCTCTTCTTGTTTTTTTTGTTGTTGTTCGTTTCTTTTTCTCTTTGTTTCTTCTCGGGAGATTCACCCAAGCTTGGCTTTTCTTGCATTGATTCTTGCAATCTTGGTTGGGTAGTACCTTAACAGTTCCGTCATCTAATCCTAAGCCATCATCTATCTCTTGAGCCAACTCAGTCTAAAAGCACAAGTCTACACCAAAATCTGAGTGTTTTTGAGTTTGGAGGCCGGTACTACCGCTTCTCAGGCCGGTACTACCGCTCTGGGGCAGTTATCTGACAAAACTGAACATTATCCCCAGAACGGTACTACCGCCCTAAGTACCGGGTAAGTACCGGTAAGAGGTACTACCGCTTTGACTAGTATCACCAATGTTGCTTGTTAGTGTCCTCTTTGATCCTTAATTTCGCGGCTTGTGCACTTATCCCCTATTCCCTCCCAAACCTTTGCTATTCACAGGAGCACCTAGAACCCTTGGTGGCAAGGTCAAGCCATCCTCTCGTCGTCATCGAGATGAAGACGAGCAAGAGGAGATTGTACCGACAAGGACCACAAAGCAACAGAGGGAAGCGGCAGCGGGCGCAAGGGGCCCTCAAAGATCAATGCTTGATATCAAGAAAGGCCAGTTCATGGAAGTGCGAGGGGCCAATCCTTATTCGCTGCCGAGAAACGCTCGTCAATGCCCCAATAACTATTTTCATCATGTCAACCAAGAGAGGATCTACAATGAGGTCTATGGGGCCAAAGAGTTCAAATGTTGTCCCCAATACTCCATCAGCATGGACAAGCTCAACTCCGACCTCGAGTACTTTGGAGAAGCGCTGGAGATATGTGAGGAACAAGGACTTACACCTCTGATGACTGCTGTCTACTGCTGGCTTCTATTCCTGTAGACAGTGTTGGGCCTCCAAGAGCAGAGGTTTGTAGAACAACAACAAGTTTCCCTTAAGTGAATCACCCAAGGTTTATCGAACTCAGGGAGGAAGAGGTCAAAGATATCCCTCTCAAGCAACCCTGCAATTACGATACAAGAAGTCTCTTGTGTCCCCAACACACCTAATACACTTGTCAGATGTATAGGTGCACTAGTTCGGCGAAGAGATAGTGAAATACAAGTAATATGGATGAATATGAGTGGTAATAGCAATCTGAAATAAATATGGCAGCGAGTAAACATGTAGCAGAACAGTAAATAAACGGAGATTCGATGTTTGGAAACAAGGCCTAGGGATCATACTTTCACTAGTGGACACTCTCAACATTGATCACATAACTAAATAGATAAATGCTACTTTCTCTACACTCTCTTGTTGGATAACAAACACCATTCATTGTGTAGGGCTACAAGAGCTCCCTCAAGCCGGAGTAAACAAGCTCCACAACATTCGGAGTTCATATTTAAGTAACCTCTATAGTGCATAATAGACCATTGCAATTTAGACCGAGTACTAACATAGCATGCACATTGTCACCGTCAGGCTATGAAAGGGGGAATAGATCGCATCAATACTATCATAGTAATAGTTAACTCCATAATCTACAAGAGATTACAATCATAACCTATGCCAAGTACTACATGATGCACACATTGTCAACATTACATCATGGAGGAGGAATAGAGTACTTTAATAACATCACTAGAGTACCACATAGATTAATAGTGATACAAAGCTCATCATATGAATCTCAATCATGTAAGGCAGCTCATGAGATCATTGTATTGAAGTACATGGGAGAGAGATTAACCACATAGCTACCGGTACAACCCTTAGCCTCGAGGGAAAACTACTCCCTCCTCATCATGGGAGACAGCAGCGGCGATGAAGATGGTGGTGGTGTCGATGGAGATGCCTTCCAGGGGCAATTCCCCGTCCCGGCGGCGTGCCGGAACAGAGACTTCTGTCCCCCGAATCTTGGCTTCGCGATGGCGGCGGCTCTGAAACTTTTCTCGTATCGTGGCTTATTGGTGTCGAAGTTTTAGGTCACGAGGAGTCTTATAGGCGAAGAGGCGGAGTCGGAGGGGCCCTGGGGGGACCACACAGTAGGGGGCGCCCCCCCCCCTTGGCCGCGCCGCCTTGTGGGGTGGGGCCCCCTGGGCTCCCCTTTGGACCCTCTTCGGTGCTCTGGAAGCTTCCGGGAAAAATAAGATCGTGGGCCTTGATTTCGTCCAATTCCGAGAATATTTCCTTTGTAGGATTTCTAAAACCAAAAACAGCACAAAACAGGAACTGACACTTCGGCATCTTGTTAATATGTTAGTTCCGGAAAATGCATCAAAACGATATAAAGTGTGAACAAAACATGTAGGTATTGTCATAAAACTAGCATGGAACATCAGAAATTATAGATACGTTGGAGACGTATCAATGACCTTCTCTCACGATTTCTCCAAGGAGGTAATTTGCCAATTCTATGCCACGGTCGTTTTTCTTGAGGATGAAGGAGGCTACCGCTCCTTGAAGTGGATGACAAGGGAACATGTGATGGAGGCCTCATGGCAGGACTTTGATAGAAGCATTGGTTATGAGCTCCCCGACAACGACTCAAACACCTTCCAGATTCATCTCCAAGCCAAGCCAATGGCCAAGGAGAAAATGGCCGATCTCTACATTCGAGGGAGGATGTTGTGTGGAAGCACCAAAGGCCTTCTACCTGTCTACGACATCATGAACCGCATCTACCGCAGCACCATCAACCCCAAGCATACCAACCATGATGAAGTGCATGGGTTCCTTGTGAATCTCCTTGTGCGCACTCATGTGATGAGGGGCAGCGGCAAGCAACTGGACGTCATGGATTACATTTGGCATGAGATGCGTGATTGTGCATTCCTTCGCAAGCTTCCTCAGTACGCTCCTTACCTCATGAGGCTCATTTGTCTCAAGTGGGATCAAGAGGGCCGTGGAGATCTTCTTCAACAATTCCGCCCCAACATCACTATCCACAAGGAGAAGAGTCCTCTTGTTAAGGACCACGACCTTCCAAGGTTTGGCAAGGGAGCTCCCAAGGACAAGGACGAAGACGAAGCCGATAGCGAAGACTCCGACTATGTGCCCAACTCCGTCAAGACCAAGGGCCTCTTCACCAAGCTCACCGCTCGCCTCAAGAAGTCATTTTCCTTCAAGAGGGATCTTGAAGATAGGATGTATCAAGCTCATCACGACAACAAGAAGATCCGCCAACGCCAAAAGGCGATGATGAGGCACATGCAGCTTCCTGTCTCCGAGGGCTTCGAGGACAACATCACTCCTCCCGGTGAGTGGAAGTCAAAGCTCGTTTGGTCAAGCTCCGAGGACTCCATCCCCGAGCCACCTCATGGCAAGGGCCTTGCCCAAGAAGAAGACGATGATGAAGGCGAGTATGAAGAGGAGGAGGACGTCGAGGATGAGGGTGACGAGAATGAAGATGGCGACGACGAGGATGATGATGACGAGTGATTCCCTTGGGGCGTTAGTATGCTCCTTCTCCCTTTTTGGTGTCTCAATGCCAAAGGGGGAGAAGTTGATCTATTAGGATGGGAATTTGCATTGGGATGCCAAGGGCTTGGTGCTTCGTTTTGGTTCTTTCGGCCTTGGCATCAAACCTTCCCCTAGTTATTCGGAACTGTATTCGTATGTGTGTTTGCTACTCTATTTGTGGATCTCCCGATCCCCCGGTTTGTATTAAGATTTAATCATTCGTAGCTTAATGGTCTTCATTATTTATCCTTTGATTGGCTACATGCTGGCGCAAAGTTGACGTGGGAGTTAGAGATCTCTGTGGTGTAACTTTTCTTCAGTTCCCCGGCAACGACGCCAGAAATTTGCTTGATGCGTGTGGTTGACACGTCCGTTGGGAACCCCAAGAGGAAGGTGTGATGTGCACAGCGGCAAGTTTCCCTCAGTAAGAAACCAAGGTTTAATCGAACCAGTAGGAGTCAAGAAGCACGTTGAAGGTTGATGGCGGCGGGATGTAGTGCGGCGCAACACCAGAGATTCCGGTGCCAACGTGGAACCTGCACAACACAACCAAAGTACTTTGCCCCAACGAAACAGTGAGGTTGTCAATCTCACCGGCTTGCTGTAACAAAGGATAAACCGTATTGTGTGGAAGATGATTGTTTGCAGAAAACAGTAGAACAAGTATTGCAGTAGATTGTATTTCAGTATAGAGAATTGGACCGGGGTCCACAGTTCACTAGAGGTGTCTCTCCCATAAGATAAACAGCATGTTGGGTGAACAAATTACAGTTGGGCAATTGACAAATAAAGAGGGCATGACCATGCACATACATATTATGATGAGTATAGTGAGATTTAATTGGGCATTACGACAAAGTACATAGACCGCTATCCAGCATGCATCTATGCCTAAAAAGTCCACCTTCAGGTTATCATCCGAACCCCCTCCAGTATTAAGTTGCTAACAACAGACAATTGCATTAAGTATTGCGCGTAATGTAATCAGTAACTACATCCTTGAACATAGCACCAATGTTTTATCCCTAGTGGCAACAGCACATCCATAATCTTAGAGGTTTCTGTCACTCCCCCAGATTCACGGAGACATGAACCCACTATCGAGCATAAATACTCCCTCTTGGAGTTACAAGCATCTACTTGGCCAGGGCATCTACTAGTAACGGAGAGCATGCAAGATCATAAACAACACATATACATAACTTGATAATCAACATAACAAGTATTCTCTATTCATCGGATCCCAACAAACGCAACATATAGAATTACAGATAGATGATCTTGATCATGTTAGGCAGCTCACAAGATCCAACAATTAAGCACAATGGGGAGAAGACAACCATCTAGCTACTGCTATGGACCCATAGTCCAGGGGTAGACTACTCACACATCACTCCGGAGGCGACCATGGCGGCGTAGAGTTCTCCGGGAGATGATTCCCCTCTCCGGCAGGGTGCCGGAGGCAATCTCCTGAATCCCCCGAGATGGGATTGGCGGCGGCGGCGTCTCTGGAAGGTTTTCCGTATCGTGGCTCTCGGTACTGGGGGTTTCGCGACGGAGGCTTTAAGTAGGCGGAAGGACAGGTCAGGGGGCCACACGAGGGGCCCACACCCTAGGTCGGCGCGGCCAAGGGCCAGGCCGCGCCGCCCTATGGTTTGGCCGCCTCGTGGCCCCACTTCGTCTCCTCTTCGGTCTTCTGGAAGCTTCGTGGCAAAATAGGACCCTGGGCGTTGATTTTGTCCAATTCCGAGAATATTTCGTTACTAGGATTTCTGAAACCAAAAACAGTGAAAAAAGACATCGGCACTTCGGCATCTTGTTAATAGGTTAATTCCAGAAAATGCACGAATATGACATAAAGTGTGCATAAAACATGTAGATATCATCAATAATGTGGCATGGAACATAAGAAATTATCGATACGTCGGAGACGTATCAGCATCCCCAAGCTTAGTTCTGCTCGTCCCGAGCAGGTAAAACGATAACAAAGATAATTTCTGGAGTGACATGCCATCATAACCTTGATCATACTATTTGTAAAGCATATGTAGTGAATGCAGCGATCAAAACAATGTATATGACATGAGTAAATAGGTGAATCATATAGCAAAGACTTTTCATGAATAGTACTTCAAGACAAGCATCAATAAGTCTTGCATAAGAGTTAACTCATAAAGCAATAAATCAAAGTAAAGGTATTGAAGCAACACAAAGGAAGATTAAGTTTCAGCGGTTGCTTTCAACTTGTAACATGTATATCTCATGGATATTGTCAACATAGAGTAATATAATAAGTGCAATATGCAAGTATGTAGGAATCAATGCACAGTTCACACAAGTGTTTGCTTCTTGAGGTGGAGAGAAATAGGTGAACTGACTCATCATAAAAGTAAAAGAATGGTCCTCCATAGAGGAAAAGCATCGATTGCTATATTTGTGCTAGAGCTTTGATTTTGAAAACATGAAACAATTTTGTCAACGGTAGTAATAAAGCATATGTATCATGTAAATTATATCTTACAAGTTGCAAGCCTCATGCATAGTATACTAATAGTGCCCGCACCTTGTCCTAATTAGCTTGGACTACCGGATCATCACAATACACATGTTTTAACCAAGTGTCACAATGGGGTACCTCTATGCACTTTGTACAAAGGTCTAAGGAGAAAGCTCGCATTGGATTTCTCGCTATTGATTATTCTCAACTTAGACATCCATACCGGGACAACATAGACAACAGATAATGGACTCCTCTTTAATGCATAAGCATGTGGCAACAATTATTATTCTCATATGAGATTGAGGATATATGTCCAAAAGTGAAACTTCCACCATGGATCATGGCTTTAGTTAGCGGCCCAATGTTCTTCTCTAACAATATGCATGCTTAACCATAAGGTGGTAGATCTCCCTTACTTCAGACAAGACGAACATGCATAGAAACTCACATGAAATTCAACAAAGAGTAGTTGATGGCGTCCCCAGTGAACATGGTTATCGCACAACAAGCAACTTAATAAGAGATAAAGTGCATAAGTACATATTCAATACCACAATAGTTTTTAAGCTATTTGTCCCATGAGCTATATATTGTAAAGGTGAATGATGGAATTTTAAAGGTAGCACTCAAGCAATTTACTTTGGAATGGCGGAGAAATACCATGTAGTAGGTAGATATGGTGGACACAAATGGCATAGTGGTTGGCTCAAGGATTTTGGATGCATGAGAAGTATTCCCTCTCGATACAAGGTTTAGGCTAGCAAGGTTATTTGAAACAAACACAAGGATGAACCGGTGCAGCAAAACTCACATAAAAGACATATTGTAAACATTATAAGAGTCTACACCGTCTTCCTTGTTGTTCAAACTCAATACTAGAAATTATCTAGACTTTAGAGAGACCAAATATGCAAACCAAATTTTAGCATGCTCTATGTATTTCTTCATTAATGGGTGCAAAGCATATGATGCAAGAGCTTAAACATGAGCACAACAATTGCCAAGTATCACATTATCCAAGACATTATTGCAATTACTACATGTATCATTTTCCAATTCCAACCATATAACAATTTAACGAAGAAGAAACTTCGCCATGAATATTATGAGTAAAGCATAAGGACATACTTGTCCATATGCTACAGCGGAGCGTGTCTCTCTCCCACACAAGGAATGCTAGGATCCATTTTATTCAAACAAAACAAAAACAAAAACAAACCGACGCTCCAAGAAAAGCACATAAGATGTGATGGAATAAAAATATAGTTTCAGGGGAGGAACCTGATAATATTGTCGATGAAGAAGGGGATGCCTTGGGCATCCCCAAGCTTAGACGCTTGAGTCTTCTTCGAATATGCAGGGGTGAACCACCGGGGCATCCCCAAGCTTAGAGATTTCACTCTCCTTGATCATGTTGCATCATACTCCTCTCTTGATCCTTGAAAACTTCCTCCACACCAAACTTAGAACAACTCATTAGAGGGTTAGTGGACAATAAAAATTAACATGTTCAGAGGTGACACAATCATTTTTAACACTTCTGGACATTGCATAAAGCTACTGGACATTAATGGATCAAAGAAATTCATCCAACATAGCAAAAGAGGCAATGCGAAATAAAAGGCAGAATCTGTCAAAACAGAACAGTTCGTATTGACGAATTTTATCGAGGCACCAGACTTGCTCAAATGAAAATGCTCAGATTGAATGAAAGTTGCGTACATATCTGAGGATCACTCACGTAAACTGGCATAATTTTCTGAGTTACCTACAGAGAAAACAGCCCAGATTCGTGACAGCAAAGAAATCTGTTTCTACGCAGTAATCCAAATCTAGTATGAACTTTACTATCAACGACTTTACTTGGCATAACAAAACACTAAACTAAGATAAGGAGAGGTTGCTACAGTAGTAAACAACTTCCAAGACACAAAATAAAAACAAAGTACTGTAGTAAAAACATGGGTTGTCTCCCATAAGCGCTTTTCTTTAACGCCTTTCAGCTAGGCGCAGAAAGTGTGTATCAAGTATTATCGAAGGATGGTGCATGTACAGCGGGGTGTGGAGTTTTCTCAACCATGCATAGTATATTGGATACATAAGTTTTAGCATCCCCCTTTTCATTAGTCTTGGGCTTGCTACTCTCATCAAACAAATTTTCAGGAACAAGCCAAGCATAATTATTTTCTAGTGCATCATTCATCGCTAGGAGCTTACATGGTATTGGTGCTTTGATCTCCCCACCATAATTAATATTATTAGTGTACTTTATTCTATCCATATCCATCTTTTCAAGGAGACTAACAAAATTGGTATAAGAACCAAGCTTATCATATTTAGCAAAGACCTTTCTAGCCTCTCTTGCTATACCACCAAATTCTCTAAGAAGGGTTTCTAAAACAAAGTCTTTCTTTTCCCCTTCTTCCATATCACCGAGTGTAAGAAACATGTGTTGGATTATAGGATTGAGATTAACAAATTTAGTTTCCATCATACGAACTAAAGCAGCAGCGGCAATTTCATAAGTAGGAGCAAGTTCTACCAAGTGTCTATCTTTAAAATCTTCAGCCGTACTAATATGAGTGAAAAAATCTTCTATATTATCTTTCCCAAGGATAGACCCTCGGCCTACCGGTACATCTTTAAGAACAAACTTAGGAGGAAACATGATGAAATAAGTAAAGTAAATGCAAGTAACTAATTTTTTTGTATTTTTGATATAGAGTGCAAACAAGATAGCAAATAAAGTAAAACTAGCAACTAATTTTTTTGTATTTTGATTTAGTGCAGCAAACAAAGTAGTAAATAAAACTAAGCAAGACAAAAACAAAGTAAAGAGATTGGGAAGTGGAGACTCCCCTTGCAGCGTGCCTTCCTTCGTGGTGTGGCCGTCTAGTCTCTTGTGTGAGACTAGCACCTCCTCAACGCAGACGTACTTCCTATTGTGGAAGGAACTGCGGTAAACAAACCTCGCCTCGTCTCCGCGCTCTCCGGTTGTCTCGCTCCTTACTCTTACTATCTTGTTGATTCATTTACTTGTTGCACTTGTCCTAGCATCATTGTAGGAACACCACTATCGCTAAAGCTATCACCTTTACCTTCTGTTGCGCTAAAATTGAAAAAGGCTAAAACTTGTCGTAGCGCCATTCACCCCCCCTCTTGTTCGCTACGATCCATTCAGCATCCCCGGAAAGTGATTCACACAGCTCTACTGCAGCCTTAGCAGCTCTTTTGGTTTTATCCGGACTGCTATACTTAGCTTCATTAACCCGTGCACCAACACGGCTAGCTAAGATTATAAGTTTTGCTCCACATAATGGATTTTTTGCTTGGTAAATTTGTTTTAGGTGTTGATCGTTCAATTCTTACAGATGTACCTTTGTTGGCTACATCGATATTAAACCTTTGTATCTGTAAAAACACATCCTTCAACTCGGTAAAATATGTGCAAGTGTACATTTGCATCCGTGTTGTTTGTTCGTGTTTTATAATTCATTTACATATTTTTGAATTTCCTGTTAATATTAAACTATATTTAAAAATGCTACATGTGCATATGTGTTTCATTTGGTAAAAGAAAAATGCCAATAGAAGTTCGTATTTTCAATTTAATTTTCATAAGTTTACATGTTCGTTGGAAAAGAAAATTACATGTATCATATTAACTACGTGTCCCCAATGTGTACACACACTGACTCCTGGTGTTCATATATACATGACCATTTTCTCCATGAGCACACCCATTCCTATCACTTTTTTTAGTTGTTCGCAATATAACTATTTGATCTGGATGCTGCTCGATCTGCAGAGAGTTGTGGAGCGGGTCTGGCAAAGAGATTGACTGAGCAGCAATCGCAGTGGGGGTTCTTGATAAACACCTCACCAACGTCGATGCAAAATGCGTACTACTATGTTTCCATTCTCTTCCTCCTAGAGAGTGCCAACCGACTTCGCCAGTTCACCTTCACTGTATGAAATCCAAAAGAAAACAACAAATACCAAGTTTATTCCATATAGTAGTAAAGAACTGGGGGAAATACTTTGGGACTTGCAGAACAGAAGATATAATGTTGGCATTCCTCTGCTCCACAAAGAACTTGTTAGAGGTCAGATTTTTGTGTCTTTCCTACAAAGGAAGAAAACTTTAAAATATGTACCTATAGTTCATATCATGTAGGCCTCATCTCAATCTTTAGGGTGCATCGCTCCAAAGATTCCGCCGTATTTATCTTGCTTCAGTATTTTCTAATTTATTAAGTGAAGCTGCGGTGTAATGTAGCAATAGGATGTCAAACTGAATTATTCAGCAACTTCACTCCTTATTGAGCAACATCAGCAAACAAAATCGTCAGTGTTCTGCTAGAGCACTGGTTAAAAGCAGATGAACATATCTGGGTAGTGCAATAATTTTCTAAACAGATTTGGTACAAAAATATCCATATATGCATAGCTAGCAATATAAGCTAAATCACTGTAAGAAACACAAAGGAGTCCCCCTCTAATCTGAATTTCCGCTGACCTTTTCTGAATATGGCGTTGCTCTTTTTTAGATTCATCAATATTTTCTGATATACCGATGTAAAAAATGTAACCATGCAGGTACAGAAATATATCTAATTAGTTAGGAAACCGTACGAGAATTCTCTTCAGGAACTATGTATAGAGTAAAAATGAAATACTCTAATGTCCCTTCCACTAAAGGACTCCTTGTACACGATACTTTTGGGGAAATCATTTCATCATATTCATTACCTTCATGTGGACTCATCTAGGTATAGTTATTTACACAAAATTTCACTGAATCTGTAGTACTCCAGTGCAATGCTACATCAGCTCTTCAATTATGCAAGAAATAAACTTTTCTCATTCACATTAACTTCATTAATCCTCACTCCCTTACCAGGCGTTGTGGCCCCTGGAGACGTGCAATCTCAGCTGTACGTCTTAGCCTCGGCACCATCCGGCTACTTTTGTCTCTAGATTAATCTGCAATATGTACGTGAGTTGTTCAAATCTGCACATGAAGAAATTTTATTTTGCTCATTCACAATGACTTCATTAAAACCCATTATGTTACCTACCTGTTGATGACGTATGTTCTTGTAATCTTGTCGGATGCCGAACGGGGATGCCCCAGCTATCTTGGCTGCTGCTGCACCGGCCACTACCTGCTACTTCATTATTCGACACTCTGTTGCATGTTGATGAACAACGTTCTTGTAAACTTATCTGAGGCAGAAAGGTGACACCGCAGCCGGAGATCGTGCAGCTCGCAGCTATCATGCTTCGGCACCATGGCTGTTGCCCTCTTCCACCATGCAGCAGGTCTCGTTGGCCGCCTTCCCAGCAGGCTCCCGCAACGTTAGGGCACCATCGACACCGTGGCTGCTGCCTTCTTCCACCGTACAGCAGGTCTCGTTGGCCGCCTTCCCAGCAGGCTCCAGCAACATTAGGGCACCATCTAGGGTTGGGGATGTGTGCATACACGTACATGTTAAATTGGATTGATGGAGGAGTTTGGGAGCGAGAAGTCTCTTTTGCATCGTGTAAAAGTTTATTTAAGACTAACGTAATAGTAGGCTGCTAAGGAGGCGTGCACGTGGTGATAGAATCGTGAGGACTCTTTTGTCCACTTTATCCCACACAGGTGTAGATAAGTAAAGGGAGAGGAAATCGGATGTTTAATTTTTCAAGTTGTTGAGGATTAACGTGGATCCTCCGTTGTTGCGTTGCATATATATACTCTAGGCAGACGTATATAGGTTGGACTCTACGGATCTAATTGTTCAGCTTTGCAATCCCGTGTAGGACACAACCATTATGTGAAGCCTTGTGGTTTGTCAAAAAAAAACTTATCCGAAGTCTCGTGTTAGCTTTATTGGGTTTTCCACGATCAGCTCTGTTCGGTTTGCACATATATGTTACGTATGATAGTTAAACAACGTGTCTACGTAATTGCATGTGTAGCAAAATAAGTTGTGACTTTTCGGCTAATCCTAGCCGTAAATTTTTAGATCTAATTATCCTAATTATTCTAATGATGTGGATTAATGTGGTGTCTCGTATGGTGCCTCCAATTAGTAAATATAAGATGCTCAACGATGCAGAAGTACTTTTTCCGGCAAGAATCTCCTTACGCAGATCCTGATCTAAGTTGCAAGCTCTAAGCCGGTTTTCCGGTATTCTTGCAGCCTGAGCGCTAACAGAAGCAAAGCCATGGGCAGTGTTATACTCACGTACGGTTAGGTTCAGCTCGCGCTGCGCCCGGATGATGTCGGCGCCATTCGCGAGCAGCTTCTGGCATTGCGCCTCCAGCTCTGCCTGAGCCGCTGCCGGGTCGATGTTCTGCGCGATGGGCGTAGCCAGCACGCTCATGGCCGCTTGGAGAGGAGTCTCTGGTGGTGGTGCAGAAGCACCTGCAGCCTCCTGGTTGCGCTCGGTTGGCGGCTTGGCCGTGCGCGTGGACTTCGTCTGTCCCGCGCCTTCTGCCGCAGCTCCCTTGCCGGCGTCTCCCGCGCCAACGACCAGCACCTCGACGCTGCCGGCGGCGCGGTCGCAGCGAAGCGCAGATCTTGGCGGATTCGGAGCCACCAGCACCGGCGAGGGGCACTGGTGCTCAGGGACGGTGCCGTAGTAGACGAGGATGCTCCCGAACTCGATGACGCGGCCGTTCTTGGGGAACTTACCTCCGTTGGAGAAGCAGCCTGTGTTGTCGTTGATGAAGCGCATGTCGCGGATGCGGTTGACGAGCGCGGTGACGACACGCTCGCCGCCGACGGTGAGGAGGCCCGTCCGAATATGAACTCCAGCAAGCGCCGCTGCTGGCCCCATGGTGGGCGCCAACTGTCGTCGTGGTGAACAGACATATGCCATGGGATGGCTTATCATGTGGCCGAATGGACGCTAGAGGATTCGGGGGAGGGTTTTTGGTATAGATGGAGAGGTTTCCGGATGGATTCCTCAAGAACTTGGCCTTGGCCGAAGGAAGAAGATGATGAACTCAAGAACCAAGACAGCACTAGATCTCTCTATTTCTTCTTCACAAGTGCTTACAAGTTTCTGTGTACAAGATAGCTATCAGGTCGTTGCGTAACGTGCCCGCGAAGGGTTGTGCTCCCTCTCCTTATATAGGGGAGAGGGTGGCTTACAGGGGAAGAAACCCTACAAACCCTAATGGGATCTTTGACTAGACAAACTACTTTACAAAGCTACTTTAGCTACCGGTAATGCCGGTATGCCTTTAATCAAGAGCTGTGACATCCTTCGGCACCTTTTACGTCATGCTTCGCCTTTGGCGTCATGGCTTCGATTTAAGCTGAAGTGCTTCGCTCATCTTTGTCTTCTAGCTCTGGAGAGCATCTTTGACCAGTCTTGCCGACGTGCTACAGTGTAGCCTGTTCCGGTATTCCGGTACGCTCTTAGCCAGTTCCGGTATCCCCTTCTTGGGATACCGGTATGATTCTCTGAATCAACCTTCGCTATCCGGAACAACCTTAAAACCGGTACTTTAATGGCCTAAACCATCCGGTTTGGCATGCCTTTGGCATACCGGGGGTCATCCCCCCAACAGTGCCCTTTCTATCACATACAGTAGCCATTATTTCTTCTTCCCTGTGCATCGTATTTTCTTATCCAACACCAAATAATAAATTAAAAAAACAAAGTCCCATTTCAATTCACTTAAAATGAACCCGTCTGATTGATTATAGACACCTAACGTTTTATGCGCAACAATTCAGACAATTAATTATCCAACACCTCATACTCTAATAATATATACTTACGTACTATTAAAAAAACCACCTATTCACAAATGTAGAGTTTAATTTAACCTACTCATTTCTCATAAAGACATACGTCCTACTCCTAAAAGTAAAATTCTTCTTGCCATTTTCTCATAGCATAAAAAAATGTTTTAGCTTCCAATCGACATGTGCACCAAGTAGTGGCAAAAAAGGAATTTCACATTCCAGTTTTAAGCGCACTAAAAATGATCTCATATTAACCGGTGGTCTTCTTTTTGTTGAAAGCAAAAATGTAGCCTTTGCATACATGCTTCGTTTTGTCTCTCTCATCTCCATAATTTTAACATGCATGCATGCTCATTCTCTCTCCACAATGCAATAATGAAGGGACTACATTTCAACCCAACTGTCGCAGGCTTGCATGCATATTCCCTTCTCTCTCACCATAATTGAATTCACCTGCCCAACAACAAACACCACAGGCTGCTGCCGCCAACCCTCTGCAAGCCACACACAAGCAAATAGCAGCAGCACATCACCCCATGAACACAGATTCTTCTTTCTCATAAACTCATATATACTCTTAGCCCTAAAAGTAAAACTTAACATTCCAGTTCGCCATCATACAAAAAATACCTGCCAATTATTATCACTTATTTTGAAAAATAGCTGTCGATTCTCAACCTGTAATATATAGACTAGCAAATAAAACAAACACAGATCGATTTTATTTCATACAACACATACCGATTACAAACCAACATCACACTCACCCGATACAACACCACACACCACCTGAAGCTAAAGCCTCTCCATCAAACACAACAACACACACCATACACCAAGCTAACCAAGCGGAAGAACCATTCACGAAGAACTGCAACAACTAACGAACCGACCAAAGGATACAATACCAACAAAGCAGCCACACCACTAATGTACAAAATGAATAACTGGAACAAACGCCGCCGCACGAACATCATATAACATGTGCGGATCCACCTTCGCACAGCAGATAATAGTGTTGCCCACCCAACCAGCGGTGCCATGCAAATCGAACGCATCGCCGCTATTCCACAGATGCCCAAAAACACAGTTTCCAACACCCCTCTTGACTTTAAAAAACCGATGGTCATCAAAATACGCCTCTAAAAACATACGAGTAGCATCTTCCAAAGAAAGATTCCCCCCTCTGCTCCAAAACTGGAGCATGCTACCTTCAGCAAAAGCAGGAGGAGCCAAAAACTAAACGAGAGGACCAGCCATCGTCCACTTAGTTGGCAGCTAAAACACACAGCAACAAAGAGGTGTGATGACCAAAACGGTATGCGATGCTTAGGAATGAAAACGCAGGTGTAGGTCGACCCATTATATAGGACACCCAAACTACCAGTCACCCTGGCCCACTTCTTAACCCTACTGAAAACACACACAAAACTACAACACAAGGTCACCTACAGCGGTATCACTGCAGAAAACTGAATCAATATCACCGTAGCTGATACAAGATAATTGCACATCCTGCCAACGAACTGCATCAGGCACATCTTGCCAGCTTACTAGCTTCAGACATCATAGGAGACCATGCCCTGCCAACACATTAAAACTGCCACCCATCCACCACAATCAGCCAACCTCAAATAACAGAACCTACACACTCTACTCGCTGTAACAAGGGAGATATACACTGCCTCATCCTAGAGCCTACCAAACCAGCTGCAAACAAACAACAAACTACCCACGTGATCACAGCTGAATGAAACCACTCAATATGCCAAAAACAGCCAAAAGAGCACCACTGTCCATGCAATACACCACTAACAACGACACAACCAACCATACATCTCCAGTCACCACTAATTACACGAAACACATAATCACCATCAACTACAGAGATAAACACATCTCGCTCACCACCTCTTTGTCCAAATGCTGACTGAGAGTTACATACCAAAGATATGCCAAAATCAGTACTTCATCGGGGCCAATTAATTTAGGCTAGAGGGAGTAATAGTTTTTCAATTATCGAGACCTAATCTCCTAACTCAATTTTGGACTTGGAGCTGGCTGATGCAAATGAAGTCCTTGAACGGATCTGACAGGCGCCAGATGTACGTTTTCCTGTGCCAACTCCTAACCTTACAGTATGCCCATTTTGTTTTACTTTTCTACAGACCCTACTCCATAGTAGCAATCCACACTCACATATTTTAAGGACCGGACCCATACTGATAAGTAATTGATTTCCAGAGATCTGAGTTTGCTATTGTAGCTGGAGCAAAAGAAATGACAATTTTTGCATCTGCCTCTGGATCCTTCTCAAAGTCGAACCTTAACTGCACCATTGAGGCAAGCCTTGCCTCATAGTTTTATTGTCAGTTACCTGGTTGCTTTGTAGTATTTGGTACTTTGGTAGTTTCAATTAGTAAATACAAAAAAAAAAATACATTCAATTTTGGTGTTTGATAATCTGGCCCTCAGCAGATTTGTTGGCTTGAAATACAATTAAATCTGAGACAAACTAACAACCTATGGTTCTTGACATTTTTGTTATACTTTGGAATAACAATCTGCAACATATTCTTACACTTACTCTTTAAAAGACATGTGAGTTTATCTCTATGTTGTCATGTCTGTTGGGGAATCAATTACTTTCTGTTGAATAAAGCAAGAAGATAAAAAAAGAAAGTGTGATTTCCTCTATGTTTCTCAGACATTTGCTAGAATCAAGGTAGGTTTAACGACTTGATATTTGATGTTTCGCTGATACACGTGTGAACTAAATTTATCTTTACTATTAACTTATTTTCCAAAGGTATATTATCGGTACATATGTCAGCAAGATCTTTTATCTTCCAATATTATGTATTAGTTTTTTCAAACCACTCAGCAAAGTGAGGACCATCTTCTTTTTCCTTAGAATCTCATGGAATAGCAAGAACCATTTACATAGAGCTTCTTTCCAAATACCAGTTGATATTCTTTCATATAAATGTATATCCAAGCATATATAAACTACTTCAGTTGTGCATGCTTTACCTTGTTTCTTCTCTACTTCAAATCTACAGATTAAATCTGGCCTCACCTATCTACCCTACATCATATTACACACCTCTAGTGCATCCACTACTAGTGCCAACGCAACTGCAGCCACCCATGCAGCACAACACCTGTCTTAGACCATGCCACGTCCTAGACACCACGGGCCACCATACATGCAAATCAACACGTCATGACTCTAGCCACGTCATATACACCAGTTGTCACCATGCATGCAATTCGACGTGTCTTGCATGCAAATGAGCATCACTACCTCATACAAATCGACGTGTGCTCCATCAAAAGAACCATTGCTGCATATAAATTAAAGAGGTACAACTACTCTACGTACCCCACATAAACAAGCTATTGCACCAGCCACAGTTCATACATGCACCATAACACTATCATAATGAACACCAGCCAGCAGGTCTATACGACCTGCCAATGTCCACACATTGGATTTACCTCTACCCCTTGATATTCCATGTAATTGACACTCATATTCACAAACTTTTTTTTCAGCAGGTCATTGTGCTAAACCAACGGAAGATTTTGGATGACATAACTGAAGTTGCAAACCTGCACATCCATTCTGAAGGATCACACGTAGCGTCAGCGGGTACATATGGTGCCTGGATTAAGATTGACATCCCAATACCAGGTCATCGTCCACGCCGGGTAACAACCATGGTAACTGCTGACTCCACCATTAGCGAGGAACATGCTGCCGAGAAGGCCGCCAACAAAGCAATTAAGATGATAGTACAAAATGGAAACATCGTCATCGCGCATCTAACTAAGACAGCTTACCAAGATATTAGCCTTCTCGAAGAAAAAGAACAGCTCCTTACACACTTAGCATATGCATGTCTATCTTTTGATACCGTCTTGCCTATACAAGTCATCCGTCCACCAGCTATCCCAGGAGATCTATCTACAAGCACTCTAAAATATACTGGTAATATGCCTCCGTCAACCCACCTGGAACAACTAGCCTCCTTCATTTCGCACAGCGTCATCGGACCAGAGTACACCCGCATCATACAAAAGACTGGAACAGACCAACCTACCGAATAACCATACCAGAACGCCAACGACACGGTAAGTCCTTTCCATACTTGGTGGCACATAGAAGTTTCCGTACACTCCACTACTGCTGACAATGCAGACTAACTCCATTTTTTTATTTTTTCAAACACGTAAATTTCTATCATTCCAATAAATCCACCCGTCGTACCAACTGGCCAGACAGGAAATGCAGGACTCTCAACTCAGCAACAATTTCCATTACTGTCCATGTACGATGGATATATACATATGTACTCCGGCCATATCTTTGCCACTTATTATAAAATTAAATAAACCAACCGTACCTTCCGCTTTATAAACTTACTGTAATTCCAGCCATAATTTGGTACTATTTCGAGAACTCTCATATAAAACTACAGACATTTTAAACACAGCATGAAATACATTTCACAAAGGCAATAATCTCATAATCTCTGGGAATCCCATGTGCTTTTCTTCAAGCATAAAATACCATCAACTTGACACCTTTACAAAAAGACACTGAATAAAATAACAAAAAATATACCAACTCACCATGTTCGAATAAATAAGTTCACAAATATATAGCAGTACTTTTATGGAAAGCTACCAGAAAACATATCGAAACTAATTACATACTTAATTACCAAAGACTAATTATATGCTGACCAAATGATCAATTGATACTAATCAGCTATCTCACACGCTACTAGAAAACACACTATCAACAACTATGTATTTACTTCATCAGTCATCATAGCTAACCATCCACTACAATAACAGTTACTTCCATGCACATAGGCTACAGCTACCATATACACTTATAAGTTGACAAATATGCAGACAAAATAGAAATCCTTCAAAGATGCACGTGTCTGGATTAAATCGCCCTCCTATTTTTTATCTCAAAATTTTCGATTTTGTTTTGATTAGCAAAGCGCTGACACCTTGGTGCTTATTCTCTCTACCTTCTTTCCTCTGTACACTTTGGTGCTGCCTAGCGTTTTAGGAACTTAGTGTAATGTTAGTATGTGATTGTTGGCTCATAGGATGCTTTCATACATCGATGGTAGCCCCATAGATACCTCTCATTATAAAAAGAGTGAGCCAGCATGTATCAAAAAACTGCCCACAACATGACAAGCTATAGCAGACTACACCAGCCTACATCAATTGCCATAGCAGCAGAGTGCACACACTTCAACAAACAGCAGCAGCAAAGTGCACATACTTCAACAAACAACAGCTCTCAAACTTTATACAGCTTTAAAACGACAACAACACCATTAGACGGCACAGAAGTACAATGACACGCGTGAGACATGCTAGGACCAGAGCAATCACAAATGCACATATAAAAGCTCATGCAGCCTGAACCAAAGAACACGCCTCACCACTGCCGTTACACACATCAATCTGCAAGAAAACACCAGGACAAGCTGTTGGTCATCCAAAGGTCTGCCCTCACAGAAACTACCTCCCGCAAAAACATCTTCCACCATTTTTTAATCGTAACATTTTCTCCATTCAAAAATATCGCAGGTACCATGGCATCACGTCCATGCATCAAAGACATTTTCTTCAGCAACATCCAACAAAACTCAAGACAATGCGCACCACTACATTGTGCATATATAATTAGACCAATTTCTTCATTCCAAGCTATAGCCACCGACAATGTTCTAGCAGAACTAGCAGAAAAACTCAACATCCGCAAAGGCATGCAAGTACACACAAACACAAACGAGGGAATCATGATTTCCTTCACACACACCATAGACAAGCCATCCGAGCCCTAAAACTAGCCAAAGAAAACACAATACTAAACATCCATGGCTGCCCATACCAGTTTATCCAAAGTGACTCTTTAGTACACCTCAGAACATCCAATATAGACCAACGAGTCTACATTATCCTCAGAGAAATGCCCCTGCACATGTGGACACCAGCAATTGCAGAACAACTGCTGGCTCCATATTCTGCCCTAGAATACATTGGCTTCGAAACAAGAACACACGAGGATCCATCTAGATTCACGTGCCTTGTGCGCGCACAAAGACTCCTCCACATACCAGACAACATCATAATCAAAACACCAGCACATGTAGGTTCAACCAGCCAAAATCTACCAACTTCTTTGCTCTTAGACACATTTAGGGTTTACATCGACAAATCAGAATACCTCCATGGCATAACAAGGAAATATGAATACAACAACGAACCAATCGCAACCACATCACATATCGTGTACCCCCACCAGTGCTATATATCTCCCAACCTTCACGACACATCTGCCATCGAAAAATATTCATCAGCAGTTGTCATATATGCCGAACCAGAACACTATTTTTAACTATGGGCAACTTATGCGACCACCTCCACATATTCATGCAGCCCCGAATCAGAATCAAGCTGCTAAAAGAAGGCACATACATCGTATACTTCGACCAGCACCAAGAAACAACCTGTCTCCACACTCTTCTAGAAATTCATCTTCGCTATTGGATAAACCGAGGTGGACTATACCTAACACAATGGACACCATCTTATGGCTCTGTCCCGGAGACAATCTAAGAAAAAGTCCACCTCAAAATAAAAGGAATACCATGCAACCTCAGTGCTCCGCCAGTGATTGAGTACACCATAAGCCCATTTGCATACGTCGATGAACATTTCAGCACAACAGGCGACAGCTACACAACAGTTGGAAAAAGTATTGGTCTCTACGAGTGTTCAGCATGGTGCTCTCAGAATAACAGAATACCAGCTACCATCCGAGTCAAAGTAATTCCAGATTACATCCGATTTAACACAGGTTTCACACGATGAACCCTTCCGTTGCCCAGAACTGCAAATATCAGTGCTAACAAAGACCATCGACCAAGAATAAAAGCACCTTCGGCGTAGCATAAGTTATGTATTTTTCCTGTTTACTTACTTCCTTCTCCAAAATAATGCTGCAACTTCGTTGCCCATACCATTGTAGCACCCCTCAATGTATCTTTCTTTGCAACCTTCGTTCATTGGAATAAAATAAAGTGTGCACCTTTCCTGTCGCATGCAGTTGATATTATTTCTTTCTCTGTGTACGTGCTATTCTCTTATCTAGCATTAAATAATACATTAAAAAAATCAAGGTTCCATTCTATTTAATCCGTAATGCATCCGTCTGAACAGTTATAACTACCTAATCTTTCCAATGTTGTTACTCACTTCGACAAAACAACTGAGTTTTTTTTCTATTTCTAAAACCATTTCTCTATGCAAAGCAATGAACTTCCCACTTGTTTTATTACTACAAGCAGCTGTTATTTTTTAAGTTCCACGTGGGAGTTTTTTTAAAATACATGCTTCTGAAGGCACACACTATCGACAACTTCTGCTGAAGTGTAACTACGCATTTTATGTATTTGTAAATTCTGTTAAAGTATTAAAATTCAGTATTCCAGTTTGACAACAGCAGTTCCATAAATTAGGGTCCCAATCCATCCCCCAATCCCGCCAACAGCGCACACAGACATATGGGGCTATGGGCACAGCCAACCAAAAACTCTATCACTGCACATAACTGAATCAACAACACAGACTACTCTACATCGCATGCATACAGGGCTAGGCAAGACTCCAAAGCTTAAACAACAATACTGCACAACAGAGTAGCAGCTATCCCTGCACTCACTACCATCTAAACCGCTGCCAAACACAAGCCATCAGTACAGCTCTACCTCACACAAGACAACACACAGCTGATGCCCATCCACCATAGAAACATACACATACCACAAAACCATGCAGCACCGGTATTTTATACAAATAACCAGTCCATCAAAGAAAAAACACACCTAATCTATGTACTACAACAACAAAAATACTACAGAAAACAACACCATGGAGCTACTTTCAAACTAATAATCTATTCTCAGACTTCATCGCCCAATATAAAGCTCCAGATTTCCTACAAATACCCATTTTCATAGTAATTCAAAAAGAATACCAACCCACATGATAATGAACCTAAAATTTAACATCCAAGATAGTCCCTCTCATCCAGAAGTTTCAACACTTTAGCTCAGATTTGGACTAAACTATCCTAAAGTCCAAGACCTAAACAATTTCCTAAACACCATGTTCCTACCTCAAAAAAAGGCATACACAATATCAAAAGCCCGGCGCAGTATGCACAATATCAAAAACCCGGCGCGGCGTGCCGCCGCGCCTCTATTTGCTAGTTATAATTTATAGCAAATCTTTGGAGGATCATTTGGATCATTTACGTGATGTTTCCAATGCTTTACGTGATGCACGTTCATATGGTAGTCTTGAGAAGTGCACCTTTTGCACCAATCGAGTTACGTTTCTTGACTATGTTGTTACTACGCAGGATATTGAAGTTGATCCAGCCAAGATTGAGGCAATTGAGAGTTGGCTGCAGCCAAAGACGGTCACACAAGTGAGGAGTTTTCTTGGCCTCGCTGGTTTTTATCGGTGTTTTGTGAAAGATTTTGGATCCATTGCTGCGCCGCTGAATGAGCTTACCAAGAAGGATGTGTCGTTTGTGTGGGGCGATGCACAACAAGAAGCCTTCATGATTCTGAAAGATAAGTCAACACATTCTTGTGGTGACCCTGCATACCACTGCATGTTGTAGTATGCCAGTCGTTGATATAACATTCACGAAGTACCATTCCGCAAATATTACATCCCTCAGAGTAGTACAACAGAACATAGCAGGTCCATAACTCATTCATTTATTATTACAACTATCATACACATGTCATCTCGGAGCTCCTCTTGGGTCCTAAGAGGAATACTCCTGGGTTCGAGGCGAACCCAACTTAGCTTACAATATAAGAGTCTCATTAAGGTATACATTTATTTCCTCGAGCAGCTAAATACTAAGAGTTCGGGCTGCTCGGCTACTACTACTACTCGAGATGTTTAGGCTTGATCTCCTCCGGAAGCCTCCCCGGATCCGTAGACGATGAGGTAGTCTACACCTTCGATACCTCCTGAGAGGTCTGGTTCTTCATAGCCGATGATCTTGGCTCCTTCATTGTTGTCGTAGTCCTCCTCCAGACGATTCAGACAGTCTAAGCATGGGATTTAAGAGTGGTATGAGTACGAGCGTACTCAACAAGTTCATTATAGATAAGAGGTGTTTAATGCACTAGCTACGATATTAGACCAGAAAGTCTAATACCAATGCAAGTTTTGGTAAACATTTCTTCAAGAGATTGCTTTTATTCCAAAGAGTTATGTCCGTCAGCCTTCACCGGTTTACTAGAACTTCGTGGAGCTCCTTTCCGGCCGCGTTTGCAGTTCCTCATCCCGGAACAGGGAGTGACAGGTCACAGTTCTTTACACTCTGTAGAGGTGTGTTGCTTTACCCATAAGAGATCTTAACCTTGGTGCCAACCGGGCAGCTTTCCCGTCCACACTTCCTTTGGTGTGAGGCCCGGTATAAGGTCTAGCCAATCATGTTCCTCCGCTACCTCGAACACCCACCCTTTGTTGCATGCCCCGACCCTGGGTCCACGCCGGTCCCATTATTCCCGTAATTTCAGGGTGGACCCCGACCACGACGACAGTGCTGGGCTCTACCATACACTCCTACGCCGGTAGCTGCAACCCATCATAGACCGCATTACCGTGGGGAATTAGAATGGGATCCCCACCCTCCGGTTGTTCCGCAAGACACAACTGCTACGGCAAGCAATGCTTTACCGTGGGGAATTAGAATGGGATCCCCACCCTCCGGTTGTTCCGCCAGATACAACTGCTACGGTAAGCGCATCCGTTGATGAACGAGAGGTGGAAACACTTTTGACTACTCCGTCCCACTCCGGATCTTATGGTTAACACGAGTATTATGGCACAAGAATCACTGGCGACATTTGTTGTTTAATCCTAGATGGATATAAACCCTTGCAATGGAACCTCCACCATATCAACACAATCCATGGTTCCATTGCCCACCACATAGTCATATTCATAGTTATGAAAATAGTGGTTTTGGTTTTTATGCAATAGTGATAACCATAATACTTTACAAGTAATTTGATAGAAATACTCAAATGACATGAGCAAGTGATGAACTTGCCTGAACACTGCAAAGATTTGCAGTTGGAAGGTGTGGACTGACCCTTGTCCTCTGTCTCTGAAAAATAGCATCATTGTCCGATAAGGGCAATGGTTAAAGAAGCAATTATGCATGATTCCAGTTTTAGGGTTTGTTCCCCCCTTCCGATGTCGTTGTAATTTCATGTGAGAGGTTAATACTAAGAATAATTCAGGGATACTTTGTTTAGGATAAATACAACCTTGAAATATTGTCAAGGTGTTTTAAAGTCCAATTGCATTAATGGACTTATTTTCATTTTAGAAAATAATATATGTGGTTTAAATTCTTATTTAAATCATCAAAATAAGACTTATTCTTAATTGTCTTCAAAAATTCTGTTTGGTATTTTATTTAAATAGAGAATTTTATGCTGATCCATTTTCCTATTTTTAATTATTTTTTTAGAGCTTTTATCAATTTTCTATTGAATTTCAAAGTTTCAGATTTTTATCAAATTGTGAAAGGACATATATGCCCCTGGGCCAACCTGTCAGTGGAGCCCAGTGGGTTGGGCTAAACCAGCTCGGGTCCAACCGACCCGAGCGGTCGCTCGCTCACTCCCTCACCTCGCGCCGCTCGACCTAACCCTAATCCCCTCCTCTCTCACTGGCGACCTGCGTCGCCCGCACCGTCGCCGGCCGATTCCGGCGGTCTCCGGCCGCCATGGCTTACGCCATGGGGCGCAATCGAACCGCCAGACGACGGCGATTCGTTCCCTCCGCGTCGATTTGGAGCTGACGCCGTCCCTCGCTCGTCATCGACCCTCACCGCCTTGCCTAGGGTTCGGGATCCGCTTGATCCCGTGGCTCCCCTAGCTCCGGGCGTGATGGTGCTGTGGCCGCCACGATGGGGTGGTGCTGTGGCGCCGCCATGGCCTGGCTTGGCCTGGCGCCACCGCGCCCTGGCGTGTGCCGCCGTGGCCGCCATGGTGGTTGGCCTGCTCGACCCTGGTACGTCCTCCACCTCTTCTTTTCTCTTATGTCATGTTCTTCTTCCTCTCTCAGTAGCTCTAGCCAAGGCTTTCCTCCTCATGGAGGGCCTGCCGTGCTGTTGCTGTTGCTCTGTTGCGCCTAGCTTGCTGTGTGGCGTGTCTTTGCTTCTTTGCTTGTGCTACTGCCATCAATCCTAGCTACGGTGCTGCCCTATTCTGCCTATTAGCTAGGCTTAATTCTTGCTATCTTGATTGTGCACAGTTTTGTGCATGTTCCAGAGCCACATGCTTGTTGAATCTTGCATATCTGGCTTGGATCCTTCCCTGTGCCTCTGTTCTAGTTACTATTCTTGCTAGACATTCATGTGTATTCAATTTGGCTGCCCTGGCTTGATTACCATGTGTATTCCTTGCAATTTACAAGTTCCAGGGCACTGGTATGTTGTCCCTTATGCCCAATTTCATGTGTATGCTTGATTGAGCATTACTGCTGGTTTAACTGCATGATTCAGTGATGAGCACCAAGTGCTTTACTTATTTATCTTGATCTAGTGGTTCATCCTGCCTTGGATGTGCTTCTGGATACAATCATTTAATTATCTATTTGGTTGTCTGTGAAACACTTGTTGATTATCTGTGGCCAATTAAATACCTGGTCCATGCTCTGTTGCTTAGTGATGCTCTAGCATGCCCTAGCATGCTATGACAAGCTCTGATGATCATGTGATCATCAACAGCTGATAATTGGTTTGCTTACCTGTGCCTGTGCATTGCTGTTATCTATTTATGTGTATGTGTGTGGCACAGATCAGTGCTGGTGCTTGCTCAAGCATCAGCTGATGCTTGCAGTGATCCTCTGGATCATTAGCATGTGTCTGTTTCATGATTTACTTGTTAATATCAATTATCTGTGTTGCCTTTATTGATGGGGTGGATAATTGATGTGAACTGTGATACAGTGATGATCATCACAATTGATTGGCTTAGGCTAGATGGATGCCCACAGTGGTTGGGAACCCTAGCCCTTCTTTGAACCCAATCAGGGTGATGATATTTGTATTTGGCTTGTTGGTTTGGCTGTTCTAGGGTTTGAGGTGTCCCTGGCAGTATTCATATGCTGCCCTAGGGTAGCTCCCCTATTTGGTGGCTTTCTGTGATGGATAGATGCTCACTGGCTAGTCACTTAGTGAATTTCCAGTAGCCTTAATGTTGATAAACAGGATAGGCACATGTTGCCTGTCAATCTGATGGTTTAGCTAGGCTAATAGGTGCTTTGTGAATCTGAATGGCTACAAGGAGTAAATCCATGCTGGATTTCTCTGGTTTTGACACTGTGTTGTCACAACCAGTGTTCCCTGGTTTATTTTCCTTTTAGCCTTGGTTGTACTTGCTGGCACCAATTGGTTTAGTAACCAAATGATGATACACCCAGGGTTTTCCTACCCTTCTGTGCTCCTGTGATGCAAGCATGCTTAAGTATGAGAAAGGTATGATCTTGCTCAGGCTCTTGTGTGGTATACCTCACTCCAGCTCCTAGAATGTGCTGTTGGTGTAGAGGTTTGCCTCTGTGTTGATCTTATGGTTGCTTTGCTTGCCCTGCTCCTCCTGGTGACTTGATGAACTTGATTTTAATTCAGTGGTGTGCTGGAATAGATTGAACAGTGAGGCTGTTCTATCTGTTCTAGCTGTTCTTGGTGTTCTTGGTGGCTTACCAGTTCAGTTCTGCCGATGGTTGAATCAAATGGCTAGGGTTTGGCTGGAAAAAGCTTTTATATGCTGCTGGCTTGCTCTTGCTGGTCGACAGCACCACCTGCAGCTTGTGGTGACTCACCCTGGTGTGTGTGTGTTACACATGCACATAGCCTGGTGAGCTGCCTGGTTGTGTGTGTGTGCAAGTGTTGTGCACTTGGGCTTGATTCTATCTGTGGCATGGCTCTACTCGGCAGAGACTTGAGCATATCCACTTCATTTCATTTGTTTGCTAACCTGCCAAGTGGCTATGCCACTTGGCATAACACTTGTTTTTATTTGCTTTGTGTTTGTGTGCAGGAAAACAACCTGATGCTCCAAGGATCATGGAGATCATCAAGTACAAGGCTAGATGAAGACTAGCTTGTAGAGTTAGGATAGAACATTAATTTGTACTTTTCTTTTCTTTTCATTTTCCATTTTGTCCAATTCTTGTAATATGTTGTAATATTCATTTGTTCCAATTTTGAATATTGTAAGTGACAATGTATTATGTGTGTGATGATCAATAAAGCCCAAGTTTTCCTTATTGAGCTTAATGTAATAGTTGTATTACTTGTATCATTGCTTAATGGTAATTGTTTGTGAAATTATCTCAAATTTGAATTATGTGATGATTATTTAATGTTTGAATTTGAAATTCAAATTCAAATTTGGTTTGAATTCAATCAAACAACTTAACTTGTAATTCAATCATGCAACTTAAGTTTGTGATGCAAACTCTCCCCTCTCTTCTCAAAACCCTAGTTTAGTTGAATAAGGAACAGGTTTGTCGCACTCTCGAAACCCTAACCCTGTAAGGTGTCGAGAGAGAAACTTGTTCCCCTTCGATGCAGTTTTTGTTTAAAAGCGCGAAATTTCCCCGTAAATTACAATGCAATGCACATCCCTTTCTAAAATCTACCCCTCGATCGTCTCTAAACCTGGGATATTACAGCCTTTCCCCCTTAAAGAAAACTTCGTCCCGAAGTTGTGGTTGTAATACCTGAAAAGTTCGGGGTATGTTTTCCTCAGGTCTTCCTCCTTTTCCCAGGTGGCTTCCCTCTCGGGATGGTGCTTCCATTGTATCTTGCAGTACTTTATCGCTCGATTCCTGAGTTGTTTCCAGTTTTCCTCGAGAATCTTCGCTGGCTTCTCGATGTATGTCAAATCTGGTTGTAACTCAAGCTCTTCATGTGATACTGGTTCATCTGGGGTCTTTAAACATTTTCTGAGTTGCGACACATGAAATATGTTGTGAACCTGTGATAACCTTCCCGGTAGTTCCAATTCGAAGGCTAACCCTCGGTTTTGACTCAAAATCTTGAAAGGTCCGATGTACCTAGGGCTAAGCTTTCCTTTTACTCCAAACCTCTGGAGTCCTTTCATCGGGCTCACCTTAAGGTATACCATGTCTCCAACTCGTGGCTCCCATGTTCTTCTCTTTTGATCAGCATAACTCTTCTGTCGGCTCTGGGCTATCTTGAGCCTATCCCTGATAATGTCGATGATTTGTTGCTTTTCCTTGACATAATCAGGGTTAAACTCTTTGCTTGCTCCGGCTTCATACCAACATATAGGTGATCTACACTTTCTTCCATACAGAGCTTCAAATGGTGCCATCTTGATGCTGCTTTGGTAACTATTATTATATGAAAACTCTGCTAGTGGTAAGTGCTCCTCCCATGATCCTCCGAAGTCTAGAGCACAAGCCCTGAGCATATCCTCTAAGATCTGGTTGGTTCTCTCGGTTTGTCCACCGGTCTGGGGATGATAAGCGGTACTATAGTCCAACTTGGATCCTAAAGCTTCGTGTAGTTGCTTCCAGAATGCTGATGTGAACACGGATCCTCGATCCGACACGATCTTCTTGGGCACTCCATGCTTACTCACGATCTCTTTGATGTAAAGATCGATGAGTTTCTCTCCTTTATCCTGCTGATTTACCGCTAAGAAGTGTGCACTCTTCGTCAACCGGTCCACGATTACCCATATCATGTCCTTCTTTTTATTGGTCATGGGTAGTCCGGTGATGAAATCCATCCCTATTTCCTCCCATTTCCACTCTGGAATAGGTAAAGGTTGTAACTTTCCTGCCGGACTTTGGTGTTCAGCCTTCACTCTCTGGCAGGTATGGCATTCCGCCACATATTGTGCTATCTCTCTCTTCATATTATTCCACCAGAATAACTCCTTTAGATCCATGTACATCTTTGTACTTCCCGGATGAATGGAGTATGGTGTTTGATGGGCTTCCCGGAGTATTACTTCCTTGATTTCAGCAATATCCGGAACACAAATTCTCTTCTGGAACCATAATGATCTAGATTCTCCGCGGTGAAATTCTGATGGTCTTCCCTCATCTATTCTTCTCATCTCGTCCACGATGAATGGATCGTCTAGCTGACCCATCATTATCTCATTCTTCAGGTTGACATTTAGCTCATCGGCTACTTGTAAAGCCGATAGTCCTTCATGAGCTTCCTTCTCCCAAAGTTGTATTTGGGCTTGACTTATTTCCTTCCTCAACTCCGGTGATATTTCTTGTTCCACTCCTCCGGTGCTCTTCCTACTCAAGGCATCTGCTACAACATTGGCCTTCCCTGGAGTGTAATTGATGGTCAAATCATAATCCTTGATCAATTCTAGCCATCTTTTCTGCCTCATGTTGAGTTCCTTCTGAGTGAAGAAATATTTGAGACTCTTATGATCTGTATAGACCTCACACTTGGCTCCATAAAGGAAATGTCTCCATGTTTTGAGTGCAAATACAACTGCTGCTAGCTCTAAATCATGTGTTGGATAATTCACTTCATGAGGTCTGAGTTGCCTCGATCCATATGATATCACTTTCCGATCTTGCATGAGTACGCAACCCAATCCATGCTTGGATGCGTCACAGTACACGGTGTAATCCTTGCCAACTTCCGGAACTGCTAACACCGGTGCCGTGGTGAGTTTCTCCTTTAGAGTTTGAAAACTCTTCTCACACTCCTCTGACCACACGAATGGTGTGTTCTTTCTTAACAGCTTCGTCATTGGTCCTGCTATCTTGGAGAATCCTTCAATGAATCTCCGATAATATCCTGCCATTCCTAGGAATCCTCAGATTTCCTTGACAGTCTTGGGTGCTTCCCATTCTAAAACTGCTGCTACCTTGCTCGGGTTAACAGCGATTCCATCTTTACTAATGACATGACCAAGAAATTCCACTTGATCTAGCCAAAATTCACACTTGCTGAATTTGGCATAGAGTTGATGTTCTCTTAGTATTTGCAACACTTACCTCAAATGTTCAGCATGTTCGGCCTTGTTCTTGGAATAGATCAAAATATCATCGATGAATACGATGACAAACTTGTCTAGATATGGCATCAAAATCTTATTCATGAGATTCATGAATATTGCTGGGGCATTGGTTAATCCAAAAGGTACTACAAGGTATTCATATATCCATACCTTGAGACAAAGGCAGTTTTCGGAACGTCTTCCTTATTGATCTTTATCTGGTGATAACCGGATCTTAGATCAATTTTGGAAAAGACTCTCGCGCCTCTAACTTGATCGAATAAATCTTGTATTCTTGGAAGTGGATACTTGTTCTTGATTGTGACGTTGTTTAGATTCCTGTAGTCTCCGCACATCCTTCTTCCTCCATCTCTTTTATCCACGAAGATTACAGGTGATCCCCATGGTGAAACACTCTCTTGTATGAATCCTTTTTGTTCCAAGTCATCCAGTTGCTCCTTAAGTTCTTTCAACTCCTTGGGCCCCATCTTATATGGTGCTTTAGCAATCGGAGCTGTTCCTGGAATTAGGTCGATAGTGAATTCTATCTCCCTATATGGTGGCATCCCAGGTAATTCCGCAGGAAACACATCCTGGAATTCATTCACTACAGGTATATCTTCCAATTTCACTTCCTTCATGCTGTTCAGCTGTAGCTCCACTTCAATCTGTGTATGTTTGTCGCCTTGTGATACGTCTCCGACGTATCGATAATTTCTTATGTTCCATGCCACATTATTGATGATATCTACATGTTTTATGCACACTTTATGTCATATTCGTGCATTTTCTGGAACTAACCTATTAACAAGATGCCGAAGTGCCAGTTGCTGTTTTCTGCTATTTTTGGTTTCAGAAATCCTAGTAAAGAAATATTCTCGGAATTGGACGAAATCAACGCCCAGGGTCCTATTTTGCCACGAAGCTTCCAGAAGACCGAAGAGGAGACGAAGTGGGGCCACGAGGTGGCCAAACCACAGGGCGGCGCGGCCCGCCCTGGCCGCGCCGACCTATGGTGTGGGCCCCTCGTGACGCCCCTTGACCTGCCCTTCCACCTACAAATAGCCTTCGTCGCGAAACCCCCAGTACCGAGAGCCACGATACGGAAAACCTTACTGAGACGCCGCCGCCAATCCCATCTCGGGGGATTTAGGAGATCGCCTCGGGCACCCTGCCGGAGAGGGGAATCATCTCCCGGAGGACTCTACGCCACCATGGTCGCCTCCGGAGTGATGTGTGAGTAGTCTACCCCTGGACTATCGGTCCATAGCAGTAGCTAGATGGTTGTCTTCTCCCCATTGTGCTTAATTGTCGGGTCTTGTGAGCTGCCGAATATGATCAAGATCATCTATCTGTAATTCTATATGTTGCGTTTGTTGGGATCCGATGAATAGAGAATACTTGTTATGCTGATTATCAAAGTTATGTCTATGTGTTGTTTATGATCTTGCATGCTCTCCGTTACTAGTAGATGCTCTGGCCAAGTAGATGCTTGTAACTCCAAGAGGGAGTATTTATGCTCGATAGTGGGTTCATGTCTCCGTGAATCTGGGGAAGTGACAGAAATCTCTAAGATTATGGATATGCTGTTGCCACTAGGGATAAAACATTGGTGCTATGTTCGAGGATGTAGTTACTGATTACATTACGCGCAATACTTAATGCAATTGTCTGTTGTTAGCAACTTAATACTGGAGGGGGTTCGGATGATAACCTGAAGGTGGACTTTTTAGGCATAGATGCATGCTGGATAGCGGTCTATGTACTTTGTCGTAATGCCCAATTAAATCTCACTATACTCATCATAATATGTATGTGCATGGTCATGCCCTCTTTATTTGTCAATTGCCCAACTGTAATTTGTTCACCCAACATGCTGTTTATCTTATGGGAGAGACACCTCTAGTGAACTGTGGACCCCGGTCCAATTCTCTATACTGAAATACAATCTACTGCAATACTTGTTCTACTGTTTTCTGCAAACAATCATCATCCACACTATACATCTAATCCTTTGTTACAGAAGCCGGTGAGATTGACAACCTCGCTGTTTCGTTGGGGCAAAGTACTTGGTTTGTGTTGTGCAGGTTCCACGTTGGCGCCGGAATCCCTGGTGTTGCGCCGCACTACATCTCGCCGCCATCAACCTTCAACGTGCTTCTTGACTCCTACTGGTTCGATAAACCTTGGTTTCTAACTGAGGGAAACTTACTGCTGTACGCATCACACCTTCCACTTGGGGTTCCCAACGGTCGCGTGCTGTACGCGTGTCAAGCTAAATTTCTGGCGCCGTTGCCAGGGAGATCAAGACACGCTGCAAGGGGAGTCTCCACATCCCAATCTCTTTACTTTGTTTTTGTCTTGCTTAGTTTTATTTACTATTTTGTTTGCTGCACTATATGAAAATACAAAAAAATTAGTTGCTAGTTTTACTTTATTTGCTATCTTGTTTGCTATATCAAAAACACAAAAAAATTAGTTACTTGCATTTACTTTACTTATTTCATCATGTTTCCTTTTAATTTTACCGTAAAAAACATGCCGGTAGGACGCGGGTCTATAGTTGGGAGAAATAATATAGAAGAATTTTTCAACCATGTTAGTACCGTTGACGATTTTGAAGATAGACACTTGGTAGATCTTGCTCCTACTTATGAAATTGCTGCTGCTGCTCTAGTTCGCATGTTGGAAACTAAATTTGTTAATCTCAATCCTATAATCCAACACATGTTTCTTACACTCGGCGATATGGAAGAAGGAGAAAAGAAAGATTTTGTTTTAGAAACCCTTCTTAGAGAATTTGTTGGAATAGCAAGGGAAGCTAGAAAGGTCTTTGCTAAATATGATATGCTTGGTTCTTATACCAATTTTGTTAGTCTCCTTGAAAAGATGGATATGGATAGAATAAAGTACACTAATAATATTAATGATGGTGGGGAGATTAAAGCACCAATATCATGTAAGCTCCTAGCAATGCATGAAGCACTAGAAAATAACTATGCTTGGCTTGTTCCTGAAAATTTGTTTGATGAGAGTAGCAAGCCCAAGACTAATGAAAAGGGAGACGCTAAAACTTATGTATCCAATATACTATGCATGGTTGAGAAAACTCCGCATCCCGCTGTAGATGCACCATCCTTCGATAACACTTGATACACACTTTCTGCGCCTAGCTGAAAGGCGTTAAAGAAAAGCGCTTATGGGAGACAACCCATGTTTTTACTACAGTACTTTGTTTTTATTTTGTGTCTTGGAAGTTGTTTACTACTGTAGCAACCTCTCCTTATCTTAGTTTTGTGTTTTGTTGTGCCAAGTAAAGTCGTTGATAGTAAAGTTCATACTAGATTTGGATTACTGCGCAGAAACAGATTTCTTTTCTGTCACGAATCTGGACAAAATTCTCTGTAGGTAACTCAGAAAATTATGCCAATTTACGTGAGTGATCCTCAGATATGTACACAACTTTCATTCAATTTGAGCATTTTCATTTGAGCAAGTCTGGTGCCTCGATAAAATTCGTCAATACGAACTGTTCTATTTTGACAGATTCTGCCTTTTATTTCGCATTGCCAGTTTTGTTATGTTCGATGGATATTTCGATTCCGTTGACTTTCAGTAGCTTTGTGAAATGTCCAGAAGTGTTAAGAATGATTATGTCACCTCTGAACATGTATATTTTGATTGTGCACTAACCCTCTAATGAGTTGTTCTAAGTTTGGTGTGGAGGAAGTTTTCAAGAATCAAGAGAGGGAGATGATACAACATGATCAAGGAGAGTGAAAGCTCTAAGCTTGGGGATGCCCCGGTGGTTCATCCCTGCATATATCAACAAGACTCAAGCGTCTAAGCTTGGGGATGCCCAAGGCATCCCCTTCTTCATCGACAACATTATCAGGTTCCTCCCCTGAAACTATATTTTTATTCCATCACATCTTATGTGCTTTGCTTGGAGCGTCGGTTTGTTTTTGCTTTTGTTTTGTTTGAATAAAATGGATCCTAGCATTCACTTTGTGGGAGAGAGACACGCTCCGCTGTAGCATATGGACAAGTATGTCCTTAGGCTCTACTCATAATATTCATGGCAAAGTTTCTTCTTCGTTAAATTGTTGTATGGTTGGAAACGGGAAATGTTGCATGTGGTAATCTATACCTAATAATAAAGGGAATAGCGTTTCCGCGGTTTGGTCCGTCTTGGTCCGCTGTTTCTTGGTTCGTCCGTGCAATTTTGGTTCGTGTTTGTAACGGACACCGATTGGCCTTCCGCGATCCGTGTCTTATTTCGTTTCTTCCGTCGATCGTCCATGCTAGGCATGAGTCCATGTCGATTTCAGTTTGAAACAAAGGGCCACGCGAGGAAATTGAGATAGAAACGGACGCTGCAGCTTGCCTCCTCCCTGACACCCCATATATAGCCAGGTATCTCTGACTCCTACCAAACACCCCTATGATCCCCCAAAACTGCCGCCTCCCCTCCCGATCTCGCCTCCGTATCCTGGGTTCCGGCCTTCGGAGTTTCCGGCGCCGCATGTACCAGCCAACAGGAAGCGAGCAAGGAGAAGAGCACGGCAGAGGTGGCGGCGGCCGGACTCAGAGGAGTAGCTGCGGTCGTCATGTGTGGAGGATGACGACGGGCGCGCGGGAGCGATCTGCAGGTGAAGGACGACGTTGTCGGCGAGATGTCGACAAGGTAGCCAACATCGAGGCGTGCATGTATAATTGGGTCGGGCATGCGACAGGTGGTGTCCCAGAGCAGGCACAAGAAGCTAGGCGGCGCCGCGGTGATCTGAGCGGGATGCACGCGAGGCAAACCTGCAGGAGGATGTTGTCATGTTGATGTGAACGGGAGCTGCACAATACGTGGAAGAAAATTAAACAATCTATCGAAGATATTAAACAGCTGCATACGGGGGCTCGATCTGGAACGGGATTTTGTGCGCGTTTGGAAGAGCAGGACGTGCACGCGCGGGCTGCTGGGAGGTGGCGCACACGAGACCTCATGGGGGCGCGATTCACGAGCAATTTTGAGGTTGACGTGTCGGCGGCGGCCAGATCCCCTCCCATGGAGGCGGATCGGCCAGTGACGTCATTCTTGAGCGAGCTGAAGTGGGCGACTGAGCACCCCCAGGCTTCATGGCAAGCTTTGAGAAGTTGTTGCTGGGATTTGAAGTGGGCGGTCGCCGTGGCGGCGAGTGCTGGCGATCTAGAACTGTTTCGGCTGGTGAGGTCGAGGTGAGCTTTGGAGGACGAGCAGCACCGGCCAGTGCCATCTATGCATCACATCTGGGGGCTCCAGCATGGTGCTGCGGCAGCCAACATGAACCGTATTCACTTCTATTTTAACTTCAGTTCTTCTGTCTCTCCGGTCTGTGTGTTCACTATGTTTTGTGCCAAAACAAACTGAGATTTCAAGGGAGACTGTTATGCATACAGTTACAGTCTGGTTCGGTCTTCGGATGATCAATTCAGTTAGCTTGACGAATGTCTTCTGTTGGCTGCTGAATTAGTATGTGTTCTATGGAGCCATTTTTTGGACAGTCGTCTTCTACGACTATGAACACCAACAGCTCGTTCGGCTGCAAATACAAACCTTTTGTTCGAAGCCACCCTCCACCTCTTTTTGCCAGAGAAATTGCCGTACAAGCTTCAACTATACTAGCAGCCTACAGTTCTTTTTTTTATTCAGTGATTACTTAAACTCTTCTAGCAGGTTGGAGTTTTTGTATAACACTACGATTGAAAGGGATGGTCAATTGGAGCCCACTTAAATATGGGAAATTCTTTCAACATTAAAACTCCTATTGTTTCAGTGGAAGAAGTTGCACAAAAAGGCATGATATTGCTAATGGTACGAGTTCCTGATGCTACACATGTATAAATGGTATTGGGTCAACTAACTAATTAAAACAGTGTGGTAAAAAGATTTTGATACAACAAATAACATTGGAGACCTTGTTTTTAGATGAATAACATTGGAGACCTGATTTGTGCCATTCAGTTTGTAGTCCATGTTTACATATTTTCTCAAACATACCCGTGCGAGCCGATGATGTCTCTCGCCAAAGGAGCTCTAGATGAGGGGCGCTGGGACGAGCTGCGTGGGATTTTTTTGGTGGCCAGGAAGAGGTGCACGCGGCACTCTAGCCTGGGTAGTCTTAATTTATTTTTAATACCACTTTTCTTCTCAAAAATTTAAATCAAGTTTTATACTTAATTGGAGTAGTTGCATTATATACCTATTATTATAAAAACGTGTGTCAATCAAATGCTTGTGTTCAAGATTTGGACATGACCTTGAATGCTTATGTCGGTGCTGACTCACCCGGTGGCCTAGCTAAAGCAACGGGCAGAACATGCGATGGTGGCACACTTGATCGCGAGGTATTTTTTCGCCTTTGCACTTTATCATCAAATTTCGCCGCGGCTTCAATTTTGTTCAGACATGTGCATCACAGTATACTGATATTTTACATCAATCCTACTACCGATGAAGTAATTTGTATTAATTCATATTCCATATATATGACATTTTTAATATAGATCAGTTGGACATGTTCAATAATTAACCCGATGCAACGCACGGGACATTGAACTTTGATAACTTGATTCTTTGCAAATGTTTTGAGATATTTAGATGGTAAGGCTTGCTGGATAAATAAGTTAAAATTAGTAGTGGATTGTTGTCTTTAAGTTTGTGCCGTACTACAAACTCTATTTAAATAGTTGAAGGCGTAGTTGGACTTAATAGCTTTCCTTGTCTGAGAGTTCATCGTAATAACTAAGTTGTGCTGAAGGTCGAGGGAGCTAGCGGGGTACTTGTGCCACCGTGAACGGCCCTCCTTGGAGTAAAATTTTAATCATGCTCTTAATGATGAACCTGCTAGTTGTTTGCAATAAGCTTGTGAGTTCTATTTGACTAATGTTAAGCTACGGTTTTTGGCACTTCCACCATCCAAATTTGCTAGCCTCCTCGGTACTGTGCATTGCCTTTTGCTCACATCGAGAATTGTGCATACTTCACCGGTACATCCAAACCCGTGGGAGAACTTTCTCTTGTTCTCCTACACATAAGCCCATACATCTCCTCAAAACAGCCACCATACCTACCTACCACAGCATTTCCATAGCTGTTCCGAGATATATTGCCATGCAACATCCATTTTTACATTACATGCCATGTTGTCATTTATTATTTATATATTGTTTTGCATGATCATATACAGCTGATATGTGGTTTACCCATGTTACGCTAGATCATTGCACATCCTGCTACACTGGCAGAGGCATACAGTTTCATACATCATGTTTCATTCATTATGAGTTATTTGTACCAAAAAGTGTGTTGTCATATTAGGATGTTGCCCCTAAAAATGAAAAGAGCCGTGGAGGCCATCAAAAAGAAAAAAAGAGAAGAAAGAGAAAAAAAAATGAAAAGAAAGAAAAAAAAAAGAGAAAAAGAAGAAAAAGAGAATAAAGAAAAAGGGGGCAGCATTACTATCTTTTATCCACACTTGTGCTCATGTTTTAGCACCCGCATTATTCATAGTCATCATTTGTGCTCATGTTCAGCACCTACATTCATATGAGAGAGTTTTCATGTTTTACTAGTATAACTATGTGGGGAATTTACACTATAGAACTTGGGTTGTATATTCCAATGATGAGCCTCCTCAAAAGTGCTCTAGGTCTTCGTGAGCAACCAAGTTGGATGCACCCCCACTAGTTCCATTGGAGAGCTTTCATACACATATAGCTCTATGTGCATCCGTTGCATGGCAATCACTACTCCTTGCATAGCTTCGATCATAAGGCTTCCTCTTGTCTAATGGTCATTTACAGCTTTGCAAGCCTTTCTTCCATTTGGCCTTCCAAACCCCCATTAACGTTCTTTATGCCATAACATCCTGGTGCTAATACCAAATGCTTGCGCTCACCGGTTGAGTAGACTTCGAAACAGTTGATTCATGACGTTCATGTTTATGTTTACTTGACTGAATCCTTCTTATGTTGTGAAAATTTACTTGATGCTTGGAATGAAGGATAGAACTTCTATGCTGAATACTTAATACATCTTTAATGAACTTTGTACGGTTGCATGTCTTTAAAGCAATAGTTCATGAAAACTTCTAGCTTGTCTAACTCTTGCATTATCATCTCTTATGTCAATATAGATACTTGCTTTGAATGATTTGATCTCAGCTCATATGCTTTACAAATAGTATGATCAAGGTTATGATGGCATGTCACTCCAGAAATTATCTTTGTTTATCATTTACCTGCTCGGGACGAGCAGGAACTAAGCTTGGGGATGCTGATACGTCTCCGACGTATCGATAATTTCTTATGTTCCATGCCACATTATTGATGATATCTACATGTTTTATGCACACTTTATGTCATATTCGTGCATTTTCTGGAACTAACCTATTAACAAGATGCCGAAGTGCCGCTTTGCTGTTTTGCTGTTTTTGGTTTCAGAAATCCTAGTAAAGAAATATTCTCGGAATTGGACGAAATCAACGCCCAGGGTCCTATTTTGCCACGAAGCTTCCAGAAGACCGAAGAGGAGACGAAGTGGGGCCACGAGGTGGCCAAACCACAGGGCGGCGCGGCCCAAGCCCTGGCCGCGCCGACCTATGGTGTGGGCCCCTCGTGACGCCCCTTGACCTGCCCTTCCGCCTACAAATAGCCTTCGTCGCGAAACCCCCAGTACCGAGAGCCACGATACGGAAAACCTTACTGAGACGCCGCCGCCGCCAATCCCATCTCGGGGGATTCAGGAGATCGCCTCCGGCACCCTGCTGGAGAGGGGAATCATCTCCCGGAGGACTCTACGCCGCCATGGTCGCCTCCGGAGTGATGTGTGAGTAGTCTACCCCTGGACTATGGGTCCATAGCAGTAGCTAGATGGTTGTCTTCTCCCCATTGTGCTTAATTGTCGGGTCTTGTGAGCTGCCGAACATGATCAAGATCATCTATCTGTAATTCTATATGTTGCGTTTGTTGGGATCCGATGAATAGAGAATACTTGTTATGTTGATTATCAAAGTTATGTCTATGTGTTGTTTATGATCTTGCATGCTCTCCGTTACTAGTAGATGCTCTGGCCAAGTAGATGCTTGTAACTCCAAGAGGGAGTATTTATGCTCGATAGTGGGTTCATGTCTCCGTGAATCTGGGGAAGTGACAGAAATCTCTAAGATTATGGATGTGCTGTTGCCACTAGGGATAAAACATTGGTGCTATGTTCGAGGATGTAGTTACTGATTACATTACGCGCAATACTTAATGCAATTGTCTGTTGTTAGCAACTTAATACTAGAGGGGGTTCGGATGATAACCTGAAGGTGGACTTTTTAGGCATAGATGCATGCTGGATAGCGGTCTATGTACTTTGTCGTAATGCCCAATTAAATCTCACTATACTCATCATAATATGTATGTGCATGGTCATGCCCTCTTTATTTGTCAATTGCCCAACTGTAATTTGTTCACCCAACATGCTGTTTATCTTATGGGAGAGACACCTCTAGTGAACTGTGGACCCCGGTCCAATTCTCTATACTGAAATACAATCTACTGCAATACTTATTCTACTGTTTTCTGCAAACAATCATCATCCACACTATACATCTAATCCTTTGTTACAACAAGCCGGTGAGATTGACAACCTCGTTGTTTCGTTGGGGCAAAGTACTTGGTTTGTGTTGTGCAGGTTCCACGTTGGCGCCGGAATCCCTGGTGTTGCGCCGCACTACATCTCGCCGCCATCAACCTTCAACGTGCTTCTTGACTCCTACTGGTTCGATAAACCTTGGTTTCTAACTGAGGGAAACTTACGGTTGTATGCATCACACCTTCCACTTGGGGTTCCCAACGGTCGCGTGCTGTACGCGTGTCACCTTGGTAAATCATTCTACTTCCATCGGGGCTTTTCAAAGATACCGTCTTGTTCACACAGTCGATCAATGCTCCATTGGCTTCCAACCAGTTCATACCAAGAATGACATCAATGTCCTTCATCGGTAAAATGAACAGGTCCGCGTCAAACGCGCACTTATTGATCATGATGACTTGTTTTTGTTTGGTATGGGTTACTACTATCGTTCCCCCCGCAGAAAGTATGGTTATGGGTGTATCTAACTTAGTGCAACTAATCCCATGTTTGATGATGAATTGTTGAGAAATGAATGATGTAGTTGCACCAGTATCAAAAAGTACTTTGCCAGGATGAGTGAGTATCTGGAGCGTACCTATCACCGCCTGATCGGAGTTGACCACCTCCTCCAGACTAGTGCAGTTCAGCTTGCCGAAGGGCTTCTTATTCTTCCAGTTCCCTCCGGTGTTCCCTCCTCGGCTTCCACCTCCTCCAGACTGACCTCCCCCAGTGTTCCTCTTGGGGCAGTCCTTCAAAGATGTGCCCTCCCGCGACAACCAAAGCATATGATCTTTGGCTTCTTGCATTCCTTGGCAAAATGCCCTGTGAATCCACAGCTTGTGCAAACTATTTGATTTGCAGACTGGAATGCTTGGTTCTTCCTACTACCTTAGTAGTTGCTGTTGTTGTTGTTGTTGTTGTTGTTGTTGTTGTTGTTGTTGTTGTTGTTGTTGTTGTATCTGGGCTTGAAACTCAAGCTGGTATTAGGCTTGTTACTAACAAACCTCTTAGGCTCAAACTTGGCCTTCTTCCTTTTCTCCTCCTGTAGTTGTTTGAAATCATCTTCCAGAGTGATGGCAGCATCCACCAACTCTTGAAACTCCGTCGCTCTCATCATACGGAGCTGAACCTTGAACTGGGGACTTAACCCCCTCAAGAACCTTTTCTTCTTCTTGTCCTCGGTGTTGACTTCTTCAACCGCATACCGGGACAGTTTAGAGAATTCCCTGACATAGTTCAGGATGGCCTTGTCCTTCTGCTCGAGGCTTTCAAATTCTCAACGCTTCAATTCCACGATACTTTCAGGGACATTGGATTCCCTGAACTTCCTGGCGAATTCCTCCCAGGTAAAGACCTTTCCAGCCGGATAAACGGCTACTATATTGTCCCACCATGATGCAGCAGGTCCACACAGCAGGTGGGTAGCATAACGGACCTTCTCTTGGTCGTTACATCCAACGGTATTGAGCTTTCGCTTGGTATCCATAAGCCAATCTTCCGCGTCCATTGGCTCGGGCGCGTATGCGAAAGATATAGGCTTGGTGTTCTGGAAGTCTGCTAAGGTGACTCCCGGATTCTCGGGTCTCTCTACCCGGTTCTGTTGCAGCAGCTCTTGAAAGAATTTGTTCTGCTGCTCCAATGTCACACGTTGTCTTTCCTCCACCAGCTGCATGTACTGGACGAAATTCTGCTGCGTCATGGGTGGTGGTGGTGGTGGAAACTGATCTCTGGCTGCTCCCTCAGCCTCTTCCTTTTGTTTTGCTTCGCGCTCCATGCGCTGCGCTTCGGTCTCCTCTCCTAACGCTCCCGACATAACCCCCTAGTTCTGCAACACAAGATGATACTCATAATTACTCCATGCGCAAGTTTTCTGAGCTCAACTTTGTGCACAGAACTAGTCACGCAATGGAAATCAAGAAGCAAATCCAAATCATACAAAACATATACCATGTATATACATACTTAAGTGGTCTTATTACAATACTCAAGTCGATGTGAGTATGCAAACTCACTTATTAAAGTATATGTACAAATTTATACAAATATTACACACTACAATACACGTGGTACTTGTGTATTATAGCCTCGCCTCCCTTGGTGGACTCTAGTCGATCTTCACTCCCGGTACATCCCAGGCTTCCATCCGGTCGAACGTGTCGTCCTCCTGATAGACCCTGGAACATAAGGTCTCCCCGTCGGCTGGTAGTCAGAATCAGATGATGATCCTATGGAGAAATCAGTGTTCACAAACTGGTCGTTAAGTGCATCATAGTCCACCCATCGGGTGTACTCCCCGGTAGCTGCACCATAGGTATTTCCAACACTTGTACCCGACTCAACCTGGGTCGGATACCCCCCATCAACTCCTTCATTACTAGGATAACTCTGGTTCTGGGTTGTGGCATCATCATTCATCTCTCCGTCATAATACACTGAAGTACTATGAGTTCCAGTATCAGATCCCCAACGCCAACCCGTGGAATTTTCTATAGGAGTCTCGGAACGCTGATTGTTTCCGGATTCCTCTCCGCCCTCATATCCCCCATAGGAGCTACCCAGGTAGTTCCCAGGTGTAACAGGTGTAGGTTCACGCTCAAGAGGATCAATACTAATGTATCACCAGCTGAGTAAACTGGTGTGTGCACCACATTCTCCATAGGTTCTTTTCCCCTAATCTCCTCCTTGGGTTCAGTAAACTCCTCTAGCATCGTATCAATTGCTCCCGTCAGATGATGGTTCAACTGAAAGAGTAATGATATGAAGTTGTGGCTATTGTCCATGTATTTTGCAGCTGCTATTGGTTTGCGTTTTGCATATTTGTAGTGGTTAAGCATGGGATCCTCTTCCTCCTGATTATGAGGAATGTGGGCGAATTCGGAACCCATAAGCTCTTTCGTCTTATCCTCCCGAATATCTGTGATGGCTCTCATAACAGCTATATGATAGGCTGTGTTGATAGTTCTGGCTTCACCTGCTGGCATTACTACGCTCATTCCCAAAGATTCGGGAAGTCGCAGTCCTACCCTACACTTGGCCAATACAGTACCATCATAGTACATGTATTTTTTTACTTGGGTCTGGGGATCACACCCAAATTCAAGTAACATGGCTCGTAGAATATCTGCAAGTCCTCCTTCATATTCACTCAGTGTGGAATCCATCACTTTCACGTTTCGCCCGGGACGTGAACTTGCCATGTTGGCTGTAGAAATAGAAAGATTATAAGATTAGTAATAAAGCATCATAATAGAGATAATAAAGAATTATCGCACTAAAAGATATGATTGTTGTATTCTCAATTGAATATACACCATATTTTTAGAGAATTCTTTACTAATCCTATTTGACTCCTAACGTTTGGTCCCATTTACTAGGTTCCAACCTAAGGTCAAAGCTTTTGCTCTGATACCAACTGTGGTGACCCTGCATACCACTGCATGTTGTAGTATGCCAGTCGTTGATATAACATTCACGAAGTACCATTCCGCAAATATTACATCCCTCAGAGTAGTACAACAGAACATAGCAGGTCCATAACTCATTCATTTATTATTACAACTATCATACACATGTCATCTCGGAGCTCCTCTTGGGTCCTAAGAGGAATACTCCTGGGTTCGAGGCGAACCCAACTTAGCTTACAATATAAGAGTCTCATTAAGGTATACATTTATTTCCTCGAGCAGCTAAATACTAAGAGTTCGGGCTGCTCGGCTACTACTACTACTCGAGATGTTTAGGCTTGATCTCCTCCGGAAGCCTCCCCGGATCCGTAGACGATGAGGTAGTCTACGCCTTCGATACCTCCTGAGAGGTCTGGTTCTTCATAGCCGATGATCTTGGCTCTTTCATTGTTGTCGTAGTCCTCCTCCAGACGATTCAGACAGTCTAAGCATGGGATTTAAGAGTGGTATGAGTACGAGCGTACTCAACAAGTTCATTATAGATAAGAGGTGTTTAATGCACTAGCTACGATATTAGACCAGAAAGTCTAATACCAATGCAAGTTTTGGTAAACATTTCTTCAAGAGATTGCTTTTATTCCAAAGAGCTATGTTCGTCAGCCTTCACCGGTTTACTAGAACTTCATGGAGCTCCTTTCCGGCCGCGTTCGCAGTTCCTCATCCCGGAACAGGGAGTGACAGGTCACAGTTCTTTACACTCTGTAGAGGTGTGTTGCTTTACCCATAAGAGATCTTAACCTTGGTGCCAACCGGGCAGCTTTCCCGTCCACACTTCCTTTGGTGTGAGGCCCGGTATAAGGTCTAGCCAATCATGTTCCTCCGCTACCTCGAACACCCACCCTTTGTTGCATGCCCCGACCCTGGGTCCACGCCGGTCCCATTATTCCCGTAATTTCAGGGTGGACCCCGACCACGACGACAGTGCTGGGCTCTACCATACACTCCTACGCCGGTAGCTGCAACCCATCATAGACCGCATTACCGTGGGAAATTAGAATGGGATCCCCACCCTCCGGTTGTTCCGCAAGACACAACTGCTACGGCAAGCAATGCTTTACCGTGGGGAATTAGAATGGTGTCAACACCTGGATTTTTAAGTCCAGATGCCTATTATGCCGTACATCGCAATCCCAGGAATAATGTTTTTGCGAGACATAATAGTAAGTAGCATAGAGTCATCATTTATTACAACACATATTGTCTTACAACCATAGATCACATGATCCCATATTACACGAATATATTGTTCAACATCACAAATAGTAGCGGAAGCGAAGTAGTAGTGGACGATCTATTCCACAGGCAACGCTTGACGTTAGAAGACGATCCTAGTTATCGTAGACGTCCTGTTGTCCGTCATCCTGATACTGGTGATCTCCTTCATAGTCTGGCATTTGAATAGCCAGGGCAAAGCCATGAGTACTTTTAAAGTACTCGCAAACTAATTCTAAGATAAATACTCATTAAGTGTAAGGGGGTGCTAAGCTCTAGGTTTATTTGCATAAAGCCAAGTTTTAGTTTCATAAATCTTTGGTAAAGCCTAAATCATGTGCTAGACTAACTCAAGTGGGAATCCCACTTGAGTTAGTCTAGCACATGATTTAGGCTTTACCAAAGATTTATGAAACTAAAACTTGGCTTTATGCAAATAAACCTAGAGCTTAGCACCCCCTTACACTTAATGAGTATTTATCTTAGAATTAGTTTGCGAGTACTTTAAAAGTACTCATGGCTTTGCCCTGGCTATTCAAATGCCAGACTATGAAGGAGATCACCAGTATCAGGATGACGGACAACAGGACGTCTACGATAACTAGGATCGTCTTCTAACGTCAAGCGTTGCCTGTGGAATAGATCGTCCACTACTACTTCGTCTCGCTACTATTTGTGATGTTGAACAATATATTCGTGTAATATGGGATCATGTGATCTATGGTTGTAAGACAATATGTGTTGTAATAAATGATGACTCTATGCTACTTACTATTATGTCTCGCAAAAACATTATTCCTGGGATTGCGATGTACGGCATAATAGGCATCTAGACTTAAAAATCCAGGTGTTGACAAGTTGGTATCAGAGCCATTGTTTGACCTTAGGAGACCCTAGTTAGAATGGACGCTCAAAAACTTAGTTTCAAATTCCATGAATTGACTAATTATGAAAATCTTATTCACCTCCTTACCTTGAAGAGTCTTTTACAAACTTTAAATTCATGCCCTTCTTCTAATAGAATTAAAATTGGGAACACTTGCACTTATCTAACTTAATCATCTCATCTCTCTGAGATGGATCACGTTGTGGACGCACAGCCCTTTCTCCGCACTCGAGTTCTATCGGTTGGGGAACGGTGGAGAGATCATCTTCGAGAGGGACCTCTTCTCCCTCTCCGAGTTCCTCGGGCGCCCACCACCGAAGTCTTTGGCGGAATGCTGAATGACCAACCCGGTGGTCAACTTCAGGGTGATCATGGTGGACCTTCGTGGGAGGTTCACGCTCCCAATGAGCGCAAGGATCCGATTCTCCTTCGGGGAGAACAAGCGGGCGGATGGTCTCGCAAGGGGACTTCAGGAAGGACTCGCACGTCTGTGCGGGCAAAACTTCATGGACTTCACCGACAGTCGCTTTGTGCACTATGCAAGGCACAACTCACTCGGAGTGCCAATGAACCTGCCGTCACACCCGCAGCTTCGCCACCATGTTGACCATCTGGACTTCATGCTGAGCGAGACCCGCATCGACCTCGACAACTCCCGCGAATACGCCAACCACACTCACATCCAGTTGGCGCAGCGGCGGAGACCATCAAGGTCATCGCCGGAGAACGCAGGGCACTCCGCCGTGCCAACCAGAAGAAGGATCACGCCATCAACCGCCTGAAGGCCAGGATCGCCACTCTGAAGGCGACCATCGCTGCCCAAGCTGAGCAGATCCAGGAGGCTGGAGGGTGAAGAAGAAGGGAGAACATCCAGGGGGACGGCTACTCCTACGTCAGCAACGACGACGACTACGAGGAGGAGGAAGACGACGACCTGGAGTTCCACCCTTACGAGGATGGCCACGAGCACCTCGATGCCGGGATGGACAATGTCTACCCTATCAACGTCGATGGCGAGTAGTCCCGTCTGAGCACTTGCGCCCCGTGTTATGTATTGGTCCTTTGTACCCGCCCCATGTATCGTAGTTTGTGGAAAGGGTTCTTAAAACCCTCCTGAACATTTGGCTTGTAATATGTGCTACCTCCATGACTATGTTTGTGTGTGTGTAATATTATTATTATGAATCAAGTTTAAGTTGTATTCTACCCCAAAATGAGCCATAGACATTTCCCTCTTATCTCATGACCCCTATCACTGTTCAGATGGCACCCCCAACTCGCAACATGACTCAGAGGCAATGCCGCAGATGCTGCAACAGATGATGGCTGATAGAGAAGTTGAGAGAGCTGAACGGCAAGCCAACCTAGCTGCACTTCAACAACTTGCTCAGGGCAACCAAGGCCACGGAAACCACGACCACCCGGGGTCAAAGCTGAAAAACTTCCGCAACACTAACCCACCTGTGTTCAACAAGACAGAGGAACCCCTCGATGCTGATGATTGGCTCCAGACTATGGAGAACAATCTCGAGGTTGCCGGAGTGGAGGACAACGAGAAGGTGTTGTTCGCCACCCACTATCTGGCTGGACCTGCACGTGCCTGGTGGACAAGTACCCGCGCCTTACATGCGGGGAACCTGATGACTTGGGAAGACTTCAAACTCAAGTTTAGCAAGTATCATGTGCCCCCGGGTTTGATTAAGAAGATGAGGGATGAGTTCAGGGAACTGAAGCAAGGCAGAATGACCGTGGTGGAATACCGCGACAAGTTCCTCACTTTGTCAAGGTACGCCCCGGATGAGACGGACACCGTCGAGAAGAGGAAGGAGAGGTTTCTGAATGGACTGCATGATGAGATGCGGTGTCTTGCTGATCAACATCCCCTTTGCTGACTTAGAAGCACTCGTTGACTCCGCCATTCAGATGGAGGGGAAGATACACCAAGCCAATGAGAACCGCAAGCGACGTATGATGAACCAGAGTGGGCCCAGCAACCACCAAAAGTATCGTCCCAACTCAGGTGGAGGGTTCGCCCCAAGAAACAACAAGCCCCCGATGCAGAATCCACGTCCGAGTTATCAGAACAGGAGTGGAGGAAACCCCAGGTCTGGAGGACACAACAACTACAACAACAACAACAGCAACTTCAACCGCGCCCCACCTCGCGCCCCCAACAATAACCCCAACACTGCTCCAAGGACTGGGAGCAACGCTGTTCCCATCACCCCCAAGGACAAGTCTACCTACAACTGCTACGAGTGCGGAGTAGCTGGGCACTTTTCCTATGAGTGCCCCAAGAAGCTCGCCAAGACTGCCGCCAACACCTCAGGCCCTGCGCAGCAGCAGCGTCGTGTCACCACCAACAAGAAGTTCGCCCCCAACAACCCGAACAACCGCAACGGCCGCATCTACCACATGAATGCAGAAGAAGCTCAGGAAGCCCCAGACGTTGTGCTGGGTATGTTCTCTGTTAACTCAATACCCGCAAGAGTGCTGTTTGATTCTGGAGCATCGCATTCATTCATTACCGAAGATTTTGCATGCACTAGTAAGATTCAACCCATCAGTTTGAAGCATGTCATGATAGTTCAAATACCGGGATCAACAACTAAAGCTAGAAAAATTTGCAAAGATGTGCCCATCAGAATACATGAAATAGATTTCTATGCAAATTTGATTGTTCTGGGAGCCAAAGGAATGGAAGTAGTCCTGGGAATGGACTGGATGGCGAAACATCATGGACTGATTGATTGTGCCAAGAAGGCCATCACCATGACTAGTAGCACCGGAATAATAGTCGAACACATATCTGAAAAGATGCCCCGAAAATTTACCTGTAACCAAAGCCTAACCAAACCCACCTTGGATCAGATCAGGGTCGTTTGTCGATATCCTGATGTGTTCCCGGATGATCTACCCGGTATGCCCCCAGATCGGGATATCGAGTTTATCATCGAGTTAATCCCCGGAACCGGACCCATAGCCCAGAGAGCCTACAGCATGAACCCGGCAGAGTTAGTGGAACTGAAGAAACAATTTGGATGATATGCTATTCAAAGGTCTGATTCAACCAAGTGCGTCACCCTGGAGATCACCAGTTTTGTTTGTGGATAAAAAGGACGGTGCCACTCGTTTGGTTACGGACTATCGTAAGCTTAACAATGTCACCATTAAGAATAAGTATCCGTTGCCCAAGATAGAAGATCTGTTTGACCAGCTGACCGGAGCCAGAGTTTTCTCAAAGATTGATCTGCGGACAGGATACCATCAGTTGAAGATTCGTGCCACCGATATCCCCAAAACTGCCTTTACCACCCGATATGGATTGTATGAGTACAATGTCATGTCATTTGGATTGACCAATGCCCCCGCTTACTTCATGAATCTCATGAATAAGATCTTTATGAACTTCCTGGACAAGTTTGTGGTTGTCTTCATCGACGACATCCTCATATACTCCAAGTCCGAGGAAGAGCATGAGCAACATTTGGAAGTGGTCCTAGATACCCTTCGGGAACATCAGTTGTATGCCAAGTTCAGCAAGTGTGAGTTCTGGTTGAAGGAAGTAGGATTCTTGGGTCACATCTTGTCAGCCGGAGGAATTGCCGTTGACCCCGCAAAAATCAAGACTGTTGAAGAATGGAAGGCCCCAACCACTCAGACCGAGGTCCGTGCTTTTCTCGGATTGGCGGGATACTACCGCCGATTCGTTGAAGGATTCTCGAGTATAGCAAGACCAATGACCCAATTGTTGAAGAAGGACCGGAAGTTCGAATGGACCGACAAGTGTGAAGAGAGCTTTCAACAGCTCAAGTTAAGATTGACAACAGCCCCAATACTGGTTATGCCGGACATTACCAAGCCCTTCGATGTGTACTGTGACGCCTCCAAGGTTGGTCTTGGATGTGTGCTGATGCAAGAACGCAAGGTGATATCTTACCTATCAAGACAGCTGAAGCCGCATGAACAGAACTACCCAACCCATGACTTAGAGCTAGCAGCGGTGGTGTTAGCGCTGAAAGTATGGCGTCATTACCTCATGGGTAATCGATGCGAGGTTTATTCGGATCACAAGAGCCTGAAATATATCTTCACGCAGAAGGAGCTGAATATGAGACAGCGCAGATGGATAGAGTTAATCAAGGATTACGACATGGAAATCCACTATCACCCCGGCAAGGCCAACGTGGTAGCGGATGCTCTGAGTAGACTGCCGTGTCAGTTGAACTCCATGTTAGCAATTGAGCAACCTAGCCTGTTTGAAGAGTTTGAACAGTTTAGACTTGAACTGGTTAGCGAAGGATACCTCGCCAGCATTGAACTCCAACCCACCCTGATTAGTCAGATCAAAGAAGCTCAGAAAGGAAATGCTAGCATTGACGGAATCAAGAACCAAATAGCCGCCGGAAAGGCACCCGGATTCACCGTAGATGAAGAAGGAGTGCTATGGTACAACAAGCGCCTTTGCGTACCGTCAGACTCAGAATTGAAGCAAGTTATTCTGAAAGAAGCTCACGACACCCTATACTCCATTCACCCCGGAGGAACCAAGATGTACCAGGATTTGAAGGAACAATTCTGGTGGCATGGAATGAAGAGAGAAATTGGAAGCTACATCGCCAAGTGTGACATCTGTCAAAGAGTCAAAGCAGAACACCAACGCCCCGCCGGACTGTTGCAACCCCTACAGATCCCCGAATGGAAGTGGGATTCCGTAGGAATGGACTTCATCACCGGACTGCCCAAGTCTAGTAAAGGAAATGATTCCATCTGGGTAGTGGTCGACAGACTGACCAAAGTCGCCCACTTCATCCCCGTCAAGACCACCTATCAAGGACCGAGACTCGCAGAGCTATATATCTCAAGGATAGTCAGCCTGCACGGAACCCCGAAGTCGATAGTATCCGACAGAGGATCCCAATTCACCTCCCGATTCTGGCAGAAAGTCCATGAAGGACTCGGAACTCGCCTGAATTTCAGCACAGCCTATCACCCGCAGACGGATGGACAGACCGAAAGAGTCAACCAGATATTAGAAGATATGTTGAGAGCATGTGTGCTAGAGTATGGATCTAAGTGGGAAGACTGCTTGCCGTACGCCGAATTCTCGTACAACAACAGCTACCAAGCCAGCTTGCAGATGGCCCCCTTCGAAGCACTGTACGGAAGGAAGTGCCGTACCCCTCTGAATTGGTCGGAAGTAGGAGAGAGTCAAATCTTTGGACCAGATATCCTCCGAGAAGCCGAAGAAAAGGTTCACAAGATTCGTGAGTACCTCAAGACAGCCCAATCAAGACAGAAGAGCTACGCCGACAAGAGACGCCGAGAGATGACCTTCGAGATCGGAGATTTCGTATATCTCAAAGTGTCCCCTCTTAAGGGAATGCAGAGATTTCAACTCAGAGGAAAGCTCGCACCCCGGTATGTCGGACCTTTCAAGGTCCTGAGTCGCCGAGGAGAAGTATCCTATCAGCTGGAGTTGCCGGAAGAAATGTCAGCGGTGCACAATGTGTTTCACATCTCGCTACTCCGGAAGTGTTTAGAAGTGCCTGAGAAGACCGAGGTTTTCAAGAACATCGACCATCGAGCTGTCGATATCAACTCAGATCTGACATACCGCGAAGTACCTATTCGCATCTTGGAAGAAGCTTTCAGAACCACCCGTACTCGAAGTATCAAGTTTCTGAAGATCCAATGGAGTAACCACACCGAAGAAGAAGCCACTTGGGAGAGAGAAGACTTTATGAGGACTGAGTACCCAGATCTCTTTAGTACCTAGTTTTCTCAGATCTCGGGACGAGATCTTTTGTAAGGGGGAAGGGTTTGTAACATCTCAAGTTTCAACAATAATAAACAAGAAAGAGAAACTCCCCAAACTCAAATTTTGCAATTAACAAAAACTTTTTCTATGCATATAGGGCCACATATAGATAAATGCATATGAGTGATTTCTTTTGTGCAATTGCCATGATGAGTGTTAGTATGTGTAAACCTTGCTTTGTGAACCCTAACAAAGTTCACTAAACCCTAAATTGGGGAGAAATAAAGAAATTGGGAAAAACCCCTCTCTCACTCACATACCCTCTATGTAAAATAACCAATCCTCAACCAAGGCCAAGTTAGCTTGCCCCATGGCTTCTAAAATACTTCAATGTGATAAACTAACCCTTTTGCATCCTTGGATCAAGAATCAAACCAAAAGAAATCAAATTTTCTTCCCACATGTGATAATGGTCACATCTCACAAAAATATTTTCTTCACCTCTTCACCCCTCTGTATTTCTCAAATCTTGAACTAAGCAGGGTCAACTAAAGCCAGGTCATCCAAGACCATGTCAAGGTGAGTAACTTTGGTGTTGACCACCCTCCCTAAAGTTGACTAGGTTGACCAGAATAAGAGGGCAAAGAAGGAACCCGAGAGAGAGAAGAAGATCACCCCAAATTTTGAAAACTTGCAAATCAATTCCAAATTGAGTGCCACCACCACCAATACATCACAATATTTATATAAATGAGAATCACCAAAAAGATTTGCAAAATTTGAAAGAAAGTTTCTTGCGGGCATTTCGTCGAACAGGTGGCAGGCAGCCTCTAGACTAAGTGATACATGCTATTATCCAGCAGTTTTGACCCTAAACCACTTTGGCAAAGTGATCATCAGCCTCCCCTACACCCCCTGCCTCTAGCCCAGTACTTGCATGGCTGATTAAAGTGGAGGAGAAACCCTAAAACATGCTACACAATGCCATGCCGGCCACCTTTGGCACCCATCTCCCTGGCCACTCCCTCGTCGTTTCTCCATGTCCTTGAGCATCTATGATACATAAGGATCACGCCCGTACCACTGAATCGATCGCCATTGCACGGCCCTGCCCAGAACGCCCGTGTCCAAAACGCGCCAGGACGTGCCAGCCGGCGTGGTGATCACGCCCTGGACGCGCAAGGACGTCGTCCACTTGCACGCCACCGTCCTCGCCCTGCATCCCTAGCACCGCATCGAGCACCGCCTCTGCACCCTCTACGAGCTAGACGAACGCCCGTGCCTGCCCTGCACCGTCGCCGGCGCCCGAGACGAAATGATGCCGCGCGCCCAGTGATGGACATTGCACGCGCCCGAGCGATCCCATCCCCCTTTTGCCGCGCCAGCTACTCCTTGAGCATCTCCAGGACAAGGCCTACACGCTCCCGTCCTTTGCTTGCCCTTTCGCTCGCCGGAAACGCCACGCCATGGCCGCGCCCTTGCAGCACCCCACGGCACCCTCGCCGCTATAAATAGAGGCCCTCCCAACAAGCTCCTCTCACACCACTCGACTCCCCTCTCACCCCTGATCATCCTCACCACCTTAGTTCGTTCGATTGCCGCCGGAGGAGGAGCAATTTCAAGATCGGAGCCGCCGGGGGACGCAGCTCACCGTCGACGATTGGCGCCACCCCAAGCGCCGCCGCTGCTCCCAACCTCTTCCCCATCGACTACACCTTCACCGCGCATACTGCCTGAGTCCTGCATCGGCCTGGTAGGCTCCCCGACCTCCTACTGCCGCCGTGTCCTCGTCGGAATCCCGCCGGGGACGACGACGTTCCCACACCGTCGATCCTTCCTCTAATCCTACGGTCGAGATAGAACATACCGGTTCGGCGTTTAAATAGACACCGACAGGTGGCCCCCACCCTGTCAGCGCGGCCCGAGCGCGCCAGCCGCGTGTTGGGCTGCGAAGTGCTGCCGAATTTCGTTTCGGCCCATTTACTTTTCCCGCCCAGCCCAAAAATTCAAATCTGGTTTATTCTTTAATTCAAATTGCTCTGCTGAATGTTTAGTAAAACTTAAATAGTTTAAATTCTACCAAACCAAATCTAGCAAGTTTTATACCGTTGGAAAGCCCATAAAATTACCCATCCAATGCCACTGGCCCCATCTCCATTTTTGTTATAGATTTAATTTGACAAAAAAGACAAGACAGGGACTTTTACACATTTCCAACTTTATTTAAAAATCAACCAGAATAGATTTTGAAGTAATTCCAACTCTAATAAATCACAAATGGTGTCCTCTAATTGATTATGCAATAACATAGCCCTGTTGTTTGTATGATCATGGACTAGATCAAATAAAATGGCTATGTAGTCATTTCTAGAGCATTTTTAAGTGGAATTCAAACTCAACCCCAATATGAGAATTACCTCTCATTTAAATTTTGATCCTAAGTACTAATAACCAGGGGGAATGACTTAAGCTAATGAACCCTTGAGAATTATACTTAGAGATTTTAATTCATTTAAATGCTAAGTTTTTAAAACTATGTGAAGTGTAACACTTCTATTAAATTGAACTCACATGTAATAGATATGAAATGTTGACTTTGGGGTCAACCTATATTTCATACCCTATTATTATATGGAGAGATTAAATCTTACTATTAAGTAATGCAAAGAAATGGAATCCTTTAAAGACCTACATATCAAATCTAAGAAATAGGAATAATGAGAGGAAATTATTTTCTTTCTAATAAAGACCAATCCTATAATCCACCATGCCATGTTTGATTGATGATAGGACTAGTGTGTGAACTATTTTTGAGTGCCTCTAGTTTAGCATGTGAGCTTGGTTTAGTATTTATACCTCGTATTCGTATATAGACGCTAGTAACGAGGAATACCAAGAAGAGGAGGGCTACTCTCAGGAAGAAGAAGAGAACTTCGATAACTATCCAGCTCAAGGCAAGCTAACCGTTGCTAAACACAAGTGCTTAGCTCTACAAGAGCAAAGGCACCATCACACTTTACTTTTATGTATTACCTATCCCATGTTTTTACTTACAATTGCTTTTGCTTAATTATTTCAAAGTACCCTTTTTATTTATGATTCCTATGTCTAGAGTAGAACAAGAGTATCAAAGTTAGCCTAAGCAAATAAAGCTAGATAGCACCCCCTTCACATAGTGGCTAGTGCTAAGCAATTAAAAATTGACTACTCTAGATGGGAACATTTGTGAAATGGTTTGAAGTGAAAGATTTTGAAGGTGAATATGACCAAGAGAAGATGGTGATTTTTGACAAAATAGATGATTGAGTTTGAATGCGATACCTTTCCAATGATACAAGTACCCCCACAATACCTGATTATGGGTAGGGCTTAACTAGAAACTTGTGTATTTTAGTATGGGTTCCCTCTGAACAAACATCATAGGGGTTACGCTGCGGCTGCCTCCGTTACTTGTGGATTGATGTTGACATGAGGTGAAGATACGGCCCAAGCCCTGTGCAGTTCCCGGGTTGACTGCGGTTTCCACCGGGAGGCCAAGCTCATGGGGAGAGGTGCTCATACTAGCATATATAAGTGAAAGGTTTCGATTGATGATCCGCGTACTGTGTTACGATGATTCGAGGTTACCCTCGACAGATGTAATCAAAAGTTGTGGCACAAGAGTACAACCTCTGCAGAGTGTTAAACCTATTCGAATAGCCGTGTCCACGGTTACGGACGCTTGGAAAGGCCATACTATCTCCGTTATCATTAAAATGTTTTGGTTTTAGGAATGAATGGTGGTTTAAAAGGTGACGTTATGGTGATCCATAATCCCCACCCTCCGGTTGTTCCGCCAGATACAACTGCTACGGTAAGCGCATCCGTTGATGAACGAGAGGTGGAAACACTTTTGACTACTACGTCCCACTCCGGATCTTATGGTTAACACGGGTATTACGGCACAAGAATCACTGGCGATATTTGTTGTTTAATCCTAGATGGATATAAACCCTTGCAATGGAACCTCCACCATATCAACACAATCCATGGTTCCATTGCCCACCACATAGTCATATTCATAGTTATGAAAATAGTGGTTTTGGTTTTTATGCAATAGTGATAACCATAATACTTTACAAGTAATTTGATAGAAATACTCAAATGACATGAGCAAGTGATGAACTTGCCTGAACACTGCAAAGATTTGCAGTTGGAAGGTGTGGACTGACCCTTGTCCTCTGTCTCTGAAAAATAGCATCATTGTCCGATAAGGGCAATGGTTAAAGAAGCAATTATGCATGATTCCAGTTTTAGGGTTTGTTCCCCCCTTCCGATGTCGTTGTAATTTCATGTGAGAGGTTAATACTAAGAATAATTCAGGGATACTTTGTTTAGGATAAATACAACCTTGAAATATTGTCAAGGTGTTTTAAAGTCCAATTGCATTAATGGACTTATTTTCATTTTAGAAAATAATATATGTGGTTTAAATTCTTATTTAAATCATCAAAATAAGACTTATTCTTAATTGTCTTCAAAAATTCTGTTTGGTATTTTATTTAAATAGAGAATTTTATGCTGATCCATTTTCCTATTTTTAATTATTTTTTAGAGCTTTATCAATTTTCTATTGAATTTGAAAGTTTCAGATTTTTATCAAATTGTGAAAGGACATATATGCCCCTGGGCCCACCTGTCAGTGGAGCCCAGTGGGTTGGGCTAAACCAGCTCGGGTCCAACCGACCCGAGCGGTCGCTCGCTCACTCCCTCACCTCGCGCCGCTCGACCTAACCCTAATCCCCTCCTCTCTCACTGGCGACCTGCGTCGCCCGCACCGTCGCCGGCCGATTCCGGCGGTCTCCAGCCGCCATGGCTTACGCCATGGGGCGCAATCGAACCGCCAGACGACGGTGATTCATTCCCTCCACGTCGATTTGGAGCTGACGCCGTCCCTCACTCGTCATCGACCCTCACCGCCTTGCCTAGGGTTCGGGATCCGCTTGATCCCGTGGCTCCCCTAGCTCCGGGCGTGATGGTGCTGTGGCCGCCACGATGGGGTGGTGCTGTGGCGCCGCCATGGCCTGGCTTGGCCTGGCGCCGCCGCGCCCTGGTGTGTGCCGCCGTGGCCGCCATGGTGGTTGGCCTGCTCGACCCTGGTACGTCCTCCACCTCTTCTTTTCTCTTATGTCCTGTTCTTCTTCCTCTCTCAGTAGCTCTAGCCAAGGCTTTCCTCCTCATGGAGGGCCTGCCGTGCTGTTGCTGTTGCTCTGTTGCGCCTAGCTTGCTGTGTGGCGTGTGCTGCTGCTGCTTGTGCTACTGCCATCAATCCTAGCTACGGTGCTGCCCTATTCTGCCTATTAGCTGGGCTTAATTCTTGCTATCTTGATTGTGGACAGTTCTGTGCATGTTCCAGAGCCACATGCTTGTTGAATCTTGCATATCTGGCTTGGATCCTTCCATGTACCTCTGTTCTAGTTACTATTCTTGCTAGACATTCATGTGTATTCAATTTGGCTGCCCTGGCTTGATTACCATGTGTATTCCTTGCAATTTGCAAGTTCCAGGGCACTGGTATGTTGTCCCTTATGCCCAATTTCATGTGTATGCTTGATTGAGCATTACTGCTGGTTTAACTGCATGATTCAGTGATGAGCACCAAGTGCTTTACTTATTTATCTTGATCTAGTGGTTCATCCTGCCTTGGATGTGCTTCTGGATACAATCATTTAATTATCTATTTGGTTGTCTGTGAAACACTTGTTGATTATCTGTGGCCAATTAAATACCTGGTCCATGCTCTGTTGCTTAGTGATGCTCTAGCATGCCCTAGCATGCTATGACAAGCTCTGATGATCATGTGATCATCAACAGCTGATAATTGGTTTGCTTACCTGTGCCTGTGCATTGTTGTTATCTATTTATGTGTATGTGTGTGGCACAGATCAGTGCCGGTGCTTGCTCAAGCATCAGCTGATGCTTGCAGTGATCCTCTGGATCATTAGCATGTGTCTGTTTCATGATTTACTTGTTAATATCAATTATCTGTGTTGCCTTTATTGATGGGGTGGATAATTGATGTGAACTGTGATACAGTGATGATCATCACAATTGATTGGCTTAGGCTAGATGGATGCCCACAGTGGTTGGGAACCCTAGCCCTTCTTTGAACCCAATCAGGGTGATGATATTTGTATTTGGCTTGTTGGTTTGGATGTTCTAGGGTTTGAGGTGTCCCTGGCAGTATTCATATGCTGCCCTAGGGTAGCTCCCCTATTTGGTGGCTTTCTGTGATGGATAGATGCTCACTGGCTAGTCACTTAGTGAATTTCCAGTAGCCTTAATGTTGATAAACAGGATAGGCACATGTTGCATGTCAATCTGATGGTTTAGCTAGGCTAATAGGTGCTTTGTGAATCTGAATGGCTACAAGGAGTAAATCCATGCTGGATTTCTCTGGTTTTGACACTGTGTTGTCACAACCAGTGTTCCCTGGTTTATTTTCCTTTTAGCCTTGGTTGTACTTGCTGGCACCAATTGGTTTAGTAACCAAATGATGATACACCCAGGGTTTTCCTACCTTCTGTGCTCCTGTGATGCAAGCATGCTTAAGTATGAGTAAGGTATGATCTTGCTCAGGCTCTTGTGTGGTATACCTCACTCCAGCTCCTAGAATGTGCTGTTGGTGTAGAGGTTTGCCTCTGTGTTGATATTATGGTTGCTTTGCTTGCCCTGCTCCTCCTGGTGACTTTATGAACTTGATTTTAATTCAGTGGTGTGCTGGAATAGATTGAACAGTGAGGTTGTTCTATCTGTTCTAGCTGTTCTTGGTGTTCTTGGTGTTCTTGGTGGCTTACCAGTTCAATTCTGCCGATGGTTGAATCAAATGGCTAGGGTTTGGCTGGGAAAAGCTTTTATATGCTGCTGGCTTGCTCTTGCTGGTCGACAGCACCACCTGCAGCTTGTGGTGACTCACCCTGGTGTGTGTGTGTGTTACACATGCACATAGCCTGGTGAGCTGCCTGGTTGTGTGTGTGTGCAAGTGCTGTGCACTTGGGCTTGATTCTATCTGTGGCATGGCTCTGCTCGGCAGAGACTTGAGCATATCCACTTCATTTCATTTGTTTGCTAACCTGCCAAGTGGCTATGCCACTTGGCATAACACTTGTTTTTATTTGCTTTGTGTTTGTGTGCAGGAAAACAACCTGATGCTCCAAGGATCATGGAGATCATCAAGTACAAGGCTAGATGAAGACTAGCTTGTAGAGTTAGGATAGAACATTAATTTGTACTTTTCTTTTCTTTTCATTTTCTATTTTGTCCAATTCTTGTAATATGTTGTAATATTCATTTGTTCCAATTTTGAATATTGTAAGTGACAATGTATTATGTGTGTGATGATCAATAAATCCCAAGTTTTCCTTATTGAGCTTAATGTAATAGTTGTATTACTTGTATCATTGCTTAATGGTAATTGTTTGTGAAATTATCTCAAATTTGAATTATGTGATGATTATTTAATGTTTGAATTTGATATTCAAATTCAAATTTGGTTTGAATTCAATCAAACAACTTAACTTGTAATTCAATCATGCAACTTAAGTTTGTGATGCAAACTCTCCCCTCTCTTCTCAAAACCCTAGTTTAGTTGAAAAAGGAACAGGTTTGTCGCACTCTCGAAACCCTAACCCTGTAAGGTGTCGAGAGAGAAACTTGTTCCCCTTCGATGCAGTTTTTGTTTAAAAGCACGAAATTTCCCCGTAAATTACAATGCAATGCACATCCCTTTCTAAAATCTACCCCTCGATCGTCTCTAAACCTGGGATATTACAATTCTCCATTACTTCAACTTCCTGATTTCAATAAGACTTTTGAGTTTGAATGTGATGCTAGTTGAATTGGTTTGGGAGGTGTGTTATTACAAGAGGGCAACCTGTTGCATATTTTAGTGAGAAATTGAGTGGGCCTAGTCTGAACTATTCTACTTGTGATAAAGAATTATATGCACTGGTTCGGACATTAGAAACTTGGCAACATTATTTATGGCCTAAAGAATTTGTTATACATTCTGATCATGAATCTTTGAAGCATATTCGTAGTCAAACTAAGCTGAATCGCCGCCATGCAAAGTGGGTTGAATTTATTGAGTCTTTTCCTTATGTTATCAAACACAAAAGGGTAAAGATAATATTATTGTTGATGCTTTGTCGCGCCGTTATACTATGCTATATCAACTTGACTTCAAGATTTTTGGATTAGAAACTATAAAGGAACAATACTTGCATGATGATAATTTTAAAGATGTGTTGCTGAATTGTAGAGATGGTAGAACATGGAACAAATTCGTCATCAATGATGGATTTGTGTTCCGTGCTAACAAACTATGCATCCCAGATAGTTCCGTTTGTCTTTTGTTGTTGCAGGAGGCGCATGGAGGCGGCTTGATGGGACACTTTGGTGTGAAGAAGACGTAAGATGTACTTGCTGCACACTTCTTTTGGCCACGTATGCATCGAGATGTTGAGAGATTTGTGGCACGCTGCACTACATGTCAAAAAGCTAAGTTTCGACTTAATCCACATAGTTTATATATGTCTCTTTTCCTGTTCCTTGTGTACGTTGGGAGGATATTTCTATGGATTTCATTTTGGGTTTTCCTCGTACACAGAAGGGGGGATAGTATCTATGTTGTTGTGGATCGGTTATTTAAGATGGCACATTTTATTCTATGTCACAAGACTGATGATAGGATGCTACACATGTTGATGACCTGTTCTTTCGCGAAATTGTTCGTTTACATGGTGTGCCAAATACTATTGTTTCTGATCGTGATACTAAGTTTTTTAGCCACTTTTGGAGATGTTTATGGGCTAAGTTGGGGACTAAATTGCTGTTTAGTACTACATGCCATCCCCAAAATGATGGATAAACTGAAGTAGTAAATAGAACATTGTCTACTATGTTGCGGGTTGTTTTGAAGAAGAACTTAAAATTGTGGGAAGAAAGTTTACCTCATGTTGAATTTTCTTACAATCGTTCGATGCATTCTAACACTAAGATGTGCCCATTTGAGATTGTGTATGGTTTTGTTCCACGTGCACATATTGATTTATATGCCTTTACCATCTTCGGTGCAAAATAATTTGGATGCTACACAACGTGCTGAATTGATATTACAATTGCATGAGACTACTAAAGATAACATAGCACGCATGAATGCTAAGTATAAAATTGCTAGGGATAGAGGAAGAAAGCATGTTGTGTTTGATGTTGGTGATCTTGTTTGGTTGCATTTGCGCAAAGATCGTTTTCCTGAATTGCGCAAGTCTAAACTAATGTCACGCGCTGCTGGTCCTTTTAAGGTGTTAGAGAAAATAAATGATAATGCATATAAACTTGAGCTTCATGCAGAATCGGGTCCGGTTAGTCCTACATTTAACATTGTAGATTTGAAGCCTTACTTTGGTGAAGAAGAGGAGCTTTCATCGAGGACGACTTCAATTCAAGAAGGGGGCATGATAAGGACATCCCATCTATTGATACAACCGCTGTACCTACAGCCACACAAATACAAGGACCAATCACTCGAGCTCGTGTCAAACAACTTAACTATCAGGTACTTTTGTTTCTTGAAATTATTCCTCACATACATGAGAATATGATGCTGCATAAATCAGATATGTTTGTTACTCTTATAAATGATAGACCTAGCATGGATGAGGAGGACAAGCATTGGAACATGATCACACATGGAGGAGATGGCAGCAAGCATTAGAGGAATGAAGAGGACGCCGCAAGTGGAGATTTTAGAACTTTGAAGCCACCATAAAAAGAGGTGAAGACATGGACGAAATATAGAGTTTTCCACTTCATAATTTCGTCCATAGCATAATATGGTGTTGCGTCACCTTTGGTTTTGGGCCAGGTGAACGGATCGTAGCGAACAAGAGGGGGGGTGAATGGCGCTACGGCAATTTTTAGTCTTTTTCAAGTTTTTATGCAACGGAAGGTAAAGGTGTGACTTTTAGCAATGGGGGTGATCCTACAATGAAGCTAGAGCATGTGCAACAAGTAAAGGAATCAACAAGATAAACAAAGTGAGGAGCGAGACAACCGGGGGGGCGTGAGGCGAGTCGAGGTTTGTTTCCCGCAGTTCCCTCCACTAAAGGAGGTACGTCTGCGTTGAGGAGGTGCTAGTCTCACACAAGAGACTAGGCGGCCACACCACGAAGGAAGACCTCACCCTCTTCCTCGAGAGAGCTCCACGGAGGTGCTCTCCCTCTTCCACTAAGGCACCGGTCGAGGCGGTGATTCCTTCACAAGGTTGGGGCGAGCTCCACACACACAAGGATGCTCCCAACACCCTATGGAGCTAGTACATCACCAAGCTAGACTCCATAGCTGCACATCTCCAATGCTCCACCATAGGAACCCATCACCAATGCTCCACCATAGGAACTCTTCCAATGCTCCACCAAGAAACTCTCCAAGGCTCCACCAAGAAACTCTCCAAGGCTCCACCAAAGGAACTCCCCAATGATCCACCAAAGGAACTCTTCTCCAAGATCCACCAAAGGAACCCTACCACCAAGATCCACTAAGGAATAGCTAGTATTTGTGAAATCTCTCTTGGTAGAACTATAGATCGGGGTCTCCTCCACCTATCCTCAAAATTAGGGCAAGATTGGTTGGAGGGGGAAGGAGATCCACAAGGATTAAGCTCAGCAACAATGGAGGAGGGAGAAGGGGAAGAGATAAAATCGGGTGGGGAAGAAGGGGCCCTTAAATAGGCTCCTCCAAATCCAACCGTTATACCCAGTTTTGGCCTAAGCGGTACTACCGCTTTGGGGCAAGCGGTACTACCGCCCTGAGTTCGAAATCACCCCAGATCTGGTCAAAGGACGCAGAGCGGTACTACCGCCCGCGGTACCGCTCGTGGTACCGCAATAGGGTCCAGACCTTACTGGATCCAGAGCGGTACCAGGGCGGTACCTGATGTCTACTTCCCCCTCCTTTTCCTGTAGACAGTGTTGGGCCTCCAAGAGCAGAGGTTTGTAGAACAGCAGCAAGTTTTCCCTTAAGTGGATCACCCAAGGTTTATCGAACTCAGGGAGGAAGAGGTCAAAGATATCCCTCTCATGCAACCCTGCAACCACAAAGCAAGAAGTCTCTTGTGTCCCCAACACACCTAATAGGTGCACTAGTTCGGCGAAGAGATAGTGAAATACAGGTGGTATGAATAAGTATGAGCAGTAGCAACGGTGCCGTAAAATAGCTTGTGCGTGTAGTTGATGGGGGTAGTATTGCAGCCGGAGTAACGCAGAAAAACAGTCAACAAGCAGCGAGAACTCCGCAGTATTTAGGAACAAGGCCTAGGGATTAGACTTTCACTAGTGGACACTCTCAACATTGATCACATAACAGAACAGATAAATGCATACTCTACACTCTTGTTGGATGATGAACACATTGCGTAGGATTACACGAACCCTCAATGCCGGAGTTAACAAGCTCCACAATTAAATGTTCATATTTAAGTAACCTTATAGTGTAAGATAGATCAAAAGACTAAACCAAGTACTAACATAGCATGCACACTGTCACCTTCATGCATATGTAGGAGGAATAGATCACATCAATACTATCATAGCAATAGTTAACTTCGCAATCTACAAGAGATCATGATCATAGCATAAACCAAGTACTAACACGGATGCACACACTGTCACCATTACATCGTGCAGGAGGAATAGAACTACTTTAATAACATTGCTAGAGTAGCACATAAATAAATTGTGATACAAAACACATTGCAATCATAAAGAGATATAAATAAGCACTTCACTATGCCATTCAACAGTGAATAAGTATTCTGTGAAATATAGCCTAAGAGACCCACACGGTGCACACACTGTCACCTTTACACACGTGGGACAAGGAGTCTCCGGAGATCACATAAGTAAAACTCACTTGACTAGCATAATGACATCTAGATTACAAGCATCATCATATGAATCTCAATCATGTAAGGCAGCTCATGAGATTATTGTATTGAAGTACATAGGAGAGAGATGAACCACATAGCTACCGGTACAGTCCCGAGCCTCGATGGAGAACTACTCCCTCCTCATGGGAGCAGCAGCGGTGATGAAGATGGCGGTGGAGATGGCAGCGGTGTCGATGGAGAAGCCTTCCGGGGGCACTTCCCCGTTCCGGCAGCGTGCCAGAACAGAGACTCCTGTCCCCCAGATCTTGGCGTCGCGGTGGCGGCGGCTCTGGAAGGTTTTCTCTGGTTTCGTCGAACGTATCAGGGTTTTCGATCCAGGGGCTTTATATAGGCGAAGAGGCGGCGTCAGAAGGTCGAAGGGGCGACCACACCATATGGCGGCGCGGCCAGGGCCTGGGCCGCGCCGGCCTATGGTCTGGGGGCCCAGTGCCCCCCCCCCCTCTGGTCCTTCTCGTGTGTTCTGGATGCTTCCGGTGAAAATAGGAACCTGGGCGTTGATTTCGTCCGATTCCGAGAATATTTTGTTACTAGGATTTCTGAAACCAAAAATAGCAGAAAACAGGAACTGGCACTTCGGCATCTTGTTAATAGGTTAGTTCCAGAAAATGCACGAATATGACATAAAGTGTGCATAAAACATGTAGATAACATCAATAATGTGGCATGGAACATAAGAAATTATCGATACGTCGGAGACGTATCAGCATCCCCAAGCTTAGTTCTGCTCGTCCCGAGCAGGTAAAACGATAACACAGATAATTTCTGGAGTGACATGCCATCATAACCTTGATCATACTATTTGTAAAGCATATGTAGTGAATGCAGCGATCAAACAATGTATATGACATGAGTAAACAAGTGAATCATAAAGCAAAGACTTTTCATGAATAGCACTTCAAGACAAGCATCAATAAGTCTTGCATAAGAGTTAACTCATAAAGCAATAAATTCTTAGTAAAAGGTATTGAAACAACACAATGGAAGATTAAGTTTTAGCGGTTGCTTTCAACTTGTAACATGTATATCTTATGGATAGTTGTCAATGCAAAGCAATATAACAAGTGCAATAAGCAAGTATGTAAGAATCAATGCACAGTTCACACAAGTGTTTGCTTCTTGAGGTGGAGAGAAATAGGTGAACTGACTCAACAATGAAAGTAAAAGAATGGTCCTCCATAGAGGAAAAGCATCGATTGCTATATTTGTGCTAGAGCTTTGATTTTGAAAACGTGAAACAATTTTGTCAACGGTAGTAATAAAGCATATGTATCATGTAAATTATATCTTACAAGTTGCAAGCCTCATGCATAGAATACTAATAGTGCCCGCACCTTGTCCTAATTAGCTTGGAATACCGGATCATCACAATGCACATGTTTTAACCAAGTGTCACAAAGGGGTACCTCTATGCCGCCTGTACAAAGGTCTAAGGAGAAAGCTCGCATTGGATTTCTCGCTATTGATTATTCTCAACTTAGACATCCATACCGGGACAACATAGACAACAGATAATGGACTCCTCTTTTATGCATAAGCATGTAACAACAATTAATAATTTTCTCATATGAGATTGAGGATATATGTCCAGAACTGAAACTTCCACCATGGATCATGGCTTTAGTTAGCGGCCCAATGTTCTTCTCTAACAATATGCATGCTTAACCATAAGGTGGTAGATCTCTCTTACTTCAGACAAGACGAACATGCATAGCAACTCACATGAAATTCAACAAAGAGTAGTTGATGGCGTCCCCAGTGAACATGGTTATCGCACAACAAGCAACTTAATAAGAGATAAAGTGCATAAGTACATATTCAATACCACAATAGTTTTTAAGCTATTTGTCCCATGAGCTATATATTGCAAAGGCGAATGATGGAATTTTAAAGGTAGCACTCAAGCAATTTACTTTGGAATGGCGGAGAAATACCATGTAGTAGGTAGGTATGGTGGACACAAATGGCATAGTGGTTGGCTCAAGTATTTTGGATGCATGAGAGGTATTCCCTCTCGATACAAGGTTTAGGCTAGCAAGGCTTATTTGAAACAAACACAAGGATGAACCGGTGCAGCAAAACTCACATAAAAGACATATTGAAAACATTATAAGACTCTACACCGTCTTCCTTGTTGTTCAAACTCAATACTAGAAATTATCTAGACCTTAGAGAAACCAAATATGCAAACCAAATTTCAGCATGCTCTATGTATTTCTTCATTAATGGGTGCAAAGCATATGATGCAAGAGCTTAAACATGAGCACAACAATTGCCAAGTATCACATTACCCAAGACATTAATAGTAATTACTACATGTATCATTTTCCAATTCCAACCATATAACAATTTAACGAAGGAGAAACTTCGCCATGAATACTATGAGTAGAAACTAAGGACATACTTGTCCATATGCTACAGCGGAGCGTGTCTCTCTCCCACACAAGCATGATGTAATCCAATTTATTCAAACACAAACAAAAATAGAAACAAAAAAACAGACGCTCCAAGTAAAGCACATAAGATGTGACTGAATAAAAATATAGTTTCAAGAGAAGGAACCTGATAATTTGTCGATGAAGAAGGGGATGCCTTGGGCATCCCCAAGCTTAGACGCTTGAGTCTTCTTGATATATGCAGGGGTGAACCACCGGGGCATCCCCAAGCTTAGAGCTTTCACTCTTCTTGATCATAGTATATCATCCTCCTCTCTTGACCCTTGAAAACTTCCTTCACACCAAACTTCTCATAAACTTCATTAGAGGGGTTAGTACATAATCAAAAACTCACATGTTCAAAGGTGACACAATCATTCTTAACACTTCTGGACATTGTTCAAAGCTACTGGAAGGTAATGGAACAAAGAAATCCACCCAACACAGCGAAAGAAGCAATGCGAAATAAAAGGCAGAATCTGTCAAAACAGATTAGTCCGTAAAGACGAATTTTTAATAAATACTTCCGTTGCTCAGATCAGAAAACTCAAAACTAATGAAAGTTGCGTACATATCTGAGGAACACGCACGTAAATTGGCATATTTTTCTGATTTTTCTACAGAGAAAACAGCCCAGATTCGTGACAGATAGAAATCTGTTTCTGCGCAGAAATCCAAATCTAGTATCAACCTTCGATTAGAGGCTTCACTTGGCACAACAAAACACAAAACTAAGATAAGGAGAGGTTGCTACAGTAGTAAACAACTTCCAAGACACAAATATAAAACAAAGTACTGTAGCAAAATAACACATGGGTTATCTCCCAAGAAGTTCTTTTCTTTATAGCCATTAAGATGGGCTCAGCAGTTTTAATGATGCACTAGTAAGAAATAGTATTTGAAGCAAAAGAGAGCATCAAGAGGCAAATTCAAAACACATTTAAGTCTAACATGCTTCCTATGAAGAGGAATCTTGTAAATAAACAAGTTCATGAAGAGCAAAGTAACAAGCATAGGAAGATAAAACAAGTGTAGTTTCAAAAATTTCAGCACATAGAGAGGTGTTTGAGTAACATGAAAATTTCTACAACCATATTTTCCTCTCTCATAATAACTTTCAGTAGCATCATGAGCAAACTCAACAATATAACTATCACATAAAGCATTCTTATCATGAGTCTCATGCATAAAATTATTACTCTCCACATAAGCATAATCAATTTTATTAATAATAGTGGGAGCAAATTCAACAAAGTAGCTATCATTATTATTCTCATCAAGTGTAGGAGGCATAGTATAATCACAACAAAATTTACTCTCCATAGTAGGTGGCACCAAAAGACCACTATCATTATAATCATCATAAATAGGAGGCAAAGTATCATGAAAGAAAATTTTCTCCTCAATGCTTGGGGGACTAAAAAGTTCATGAAAACCAGCTTCCCCAAGCTTAGAACTTTCTATATCATTATCAACAATGGTGTTCAAAGCGTTCATACTAATATTACTACCAGCATGCAAATAAGATTCCATAGGTTTTTTAATTTTCGCATCAAACAATCCATGTTTTAAATCAGGAAATAGAATAAGAAGCTCATTCTTGTCCATTATGCCAAACTAGTGTAAATAAGAAACAAAAAGATGCAATTGCAGGATCTAAAGGAAATAGCTTTGAGTACTTACAACGGCGGAAAATAGCTTGGTAGCCGAGGTCCGGAGTGTGAGTACCTTTTACCTTTCCTCCCCGGCAACGGCGCCAAAAAATAGCTTGATGTCTACTTCCCCCTCCTTTTCCTGTAGACAGTGTTGGGCCTCCAAGAGCAGAGGTTTGTAGAACAGCAGCAAGTTTTCCCTTAAGTGGATCACCCAAGGTTTATCGAACTCAGGGAGGAAGAGGTCAAAGATATCCCTCTCATGCAACCCTGCAACCACAAAGCAAGAAGTCTCTTGTGTCCCCAACACACCTAATAGGTGCACTAGTTCGGCGAAGAGATAGTGAAATACAGGTGGTATGAATAAGTATGAGCAGTAGCAACGGTGCCAGAAAATAGCTTGCTGGCGTGTAGTTGATGGTGGTAGTATTGCAGCAGTAGTAACGCAGTAAAACAGTAAACAAGCAGCGATAACTCAGCAGTATTTAGGAACAAGGCCTAGGGATTAGACTTTCACTAGTGGACACTCTCAACATTGATCACATAACAGAACAGATAAATGCATACTCTACACTCTTGTTGGATGATGAACACATTGCGTAGGATTACACGAACCCTCAATGCCGGAGTTAACAAGCTCCACAATTAAATGTTCATATTTAAGTAACCTTATAGTGTAAGATAGATCAAAAGACTAAACCAAGTACTAACATAGCATGCACACTGTCACCTTCATGCATATGTAGGAGGAATAGATCACATCAATACTATCATAGCAATAGTTAACTTCGCAATCTACAAGAGATCATGATCATAGCATAAAACAAGTACTAACACGGATGCACACACTGTCACCATTACATCATGCAGGAGGAATAGAACTACTTTAATAACATTGCTAGAGTAGCACATAAATAAATTGTGATACAGAACACATTGCAATCATAAAGAGATATAAATAAGCACTTCACTATGCCATTCAATAGTGAATAAGTATTCTGTGAAATATAGCCTAAGAGACCCACACGGTGCACACACTGTCACCTTTACACACGTGGGACAAGGAGTCTCCGGAGATCACATAAGTAAAACTCACTTGACTAGCATAATGACATCTAGATTACAAGCATCATCATATGAATCTCAATCATGTAAGGCAGCTCATGAGATTATTGTATTGAAGTACATAGGAGAGAGATGAACCACATAGCTACCGGTACAGCCCCGAGCCTCGATGGAGAACTACTCCCTCCTCATGGGAGCAGCAGCGGTGATGAAGATGGCGGTGGAGATGGCAGCGGTGTCGATGGAGAAGCCTTCCGGGGGCACTTCCCCGTTCCGGCAGCGTGCCGGAACAGAGACTCCTGTCCCCCAGATCTTGGCGTCGCGGTGGCGGCGGCTCTGGAAGGTTTTCTCTGGTTTCGTCGAACGTATCAGGGTTTTCGATCCAGGGGCTTTATATAGGCGAAGAGGCGGCGTCAGAAGGTCGAAGGGGCGACCACACCATATGGCGGCGCGGCCAGGGCCTGGGCCACGCCGGCCTATGGTCTGGGGGCCCAGTGCCCCCCCCTCTGGTCCTTCTCGTGTGTTCTGGATGCTTCCGGTGAAAATAGGAACCTGGGCGTTGATTTCGTCCGATTCCGAGAATATTTCGTTACTAGGATTTCTGAAACCAAAAACAGCAGAAAACAGGAACTGGCACTTCGGCATCTTGTTAATAGGTTAGTTCCAGAAAATGCACGAATATGACATAAAGTGTGCATAAAACATGTAGATAACATCAATAATGTGGCATGGAACATAAGAAATTATCGATACGTCGGATACGTATCAGTACCGGAGCGGTACGACCGTAACTCGTTACGGTACCTCCAGCGGTACCTTGAGCGGTACTACCGCTCGTGAGCGGTACTACCGCCCCAGGTACTGCAGGGGTACCGCAACTTGTTCTGGGGGACGAATTCAGCGCAGAACTCAGAGCGGTATCGAGGGCGGTACCTATAGGGGTAGCGGTACTACCGCTATAGGTACCGGTAGTACCGGCCTGGCTAAAACTGGTTTTCTTCCCTTTTTCTCTCCAACTTTGTTACCTCGCTAAACGCACACAAAACCGGAAAACCTATCAACTACGCTCTTCTGATCTTGACGCGTCCGGCGAGGTCACCGTGTACTTGCAAATCTAACAATGATACTCAAGGCACACGGTGAGATTACTCAAGTGTTGTCATCAAACACACAAAACTTGGGGTATGAATTTTGCTCTTACAATCTCCCCCTTTTTGGTGTTTGATGACAACACAAGAGTTGACAATAACATATGATATTATGATGAGAACATTAGATTTGCAAAAACTAGACGGAGCTCCCCCTACACATGTGCATATCATGAATATGTATTTGAATACAAATACACATGTTATAGAGACATCACTCCCCCCTAGTTTTTACAAACCAAGCACATATGCAACATAGATAGATGACATGTTCAAGAGGCATATGCACAATATGGAGGCAACATGAGATCATATACGGAGATTTGGGTGAAGTCATCATACCATAGCCTTGAGAATACCCAAACTCACAATAGAATGCCTCCATGGGGTTGTTGATGTAGCCGAGAGACAAGATAAGCAACTAGAACCAAACGGCTACAAACAACAAAGGTCTCCATCCACCTAGGAACTTCTCCCCCTTTGGCATCGGAACACCAAAAAGGAGGGTGAGGAAACTAGAGAGATGGAGAAAAAGAACATACAACCAAGCGTGCAAAAATCATGAGAAAACAAGCTTGATAGAGGTTCTCAAAAACAAGAAGAAGAAAGCAAAGAAGAAAGACAAAACAAGGTCATGAAGAACCGAAAAACCCTCAAGGAGGGGGTGTTGGTGGCCGAAGCCACCGTGTAAGAGTATAGTAGTTGTGAGGTCGCGTAGATGTATCTAGGACTCACGGACTACAACTCAACATGAAGCTCATAAGTCACTTAATTGACAAATAGCAAATGTTTTGGATTTCTTTATGCATTATGGGGAGAGTGATAGCTCAATGGATTTAAACCGCACTCCCCCTATGTCCATGCGTGCCTTTCATCTAGATATGACGTTAAGATTGGTATGTGCGCACGACGGTCAAGCAAAGTTCGACGGATCAATGATATTTAGTTCATGCCTCAACTCAATAAAGCGCTTCTCATCCAAGGGCTTCGTGAAGATGTCCGCCAATTGCTCCTTGGTGCCAATATAGGATAGTACAATATCTCCGCGAGCAATGTGGTCCCGGATGAAGTGGTTCCGTATCTCGATGTGCTTCGTCTTGCCATGAAGAACCAGATTGTAGGCGATCTTGATTGCGCTCTCATTGTCGCACAAAAGAGGCACCTTGCTATACTCGAGTCCATAGTCCCGCAAGGTTTGCCTCATCCATAAGATTTGAGCACAACTACTTGCCGCGGCAATATACTCGGCTTCCGCGGTGGAGACGGAGACACAATTTTGCTTCTTCGAGGACCAACACACCAAAGATCTTCCAAGAAAGTGACATGCTCTGGAGGTAGACTTCCTATCAATCTTGTCGCCCGCCCAATCGGAGTCGGTGAAACCAACCAAAGCAAAGTCCGTGTCCCTTGGGTACCATAGTCCGAAGTGTGGGGTATCAACTAAATATCGAAAGATCCTCTTGACCGCCACAAGGTGGCTTTCCTTCGGACTTGCTTGAAACCGTGCACACATACCAACGCTCAACGTGATATCCGGGCGAGAGGCACAAAGGTAGAGAAGCGAACCTATCATCGAACGGTAGAGCTTGGTATCCACCGCCTTGCCGCCCTCGTCAAGAGTGAGTTGACACTTGAGTTGCATCGGAGTTCCGATCCCCTTGGCGTCCTTCATATCAAAGCGTTTGAGCATGTCTTGGAGGTACTTCGCTTGATTGATGAAGGTGCCTTGTCACATTTGCTTGATCTCGAACCCGATGAAGTACTTGAGTTCACCCATCATTGACATCTCAAACCTATTTGTCATCAACATAGCAAACTCATCGTTGAATTTTGTGTTAGTAGAGCCAAATATGATGTCATTTACATAGAGTTGGCATACGAAAAGCTCCCCATTGACCTTCTTAGTAAAAAGAGTGGGATCAATTTTCCCCACTTGGAAACCACGGTCTTCAAGCAACTCCTTGAGATGCTCATACCAAGCTCTAGGAGCTTGTTTGAGACCATATAGGGCCTTTTTGAGCTTGAAGACATGTTCCGGAAAATGGAGGTCCTCGAAACCCGGGGGTTGCTTCACATATACTTCCTCATGTAGAGGACCATTAAGAAAAGCACTCTTAACATCCATTTGTTGCAACTTAAAGCCATGATGTGAGGCAAAGGCCAAAAGGATACGGATGGACTCGAGCCTTGCAACGGGTGCAAAGGTTTCACCAAAGTCCACGCCTTCAACTTGAGAATAGCCTTGTGCCACCATTCTTGCTTTGTTGCGGATGACCGTGCCACTTTCATCTTGCTTGTTCTTGAAGATCCACTTGGTGCCGATAACATTGCGGTAATGATCGGGTCGCTTCATGAGAGTCCATACATCATTCCTCTTGAAGTTGTTGAGTTACTCTTGCATTGCATTCAACCAATCGGGATCTTTGAGAGCATCATCAACTTTGAGTGGTTCCACTCTAGAGACAAAGGCATGGTGCGCACAAAAGTTTGCAAGTTGCCTCCGAGTGGTGACATTTCTCTTTAGATCACCAATGATGTTTTGCAAGGAATGAGACTTGAGACGCAAGTGTCTTGTAGTAGGATCTTCACGGCGAGTGACGGCTTGAGGAGATGGTCTTGAGAGTCCTCTTGGCCTTCATCACGGTTTAGGTCCTCGCCTTGACCTCCATTGTTGTTGAAAGAGGCAACCTTGTCATGAGATCCGGACGGCTCGGGGGAATAGGGAGTATCATTGTCCATGAAGATTATCCCCGAACCACTCGGAGAAGAACTTGAAGCTTGACCTTGGTCACTTGATGTTGGGTGTTGAGGTAGACGAGCTTGCGGTGTATGTTGTTCTTGAGCTTGTTGAGGTGAACTTGGACTTGATTGTTGTTGTAGATGTCGAGGTTGATCTTGAGGTTGATGTAGAGGTTGGCTTGCATTTGTTAGATCAACGGAAGAAGCTTGGCATTGTGGTGTAGATGGCTCCACTTTGGTGGAACTTGGTCCTTCCCCGGTACTCATAGAAGGTAGCGTTTGAGGTAGGCGAATGCCCACACCCATCCTTCCTATGGTATCCGGGGGAATTGCATCTCCTTTCTCACAAGAAGCACTTTGCTCCTCCAAAGATCTATCATCCTCATCGAAAGTCACATCACAAGATTCTACAACACGTCCACTTGACTTGTTGAAGACTCTATAGGCGTGAGAATCCGTAGCATAGCCAACGAAAATTCCTTCTTGAGCTCTTGAATCAAACTTGGATAGGCGCGTGTCCTTGACAAGTATGTAGCATTTGCATCCGAAGACCTTGAAGTATGACACATTAGGCTTGTTGCCGGTGAGGATCTCATACGGTGTCTTCTCAAGACCTTTGCGGAAGTAGAGGCGATTAGTAGCATGGCAAGCGGTAGAGATAGCTTCCGCCCAAAAATTGTAGTTGGACTTGTATTCCATCATCATGGTTCGAGCGGCTTCGATCAAGGTTCGATTCTTCCTTTCGGCGACCCCATTTTGTTGGGGAGTATATGGCGTGGAGTATTGGTGTTCGATTCCTTCCTCGCCGAGGAATTCATCCAATGTGTAGTTCTTGAACTCCGTTCCATTGTCGCTCCTTATTGCGAGAATCTTGTTGTCGTACTTGCGTTGAACTTGGTTGGCAAACTCCATCATGGTCCGTTGAGTCTCACTCTTGTACTTGAAGAAGAATACCCAACAATAGCGTGAATAGTCATCAACGATGATGAGGCAATACTTCTTTCCTCCAAGACTTTCATGAGACGGTGGGCCAAAGAGATCAACATGTAGGAGCTCCAAGCATCTTGTGGTAGAGATGATAGTCTTGGCCTTGTGAGGAGCTCCATGCATCTTTCCTTGTACGCAAGCCCTACAAACACGATCCTTGCAAAAGGAGACATCTTCTTTTAGTCCGAGAATGTGGCCACCCTTGTGGAGACTTTGCAAAGTCCTCATGTTGACATGGGCTAGTCGGCGATGCCGTAACCAACCCTTGTCACCTTTGGCGAATAAGCAAAGAGCGGAAGATGTTGTCTTTCCGGAGAAGTCGACAACATACAAATTGTTCTCTACATATCCAACAAAAGCTACATTGAGTGTCTTGCTCCACAAGAGGACCACCATATGTTCATCAAAGAATGTGCATAGTCCCATACGAGCAATTTGATGAACGGAGAGTAAGTTGTAACCAAGGGTCTCGACAAGGAGGACATTCACAAGTGAGATGTCGGGTGTTACCACCACCTTGCCAAGACCCAATACCTTTGAGCACGTGTTGTCGCCATATGAAACGGTAGAGAGTGAAGGCATGAGGTCGACAACAATATCCTTGCTTCCGGTCATATGACTTGTGGCTCCACTATCAACCACCCATTTAGCGCCACCGGAAGCATAGTCCTACAAGGAATCAAGTCTTGGATTTAGGTACCTATTTTTCAATGGGTCCTAGCATGTTAGTAACAAGGGGTTTGGGAACCCAAATAGTCCAATCAACATTGTCCTTTGGAGGACCAATAAAGCGAGCACGAATATGTCCATAGTAATCAACAAAAAGAACATGAGAAGGGTTGTTAGAGCCGGCGAAACCCGTCGAGGCGGAGTTGGACACTCCATCCCTTCTTGAGCTAGCATTGCTCCCTTCACGGTTGGTCTCCATGTTCTTCTTGTCCATCTTCTTCTTGGTCCTCCTCTTCCTCTTTCTCTTTGGCTTGGTAGCCACTCCTCCTTCATTGCAAGAGCCCTCTTTGGCTCCATCTTTGGCTTCAATGATTCCTTCCAAGTACTTGGCTTGAACTTGGAGTCTCTCCACCTTGGCCTTCAAGCGATTGACTTCATCTTCATGCTCCGGGTGTGGATGGAAAATATCAAACACTTGGACCTCCTTTGACTTGTTCACCCGGAAGTGTTCCATCAAAGCTTCTTCTTGGAGAGCGTTCAACTTCATGAGCAAGTGCTTGTCATTTTTCATCTTGGCAATGTCGCTTTCATGAGTGCAACATGCACGGTCCTTGCTCAAGGGAAAGTACTCCTTCAATGTTTCTTCTTGCATGAAGTTGATCTCCATGAGCTTGGCTTCCCTTCTCTTCAAGGTGGCAATTTGCTCCTCATGATCACAACATGTATCCTTCTCCTTGCTCATACGGAGACACTCCTCCAACGACTCTTCTTGCTTGCTACTCAAACTCAATAGCTTGGCCTTGGTGATCTCAAGAGCGGCAATTTCTTCTTCATGGTTGCAACATGAGGTCTTCTCCTTGAACAAGCGATAGTACTCATCCAAGGCTTCTTCTTGAAGAGCATTGACTTCCAAGAGGAGGGCATTGTGCCTCCTCAAGGAAGTAACTTGATCCACAAGCTCATCATGGGAAGAATTGGGGTCTTCATCGTCTTTTGCTTTGTTGGCTTCCTCGAGCAAGAGCATATTTTTCTTGAGGTCACCAACCAACTCAAGAGTATGGTCTCGATCCTTGGTGAGGGGTGAAACAATAGCTTCATTCTTGTCTTCAAGCACAATGACACTAGCTTCAAGAGACATGCAAAGATTCCTTTCATCATCAAGTTCCTCCTTGAGATTGGCAAGCTCATAGGCCGTTTCCCTTTCCAACTTCTCCCTCTTCTCGATAAGATCTTGTGCCGCACCAAGTTGGGCTAAGAGAGCCCCAACATGAATCTTGGTGTCCCCCTTCATGTTAGTGAGAAAAGAATCCAAGGAATCCAAATCCATAATCTCACGTTTAACGGTGAGACTAGTGGCATCATCAATATATGAGGCATTAGTAGAGGATGATGGTTTGGAAGGGGATTTTACCTCCGTGGATACCTTTGCCATGAGACACCGTGCATTGTTGGTGACGAGGTTCTCATTTGGAGAGTCGGAGAGGGAGGTAGAGGGAGTGGAAATGGCGATGGCGGCCACTGATGTCTACGGGAGCTTCTATTCTTGTAGACACTATTGGGCCTCCAAGAGCAGAGGTTTGTAGAACAGCAGCAAGTTTCCCTTAAGTGGATCACCCAAGGTTTATCGATCTCAGGGAGGAAGAGGTCAAAGATATCCCTCTCATGCAACCCTGCAACCACAAAGCAAGAAGTCTCTTGTGTCCCCAACACACCTAATAGGTGCACTAGTTCGGCGAAGAGATAGTGAAATACAGGTGGTATGAATAAGTATGAGCAGTAGCAACGACACCAGAAAAGTGCTTTGCCCAGGACTGGCATGTGGTTGATGGTGGTAATATTGCAGGCAGTACAGATACAGTAAAACAGTAAACAAGCAGCGATAGCAGTATTTAGGAACAAGGCCTAGAGATTATACTTTCACTAGTGGACACTCTCAACATTGATCACATAACAGAATAAATAGATAGATGCTAGACTCTACACCCTCTTGTTGGATGATGAACACCACTAACTGTGTAGGATTACACGAACCCTCAATGCCGGAGTTAACAAGCTCCACAATATTCGATGTTCATGTTTAAATAACCTTAGAGTGCATGACAGATCAACATAACCAAACCAAGTACTAACATAGCATGCACACTGTCACCTTCACGCTACGAAAGGAGGCATAGATCACATCAATACTATCATAGCAATAGTTAACTTCATAATCTACAAGAGATCACAATCATAAACTACGCCAAGTACTACATGATGCACACACTGTCCACATTACATCATGCAGGAGGAATAGAGTACTTTAATAACATCACTAGAGTAGCACATAGATGAATAGTGATACAAAACTCATATGAATCTCAATCATGTAAGGCAGCTCATGAGATCATTGTATTGAAGTACATAGGAGAGAGATTAACCACATAGCTACCGGTACAGCCCCGAGCCTCGATGGAGAACTACTCCCTCCTCATGGGAGATAGCAGCGTTGATGAAGATGGCGGTGGAGATGGCAGCGGTGTCAATGGAGAAGCCTTCCGGGGGCACTTCCCCGTCCCGGCGGCGTGCCGGAACAGAGACTCCTGTCCCCCAGATCTTGGCTTCGCGATGGCGGCGGCTCTGGAAGGTTTCTCGTACCGTGGCTTTTCTGTATCGAAGTTTTAGGTCGAGGACCCTTAAATAGGCGAAGAGGCGGAGTCGGAGGGGCGACGAGGCGGTGAGGGGGTATGGCGGCGCGGCCAGGGCTTGGGCCGTGCCAGCCACCCTCCTGGGGCCCCTGTGGCCCAACTCTGGTCCTTCCCGGGTGTTCTGGAAGCTTCGTGTATTTCTAAGATGCTGGGCGTTGATTTCATCCGATTCCGAGAATATTTCCTTACTAGGATTTCTGAAACCAAAAACAGCAGAAAACAGGAACTGGCCCTTCGGCATCTCGTCAATAGGTTAGTTCCAGAAAATGCACAAATATGACATAAAGTGTGCATAAAACATGTAGGGATATCATCAATAATGTGGCATGGAACATAAGAAATTATCGATATGTCGGAGACGTATCAGCATCCCCAAGCTTAGTTTCTGCTCGTCCCGAGCAGGTAAACGATAACAAAGATAATTTCTGGAGTGACATGCCATCATAACCTTGATCATACTATTGTAGGCACATGTAATGAATGCAGCGATCAAAACAATGGTAAATGACATGAGTAAACAAATGAATCATATAGCAAAGACTTTTCATGAATAGTACTTCAAGACAAGCATCAATAAGTCTTGCATAAGAGTTAACTCATAAAGCAATAAATTCATAGTAGAGGTATTGAAGCAACACAAAGGAAGATTAAGTTTCAGCGGTTGCTTTCAACTTGTAACATGCATATCTCATGGATAGTTGTCAATGCAAAGCAATATAACAAGTACAATATGCAAGTATGTAAGAATCAATGCACAGTTCACACAAGTGTTTGTTTCTTGAGATGGAGAGAAATAGGTGAACTGACTCAACAATAAAAGTAAAAGAATGGTCCTTCAAAGAGGAAAGCATCGATTGCTATATTTGTGCTAGAGCTTTGGTTTTGAAAACATATAGAGAGCATAAAAATAAAGTTTTGAGAGGTGTATGTTGTTGTCAACAAATGGTAATGGGCACTCTAACCCCCTTGCCAGACAAACCTTCAAAGAGCGGCTCCCATGAATTATTTTTATTTTTGGGTGGCACTCCTTCCAACCTTTCTTTCACAAACCATGGCTAACCGAATCCTCGGGTGCCTGCCAACAATCTCATACCATGAAGGAGTGCCTTTTTATTTTAGTTTTATTATGATGACACTCCTCCCCACCTTTGCTTTCTCAAGCCATGGCTAACCGAATCCTTCGGGTGCCGTCCAACAATCACATACCATGGAGGAGTGTCTATTTTTATTAATTAATTTGGGACTGGGAATCCCATTGCCAGCTCTTTTTGTAAATTTATTGGATAAGCGGATGAAGCCACTAGTCCATTGGTGAAAGTTGCCCAACAAGATTGAAAGATAAATACCACATACTTCCTCATGAGCTATAAAACATTGACACAAATCAGAGGTGATAAATTTTGAATTGTTTAAAGGTAGCACTCAAGCTATTTACTTTGGAATGGCGGAGAAATACCATGTAGTAGGTAGGTATGGTGGACACAAATGGCATAGTGGTTGGCTCAAGGATTTGGATGCATGAGAAGTATTCCCTCTCGATACGAGGCTTAGGCTAGCAAGGCTATTTGAAACAAACACAAGGATGAACCGATGCAGCAAAACTTACATAAAAGACATATTGTAAACATTATAAGACTCTACACCGTCTTCCTTGTTGTTCAAACTCAATACTAGAAATTATCTAGACCTTAGAGAGACCAAATATGCAAACCAAATTTTAGCATGCTCTATGTATTTCTTCATTAATTGGTGCAAAGTATATGATGCAAGAGCTTAAACATGAGCACAACAATTGCCAAGTATCACATTGTTCAAGACATTCTACCAATTACTACATGTAGCATTTTCCGTTTCCAACCATATAACAATTAACGAAGCAGTTTCAACCTTCGCCATGAAAATTAAAAGCTAAGAACACATGTGTTCATATGAACCAGCGGAGCGTGTCTCTCTCCCACACAAGCATTTATTCAAACAAAAACAAAAACAAGAAACATACAGATGCTCCAAGTAAAGTATATAAGATGTGACCGAATAAAAATATAGTTTCAAGAGAAGGAACCTGATAATTTGTCGATAAAGAAGGGGATGCCTTGCGCATCCCCAAGCTTAGATGCTTGAGTCTTCTTGAAATATCCAGGGATGAACCACCGGGGCATCCCCAAGCTTAGACTTTTCACTCTTCTCGATCACATTGTATCATCCTCCTCTCTTGACCCTTGAAAACTTCCTCCACACCAAACTCGAAACAAACTCATTAGAGGGTTAGTGCATAATCAAAAACTCACATGTTCAGGGGTGACACAATCATTATTAACACTTCTGAACATTGCTCAAAGCTACTGGAAGTCAATGGAACAAAGAAATCCATCCCACATAGCAAAAGAGGCAATGCGAAATAAAAGGCAGAATCTGTCAAAACTGAACAGTCCGTAAAGACGAATTTTATTGGGGCACCAGACTTGCTCAAATGAAAATGCTCAAATTGAATGAAAGTTGCGTACATATCTGAGGATCACTCACGTAAATTGGCATAATTTTCTGAGTTACCTACAGAGAATTTTGCCCAGATTCGTGACAGCAAAGAAATCTGTTTCTGCGCAGTAATCCAAATCTAGTATGAACCTTACTATCAACGACTTTACTTGGCACAATGATACATCTCCGACGTATCGATAATTTCTTATGTTCCATGCCACATTATTGATGATATCTACATGTTTTATGCACACTTTATGTCATAGTCGTGCATTTTCTGGAACTAACCTATTAACAAGATGCCGAAGTGCCAGTTGTTGTTTTCTGCTGTTTTTGGTTTCAGAAATCCTAGTAAGGAAATATTCTCGGAATTGGACGAAATCAATGCCCAGGGTCCTATTTTGCCATGAAGCTTCCAGAAGACCGAAGAGTCAAAGAAGTGGGGCCACGAGGTGGCCAAACCACAGGGCGGCGCGGCCCAAGCCCTGGCCGCGCCGACCTGTAGTGTGGGCCCCTCGTGACGCCCCTTGACCTGCCCTTCCGCCTACAAATAGCCTTCGTCGCGAAACCCCCAGTACCGAGAGCCACGATACGGAAAACCTTCCAGAGACGCCGCCGCCGCCAATCCCATCTCGGGGGATTCAGGAGATCGCCTCCAGCACCCTGCCGGAGAGGGGAATCATCTCCCGGAGGACTCTACGCCGCCATGGTCGCCTCCGGAGTGATGTGTGAGTAGTCTACCCCTGGACTATGGGTCCATAGCAGTAGCTATATGGTTGTCTTCTCCCCATTGTGCTTAATTGTCGGGTCTTGTGAGCTGCCGAACATGATCAAGATCATCTATCTGTAATTCTATATGTTGTGTTTGTTGGGATCCGATGAATAGAGAATACTTGTTATGTTGATTATCAAAGTTATGTCTATGTGTTGTTTATGATCTTGCATGCTCTCCGTTACTAGTAGATGCTCTGGCCAAGGAGATGCTTGTAACTCCAAGAGGGAGTATTTATGCTCGATAGTGGGTTCATGTCTGTGTGAATCTGGGGAAGTGACAGAAATCTCTAAGATTATGGATGTGCTGTTGCCACTAGGGATAAAACATTGGTGCTATGTTCGAGGATGTAGTTACTGATTACATTACGCGCAATACTTAATGCAATTGTCTGTTGTTAGCAACTTAATACTGGAGGGGGTTCGGATGATAACCTGAAGGTGGACTTTTTAGGCATAGATGCATGCTGGATAGCGGTCTATGTACTTTGTCGTAATGCCCAATTAAATCTCACTATACTCATCATAATATGTATGTGCATGGTCATGCCCTCTTTATTTGTCAATTGCCCAACTGTAATTTGTTCACCCAACATGCTGTTTATCTTATGGGAGAGACACCTCTAGTGAACTGTGGACCCCGGTCCAATTCTCTTTACTGAAATACAATCTACTGCAATACTGTTCTACTGTTTTCTACAAACAATCATCATCCACACTATACATCTAATCCTTTGTTACAGCAAGCCGGTGAGATTGACAACCTCGCTGTTTCGTTGGGGCAAAATACTTGGTTTGTGTTGTGCAGGTTCCACGTTGGCGCCGGAATCCCTGGTGTTGCGCCGCACTACATCTCGCCGCCATCAACCTTCAACGTGCTTCTTGGCTCCTACTGGTTCGATAAACCTTGGTTTCATACTGAGGGAAAACTTGCCGCTGTACGCATCACACCTTCCTCTTGGGGTTCCCAACGGACGCGTGTTGTACGCGTATCAAGCACTTTTTCTGGCGCCGTTGCCGGGGAGATCAAGACACGCTGCAAGGGGAGTCTCCACATCCCAATCTCTTTACTTTGTTTTTGTTTTGCTTAGTTTTATTTACTACTTTGTTTGCTGCACTATAACAAAATACAAAAAAAATTAGTTGCTAGTTTTACTTTATTTGCTATCTTGTTTGCCATATTAAAAACACAAAAAAAATTAGTTACTTGCATTTACTTTATCTAGTTTGCTTTATTTACTGTTGCTAAAATGGGTACTCCTGAAAATACTAAATTGTGTGACTTCACAACCACAATTAATAATGATTTCTTATGCACACCTATTGCTCCACCTGCTATTACAGCAGAATTCTTTGAAATTAAACCTGCTTTACTGAATCTTGTTATGCGAGAGCAATTTTCTGGTGTTAGTTCTGATGATGCTGCTGCCCATCTCAATAATTTTGTTGAATTGTGTGAAATGCAAAAATATAAAGATGTAGATGGTGACATTATAAAATTAAAATTGTTCCCTTTCTCACTAAGAGGAAGAGCTAAAGATTGGTTGCTATCTCTGGCTAAGAATAGTATTGATTCATGGACTAAATGCAAGGATGCTTTTATTGGTAGATATTATCCCCCTGCTAAAATTATATCTTTGAGGAGTAGCATAATGAATTTTAAACAATTGGATACTGAGCATGTTGCACAAGCATGGGAAAGAATGAAATCTTTGGTTAAAAATTGCCCAACCCATGGACTGACTACTTGATGATCATCCAAACCTTTTATGCAGGACTGAATTTTTCTTCGCGGAACCTATTGGATTCAGCTACTGGAGGTACCTTTATGTCCATCACTCTTGGTGAAGCAACAAAGCTTCTTGGTAATATGATCATCAATTACTCTGAATGGCACACGGAAAGAGCTCCACAAGGTAAGAAGGTAAATTCTGTCGAAGAAACCTCTTCCTTGAGTGATAAGATTGATGCTATTATGTCTATGCTTGTGAATGATAGGACTAATATTGATCCTAATAATGTTCCGTTAGCTTCATTGGTTGCACAAGAAGAACACGTTGATGTAAACTTCATTAAAAATAATAATTTCAACAACAATGCTTACCGGAACAATTCTAGTAACAACTATAGGCCATATCCTTATAATAATGGCAACGGCTATGGTAATTCTTATGGGAATTCTTACAACAATAATAGGAACACACCCCCTGAACTTGAAGCCATGCTTAAAGAATTTATTAGTACACAAACTGCTTTTAACAAATCTGTTGAAGAAAAGCTTGGGAAATTGATATACTTGCTTCTAAAGTCGGTAGTCTTGCTGCTGATGTTGATCTTTTGAAATCGAAAGTTATGCCTAATGAAAATCATCATAATAAAATTGTTACTACAGCAAATGCCATCCAAGTTAGAATTAATGAGAATATAAGATTGATGGCCGAATTGCGTGCTAGGTGGGAAAGAGAAGAAAATGAAAAAGAAGATAATATAGCTAAAGTTTGGACTATTACCACCACTAGTAATGCTAATGCTACACATGTTGCTGCACCTCCTACTAATAATAATAAAAGAATTGGTGTTAGCAATGTTTCCACTTCTAATGTCAAGCGCGAGAAACTGCCTGAAACTGCTAAAATCATTAAATCGCCTGTGATAAAACTGCTGAAATTTTTTCCAACATTGGGGATGATGATCCCATTGCTTTAGATTATAATGGTTTGAATTTTGATGATTGCCACATCTCTGAAGTTATAAAGTTCTTACAAAAACTTGCTAAAACTCCTAATGCTAGTGCTATAAATTTGGCTTTCACGAAACATATTACAAATGCTCTCATAAAAGCTAGAGAAGAGAAACTAGAGCGCGAAGCCTCTATTCCTAGAAAGCTAGAGGATGGTTGGGAACCCATCATTAAGATGAATGTTAAAGATTTTGATTGTAATGCTTTATGTGATCTTGGTGCAAGTATTTCCGTTATGCCTAAGAAAATCTATAATATGCCTGACTTGCCACCGCTGAAAAATTGCTATTTGGATGTTAATCTTGCTGATCATTCTACAAAGAAACCTTTGGGGAAAGTTGATAATGTTCGCATTACCGTTAACAATAACCTTGTCCCCATTGATTTTGTTGTCTTGGATATTGAATGCAATGCATCTTGTCCCATTATATTGGGAAGACCTTTTCTTCGAACTGTTGGTGCTATCATTGATATGAAGGAAGGTAATATAAAATATCAATTTCCTCTCAAGAAAGGTATGGAACACTTCCCTAGAAAGAGAATGAAGTTACCTTTTGATTCTATTATTAGAACAAATTATGATGTTGACACTTCGTCTCTTGATAACACTTGATATACACTTTCTGCGCCTAGCTGAAAGGCGTTAAAGAAAAGCGCTTATGGGAGACAACCCATGTTTTTACTACAGTACTTTGTTTTTATTTTGTGTCTTGGAAGTTGTTTACTACTGTAGCAACCTCTCCTTATCTTAGTTTAGTGTTTTGTTGTGCCAAGTAAAGTCGTTGATAGTAAAGTTCATACTAGATTTGGATTACTGCGCAAAAACAGATGTCTTTGCTGTCACGAATCTGGGCAAAATTCTCTGTAGGTAACTCCGAAAATTATGCCAATTTACGTGAGTGATCCTCAGATATGTACGCAACTTTCATTCAATTTGAGAATTTTCATTTGAGCAAGTCTAGTGCCTCAATAAAATTCGTCAATACGAACTGTTCTGTTTTGACAGATTCTGCCTTTTATTTCGCATTGCCAGTTTTGCTATGTTCGATGGATATTTCGATTCCATTGACTTTCAGTAGCTTTGTGCAATGTCCAGAAGTGTTAAGAATGATTATGTCACCTCTGAACATGTGTATTTTGATTGTGCACTAACCCTCTAATGAGTTGTTCTAAGTTTGGTGTGGAGGAAGTTTTCAAGGATCAAGAGAGGGAGATGATACAACATGGTCAAGGAGTGTGAAAGCTCTAAGCTTGGGGATGCCCCGGTGGTTCACCCCTGCACATATCAAGAAGACTCAAGTGTCTAAGCTTGGGGATGCCCAAGGCATCCCCTTCTTCATCGACAACATTATCAGGTTCCTCCCCTGAAACTATATTTTTATTCCATCACATCTTATGTGCTTTTCTTGGAGCGTCGGTTTGTTTTTGTTTTTTTTTTGTTTGAATAAAATGGATCCTAGCATTCACTTTGTGGGAGAGAGACACGCTCCGCTGTAGCATATGGACAAGTATGTCCTTAGGCTTTACTCATAATATTCATGGCGAAGTTTCTTCTTCGTTAAATTGTTATATGGTTGGAATTGGAAAATGATACATGTAGTAATTGCTAAAATGTCTTGGATAATGTGATACTTGGCAATTGTTGTGCTCATGATTAAGCTCTTTGTTGCGGTCAAAACCCACCGGCGAGCAGCGACGGGCAACACAGTAGAGCCGGGAACAACTTAGGGCTGCGGCTGGCCCTGGTCCCTCCGAGCGACGGCCCGCAAAGCCTCTGGTACACACGTCCGATGCTGGTGCAAGGGCGTGCCACCTGACCTATACCTGGTCAGGAAGGTGATGGAGATGCCTCGCTTAGTTTCCTGCATGGCATACACGTAAACATTAAATACGAGCCTCGATCGGCTCTCAGGTTATCCTGTGAATCGGCTCAAAGAGCCGATCCACCCATGATTCGTACGAGGTGCACGAATATATGGTGGTCCTGCTTGATCAAGATAAAGCTAAAGCGATCTACGACGATTTAGGGTTTTCACCGCATAATCGGATCATCCTACTCACGATTGGGCCTCGCGGCCACGCACGGTGATCGTAAGCCGATCCTAGACAAGGCCTAAAAACCAACACGAGGTTGATCCCCGGAACATCCTGTCTAGGACTAGCAAACGACACCCTACGTGCCGCTGGATCCTCCAACCCTTTGTAAGGCCTAACTATTGCAGATATTAAACTAATCCTTGAAGAACAAGGAGCAACCGTAACGGATCGGATCTACTAAATGATGATCAAGCGGGGTGCCGCCCCTACACCTAAGATAGGTGTAAGGGCGGCTAGATACGCAAGGGTTGCACTACGATAGCATATGATATTAAGAGCAATGCTAACCCTAACATATCTAAGATAACTACGTTGCTCACCATCAAAAAGGCTTCAGTACGAGCAACGCATGAACAACGAAAATAAGCTTGTGCTGCCTAGATCGCAAGATGCGATCTAGGCAGCATGATGCTTACCGGTAGAAACCCTCGAGACGAAGGAGTTGGCGATGCGCTGAGATTGATTTGTGGTTGAACGTTGGTTGTTGTTTATTCCATAAACCCTAGATACATATTTATAGTCCAGGGGACTTTCTAACGTGGGAATAATCCCAACCGTGCACGAGGCAAACTCTAACTAATCGACACGTAATCTACTATGTTACAGATACAAGGGCAAACTAGCCCAAACTTTGCATAACAGGCCGATTCACGTAATTCTTCCATGTACATTCTTTAAATCCATCTTGATCGCGGCCCACCTCTGACTCGGTCAAATTCTGGTGATAACACATGCCCCCCTGGTTTTGGAATTGATAATTCCAAAATCACTCTGCTCTTTCTTCGTTGGGTCATGTCGTGGCAGAACCGTCGCAGTATCTTTCATCATGATGCCTTGCCTTCTCAACTTCTCCGCGTGACCTGGCAGTTTTTTTTTCTTTTAGGCACCACTTCCTCGGAAACTGCTGTGGCATTGAATTTCCACTATATCCCCTTTTATTTAACCGCTCCGAACAGTTTACTTCCGCATCCCCTTCGCATTAGCACTTCAAAAGCCCTCCTGCGCCACCATGTCTTCTTCCTCCTCTGTCTCATCGGATCTTTCCACCCAGTCCTCCTCTTCCCGCGAGCCGACGCCGGAGCCGAACCAGGAGGAGGCCCACGCGGTGAACACCCGCCGCGCCATCGAAGCCGGGGAGGAGTCCAGCCACGACTTCTCCGTCTGGTTTGAGGACGACAAGTCCTTGACCGACGGGGAAAGCGACCTCCGCTTCCTCGCCGATGGGGAAATGGAGGAGGAGAGCGATGACGATCGCTTCTCCTGCGACTTCACCTCTCCCGAGGAGGAGGAGGAGGAGAAGGAAGAGGAGGAGGAGGAGGACGACACCTCCTCCGACGAGCCGCCGGCCAAACGGTTCTGCCCCTGGCCGGGGAACCTCAGCGACTTCGACAGCGACGACGACGACGCTGACGAGGAGGACGAGGACAATGAGGGCCCGGTCGGCGGCCACTGGAGCAGCGACGACGAGCCCGCCGGGAGTAGCGCCGACAGCGGCAACGATGGCGACGACGAGGGCAGCGACGGCCCGTAGATAGGACCTTTAGTATAGGACCAGTAGTAGTAGATGGGGCAATGTATCCCCTAGTACTTCCTTTTGAGAGCAATCAGCTCTTTATGTAAGAAATCTTGCTTATCAATGAAGAACTTCTCCCAATTTGATTTTGCCGATTTCCTTTGAGCTTAATTTAGCCGATTTCCTCTCATACTGATCTTGCCGATTTGTCCCCTTAGCCAATGCGTAATGAGCCGATAGCAACGCATCGGTCCTTTAAAATTCACCCTTCAATTCTTCAACTGATGATTTTGAGATCTGGTGGATAATGCAGAGTCTTCAGGAAAGCCTTTGAATTCTTCCAACCAGACCTAATGGTCTTCTTCAAACACTCATCATTTTGTGAAGAAGGTTGCGACGAAAGATCAGCCGATGGTACCCCAATCGGCTCCTAAACAGAGCATCTACCAGGCCTGCTGCCCCCCGAGCCTTACTCGAGGCGAGAATGTCAGTGAGGATGCACCAAAGTCGATCACCTTTATTCCTTCGAAAGCCGATATACCTCTTCTGTCAACACTGCTGAACTAGCACCAAGGGCTGAAGATCCTCGACAAGAAGGTTCAGGAACCCGAATCGGCTCAAGGCAGCTGAGGAAGCTCTCATTGTTTTACTCCCTCGAAGAAGCAGAAGGCCCCATAGCTGAACTGGACTTGGCGGAGAAACTTGGTGAAGATCCGGTAGACCTTGTATAATTGCACTAGAGTCGATGGCTGCGCATCGGCTTCGTTTCTTAGTTCTAAAGTCGATGCCCTTGCATCGGCTGTATGTCATAAAATTTTGTTTTACTGGCCGATTTTTCTATCGGCCCCCAATATTTCACTGCAATATTTCACTGCACACATGTTCACTTGCACATGTTCATCTGGTTCAGGTGCCCCCCGAGCCGAATCTGTCAGGTAACTGCAGATATCGGCTCTGTAGTTTAGCCAAGGCATTGTATTTGCACGTCGGCTCTGGTAGGACCAATGTCGATTCTTCTTAACTCATCAGCCGACGTAAAACCGCTGCTAAGTAGATTGATGCTGAACACAAGCAGAACATGTGGTGAGGATAATTTTGGCCGATTGCTGGAATCGGCCTCCATATTGATCGAAGTGTTCAATGAAGGCATTGTGCTTTTCCTTCATATACCTTTGGGGGCCGATCCCCAGGATCGGCCTCGCCACATTCGCTCATCGGTTTGCTTTTGCTACTCGGTCAGGCCAGTGGATAAGACCAGCCTAACCCTGCCCTTCGTCACGTCGATGCGCTCGCAGTCGTCCAAATTGATACCTGAGAGGGGTTCTTGGCCTGCTGCTTCCCACGCGTTCATGCAAGCCGTTGAAATTTCGGCTGAGTCATCAGCCTGGACGACCTCTACCTCATCTCCATCCCACTGTATTATGCATTGGTGCATCGTGGAGGGAATGCAACAGTTGGCGTGGATCCAATCTCTTCCTAGCAGAACAGCATAGGTGCTCTTGCTATCGACGATGAAGAACGTCGTAGGGATAGTTTTTCTTCCTACGGTCAGATCCACGTTCAGAACACCTTGTGCGTCAGATGCTTGGCCGTTGAAATCGCTCAATGTTACGTTGGTCTTGATTAGATCCGAGCTAGAGCGTCCCAACCGACGTAGCATAGAGTATGGCATAATGTTGACTGCCGCTCCGGTGTCCACCAGCATCTTATTGACAGGCCTCCCATCGATATAACCTCGCAAGTACAGGGCCTTCAGATGTCTGTAGCTTCTTTCTCATGGCTTCTCAAAGATAACCGGCCGTGGGCCGCAGTCAAGTTGTGCCACAGGTGCCTCATCTAATCCTGGAGCATTGAACTCTGAAGGAAGGATGAACACCATGTTTGTGCCAGCCGATGTCTCATCATCGGCTTTCCTTTGCTTGGGGCGCCACACCATTTTTTGTGGTCGACCCTCTTCATCCAGGGTCCGCTGAATTTTCGCAGCCAGATCCGGCCGCGCCTTTCTTAGCGTGTGCAGGTACAACCTTTCGGCTTCCTCCAAGCCGCGCAATCGCTGAACCCTGCGCTTTTGGGAACGGCTGAGCCCATCAGGGCACCACCTTGGCCGGTGGTACCTGTCTTCTTCTTCTTCTCCCTCGTCTTCTGAATCCTCGAGATCTTCCAACCGAGGGGACTCAGCGCGTTTGCTTTGTGTTGGGAGAGGCCCTAGACGTTTGAACACGGACACGTTGGCTGCCTCCTTCTTCTTCTGGTTGCATTCTGGGCAATTGCCGATTGTGGGCAATCGGCTCATTCCTGAATCCCAGCAGTGTCTGAAGAAGGGGCAGTCCCAATGCCTATCTTCGTCGCCTTGCTCCCTTGATTTTTCTCTGGCACGGCGCTCGTACTCCTCCTCATCGCGATCATGCCGACAATGTCTTCTGGCTTCTCTAGCCAGACGATATCTTTCATCATCATCGCTGGACCGTCGGCGTTGGTCATACTGACTCACATACTTGTTGAGGAGGTGATCAGAGAGGGGTCGCTGATATCTTATGTTCTTCACTTCTCCCTCTGTGACGTAGCGCTTGCCATCGTGACGGAGCCGATCGCGTGGAGCGGCCTCCTCTGTGTCCTTGCTACGAGAGCAGCTGCCCTCGTCTCCATCCTTGCCAGAGTGGTGCCCAGGTCCTACCATGTTGATACTGAACGAGGATCCTGGCTGGCAACCTTCAGGGTAAGTGCACTCCACCATGTTAACGGCGGGGAAGGGGTGAGTGTCGACCTTCATGGCGTACTGGTTGAAAATCAGTCGTCCTTGTTCTATCGCCATTTGGATCTGCTGACGCCACACCCTGCAGTCGTTGGTGGCATGGGAGAGCGAATTATGCCATCTGCAGTATGGCTTTCCATTCAGCTCCTGAACCGTGGGGAATTTGAGACCTTCGGGTATCTTCAACTGCTTCTCCTTGAGCAGGAGGTCGAAGATTTGCTCAGTTTTGGTCACGTCAAAATCAAACCCTCTGGGCGGGCCTGGTGGCTTAACCCATTTGCAGGACACGGGGGTTGCCCCCCGAGTCCATTCAGCCACTGCTACCTCTTGATCTCCCGCAGAAACTTCGTCTTCCTCTGCTTCGACCAGGACTACTGCACGCTTGAATTTGTCCTGGTACAAGTCCGGGTGGCGCTGTTCATATCTTGGCGCTTCTGAACCATGTGCGCCAGCGAAGGATAGTCTGCTTGGGAGGCCATGTCCTTGATTTGTGAGGCAAGGCCCACCACTGCCAATTCGACTGCTTCTTTTTCAGTCACACGAGCCGAATAACATCGGTTCCTTAGATTTCTGAAGCACTGGATGTATTCTGCCATAGTTTCTCCACGCTTCTGACGTATCTGTGCTAGATCGGCAAGGCCAGACTCGGAAGCTTCTGAGTGAAACTGCATGTGGAACTGTTCTTCCAACTGCTTCCAAGTCCGGATCGAGTCTGGTGGCAACGAGGTGTACCACCCGAAAGCCGATCCCGTGAGGGACTGTGCGAAGAACCTCACGCGTAGTGGATCTGACGCCGAGGCCGTTCCTAGCTGTGCCAAATATCGGCTCACATGCTCGATGGAGCTGGAACCATCTGATCCACTGAACTTGGAGAAGTCAGGGAGCCGATACTTGGGTGGTAGCGGGACCAACTCGTATTCATCGGGGTACGGCTTTGAATAGCCGATTGTCCTCCTTTTCGGCACCATGCCGAACTGGTCCCTGAGGATCGTGCTGATCTGATCCGCGGTGCTGGATGCAGGAGTCGAACTCTGAAGATTCGCCGGGGTGGCGTACTTAGCCAGCCATGCTTGCTTTTCCAGCTCTGAGCCAACTGCAGGAGCTGTGCTCTGGAGGTTCGTCGGGGTGGCATATTTAGCTAGCCACGTCTGCTTCTCAAGATCTGTTGCTGACGTTCCTCCTGCTTTCCCAGAAGTCCCTGATGTTGCGGCCTGGTTTGTGAGCGCCCAGTTACCGCAGTCTGGCACGTATGTGCACATGTACCCGTGAGGGATCTCCTTAGGCGCCTCATGCAAGAACTGGCAGTCACTAGGGTCACCACCGATCTTGTAGACGACGAATGCCGGTGAATTCGGCACTTCTGGTGCTGCCAACGCAAATGGCAGCGGTGGACGGGACTGGAGTGGCATCTCTCCTTGGTGTGTCCCGAGAGCTGGTCCTCGACGGAGAGTATCGGTGCCTCATGCTCTCCTGGATCCCCCGCAGAGCGCCACGCTCCAAAGTGTTCACCTGTGTTCTCGCAGTGGCGGTGCAGCGAGTGAGCCACCAAGTAGTTGATCTCCGACGTAGGGACCTGGTGCGTTCTTCCGACGGGCGAGAGGTCTATCCCATCGAGTGCACCATCAGGCGAGAACCCCTTCCACCTGATGCCATGTGAACGGGTTCTGTGAAAAGAGCCGATGAGATCGGCCTCGAGGATAGCTTTGACCTCGTCATACTTCTTCTTGAGCTCGTCGGTCAAATCCTCATACGTGACTGGCGTGCCGTCCGCCATCTCAGATGTAGATGGCGATGTGGTTGGTGTCGAAGCTGGTCCCACCGGGCGTGCCAGAATGTGTTGCGGTCAAAACCCACCGGCGAGCAGCGACGGGCAACACAGTAGAGCCGGGAACAACTTAGGGCTGCGGCTGGCCCTGGTCCCTCCGAGCGATGGCCTGCAAAGCCTCTGGTACACACGTCCGATGCTGGTGCAAGGGCGTGCCACCTGACCTATACCTGGTCAGGAAGGTGATGGAGATGCCTCGCTTAGTTTCCTGCATGGCATACACGTAAACATTAAATACGAGCCTCGATCGGCTCTCAGGTTATCCTGTGAATCGGCTCAAAGAGCCGATCCACCCATGATTCGTACGAGGTGCACGAATATATGGTGGTCCTGCTTGATCAAGATAAAGCTAAAGCAATCTACGACGATTTAGGGTTTTCACCGCATAATCGGATCATCCTACTCACGATTGGGCCTCGCGGCCACGCACGGTGATCGTAAGCCGATCCTAGACAAGGCCTAAAAACCAACACGAGGTTGATCCCCGGAACATCCTGTCTAGGACTAGCAAACGACACCCTACATGCCGCTGGATCCTCCAACCCTTTGTAAGGCCTAACTATTGCAGATATTAAACTAATCCTTGAAGAACAAGGAGCAACCTTAACGGATCGGATCTACTAAATGATGATCAAGCGGGGTGCCGCCCCTACACCTAAGATAGGTGTAAGGGCGGCTAGATACGCAAGGGTTGCACTACGATAGCATATGATATTAAGAGCAATGCTAACCCTAACATATCTAAGATAACTACGTTGCTCGCCATCAAAAAGGCTTCAGTACGAGCAACGCATGAACAACGAAAATAAGCTTGTGCTGCCTAGATCGCAAGATGCGATCTAGGCAGCATGATGCTTACCGGTAGAAACCCTCGAGACGAAGGAGTTGGCGATGCGCCGAGATTGATTTGTGGTTGAACGTTGGTTGTTGTTTATTCTATAAACCCTAGATACATATTTATAGTCCAGGGGACTTTCTAACGTGGGAATAATCCCAACCGTGCACGAGGCAAACTCTAACTAATCGACACGTAATCTACTATGTTACAGATACAAGGGCAAACTAGCCCAAACTTTGCATAACAGGCCGATTCACGTAATTCTTCCATGTACATTCTTTAAATCCATCTTGATCGCGGCCCACCTCTGACTCGGTCAAATTCTGGTGATAACACTCTTGCATCATATACTTTGCACCCATTAATGAAGAAATACATAGAGCATGCTAAAATTTGGTTTGCATATTTGGTTTCTCTAAAGTCTAGATAATTTCTAGTATTGAGTTTGAACAACAAGGAAGACGGTGTAGAGTCTTATAATGTTTTCAATATGTCTTTTATGTGAGTTTTGCTGCACCGCTTCATCCTTGTGTTTGTTTCAAATAGCCTTGCTAGCCTAAACCTTGTATCGAGAGGGAATACTTCTCATGCATCCAAAATACTTGAGCCAACCACTATGCCATTTGTGTCCACCATACCTACCTACTACATGGTATTTCTCCGCCATTCCAAAGTAAATTGCTTGAGTGCTACCTTTAAAATTTCTATCCTCTACCTTTACAATGTATAGCTCATGGGACAAATAGCTTAAAAACTATTGTGGTATTGAATATGTACTTATGCACTTTATCTCTTATTAAGTTGCTTGTTGTGCGATAACCATGTTCACTGGGGACGCCATAAACTACTCTTTGTTGAATATCATGTGAGTTGCTATGCATGTTCGTCTTGTCTGAAGTAAGGGAGATCTACCACCTTATGGTTAGAGCATGCATATTGTTAGAGAAGAACATTGGGCCGCTAACTAAAGCCATGATCCATGGTGGAAGTTTCAGTTTTGGACAATATCCTCAATCTCAAATGAGAAAATTAATTGTTGCTACATGCTTATGCATAAAAGAGGAGTCCATTATCTGTTGTCTATGTTGTCCCGGTATGGATGTCTAAGTTGAGAATAATCAATAGCGAGAAATCCGATGCGAGCTTTCTCCTTAGACCTTTGTACAGGCGGCATAGAGGTACCCCTTTGTGACACTTGGTTAAAACATGTGCATTGCGATAATCCCGGTAGTCCAAGCTAATTAGGACAAGGTGCGGGCACTATTAGTATACTATGCATGAGGCTTGCAACTTGTAAGATATAATTTACATGATACATATGCTTTATTACTACCGTTGACAAAATTGTTTCTTGTTTTCAAAATCAAAGCTCTAGCACAAATATAGCAATCGATGCTTTCCTCTTTGAAGGACCATTCTTTTACTTTTATTGTTGAGTCAGTTCACCTATCTCTCTCTATCTCAAGAAGCAAACACTTGTGTGAACTGTGCATTAATTCCTACATACTTGCATATTGCACTTATTATATTACTCTATGTTGACAATATCCATGAGATATACATGTTACAAGTTGAAAGCAACCGCTGAAACTTAATCTTCCTTTGTGTTGCTTCAATGCCTTTACTTTGAATTATTGCTTTATGAGTTAACTTTTATGCAAGACTTATTGATGCTTGTCTTGAAGTACTATTCATGAAAAGTCTTTGCTATATGATTCACCTGTTTACTCATGTCATATACATTGTTTTGATCGCTGCATTCACTACATATGCTTACAAATAGTATGATCAAGGTTATGATGGCATGTCACTCCAGAAATTATCTTTGTTTATCGTTTACCTGCTCGGGACGAGCAGGAACTAAGCTTGGGGATGCTGATACGTCTCCGACGTATCGATAATTTCTTATGTTCCATGCCACATTATTGATGATATCTACATGTTTTATGCACACTTTATGTCATATTCGTGCATTTTCTGGAACTAACCTATTAACAAGATGCCGAAGTGCCAGTTGCTGTTTTCTGCTGTTTTTTGTTTCAGAAATCCTAGTAAGGAAATATTCTCGGAATTGGACGAAATCAACACCCAGGGTCCTATTTTGCCACGAAGCTTCCAGAAGACCGAAGAGTCAACGAAGTGGGGCCACGAGGTGGCCAAACCTGTCGTGGTATCGTCACGGCATATGCCATAGGGTGGCTAATCGAAGTGGTTCCTGAGGGATCTCACGGCGGTATCCGGATGCGGGTATGGGCACGAGCGACACGGCGACGTACCCAGGTTCGAGGCCCTCCGATGGAGGTAAAACCTCTACTCCTGCTATGAGTGTATATGATGATCACACAATACAACGGTGCTCCTAGAGCTGTGTCCAGCTGCTCCTGGGAGGCTAAGGGAGACGATGGTCTCTCTCACAGGGCAGCGCTAAGGGTGGAATGAAGTGAGAATGATCGATCCCCTGCACGAGAGGGGGTAGTGCGGCTTATATAGGCGCCTGGCACTTTACATATAAGACCCTAGAGTTTACTGGCCGGCTTGGCCGGCTCCGGCTTCCGCTCCTTCCCGAGGCGGTGACGTCAGGAGCCGTTGAGGCATCGTGGCCTGTCCCATCCGGCTGCCACGGACAGCGGTATGGAGAGGAGGTGTCCCTGTCGCCGTCAGCCACTGTAGCCAGTACGGATCGTCGTAAGCCCTGACGGCCTGTCCGGCGCGTGGCACTATTGCTCCACAGTGCCCCGCGCCCTACGGAAGATGGAGTCAGCGTGGACTTTGGGAACCCGGATCACCAACCCGGTTCCTTCCAGTGCAAGACTCGCCAGCCTCGAGTCGGTCTGAGGTACAAACCCCCAGTCGGATATGGCTTGTAGAAGCCGGCCCAGCTACAGCATTGGTGGCCGTAGCCAAGCCGACTAGGACCTAGAGCCAGCCGGCTTCCGGACCAGCCGGTCACGACGCCAGCCGGCTGCACCTCAGCCGGCCTTTGCCGCAGCCGGCCAGTGGCCAGCCGGCTGCTCCGCGTCCATTGCCCTACCCGGGGTCTTCCCCCGACATTAGCCCCCGAAGCTGGCAAGGTCCTGCGTTTAGAAGGACCTAGACAGGTTTTCCTGGCCTCTCGAATATATTTGACGGCACTTGGAGGGGCCGACTGAGAATTTCCATTCAGCCGGCTGCGCCCTCATCCGGCTCGTTCCCGCCGGCTGCTTCTAGCCGGCCGCTTTTTACACTTATGCAACTTTTGCTTTCTCGCAAGTTTTGATGGCGTCTCCGCCTTGTTGATGACTTTTGGTCCGAGTTGAACTTATTGTCCGGCTCCGGCTTGCGGCGCGCCGGAGTCTCCGCCACCTCGGGTCCTGCACCCGACTTGACCGGTCTGACGCCTGGCTCTGCGGTCGGTTCGTCTGGTCACATCAATGTTCCTCCGGATCCGGTGCGGTAGTGGGGAGCGTGCTGTGGCCGTTTTCGGTAACCGTTGCGGTCGTGGGAGGAGTTACATCGCAGTAAATCCCGATCGTGGCCCACGATTGCCACGTGGCCGCGCAACTGGCGCGCCAGGAGGCTATAAATGCCCCCGGTAGCGGTACCGAGGCGCCCTTCTTCTTCCTCGCACTCTTCGTTCTCTCGCTCAAGCTTTCTCTTTTCTTCGCTCGAGCGTTCCGTCGCACGCCAACACTCCTGGCGAACTCCGGCGAGCAGCTGCCCCGACGTTCTCCCGCCGGGCCGCCGCCGCCACTCCACCAATCCGGCGCCACGGGGCCACGCATTTCCACGGAGCGTCCTCAGCCGCCGCCGTCGCCGCCGCCGTCGCAAGGCTCTTCGTCGCCGTTTCGCCTCTCGTGGTCAACTTCTTCCTCTTCCTCGACAATGGCCTCCGCCAGCGGATCGTGGAGGGGCTCATACATGCGGGAGGACGACATCGAGCGGCTGGTGCGCCTCCGCCGGATCCCGTCGGCGGTGGTCTGGCGGGCGCCCGGCGAGGAGACGGAGCCCGAACCGCAGCCCGGCGAGCGCGTCGTCTTCGGCGCGCATCTTGATCGCGGGCTGGGCCTGCCGGCTTCAACCTTCTTCCGGCAGTTCCTCGACAACTTCGGCCTGCAGCCGCACCACCTGCCGGCCAACGCGTGCGTCCTCCTCAGCTGCTTCGTGGCGTTCATGGAGGCCTACGCCGGCTTGTGGCCAGACATCGACTTCTGGAGCCGGCTGTTCTACTTGAAGGCGCAAACCACCGAGGGCCGCCTGCGGGCCTGCGGCGCCGCCTCGATCTACACTCGGCCCGGTACGCCTTTCCCCAAAATCCCCACCGTTGACTCGGTGAAGAACTGGCAGATGTCGTTCTTCTATGTGCGCAACGAGGGGCAGCTCGTCGACCGGATCAACCTGCCGGAGTTCAACCCGGCTCCTCCAGTCGGCCGGATCAACTGGAGCTACAATGCCCGTACGTCGGATCCGGACGCCGAAGTGAACCAGCTCTGGGACTTCCTGGGGGCAGCCGTCGAGAACGGGCTGACTGCCGAGGACCTCCTCTGCACCATCGCTGAGCGCCGGGTGCTGCCGCTCCAGAGGCGCACCCACAAAATCGGGCACATGTCCGGCCGGTTCGACCTGAACCGGACGTCCAAGGCGGTGCTCTCCAAGGCCCAGGTGGCCAGCCGGGTGAATAACATCACCAAGGAAAACATGCCGGACGACTGGAACTATGGGCTGGCACCCCGCGACAGGGACCACCCGCCCGAGCGGGTAAGTTTTGTGTTTTCACCGGCTTCCGGCTTGCGGCTGCGAGGCCGACTTCCTTTTGCTTTTGCCGACTTCCGGCTTGTTGTTTGCTCATGCTTTTTCTGTCTTTCTAGCTCTTTGAGCGCCAGAATGCCGAGGACGGCGACCTGGCGACGAGGAGGTGGACGCCGGATCACGTCGATCCGGCCGACCAAGCCGGCGACCAGGCCGGCGACGACGACCTGCTGCAGGCGCCTGATCTAGGCGGCCAGGGGGAGCACAATCCGCCCCCTTCACCGGACCAGCAGGAGGACGAGGCGCCGGCGACGTCCGGCACGGGGCCGATCCCGGCCGTACCTCTGCGCGCGAGGCCGCCAAGCACCACGGCGACTTCGGCGCGCCAGGGGAAGAAGCGGGCCAGCGAGCCCCGCTCCACTGCCGCCTTGGAGGCGAAGGCGAAGAAGCTCCGCCGGCAGCAGCCGAAGAAGGTTCCGGAGCAGGCCGGGTGAGTTTTCTTTCTCTTTCTTGTTTGATTCCTTTTCTTTCCTTACTTTTTATGCTTATCTTCTCCTTGTTTGTCCGGCTAGGGCTCCCATCAAGTTTTCCCAGGGCGGCGGCTCCCGGCAGGCTCCGCGCGTCGCGTCGCCGCCTCTGCGCCAAAGGAGGGAGCCGACGCCGCAGCCTTCATCGCGCGCTCCTACGCCGCCGCCGCCTGCGGGTACTGCGCCTTCCGCAGGGCGCCTTCCTTTGCCGTGCCGCTGGCCCTCAGCGCCCGATCGCGGCACGCGGGTCGAGCCGACTCGGCAGCCGACGCTGGATGACATGTTCCCGCGCCGGACTCGCCTTCGGACCCATTCTTGCTGGGGCCGACCGGGGCATGCCGCCTTCACCCGGAGCCGGAGCCGGCAGAGCTGCACCGCCTGCGACTGGAGCCGGAGCCGGCAGAGCTGCGCCGCCTGCGACCGGAGCCGGTGCCCCGCCAAGTGTGGTGGTGCTAGATGAGAGCCCGGAGGGGGCGCCTCAGGCGCCGGAGACAGCTGCGCCAGCTGGACCTTCTGCTGCACCCGGAGCATCGCCACCGCCGGAGCCGATGATAGAGGAGCCGGCCAGGCGGGAGCCGGCGCGCACGGAGGGCACCGACTCGCGCGCGCTGGTGAGGACGGAAGCCCCATCGGCGCCGCAGCAGGGCCTGCACGTGGCCAAAGGCGCTCTTCTTCTGCAGGTGCCGTCCGCCTCCGACTCCAGCCTTGGCTCGGCTGCCACCATGGAGCAGGCGTGGCTCCGCGCCGACTCCTACGAGGTGACCAGCCGGGAGGGGAACCCCGGCCAAGCATCGATGGAGATGTTCTTCTCCAGCCTGCAGGCCCACCTCAAGGCCAGGGCTGCCGAGACCGCGGCCAGCGTTGCCAAGGTGGAGGAAGCCGGCAAGGTAAGCTTTATCTGTTTTTTGATTTGGTTATCATCCTGGTAGCCCTTCGAGGCATGGGCCGGCTGCTTGGAGCCGGCCCGGGTTTCGCCTAGCTGACTGACTTTCTTTTTCCCTTAGGCTGTGATGGATCGGCGCACCACTTTGTACAATCGCGCCGTTACCCATTACCACAAGGCCAAGCTGGACCGGGCCGACTTGGCCCGCGAGCTGGAAACCGCCAAGGGTAAGCTCTTGCTTCTTTCGACTCGATGTCTTATTTTCTTTTGAATCTTCGTTGGCTGACGTTTCTTTCCGGCTGCCTCGCAGTTGAAGCCGCCAAGGTCCCGCGGCTGGAGTCGGATCTCCGGGCTGCTCGCGCCCAGTGCGCCGAGAGTGAGGAGGCGGGCCGTTCTTCAGCCGCCAAGCTCAAGATAGCTGAGCAGGAGCTGACACGGCTGCGCCTGCTGGAGCAGAACCACCTCTCTGAGCTCAACTCCCTTAGGACGGCGGAGAAGGAGAAGGTGGACGATCTGAGCCGGCGGCTAACGGAGGTGGAGAAGCAGCGGCTTGCGCTGCAGGAGGAGGTCACCGCCAAGTCCACGGAGCTGACGGCTACCGCCAAGCGCTGGACGGACGAGATTAGCGCGCTTGATCGCGGCTTGTCGGGTGAGTGCATCCCTATGTTCCTTTCCCTTTGCCGGCTTTCGGCTGTCGGCTGCCGGCTTTCGTTGGCAGCCGGCAGCAGAAACTTCTGATGTCTTCGCTATCTCCATCTTCGGGCTGGTGGCAGTCGGTTCTTGCCGGCTGCCGCCAGGCTTTTCCTTTTGGCTTAGGACTTCGAAAATTTGCATTTTTCAGCTTATTTCGGCTTCGATGATTTCTGACTTGCTTCTTCTTGCAGCGGCCTTCCCGGAGACGCAAGACGCAGCTTTGGCAGCCGTTGGCGTTGCGCGCGAGTCCAGGAGGCGGGAGACCGGCGAGGGCAGCTCGGAGTACTTCTCCATGGAGGACCACTTGGCGTCCATGGCTGCCCGCGTTGAGCCCATCACCAAGCTTGGCTGGGAGCTCCGGAAGGCGGTTGAAGAGCTGGCGCCGATGCTGTGGCCTGAGGAGGCGGTGCCGCAAGATATCTCCAGCCTCACCTACCTGATGGAGCGGGCGCCGGATCGCTTCCTCGACTGGAAGGAGTCGGCCACGCGCGCTGGCGCCGACATGGCGCTGTCCTTCGTCCTCTCCTGGTACAACGAGGTGGACCTGGGGCAGCTCGAGTTCCGGCGAGCCGGCGTGGAGGACAAGCTCCCAGCCGAACACAAGGCCACCCGTCTTGCCCGAGCCAGCGCCATCGCCGACTTCGTCGACAAGGCCCTCTTCGTCGCGGACCCGAACCCTCCTCCATCCGATGAGGATTACATGGAAGATGAGGAGGCGGAAGACGAGCCCGAAGACGACCCGGCAGCCGGCTCCGCGGACGCTCCTCCGGCTGGTCCTTCTCCAGCCGCGTCTTAGTTTTACCTGTCTTTCCAGTTGTTCTTTTGCCAAGACAATTTTATTAAATCCCCGGGATGCCGGGTGCGCATGTATGAATATTATCGTCCTTTAATTATGTCACACTTTAATGTGTTTGTTAATCATTTGTGTGCCGAGTTGCTTTCTTTCGACTCGTTCGCTTTTTCCCATCTGCCCCACTCTTTGGCTGTGCTCTTGCCGGTCGTACGTCCGACTTGCGATCCGTCGCCGGATCAAGAGCGGGCCGCTGGATCAGCCGGAGCACTAGGTCTCCTTCTCGGAATACTAAGGGCTGGACCTTCCGGCTGTGATAGCGTCGGAGGCTTTGCTGGTAGATGGTAGATCTAGACGCAGCCAGCAGCCGGGCCTCTTCGACCAGGTCAACTCCATCTTCGCGAGCTTCTTTGGCTTCGGCTTCTGTGTAGAGCTTGATCCTTGGCGCGTCGTGCTCGATATCGGTCGGCAGGACGGCTTTGGCCCCGTATACGAGGAAAAATGGTGTGAAGCCGACTGAGCGGTTTGTCGTTGTGCGCAGGCTCCACAGCACATTGGGCAGCTCTTCAATCCAGCAGCCGGCTGCTCGCTCGAGCGGCTCCACCAGCCGGGGCCGGATGCCGGCTAGGACCAAGCCGTTAGCCTTCTCCACTTGTCCGTTGGACTCTGGGTGCGCCACAGAAGATAGGGCCATCCGGATCCCCATTTCCCCGCAATAGCGAGAGAAGATGCCTTGGGAGAAGTTGCTGCCATTGTCAGTGATAATGCTGTGGGGGTAGCCGAATCTCACAATGATTTCCTTGAGGAATGTGACGGCTGTGGAGCCATCCAGCTTCTTGATTGGCTTGGCTTCGATCCACTTGGTGAATTTGTCAATCATCACCAAGAGGTGTGTCATGCCGCCTCGCGCCGTTCTGAATGGGCCTACCATATCCAAGCCCCATACGGCAAATGGCCATGTGATGGGGATGGTTTTCAAGGCGGAGGCCGGCTGGTGTCTCTTCTTTGCGAAGCGCTGACAGCCGTTGCACTTCTTCACCAACTCTTCTGCGTCTCTGAGCGCAGTCGGCCAGTAAAAACCGTGCCGGAAGGCTTTGGCCACTATGGCTCTGGATGAGGCGTGATGTCCGCACTCTCCTTGATGGATTTCCCGTAGGAGTTCAATCCCTTCAACCGGCTCGACGCACCGCTGGAACACCCCACTTACGCTGCATTTGTACAGCTGGTGGTTGATGATGGTATAGGCCTTGGCCCTTCTCTCAATCTGCCTGGCCTGGACTCTATCATCAGGCAGCACACCGTCGGTGAGGTAGGAGAGGAATTCTTGTGCCCATGAAGGTACGCATCTTATCTCGAATATGCTAACCAACAGGGCCTCCTGCGTGGGAGCTTCCGGATTCGACTGCATGGTCGCCGGGTTCGGCTTGCTAGCCGGCGGGTTCGGCTTGCTAGCCCCTGAGTTTGGCGATGAAGCCCCCGGGTTGGACTGAGAAGTCCCCGGGTTCGGCATGGTAGCCGGCGGGTTTGGCTTGTTAGCCCCCGACTTGGGCGATGAAGCCCCCGGGTTTGGCTGAGCAGCCCCCGGGTCAGCCGGTGTAACATCCCAAGTTTCAACAAAATGAACAAGAGAGAGATTTCAAGAATCCAAAAATTGGGGGCAAACAAAAACTTTTTCTCATCATATAGGTCTATGCATATAGATCACCTTGTGAATTATTTTGAGTGTGCAATTGCCATGATGTTTGCTCATGTGTTCTCTCTCACTCTAAAACCCTAGCAATGATCACTTGATCACCCAAAGTCAAATAAAAAGAAAATAGAAAAGAAATAATAAAACCAACTTTACACACACATAAGGCCTATGCCATTTTTGCAAATACCTAACCTAGACCACTTTGGCTTGCACCATTGGTTGAAGATGGTTACTAAACACTTTTAAATACTTTTGGAAGTGAAGAAACTCAACTCAAACCAAAATCAAATTCAAATTCCAACATACATGCAATATGGTCACTTGTGCCATTTTTAACCTGATGGCCACTTTGAGCCCCTGGTTCTCCTCTTTCCACTTCTAAACTTTGTCAAACCTTTTCACCTCATCCAAGACAACATCAAGCACTACAACTTTGCCCAAAACCACCCCCTCAAATTCATCACCAATTTCAAATGGGAAGCAAGCAAAGTTGGAACTTTCTCACAAAAACAAGATCATATGCAAAATGTGATTTTGCATCCCAACTCCATTTTGACCACCACCACCACCAAAATGCTCCACTTGATATTTGTTTACAACCCACCAAAAAGAATTTCAAAATTCGAAAATATTTTTCTTGCGGGCATTCTGTCGAGCACTTGGCGATGCAGGTATCAATTTGAGCCCATACCTCAATTTTTACCATGGACTTGGTCCAACCTTGCTTCTCTCGCACTCGGAGTCTCCCTCTCACTTCACCACACCATCAACACCACTTGCATTTGGACATAGTTTGTTTAAATCACCTCAAACATGCCATGCCGTGGCATGGCATGGCCTCACCATGCCATCTCCCTCACCCTTCACTTCTGGACTGCACCACCATGCCCACTGGATCCCTCTCACCTCCCTGGACGCGCTCGTGCCTTCCCTTGACCGAGACCAGGCTCACACGCGTCAGAACGCGAGCGCCCAGACGCGCCCAGGACTTGCCCATGCCGCGCCGTAGCGCGCATGGCACTCCCTCTGGACGCGCCAGAGCGTGACGAGCCCCGCGTCATCGCATCGCCTCAGCCCTCACGCTCACCACCAGTCGACGCCTCACCTCACCGTGACACGCCTGGACACGCTCGCTGGCCCGCGGGAACGCCGCAGACGACGTGAGCTTCCACGCCCTTCCGCCATGACCCGCAAGCTCCCATCACGATCACCGCCGCTGTAGTGCCTCGTTTTCCCCACAATCAAGCGCGTCAGCACCGCATGGACGTCGCCAACACTCAGCGCCCACGCCTTGGCTCTTCGCGCCCCTGGACCGACGGCGACCATGGCGAACCCTAGCCGGCGCCCCAGCCTCCTCGCCGCTATAAAAGGAGGACTCCTCCGTCCAAACCGAGCACACCAATCGACTCCACACCTCCTCAGAACTCCCCCTGCCACCTCAATTTCATAGTTACGCCGCCGGTGACCGCCAATCGCAAGATCGAAGCCGCCGCCCGTACACGGAGACCGCCGGAGCAGGAGGCCGCCATTGGAGACGCCGCTGCTTCCTCTCGGCTTCCCCGTCGACGACAACGTTGCTGTGCACCTCGCCCTCGACCGCCGGAGCTCCGACGAGCTCGCCGACCCCCTGCCGCCGTCGCGGTGAGTTCCCGTCTCGCCGTCGACGACGACGCTCCCCAACCGTCCGATCCTCGCCTAATCCTACGGCGCCAGCCCGCGCGTACCGCTTCGGGATTTAAGTCCCACTGACGCGTGGGACCCGCCGTCAGACGGCCTGCTCGCGCTGGACGCGAAGTGGGCCGGCCCAACTCCTTTTTCCCGCGCAAGCCCACCAGTTTGAATTCAAATTTTCCAGAGTATATGAAATATCCAATCTGATGCAAGCTTTGAAATTCAATTGTGACAAATCTACTCGGCCAAATTTTACAAACTTTATATTTTTGGAAACCTTATGAAATGGTCTACACTTTGCCACTGACTAGAACCCTAGATCTTTTGTAGAAATGAAATGACAAAATAAACAAGGCAGGGACTTTTCTGCCTTATAATAATTCTTAAAAATCAACCATAAATGCTTTTCAGTAAATTCCACCTCCAATAATTCACTTTTCACTTATACTAATTGTTTTTACAAAAATATGCCATGCTTACTTTGGATGATCATAGTTTAGTTGATTTAAGAGCCCTATGGCTATTTTCTAGTCAAAGATATTGTCCAAAACTATTACTAAATCTTATGTGGGATTTTTCCTCATTTAAATCTTGTCACCACAATTTCCAAATAAAGTGGAGACTCTGGTTATTTAGGTCCCATAGGAATTGTGGTGATATTAAATCTTTGTTATGCTAGAATTAAATAGTATGAGGTGCTCACCTCATTTAAATCTTTTTCTCCAAATGCTAAGTGTGAAGAGGTTGACTTGGGTCAACCTAGGTCACATATTATGCATAAGAGAAATTAAATCTTAATAAGATAATGAGAGGAAATTATTTCTCTAAATAATTCAAAGTAACATTTAAGTTAGTATGAGAGGAAATTATTTTTCTGAAATAATAAGAAAAACACATCCACCAACTTAATAGTAAATGGTGATGCTAGTTTAAATGTGTGAACCATGCTTGTGCATTAGTTTAGTAGATTAGTTTGGTGTGATGATTGTGTACCCCGTATTCGTATTTTAGACGCTAGTACCGAGGAGTACCAGGAGGAGGAGGAGGTCTACTTCCAGGAAGAAGAAGACCACTTTGACCAGTTTCCCAACCAAGGCAAGATAATACTCTTGCAAAGTGCAAAGCTCACCTTGAGCAAGGCATTGCCCCATTTATTTCATGCTTATGATCCCATTTCCCAGTTTTTACTTTACAAGCTTTAATTACTTTTGTTTTATCAAAGTACTTTGTGATTTATATTCTACTAGATTAGTATGGAGTTAGTACAAGAGTATCAAACTTAGCCTAGAAGCAAATACTTAGCACCCTCACACATAGTGGCTAGTGCTAATTCTAATTGACTACTCTAGATGGGAACTTTGTGTTGGTGAAATGATGATGGTGAAAACCTTGGAATGATTAGTCATTTTTCCATTGAAAGATTTTTGAAGGTGAATATGACACTGAAGTTGACTTGGTGACTTTGGCTAAAAACTGATGATTGATTGGATGCGATACCATTCCAATTTTTGAGTACCCCCACAATACCTGATTATGGGTAGGGCTTAGCTGGAAATTTATGTGTCTTAGTATGGGTTCCCTCTAAACAAGCGTCATCGGGGTTATGCCGAAAGCTGCCTCTACAACAAAAGAGATGATATGATATGACGTGAATATGAGGTGAATGTCCGGCCCAAGCCCTGTGCAGTTCCCGGGTTAACAGTTGGTTTTCACCGGGAGGCCAAGCTCATGGGGAGAGGTGCCTATACTAGGGTGTGTAAGTGAAAGGTTAATGGTTGATGATCCGCGTACTGAGTTACGATTATTCAGGGTTTTACCCTCGACGGATGTAATCAAATGTTGTGGCACAAGTGTGCGACCTCTGCAGAGTGTAGAACTATTCGAATAGCCGCGTCCGCGGATATGGACAATTGGAAAGGCCATTCTGTTTCCGTCCTCAGAATTTATATGTTTTTGAACTGAAATTTGAAAGGTGACTTTGACTTTGAATCACAACAGAGTTGTGGGAATGACACTAATGTTCCCACTTGAGTTAGTTAGCACTTGAGGAGTTGTTTACAAAAGTGTTTACGAAATAAAATTGGCTTTATGCAAATAAACTTAGAGCTTAGAACACATTTATGTCAATTCTAGTACTTACTTTAGTGTTAGATTGCGAGTACTTAAAGTACTCACGGCTTTGTCCCTGGCTATTCAAATGGCCAGAATATGAAGCCGAGCAGCAGTACGAGGAGGACGATCAGCAGGACGTCTACCACAACTAGGAGCTTCTAACGTCAAGCGTTGGCCTGTGGACTAGAGAGTCCTTGTATCTTACGCTTCCGCTATGAACTTGTGTTTGTTCGTTGATCAATAGATCAACTATTTGTGTAATATGGATCATGTGATTCCAAGTTGTAAGACATTATGGTTTGTAATGAATGATGACTATGATACTTAACTATTATGCCTCGCAACAACAATTTCCTGGGATTGCGATGTATGACATAATAGGCATCCGGACTTAAAAATCCGGGTGTTGACAAGTTGGTATCAGAGCCATTGTTTGACCTTAGGAGACCCTAGTTAGAAATGGACGTTCTGAAAAATTGAGTTTCAAAAAGAAATGAAGTATTTCTAAAAATTTTAATCTTTGTCTTCTCCTTGAGCTCTTTGGAAAAACAAGAAGTCATGCTCTTCCTTAGAAATATAACTAAAATTTTGCCACACTTGTTCACTTCTCTAACTTAATCCTTTACTTCACTTTCAGATGGAGCCCGTGAACACGAAGTTTTACCAGCTTGGGAATGGGGGAAGCTTGATCTTCGAGCACGACCTCAACGCCCTGTCCGACCACCTTGGTCGCCCGCACCCGGAGTTCCACGGATCGCAGATCGCGAACCAGCCAGGAGGCGAGTTGCAGTGGATCATCACCGCTGACTTGAGGGGCAAGATGGAGCCTCCCACTTCTGAGAGGATCCTCTTCTCCTTCATGGAGAGCAACTCGGCTGGACGGACTTGCTCGCGGCCTTCGGAGGGACTCGCACACTTGTGCGGGATGAGCGGGGAGGCACTCCAAGACCCTCGCTTTTCTCACCTTGCGAGGCGTAACTCCGCTGGAGAACCCATGGACATGTCATCGCACCCGCAGCTGAAGCACCACGTGGAGCATCTCGACTTCATGCTGTACCACACGCAGCAGGATCTCGACCACTCCCGTGAGTACGCCAACCAGACTCACGCCCGCATCATCGAGCAAGGCGACTGCATCAAGATGCTCGCCAAGGACCGCAGGACTCTCCGCCAGCAGCGCGCGAAGAAGGATGCCACCATCGACCGCCTCCGCGCGAAGATCGCAGCACTTGAGGCCACTGTCAAGGCCCAGGAGGAGCAGATGAAGAAGATGGAGGAAGATGGAGAAGATATTCAGGGAGGAAGCAACTACCTGAGTGACGACGACGACTTCGAGGAGGATGAGAACACCGAGGGGGAAGACTACGACTTCCTGGACGACGAGGATGATGACCACACCCCCATCGATGTTGATGAGGAGGAGGAGTAGTTCACTTATGCACTATCGTAGGTGTGAGTTGTATCCCGCCCCATGTATCGTAGTTTGGAGAAGAAGGGTTCTTAAAACCCTTAGTGTGTTAGCTTGTAATGTGTGTTGTTTGCTATGAATGAATGTATGTTTGTGTCATCATGAAAAGACTTCAAGTTTTAAACTTGTGAACTCAACCACAAAACAAGCCATAGAAATTTCCCTCTTTTCTCATGATCAATCTCAATACTCAGATGGCCCCTCCAACTCGCAACACGAACCAAGATGCTATGATGCAGATGTTGCAAGTTATGCTGGAAGATAGAGAAGCAGAAAGAGCTGAAAGGCAAGCCAACATTGCAGCACTCCAACAGCTTGTCAACAACAATCAAGGCCACCATGATCATCCAGGATCTAAGCTCAAGAACTTCCAGAATACCAACCCGCCAGTTTTCAGCAAGACCGAGGAACCACTTGATGCGAGATGATTGGCTCCAAACTATGGAGAACAATCTAGAAGTAGCTGGAGTGGAAGAGAATGAGAAAGTGCTGTTTGCCACGCACTACTTAGCAGGACCAGCAAGAGCTTGGTGGACAAGCACCCGTGCCATGAACGCGGGACAGTTCATGACTTGGACTGATTTCAAGCTCAAGTTCAGCAAGTACCATGTGCCCCGGGTCCGATAAAGAAGATGAGAGATGAGTTCCGTGAATCGAAGCAAGGCCGGATGTCCGTGGTGGAATACCGCGACAAGTTTCTCACACCGGCTCAAGGTACGCCCGGATGAGACCGACACTACCGAGAAGAGGAAGGAAAGGTTCCCGAACGGACTGCATGATGAGATGCAGATCGTGTTGATCAACATCCCCTTTGCCGACCTCGAAGCCCTCGTTGACTCCGCCATCCGGATGGAGGGCAAACCGCACCAAGCCGCCGAGAACCGCAAGCGCCGCATGATGAATCGAGTGGGCCCAGCAATGCCCCAAGGTACCGCCCCAACTCGGGCGGAGGTTTCGTAACCAACAAGCCCAATGCACAGATGTCACGTCCGGTTTATCGAACCGGAGTGGAGGAAACCCCAGGCCAGGAGGCCATCACAACCACAGCAACTACAACCCCAACAACAACTTCCACCGCGCTCCGCCAAGAGCCCCCAACAACCACAATAGCAACCACAACTCCAACACCGCACCAAGGACCGGGAGCAATGCCATCCCCGTCGCGAACAAGCAGGACAAGACCACCATCACTTGCTATGAGTGTGGTGTAGTGGGGCATTACTCCAATGAGTGTCCCAAGAGGCTCGCCAAGCTCGCAGTGCAACCCCGCACCACCTGCTCAAGCAGCAACGCCGTGTCTCCACCGGCAAGAAGTTCGCCCCCAACAACCCGAACAACCGCGGAGGTCGCCTCTACCACATGAATGCCGAGGAAGCCCAGGAAGCACTCGACGTGGTGCTGGGTATGTTCTCTGTTAACTCAATACCAAAGCAAGAGTGTTGTTTGATTCTCGAGCATCGCATTCGTTCTCGTTACGTAAGATTTTGTATGCACTAGTAAGATTCAACCAGTCAACTTGAAACATGTCATGGTAGTTCAAATACCTGGATCAACAACTAAAGCTAGAAAATTTTGCAAAGATGTACCCATCGTAATCCATGAAATAGACTTTTATGCAAACTTGATTGTTCGGGAACAAAAGGATTGGAAGTAGTCCTGGTATGGACTGGATGGCGAAACATCATGGATTGATAGACTGCGCCAAGAAGGCCATCACCATGACAAGTAGCACCGGAATAATAATAGAACACTTATCTCGAAAAACTACCCGGAAAATTTACCCGCAACCAAAGTGTAGCCAAGCCAACTGGATCAAATCGTGGTCGTCTGTCGATACCCCGATGTGTTTCCGGATGATCTACCCGGTATGCCCCGGACCGGGATATCGAGTTTATCATCGAGTTAATCCCTGGAACAGACCTATAGCCCAGAGAGCCTACGGCATGAACCCCGCAGAATCGATAGAACCGAAGAAGCAACCGGATGATATGCTGTACAAAGGTCTCGATTCGACCAAGTGCGTCGCCTTGGAGATCACCAGTTTTGTTTGTGGATAAAAAGGACGGTGCCACTCGTTTGGTTACGGATTATCGTAAGCTTAACGATGTCACCATCAAGAACAAATATCCCTTGCCAAAGATAGAAGATCTGTTTGACCAGCTAACCGGTGCCCAAGTTTTCTCAAAGATTGATCTCGAGGACAAGTTACCATCAACTAAAGATTCGAGCAACAGATATTCCAAAGACTGCCTTTACCACCAGATATGGATCGTATGAGTACAATGTCATGTCCTTTGGACTGACCAATGCCCCCGCTTATTTCATGAACCTCATGAATAAGATCTTTATGGAATTCCTGGATAAGTTTGTCGTTGTCTTCATCGACGACATCCTTATCTACTCCAAATCAGAAGAAGAACATGAGCAACATTTGGAAGTGGTTCTAGAAACCCTTAGGCAACATCGGTTGTACGCCAAGTTTAGCAAATGTGAGTTTTGGTTAAGAGAAGTGGGATTCTGGGACACATCTTGTCCGCAGGAGGAATTGCAGTAGATCCCGCAAAAATAAAACTGTTGAGGAATGGAAGGCCCCAACCACCCGCACGGAAGTCCGAGCATTTCTAGGATTGGCGGGATATTACCGCCGATTCGTTGAAGGATTTTCAAGCATCGCAAGGCCAATGACTCAACTGCTGAAGAAGGACCGGAAATTTGACTGGAATGACAAATGTGAAGAAAGCTTTCAGCTACTCAAGCTCAGATTAACCACAGCCCCAATTTTGATCATGCCCGATGTCACCAAGCCATTTGATGTCTATTGTGATGCATCCAAGACTGGACTTGGATGTGTGTTGATGCAAGAAGGCAAAGTGATATCTTACCTATCAAGGCAACTGAAGCAACATGAACAGAACTATCCAACCCATGACTTGGAGTTAGCAGCCGTAGTGTTAGCCCTGAAGGTGTGGCGTCATTACCTCATGGGTAATCGATGCGAGATATATTCTGATCACAAGAGCCTGAAGTACATTTTCACCCAGAAGGAGCTGAACATGAGACAGCGCAGATGGATAGAACTAATCAAGGATTACGACATGGAAATTCACTACCACCCCGGCAAGGCCAATGTGGTAGCGGATGCCTTGAGCAGACTGCCGTGTCAGTTAAACTCCATGATCGCAATAGAGCAACCAAGCCTGTACCAAGAGTTTGAACATTTCAGACTAGAGCTAGTGAGCGAAGGATTCCTCGCCAGCATTGAACTCCAACCCACTTTGGTGAGCCAGATAAAGGAAGCCCAGAAGGGAAATGCCAGCATTGAAGGAATAAAGAGTCAGATAGCTGCAGGAAAGGCACCAGGATTTACCGTAGATGAAGCCGGAGTTCTTTGGTACAAGGAACGTCTCTGCGTACCATCGGACTCTGACTTGAAGCAAGTCATTCTGCAAGAAGCCCATGACACCCTTTACTCAATCCACCCTGGAGGTACCAAGATGTACCAAGACCTGAAGGAACAATTCTGGTGGCACGGAATGAAGCGAGAGATAGGAAGCTACATCGCCAAGTGTGATATCTGTCAGCGAGTCAAAGCAGAACATCAACGACCCGCAAGATCGTTGCAACCTTTACAGATTCCAGAGTGGAAATGGGATTCTGTCGGTATGGACTTTATCACAGGATTGCCCAAATCTAGCCGAGGAAATGACTCCATTTGGGTAGTCATTGATAGGTTGACCAAGGTTGCACATTTCATCCCTGTCAAGACCACATACCAAGGCCCAAAGCTAGCTGAGTTATACATATCCAGAATAGTCAGCCTGCACGGAACCCCGAAGTCAATTGTGTCAGATAGAGGATCACAATTCACCTCAAGATTCTCGGCAAAGTACATGAAGGACTAGGAACCCGTCTGAATTTCAGCACAGCATACCACCCACAGACTGACGGACAGACTGAGAGAGTCAACCAGATCCTAGAAGATATGTTGAGAGCCTGTGTGCTAGAGTACGGATCCAAATGGGAAGACTGCCTACCATATGCAGAATTCTCCTACAACAATAGCTATCAAGCCGGCTCTGAGATGGCCCCCTTTGAAGCCCTGTACGGAAGGAAATGCCGTACCCCTCTGAACTGGTCGGAAGTCGGAGATAGTCAAGTCTTCGGCCCCGATGTTCTCCGCGAAGCCGAAGAGAAGGTGCACAAGATCCGCGAATACCTCAAGACCGCCCAATCCAGACAGAAGAGCTACGCCGACAAGAGACGCCGAGAGATGACATTCGAAATCGGAGATTTTGTGTATCTCAAAGTCTCACCCCTCAAAGGAATGCAGAGATTCCAACTTAAAGGAAAGCTCGCCCCCAGATATGTCGGACCATTCAAGATTCTGGATCGCCGAGGAGAAGTCTCATATCAGTTGGAACTGCCCGAAGAGATGTCCGCCGTACACAATGTGTTTCACATCTCACTGCTTCGGAAGTGTCTAGAAGTGCCTGAGAAGACAGAAGTATTCAAGAACATCGACCACAGAGCCATTGATATCAACAAGGACCTAACCTATCGCGAAGTGCCCATTCGCATCCTTGAAGAAGCATTCAGGACCACCCGCACCAGAAGTATCAAGTTCCTGAAGATACAATGGAGTAACCACACCGAAGAAGAAGCAACTTGGGAACGCGAGGAAGATATGAAGAAGGAATACCCAAATCTCTTTAGTACCTAGTTTTCTCTAGATCTCGGGACGAGATCTTTTGTAAGGGGGAAGGGTTTGTAACATCCCAAGTTTCAACAAAATGAACAAGAGAGAGATTTCAAGAATCCAAAAATTGGGGGCAAACAAAAACTTTTTCTCATCATATAGGTCTATGCATATAGATCACCTTGTGAATTATTTTGAGTGTGCAATTGCCATGATGTTTGCTCATGTGTTCTCTCTCACTCTAAAACCCTAGCAATGATCACTTGATCACCCAAAGTCAAATAAAAAGAAAATAGAAAAGAAATAATAAAACCAACTTTACACACACATAAGGCCTATGCCATTTTTGCAAATACCTAACCTAGACCACTTTGGCTTGCACCATTGGTTGAAGATGGTTACTAAACACTTTTAAATACTTTTGGAAGTGAAGAAACTCAACTCAAACCAAAATCAAATTCAAATTCCAACATACATGCAATATGGTCACTTGTGCCATTTTTAACCTGATGGCCACTTTGAGCCCCTGGTTCTCCTCTTTCCACTTCTAAACTTTGTCAAACCTTTTCACCTCATCCAAGACAACATCAAGCACTACAACTTTGCCCAAAACCACCCCCTCAAATTCATCACCAATTTCAAATGGGAAGCAAGCAAAGTTGGAACTTTCTCACAAAAACAAGATCATATGCAAAATGTGATTTTGCATCCCAACTCCATTTTGACCACCACCACCACCAAAATGCTCCACTTGATATTTGTTTACAACCCACCAAAAAGAATTTCAAAATTCGAAAATATTTTTCTTGCGGGCATTCTGTCGAGCACTTGGCAGGCAGGGTATCAATTTGAGCCCATACCTCAATTTTTACCATGGACTTGGTCCAACCTTGCTTCTCTGCACCCTGGAGTCTCCCTCTCACTTCACCACACCATCAACACCACTTGCATTTGGACATAGTTTGTTTAAATCACCTCAAACATGCCATGCCGTGGCATGGCATGGCCTCACCATGCCATCTCCCTCACCCTTCACTTCTGGACTGCACCACCATGCCCACTGGATCCCTCTCACCTCCCTGGACGCGCTCGTGCCTTCCCTTGACCGAGACCAGGCTCACACGCGTCAGAACGCGAGCGCCCAGACGCGCCCAGGACTTGCCCATGCCGCGCCAGAGCGCGCATGGCACTCCCTCTGGACGCGCCAGAGCGTGACGAGCCCCGCGTCATCGCATCGCCTCAGCCCTCACGCTCACCACCAGTCGACGCCTCACCTCACCGTGACACGCCTGGACACGCTCGCTGGCCCGCGGGAACGCCGCAGACGACGTGAGCTTCCACGCCCTTCCGCCATGACCCGCAAGCTCCCATCACGATCACCGCCGCTGTAGTGCCTCGTTTTCCCCACAATCAAGCGCGTCAGCACCGCATGGACGTCGCCAACACTCGCGCCCACGCCTTGGCTCTTCGCGCCTGGACCGACGGCGACCATGGCGAACCTAGCCGGGCGCCCCAGCCTCCCTCGCCGCTATAAAAGGAGGACTCCTCCGTCCAAACCGAGCACACCAATCGACTCCACACCTCCTCAGAACTCCCCCTGCCACCTCAATTTCATAGTTACGCCGCCGGTGACCGCCAATCGCAAGATCGAAGCCGCCGCCCGTACACGGAGACCGCCGGAGCAGGAGGCCGCCATTGGAGACGCCGCTGCTTCCCTCTGCTTCACCGTCGACGACAACGTTGCTGTGCACCTCGCCCTCGACCGCCGGAGCTCCGACGAGCTCGCCGACCCCCTGCCGCCGTCGCGGTGAGTTCCCGTCTCGCCGTCGACGACGACGCTCCCCAACCGTCCGATCCTCGCCTAATCCTACGGCGCCAGCCCGCGCGTACCGCTTCGGGATTTAAGTCCCACTGACGCGTGGGACCCGCCGTCAGACGGCCTGCTCGCGCTGGACGCGAAGTGGGCCGGCCCAACTCCTTTTTCCCGCGCAAGCCCACCAGTTTGAATTCAAATTTTCCAGAGTATATGAAATATCCAATCTGATGCAAGCTTTGAAATTCAATTGTGACAAATCTACTCGGCCAAATTTTACAAACTTTATATTTTTGGAAACCTTATGAAATGGTCTACACTTTGCCACTGACTAGAACCCTAGATCTTTTGTAGAAATGAAATGACAAAATAAACAAGGCAGGGACTTTTCTGCCTTATAATAATTCTTAAAAATCAACCATAAATGCTTTTCAGTAAATTCCACCTCCAATAATTCACTTTTCACTTATACTAATTGTTTTTACAAAAATATGCCATGCTTACTTTGGATGATCATAGTTTAGTTGATTTAAGAGCCCTATGGCTATTTTCTAGTCAAAGATATTGTCCAAAACTATTACTAAATCTTATGTGGGATTTTTCCTCATTTAAATCTTGTCACCACAATTTCCAAATAAAGTGGAGACTCTGGTTATTTAGGTCCCATAGGAATTGTGGTGATATTAAATCTTTGTTATGCTAGAATTAAATAGTATGAGGTGCTCACCTCATTTAAATCTTTTTCTCCAAATGCTAAGTGTGAAGAGGTTGACTTGGGTCAACCTAGGTCACATATTATGCATAAGAGAAATTAAATCTTAATAAGATAATGAGAGGAAATTATTTCTCTAAATAATTCAAAGTAACATTTAAGTTAGTATGAGAGGAAATTATTTTTCTGAAATAATAAGAAAAACACATCCACCAACTTAATAGTAAATGGTGATGCTAGTTTAAATGTGTGAACCATGCTTGTGCATTAGTTTAGTAGATTAGTTTGGTGTGATGATTGTGTACCCCGTATTCGTATTTTAGACGCTAGTACCGAGGAGTACCAGGAGGAGGAGGAGGTCTACTTCCAGGAAGAAGAAGACCACTTTGACCAGTTTCCCAACCAAGGCAAGATAATACTCTTGCAAAGTGCAAAGCTCACCTTGAGCAAGGCATTGCCCCATTTATTTCATGCTTATGATCCCATTTCCCAGTTTTTACTTTACAAGCTTTAATTACTTTTGTTTTATCAAAGTACTTTGTGATTTATATTCTACTAGATTAGTATGGAGTTAGTACAAGAGTATCAAACTTAGCCTAGAAGCAAATACTTAGCACCCTCACACATAGTGGCTAGTGCTAATTCTAATTGACTACTCTAGATGGGAACTTTGTGTTGGTGAAATGATGATGGTGAAAACCTTGGAATGATTAGTCATTTTTCCATTGAAAGATTTTTGAAGGTGAATATGACACTGAAGTTGACTTGGTGACTTTGGCTAAAAACTGATGATTGATTGGATGCGATACCATTCCAATTTTTGAGTACCCCCACAATACCTGATTATGGGTAGGGCTTAGCTGGAAATTTATGTGTCTTAGTATGGGTTCCCTCTAAACAAGCGTCATCGGGGTTATGCCGAAAGCTGCCTCTACAACAAAAGAGATGATATGATATGACGTGAATATGAGGTGAATGTCCGGCCCAAGCCCTGTGCAGTTCCCGGGTTAACAGTTGGTTTTCACCGGGAGGCCAAGCTCATGGGGAGAGGTGCCTATACTAGGGTGTGTAAGTGAAAGGTTAATGGTTGATGATCCGCGTACTGAGTTACGATTATTCAGGGTTTTACCCCTGACGGATGTAATCAAATGTTGTGGCACAAGTGTGCGACCTCTGCAGAGTGTAGAACTATTCGAATAGCCGCGTCCGCGGATATGGACAATTGGAAAGGCCATTCTGTTTCCGTCCTCAGAATTTATATGTTTTTGAACTGAAATTTGAAAGGTGACTTTGACTTTGAATCACAACAGAGTTGTGGGAATGACACTAATGTTCCCACTTGAGTTAGTTAGCACTTGAGGAGTTGTTTACAAAAGTGTTTACGAAATAAAATTGGCTTTATGCAAATAAACTTAGAGCTTAGAACACATTTATGTCAATTCTAGTACTTACTTTAGTGTTAGATTGCGAGTACTTAAAGTACTCACGGCTTTGTCCCTGGCTATTCAAATGGCCAGAATATGAAGCCGAGCAGCAGTACGAGGAGGACGATCAGCAGGACGTCTACCACAACTAGGAGCTTCTAACGTCAAGCGTTGGCCTGTGGACTAGAGAGTCCTTGTATCTTACGCTTCCGCTATGAACTTGTGTTTGTTCGTTGATCAATAGATCAACTATTTGTGTAATATGGATCATGTGATTCCAAGTTGTAAGACATTATGGTTTGTAATGAATGATGACTATGATACTTAACTATTATGCCTCGCAACAACAATTTCCTGGGATTGCGATGTATGACATAATAGGCATCCGGACTTAAAAATCCGGGTGTTGACAGCCGGCACGAATATTGAATCCGAGTCCGGTGACGGTATGATGGACGGCTTCTTGAGAACCGCCAAGGCGATGCCCGGCGGAATGGCTTGCCGGGTTGAGCCAATCTTGGACAAGGCGTCAGCCGCCTCGTTATTTGCTCGTGGCACATGGTGGAATTCGCAGCCGTCGAAGAAGCCGGATAGCTGCTGGACATGGAAGCGGTATGAGGCCATGTTGGCGTCCTTCGCGTCCCAGTCGCCAGATGCTTGCTGTATGACCAAGTCGGAGTCGCCAAAGCAGAGTATGCGACGCACGCCAATCTCCTTGGCCAGCTTCAGCCCATGAATGAGCGCTTCATACTCCGCCACATTGTTGGATGCGGCGAAGTGGATCTGCAGGACGTAGTCCAGCCGGTCTCCCTTGGGAGAGGTGAGGACGATGCCGGCTCCCAAGCCGTTGCGCATCTTCGAGCCGTCAAAGTGCATCTTCCAGTGTGTGGAATCCGGCACAGGCGGCAGGTACTGCATCTCAGCCTGGGCCGACGAAGAAGTCCGCGAGGATCTGCGACTTGATGGCTGTGCGTGGCTCGTAGAGGATGGTGTGGGCGGCTAGCTCCAGAGCCCACTTGGCAACCCGGCCGTTGGCGTCTTTGCTGCCAATGATTTCTGCCAAGGGCGCTGTGGCAACCACCTTGATGGGGTGCTCTTGGAAGTAGTGCTTGAGCTTCTTGGCCGCCATGTAGACGCCGTAGGTGACCTTCTGGTAGTGGGGGTAGTTTTGCTTCGACTGGGAGAGCACTTCACTGAGGTAGTAGACTGGGCGCTGGACCAGCTGCTCCCTGCCGTCTTCTTTGCGCTCCACCACCAGGACGACGCTAACCACCCGGTTGGTGGCTGCGATGTACAACAGCATCGGCTCCATTGAAGCCGGCGTTGCAAGGATTGGCGCGGTTGAGAGCACGCGCTTCAAGTCACGGAAAGCTTCCTCCGCCTGCGGTGACCAGACGAACTTGTCCGCCTTCTTCATCAATTGATACAGGGGGCGGTGCCTTCTCCCCGGCCGACGAAGTGGCTCAAGGAAGTCGGGCAGCCGCCGAACTTCCGGACGTCCTTGAGGCACTGCGGCAGTTCCATCTTCTCAGGGCACCGATCTTGTCCGGTTGGCTTCGATCCCTCGCTGAGAGACGAGGTAGCCAAGGAGCTGGCCAGACGGCACGCCGAATGTGCACTTGGCCGGGTTGAGCTTCATCCGAAATCTTCTCAGATTGGTGAAGGTTTCTCTCAGGTCATCAAGGAGGGTAGTCGTCTCCTTGGTCTTTACAACGACATCATCCACATATGCGTGAACATTTCTGCCGATTTGATCCTGCAAGCATTTTTGCATGCACCTTTGGTAGGTGGCGCCTGCATTTTTCAAGCCGAACGGCATAGTCGTGTAGCAGTAAGCCCCGTACGGGGTAATGAACGAAGTCTTTATTTGATCAGCCGGATTCAAAGGAATCTGGTGGTAGCCTGAATAGGCGTCTAGGAAAGACAACAGTTCACAGCCGGCAGTCGAGTCTATGACTTGATCTATGCGCGGCAGGGGGAAGGGATCCTTCGGGCACGCCTTGTTCAGGCTGGTGTAGTCGATACACATGCGCCAGGAGCCGTTCTTCTTCAAAACCAGGACCGGGTTCGCCAACCAGTCCGGGTGCAGCACTTCCATGATGAAGCCGGCAGCTAGGAGCCGGGCGATTTCTTCACCGATGGCCTTCCTTCGTTCTTCGGCGAAGCGCCTGAGAGGCTGCTTCACCGGCTTGGCTTCAGGCCGGACGTGGAGGTGGTGCTCAGCCAACTCCCTCGGCACACCCGGCATGTCTCTTGGAGTCCATGCGAAGATGTCCCGATTCTCACGGAGGAAGCTGGTGAGCTCGCTTTCCTATTTCTTGCTCAAGCCGGCACCGATGGTGACGTACGAGCCGGCTGCGCCGGGTCCAGCAGATCTTCTTGGTGTTGTCGGCCGGCTGGAAGTGAGTCGTCCCAGCCGGGTTGCTGCAGCCGGCATGTCCGTCTGCGCGGCCTTGGCGAGGCGACGGCGTCGTGGATGAGCTGCTTCTCGGTGGCGATGACCAGCGTCTGGGCCATCTTGGAGCTCTGCGTGGCGCAGTCCATGGAGCGGCGATAGTCGCCGGCTACGGTGATGACCCCCTTGGGGCCAGGCAGCTTCATCTTCAGGTACCCATAATGGGGCACCGCCATGAACTTGGTCAGGGCCGGCCTGCCCAGGAGCGCGTGGTAGGGACTGACGAGGTCCACCACCTCGAACTCGATTCTCTCGGTGCAGAAGTGATCCGACTTCCCGAACATCACCTCCAACGTGATCCGGCCGATCGGCTGGCAGCAGTGGCCTGGCACGATGCCATGGAAGACGGTGGGGGTGGGGTGCAACTCGGCCTCCTGGATGCCCAGCTTGCGGGCGGTGTCGCGGTAGAGGATGTTGATGCTGCTGCCGCCGTCGATGAGGACGCGCGAAAAACGCACGCTGCGCCAGGTTGTGCCGATGGTGGGGTCGAGGACCATGGCGTAGCTGCCCGGCTTCGGCAGGACAGCCGGTGTGTCACGGCGATCAAAAGTGATGGCCTGCTCTGACCAGTTTAGGTACTGGGGGACCGGCGGTATGACCGCGTTGACCTCGAGGGAACGGCTCTGCTGGCTCGTCTTGTCCTCGGGCTCGGAGGTGAAGATGATGTAGGTAGCATCTTCGGCCAGATATCGGCCGCCATGGTACACTTGGTTAGCCTCGTGGTGCCCGAGGTTGGCGTTCTCTGCGCCGGCTTGGCCACCCGGCCCGCCGGCTGGTGGGGGCGGGGGTGGAGGCGGGAGAGGTTCACCGCTTGTCAGCCGCTTCATGAAGTGGCAGTCGCGGGTGGTGTGGTTGGAGGGGTTCTTGCCGCTGTGGTACTTGCACGGCGAGTCGAGCATCTGCTCGAAGGTGTACTTCGGCTTCCACTGCCGGTCTTGCTTGTGGCGGCGGCTGCCGCCTGCCGCGTTGTCTGCCACGGCGGCTACGTGGGCGGAGCCGTACCGGCGGTCCGGCTGGTCGCTGTGACGCTTGCCGCGGTAGTTGTCCCGCCGGCTGCCATGAGAGGCGCCGTCTGCCGGCTTGTGCTCAGCCGACTTGTGGTGGTCCCGCCTGGAGGGAGCCGGTGCTGGTCACCGGCGCCTTGCCGGCTTCTTCAGCCAGCGCGTATTTGTCCGCGATGGCCATCAAGGCGGCCATCGACTTGGGGTCACTACGGCGCAGCTTGTGCCACAGCATGGTGTTTGGCCGGCAGCCTCCCATGAAGAAGCTGATGGCCTGGATCTCGTGCACGCCCTCGCAGGAGTTGCGCATCTCGCACCAGCGCGCGTCGGTACGCGCGATCCGTCTCGTCCGGGCCCTGCTTGCACATCTCAAGCTGCCGAGGACGACCCGGCCGGCGGTAGGTGCCGGTGAAGTTGCCGACGAAGGCCTCTTCGAAATCCAGCCAGCCGTTGATGCTGCCGGCTGGCAGTTGTTGAGCTGGGTGCGGGCGGGAGCCGACCAAAGATCGGGGAGTAGCGTACCGCCCACCGCTTGTTGCCTCGAGAGATGCCGACTGCGGTGGAGTAGTCCTGCAGCCAGTCCTCCGGCTTGGCGGTGCCGTCGTACTTGGGCGTGTCGCGGGGGAGCTGGAAGCCGTCGAGCACGGGCTCGTTGGCGATGCGGGGCCCAAAGCACTTGGGGCAAGCCGGCGCCTCCTCTTCCGCGATGCGGGATTCGACCAGCCGATCGAGGCGGTCTCTGGCGTCGGTGGGCTCGATGCGGGGGCCCAGCCGGGAGAGTGCCGGGCCGGGCGTGTGCCGGCTGCTTCGGAGCCGGCCGGTGCCGACGGCGGGGCTCGGAGTCTTGCTCCTGGTTCCGGCTTGGGAGGCCGGCTGCGGCTGCTGCCGCTCGGCCGGTGGCTCGGCCGGCCCGAACTTGCGTGCGTGGCCCGGGAGTCACGGTGCCGGCTTGGTGCCGGGGAGGCGGACTCGGCCGTGTCCCCTGGCGCCTTCCCCGTCGTTGCTGCAGCGCCACGAGCGTGAGAAGCTCCGGGGGCATTGACATACCCGGGGTCGGCCGCTCGCTTGTTGGCTGCGTTGAGCAGCTCAGTCACCCGCATGGTTTGGCGGCGTAACTCTTCGCCTTCAAGGCGGTTCAGCTCTTCCGCGGCGGCTTGTGCCGCGCGCATGTTCTTGTCGGGGTGTTGTAAACGGGTAGCTCCGCGGACGGAGCCGGCGAAGGAGCGCCGTCGCGGGCGATCACGGCGCCAAGGTCGCGGCCCTCGCGGCGGATCTGGCCGGCTCGGCTGGGCTCGGCGCCGCCCGGGAGGAGGCCGTGGGCGCGGTTGTACTCGCGCTGGGTGATCTCCATCCGGCGCCAGCAGCAGCCAGTTCTTCGGTTTGCTTGAGGAGGAGCTGGCGGTGCGCCTCCAAATCCGCCTCGATGGTGGTGGGGTCGCTGCCAGGCGTGAGCGGGGTGCTCAGTTTCGCCCGGACTTCGTCCAGCCGGGACGGTGGCGGTGGCGCCTTTGGGCCCGAGCCGGAGGCGTTGGGGTCGACGTTGCGCTCCAGGTTGGGGCCACGGGTGCGCGGGTTCTTGGTGGGGAGCTCCTCGCCAGCCATCATGACTTGCACGACGACGGGGCTGGCGGGAGCGCTGCTGCCGGCTCGCGGAGGAGGGCTTGCGCAGCGCAGGACCTGCCGCGGGTAGCGCGGCGGTGCGACGGTAGCGACGTAGACGTCGTGCCCGCCGAAGGAGATGACGCTGCCGCCGGCTGGGAAGGGCCGGTCAGCGAAGCAGCCAGCGTTATCGGCCGCCGACGCAATCGAGGGAGCCGAATCTCCGTATCAAGCCTCGCGACTCGCTCGCCGGTGGTGATGGTGAGGCCCGTCCGGATGAAGACACCGGCCGAGGATGCTGAAGGCCCCACGGTGGGCGCCAAATGTCGTGGTATCGTCACGGCATATGCCATAGGGTGGCTAATCGAAGTGGTTCCTGAGGGATCTCACGGCGGTATCCGGATGCGGGTATGGGCACGAGCGACACGGCGACGTACCCAGGTTCGAGGCCCTCCGATGGAGGTAAAACCTCTACTCCTGCTATGAGTGTATATGATGATCACACAATACAACGGTGCTCCTAGAGCTGTGTCCGGCTGCTCCTGGGAGGCTAAGGGAGACGATGGTCTCTCTCACAGGGCAGCGCTAAGGGTGGAATGAAGTGAGAATGATCGATCCCCTGCACGAGAGGGGGTAGTGCGGCTTATATAGGCGCCTGGCACTTTACATATAAGACCCTAGAGTTTACTGGCCGGCTTGGCCGGCTCCGGCTTCCGCTCCTTCCCGAGGCGGTGACGTCAGGAGCCGTTGAGGCATCGTGGCCTGTCCCATCCGGCTGCCACGGACAGCGGTATGGAGAGGAGGTGTCCTTGTCGCCGTCAGCCACTGTAGCCAGTACGGATCGTCGTAAGCCCTGACGGCCTGTCCGGCGCGTGGCACTATTGCTCCACAGTGCCCCGCGCCCTACGGAAGATGGAGTCAGCGTGGACTTTGGGAACCCGGATCACCAACCCGGTTCCTTCCAGTGCAAGACTCGCCAGCCTCGAGTCGGTCTGAGGTACAAACCCCCAGTCGGATATGGCTTGTAGAAGCCGGCCCAGCTACAGCATTGGTGGCCGTAGCCAAGCCGACTAGGACCTAGAGCCAGCCGGCTTCCGGACCAGCCGGTCACGGCGCCAGCCGGCCTTTGCCGCAGCCGGCCAGTGGCCAGCCGGCTGCTCCGCGTCCATTGCCCTACCCGGGGTCTTCCCCCCGACAAAACCACAGGGCGGCGCGGCCCAATCCCTGGCCGCGCCGACCTGTAGTGTGGGCCCCTCGTGACGCCCCTTGACCTGCCCTTCCGCCTACAAATAGCCTTCGTCGCGAAACCCCCAGTACCGAGAGCCACGATACGGAAAACCTTCCAGAGACGCCGCCGCCGCCAATCCCATCTCGGGGGATTCAGGAGATCGCCTCCGGCACCCTGCTAGAGAGGGGAATCATCTCCCGGAGGACTCTACGCCGCCATGGTCGCCTCCGGAGTGATGTGTGAGTAGTCTACCCCTGGACTATGGGTCCATAGCAGTAGCTAGATGGTTGTCTTCTCCCCATTGTGCTTAATTGTCGGGTCTTGTGAGCTGCCGAACATGATCAAGATCATCTATCTGTAATTCTATATGTTGTGTTTGTTGGGATCCGATGAATAGAGAATACTTGTTATGTTGATTATCAAAGTTATGTCTATGTGTTGTTTATGATCTTGCATGCTCTCCGTTACTAGTAGATGCTCTGGCCAAGTAGATGCTTGTAACTCCAAGAGGGAGTATTTATGCTCGATAGTGGGTTCATGTCTCCGTGAATCTGGGGAAGTGACAGAAATCTCTAAGATTATGGATGTGCTGTTGCCACTAGGGATAAAACATTGGTGCTATGTTCGAGGATGTAGTTACTGATTACATTACGCGCAATACTTAATGCAATTGTCTGTTGTTAGCAACTTAATACTGGAGGGGGTTCGGATGATAACCTGAAGGTGGACTTTTTAGGCATAGATGCATGCTGGATAGCGGTCTATGTACTTTGTCGTAATTCCCAATTAAATCTCACTATACTCATCATAATATGTATGTGCATGGTCATGCCCTCTTTATTTGTCAATTGCCCAACTGTAATTTGTTCACCCAACATGTTGTTTATCTTATGGGAGAGACACCTCTAGTGAACTGTGGACCCCGGTCCAATTCTCTTTACTGAAATACAATCTCTTGCAATATCTTTGTTCTACTGTTTTCTGCAAACAATCATCATCCACACTATACATCTAATCCTTTGTTACAGCAAGCTGGTGAGATTGACAACCTCGCTGTTTCGTTGGGGCAAAGTACTTGGTTTGTGTTGTGCAGGTTCCACGTTGGCACCGGAATCCCTGGTGTTGCGCCGCACTACATCTCGCCGCCATCAACCTTCAACGTGCTTCTTGGCTCCTACTGGTTCGATAAACCTTGGTTTCATACTGAGGGAAAACTTGCCGCTGTACGCATCACACCTTCCTCTTGGGGTTCCCAACGGACGCGTGTTGTACGCGTATCACACAACAATGCAACAAAACTAAGATAAGGAGAGGTTGCTACAGTAGTAAACAACTTCCAAGACACAAATATAAACAAAGTACTGTAGCAAAATAACACATGGGTTATCTCCCAAGAAGTTCTTTCTTTATAGCCATTAAGATGGGCTCAATAGTTTTAATGATGCATTCGCAAGAAATAGTATTTGAAGCAAAAGAGAGCATCAAGAGGCAAATTCAAAACACATTTAAGTCTAACATGCTTCCTATGCATAGGAATCTTGTAAATAAACAAGTTCATGAATAGCAAAGTGACAAGCATAGAAAGATAAAACAAGTGTAGCTTCAAAAATTTCAGCACATAGAGAGGTGTTTTAGTAACATGAAAATTTCTACAACCATATTTTCCTCTCTCATAATAATATCCAGTGGCATCATGAGAAAACTCAACAATATAACTATCACATAAAGCATTCTTATCATGAGTCTCATGCATAAAATTATTACTCTCCACATAAGCATAATCAATTTTATTAGTTGTAGTGGGAGCAAATTCAACAAAGTAGCTATCATTATTATTCTCATCATCAAATATAGGAGGCATATTGTAATCATAATCAAATTTATCCTCCATAACAGGTGGCACCATAAGACTACTATCATTATAATCATCATAAATAGGAGGCAAAGTATCATCAAAGTAAATTTTCTCCTCAATGCTTGGGGGACTAAAAAGATCATGCTCATCAAAACCAGCTTCCCCAAGCTTAGAATTTTCCATAGCATTAGCAACAATAGTGTTCAAAGCATTCATATTAATAACATTCCCATTAGCATGCATATAAAGTTCCATAGGTTTTTTAATTCTCTCTTCAAACACATCATGTCCTAATTCAAGATAAAGTTCATAAAGATCTCTCATATTTTTGTTGTTTTCCATTATGCCTAACTAGTGTAAACAAGAAACAAAAAGATACAATTGCAGGATCTAAAGGAAATAGCTTCGAGCACAAACACAATGGCGCCAGAAAAGCATCATACTGAACCGGAGTATGAGTGCCTTTTACCTTTCCTCCCCGGCAACGGCGCCAGAAAAGTACTTGATGTCTACGGGAGCTTCTATTCTTGTAGACACTGTTGGGCCTCCAAGAGCAGAGGTTTGTAGAACAGCAGCAAGTTTCCCTTAAGTGGATCACCCAAGGTTTATCGATCTCAGGGAGGAAGAGGTCAAAGATATCCCTCTCATGCAACCCTGCAACCACAAAGCAAGAAGTCTCTTGTGTCCCCAACACACCTAATAGGTGCACTAGTTCGGCGAAGAGATAGTGAAATATAGGTGGTATGAATAAGTATGAGCAGTAGCAACGGCACCAGAAAAGTGCTTTGCCCAGGACTGGCGTGTGGTTGATGGTGGTAATATTGCAGGCAGTAGAGATATAGTAAAACAGTAAACAAGCAGCGATAGCAGTATTTAGGAACAAGGCCTAGAGATTATACTTTCACTAGTGGACACTCTCAACATTGATCACATAACAGAATAAATAGATAGATGCTAGACTCTACACCCTCTTGTTGGATGATGAACACCACTAACTGTGTAGGATTACACGAACCCTCAATGCCGGAGTTAACAAGCTCCACAATATTCGATGTTCATGTTTAAATAACCTTAGAGTGCATGACAGATCAACATAACCAAACCAAGTACTAACATAGCATGCACACTGTCACCTTCACGCTACGAAAGGAGGCATAGATCACATCAATACTATCATAGCAATAGTTAACTTCATAATCTACAAGAGATCACAATCATAAACTACGCCAAGTACTACATGATGCACACACTGTCCACATTACATCATGCAGGAGGAATAGAGTACTTTAATAACATCACTAGAGTAGCACATAGATGAATAGTGATACAAAACTCATATGAATCTCAATCATGTAAGGCAGCTCATGAGATCATTGTATTGAAGTACATAGGAGAGAGATTAACCACATAGCTACCGGTACAGCCCCGAGCCTCGATGGAGAACTACTCCCTCCTCATGGGAGACAGCAGCGTTGATGAAGATGGCGGTGGAGATGGCAGCGGTGTCGATGGAGAAGCATTCCGGGGGCACTTCCCCGTCCCGGCGGCGTGCCGGAACAGAGACTCCTGTCCCCCAGATCTTGGCTTCGCGATGGCGGCGGCTCTGGAAGGTTTCTCGTACCGTGGCTTTTCCGTATCGAAGTTTTAGGTCGAGGACCCTTAAATAGGCGAAGAGGCGGAGTCGGAGGGGCGACGAGGCGGTGAGGGGGTATGGCGGCGCGGCCAGGGCTTGGGCCGCGCCAGCCACCCTCCTGGGGCCCCTGTGGCCCAACTATGGTCCTTCCCGGGTGTTCTGGAAGCTTCGTGTATTTCTAAGATGTTGGGCGTTGATTTCGTCTGATTCCGAGAATATTTCCTTACTAGGATTTCTGAAACCAAAAACAGCAGAAAACAGGAACTGGCCCTTCGACATCTCGTCAATAGGTTAGTTCCAGAAAATGCACAAATATGACATAAAGTGTGCATAAAACATGTAGATATCATCAATAATGTGGTATGGAACATAAGAAATTATCGATACTTCGGAGACGTATCAGCCACTCCCTCTCCTTCCTTGTTGGAGTGCTTGTCCTCATGCTCCCCATCTTCATCGGAGGTGTACTCTTCACGGATGATGAAGGCTCTAGGCTTCTTGTTGGAGGAGACCTTGTCGTCATCGGACTTTGGGGAGAACTTGGAGAATCCCTTGGAGTGTGGCTTGTGCCTATCCTTTGGGATAAGCTTTCCACCATGATCTTCTCTTCTCTCAAACGTACAATCCGCGACAAAATGATTCTTGTCACCGCAATTGTAGCATGTTCTTCCCCTTGTCCTTTCTCTTGGGCTCTTGGAGGGTCTTCTTGGAGAATCACGTGATCTTCTTGGTCTTGTGTTTTGGGACATGTTTCCATCCCAAAACTTCTTGGCGGCGAGAGCCATGTGCTCATGGTAGTTGAGCTTGCGATCATCCGAACCCCACTCAACGGGATCCTCATCACTTTCACTAGCTTCATGCACCTTCATCTTCAATGCAAGGTTGGGCTTGCGGGAGTTGTGGGCGCGAGCAACAAGATCCTCTGAATTCTTCTTGGAGATGTCCATAGCGATGACTTCGCTAAGGACTTCATCGGATGTCATAGTACGGAAGGAGGCATTTTGGCGGATGGCCGTCAACTTCACTTCCTCATAAGGGAGGAGAGCGTTGTAGAACTTGCGCTTGATCCAATAGTCATCCACGAACGTTGCTCCAAGATCTTGCATTTGCACGGCAAGAGCGATGAGGCGTCGGTACATTTCTTCGGGGGTCTCTCCTTCAATCATGACGAAGTTGTCGGCCATGTTGTTCACTTCATCAAAGCGAGAGCTTTGGATGCTTGCATTGCCGAGGAAGAGCTTCTCAAGTTTGTCCCATGCTTCCTTGGCGGTCTTGAGCGAGCGGATATGAGCGCGGTCCTTGGGGGAGATGGCCATATGAATCATGTTGATGGCGGTGGCGTTGAATTGGTCATCCACCACATCTCTTCTAGTCATCTTCTTGGGATCTCGTGGTGAATAGCCCTCCTCAATGATACGCCAAAGCTCGGTAGAAGCGCTGCGCACATGTGAACGCATTAAGAATTGCCAATTCTCAAAGTTGTTTGACTCGAGTAACGGTGGTGAACCATGCGACAAGATATGCGGCATCGGTATCGAAACGTTAATGGTGTAATCATTTGGTGGTGGCACCGCGTGATAACCCCCTTGACGTTCCGCAACCGGTGTGTCATCATCCTTCCCTTTTGTTGAAGTGCCGGTATCCCCAACCCCTTCCTTTTGTGTATCTTTTGTCGCTTTCGCGACAAAATCAACAAGAGGAAGGGTGTTAGCTTTTGGTGGCGGATCCTCGGCACTTGCTATCGGTGGAGGGTTTGGTTTTCGAACCACCAACTCCATCATCATCGCCTTCATTTGGGAAACGATGGATGACTCCAATTTCTTGAGGTCTGATGTCTACGGGAGCTTCTATTCTTGTAGACAGTGTTGGGCCTCCAAGAGCAGAGGTTTGTAGAACAGCAGCAAGTTTCCCTTAAGTGGATCACCCAAGGTTTATCGATCTCAGGGAGGAAGAGGTCAAAGATATCCCTCTCATGCAACCCTGCAACCACAAAGCAAGAAGTCTCTTGTGTCCCCAACACACCTAATAGGTGCACTAGTTCGGCGAAGAGATAGTGAAATACAGGTGGTATGAATAAGTATGAGCAGTAGTAACAGCGCCAGAAAAGTGCTTTGCTGCCCAAGACTGGCGTGTGGTTGATGGTGGTAATATTGCGGACAGTACAGATGCAGTAGAACAGTAAACAAGCAGCGATAGCAGTATTTAGGAACAAGGCCTAGGGATCATACTTCCACTAGTGGACACTCTCAACATTGATCACATAACAGAATAAATAGATAGATGCTAGACTCTACACTCTCTTGTTGGATGATGAACACCACTAATTGCGTAGGGCTACAAGAACCCTCAATGCCGGAGTTAACAAGCTCCACAATATTCGATATTCATATTTAAATAACCTTAGAGTGCAAGATAGATCAACACAACCAAACCAAGTACTAACATAGCATGCACACTGTTACCATCACACTATGAAAGGAGGAATAGATCACATCAATACCATCATAGTAATAGTTAACTTCATAATCTACAAGAGATCACAATCATAGCATAAACCAAGTACTTCATGATGCACACACTGCCAACATTACATCATGGAGGAGGAATAGACTACTTTAATAACATCACTAGAGTAGCACATAGATGAATTGTCATACAAAACTCATATGAATCTCAATCATGTAAGGCAGCTCATGAGATCATTGTATTGAAGTACATAGGAGAGAGATTAACCACATAGCTACCGGTACAGCCCCGAGCCTCGATGGAGAACTACTCCCTCCTCATGGGAGACAGCAGCGGTGATGAAGATGGCGGTGGAGATGGCAGCGGTGTCGATGGAGAAGCCTTCCGGGGGCACTTCCCCGTCCCGGCGGCGTGCCGGAACAGAGACTCCTGTCCCCCAGATCTCGGCTTCGCGATGGCGGCGGCTCTGGATGGTTTCTCGTACCGTGGCTTTTCCGTCTCGAGGTTTTAGGTCGAGGGGCTTCTTATAGGCGAAGAGGCGGCGTCAGAAGGGGTCTGGGGCCACCAGACAATAGGGCGGCGCGGCCAGGGCCTGGGCCGTGCCAGCCCCATGTGTGGGCCCCCTGTGGGTCCACTCTGGCGACTCTCGGGTGTTCTGGAAGCTCCCGGGGGTTCTAAGATGTTGGGCGTTGATTTCGTCCAATTCCGAGAATATTTCCTTACTAGGATTTCTGAAACCAAAAACAGCAGAAAACAGCAACTGGCCCTTCGGCATCTCGTCAATAGGTTAGTTCCGGAAAACGCATAAATATGACATAAAACATGTAGATATCATCAATAATGTGGCATGGAACATAAGAAATTATCGATACGTCGGAGACGTATCTAGGTCATCCAACGTGGCCGTCGTGGAATCGATGGGCGATCATGTAGCGGGTGGCTCAAGGGAAGGTGACCCATTCACAACCGTCTCTTGTTCGGCCATTTCTTAGGCGGTAAAGCCCGAGCAAGAAAACCTTGCTCTGATACCACTTGAACGAATCGTAGCGAACAAGAGGGGGGTGAATGGCGCTACGGCAATTTTTAGTCTTTTTCAAGTTTTTATGCAACGGAAGGTAAAGGTGTGACTTTTAGCAATGGGGGTGATCCTACAATGAAGCTAGAGCATGTGCAACAAGTAAAGGAATCAACAAGATAAACAAAGTGAGGAGCGAGACAACCGGGGGGCGCGAGGCGAGTCGAGGTTTGTTTCCCGCAGTTCCCTCCACTAAAGGAGGTACGTCTGTGTTGAGGAGGTGCTAGTCTCACACAAGAGACTAGGCGGCCACACCACGAAGGAAGGCCTCACCCTCTTCCTCGAGAGAGCTCCACGGAGGTGCTCTCCCTCTTCCACTAAGGCACCGGTCGAGGCGGTGATTCCTTCACAAGGTTGGGGCGAGCTCCACACACACAAGGATGCTCCCAACACCCTATGGAGCTAGTACATCACCAAGCTAGACTCCATAGCTGCACATCTCCAATGCTCCACCATAGGAACCCATCTCCAATGCTCCACCATAGGAACCCATCACCAATGCTCCACCATAGGAACTCTTCCAATGCTCCACCAAGAAACTCTCCAAGGCTCCACCAAGAAACTCTCCAAGGCTCCACCAAAGTAACTCCCCAATGATCCACCAAAGGAACTCTTCTCCAAGATCCACCAAAGGAACCCTACCACCAAGATCCACTAAGGAATAGCTAGTATTTGTGAAATCTCTCTTGGTAGAACTATAGATCGGGGTCTCCTCCACCTATCCTCAAAATTAGGGCAAGATTGGTTGGAGGGGGAAGGAGATCCACAAGGATTAAGCTCAGCAACAATGGAGGAGAGAGAAGGGGAAGAGATAAAATCGGGTGGGGAAGAAGGGGCCCTTAAATAGGCTCCTCCAAATCCAACCGTTATACCCAGTTTTGGCCTAAGCGGTACTACCGCTTTGGGGCAAGCGGTACTACCGCCCTGAGTTCGAAATCACCCCAGATCTGGTCAAAGGACGCAGAGCGGTACTACCGCCCGCGGTACCGCTCGTGGTACCGCAATAGGGTCCAGACCTTACTGGATCCAGAGCGGTACCAGGGCGGTACCGGAGCGGTACGACCGTAACTCGTTACGGTACCTCAAGCGGTACCTTGAGCGGTACTACCGCTCGTGAGCGGTACTACCGCCCCAGGTACTGCAGGGGTACCGCAACTTGTTCTGGGGGACGAATTCAGCGCAGAACTCAGAGCGGTACCGAGGGAAGTACCTATAGGGGTAGCGGTACTACCGCTACAGGTACCGGTAGTACCGGCCTGGCTAAATCTGGTTTTCTTCCCTTTTTCTCTCCAACTTAGTTACCTCGCTAAACGCACACAAAACCGGAAAACCTATCAACTACGCTTCAGTCTTCTGATCTTGACGCGTCCGGCGAGGTCACCGTGTACTTGCAAATCTAACAATGATACTCAAGGCACACGGTGAGATTACTCAAGTGTTGTCATCAAACACACAAAACTTGGGGTATGAATTTTGCTCTTACACCAGGTGTAGGATAACGTTGCATAGAAAACAAAAAATTTCCTACGGCGAACACGCAATCCAAGCCAAGATGCAATCTAGAAGACGGTAGCAACAAGGGGATATCGAGTCTCACCCTTGAAGAGATTCCAAAGCCTACAAGAGGAGGCTCTTGTTGCTGCGGTAGACGTTCACTTGCCGCTTGCAAAAGCGCGTAGAAGATCTTGATCACGATCGGTTCCGGCGCCACGAACGGGCAGCACCTCCGTACTCGGTCACACGTTCGGTTGTTGATGAAGACGACATCCACCTCCCCGTTCCAGTGGGCAGCGGAAGTAGTAGCTCCTCTGGAATCCGACAGCACGACGGCGTGGTGTCGGTGGCGGTGAAGAAGTCCGGCGGAGCTTCGCTAAGCTATGCGGGCAATATGGAGGAGAGGAGCTTGGCTAGGGTTTGGGAGGGGTGGCCGGCCACTCTATGGGGGGCGGCCAGCTTGTGGTCTTGGGGTGGCCGGCCCCCTCCCTTGGCCCCTCATTATATAGGTGGATCCCAAGTGTTGGTGTCCAAGTCTTCGAATAAGACCCGAAACCAAAACCTTCCATAAGAGGTGAAACCTAGCCCAACTAGGACTCCCACCCAAAGGGTGGGATTTCCACCTCCCATGTGGGGGGGTGGCCGGCCCCCTATGGTGGAGTCCACTTGGGACTCCACCCCATCTAGGGCTGGCCGGCCATGGTGGTGGAGTCCCATGTGGACTCCACCTTCCTTGGTGGTTTCTTCCGGACTTTTCTAGAAACTTCTAGAACCTTCCATAGAACCTTCCACGACATTTTATTTCACATAAAATGACATCCTATATATGAATCTTATTCTCCGGACCATTCCGGAACTCCTCGTGATGTCCGGGATCTCATCCGGGACTCCGAACAAATATTCGAACTCCATTCCATATTTCAAGTGCTACCATTTCAACATCCAACTTTAAGTGTGTCACCCTACGGTTCGAGAACTATGTGGACATGGTTGAGTACTCACTCCGACCAATAACCAATAGCGGGATCTGGAGATCCATAATGGCTCCCACATATTCAACGATGACTTTAGTGATCGAATGAACCATTCACATATATTACCAATTCCCTTTGTCTCGCGATATTTTACTTGTCCGAGGTTTGATCTTCGGTATCACTCTATACCTTGTTCAACCTCGTCTCCTGACAAGTACTCTTTACTCGTACCGTGGTATGTGGTCTCTTATGAACTCATTCATATGCTTGCAAGACATTAGACGACATTCCACCGAGAGGGCCCAGAGTATATCTATCCGTCATCGGGACGGACAAATCCCACTGTTGATCCATATGCCTCAACTCATACTTTCCGGATACTTAATCCCACCTTTATAGCCACCCATTTACGCAGTGGTGTTTGATGTAATCAAAGTACCTTTCCGGTATAAGTGATTTATATGATCTCATGGTCATAAGGACTAGGTAACTATGTATCGAAAGCTTATAGCAAATAACTTAATGACGAGATCTTATGCTACGCTTAATTGGGTGTGTCCATTACATCATTCACACAATGACATAACCTTGTTATTAATAACATCCAATGTTCATGATTATGAAACTAATCATCCATGAATCAACAAGCTAGTTTAAGAGGCATACTAGGGACTTCTTGTTTGTCTACATATCACACATGTACTAATGTTTCGGTTAATACAATTCTAGCATGATATATAAACATTTATCATAAACATAAAGATATAAATAATAACCACTTTATTATTGCCTCTAGGGCATATCTCCTTCAGTCTCCCACTTGCACTAGAGTCAATAATCTAGATTACATTGTAATATACCTAACACCCATGGCATTCTGGTGTTGGTCATGCTTTGCCCTAGGGAGAGCTTTAGTCAACGGATCTGCTACATTCAGATCAGTGTGTACTTTGCAAATCTTTACTTCTCCATCTTCGATGTACTCGCGAATCGAGTGGTAACGCAGCTTGATATGCTTCAGCCTCTTGTGTGACCTTGGCTCTTGTGCATTGGCGATGGCACCCATGTTATCACAAGAATGATTAATGGGTCCAATGCACTAGGAACCACACCGAGCTCTACAATGAACCTCTTCATCCATACCGCTTCGATGAAGCCTCCGAAGCCGCTATGTACTCGATTCTGTTGAAGACTTCGCCACCGTGCACCTTTGCTTCGAGCTTGCCCAGCCATCGCAGCACCATTCAATATAAACACGTACCCAGATTGTGACTTAGAGTCATCAGGATCAGTGTTCCAACTTGCATCGGTGTAACCGTTTACAACGAGCTCTTGGTCACCTCCATAACAAAGAAACATATCCTTAGTTCTTTTCAAGTACTTCAGGATATTCTTGACCGCTGTCCAGTGTTCCATTCCTGGATCACTTTGATATCTGCTAGTCAAACTAACAGCATGTGCTATATCCGGTCTAGTACATAGCATGGCATACATGATAGATCCTACTGCCGAGGCATAGGGGATGTTACTCATCCTTTCTCTTTCTTCTGCCGTAGCCGGTCCTTGAGTTTTACTCAATACCTTGCCTGGTACATTGAAAAACTATTATTCAAATAACCTTTAACACTGCTTAATAGTTCTATATCATTCCCGATCAATAATATGTCATCTACATATAATATCAGGAATGCTACAGAGCTCCCACTCACTTTCTTGTAAATACAGGCCTCTCCATGGCACTGTATAAACCCGAAGTCTTTGATCACCTTATCAAAGCGTCGGTTACAACTTCTTGATGCTTGCTTCAGTCCATAGATTGAACGCTGAAGTTTGCATACTTTGTCAGCATTTTTAGGATCGACAAAACCTTTTGGTTGTACCATATACAACTCTTCCTCAATGTCTCCATTAAGGAACGCCGTTTTGACATCCATCTGCCAAATCTCATAATCGAAAAATGCAGCTATTGCTAACAAAATCCTCACAGATTTTAGCTTCGCTACAGGTGAGAAAGTCTCATCGTAGTCAACTCCTTGAATTTGTCGGAAACCCTTTGCGACAAGTCGAGCTTTATAGACAGTAATATTACCATCAGCATCTGTTTTTCTCTTGAAGATCCATTTATTCTCGACAGCCTTTCGGCTATCAGGTAAGTCTACCAAAGTCCATACTTTGTTATCATACATGGATCCCATTTCGGATTTCATGGCTTCTTGCCATTTGTTGGAATCTGGGCTCATCATCGCTTCTTCATACGTCGCAGGGTCCTCATCATTGTTATCTACAATCATGACATTTAGACAAGGATCATACCAATCAGGAGTGGCACGTTCCCTTGTCGATCTGCGAGGTTCGATGGTTTCCTCGTTCGAAGTTTCATGATCATTATCATTAGCTTCCTCTGTTGTCGGTGTAGGCGGTACAGTACAACTTCCGATGCTTGCGCTACTCGATCAACGAGTATAGATTCATCAATCTCATCGAGTTCTACTTTTCTTCCAGTCACTTCTTTAGTGAGAAATTCTTTCTCAAGAAAGGTTCCGTTCTTAGCAACAAAGATTTTGCCTTCGGATCTGTGATAGAAAGTGTACCCTATAGTTTCCTTAGGGTATCCTATGAAGACGCATTTCTCCGCTTTGGGTTCTAGCTTGTCCGGTTGTAACTTCTTTACATAGGCTTCGCAACCCCAAACTTTCAGGAACGGCAGCTTAGGTTTCTTATTAAACCATAATTCATATGGTGTCGTTTCTACGGATTTTGATGGTGCTCTATTTAAAGTGAATACGGCTGTCTCTAATGCATAACTCCAAAATGATAACGGCAAATCAGTAAGAGACATCATACTACGAACCATATCTAAGAGAGTTCGATTATGACGTTCGGACACACCGTTACGTTGAGGTGTTCCTGGCGGTGTCAATTGTGAAAGTATTCCGTATTTCTTTAAATGCATGCCAAACTCATAACTCAGATATTCACCTCCACGATCAGATCGTAGAAATTTGATCTTCTTGTTACATTGATTTTCTACTTCACTTTGAAATTCCTTAAACTTCTCGAAAGTTTCGGATTTATGTTTCATGAAATAGACATACCCATATCTACTCAGATCATCTGTGAAGGTTAGAACATAACGATAACCACCGCGCGATGCTACACTCATTGGTCCACATACATCGGTATGTATGATTTCCAATAAGTCAGTAGCTCGCTCCATCATACCAGAAAATGGAGTCTTTGTCATTTTTCCCATTAGACATGCTTCGCATCTATCAAGTGACTCAAAGTCAAGTGATTCAAGTAATCCATCAGTATGGAGTTTCTTCATGCGTTTCATTCCAATATGACCAAGACGACAGTGCCACATATAAGTAGAATTATCATTAAGTTTAATTCGCTTAGCATCAATGTTATGTATATGTGTATCACTACTATCGAGATCTAATAGAAATAAGCCATTCTTTTGTGGTGCTCGACCATAAAAGATATTATTCATAAAAATAGAACAACCATTATTCTCAGACTTGAATGAATAACCGTCTTGCATTAAACAAGATCCAGATATAATGTTCATGCTCAACGCAGGTACATAATAGCAATTATTTAGGCTTAAAACTAATCCCGAAGGTAGATGTAGAGGAAGTGTGCCGACTGCGATCACATTGACCTTGGATCCGTTTCCAACGCGCATCGTCACTTCATCTTTCAGCAGTTGTCGTTTATTCTTTAGTTCCTGTTTTGAGTTACAAATATGAGCAACCGAACCAGTATCAAATACCCAGGTACTAGAACGAGAACCAGTGAAATGAACATCTATAACATGTATATCAAATATACCTTCTTTCTTCTTCTTGACAAGGCCGCTCTTCAGATCAGCCAGATACTTGGAGCAATTACGCTTCCAGTGTCCCTTCTCCTTGCGATAATAGCACTCAGCATCGGGCTTAGGGCCGTTCTTAGGTTTCATAGGAGGCGTGGCAGCTTTCTTGCCACCCTTCTTGAATTTTCCCTTAGACTTGCCCTGTTTCTTGAAACCGGTGGTCTTGTTGACCATCAACACTTGGTGCTCTTTCTTGATCTCAATCTCAAGCTTTTAGCATGCCAAAGAGTTCAGGTAACTCCTTGTTCATGTTCTGCATATTGTAGTTCATCACAAAGTTCTTGTAACTTGGTGGCAGTGATTGAAGGACACGATTAATCCCCAGTCTGTTAGGAATCACTATTCCCAAGTCACTGAGTTTCTTCGCATGCCCGGTCATGGCGAGCATGTGCTCACTAACGGAGCTGCCTTCTTCCATCATACCACTGAAGAAATGTTTCGATGCTTCATAGCATTCCACTGCCGCATGAGTCTCGAATATAGCTTTCAGCTCATTCATCAACTCATGAGGATCATGGTGCTCAAAACGTTTTTGAAGATCGGATTCCAGACTGCACAGGATGGCACACTGAACTTGAGAGTACCGAGTTTTCCGAGTCGCGTAAACAGCTTTTACTTCATCGGATTCATCTTCTGCAGGAGGGTCACCTAGCGGTGCATCAAGCACAAATTGCAGATTTCCGCCAGAGAGGAAGATCCTCACATGACGGAACCAGTCGGTGAAGTTGCTACCGTTGCTCTTAAGTTTCTCTTTCTCTAGGAACTGATTAAAATTGATTGGGGACGCCATCTCTACAACATATATTTGCAATAGTTTAGACTAAGTTTATGACAAATTGAGTTCAAATTTTAATTCACATAATTAAAAACCTAAGTGAACTCCCACTCAAAACAATATCCCTCGCATTGTCTTAGTGATCACACGAACCAAATCCACCGTACCTAAACCCGATCATCACGAGAAAAGGTGTGATTTCAATGGCGAACACTCAAAGTGTTCATCATATCAACCATATGATTCATGCTCTACCTTTCGGTATCACGTGTTCGGAGACCATGTCTGTACATGCTAGGCTCGTCAAGGCCACCTTAGTTTCCGCATGTGCAAAACTGTCTTGCACCCGTCATATGTACTTATTGAATCTATCACACCCGATCATCACGAGGTGCTTCGAAACGACAAGACTTGGTAACGGTGCTACTAAGGATGAACACTTTATTATCTTGAGATTTTAGTGAGGGATCATCTTATAATGCTACCGTCGCGATCTAAGCAAAATAAGATGCATAAAAAGGATTAACATCACATGCAGTTCATATGTGATATGATATGGCCCTTTTGTTCTTGCGCCTTTGATCTTCATCTCCAAAGCACGGATATGATCTCCATCATCTTCGGGCATGATCTCCATCATCGTCGGCATAGCGTCAAGGTCAATGGCGCCGTCTTCATGATTGTCCTCCATGTAGCAACTATTACAACTACTTTGAAATACTACTCAACATGAAATTTAAAGACAACCATAAGGCTCCTGCCGGTTGCCACAATACAATAATGATCATCTCATACATATTCATCATCATATTATGGCCATATCACATCACCAAACCCTGCAAAAACAAGTTAGACGTCTCTAATTTGGTTTGCATATTTTACGTGGTTTAGGGTTTTCGATAGAGATCTAATCTACCTACGAACATGAACCACAACATTGATACTAATGTTTTCAATAGAAGAGTAAATTGAATCTTCACTATAGTAGGAGAGACAGACACCCGCAAAGCCTCTTATGCAATACAAGTTGCATGTCGAACGAGGAACAAGTCTCATGAACGCGGTCATGTAAAGTTAGTCCGAGCCGCTTCATCCCACTATGCCACAAAGATGCAAAGTACTCAAACTAAAGATAACAAGAGCATCAATGCCCACAAACCATTGTGTTCTACTCGTGCAACCATCTATGCATAGACACGGCTCTGATACCACTGTAGGATAACGTTGCATAGAAAACAAAAAATTTCCTACGGCGAACACGCAATCCAAGCCAAGATGCAATCTAGAAGACGGTAGCAACGAGGGGATATCGAGTCTCACCCTTGAAGAGATTCCAAAGCCTACAAGAGGAGGCTCTTGTTGCTGCGGTAGACGTTCACTTGCCGCTTGCAAAAGCGCGTAGAAGATCTTGATCACGATCGGTTCCGGCGCCACGAACGGGCAGCACCTCCGTACTCGGTCACACGTTCGGTTGTTGATGAAGACGACGTCCACCTCCCCGTTCCAGCGGGCAGCGGAAGTAGTAGCTCCTCTTGAATCCGACAGCACGACGGCGTGGTGTCGGTGGCGGTGAAGAAGTCCGGCGGAGCTTCGCTAAGCTATGCGGGCAATATGGAGGAGAGGAGCTTGGCTAGGGTTTGGGAGGGGTGGCCGGCCACTCTATGGGGGGCGGCCAGCTTGTGGTCTTGGGGTGGCCGGCCCCCTCCCTTGGCCCCTCATTATATAGGTGGATCCCAAGTGTTGGTGTCCAAGTCTTCGAATAAGACCCGAAACCAAAACCTTCCATAAGAGGTGAAACCTAGCCCAACTAGGACTCCCACCCAAAGGGTGGGATTTCCACCTCCCATGTGGGGGGTGGCCGGCCCCCTATGGTGGAGTCCACTTGGGACTCCACCCCATCTAGGGCTGGCCGGCCATGGTGGTGGAGTCCCATGTGGACTCCACCTTCCTTGGTGGTTTCTTCCGGACTTTTCTAGAACCTTCTAGAACCTTCCATAGAACCTTCCGCGACATTTTATTTCACATAAAATGACATCCTATATATGAATCTTATTCTCCGGACCATTCCGGAACTCCTCGTGATGTCCGGGATCTCATCCGGGACTCCGAACAAATATTCGAACTCCATTCCATATTTCAAGTGCTACCATTTCAACATCCAACTTTAAGTGTGTCACCCTACGGTTCGAGAACTATGTGGACATGGTTGAGTACTCACTCCGACCAATAACCAATAGCGGGATCTGGAGATCCATAATGGCTCCCACATATTCAACGATGACTTTAGTGATCGAATGAACCATTCACATATATTACCAATTCCCTTTGTCTCGCGATATTTTACTTGTCCGAGGTTTGATCTTCGGTATCACTCTATACCTTGTTCAACCTCGTCTCCTGACAAGTACTCTTTACTCGTACCGTGGTATGTGGTCTCTTATGAACTCATTCATATGCTTGCAAGACATTAGACGACATTCCACCGAGAGGGCCCAGAGTATATCTATCCGTCATCGGGACGGACAAATCCCACTGTTGATCCATATGCCTCAACTCATACTTTCCGGATACTTAATCCCACCTTTATAGCCACCCATTTACGCAGTGGTGTTTGATGTAATCAAAGTACCATTCCGGTATAAGTGATTTATATGATCTCATGGTCATAAGGACTAGGTAACTATGTATCGAAAGCTTATAGCAAATAACTTAATGACGAGATCTTATGCTACGCTTAATTGGGTGTGTCCATTACATCATTCACACAATGACATAACCTTGTTATTAATAACATCCAATGTTCATGATTATGAAACTAATCATCCATTAATCAACAAGCTAGTTTAAGAGGCATACTAGGGACTTCTTGTTTGTCTACATATCACACATGTACTAATGTTTCGGTTAATACAATTCTAGCATGATATATAAACATTTATCATAAACATAAAGATATAAATAATAACCACTTTATTATTGCCTCTAGGGCATATCTCCTTCACCAGGCCCATATCATTTTCGCAGGAATTAAGTCAACCATTTTTTAGAGTCCGTATTGAAGGGGGAAAGGCCTTCTAGGGTTTGGTTCGGACACCATATGTATGGCTGCCCGAAACCCCACCTTTTTCTCCTTTAAATACCCCCATAGCCATCACGTTTAGACTCAGATTTTGATTAGACTAAAAGTTAGCCATTGCTGCAACTCTCGTGTACTTATTTTGAGGCTAACGCCTAGAACAAGACCGACTATTCAGAATCCCACCATATTCAATAAACTTTCATCTTTCATCCGCAATATTCTGATTGCATCATTAGTTCTTACTTGTTCTAAATTTCAGGTAGGAATTAAGACCCTCGCTAGTCAGGCTGATCGTGCATCCGCAAGATCAGTAACTCCCAGAGATTGTCCTAGTGATTGCATTGGCGCACAAGCTTTACACGTGCAGTCGGATCGTCAAGCACGAACTCCACCAACAAATCGATTTATCCTCGTCTCATCAAAAGATCGGCCACCTTTGCTGACGTGGGCATTACCCTTCGGGTAACTGATATTGCCCTATCATGTACGGCCCAACTGGAGGCCCATGAAGACACCCGATGGCAAGGTGAGCCACTACGTCTGTGCTGAAGAAGGTTCCATGAAGAACAAGACGAAGAAAAGAAGAATACAAGGAAAGTCTAGAACTATGATCTTTTGTAACCTAGTCGTACCTGGACAGATCTCTTGAGACATGGCCCCTATATAAGGGTCAGGAGAGGGTCTGCCAGAAGTGTTAAGAATGATTGTGTCACCTCTGAACATGTTAATTTTTATTGTCACTAACCCTCTAATGAGTTGTTCTAAGTTTGGTGTGGAGGAAGTTTTCAAGGATCAAGAGAGGAGTATGATGCAACATGATCAAGGAGAGTGAAAGCTCTAAGCTTGGGGATGCCCCGGTGGTTCACCCCTGCATATACTAAGAAGACTCAAGCGTCTAAGCTTGGGGATGCCCAAGGCATCCCCTTCTTCATCGACAACATTATCAGGTTCCTCCCCTGAAACTATATTTTTATTCCATCACATCTTATGTGCTTTGCTTGGAGCGTCGGTTTGTTTTTGTTTTTGTTTGAATAAAATGGATCCTAGCATTCACTTTATGGGAGAGAGACACGCTCCGCTGTAGCATATGGACAAGTATGTCCTTAGTTTCTACTCATAGTATTCATGGCGAAGTTTCTCCTTCGTTAAATTGTTATATGGTTGGAATTGGAAAATGATACATGTAGTAATTGCTATAAATGTCTTGGGTAATGTGATACTTGGCAATTGTTGTGCTCATGTTTAAGCTCTTGCATCATATGCTTTGCACCCATTAATGAAGAAATACATAGAGCATGCTAAAATTTGGTTTGCATATTTGGTTTCTCTAAGGTCTAGATAATTTCTAGTATTGAGTTTGAACAACAAGGAAGACGGTGTAGAGTCTTATAATATTTTCAATATGTCTTTTATGTGAGTTTTGCTGCACCGGTTCATCCTTGTGTTTGTTTCAAATAAGCCTTGCTAGCCTAAACCTTGTATCGAGAGGGAATACTTCTCATGCATCCAAAATACTTGAGCCAACCACTATGCCATTTGTGTCCACCATACCTACCTACTACATGGTATTTTCCGCCATTCCAAAGTAAATTGCTTGAGTGCTACCTTTAAAATTCCATCATTCACCTTTGCAATATATAGCTCATGGGACAAATAGCTTAAAAACTATTGTGGTATTGAATATGTAATTATGCACTTTATCTCTTATTAAGTTGCTTGTTGTGCGATAACCATGTTCACTGGGAACGCCATCAACTACTCTTTGTTGAATTTCATGTGAGTTGCTATGCATGTTCGTCTTGTCTGAAGTAAGAGCGATCTACCACCTTATGGTTAAGCATGCATATTGTTAGAGAAGAACATTGGGCCGCTAACTAAAGCCATGATCCATGGTGGAAGTTTCAGTTTTGGACAAATATCCTCAATCTCATATGAGAAAATTATTAATTATTGTTACATGCTTATGCATAAAAGAGGAGTCCATTATCTGTTGTCTATGTTGTCCCGGTATGGATGTCTAAGTTGAGAATAATCAATAGCGAGAAATCCAATGCGAGCTTTCTCCTTAGACCTTTGTACAAAGCGGCATAGAGGTACCCCTTTGTGACACTTGGTTAAAACATGTGCATTGTGATGATCCGTAGTCCAAGCTAATTAGGACAAGGTGCGGGCACTATTAGTATACTATGCATGAGGCTTGCAACTTGTAAGATATAATTTACATGATACATATGCTTTATTACTACCGTTGACAAAATTGTTTCATGTTTTCAAAATCAAAGCTCTAGCACAAATATAGCAATCGATGCTTTTCCTCTATGGAGGACCATTCTTTTACTTTCATTGTTGAGTCAGTTCACCTATTTCTCTCCACCTCAAGAAGCAAACACTTGTGTGAACTGTGCATTGATTCCTACATATTTGCTTATTGCACTTATTATATTACTCTATGTTGACAATATCCATGAGATATACATGTTACAAGTTGAAAGCAACCGCTGAAACTTAATCTTCCTTTGTGTTGCTTCAATACCTTTACTTTGAATTATTGCTTTATGAGTTAACTCTTATGCAAGACTTATTGATGCTTGTCTTGAAGTGCTATTCATGAAAAGTCTTTGCTTTATGATTCACTTGTTTACTCATGTCATATACATTGTTTTGATCGCTGCATTCACTACATATGCTTTACAAATAGTATGATCAAGGTTATGATGGCATGTCACTTCAGAAATTATCTGTGTTATCGTTTTACCTGCTCGGGACGAGCAGAACTAAGCTTGGGGATGCTGATACGTCTCCGACGTATCGATAATTTCTTATGTTCCATGCCACATTATTGATGTTATCTACATGTTTTATGCACACTTTATGTCATATTCGTGCATTTTCTGGAACTAACCTATTAACAAGATGCCGAAGTGCCGATTCTTTGTTTCTGCTGTTTTCGGTTTCAGAAATCCTAGTAACGAAATATTCTCAGAATTGGACGAAATCAACGCCCAGGGTCCTATTTTGCCACGAAGCTTCCAGAAGTCCGAAGAGGAGACGAAGTGGGGCCACGAGGTGGCCACACCCTAGGGCGGCGCGGCCCTGTGGTGTGGGGCCCTCGTGCCGCCTCCTGACCTGCCCTTCCGCCTACTTAAAGCCTCCGTCCCCAGTACCGAGAGCCACGATACGGAAAACCTTCCAGAGACGCCGCCGCCACCGATCCCATCTCGGGGGATCCAGGAGATCGCCTCCGGCACCCTGCCGGAGAGGGGATTCATCTCCCGGAGGACTCTACGCCGCCATGGTCGCCTCCGGAGTGATGTGTGAGTAGTCTACCCCTGGACTATGGGTCCATAGCAGTAGCTAGATGGTTGTCTTCTCCCCATTGTGCTTCATTGTCGGATCTTGTGAGCTGCCTAACATGATCAAGATCATCTATCTGTAATTCTATATGTTGCGTTTGTTGGGATCCGATGAATAGAGAATACTTGTTATGTTGATTATCAATTCATGTCTATGTGTTGTTTATGATCTTGCATGCTCTCCGTTATTAGTAGATGCTCTGGCCAAGTTGATGCTAGTAACTCCAAGAGGGAGTATTTATGCTCGATAGTGGGTTCATGTCTCCGTGAATCTGGAGGGGTGACAAGAACCTCTAAGGTTATGGATGTGTTGTTGCCACTAGGGATAAAACATTGGTGCTATGTTCAAGGATGTAGTCACTAATTACATTACGCGCAATACTTAATGCAATTGTCTGTTGTTAGCAACTTAATACTGGAGGGGGTTCGGATGATAACCTGAAGGTGGACTTTTTAGGCATAGATGCATGCTGGATGGCGGTCTATGTACTTTGTCGTAATGCCCAATTAAATCTCACTATACTCATCATAATATGTATGTGCATGGTCATGCCCTCTTTATTTGTCAATTGCCCAACTGTAATTTGTTCACCCAACATGTTGTTTATCTTATGGGAGAGACACCTCTAGTGAACTGTGGACCCCGGTCCAATTCTCTATACTGAAATACAATCTACTGCAATACTTGTTCTACTGTTTTCTGCAAACAATCATCTTCCACACAATACGGTTAATCCTTTGTTACAGCAAGCCGGTGAGATTGACAACCTCATTGTTTCGTTGGGGCAAAGTACTTTGGTTGTGTTGTGCAGGTTCCACGTTGGCGCCGGAATCTCTGGTGTTGCGCCGCACTACATCCCGCCGCCATCAACCTTCAACGTGCTTCTTGACTCCTACTGGTTCGATTAAACCTTGGTTTCTTACTGAGGGAAACTTGCTGCTGTGCGCATCACACCTTCCTCTTGGGGTTCCCAACGGACGTGTCAACTACACGCATCAGGAACCATGTCGGCACAAGGCATGTCATCGACAGTTCCAGTTACGTCTGCGGCGTTCGTGCTGGAGTCACCAACGCCATCAGATCCAAGAGATTCTGTCCGCCGCGGATCCTTCAAGTTCGTGTCACACGCCGAGGCATCGCATCCGATCTCCACAGAGTCGTGCGACAACATGGATACTACTTTCGGTGGTGTTCACTTCATCATCGATTCCAGAGGGTTTCTTCGCCTCCCTAGTTCAAACGCGTCAAGTCCAAGAACGTCGGCTCCAGGTGATACCACGCCAGTAGCAGCCTTGGCAGTCCTGCCTAGGAGTACGGGAGAGGGCAGCTGAAGCAGCTTCGGCGCCATAGAGGAGCAAAGGAAAAGACGAAGGGACTCACGCCGCGAAAAAGAGGAGCAGATCGTGATTCGCCCCCAACAGTATGAACGAGGATATCGCAACATGCAGCCGAGCAAGAATCGTCTTCGTACACCCTACCTATCGGCTACGGAGCAACTTGAAGCACTGTGTTATCTACATTCTTACATCGACCCAAAAGATAACCTCGTAAAATCCAGTCACCAGCTCAAAAACTGTCGGCAGTTCCTCGAAATTCGGCAGTTCTGCGACGATCTTAGGGCCGAAGCCGCAACAAGGGCTTACTCGATGGAAAGAAGAGCGGCACCCTACGATTATCCACCAGAACCATACATACCAGAAGGAGGAGACAAGTACGTGCCAGCCGAAGTATTTACGGAGTCCCGCGGACAGGTTAACATGATCCATAAGACCAGTTTTTCAAAGAGAGAAGTCAAGAAGTTTTCACGAGAAGTGAAGTATGCATAAGTCGCTATGGTCGACGCACCCAAATATATCGACTGGTCAGACCAAAGTATATCCTTCAGCAAGGCGGATCACCCGAAGGCCGTTCCAAGGCCTGGTCACGCTGCCATGGTCCTTGAAGCGCAGATTGGAGGATACAACATGAGCAAGGTATTCATGGATGGAGGGAGCGATCTGAATCTGTTGTTCGCCAGCACAATAAAAGCAATGGGCCTAACAGTTGACATGCTAAGGGAGTATGACACAGGATTCCACGGCATCATCCCGACCGACCCGCTTACCCCTTGGTAAAATATCACTGGATGTAGTTTTCGGCACACCTAGCAACTTCATAAAGGAGAAAATTGAATTTGAAGTGGTTGATTGGGAATCTCAATATCACGCCATCCTCGGCAGACTAGCGTTTGCTAAATTCATGGTAGTACCTCATTACGCGTACCTGAAGTTGAAGATGCAGGCAATAATGGGACAACAATAACCATCCACGGAAGATTTTCCCGTTCAGACAGCTCTGACAGGGATTTCCAGAAGATCGCCTCAAAGTTCGGGGTTAAGGAAGAGCTCAACGCACTCGATGCCATTACAGACCACACAAAGCCACCAGCCGATAATCGGAGTGCAAGATCTGATGAATTTGACGTCGCAAAGGAAACAAAGAAACAGCAAGTGCATCCCTCTGACCCAAAAAAGACAGTCAATACTTCGGCAGATCTTGTTGTCGCATAGGAAAGCGCGCTCATCGAGTTCCTCCGTGAGCGCTAGGAAATATTGGCATGGGAACCATCCGACATGCCAGGTATTCCCAGAGAACTCGCTGAGCACGCCCTCAATGTTGACCCAAAAGACAAACCTGTACAGTAGACGATGCGCCGGTTTTCAGAGCCGAAGAGAAAAGCAATCGGGGAATAAATTAGTCGGCTCCGCAAGGCTGGATTCATTCGGGAGATTAAAGAAGCCGAGTGGGTAGCCAATCCAGTCATGGTGCCAAAGAAAGATACAACAACTCTTCGCATGTGTATCGATTACACAAGTCTCAATAAGCATTGCCCTAAGGACCACTTTCCGTTGCCTCGTATTGACCAGATAGTCGATTCTACAGCAGGATGTGATCGTCTCTCTTTTCTCGATGCGTACTCTGGGTATAACCAGATCAAGCTCAACAAAGAGGACCAAGAGTTAACAGTGTTCATCACCCCGCACGGCATTTTCTGTTATAACGTTATGACTTTCGGGTTGAAAAATGCAGGAGCAACTTATCAGCGGTGTATGCAAGCCTGTCTTGGAGAATAGATCGGAAGGAATATCAAATTCTACATCGATGATATCGTGGTCAAGACCAAGCACGCTGCCACTCTTATCGACAATCTGCGAGAAACCTTCGACAATCTCGACAGGTACAAAATCAAGCTAAACCCGAAGAAATGTTTCTTCGGGGTGCCGGGAGGACAAGTACTCGGGTACTTCATCTCAGCCAGAGGGATAGAGGCCAACCCTTTGAAGATCAAAGCTATTCTCGATATGGAGCCACCAAAGAATTTGCACCAAGTGCGGCAATTGGCAGGACGGCTAGCAGCGCTCAGCAGATTCATCGCCAAGCTAGGAGAGAAAGCCTTGCCCTTCTATAACTTGATGAAGAAGTCAAAAAAGTTCGAGTGGACAAACGAGGCGCAGGAATATTTCGATAACTTAAAGAAGATCTTATCGACATCTCTAGTACTCGTAACTCCATGAGAAAAGGAAACATTGCTCATGTATATAGCAGCAACGGTGCAAGTCTTCAACAACGTCTTAGTTGTTGAACGAGAGGAGGCAGGAAGAGTTCACGGTGTGCAACGACCCGTTTACTACCTCAGCAAAGTACTCACACCAGCGAAACAAAGATATCCTCATCACCAGAAGTTGGCATATGTGGTATGGAGAACAACTCGTAAGCTACGCCATTATTTCATGGAGCACCCGATTATTGTGGTAAGCGAAGCACCATTGAAGAATATACTTACCAACCTAGAAGCTACGGATCGAGTATCTCAATGGGCCATCGAGATAGCACCACACGACATAACCTACATCAATCGAATGGCAATCAAGTCTCAAGTCCTCCCAGATTTCGTGGCAGACTGGATTCAGTCGCAAACTTCAGCAGCACCCGACATGTCTGGTTCATGGACGATGTACTTTGATGGATCGAAGCGGAGTACAGGTGCAGGCGCAGGAGTTATATTGATATCACCATAAGGAGACAAGATGAAGTATATCTTACGCATGAACTTCCCCCTGCCGACAAATAATGAAGCAGAATATGAGGCACTATTGCATGGAATGAGGATGGCAAAAGCATGTGGAGCAACACGCCTGGAAATTTACGGAGATTCGAATCTGGTGGTGCAGCAGTCGATGAATTTATGCGACGCAGTCAACAATAATATGATTGCCTACCGTCAATTATACCAGAATATGGAAGCCAAATTTGAAGGGTGCGAACTCAAACACATCGGCAGAGTCAGCAATGAGGAAGCAGATGCCCTGGAAAACATTGGATCCATGTGCTCCCCTATTCCAGACGGAGTATTTTACGAAGTTATTGCTCAGCTATCGATCAAGGAGAAAGCATTGGCACCTCCAAAATTATTGGCTGACGATTCAGAAGCAAGACTGCAGCAAACTGCCGAAGGATCTCCATCACAATTGACAGAGCATGTCCTCCTCCTCGAACCACTGTGGACCAAGCCTTTCTTAGCATACCTAATAGATCAGCGATTACCAGAAGATCCAGTGGAAGCCAGGCGAATTGTGAGACGATCAAAAGCCTTCACCATAGTAAACGGAGAACTCTACAAGCATAGTATCTCTGGTATCTTTCAAAGGTGCATTGCCATCGACGATGGAAAGGCTCTGCTGCGCGAGATACATGAAGGAACTTGTGGTCACCATGCAGGCTGTAGGGCCCTTGTGGCAGAAGCTTTTAGAGTAGGATTTTACTGGCCGACGGCAGCTTCGGATGCTCGAGACCTGGTATGGAAGTGCGACCCTTGTCAGCGTTTTGCACCAAAACCGCACGCTCCTACAACAGATCTGATGACCATACCTCTCGCTTGGCCCTTCGCGCAATGGGGACTTGACCAAGTTGGACCACTGCCAAGATCATCGCCTGGGGGTCATACGTATCTACTGGTTGCAGTCAACAAGTTTACCAAATGGATCGAGGCCGTACCTATCAAAAATCAAAAAGCCGAAACCGCCGTCCAGTTCTTCAAGGGAATAACTTGTCGCTTCGGCATGCCTCACAGCATCGTTACAGACAATGGAAGTAACTTTGACTCCAAAAAGTTCTGGAAATTTTGCGACGACGGTGGTATCAGACTAAAATTTGCCTCAGTGGCACATTCTCAAACCAATGGTCAAGTCGAAAGGATCAATGGCCTAATATGAGATGGCCTCAAAAAGCGCCTCACGGGTGCAGCTGGAGCTTGGGTCGAAGAATTGTCATCTGTACTCTGGAGTTTGCGTACTACACCCAACATATCGACTCAATATACTCCATTCTTTTTGGTCTACGGAGCCGAAGCAGTTTTGCCAGCCGACGTTTGATTCGAAGCCCCTCGGGTAACTGCGTATACGGAAGCAACTTCCAACAAAGCGTTGCAAGATGTCATGGACCTCCTTGACGAAGCTCGGGACATCGCCTTGGCAAGAACAACAGTGTATCAGCAGGCGTTAAGAAACTACCACAGTCGACGAGTATGCAGTCGAAGCTTGAGCGTTGGAGATATGGTACTGTGACTAAAACAAGAAAGACCTCTGAAGCTCGAATCTCCATGGGAAGGACTGTTCATCATCACTAAAGTGATACCAGGGGGAGCTTATCGACTCAAGAATCCAGCATCGGGTGAAGCCGTTGAAAATCCCTGGAATGTCTTACATTTGCGACGATTCTACGCATAGGATACAACTATCCTCTACTTGTTATATGGCAGCTCCTCAGCTTGTCTTATATTATGAATAAAATTTCTGATTGGGTTTCCACCCCTATTGTTTCAGGCATTACTACTCGAACAACTGTTCGAACCCAACGTTATTGGCTCTTACTCCCATCGGGAGCTTTGGCCAAAAAGACGTCCTTACAATATCACTAACCAATACTCCCATCGGGAGCGCTGGTTCCTGATACGCAAACAATCCATCAAGCGTCGAGAAAATACGCGAGTGATGCAGTCGATGGGCATACTATTACAAACAAGGCTCAAACTGGTGCACCATGTAACGAAGCCAAGCGCCTAAATCCCTCGTTTAATCGATGGGTGTCGCTCTTACAGAACTTACGTACATCAACTCCGCAATAAACTTGCAATTACAATGGAGTCATCGGGTGAGCAGGCTGACTTGATCACTCAGCCGCCCTCGACAAAGAATTATTAATTGAATTAGCAAATTCACCAAAAGTACACGGTGTATAAAACACACGTTAAGTTACATACGGGATTACCCCTTGTAAATACAAGGTCATTACATATATATGTGCGCATAACTTTATGTCAGGTTTCCTTGGTCTTCTCGGGCCTTCAGATCCCTCTCAATGTCTGTTTCCATCCGAGAGATGATAACATATGCGGGATTTCTGGCAATGTCATAATATTGGTCTAATCTCCTACTGGTATTCGCTATGGCCTCCAAATCTAAGGTCGGGTGACATGCTAAAACTGAAGCAAGAGCAAGTTTGGCGCCGGCCAGGAGTTCCTTCCGCACCAACAGTCGAATCCTCTCTGGAGTCTTGAATCGGGTAAACAGAGCAGATAAAGTCTCGGGTGCTTGGTCTAAAGGAAACAAGGTCCTCCATACCACCGAGAGATGAGCATGATACTTGTCAAAGTAATAATGCACCTTCTCTGGTCGATGCTCAAATTTGGCCATGACAACAGCCTTCGGTCGATGGGACTACAATTCATGCTTCGGGTGCACAACATTGGTCATCGCCTCGATCTTTTCGTGGATCCTTTTGTTTTCTTCAGTCGAATCAGAAGCCACGACTGTTGAGAAGCAAAAATCAGTCAAGGGGTATTCAAGTTTCAATACAAATCGAAAGGTGGACATACACTTACAGCTCAAGCTTTCAATAGCAATATGGAGACGATCAAGAGCATGTTGTTCAATCGCGGTAGCAATCTCGTTTTTTTTTCTCTTTACCAATGCCGCCATCGCATGAAGGGTGACTATGTCTTTGTTTAGCCGGGTGATACGTCTCCAACGTATCTATAATTTCCGATGTTCCATGCTTGTTTTATGACAATACCAACATGTTTTGTTCACACTTTATATCATTTTCATGCATTTTCCGGAACTAACCTATTAACAAGATGCCACAGTGCCAGTTCCTGTTTTCTGCTGTTTTTGGTTCCAGAAAGGCTGTTCGGGCAATATTCTCGGAATTGGACGAAATCAACGCCAAACCTCCTATTTTTCCCGGAAGCGTCCAGAACACCGAAGAAGAGTCGGAGAGGGGCCAGGGGGCCACCACACCACATGGCGGCGCGGGCCAGGCCTAGGCCGCGCCGGCCTAGGGTGTGGCGCCCCCAGGTGCCCCCCTGCGCCGCCTCTTCGCCTATAAAAGCCCTTTCGACCTAAAAACGCAGTACCAATTGACGAAACTCCAGAAAGACTCCAGGGGCGCCGCCGCCATCGCGAAACTCCAATTCGGGGGACAGAAGTCGCTGTTCCGGCACCCTGCCGGGACGGGGAATTGCCCCCGGAGCCGTCTTCACCGCCATCTTCACCGCCATCGCTGCCTCCATGATGAGGAGGGAGTAATCCACCCCCGAGGCTGAGGGCTTCGCTGTAGCTATGTGGTTCATCTCTCTCCCATGTACCTCAATACAATAATCTCATGAGCTGCTTTACATGATTGAGATTCATATGAGTTTGTATCACAATTTATCTATGTGCTACTCTAGCAAAGTTATTAAAGTAGTTCTATTCCTCCTGCACGTGTGTAAAGGTGACAGTGTGTGCACCGTGTTAGTACTTGGTTTATGCTATGATCATGATCTCTTGTAGATTGCGAAGTTAACTATTGCTATGATAATATTGATGTGATCTATTCCTCCTACATATGCATGAAGGTGACAGTGTGCATGCTATGTTAGTACTTGGTTTAGTCTTTTGATCTATCTTACACTATAAGGTTACTAAAACATGAACAGTATTGTGGAGCTTGTTAACTCCGGCATTGAGGGTTCGTGTAATCCTACGCAATGTGTTCATCATCCAACAAAAGTGTAGAGTATGCATTTATCTATTCTGTTATGTGATCAATGTTGAGAGTGTCCACTAGTGAAAGTGTAATCCCTAGGCCTTGTTCCTAAATACCGCGTTACTACACGCTTGTTTACTGTTTTACTGCGTTACTACTGCTGCAATACTACCACCATCAACTACACACCAGCAAGCTATTTTCTGGCACCGTTACTACTGCTCATATATATTCATACCACCTGTATTTCACTATCTCTTCGCCGAACTAGTGCACCTATTAGGTGTGTTGGGGACACAAGAGACTTCTTGCTTTGTGGTTGCAGTGGTTGCATGAGAGGGATATCTTTGACCTCTTCCTCCCTGAGTTCGATAAACCTTGGGTGATCCACTTAAGGGAAAACTTGCTGCTGTTCTACAAACCTCTGCTCTTGGAGGCCCAACACTGTCTACAGGAAAGGAGGGGGAACGTAGACATCAAGCACTTTTCTCTGGCGCCGTTGCCGGGGAGGAAAGGTAATAGGAACTCATACTTCGGTTCCTGGTCTGGTACTTTTCTGGCGCCATTGTGTTTGTGCTCGAAGCTATGTCCTTGAGATCCTGCAATTGCATCTTTTTGTTTCTTGTTTACACTAGTTAGGCATAATGGAAAACAACAAAAAAATTGGTGAGCTTTTTAGTCTTTTTCCTGATTTAGAATTGTTTGATGCAAAAATTAAAAAACCTATGGAACCTTATTTGCATGCTAGTAGTGATGTTATTAGTATGAATGCAATTACTGCTAATGCTATGGAGACGTCTAAGCTTGGGGAAGCTAGTTTTTGTGATCTTATTAGCTTCCCATCTTTAGGGGACAAAATTTGTTACGATAATGCTTTATCTCCCATATGCGATAACTCTAATGATGCTTCGATATTTTGAATCCACCTGCTGAAAGTATTCAAGTATAAAATACCTATGAAAATTATTGAACGTGTTATGGACAACCACTATAAAGGGGATGGAACTGTCCATCCTAGAGATCATTTACTTGTTTTTGCACGAATAAAGCGGGTTATTCCACTGTGCAGGTATCTCTATGGATGAAGTGAAGAAGAAGCTATTCTCCGTTTCATTGCCTGGTAAAGCGGCACATTGGTATAAATTGTTGGAGAATAGACATTCTCTTGGTTGGGAGGAAATTGCATCTCTCTTTTATTCTAAATTTTATCCTCCTCGTGAAGTGCATATTGATAGGAATTATATTTATAACTTTTATCCTCGTGATGGAGAGAGTATTTCTCAAGCGTGGGGGAGATTGAAGTCACTAATGCTCAAATGTCCGATTCATGAGCTCCCCCGTAATGTTATTGTTAATAATTTTTATGCGAGGCTTTCAGGACAACACAAGGACTATCTGGACGCGTGTTCGGAAGGATCTTTCACAAGCAAAGAGGTTGAAGCTAGGTGGGATCTTCTTGATCGGATTGAGGACAACGCTGAAGGATGGGAGAACGACAAAGGTAAAGAGTCGTATAAATTATGATTATGAATGCATTGAAGCTTTTATGGATACCGATAAATTTCGAAATATGAGTGCTACTTATGGTCTTGACTCTCAAGTTGCTGCAAATCTTTATAAAGCCTTTGCTTCTCATTTTGAATTGCCTAAAAATAATTTTGATAAGTATCATGAACCTTTTAAAGAGGCTTGCATGAAGAATGAAATTGTTGTTAATTATTGCAATAAGCATGCTCAAACTCCTAAAAATGCTATTTCTTATAAGCATGTTAATTTTTGTGGAATGCATAGGCCTTGCGGAATTAATCAAGTCAAAGATGAATATTGCATCCATCATATTAATGAAAAAACTAGAAAGTGGTTTAGGGCTCTAGATGATCTTGGTAAAAAAGTTTGTGCCCTCTATCCTTTTATTTGTGAAGTTTGCCATGAAGTGGGTCATTTTAATTTTCAATGCTCCCCCAATGATAATTTGAACCCAATGAGTGCTGCAAATTTGTATTGTGATGATGAAATTACTCCTAATCAGCATGATGAACTTACTTTATTTTTGGGGTGTGAAGAACTGTCGAGAAAAATCTCTTTGTTACATATGAGTGATCTTGATATTGATGATGTCCTGCATGGGTGTTTTTCTTATTGCATTGATAATAGCCATACAAATACTTACATACAAAATATTTTAGAAGATGACACCTTGCCAAAATATGATAGGACCGTTGTGTGTTTTCAACTAATTAATGAAAAGGAGGGATCCTCCCAAGTTTCTTCTATTGTTTCTGAAAGTAAATCAGGTTATGCGGACGAGCCACCCTTCAAGCCTCTTCCTCCTAAAGAAGGGAACGAGGAGAAGGAAGAGAAGAAGAAGAAGAAGGAACGAAGAAGAAGAAGAAGAAGAAGAAGGAGAATAAAAAGAAAGAGGTAACGGCGTATCCTCGTGAATGAGATAACGCTAGGTAACCGTAAGTATGTTGCTCCTAATGATTATTGTGATAATGAATCTGAATACGATGATCTTCCTATGCCCTTTACATACATTAGCAATCATGATTTGAATGAACACACTACTTTTGATATTGCAAATCTCTGGGAAACTAATTCTGAAAATGATGATAATAATTGCCATAGTGTCAAGCTATCCATGCTTCCTCCCATAATAATATAGAAAGCTGTAAGCTTGGGGAAGAGGTGTTTGAAAATCCTTTTGCTACTGATCATTATGTGTTTGATACATCTCCTTCTAATAACAATGATGGTATGGTTATAGATAAACCGACTGTGAAAGATAACTATTCTATTTCTTATGATGACATCATGCCTCCGATCTTTGATGATTATTATAAAGAATGCTATGATATAGGTTATAATTATCCTTATGAAACTTGTCATAGTCATGATTGGATTACCAAAAACAATTCTTTTAATATGCAACTTGTTTACCATGTTCAAATTCTTGATAATAATCTTGCTCCAATTACTAATAATGAGAATAACTCTTCTTATGCCAAAATTAATGATACTTCTATGCATATGAACCATGATAAGAATGTTTTAAGTGATGGGTATATTGTGGATTTCATCAATGATGCTACTGAAAGTTATTATGAGAGAGGGAAATATGGTTATATGCATCTTAATAATATTAAGTTTCCCTCTTTATGTTGAGAATCTTGAAGTTACTCGTGTTTTATCCTCTTATGCTTGTCACTTTGTTCTTCATGAATTCATTTGTGTACAAGATTCCTCTTCATAGGAAGCATGTTAGACTTAAATTTGTTTTGAATTTGCCTCTTGAAGCTCTCTTTTGCTTCAAATACTATTTCCGCGAATGGATTATTAAAACTACGAGCCCATCTTAATGGCTATAAAGAAAGAACTTCTTGGGAGATAACCCATGTGTTATTTTGCTACAGTACTTTGTTTTATATTTGTGTCTTGGAAGTTGTTTACTACTGTAGCAACCTCTCCTTATCTTAGTTTTGTGTTTTGTTGTGCCAAGTAAAGCCGTTGATAGAAAAGTAAGTACTAGATTTGGATTACTGCACAGTTCCAGATTTCTTTGCTGTCACGAATCTGGGTCCACCTCCCTGTAGGTAGCTCAGAAAATTAAGCCAATTTACGTGCATGATCCTCAGATATGTACGCAACTTTCATTCAATTTGAGCATTTTCATTTGAGCAAGTCTGGTGCCATTTTAAAATTCGTCAATACGAACTGTTCTGTTTTGACAGATTCTGCCTTTTATTTCGCATTGCCTCTTTTGCTATGTTGGATGAATTTCTTTGATCCACTAATGTCCAGTAGCATTATGCAATGTCCAGAAGTGTTAAGAATGATTGTGTCACCTCTGAATATGTTAATTTTTATTGTGCACTAACCCTCTAATGAGTTGTTTCGAGTTTGATGTGGAGGAAGTTTTCAAGGGTCAAGAAAGGAGGATGATATACTATGATCAAGAAGAGTGAAAGCTCTAAGCTTGGGGATGCCCCGGTAGTTCATCCCTGCATATTTCAAGAAGACTCAAGCGTCTAAGCTTGGGGATGCCCAAGGCATCCCCTTCTTCATCGACAAATTATCAGGTTCCTTCTCTTGAAACTATATTTTTATTCGGTCACATCTTATGTGCTTTACTTGGAGCGTCTGTATGCTTTTGTTTTTGTTTGTGTTTGAATAAATGCTTGTGTGGGAGAGAGACACGCTCCGCTGGTTCGTATGAACACATGTGTTCTTAGCTCATAATATTCATGGCGAAGGTTGAAACTGCTTCGTTAAATTATTATATGGTTGGAATTGGAAAATGCTACATGTAGAAATTGGTGTGATGTCTTGAATAATGTGATACTTGGCAATTGTTGTGCTCTTGTTTAAGCTCTTGCATCGTATACCTTGCACCCATTAGTGAGGAAATACATAGAGCTTGTTAAAATTTGGGTTTGCATGAGTGGTTTCTCTAGAGTCTAGATATTTTCTAGTAAGATGTTTGAACAACAAGGAAGACGATGTATAGTTTTATAATGCTTGTAATATGTCTTTTATGTGAGTTTTGCTGTACTAGTTCGTGCTTGTGTTTGCTTCAAACAACCTTGCTAGCCTAAACCTTGTATCGAGAGGGAATACTTCTCATGCATCCAAATCCTTGAGCCAAACAACACTATGCCATTTGTGTCCACCATACCTACCTACTACATGGTATTTTCCGCCATTCCAAAGTAAATTGCTTGAGTGCTACCTTTAAAATTCCATCATTCACCTTTGCAATATATAGCTCATGGGACAAATAGCTTAAAAACTATTGTGGTATTGAATATGTAATTATGCACTTTATCTCTTATTAAGTTGCTTGTTGTGCGATAACCATGTTCACTGGGGACGCCATCAACTATTCATTGTTGAATTTCATGTGAGTTGCTATGCATGTCCGTCTTGTCTGAAGTAAGAGAGATCTACTACCCTATGGTTAAGCATGCATATTGTTAGAGAAGAACATTGGGCCGCTAACTAAAGCCATGATCCATGGTGGAAGTTTCAGTTTTGGACATATATCCTCAATCTCATATGAGAAAATTATTAATTGTTGTTACATGCTTATGCATAAAAGAGGAGTCCATTATCTGTTGTCTATGTTGTCCCGGTATGGATGTCTAAGTTGAGAATAATCAATAGCGAGAAATCCAATGCGAGCTTTCTCCTTAGACCTTTGTACAAAGTGCGGCATAGAGGTACCCCTTTGTGACACTTGGTTAAAACATGTGCATTGTGATGATCCGGTAGTCCAAGCTAATTAGGACAAGGTGCGGGCACTATTAGTATACTATGCATGAGGCTTGCAACTTGTAAGATATAATTTACATGATACATATGCTTTATTACTACCGTTGACAAAATTGTTTCATGTTTTCAAAATAAAAGCTCTAGCACAAATATAGCAATCGATGCTTTCCTCTTTGAAGGACCATTCTTTTACTTTTATTGTTGAGTCAGTTCACCTATCTTTCTCCACCTCAAGAAGCAAACATTTGTGTGAACTGTGCATTGATCCTTATATACTTGCTTATTGCATTTGTTATATTGCTTTGCATTGACAACTATCCATGAGATATACATGTTACAAGTTGAAAGCAACCGCTGAAACTTAATCTTCCATTGTGTTGCTTCAATGTCTCTACTATGAATTTATTGCTTTATGAGTAACTCTTATGCAAGACTTATTGATGCTTGTCTCGAAAGTACTATTCATGAAAAGTCTTTGCTATATGATTCACTTGTTTACTCATTGCATTTACATTGTTTCGAATCGCTGCATTCATCTCATATGCTTTACAATGGTATGATTAAGATTACGTTGGTAGCATGTCACCTCTGTAATTGGCGTTTATCGTTTACCTACTCGAGGACGAGTAGGAACTAAGCTTAGGGATGCCGATACGTCTCCAACGTATCTATAATTTCCGATGTTCCATGCTTGTTTTATGACAATACCAACATGTTTTGTTCACACTGTATATCATTTTCTTGCATTTTCCGGAACTAACCTATTAACAAGATGCCACAGTGCCAGTTCTGTTTTCTGCTGTTTTTGGTTCCAGAAAGGCTGTTCGGGCAATATTCTCTAATTGGACGAAATCAACGCCAAACCTCCTATTTTTCCCTAAGCGTCGTAACACCGAAGAAGAGTCGGAGAGGGGCCAGGGCCACCACACCACATGGCGGCGCGGGCCAGGCCTAGGCCGCGCCGGCCTAGGGTGTGGCGCCCCCTGTGCGCCTGCGCCGCCTCTTCGCCTATAAAAGCCCTTTCGACCTAAAAACGCAGTACCAATTGACGAAACTCCGTAAAGACTCCAGGGCGCCGCCGCCATCGCGAAACTCCAATTCGGGGACGAAGTCGCTGTTCCGGCACTGCCGGGACGGGGAATTGCCCCCGGAGCCGTCTTCACCGCCATCTTCACCGCCATCGCTGCCTCCATGATGAGGAGGGAGTAATCCACCCCCGAGGCTGAGGGCTTCGCTGTAGCTATGTGGTTCATCTCTCTCCCATGTACCTCAATACAATAATCTCATGAGCTGCTTTACATGATTGAGATTCATATGAGTTTGTATCACAATTTATCTATGTGCTACTCTAGCAAAGTTATTAAAGTAGTTCTATTCCTCCTGCACGTGTGTAAAGGTGACAGTGTGTGCACCGTGTTAGTACTTGGTTTATGCTATGATCATGATCTCTTGTAGATTGCGAAGTTAACTATTGCTATGATAATATTGATGTGATCTATTCCTCCTACATATGCATGAAGGTGACAGTGTGCATGCTATGTTAGTACTTGGTTTAGTCTTTTGATCTATCTTACACTATAAGGTTACTAAAACATGAACAGTATTGTGGAGCTTGTTAACTCCGGCATTGAGGGTTCGTGTAATCCTACGCAATGTGTTCATCATCCAACAAAAGTGTAGAGTATGCATTTATCTATTCTATTATGTGATCAATGTTGAGAGTGTCCACTAGTGAAAGTGTAATCCCTAGGCCTTGTTCCTAAATACTGCGTTACTACTGCTTGTTTACTGTTTTACTGTGTTACTACTGCTGCAATACTACCACCATCAACTACACGCCAGCAAGCTATTTTCTGGCACCGTTGCTACTGCTCATATATGTTCATACCACCTGTATTTCACTATCTCTTCGCCGAACTAGTGCACCTATTAGGTGTGTTGGGGACACAAGAGACTTCTTGCTTTGTGGTTGCAGGGTTGCATGAGAGGGATATCTTTGACCTCTTCCTCCCTGAGTTTGATAAACCTTGGGTGATCCACTTAAGGGAAAACTTGCTGCTGTTCTACAAACCTCTGCTCTTGGAGGCCCAACACTGTCTACAGGAAAGGAGGGGGAACGTAGACATCACCGGGTTATTTGGTCACGCAAACGACGAACAAGATCAGATTCATCGTTAGTCGAAGAACTCAAAGAGGGTTCGACACGAGAAGAAGTTGGAAGAATCTGCAGCACAACTCTGAGTTCAAAAAAGCATTGATAAGAACTCCCATCGGGAGCGCTACACATATATTACATTCAAAAGATTGTTGACACTGGCAACAAAGCTAGTATAAAACAGTCTAATCAGGCGCGGCTTCAGTCTAAATATAACATGAGTCTAATCAGGGAAGAGCTGATGATGAGCCAGTAGCAGCTTCAGGCGCGGCTTTAGTCTTCGCTTCATCAACCAACTTGAGAAGATGATTGGCGCATTTCACTGCCGATTGTTTGTAGGGATCAAGATTGACTAGGCAATTATTCTCGTCTACAGGCAACGCCTTGGATAACTTATCTAGTTCGAAGCCTAGCCCATGACCCATCAGCAGTTGAAATGTAAGGACTGCTCCGAACAAACGGGGGCCCCGCTTTAGTACCTCTATAGGCTCAGAAGGGTCGATGGAGAAAGCATCTGTCATCTCGCCAAGAGTCTTGTCTTGCTTTATCTTCGGGAATATCATCGAGAACAACCTCGACAGTGCTCCCTTGGTCTTTTTCAGCAGATCAAGAACTTGGATATTGGCGTCAGTGGCGAGCAAGAGTGCGTCAGACATCGAGTCCTCTCGAAGCTTGCGTGCTCGATTGATAGGCACATCGGCAGCACCTGAAAAATGGCGAATAAGCAATATGGAGGACAATATCGCGGAAATAACTTGCACTTAAATACGAGGGAACTTACTAAGCAAGTTCGTGATATACTCGCGGAGGGCGCCTTCCTTTTTGTTGGCAGCGACAACAGCCTCGCGTCTGGCATCATGCTCATCCTTCATCTTCTGCTTCAGCTTCTTCAGTTCATCTTTCAACAAGATGTTTTCATTTTGGGCTTCAGCTGTGAGCTTGTTAGCCTCCAAAACTTGGTCAGCCGAAATTTTGATGGTCTTCTGAAGCTGATGTAACATCCCTGTTTTAATAAAACCTAATTAGGGTTGTTTGTGCATCATGGCATCCACATAATTTTCCTAAGAAAATTGCATCAAGGAAGAATTTGAAAACCCTAAGTGTTGTTTGAATCCCTCTCTTATTCAAATTCTCTCGAATTGCTTCAATTGTTCAAACTAAAACCTACCTTGCACTTCCCTATTAAGAAGTCCATGGATATTTTCATATGTTCGGAAAAGTTTGAAACTTCAAACAGATTTCAAATTTGCAAAAGAATTTTGGAAACAAAATGAAAACAAAATTCAGAAAAAGAGAGAAGAGGAACCCCTCTATTTTTGGGCTCAGCCCAATCCTTTCCCTCCTCTCTCCAGCGCCAGCAGCCCAGCAGGCCGGCCCAACTGCCACCTCTTTTAGCCCACCAAATCCCCCAGGGGGTTATGTGAAAAATTCCATTTCATCCTCAACCTCCCGTTCCAGGAAGCACCTGCGTGTCGCCCGTCGACGTCGTCGCCGGCGCCAAGATGCTCGCCGCCGCTCTTCGCCGCCTATAAGAGCCCCTGCCGCCGCCGCTGGAACCCTAGCGCCCCTTAGTCCCTCTCTTTTTCTCTCTCTCTCGCTCACGAGCTCGCGAAACCCTAACCCGAGCTCACAGCACCCGCCGGCCATCGCCGTCCCCCGCCGCTCCGGCCATCCCCGAGCCCCGACGAGCATGCCATCAGCACCGCCGCGTCCTCCTCCATCTCCTGGCCAAAGGAATCGGCCGGGGATGCCCCCAATCGATGGGGACATCCCCTTCTTCCCCGCGTCCGGTCGCCGGCAACCGGCCCGATGCCGGCGCTTCAGGCCGCCCCGAGCCTCGCCGTCCATCTCCACAGCTTTGTGGTGAGCTCCTCTCCCTCATGGTCTCCTCGGCGCTCCTCCTCTCGTCAGTAGCTCCCGCGACGCGCGCCTCCGCCGGCCGCCGCTGTCTCGTCGCCGGCCCAGCTCCGGCGACCTACTGGTCGCGGCGCCGCCACCTGCCGACTCGCCCCGCCCAGGCGCGTCGAATGAGCCGCTCCGCGCGTCCAGGGGCAGGCTCTAGCTCCGCCTCTGCGTGGTCTCCGGCGAGGTCCGCCGGAGTTGACCACCGGCGTTGACCCCGGTGGGACCCGCCCCTGGTTTTCCTTTTTATTTCTATTATTTTTGGTAAATAAAAATAATATGACAGGTGGGGCCCCTTGACAGGTTTTTATTCTTTTCCTAAATGATTAAATCCATGACAGTGGGTCCAGTCTGTCAGACTTTTAATAATTTCCAGGATTTTCCAGAATTGATTTAAAATGAATAAAACTTGTAAAATTCATAACTTATTCATTTTAAATCATAAAAATATGTATAATATATCAAAATTTTCAGAAAAATGAGATCTACATTTTGGTTACACAATCATGCATTGATAAACAACTTTGAACCCTAGTTGTTTTAGAAGAACATAATCAACCCCTCTGCGGCTCCGGAACTACTAACCCTAGTCCCGTCGAACCTCAATTAAATTGATGATGTATTAGGGTTAACTTCAATACCTAATTAACATGTCATATCATCATTCTTGTATGCGCATTGCATCGATGTCATGTGTTGATTGTTGTTCTACCTTTCCGGTATTTGCTTCTTCGCGATCAATAGAGCAATTGCCCGAGACGATGAAGATCGACAACGACGAAGATCAATACTTGTCCACCGACGAACAAGTCAAGCATGGGATCATCGAAGATCCACATTGGTTTGTCAGGGACAAAGGCAAGCCCTAACCTGGTTCATATATGGTTTCGAAATGCTTTACTTCTGGTTCTTACATATTGCATTCGCTTCAAATATGTTTTATCGGCAGTTGTAGATATCCTATGTGTGCATATTCCATCCTTGTAGCCCAGAGTTACTGATCCACCGCTCCCAGCAAAACTAGGTCTGAGCTTGTTTGCATCACTAGAGCCGTAAATGTGTTATGCTTAGCCATGCTTAGCTGTTGAAGTCTGATCCATCCGGTTGATGAATCAGAGCTACGAATGAACCTAGTTTGACAGGATGACGTGGTAAGATCAGTGATGATGTTAATAAACATGCTAAAGGCTTGGATGGGCCGCCACATGGGGATGTGGTGATTTGACTCGTTCTCGCCGATACTAGGACCTGAGGTTCTCACCTTCGGAACCAAGACTGAGCGTACAACCACACGGGGCCCATGGGAACCCCTTGGCCCGAACTTGCCTAGCTTACCCATGAGTCAATTAGTTTGCGAGTTCCATTTGCCATACGCATGGGGAAAAGGTGGAAAAGGTTTTCAAAGTGCATCATACAGGGCGTGGCCGGGGTGAAGGATGCTGGAGGCATTGAACTGGATCCCCTGCGCACAATGACCGGGACCGCCTCGGAGAATGGCTACCTACGATGACGGAGCTCCCCAGTTAGTTTGACTCATGGGATAGGCGAAGTAAGGGAAAGGTTTTGGTCGACCACCCTCTGCCGGCACGCCAAGGAAGTGTGTACATGACGGCGCTAAGAGTCGGTCGGCGCGTGTGGGTAAAGTTGTACACCCCTGCAGGGTAAATCTTTTTGAAAAGCCGTGTCCACGGTTAAGGACGACTTGGGAAAGGACGTGATGATCATAGACAACTTGAACCTGATCGTAAAACTTGGAATCAATGTGTGAATAAGGATCCCTTCTCGGGGTGTCGAGGGGTGATCCTAGGTAACAGGTTCAGGTGATGATGAAGATTCGGTGGATTCAATATGATGATCAGTAGAGCTAGAGATATCGCTCTCTTATCCCTTTTGAAAATGATCTGAATAGACGAGCTTCTGCTCCCTCTTGTTTTACAAAGGAAAACTGGCTTTCTGCAAAATAAGCTCCACATAAAGCCTCGCATACCAGCTTTGCTAAAAGGTTGTACTAAGTCTTGCTGAGTCCCTGTACTCAGCCTTGCATGCTTTGTTTCAGAGGAAATCCTTCCAACTGATGGTGGCTTCTACCTCGACGTCGACGAGTAGTTCGGAGTTCCTCAGGCGGTAGCCTGAGACTTATGGGCTGGGACGTCGCCTTATGTTATGGCCTCTTAGGCCCTTTGCAGTCTTGTTATCTAGATAACATAATTTGCTTTCCGTTGCTTGTTGAATTGTGGTCAGTGACCTCTGCGTGTAATAAATTTGGATCTTAACTCTGCTAAGAGTTGTAATATATTTGCTTTCAGCCGTAGAGTCACTGTTGTGTTACCGATTCTCACCCCGTAGGCCCTAGAGATCTAGGTTAGGCTTATGCCAGATGTGATATCTGGGTTTGTCTAGCCTACGACCGCCGGGGGTCCCTACAGGTTTTGGTATCAGAGCAGGACTGCTTGTAGGAAAACCTTTTCTATTGGTCGATGTTGAGTCTAGTAGTTGTAAAAACTATTTGAAAGATAAAAGTATTTGCAAAATTCTTATTAGGATTCTTTTTACTCCTTATCTGGTATCGCTCTACTTCAGAGTCACACCTTACCTTGTGTTGATTTGAAAAAGTTTTACCATCTCTTCTAGTCTTTCAAAGCTTAGGTGCCTCAAGGGCAGGTCGTTTCTTAACCAGTTGACTTAGAGTTGAGTTTTCTAGAGTCGTGTGTTCCTTATTCTCTCTTTGTTTTGTTTCAGTCGAGAGATCTTCTTCCATCATGATCTCTTATTTTGTGGGTTCCACATCATTTTGTTCTAGGCTTTAAGGTTTCCTTTTCACCTTGGATGCCTCCTTTCCTTGTTATTGGATACTTCTGAAGCTATCTATGGCTTCTTGAAAATTACCTTGTGATTACTACCTCGTAGTGTCTTTTGTGTCACTCAGATAGTAGTTACTCCTTTCTCCGTATTTTAACCCTTGGACTTGAACCAAAGGTCCCGGATTGTGCTGGGTTCTCTTAGTGTGAATCTCGGTACATGATGCTGACCTTTAACCCAAGATCCATTCCATTGACCCCTGTTGTCCATGGTCAAACCATACATCAGGTTGGCCAACTTCAAATCCACCTAGCCATCAAGTCTTTGGTTGTAGTCGTGATGGAATTGCGGCAATAGAAATTCTTTCCCTACCATTATCTATGGCAGAGGTTCTATAATGGAATCAAATGGATCATGACAAGAGTGCTCTTTGTGAGTCTCACATCTATGTATGTGACTCTGCCACACCTCTCTTGATTGAAGGAGATATGCCCTAGAGGCAATAATAAAGTGGTTATTATTTATATCTTTATGTTTATGATAAATGTTTATATATCATGCTATAATTGTATTAACCGAAACATTAGTACATGTGTGATATGTAGACAACAAGAAGTCCCTAGTATGCCTCTTAAACTAGCTTGTTGATTAATGGATGATTAGTTTCATAATCATGAACATTGGATGTTATTAATAACAAGGTTATATCATTATATGAATGATGTAATGGACACACCCAATTAAGCGTAGCATAAGATCTCGTCATTAAGTTATTTGCTATAAGCTTTCGATACATAGTTACCTAGTCCTTATGACCATGAGATTATGTAAATCACTTATACCGGAAAGGTACTTTGATTACACCAAACACCACTGCGTAAATGGGTGGCTATAAAGGTGGGATTAAGTATCCGGAAAGTATGAGTTGAGGCATATGGATCAACAGTGGGATTTGTCCATCCCGATGACGGATAGATATACTCTGGGCCCTCTCGGTGGAATGTCGTCTAATGTCTTGCAAGCATATGAATGAGTTCATAAGAGACCACATACCATGGTACGAGTAAAGAGTACTTGTCAGGAGACGAGGTTGAACAAGGTATAGAGTGATACCGAAGATCAAACCTCGGACAAGTAAAATATCGCGTGACAAAGGGAATTGGTATTGTATGTGAATGGTTCATTCGATCACTAAAAGTCATCGTTGAATATGTGGGAGCCATTATGGATCTCCAGATCCCGCTATTGGTTATTGGTCGGAGTGAGTACTCAACCATGTCCGCATAGTTCACGAACCGTAGGGTGACACACTTAAAGTTGGATGTTGAAATTGTAGAACTTGAATATGGAATGGAGTTCGAATATTTGTTCGGAGTCCCGGATAAGATCCCGGACATCACGAGGAGTTCCGGAATGGTCCGGAGAATAAGATTCATATATAGGATGTCATTTTATGTGAATTAAAATGTCGCGGAAGGTTCTATGGAAGGTTCTAGAAGGTTCTAGAAAAGTCCGGAAGAAACCACCAAGGAAGGTGGAGTCCACATGGGACTCCACCTCCATGGACGGCCAACCCTAGTGGGGGAGGAGTCCCAAGTGGACTCCCCCTTAGGGGGCCGGCCACCCCCCCATATGGGAGGTGGAACTCCCACCTCTAGTGGGAGTCCTAGCTTGGCTAGGTTTCCCCTCCATATGGAAGGTTTTTGGTTCGGGTCTTATTCGAAGACTTGGAGACCAACTCTTGGGGATCCACCTATATAATGAGGGGCCAAGGGAGGGGGCCGGCCACCCCAAGACCACAAGCTGGCCGCCCCCCTTGAAGTGGCCGGCCACCCCCTCCCAAACCCTAGCCGCCCCCTCTCCTCCATATCTCCCGTGTAGCTTTAGCGAAGCTCCGCCGGAGTTCTCCACCGCCACCGACACCACGCCATCGTGCTGTCGAATTCAAGAGGAGCTACTACTTCCGCTGCCCGCTGGAACGGGAGGTGGACGTCATCTTCATCAACAACCGAGCGTGTGACCGAGTACGGAGGTGCTGCCCGTTCGTGGCGCCGGAACCGATCGTGATCAAGATCTTCTACGCGCTTTTGCAAGCGGCAAGTGAACGTCTACCGCAGCAACAAGAGCCTCCTCTTGTAGGCTTTGGAATCTCTTCAAGGGTGAGACTCGATAAACCCCTCGTTGCTACCGTCTTCTAGATTGCATCTTGGCTTGGATTGCGTGTTCGCGGTAGGAAATTTTTTGTTTTCTATGCAACGTTATCCTACAGTGGTATCAGAGCCGTGTCTATGCATAGATGGTTGCACGAGTAGAACACAATGGTTTTGTGGGCGTTGATGCTCTTGTTATCTTTAGTTTGAGTACTTTGCATCTTTGTGGCATAGTGGGATGAAGCGGCTCGGACTAACTTTACATGACCGCGTTCATGAGACTTGTTCCTCGTTCGACATGCAACTTGTATTTCATAAGAGGCTTTGCGGGTGTCTTTCTCTCCTACTATAGTGAAGATTCAATTTACTCTTCTATTGAAAACATTAGTATCAACGTTGTGGTTCATGTTCGTAGGTAGATTAGATCTCTCTCGAAAACCCTAAACCACGTAAAATATGCAAACCAAATTAGAGACGTCTAACTTGTTTTTGCAGGGTTTGGTGATGTGATATGGCCATAATGTGATGATGAATATGTATGAGATGATCATTATTGTATTGTGGCAACCGGCAGGAGCCTTATGGTTGTCTTTAAATTTCATGTTGAGTAGTATTTCAAAGTAGTTGTAATAGTTGCTACATGGAGGACAATCATGAAGACGGCGCCATTGACCTTGACGGTACGCCGACGATGATCGAGATCATGCCCGAAGATGATGGAGATCATGTCCGTGCTTTGGAGATGAAGATCAAAGGCGCAAAGACAAAAGGGCCATATCATATCACATATGAACTGCATGTGATGTTAATCCTTTTATGCATCTTATTTTGCTTAGATCGCGACGGTAGCATTATAAGATGATCCCTCACTAAAATCTCAAGATAATAAAGTGTTCATCCTTAGTAGCACCGTTACCAAGTCTTGTCGTTTCGAAGCATCTCGTGATGATCGGGTGTGATAGATTCAATAAGTACATACAACGGGTGCAAGACAGTTTTGCACATGCGGATACTAAGGTGGCCTTGACGAGCCTAGCATGTACAGACATGGTCTCGGAACACATGATACCAAAAGGTAGAGCATGAATCATATGGTTGATATGATGAACACTTTGAGTGTTCGCCATTGAAATCACACCTTTTCTCGTGATGATCGGGTTTAGGTGCGGTGGATTTGGTTCGTGTGATCACTAAGACAATGCGAGGGATATTGTTTTGAGTGGGAGTTCACTTAGATTTTTAATTATGTTGAATTAAAATTTGAACTCAATCTGTCATAAACTTAGTCTAAACTTTTGCAAATATATGTTGTAGAGATGGCGTCCCCAATCAATTTTAATCAGTTCCTAGAGAAAGAGAAACTTAAGAGCAACGGTAGCAACTTCACCGACTGGTTCCGTCATGTGAGGATCTTCCTCTCTGGCGGAAATCTGCAATATGTGCTTGATGCACCGCTAGGTGACCCTCCTGCAGAAACTGAAACCGATGAAGTAAAAGCTGTTTACGAGACTCGGAAAATACGGTACTCTCAAGTTCAGTGTGCCATCCTATGCGATGCTGGAATCCGATCTTCAAAAACGTTTTGAGCACCACGATCCTCATGAGTTGATGAAAGAGCTGAAAGCTATTTTTGAGACTCATGCGGCCGTGGAATGCTATGAAGCATCGAAACAATTCTTCAGCTGCATGATGGAAGAAGGCAGCTCCGTTAGTGAGCACATGCTCGCCATGACCGGGCATGCGAAGAAACTCAGTGACTTGGGAATAGTGATTCCTAACAGACTGGGGATTAATCGTGTCCTTCAATCACTGCCACCAAGTTACAATAACTTCGTGATGAACTACAATATGCAGAACATGAACAAGGAGTTACCTGAACTCTTTGGCATGCTAAAAGCTGCTGAGATTGAGATCAAGAAAGAGCACCAAGTGTTGATGGTCAACAAGACCACCAGTTTCAAGAAACAGGGCAAGTCTAAGGGAAAATTCAAGAAGGTTGGCAAGAAAGCTGCCACACTTCCTGTGAAACCTAAGAACGGCCCTAAGCCTGATGCTGAGTGTAATTACTGCAAGGAGAAGGGACACTGGAAGCGTAATTGCTCCAAGTATCTGGCTGATCTGAAGAGCGGCCTTGTCAAGAAGAAGAAAGAAGGTATATCTGATATACATGTTATAGATGTTCATTTCACTGGTTCTCGTTCTAGTACCTGGTTATTTGATACTGGTTCGGTTGCTCATATTTGTAACTCGAAACAGGAACTAAAGAATAAACGACAACTGCTGAAAGATGAAGTGATGATGCGCGTTGGAAACGGATCCAAGGTCAATGTGATCGCAGTCGGCACACTTCCTCTACATCTACCTTCGGGATTAGTTTTAAGCCTAAATAATTGCTATTATGTACCTGCGTTGAGCATGAACATTATATCTGGATCTTGTTTAATGCAAGACGGTTATTCATTCAAGTCTGAGAATAATGGTTGTTCTATTTTTATGAATAATATCTTTTATGGTCGAGCACCACAAAAGAATGGCTTATTTCTGTTAGATCTCGATAGTAGTGATACGCATATACATAACATTGATGCTAAGCGAATTAAATTGAATGATAATTCTACTTATATGTGGCACTGTCGTCTTGGTCATATTGGAGTGAAACGCATGAAGAAACTCCATACTGATGGATTACTTGAATCACTTGACTTTGAGTCACTTGATAGATGCGAAGCATGTCTAATGGGTAAAATGGCTAAGACTCCATTTTCTGGTATGATGGAGCGAGCTACTGACTTATTGGAAATCATACATACCGATGTATGCGGACCAATGAGCGTAGCATCGCGCGGTGGTTATCGTTATGTTCTAACCTTCACAGATGATCTGAGTAGATATGGGTATATCTATTTCATGAAACATAAATCCAAAACTTTCGAGAAGTTTAAGGAATTTCAAAGTGAAGTAGAAAATCAACTTAACAAGAAGATTAAATTTCTACGATCTGATCGTGGAGGTGAATATCTGAGTTATGAGTTTGGCATGCATTTAAAGAAATGCGGAATACTTTCACAATTGACACCGCCGGGAACACCTCAACGTAACGGTGTGTCCGAACGTCGTAATCGAACTCTCTTAGATATGGTTCGTTCTATGATGTCTCTTATTGATTTGCCATTATCATTTTGGAGTTATGCATTAGAGACAGCCGCATTCACTTTAAATAGAGCACCATCAAAATCCGTAGAAACGACACCGTATGAATTATGGTTTAATAAGAAACCTAAGTCACGTTCCTGAAAGTTTGGGGTTGCGAAGCCTATGTAAAGAAGTTACAACCGGACAAGCTAGAACCCAAAGCGGAGAAATGCGTCTTCATAGGATACCCTAAGGAAACTATAGGGTACACTTTCTATCACAGATCCGAAGGCAAAATCTTTGTTGCTAAGAACGGAACCTTTCTTGAGAAAGAATTTCTCACTAAAGAAGTGACTGGAAGAAAAGTAGAACTCGATGAGATTGATGAATCTATACTCGTTGATCGAGTAGCGCAGCATCGGAAGTTGTACCGATCGCCTACACCGGCAACAGAGGAAGCTAATGATAATGATCATGAAACTTGAACGAGGAAACCATCGAACCTCGCAGATCGACAAGGGAACGTACCACTCCTGATTGGTATGATCCTTGTCTAAATGTCATGATTGTGGATAACAATGATGAGGACCCTGCGACGTATGAAGAAGCGATGATGAGCCCAGATTCCAACAAATGGCAAGAAGCCATGAAATCCGAAATGGGATCCATGTATGATAACAAAGTATGGACTTTGGTAGACTTATCTGATAGCCGAAAGGCTGTCGAAAATAAATGGATCTTCAAGAGAAAAACAGATGCTGATGGTAATATTACTGTCTATAAAGCTCGACTTGTCGCAAAGGGTTTCCGACAAATTCAAGGTGTTGACTACGATGAGACTTTCTCACCTGTAGCGAAGCTAAAATCTGTGAGGATTTTGTTAGCAATAGCTGCATTTTTCAATTATGAGATTTGGCAGATGGATGTCAAAACGGCGTTCCTTAATGGAGACATTGAGGAAGAGTTGTATATGGTACAACCCAAAGGTTTTGTCGATCCTAAAAATGCTGATAAAGTATGCAAACTTCAGCATTCAATCTATGGACTGAAGCAAGCATCGAGAAGTTGGAACCGATGCTTTGATAAGGTGATCAAAGACTTCGGGTTTATACAGTGTCATGGAGAGGCCTGTATTTACAAGAAAGTGAGTGGGAGCTCTGTAGCATTCCTGATATTATATGTAGATGACATATTATTAATCGGGAATGATATAGAACTATTAAGCAGTGTTAAAGGTTATTTGAATAATAGTTTTTCAATGAAAGACCTTGGTGAAGCATCATATATATTAGGCATAAAGATCTATAGAGATAGATCAAGACGCCTAATAGGGCTATCACAGAGTACATATCTGGACAAGATTCTAAAGAAGTTTAGAATGGACGAAAGTAAGAAAGGGTTCTTACCTATGTTACCAGGCAAAGTCTTGAGTAAGACTCAAGGACCGGCTACGGCAGAAGAAAGAGAAAGGATGAGTAAAATCCCCTATGCCTCGGCAGTAGGATCTATCATGTATGCCATGCTATGTACTAGACCGGAGATAGCACATGCTGTTAGTTTGACTAGCAGATATCAAAGTGATCCAGAATGGAACACCGGACAATGATCAAGAATATTCTGAAGTACTTGAAAAGAACTAAGGATATGTTTCTTTGTTATGGAGGTGACCAAGAGCTCGTTGTAAATGGTTACACCGATGCAAGTTGGAACACTGATCCTGATGACTCTAAGTCACAATCTGGGTACGTGTTTATATTGAATGGTGCTGCAGAAGTCGGGCAAGCTCGAAGCGGTGCACGGTGGCGAAGTCTTCAACGAGAATCGAGTACATAGCGGCTTCGTAGGCTTCATCAGAAGCGGTATGGATGAAGAGGTTCATTGTAGAGCTCGGTGTGGTTCCTAGTGCATTGGACCCATTAATCATTTACTGTGATAACATGGGTGCCATCGCCAATGCACAAGAGCCAAGGTCACACAAGAGGCTGAAGCATATCAAGCTGCGTTACCACTCGATTCGCGAGTACATCGAAGATGGAGAAGTAAAGATTTGCAAAGTACACACTGATCTGAATGTAGCAGATCCGTTGACTAAAGCTCTCCCTAGGGCAAAGCATGACCAACACCAGAATGCCATGGGTGTTAGGTGATGGCGTGTAACTCACACGTTCGTTGGGAACCCCAAGAGGAAGGTATGATGCGCACAGCAGCAAGTTTTCCCTCAGAAAGAAACCAAGGTTTATCGAACCAGGAGGAGCCAAGAAGCACGTTGAAGGTTGATGGCGGCGGGATGTAGTGCGGCGCAACACCAGGGATTCCGGCGCCAACGTGGAACCTGCACAACACAACCAAAGTACTTTGCCCCAACGAAACAGTGAGGTTGTCAATCTCACCGGCTTGCTGTAACAAAGGATTAACCGTATTGTGTGGAAGATGATTGTTTGCAGAAAACAGTAGAACAAAGATTGCAGTAGATTGAATTTCAGTAAAGAGAATTGGACCGGGGTCCACAGTTCACTAGAGGTGTCTCTCCCATAAAACAAACAGCATGTTGGGTGAACAAATTACAGTTGGGCAATTGACAAATAAAGAGGGCATGACCATGCACATACATATCATGATGAGTATTGTGAGATTTAATTGGGCATTACGACAAAGTACATAGACCGCCATCCAACTGCATCTATGCCTAAAAAGTCCACCTTCAAAGTTATCATCCGAACCCTCCAGTATTAAGTTGCAAAGCAACAGACAATTGCATTAAGTATGGTGCGTAATGTAATCAACAACTACATCCTTAGACATAGCATCAATGTTTTATCCCTAGTGGCAACAGACAACACAACCTTAGAACTTTCACACTTGTCCCTGTGTCAATGCAGGCATGAACCCACTATCGAGCATAAATACTCCCTCTTGGAGTCACAAGCATCTACTTGGCCAGAGCATCTACTAGTAACGGAGAGCATGCAAGATCATAAACAACACATAGATATAACTTTGATAATCAACATAACAAGTATTCTCTATTCATCGGATCCCAACAAACGCAACATATAGAATTACAGATAGATGATCTTGATCATGTTAGGCAGCTCACAAGATCTGACAATGATAGCACAATGGGGAGAAGACAACCATCTAGCTACTGCTATGGACCCATAGTCCAGGGGTAGACTACTCACACATCACACCGGAGGCGACCATGGCGGCGTAGAGTCCTCCGGGAGATGATTCCCCTCTCCGGCAGGGTGCCGGAGGCGATCTCCTGGATCCCCCGAGATGGGATCGGCGTTGGCGGCGTCTCTGGAAGGTTTTCCGTATCGTGGCTCTCGGTACTGGGGGTTTCGTCACGGAGGCTTTAAGTAGGCGGAAGGGTAGGTCAAGAGGCGGCACGAGGGGCCCAGACCATAGGCCGGCGCGGCCAAGGGGGGGGCCGCGCCGCCCTAGGGTTTGGCTGCCTCGTGGCCCCTCTTCGTCTCGTCTTCGGACTTCTGGAAGCTTCGTGGCAAAATAGGCCCCTGGGCGTTGATTTCGTCCAATTCCGAGAATATTTCCTTACTAGGATTTCTGAAACCAAAAACAGCAGAAAACAAGAATCGGCACTTCGGCATCTTGTTAATAGGTTAGTTCCAGAAAATGCACGAATATGACATAAAGTGTGCATAAAACATGTAGATAACATCAATAATGTGGCATGGAACATAAGAAATTATCGATACGTTGGAGACGTATCAGCATCCCCAAGCTTAGTTCTGCTCGTCCCGAGCAGGTAAAACGATAACACAGATAATTTCTGGAGTGACATGCCATCATAATCTTGATCATACTATTTGTAAAGCATATGTAGTGAATGCAGCGATCAAAACAATGTATATGACATGAGTAAACAAGTGAATCATAAAGCAAAGACTTTTCATGAATAGCACTTCAAGACAAGCATCAATAAGTCTTGCATAAGAGTTAACTCATAAAGCAATAATTCAAAGTAAAAGCATTGAAGCAACACAAAAGAAGATTAAGTTTCAGCGGTTGCTTTCAACTTGTAACATGTATATCTCATGGATATTGTCAACATAGAGTAATATAACAAGTGCAATAAGCAAGTATGTAGGAATCAATGCACAGTTCACACAAGTGTTTGCTTCTTGAGGTGGAGAGAAATGGGTGAACTGACTCAACATTGAAAGTAAAAGAATGGTCCTCCATAGAGGAAAAGCATCGATTGCTATATTTGTGCTAGAGCTTTGATTTTGAAAACATGAAACAATTTTGTCAACGGTAGTAATAAAGCATATGTATCATGTAAATTATATCTTACAAGTTGCAAGCCTCATGCATAGTGTACTAATAGTGCCCGCACCTTGTCCTAATTAGCTTGGACTACCGGATCATCACAATGCACATGTTTTTACCAAGTGTCACAAAGGTACCTCTATGCCGCCCTTTGTACAAAGGTCTAAGGAGAAAGCTCGCATTGGATTTCTCGCTATTGATTATTCTTCAACTTAGACATCCATACCGGGACAACATAGACAACAGATAATGGACTCCTCTTTTATGCATAAGCATGTAACAACCATTAATAATTTTCTCATTTGAGATTGAGGGTATATGTCCAAAACTGAAACTTCCACCATGGATCATGGCTTTAGTTAGCGGCCCAATGTTCTTCTCTAACAATATGCATGCTTAACCATAAGGTGGTAGATCTCTCTTACTTCAGACAAGACGGACATGCATAGCAACTCACATGAAATTCAATAATGAATAGTTGATGGCGTCCCCAGTGAACATGGTTATCGCACAACAAGCAACTTAATAAGAGATAAAGTGCATAATTACATATTCAATACCACAATAGTTTTTAAGCTATTTGTCCCATGAGCTATATATTGCAACGGTGAATGATGGAATTTTAAAGGTAGCACTCAAGCAATTTACTTTGGAATGGTGGAAAATACCATGTAGTAGGTAGGTATGGTGGAGACAAATGGCATAGTGGTTGGCTCAAGTATTTTGGATGCATGAGAAGTATTCCCTCTCGATACAAGGTTTTAGGCTAGCAAGGCTTATTTGAAACAAACACAAGGATGAACCGGTGCAGCAAAACTCACATAAAAGACATATTGAAAACATTATAAGACTCTACACCGTCTTCCTTGTTGTTCAAACTCAATACTAGAAATTATCTAGACCTTAGAGAAACCAAATATGCAAACCAAATTATAGCATGCTCTATGTATTTCTTCATTAATAGGTGCAAAGCATATGATGCAAGAGCTTAATCATGAGCACAACAATTGCCAAGTATCACATTACCCAAGACATTTATAGCAATTACTACATGTATCATTTTCCAATTCCAACCATATAACAATTTAACGAAGGAGAAACTTCGCCATGAATACTATGAGTAGAAACCAAGGACATACTTGTCCATATGCTACAGCGGAGCGTGTCTCTCTCCCATAAAGTGAATGCTAGGATCCATTTTATTCAAACAAAACAAAAACAAAAACAAACCGACGCTCCAAGCAAAGCACATAAGATGTGATGGAATAAAAATATAGTTTCAGGGGAGGAACCTGATAATGTTGTCGATGAAGAAGGGGATGCCTTGGGCATCCCCAAGCTTAGACGCTTGAGTCTTCTTAGAATATGCAGGGGTGAACCACCGGGGCATCCCCAAGCTTAGAGCTTTCACTCTCCTTGATCATGTTGCATCATACTCCTCTCTTGATCCTTGAAAACTTCCTCCACACCAAACTCGAAACAACTCATTAGAGGGTTAGTGCACAATAAAAATTAACATATTCAGAGGTGACACAATCATTCTTAACACTTCTGGTCATTGCATAATGCTACTGGACATTAGTGGATCAAAGAAATTCATCCATCATAGCAAAAGAGGCAATGCGAAATAAAAGGCAGAATCTGTCAAAACAGAACAGTTCGTATTGACGAATTTTAAAATGGCACCAGACTTGCTCAAATGAAAATGCTCAAATTGAATGAAAGTTGCGTACATATCTGAGGATCATGCACGTAAATTGGCTTAATTTTCTGAGCTACCTACAGGGAGGTGGACCCAGATTCGTGACAGCAAAGAAATCTGGAACTGTGCAGTAATCCAAATCTAGTACTTACTTTTCTATCAACGGCTTTACTTAGCACAACAAAACACAAAACTAAGATAAGGAGAGGTTGCTACAGTAGTAAACAACTTCCAAGACACAAAATAAAAACAAAGTACTGTAGGTAAAAACATGGGTTGTCTCCCATAAGCGCTTTTCTTTAACGCCTTTCAGCTAGGCGCAGAAAGTGTGTATCAAGTATTATCAAGAGACGAAGTGTCAACATCATAATTTGTTCTCATAATAGAATCAAAAGGTACCTTCATTCTCTTTCTAGGGAAGTGTTCCATACCTTTCTTGAGAGGAAATTGATATTTTGTATTACCTTCCTTCATATCAATGATAGCACCAACAGTTCGAAGAAAAGGTCTTCCCAATATAATGGGACAAGATGCATTGCATTCAATATCCAAGACAACAAAATCAACGGGAACAGGGTTATTGTTAACGGTAATAAGAAACATTATCAACTTTACCCAAAGGTTTCTTTGTAGAATGATCAGCAAGATTAACATCCAAATAACAATTTTTCAGCGGTGGCAAGTCAAGCATATCATAAATTTTCTTAGGCATAACAGAAATACTTGCACCAAGATCACATAAAGCATTACAATCAAAATCTTTAACCTTCATCTTAATGATGGGCTCCCAACTATCCTCTAGCTTTTTAGGAATAGAGGCTTCGCGCTCTAGTTTCTCTTCTCTAGCTTTTATGAGAGCATTTGTAATATGATGTGTGAAAGCCAAATTTATAGCACTAGCATTAGGACTTTTAGCAAGTTTTTGTAAGAACTTTATAACTTCAGAGATGTGGCAATCATCAAAATTCAAACCATTATAATCTAAAGCAATGGGATCATCATCCCCAATGTTGGAAAAAATTTCAGCAGCTTTATCACAAGCAGTTTCAGCAGTTTTAGCAGTTTCAGGCAGTTTCTCGCGCTTTGCATTAGAAGTGGAAACATTGCTAACACCAATTCTTTTATTATTATTAGTAGGAGGTGCAGCAACATGTGTAGCATTAGCATTAGTAGTGGTGGTAATAGTCCAAACTTTAGCTACATTCTTCTCTTTAGCTAGTTTTTCATTTTCTTCTCTATCCCACCTAGCACGCAGTTCAGCCATTAATCTTATATTCTCATTAATTCTAACTTGAATGGCATTTGCTGTAGTAACAATTTTATTATGATGATTCTCATTAGGCATAACTTTCGATTTCAAAAGATCAACATCATCAGCAAGACTATCGACTTTAGAAGCAAGTATATCAATTTTCCCAAGCTTTTCTTCAACCGATTTGTTAAAAGCAGTTTGTGTACTAATAAATTCTTTAAGCATGGCTTCAAGTCCAGGGGGTGTGTTCCTATTATTGTTGTAAGAATTCCCATAAGAATTACCATAGCCGTTGCCATTATTATAAGGATAAGGAATATAGTTGTTAATAGAATTGTTACGTTAAGCATTGTTGTTGAAATTATTATTTTTAATGAAGTTTACATCAACATGTTCTTCTTGTGCAACCAATGAAGCTAACGGAACATTATTAGGATCAATATTAGTCCTATCATTCACAAGCATAGACATAATAGCATCAATCTTATCACTCAAGGAAGAGGTTTCTTCGATGAATTTACCTTCTTACCTTGTGGAGCTCTTTCCGTGTGCCATTCAGAGTAGTTGATCATCATATTATCAAGAAGCTTTGTTGCTTCACCAAGAGTGATGGACATAAAGGTACCTCCAGCAGTTGAATCCAATAAATTCCGCGAAGAAAAATTTAGTCCTGCATAGAAGGTTTGGATGATCATCCAAGTAGTCAGTCCATGGGTTGGGCAATTTTTAACCAGAGATTTCATTCTTTCCCATGCTTGAGCAACATGTTCAGTATCTAATTGTTTAAAATTCATTATGCTACTCCTCAAAGATATAATTTTAGCAGGGGGATAATATCTACCAATAAAAGCATCCTTGCATTTAGTCCATGAATCAATACTATTCTTAGGCAGAGATAGCAACCAATCTTTAGCTCTTCCTCTTAATGAGAAAGGGAACAATTTTAGTTTAATAATGTCACCATCTACATCTTTATATTTTTGCATTTCACATAGTTCAACAAAATTATTAAGATGGGCAGCAGCATCATCAGAACTAACACCAGAAAATTGCTCTCGCATAACAAGATTCAGTAAAGCAGGTTTAATTTCAAAGAATTCTGCTGTAGTAGCAGGTGGAGCAATAGGTGTGCATAAGAAATCATTATTATTTGTGGTTGTGAAGTCACACAACTTAGTATTTTCAGGGTTGGCCATTTTAGCAACAGTAAATAAAGCAAACTAGATAAAGTAAATGCAAGTAACTAATTTTTTTGTGTTTTTGATATAGCAAACAAGATAGCAAATAAAGTAAAACTAGCAACTAATTTTTTTGTATTTTGATTTAGTGCAGCAAACAAAGTAGTAAATAAAACTAAGCAAGACAAAAACAAAGTAAAGAGATTGAGAAATGGAGACTCTCCTTGCAGCGTGTCTTGATCTCTGCAACAACGGCGCCGTAAATTTAGCTTGATGGCGTGTAACTCACACGTTCGTTGGGAACCCCAAGAGGAAGGTATGATGCGCACAGCAGCAAGTTTTCACTCAGAAAGAAACCAAGGTTTATCGAACCAGGAGGAGCCAAGAAGCACGTTGAAGGTTGATGGCGGCGGGATGTAGTGCGGCGCAACACCAGGGATTCCGGCGCCAACGTGGAACCTGCACAACACAACCAAAGTACTTTGCCCCAACGAAACAGTGAGGTTGTCAATCTCACCGGCTTGCTGTAACAAAGGATTAACCGTATTGTGTGGAAGATGATTGTTTGCGAAAACAAGAGAACAAGATTGCAAGATTGAATTTCAAGAAAGAGAATTGGACCGGGGTCCACAGTTCACTAGAGGTGTCTCTCCCATAAAACAAACAGCATGTTGGGTGAACAAATTACAGTTGGGCAATTGACAAATAAAGAGGGCATGACCATGCACATACATATCATGATGAGTATTGTGAGATTTAATTGGGCATTACGACAAAGTACATAGACCGCCATCCAACTGCATCTATGCCTAAAAAGTCCACCTTCAGGTTATCATCCGAACCCCCTCCAGTATTAAGTTGCAAAGCAACAGACAATTGCATTAAGTATGGTGCGTAATGTAATCAACAACTACATCCTTAGACATAGCATCAATGTTTTATCCCTAGTGGCAACAGCACAACACAACCTTAGAACTTTCTCACCTTGTCCCAGGTGTCAATGCAGGCATGAACCCACTATCGAGCATAAATACTCCCTCTTGGAGTCACAAGCATCTACTTGGCCAGAGCATCTACTAGTAACGGAGAGCATGCAAGATCATAAACAACACATAGATATAACTTTGATAATCAACATAACAAGTATTCTCTATTCATCGGATCCCAACAAACGCAACATATAGAATTACAGATAGATGATCTTGATCATGTTAGGCAGCTCACAAGATCCGACAATGATAGCACAATGGGGAGAAGACAACCATCTAGCTACTGCTATGGACCCATAGTCCAGGGGTAGACTACTCACACATCACACCGGAGGCGACCATGGCGGCGTAGAGTCCTCCGGGAGATGATTCCCCTCTCCGGCAGGGTGCCGGAGGCGATCTCCTGGATCCCCCGAGATGGGATCGGCGTTGGCGGCGTCTCTGGAAGGTTTTCCGTATCGTGGCTCTCGGTACTGGGGGTTTCGTCACGGAGGCTTTAAGTAGGCGGAAGGGTAGGTCAAGAGGCGGCACGAGGGGCCCAGACCATAGGCCGGCGCGGCCAAGGGGGGGGGGGCCGCGCCGCCCTAGGGTTTGGCTGCCTCGTGGCCCCTCTTCGTCTCGTCTTCGGACTTCTGGAAGCTTCGTGGCAAAATAGGCCCCTGGGCGTTGATTTCGTCCAATTCCGAGAATATTTCCTTACTAGGATTTCTGAAACCAAAAACAGCAGAAACAAGAATCGGCACTTCGGCATCTTGTTAATAGGTTAGTTCCAGAAAATGCACGAATATGACATAAAGTGTGCATAAAACATGTAGATAACATCAATAATGTGGCATGGAACATAAGAAATTATCGATACGTTGGAGACGTATCATTAGGTATATTACAATGTAATCTAGACTATTGACTCTAGTGCAAGTGGGAGACTGAAGGAGATATGCCCTAGAGGCAATAATAAAGTGGTTATTATTTATATCTTTATGTTTATGATAAATGTTTATATATCATGCTATAATTGTATTAACCGAAACATTAGTACATGTGTGATATGTAGACAACAAGAAGTCCCTAGTATGCCTCTTAAACTAGCTTGTTGATTAATGGATGATTAGTTTCATAATCATGAACATTGGATGTTATTAATAACAAGGTTATATCATTATATGAATGATGTAATGGACACACCCAATTAAGCGTAGCATAAGATCTCGTCATTAAGTTATTTGCTATAAGCTTTCGATACATAGTTACCTAGTCCTTATGACCATGAGATTATGTAAATCACTTATACCGGAAAGGTACTTTGATTACACCAAACAACACTGCGTAAATGGGTGGCTATAAAGGTGGGATTAAGTATCCGGAAAGTATGAGTTGAGGCATATGGATCAACAGTGGGATTTGTCCATCCCGATGACGGATAGATATACTCTGGGCCCTCTCGGTGGAATGTCGTCTAATGTCTTGCAAGCATATGAATGAGTTCATAAGAGACCACATACCACGGTACGAGTAAAGAGTACTTGTCAGGAGACGAGGTTGAACAAGGTATAGAGTGATACCGAAGATCAAACCTCGGACAAGTAAAATATCGCGTGACAAAGGGAATTGGTATTGTATGTGAATGGTTCATTCGATCACTAAAAGTCATCGTTGAATATGTGGGAGCCATTATGGATCTCCAGATCCCGCTATTGGTTATTGGTCGGAGTGAGTACTCAACCATGTCTGCATAGTTCACGAACCGTAGGGTGACACACTGAAAGTTGGATGTTGAAATGGTAGAACTTGAATATGGAATGGAGTTCGAATATTTGTTCGGAGTCCCGGATAAGATCCCGGACATCACGAGGAGTTCCGGAATGGTCCGGAGAATAACATTCATATATAGGATGTCATTTTATGTGAATTAAAATGTCGCGGAAGGTTCTATGGAAGGTTCTAGAAGGTTCTAGAAAAGTCCGGAAGAAACCACCAAGGAAGGTGGAGTCCACATGGGACTCCACCCACATGGGACTCCACCTCCATGGCCGGCCAACCCTAGTGGGGGAGGAGTCCCAAGTGGACTCCCCCTTAGGGGGCCGGCCACCCCCCCATATGGGAGGTGGAACTCCCACCTCTAGTGGGAGTCCTAGCTTGGCTAGGTTTCCCCTCCATATGGAAGGTTTTTGGTTCGGGTCTTATTCGAAGACTTGGAGACCAACTCTTGGGGATCCACCTATATAATGAGGGGCCAAGGGAGGGGGCCGGCCACCCCAAGACCACAAGTTGGCCGCCCCCCTTGAAGTGGCCGGCCACCCCCTCCCAAACCCTAGCCGCCCCCTCTCCTCCATATCTCCCGTGTAGCTTTAGCGAAGCTCCGCCGAAGTTCTCCACCGCCACTGACACCACACCGTCGTGCTGTCGAATTCAAGAGGAGCTACTACTTCCGCTGCCCGCTGGAACGGGAGGTGGACGTCGTCTTCATCAACAACCGAACGTGTGACCGAGTACGGAGGTGCTGCCCGTTCGTGGCGCCGGAACCGATCGTGATCAAGATCTTCTACGCGCTTTTGCAAGCGGCAAGTGAACGTCTACCGCAGCAACAAGAGCCTCCTCTTGTAGGCTTTGGAATCTCTTCAAGGGTGAGACTCGATAAACCCCTCGTTGCTACCGTCTTCTAGATTGCATCTTGGCTTGGATTGCGTGTTCGCGGTAGGAATTTTTTTGTTTTCTATGCAACGTTATCCTACATTGATAGCATGAGTTTCGCAAGAGTGTTATCTTGTGCAGCTATATCTCAGGATTCCTAATTCTGTTCATGTTCCTCCTCTTAGTTACTTTCCGACCTTTGTCTGCTAGTTAGCAGCCAAGTGGTAAATGTGCATTGGTGTCTTCTAGTGCAAGTTACTCTTGAGGTCTTTCAAGACATTTCACTTTGAGATGTCAGGAGAAACAAACTCCAGTACCTCGTCCATTTCTAGGACTTGGTCAAAGTGTTGTAATCCGCAGATTAAAAGGTTTATGCACCTTATTTTCTGTTCTACCTTAGAGTATCACACTCTTTTATATCTATAGGTCGTGCTGAGTATCATGGCCTTACTGATGAAGTTATGCTCTTACATATCTTTACTCGCCCTTCCTCCGAGCTGTCCGTGCTTGGGAATGTTGGGGTGTTTGTATTGATGTGGCCATCCGAGATTCTTAGCAATTCTCGTTGCTTTGAAATCCAAGGATGTTTGTGTCATTCTTAGCATGATTGTTTAACCAATCACTAAGCGAAGTTTGACTGTGCTCCCAAGTCCGTTGTTCATGTGCACCTTCTTCGGTCAAAGAGTTAGGTTTGTGCCAAAGCTCTCAAGACCACATCAGCTGCTTTGACAAGCAAGCTTCTCTCTCGAACTCAGTGATATATCGGTGGTTCGTGATATTCTGGATGTCTTTCTAGAAGTATCGCCATGTTTTCACATGACCGTGTTGTCAGGTTCGTGGGTACATTGGTTCTCTCAATTACTACTTCTCCAAGAAACCGTACTGGATATCCTGGACTAGTTGGTTGAGCTTAAACAACAACTTGGAGAGTTGTAAGACAAAAGCTCTATCAGAATTGTTCATTCTAAAAGGGATGTCTAGTTTCATTCGTGTTGAAGTTAGGAAGTATCTCCTTTATAGATATGCTATCTTTAAAAAAAATTGATTTGAGTTTGGGCTATCGTCAAATCAAACTCAGTTCTGAGGATTATCTTGATGGTGTTTATACTCGTGGTGTTTTCGCTTGAGTACATCTTCATGCCCTTCTGGTCTGACCAATACTTTTGCCTCGTTCATTCAACATATGAGACCATCTCATTTGAGTATCTTGATAAGTTTGTTGTTGAGCCCATCGATGACATTCTTATTGTCTTCATGTCTAAAGAGGTTCGTTTTGAATAACTGGCACTAATGTTGGAAACTTTTAAGAACCATCTTTGTGGTACCACGAAGTATGTGTTCTGGATGTTGGAAGTGATCTTCTCTTGTTCACGTGCATTTGCTGAAAGATGTCGCCGTGGATCTGAGTAGAGTTCCCTTTCCTTTCCTCGGGAATCATCGCAAGTCAGCTATGCATGTGCGAAATATTCTTGAGATGGCAGGTTGTTACCTCCATTCGCTTGAAAAGTTCATATATGCACAGTAAGCCACTAACTAATTTGTTCAAGAAAGAGAAGAAGCTTAATAACTTCAATATCTTCTAAGATGTCCCCACCAGGACTCAATGGTGTTCCATTGCAAACAATCATATGCGCGCAATTGCCTTTTGGTAATCGCAACCATATGGTTTTACGCAATCTAGCTCAATCTTTTGGAGCTGGACATTGTAGTCTATATCTTGAGAATCTAGCAACTTTACCTTGGTGGTAACTATTGCAAATTTGTATTTGGAGTTGCTACGTCTGAATTATCTTCCCACCTAACCTAAGCTGAATCTCAAGCAGCAATGATGGTTAGTGTTTCTCAAGGATTCATGACATAGGTCTCTTTGTAAATCCGGCAAGATTGATGTCGTGGTTAACACAATTAGCCGGAAGATCTAATGTCATAATCTCTTGAAACAGGAAGAATAACCACTCTCCATAAGGACCTTTGCCCTTATGATGTCTTTTCAATCCGAAAGTCTGACCTTCACTTGATGACTTATTGAAGGCTTTTCAGAAGCCTGATATTGGTGTCTAGAACATCAAGGAGAACATTAGAAGCATAGTTGCTAAATGTCTCTCGGTCAATCCCTCAAAACAATCTCTCTTGTGACAACAACTCCGTTAGGAGAAAATTCACTCCCCGGTGATCCTACTACGTCGTTCGATAATGCTTTTCCCCTTCCTTTGGATTTTACTTGAAGTTCTCTTTAATTCACACGTTGTGTGAATTCGTCAGCCATATGTGACCCCAGTACTTTTGAGTAAGCTTTAACCGAAAGGCACTCCTCTTGTCATATTCAAAGTTCAAAGCCTCTGAGAAGTATCTTTTCTTAGGGTGCCAAATATCCGTTGTCTGTTCGTTCAAGTATCATGAGGTAATATCATGAATCTTGGCACTTCACTATCCAGTGCCCTTCCCCTCCCTATTGGTTGTACCTGAAGTTCCAATCAATTCACACGTGGTGTGAATTCGTCAGCCCTCTATGGCCCCAACCTTTCAACTACATAACAATCGTTCATGTATTCATGCCAGAAGAGTGACTATGATTGTGAAATCCAAAGTTGCTCTCGTTTGATAATAATTCGTGCTTCTACGAATCATCCTCTCTAAGAGTGCCTCGTCATGGTACCAAAGGCAGTTTAACTCCTCGCTACCTTGTCCCTTCGTAATCTTGTCAAGCGTGGAGCAATTATCTACCAAAATTTGAAACTTCTTTCGTCTCCTCCGTTACCTTGACGTGTTTCATGTTTATCAGCTCAAGAGTTGTTTTTCAACACTCCTTCCATGAGTTGACCATGAAATACTCGATCTTTGTGAAGATCCACCGTTCAATGTCATTCCCTCTTTCCTTTAGGAGCTACTGAGCAACAACTTCAAAGGAAGAAAAATGAAGCGCTTCATTCCTGGTGTCGTGGAAGAACTTCTTCATGGTGTCGTGGATCAACTTCTTCAACAAAGAAGATTGTCGTGGTATCGACAAGATCGTTGAAGACCAGTGTAGTTCTTGTTACTTTCTATATTCCTACATTGGAATCTCGGGACGAGATTCTTTTAAGGGGGATAGATCTGTAACATCCCTGTTTTAATAAAACCTAATTAGGGTTGTTTGTGCATCATGGCATCCACATAATTTTCCTAAGAAAATTGCATCAAGGAAGAATTTGAAAACCCTAAGTGTTGTTTGAATCCCTCTCTTATTCAAATTCTCTCGAATTGCTTCAATTGTTCAAACTAAAACCTACCTTGCACTTCCCTATTAAGAAGTCCATGGATATTTTCATATGTTCGGAAAAGTTTGAAACTTCAAACAGATTTCAAATTTGCAAAAGAATTTTGGAAACAAAATGAAAACAAAATTCAGAAAAAGAGAGAAGAGGAACCCCTCTATTTTTGGGCTCAGCCCAATCCTTTCCCTCCTCTCTCCAGAGCCAGCAGCCCAGCAGGCCGGCCCAACTACCACCTCTTTCAGCCCACCAAATCCCCCAGGGGGTTATGTGAAAAATGCCATTTCATCCTCAACCTCCCGTTCCAGGAAGCACCTGCGTGTCGCCCGTCGACGTCGTCGCCGGCGCCAAGATGCTCGCCGCCGCTCTTCGCCGCCTATAAGAGCCCCTGCCGCCGCCGCTGGAACCCTAGCGCCCCTTAGTCCCTCTCTTTTTCTCTCTCTCTCTCGCTCACGAGCTCGCGAAACCCTAACCCGAGCTCACAGCACCCGCCGGCCATCGCCGTCCCCCGCCGCTCCGGCCATCCCCGAGCCCCGACGAGCACGCCATCAGCACCGCCGCATCCTCCTCCATCTCCTGGCCAAAGGAATCGGCCGGGGATGCCCCCAATCGACGGGGACATCCCCTTCTTCCCCGCGTCCGGTCACCGGCAACCGGCCCGATGCCGGCGCTTCAGGCCGCCCCGAGCCTCGCCGTCCATCTCCACAGCTTTGTGGTGAGCTCCTCTCCCTCATGGTCTCCTCGGCGCTCCTCCTCTCGCTTCGTAGCTCCCCCGCGACGCGCGCCTCCGCCAGCCGCCGCTCGGCCTCGTCGCCGGCTGCCGGCCCAGCCTCGGCGACCTGCGGTCGCGGCGCCGCCACCGCCGACTCGCCCGCCTCTGCGCGTCGAATGAGCCGCTCCGCGCATCCAGGGGCAGGCTCTAGCTCCGCCTCTGCGTGGTCTCTGGCGAGGTCCGCCGGAGTTGACCACCGGCGTTGACCCCGGTGGGACCCGCCCCTGGTTTTCCTTTTTATTTCTATTATTTTTGGTAAATAAAAATAATATGACAGGTGGGGCCCCTTGACAGGTTTTTATTCTTTTCCTAAATGATTAAATCCATGACAGTGGGTCCAGTCTGTCAGACTTTTAATAATTTCCAGGATTTTCCAGAAATGATTTCAAATGAATAAAACTTGTAAAATTCATAACTTATTCATTTTAAATCATAAAAATATGTATAATATATCAAAATTTTCAGAAAAATGAGATCTACATTTTGGTTACACAATCATGCATTGATAAACAACTTTGAACCCTAGTTGTTTTAGAAGAACATAATCAACCCCTCTCATGACTCAGGAACTACTAACCCTAGTCCAGTCGAACCTCAATTAAATTGATGATGTATTAGGGTTAACTTCAATACCTAATTAACATGTCATATCATCATTCTTGTATGCGCATTGCATCGATGTCATGTGTTGATTGTTGTTCTACCTTTCTGGTATTTGCTTCTTCGCGATCGATAGAGCAATTGCCCGAGACGATGAAGATCGACAACGACGAAGATCAATACTTGTCCACCGACGAACAAGTCAAGCATGGGATCATCGAAGATCCACATTGGTTTGTCAGGGACAAAGGCAAGCCCTAACCTGGTTCATATATGGTTTCGAAATGCTTTACTTCTGGTTCTTACATATTGCATTCGCTTCAAATATGTTTTATCGGCAGTTGTAGATATCCTATGTGTGCATATTCCATCCTTGTAGCCCAGAGTTACTGATCCACCGCTCCCAGCAAAACTAGGTCTGAGCTTGTTCGCATCGCTAGAGCCGTAAATGTGTTATGCTTAGCCATGCTTAGCTGTTGAAGTCTGATCCATCCGGTTGATGAATCAGAGCTACGAATGAACCTAGTTTGATAGGATGAAGTGGTAAGATCAGTGATGATGTTAATAAACATGCTAAAGGCTTGGATGGGCCGCCACATGGGGATGTGGTGATTTGACTCATTCTCGCCGATACTAGGACCTGAGGTTCTCGCCTTCGGAACCAAGACTGAGCGTACAACCACACGGGGCCCATGGGAACCCCTTGGCCCGAACTTGCCTAGCTTACCCATGAGTCAATTAGTTTGCGAGTTCCATTTGCCATACGCATGGGGAAAAGGTGGAAAAGGTTTTCAAAGTGCATCATACAGGGCGTGGCCGGGGTGAAGGATGTTGGAGGCATTGAACTGGATCCCCTGCGCACAATGACCGGGACCGCCTCGGAGAATGGCTACCTACGATGACGGAGCTCCCCAGTTAGTTTGACTCATGGGATAGGCGAAGTAAGGGAAAGGTTTTGGTCGACCACCCTCTGCCGGCACGCCAAGGAAGTGTGTACATGACGGCGCTAAGAGTCGGTCGGCGCGTGTGGGTAAAGTTGTACACCCCTGCAGGGTAAATCTTTTTGAAAAGCCGTGTCCACGGTTAAGGACGACTTGGGAAAGGACATGATGATCATAGACAACTTGAACCTGATCGTAAAACTTGGAATCAATGTGTGAATAAGGATCCCTTCTCAGGGTGTCGAGGGGTGATCCTAGGTAACAGGTTCAGGTGATGATGAAGATTCGGTGGATTCAATATGATGATCAGTAGAGCTAGAGATATCGCTCTCTTATCCCTTTTGAAAATGATCTGAATAGACGAGCTTCTGCTACCCTCTTGTTTTACAAAGGAAAATCGTTTTCGCAAAATAAGCTCCACATAAAGCCTCGCATACCAGCTTTGCTAAAAGGTTGTACTAAGTCTTGCTGAGTCCCTGTACTCAGCCTTGCATGCTTTGTTTCAGAGGAAATCCTTCCAACTGATGGTGGCTTCTACCTCGACGTCGACGAGTAGTTCGGAGTTCCTCAGGTGGCAGCCTGAGACTTATGGGCTGGGACGTCGCCTTATGTTATGGCCTCTTAGGCCCTTTGCAGTCTTGTTATCTAGATAACATAATTTGCTTTCCGTTACTTGTTGAATTGTGGTCAGTGACCTCTGCGTGTAATAAATTTGGATCTTAACTCTGCTAAGAGTTGTAATATATTTGCTTTCAGTCGTAGAGTCACTGTTGTGTTACCGATTCTCACCCTGTAGGCCCTAGAGATCTAGGTTAGGCTTATGCCAGATGTGATATCTGGGTTTGTCTAGCCTACGACCGCCGGGGGTCCCTACAGCTGAACATTCTCAGATTCCAGGCGAGTAAATTGATCAGCAAAATCTGCCACAACGTCAACTGTGGCATAAATTGGCAGCAAGAAAAAAGGTCAAGGAATTACAGCCAAGTATGGAAATTCGCCGCAAAAGAAGAAAGTCAAGTTAAATGGTTCATTTACATGATCACGAGCAACCGAAGGAACGGGGGTGCTGCCAGGAGGGATAACCTTCGACACCGGAACCTTCCCCACGGTCGTCCTTGAGGGCGGCGTCGGGTTGGCAGGAGAAGGGTTCGATTCCTTGGCTGACTCGGCCTTCCCGGAGAGTAACTTAGCCCTCTTTGCGAGAGGAAGCTCATCGTCATCGTCAGAACTGCTTGAAAAGCAAATACATTCATCATGTGAAACAAAGAAGGTTAGCTGCAAACAGAAAAATAGACACTTACAGGTCTAAGTCATCTTCGGCAGCAAAGAAGCCTGTCGCAGCAGGGGGAGGCGATGCAGTTTCATCAGCATCATCATCTTGTCCGCTAGGACTCGATTCAGCCGTTGTGATCAAGTCTTCATTTATCCTCCTGCACCGCCTACTCTTGATGAAAACATTGTCTTCGGGGGCTTCGTCCCCTTGGACGTCGCTATCCTCAAGGGCGTGCTGGGCATCCTCGGTCTCTTCGGAGTCGTCATCGTAGTTGCTGGTTCCCAACGTTGAGAACTAGGATCTTTTGTAACCTAGTCGTACCCGGACAGATCTCTTGAGACCTGGCCCCCTATATAAGGGCCAGGAGAGGGGCTGCCGAGGGACACACGCAATCTTAGCAATTTTAGCCACCATAAGTTCAGAGCTAGGTCCCCGTAGAACTTAGCCTCTCGACGAGATCACAGCCGAAACCTTCGGCACCCTATTGTAACACGATATTTTCATAATCGAGATCAGACAGGCAGGACGTAAGGGTTTTACCTCATCAAGGGCCCCGAACCTGGGTAATCGCTTTCCTCGCTTGTTTGATAACCGATGTCTCGTGTCAGCCTACATGATTCCATCTACCCTAAGCCCCAAACGGAGGGCATTGCCGAGGAGTACCCTCGACATTTGCCCTATCACAAGATCACAAATAACATATGACAAATATATATAATCGATCTTAACATAGTATTCAATATTCATCGGATCCCAGCAAAGACAACATGTAGCATTACATAAGGATGATATTGATCATGTTAGACAGCTCACAAGATCTAAACATGAGGCACAAATTGGAGAAGACAACCATCTAGCTACTGCTATGAACCCATAGTCCAGAGATGAACTACTCACGCATCACTTCGGAGGCGGGCATGGTGATGTAGAAGCCTCCGGCGATGATCTCCCTCTCCCGCAGGGTGCCAGAAAGAGCTTCAGAACCCTCCCGAGCTAGGGTCTACGATGGCGGCCACGATGGAACTTTTCGTGGATGGAGGCTCGGGTATTTAGGTTTTTTCCGAGATCGTGAATAAATAGGCGGAAGGGCGAGGTCGATGGAGGCCAGGGGACCCACACCACCCCATGGCACGGCCAGGCCTGGGCTCGCGCCATGGCATGGTCTGGCCGCCCTGTGGCCTTTCTTCGTCTCCCCTCTGAACTTTGTCTTCGTTACAGAAAAATATTGGCTTCAGCTTTTGTTTCGTCCAATTCCGATAATATTTCATGTACAACTTTTGTGAAATACAAAACAATAGCAAACATGGAACTGACACTGTGACATTAGAGGGATCTATGTCGGGAACCAATGAACTAACTGTTATGGTGGGATATTTATATCTTAATGATTCATATACTTGCTCGTGAAAATGGCTTTAGGACGCATCATAAAGGGTGTATTTGTTTATGTCTATGGTTGCACCTAATTTAGGCTCAGCCCTAAAGAAATAAAATTTGACAAGATATTCACCATGTTGTATAGAAATCTAAATGCTAAGTAAATCAATGTCGCCCTTGGAAACGCTTGGCACATATAATTTCACACACACATTTGAGTTTGTTCTCTGCATAGAGGTTTAGGCTTTTCTCTCACTGAGAGCAATTATTTGTTGCTATTTAAATTCAGTACTTTATTTTATTACAAACTACGAATCCAAAACACCAAATCCAATATACCCGTTTTTTTGTTTTAGTTGTCAAACTTCTACACTACTTAAAAAGAACGAAGGTGTTCCTTATTCTGCCAAAACCCCAATACGTCACAAACTCTCGTCGTCCGGCTTCGTAGCTTCGCTGCCCGAGAGCGCACATGGGCCAAAGCCCAACGAAACCCTTTCGCTGGTTCCGTCGTCATTCTCGCTTGGTCCCCGAGGAAACCCAAACCTATCTTCTCCACGACTCCATCGCCGCCCTGGATCACCAACGCCAACACATCCCCTGCCTCTGCCGCTTCACCGCCGCCGCCCCTGCCCGAGAACCGCACACGACCGACCACATCTCGACAGGTGACAACCTCCCTCCGTCTCCGCCCCTGCTCCGGCGGTCGCGGGCGACCCGCACTGGACATGGGATGGGCGGCGGCACCGATGCGTCTTCCAGTCCACCGGAGACGTGCAGGATGGCAAGGCGAGGCTCGATGTCCTCTCAGTAGATGTCCATACGATCTCCTGTTCTCCTTCAGGTACATGCCTCCTGCCGCCTAGATCTCATGCAATTTTTTAGGGCGGGCGTGGATGAGGACCCCCTCGCTGATGTACTGCACTATGAATGTCCTTCACAACGCGTTTGGTTCAGGGAAATTAGACGTGGGGAATGGGAGTTGAGGGTGTAGTCTACACTACTTATAAAATTAAAAAGAACGAAGGTGTTCCTTATTCTGCCAAAACCCCAATACGTCACAAACTCTCGTCGTCCGGCTTCGTAGCTTCGCCGCCCGAGAGCGCACATGGGCCAAAGCCCAACGAAACCCTTTCGCTGGTTCCGTCATCATTCTCGCTTGGTCCCCGAGGAAACCCAAACCTATCTTCTCCACGACTCCATCGCCGCCCTGGATCACCAACGCCAACACATCCCCTGCCTCTGCCGCTTCACCGCCGCCGCCCCTGCCCGAGAACCGCACACGACCGACCACATCTCGACAGGTGACAACCTCCCTCCGTCTCCGCCCCTGCTCCGGCGGTCGCGGGCGACCCGCACTGGACATGGGATGGGCGGCGGCACCGATGCGTCTTCCAGTCCACCGGAGACGTGCAGGATGGCAAGGCGAGGCTCGATGTCCTCTCAGTAGATGTCCATACGATCTCCTGTTCTCCTTCAGGTACATGCCTCCTGCCGCCTAGATCTCATGCAATTTTTTAGGGCGGGCGTGGATGAGGACCCCCTCGCTGATGTACTGCACTATGAATGTCCTTCACAACGCGTTTGGTTCAGGGAAATTAGACGTGGGGAATGGGAGTTGAGGGTGTAGGGGATTAGAAGTCACTTGTTTGATTAGAGTGAATAGGAATTTAGGTGGGAAGAGGTTTGGGAGTTTAGGGGGCGAACTCCCCCCGATTTCATCCAGGGGGGACCTGTTAATTGGTCGAGTTGTCTAGATGAGCCCATCATCCACCACCCGACGGCGACCAGCTATTTACTTGCGTCCCTTTCTTTTCTACTCGTATCTAGAGTACCAGCGAGGCAGCGATTTCTTTGTGTCGTATCGTTCGCGTGTGTGCGGCCAAGGAACACGAGAACCAGACAGGCTCTTTCGGCTTGCTCTATCCTTGTCGGAGCAATTTTGTAAGAGCCTGTTTGCACAGAGAGAATCGTTTGGCTTGCTCCTGTTGGGACGGTGCCATCAGTTTTACCACGCTAGCTGAAAGCTTCTTTTTGACTCGATGCTAGCCGAAAGTTTCTTTTTAACTCGGTGCTAGGTGAAAGTTGATTCTTTGTTCAGCAGTAGGGTAGCTCAAACTTAAAATTTACAGAGTGATTAATCGAAAGCTGAGAAAAATATTCTCCAAAAAGAATGAGAAACGTGGGATTGGTACTAATAATCAAATTACACTGCCTAATCCCTTAACAAACTCCCACCGCTAAACTTCCATTCCTTTCCCTGAAGCTGCCAAACACGCTGTGAGATCGAGTTTCTAAGTGCCGGTCTCATTGGTCACACCTTAGACTGCACATCCGATATTGATAGTGCCAAAGTGCCTGCATTCCAGCCTGAGCTTGGTGCCTGCAATCAATAAGCAAACTGGGATAATTCCGGACTTATTCTCGAACATCTATGTAGTTTCACAGGTCAAATATCATGATATTTGTTTCAGATATTCACGGATTCAGAGATCTGTATATGAAGAGTTTTAGTTTGAGAGGTCGGAAATGCATTGCGTACTACTGATGTACTGTACGAAATTTATTTCAAACCATACACGATATTCTGATCTGATGGGAAATACAGAAAAGATTATTTCGTACTCAGATATATATTTGGTTAAATGGACAACTGATGTGTTCACTTGTACACGGAAGGATTGAAGTAGCTAATAAAATAACTGATTGTATCGGTGCTTGTGTTTTTCTTTTTGCAGAAATTTCCCAAAGTAGATTGGTGAATTTTTTTCAGTACCATGTGTCTATTGAAGACTCAAGTTGGAGGTATGACACCTAGAAAGCACCTAGCCAGATGAACCTTGCAATTACCTCTTGCTTTCCTTTTCCTTTTTTTCTCATCCTTCTACTCATCTACATATGTCTCTTTATTTTGCAGGTTGGATCATCTGGCTTAGGAATACATGGAGGCGAACGGGAATATGGAGGTTAGTAGTAAATTTTCTCTGAATCTGAATTCTCGATAATTTATTCCCATCCTTCAGAGTTTCATTACTTAACTTATGCCGTGTTATTTACCTTTGCATTGCTTACAGTAATTTCTGGATGTGTTAGGAGTTAGGACAAAGCATTTATACATAGCTATTCAGCTACTTTTGCTGAATTAATAGCATTTTTTGAACTGCGGATGGAGCTCTGGCCCTAGAAATAGTTCAGAACAATAAATGGGATGTGTGAGATTAAACTTTATTTTATCAAGGTACTGTGTTTATTTGCAGGGCAATCGCGATGGCTGCGGCCAGCTGAGGCAAGAGTAGTATTCTGTTCTTGGGGAGAAACAAGAGGGAAGGAGGCTGCTGGAGGATTTGAGGAGGGAGAATGGGCTCAAGAGCAAGGAATGCCACGAGGCTCAGGCGTGGTCTCTGCATGAGCTGCATATGGAGGCGATGCACAAGTTAATGCCTGACGGTTCTCTAGACCACGACGACGTTTTCAGCGTCCATATCGACACTACGACCATGACCGCCCGATAGATTATCTCTTAGTACTTTCATTAGTATTAACTTTTACTATTTTTAGTATTTGAGATGGATTAACTTTTAGTACTCTGTACCATAAATCAGTTCTGCCATAGTGACATTAACTTTTTTCCTCAATCTCAAATACTAATTTTTTACACCGATAGATTTATTGTGAAACTGTAATGCGATCAAAGGAGAAAATATATATATTTGTTTTGATGCCCTTCAATTTCCTCAAATGTGCTAAAACAATTTTGTTCAGATGATGTGTTATAGCTTGAGTCATATGATTTAAACATTACTATATTTTTCATTACTGAGTGCTTCCCAATACAGGTTTTCTTTTGTAGGTTAACTGAATAATTTCAAGCTACTTGAGGATGAAACAATGAGAAAACGGGGCTCTGCGCAGAAAACATCTTTACATTAGAGGTATAATAACTTCCAAGTACAATGTAGATTTTGATCATATTTCAGTACTAAAAAATATATTTGTGCAGAAAATGCAACAATGAAATCCCTACCACCTGCTTTATTCGTAAGCCTCTGCCTTAGCATTTCGTTGTCAACATATGGAGGTCCATTTGTGGGCCTTGTTGTGAATCTTTTACTTGGTTATTTCTTCATGAGCTATAAAAACAAATTTCCTTTCAAGTTTACAATAGTATCTGCAATGGCCGAGTATGAAGGTAGGTCCTGCCTTCACTTTTGTTCCCAGTCCTAATATATAAATATCCAAAAATAGATGATGGGTCATTGTAGTAGCATATATACAATCAGAAGGATATTTAAAACAAAAGAAATGCATGAATTTGGTATCTAATATTTTTGCGATTGAGCTTGGTATCCTTTCATTCAGAGCATTCAAACGGTTCTACTTGTATACTCTAGATCCGAGGTGCTGTTTTGGGTATCATTTTGAAGAATATGAGGCTTGCACGTACAATTTATAGGCATGTTCTCTGTTTGCCCTCAATTATTGTCTATGCAGCATGATATGGCTAATGCAATCACTACCTAATTAATGTTTGTTGTACCTAACGTTGTGTTATCATGAGATCTCGTCAGTACTGTTTACATGGCAACATAAAACAATTGAGTTATGTGTTTGAGCTGGGGCTATTATTCACCTCTCCATTTTATTATCTTGAAGAAATAATTGAGCTTATTTTGAACATGGCATATTCGATGAGTTTTAAACATGATTTATCCATTAATTTTTGTTGTTGCATTCCTTATTCTGTATAGTGCCTGGCAAGTGCTTTTTGAATTGCTTTAATATTTATCAACTGTGATGTAGGGATCGATGAGGCAAGGGTGAATGATCTTTGAGCTTCTTAGGGCTCCTTTGATTCAAAAGATTTGCATAGGAACTGTGTAGGATTTGGTTCCTATGGGAAAATTTCCTATACATGTTGTTTGATTCATAGGAACATATCCTATAGGAAAAATTCCTATAGGAATCTTGTAGTGTAATTCCTATAGGAAAAAACCATTAGCTCATACCTCATGAAAAAATTCCTTTGCTACAATCAAACAAACTTCATCTTCCTATAGGATTCAAGTAGACATGCCATTCCAATCCTATGCATTTCCTATTCATATGCTTTTCCTATCCTTTAAATCAAAGGAGCCCTTAATAAGCTGCATATGAGTTATGCTGGGGGGTGGGGGTAGGGTAAAATGCAACACGCTTTGACATGTTTTGCACAAAAGTAAGGTAAGACGATTCTTATTACTAGGATGCAGGTTATGCATGAAGTGTTCTTTAGGATGTTATGTAGTAAACATACCATATTTATAGTAAATTTTCGTCTCATTCTGTTGCCAATATTGTTGAACCATGCGACTGTTCAAAATCTCATCATGACACGTAAGCTCAGAGGCTTTATTTTGCTCCATGTCCCATGATCCACGAATTATCTTACGCATATGAGTTATTGGAATTTCATCTTCAGTTCCGTACACGATCAAATATGCTTTTCTGAGTTTGGTTGTGAATGAACAATGAACTAATTACTACATATGTTTTTTCTATAAAAGAATTGGTACATGTATGTTAATATAATATACTGAGTCTTGATAATTTTCCTTTGAAAAGAAGCTGATTACACCAATCTTTGTTAATAATTGAATGGTTCAGGCCGTAATGCATTTATGGGTAGTTTGTGCATATCTGTAATACTATATATTCGAAGCCAGGCCAATCAAAAACTTAAAACATTTTCAGGTAAAGCACCATCTCTTTTCCATGCATTTAACAACTCTGCAAGTTATATGTGCTACGGATTTTGTGTTGTAAATCTGTATATATGTCTGTTTGTTCCGACAGCTATGTAATGCTTTCATGGATAAATGTAAATGTTGAGTTTATGAGTCTAGGAGATGCATGACTTCAATAGAATTTGCATGACTGGTATATACACAGCTTATGAAAGTAACAATGTCCTAAAGATATCATACATGCAGATCCTGAAGAGGTCAAGAAGCAGAGAGATAGGAAGAGGCGTGCAAAAGGTAAAGATGAGATTTCAAAGTGCGGGTGGCAATCTCGAGAGTTTAAAAATCTGTCAAAGGCCCCTGTGAATGGCCAAAGTGCGGGTGGCAATCTCCAGAGACTGGGGAAATGGAGCAAAGTTCCCTGTTTATGATCAAAGTGCCGCTTAATTGTCCTGTAAATTAAAAGTGGTACCTAGAACTAATTCTGTATCCTTTCTTTTTATGTTGTGAAGTGTAATTTGACACTATGAAAGTACTTGCATAGGCCTGATTGATTTCTGAATTTTACATGTATTCTGACACTTATATGTATGATGTACCTTCATATATATACAGTGTCTTGCCATGAATCCTGATTGTGAGAAATGTAAGAATCCTGCTGCTTGTTTGAGAGCTGACATTCGAGAGTGAACAGATGCTATTTTGCCTGAATGTGTTTGCTGCATCAAAGAGCAGAGAAGATTAAGATTATTTTTTACTTTTGTCTGGTGCTACTTGTTCGGAGGCAAAGAGGGTTGAGAGAGTATAGATTTATTTTCCTGATGGTTTTATAGGTTCTTCACCACAACCATATGAGGTCGTCGTGTAGGATAACGTTGCATAGAAAACAAAAATTTTCCTACCGCGAACACGCAATCCAAGCCAAGATGCAATCTAGAAGACGGTAGCAACGAGGGGGTATCGAGTCTCACCCTTGAAGAGATTCCAAAGCCTACAAGATGAGGCTCTTGTTGCTGCGGTAGACGATCACTTGCCGCTTGCAAAAGCGCGTAGAAGATCTTGATCACGATCGGTTCCGGCGCCACGAACGGCAAAGACCTCCGTACTCGGTCACACGTTCGGTTGTTGATGAAGACGACGTCCACCTCCCCGTTCCAGCGGGCAGCGGAAGTAGTAGCTCCTCTTGAATCCGACAGCACGACGGCGTGGTGTCGGTGGCGGTGTAGAAGTCCGGCGGAGCTTCGCTAAGCTACGCGGGCAATATGAAGTGGAGGAGCAAAGCTAGGGTTTGGGAGGGGGTGGCCGGCCACTCAAGGGGGGGCGGCCAAGCTATGGTCTTGGGGTGGCCGGCCCCCTCCCTTGGCCCCTCATTATATAGGTGGATCCCAAGTGTTGGTGTCCAAGTCTTCGAATAAGACCCGAAACCAAAACCTTCCATAGGAGGGGGGAAACCTAGCCCAACTAGGACTCCCACCCAAAGGTGGGATTCCCACCTCCCATGTGGGGGGTGGCCGGCCCCCTATGGTGGAGTCCACTTGGGACTCCACCCCCACTAGGGCTGGCCGGCCATGGAGGTGGAGTCCCTTGTGGACTCCACCTTCCTTGGTGGTTTCTTCCGGACTTTTCTAGAACCTTCTAGAACCTTCCATAGAACCTTCCGCGACATTTTATTTCACATAAAATGACATCCTATATATGAATCTTATTCTCCGGACCATTCCGGAACTCCTCGTGATGTCCGGGATCTCATCCGGGACTCCGAACAAATATTCGAACTTCATTCCATAATTCAAGTACTACCATTTCAACATCCAACTTTAAGTGTGTCACCCTACGGTTCGAGAACTACGTGGACATGGTTGAGTACTCACTCCGACCAATAACCAATAGCGGGATCTGGAGATCCATAATGGCTCCCACATATTCAACGATGACTTTAGTGATCGAATGAACCATTCACATACATTACCAATTCCCTTTGTCTCGCGATATTTTACTTGTCCGAGGTTTGATCTTCGGTATCACTCTATACCTTGTTCAACCTCGTCTCCTGACAAGTACTCTTTACTCGTACCGTGGTATGTGGTCTCTTATGAACTCATTCATATGCTTGCAAGACATTAGACGATATTCCACCGAGAGGGCCCAGAGTATATCTATCCGTCATCGGGATGGACAAATCCCACTGTTGATCCATATGCCTCAACTCATACTTTCTGGATACTTAATCCCACCTTTATAGCCACCCATTTACGCAGTGGTGTTTGGTGTAATCAAAGTACCTTTCCGGTATAAGTGATTTACATGATCTCATGGTCATAAGGACTAGGTAACTATGTATCGAAAGCTTATAGCAAATAACTTAATGACGAGATCTTATGCTACGCTTAATTGGGTGTGTCCATTACATCATTCACACAATGACATAACCTTGTTATTAATAACATCCAATGTTCATGATTATGAAACTAATCATCCATTAATCAACAAGCTAGTTTAAGAGGCATACTAGGGACTTCTTGTTTGTCTACATATCACACATGTACTAATGTTTCGGTTAATACAATTCTAGCATGATATATAAACATTTATCATAAACATAAAGATATAAATAATAACCACTTTATTATTGCCTCTAGGGCATATCTCCTTCAGTCTCCCACTTGCACTAGAGTCAATAATCTAGATTACATTGTAATATACCTAACACCCATGGCATTTTGGTGTTGGTCATGCTTTGCCCTAGGGAGAGCTTTAGTCAACGGATCTGCTACATTCAGATCCGTGTGTACTTTGCAAATCTTTACTTCTCCATCTTCGATGTACTCGCGAATCGAGTGGTAACGCAGCTTGATATGCTTCAGCCTCTTGTGTGACCTTGGCTCTTGTGCATTGGCGATGGCACCCATGTTATCACAAAGAATGATTAATGGGTCCAATGCACTAGGAACCACACCGAGCTCTACAATGAACCTCTTCATCCATACCGCTTCGATGAAGCCTCCGAAGCCGCTATGTACTCGATTCTCGTTGAAGACTTCGCCACCGTGCACCGCTTCGAGCTTGCCCGACTATGCAGCACCATTCAATATAAACACGTACCCAGATTGTGACTTAGAGTCATCGGGATCGTTGTTCCAACTTGCATCGGTGTAACTTGTTACAACGAGCTCTTGGTCACCTCCATAACAAAGAAACATATCCTTAGTTCTTTTCAAGTACTTCAGATATTCTTGACCGCTGTCCGTTGTTCCATTCCTGGATCACTTTGATATCTGCTAGTCAAACTAACGGCATGTGCTATATCCGGTCTTGTACATAGCATGGCATACATGATAGATCCTACGCCGAGGCATAGGGGATGTTACTCATCCTTTCTCTTTCTTCTGCCGTAGCCGGTCCTTGAGTTTTACTCAATACCTTGCACAGTAACATAGGTAAGAACCCTTTCTTACTTTCGTCCATTCTAAACTTCTTTAGAATCTTGTCCAGATATGTACTCGGTGAGAGCCCTATTAGGCGTCTTGATCTAGCTCTATACCTCGTGATGCCTACTATAGACGCTGCTTCCCCCAGGTCGTTCAGTGAAAAACTCTTATTCCCATAACCCTGAACCCTGCTTAATAGTTCTATATCCGTCCCGATCAATAATATGTCATCTACATATAATATCGTGAATGCTACGTAGCTCCCACTCACTTTCTTGTAAATACAGGCCTCTCCATGACACTTTGTATAAACCCGAAGTCTTTGATCACCTTATCAAAGCGTCGGTTCCAACTTCTTGATGCTTGCTTCATCCATAGATTGAACGCTGAAGTTTGCATACTTTGTCGACATTTTTAGGATCGACAAAACCTTTGGGTTGTACCATATACAACTCTTCCTCAATGTCTCCATTAAGGAACGCCGTTTTGACATCCATCGCCAAATCTCATAATCGAAAAATGCAGCTATTGCTAACAAAATCCTCACAGATTTTAGCTTCGCTACAGTGAGAAAGTCTCATCGTAGTCAACTCCTTGAATTTGTCGGAAACCCTTTGCGACAAGTCGAGCTTTATAGACGATAATATTACCATCGACATCTGTTTTTCTCTTGAAGATCCATTTATTCTCGACAGCCTTTCGGCTATCGTAAGTCTACCAAAGTCCATACTTTGTTATCATACATGGATCCCATTTCGATTTCATGGCTTCTTGCCATTTGTTGGAATCTGGGCTCATCATCGCTTCTTCATACGTCGCAGGTCCTCATCATTGTTATCTACAATCATGATATTTAGACAAGGATCATACCAATCAGAGTGGCACGTTCCCTTGTCGATCCGCGAAGTTCGATAGTTTCCTCGTTCGAAGTTTCATGATCATTATCATTAGCTTCCTCTGTTGCCGGTGTAGGCGGTACAGTACAACTTCCGATCGCGCTACTCTGATCAACGAGTATAGATTCATCAATCTCATCGAGTTCTACTTTTCTTCCAATCACTTCTTTAGTGAGAAATTCTTTCTCAAGAAAGGTTCCGTTCTTAGCAACAAAGATTTTGCCTTCGGATCTGTGATAGAAAGTGTACCCTATAGTTTCCTTAGGGTAACCTATGAAGACGCATTTCTCCGCTTTGGGTTCTAGCTTGTCCGGTTGTAACTTATTTACATAGGCTTCGCAACCCCAAACTTTCAGAACGATGACTTAGGTTTCTTATTAAACCATAATTCATACGGTGTCGTTTCTACGGATTTTGATGGTGCTCTATTTAAAGTGAATGCGGCTGTCTCTAATGCATAACTCCAAAATGATAACGGCAAATCAAGAAGAGACATCATACTACGAACCATATCTAAGAGAGTTCGATTACGACGTTCGGACACACCGTTTCGTTGAGGTGTTCCGGCGGTGTCAATTGTGAAAGTATTCCGCATTTCTTTAAATGCATGCCAAACTCATAACTCAGATATTCACCTCCACGATCAGATCGTAGAAATTTGATCTTCTTGTTACGTTGATTTTCTACTTCACTTTGAAATTCCTTAAACTTCTCGAAAGTTTCGGATTTATGTTTCATGAAATAGATATACCCATATCTACTCGGATCATCTGTGAAGGTTAGAACATAACGATAACCACCGCGCGATGCTACGCTCATTGGTCCACATACATCGGTATGTATGATTTCCAATAAGTCGCAGCTCGCTCCATCATACCGTAAAATGGAGTCTTTGTCATTTTTCCCATTAGACATGCTTCGCATCTATCAAGTGACTCAAAATCAAGTGATTCAAGTAATCCATCGGTATGGAGTTTCTTCATGCGTTTCACTCCAATATGACCAAGACGACAAGTGCCACATATAAGTAGAATTATCATTAAGTTTAATTCGCTTAGCATCAATGTTATGTATATGCGTATCACTACTATCGAGATCTAACAGAAATAAGCCATTCTTTTGTGGTGCTCGACCATAAAAGATATTATTCATAAAAATAGAACAACCATTATTCTCGGACTTGAATGAATAACAGTCTTGCATTAAATAAGATCCAGATTTAATGTTCATGCTCAACGCAGTACATAATAGCAATTATTTAGGCTTAAAACTAATCCCGAAGGTAGATGTAGAGGAAGTGTGCCGATTGCGATCACATTGACCTTGGATCCATTTCCAACGCGCATCGTCACTTCATCTTTCAGCAGTTGTCGTTTATTCTTTAGTTCCTGTTTCGAGTTACAAATATGAGCAACCGAACCAGTATCAAATACCAGTACTAGAACGAGAACTAGTGAGATAAACATCTATAACATGTATATCGAGATATACCTTCTTTCTTCTTCTTGACAAGGCCGCTCTTCGGATCAGCCGGATACTTGGAGCAATTACGCTTCCAGGTGTCCCTTCTCCTTGCAGTAATAGCACTCAAAGCATCGGGCTTAGGGCCGTTCTTAGGTTTCATAGGAGGCGTGGCGGCTTTCTTGCCACCCTTCTTGAATTTTCCCTTAGACTTGCCCTGTTTCTTGAAACTGGTGGTCTTGTTGACCATCAACACTTGGTGCTCTTTCTTGATCTCAATCTCAGCAGCTTTTAGCATGCCAAAGAGTTCAGGTAACTCCTTGTTCATGTTACGCATATTGTAGTTCATCACAAAGTTCTTGTAACTTGGTGGTAGTGATTGAAGGACACGATTAATCCCCGATCTGTTAGGAATCACTATTCCCAAGTCACCGAGTTTCTTCGCATGCCCGGTCATGGCGAGCATGTGCTCACTAACGGAGCTGCCTTCTTCCATCATACAGTGAAGAAATGTTTCGATGCTTCATAGCATTCCATCGCCGCATGAGTCTCGAATATAGCTTTCAGCTCATTCATCAACTCATGAGGATCATGGTGCTCAAAACGTTTTTGAAGATCGGATTCCGCATCGCACAGGATGGCACACCGAACTTGAGAGTACCGAGTTTTCCGAGTCGCGTAAACAGCTTTTACTTCATCGGATTCATCTTCTGCAGAGGGTCACCTAGCGGTGCATCAAGCACAAATTGCAGATTTCCGCCAGAGAGGAAGATCCTCACATGACGGAACCGGTCGGTGAAGTTGCTACCGTTGCTCTTAAGTTTCTCTTTCTCTAGGAACCGATTAAAATTGATTGGGGACGCCATCTCTACAACATATATTTGCAATAGTTTAGACTAAGTTTATGACAAATTGAGTTCAAATTTTAATTCAACATAATTAAAAACCTAAGTGAACTCCCACTCAAAACAATATCCCTCGCATTGTCTTAGTGATCACACGAACCAAATCCACCGCACCTAAACCCGATCATCACGAGAAAAGGTGTGATTTCAATGGCGAACACTCAAAGTGTTCATCATATCAACCATATGATTCATGCTCTACCTTTCGGTATCACGTGTTCCGAGACCATGTCTGTACATGCTAGGCTCGTCAAGGCCACCTTAGTATCCGCATGTGCAAAACTGTCTTGCACCCGTTGTATGTACTTATCGAATCTATCACATCCGATCATCACGAGATGCTTCGAAACGATAAGACTTGATAACGGTGCTACTAAGGATGAACACTTTATTATCTTGAGATTTTAGTGAGGGATCATCTTATAATGCTACCGTCATGATCTAAGCAAAATAAGATGCATAAAAGGATTAACATCACATGCGGTTCATATGTGATATGATATGGCCCTTTTGTCTTTGCGCCTTTGATCTTCATCTCCAAAGCACGGACATGATCTCCATCATCTTCGGGCATGATCTCCATCATCGTCGGCGAAGCACCAAGGTCAATGGCACCGTCTTCATGATTGTCCTCCATGTAGCAACTATTACAACTACTTTGAAAAACTACTCAACATGAAATTTAAAGACAACCATAAGGCTCCCGCCGGTTGCCACAATACAATAATGATCATCTCATACATATTCATCATCACATTATGGCCATATCACATCACCAAACCCTGCAAAAACAAGTTAGACGCTCTCTAATTTGGTTTGCATATTTTACGTGGTTTAGGGTTTTCGATATAGATCTAATCTACCTACGAACATGAACCACAACGTTGATACTAATGTTGTCAATAGAAGAGTAAATTGAATCTTTACTATAGTAGGAGAGACAGACACCATAAAGCCTCTTATGCAATACAAGTTGCATGTCGAACGAGGAACAAGTCTCATGAACGCGGTCATGTAAAGTTAGTCCGAGCCGCTTCATCCCACTATGCCATAAAGATGCAAAGTACTCAAACTAAAGATAACAAGAGCATCAACGCCCACAAACCATTGTGTTCTACTCGTGCAACCATCTATGCATAGACACGGCTCGATACCACCGTAGGATAACGTTGCATAGAAAACAAAAATTTTCCTACCGCGAACACGCAATCCAAGCCAAGATGCAATCTAGAAGACGGTAGCAACGAGGGGTATCGAGTCTCACCCTTGAAGAGATTCCAAAGCCTACAAGATGAGGCTCTTGTTGCTGCGGTAGACGATCACTTGCCGCTTGCAAAAGCCCGTAGAAGATCTTGATCACGATCGGTTCCGGCGCCACGAACGGGCGACACCTCCGTACTCGGTCACACGTTCGGTTGTTGATGAAGACGACGTCCACCTCCCCGTTCCGGCGGGCAGCGGAAGTAGTAGCTCCTCTTGAATCCGACAGACGACGGCGTGGTGTCGGTGGCGGTGTAGAAGTCCGGCGGAGCTTCGCTAAGCTACGCGGGCAATATGAAGTGGAGGAGCAAAGCTAGGGTTTGGGAGGGGGTGGCCGGCCACTCAAGGGGGGCGGCCAAGCTATGGTCTTGGGGTGGCCGGCCCCCTCCCTTGGCCCCTCATTATATAGGTGGATCCCAAGTGTTGGTGTCCAAGTCTTCGAATAAGACCCGAAACCAAAACCTTCCATAGGAGGGGAAACCTAGCCCAACTAGGACTCCCACCCAAAGGTGGGATTCCCACCTCCCATGTGGGGTGGCCGGCCCCCTATGGTGGAGTCCACTTGGGACTCCACCCCCACTAGGGCTGGCCGGCCATGGAGGTGGAGTCCCTTGTGGACTCCACCTTCCTTGGTGGTTTCTTCCGGACTTTTCTAGAACCTTCTAGAACCTTCCATAGAACCTTCCGCGACATTTTATTTCACATAAAATGACATCCTATATATGAATCTTATTCTCCTGACCATTCCTAACTCCTCGTGATGTCCGGGATCTCATCCGGGACTCCGAACAAATATTCGAACTTCATTCCATAATTCAAGTACTACCATTTCAACATCCAACTTTAAGTGTGTCACCCTACGGTTCGAGAACTACGTGGACATGGTTGAGTACTCACTCCGACCAATAACCAATAGCGGGATCTGGAGATCCATAATGGCTCCCACATATTCAACGATGACTTTAGTGATCGAATGAACCATTCACATACATTACCAATTCCCTTTGTCTCGCGATATTTTACTTGTCCGAGGTTTGATCTTCGGTATCACTCTATACCTTGTTCAACCTCGTCTCCTGACAAGTACTCTTTACTCGTACCGTGGTATGTGGTCTCTTATGAACTCATTCATATGCTTGCAAGACATTAGACGATATTCCACCGAGAGGGCCCAGAGTATATCTATCCGTCATCGGGATGGACAAATCCCACTGTTGATCCATATGCCTCAACTCATACTTTCTGGATACTTAATCCCACCTTTATAGCCACCCATTTACGCAGTGGTGTTTGGTGTAATCAAAGTACCTTTCCGGTATAAGTGATTTACATGATCTCATGGTCATAAGGACTAGGTAACTATGTATCGAAAGCTTATAGCAAATAACTTAATGACGAGATCTTATGCTACGCTTAATTGGGTGTGTCCATTACATCATTCACACAATGACATAACCTTGTTATTAATAACATCCAATGTTCATGATTATGAAACTAATCATCCATTAATCAACAAGCTAGTTTAAGAGGCATACTAGGGACTTCTTGTTTGTCTACATATCACACATGTACTAATGTTTCGGTTAATACAATTCTAGCATGATATATAAACATTTATCATAAACATAAAGATATAAATAATAACCACTTTATTATTGCCTCTAGGGCATATCTCCTTCACGTCGACCTACTGGAGCTATTGAATGCTAAAAAAATGGCACCGCTGTTATGTTCCTGGAGAAATAGCCATCACTCTAGAATGATAAGATGAGGCAAGCATGAAGGTACAAGCTTTGCAACCTCAAACGTCATATCATTGAATTCAAGACAGTAGTACATGACTAATGTGATAATTCCTGTAATTGAGATTCATTTCTGTTTTTTAAATCGAAAATTGTGCTCTTCTGCTTAGTAAGTATAACCACTCTATAAGCATGACTAATGTGATAATGATGACTTGTTACAAGATCCAAGCAGGATACATGAACATGTTGTATAAAAAAGCTCTTAGTTAACTGCAATTCTGATGTCCCATGCCATTACAAACAGGGAGCGTGACAGGATGATAACAAGTTTTAGTCCTACTTTTAGTACACCAAGTTACTTTTAGCCCAGTCACTTCTCATTCGACCCAAAACCAGCTTACGGAAAATTAAGAGAATGAAGGATGCTACATCATGTTTATGATAGAGGCGTATAGTTATCTCTGCTGCATTCTTAAGAAGCTGCTTCCTTGCTGCTTATATTGATGTATCTATCACTTCCCTGTAGGGCATCATATCAGGGGGACAAGCTGGAGTTGGATGAGAATTGATGGATGAGCTTGAATTTCTTGATGTTGCACTGTTCATGTGGAGCTGGAGGCGTATAATCTCTCTCTCCATAATGATTTTTTCAGGGAGAGAACAAGTGTATGTAGTACGTACCACTCTGTTTGCACCTTCTTCACCTATAAAATATATTGATTATTCATTTTGCTTCAATTGATTTTTATTGTGTTACATGAACAAGAAAAGGGGTGCTCCGCATGCGATGCAGGAAGGCAGAGGAGGGGCCGGGGAAACCGGAGAGGGCATAAGGAAGACAACGCGGTCATTGGTGGCGGCGGTCGGACTGAGGCATGGTGGTGGTGGTGCTTGAGGGTGGGCGGCTCCTCCGGAAGGAGATGGCGGCTTGTGATTATATCATAGAGGATGGGGTAACTGGTCAGGGACGGGCTGGAGGATGATATCTCTACTCGGTCGCGGCGCACCACAGTGGAAGAAAACCACCAAGGCGCCGATTCAGAGCAACCCGTCGCAATTCCTGGTGTATCTGGTGATTCAGGGTGTGGTTGAACATCAGTGGCATGGGAATCCACCTGGCCCCACCTTCTGTGTTAAAATGATGGCTCACAAGAGTGATCTAATATGCTTTGGAAGATCTTATGTTTTTGTAAGGACCCGATGGCAAATTGCTTTGCCTAATATAATGTAAGTTGTTTGTATTGGTCTCCAAAAAAATGAGGATTGGTTGGAGGGTTATTTATGCAAAAAATTATTTAAGAGTAACTTGTGTTTGGTTATTCTTTTTTTCTGGGTTAGTTCAATCCAGAGTAATGTGTGGTTGAAAGGAAAAGAAAATTGTGAAGGAGAGGAAATCCGACATGTATCATTTACATCTTGACGCATTTTGGAGTTCGTACAATGTTGCATTATATCTAGATCCTTTCATACATATATTAAGTAAGGAGTTTGTAATGAGTTGATAGCTCAACTGTAATGCTATGCTTAAAATAAAGAAATAGAGGAAACATAGTTCCCTTTAAGGCTTTCCAGTTGTGAGGTTATTTTTTTTTTTTTAGATATTCACAATTGAAAGGCCGAATGCAGATGAGGCCTCTCTACTCCACCTCCACCTCTTCTACCTCCTCTCCCTCCTCTTTTGCCTCTGGGGGTTGTTGAGATGTCTCGACATCGACGGCGTTGGACTCCAGTATGTGAACGAACGAACTATAGATGCGATCCAGCGGAGGTTTAAATAACAAAAATTGCGGGCATAAAAACCAAGACAGGGACAAAACTGCGTACATAGATTCATCAAGCGTGGACCCCGCCGTCAAAGAGGGTAACAACGCAGGCGGGGAGTTAGATGAATGGTACGGTGGAGGGTGGCCGCAGGGGATGGTTGCCTTCCGCCTCTGCTTTGCCGCGGCGGTAGGTCTCCTGCCTTCGATTTCTGCCGCACCCGGGCAGTCGCCTTGGCCGGTCACGGTTTAAGTTGATGCATTATTTGTTTGTCTAAAATAAATAAATTAAAAAAGTTAGCTTTCAATAACCGATCACGGTGATTGTCAAAATTTTAATATTTCACTAATTTTTAAATAATAAAAAATAAAAAGGTCGCGTGCTAAAAGCTGCTCGCTCGTAACAAAAGTAAATCGTGCATTAGAAAAAAAATGTTCATGTTGTCCAACAATTGTTCACGGACATTCAAAAAAATGTTTATTATTTTACAAAAATATTCTATTTTTGAAATAGATTCACCAATTCTAAAAATAAATCATGCATTTCGAGAAAGTGAATTATATATGTGCATTGAGAAATAAAACTGGAAGACCCGTGGCAACGCACGGGCATTTGTACTAGTACTAATCAATGTCTTCAGTTTTTCGTAGGTTCGCTAACTTTTTTTATTGAAAAATAATAGAATTGATGTGATACATTCGGGAGACATCACCGGTGCGGCTGCCCTCCTTTCCCTGCATCAGCGGTTTGGCTGCACGCGGAGGAAGAAGGCAAGTCGTTTTGGTGTTGGATCGCTGCTGTCCGTTGGATTGAATTGGACGGTGGATACAAGGGGTCAAGGCAAGCTATGCTTTGCCTGCACTGGATCTCCGCCGCCTCGCGCTGGATTGGCTTCTCCATCGGCAGGTCCCGGGATCCCCTCCGCAAAAACCCTAAACCGGCAAAAAGGAAGGCACGTTAGGAAAAAAAAAAAACCAACCGCCTCCGCTTGTTCGTCAGAGATGGAGCACGACGGCGAGATGGCGCCGCCGATCCCCTCCCACGCCAACGCCGCCGATGCGGATGCCGCAGCGGACGACTGGGCTGCGCGCGATGACTTCGAGGAGTCGCCAGCGGGGTCCCACTCTCATCCCCCGGCAGCCGCGGCCGCCGCCGTTGAAGCCCCAGAAGAGGCACTGCTAGCTCCTCCTGCCGAAGGTATATCCGGGCCCTGTTCCGATTTTCTTCTGCGCCGCTGTGTAGTTGCTGGTTCCCAACGTTGGATCTGAGCTCGCTCGGTGCGGATCTACGGGCTACTGCCATCACAGATTGCACACCTCTGTTTAACTTGGATGCAGTTCTAATTCGTAATCTTCTACTCTCAGATATCAAGGAAATCGAATCAAATCTCCAGTCACTGGAGCTGCAGCCAAGTGGTATGTATGGAAGCTATGGTTTCGGTTTTCAGCTAGCTTACGCGTGACTAGTTTGTGCTCATGTTTTCTTTAGTACTCTTTGCTCTAATTTTAGTCTCAGTTCGAGTGGAATAGGCCTTCACAGTTGATGTCATCGACTTGCTTTGAGGGAAAGCAAAGAATTGAAACATGCTGTCGATGGAAAATATCGTTACCTTCAGCTGGACCACCTTAGGCATTAGTTTTAGGCATGATAGTTTTTTGTTGAGTGCACCTTCTGTGTGACTGCAGTAAATGGATATTTGTTATTGCATCTATAAATCCTTTTGTACCTTGTCTAAAATAATCTTTTATGTTGTTCAGATGCCCCACAGGACAGTGGTCAAACGGAAGCAGAGGAGCGGAATAGAAAGCGGCACTTGAATGTTGTGTTTATTGGCCATGTCGGTAAGTGTTCCTTTAATTTTGCCATCCTTTTATCTAGCAGGAATGTAAAGAGGGTATTGTGAACCTTTGGTCCCCAACAGGATATCTGCCGGTAAGAGGAAGGCCAGATGTCATGGCTTGAAGAAAACTAGGGTTTCTAGAGTAGAGGTATAGACATGTAGTTTGATGAGAGAACGCGAGGGTTGAGGATAACAAATACAGGAGAGATTTCTTGCCTGAGCAATAACGTCTCAGGGCATCTTAGGATGCTACACCTTATCTAGAATATTGAATCAAAACATATCTTCCGGTACAAATCAAAATCCTAGATTCTGGCTTGACTTTCTTTAGCTCATTTTTGTCTCTGAACTCTAGTTTTGACCAACTCCCTTACTGAACAATTACTGGACGCCGAATTGAACAGAAATATCTACTAAACTTATAGTCCCAGGACTCACCTTACACATGACAACTCCTTCTTTATTGTTTATTCCATAATGAGCTGGTGACAACTCCTTGCTTGACCCTGTAATGAACTACTGTCAACCCCATTGCTAGACTTCTCTTGCGCATTTTCGCTGCGGACCAATAGACCACCTGGGTTAAAATGCTCCATGCCAATCGTACTGCTGCACACACACTGCACCTGCTACTAGAGTTGTTGTCCACAAGATTACATGACAATAAGGCGCAATGCTGGTGTCATATCTTTTGAGAGATCAGCTCAGCTACAACAACATTTGTAGGTGATGATGAACAGCTGGTACATGTTCTGATTCCGTTGTAGTTGCATATTGGGGCGGGGAGAATACACCGGATAACAGAAGCTTCATGCCGTCGTAACTTGAACCATGGTACCTGCCATGATCCAAACTATGGATGATACATTTGTACCGCATCGGTTGACAGTTCAGAGAAGATGGCTCTGCCACAAGGGTAACCTCCATTTGTGTTTGCCTTCCCTGGGGATAGCAATAGTTACTTGGTCTGGTCATGCTGGTCCTGTTTGCCTTGTTATACTCTTCACCCTGCATCAGTTTCCTAAGGTCTAGTGGGGATTTTTTCTTCAAAACTTCTGTGGATATGCTGACCTTGCAACTTACCCCAAAAGCTCGTGCCACATCATTAATCTCCATCAAATGTTTAAATTGGCTCCACAACTCCTTAAGGATTAAAGATCTCATGAAGCAAATTTATGTTGACCTTGTTACTAACCTACTATTGACATGCATATGTTTGATATGGTCTCCCATTCTTCTCTTTAATGTATTTTCTCCTTGTAGAGGACTACAGGAAAGTGTTAAATCACTTTTATGTTCCTTCAGTCATCTGTTACTAACCTACTATTGTATTGACTTGCAAACACCCTCCTTAACGCAGATTTTTTCTGTAGTTTGAATGTCCTTGCCTATCTCGTCTAATTTTTCTGTGGTTCCAGATGCTGGGAAGTCAACTGCTGGTGGTCAGATATTGTTCTTAAGCGGTCAAGTAGATGACCGAACCATCCAAAAATATGAAAAAGAAGCAAAGGATAAAAGCCGTGAGAGCTGGTAAGGTCTTGCTTTAATGATGTATCATAGTTCTGTGGTATTGTTTGTGCTGCACGGTCCATATGCTTATTCCGTTTAATCACATAATGCACAGCTCACCAAAGATGATTTTTTACCACTTCATTTTTGTTACTAAGGTGACTTCTTAGAAAATCTGAGAATTGTACTCACCCTATCATTTCAAAAAAAGATATTCAGGATATTATCTGTTTAGTTCCACCAGCTGACTATCATTTCCCCTTTGCCACTATATTTGATCAAAACAACTCAAGATCTTGCCTAGTTGTGCAAATTGTGGGGTAAGTCTTGATGCTAATATAGATGTATCTAGACACATTTTAGTTGTAGATACATCCACTTTAACATCAAGTAATATGGGTCGGAGGGGGAATTTCCTTGCTTGTTTCTTACATTTGATTTCATTCACATCAACTAAAGAAGGCAAGTATCAGCTTATTTTTGTAGTAGAGAATGTTGTGTATCAGTGTATGTCACTTGGTTAAGTTCTTTCTTGAGCAGAACCTTGTGAAAAATGAGAACTGAAGTTATATGATTGAAAATAAGCTTATGCTGTTATGCATTAATTAACCATAATGCTAATACCCAGTAACTTGTTTCTGGTAATGCCAATTAATCCATTGTCTCTGTCAGGAAAATGCCACTTCGAAGCATGAAAATTTCAGTGTTATTGTTAGTACATGATTTGTCCAATTTAATTTTCTCTTTATGCTTTGCGGTTCGAAGTTGTAAGTTTCTCCTTACGGCATGTTGGGAACCTTTTGGTACATAGTTTGATTATACTTTGGTGCATTTGGTGCAGTTACTAACTTAAATAATTTCAAGCAACTTAAAGAAAAATAAGTCTTGGTTTACACTGGGCATTTGCAGGCCCTCTGTTGCATGAGGCTGAGGTCTCAACTGTCTTTGTTTCACAGGTACATGGCGTACATTATGGACACAAATGAGGAAGAACGGGCCAAGGTATATTTCCGTGAAATTGTTGCACCCATCCTTATAGATTGCTTTAAAAAAGGCTGCTGGTGGCTGCATTATGTTTAGTCCACAAAGACCTCTGTTGAAAATTTCCATCAGGATACCTTTTGCAGTTTTTCCAGTTAGCTCAGCCTAAGCATGTTAAATACTTCCATTTGGAGTTTATTTAAATTTGTGTTTTTTGTGGATAGCATGTGCTCTAAATTGCGCCCGAGTTCAGCTTTCTTTACTTGCCATGATTGTGTACATGTGTGCTATTTTTAATCTACTTCAGGGGAAGACTGTTGAAGTTGGGAGAGCTCACTTTGAGACTGAAACTACAAGATTCACTATTTTAGATGCACCGGTAACTTTTTTTTCTCTTTTCATACGAGCTACTTGTTTGCATGTATTATGGTAAGTTGGCTCATAGCTTATTACTTTGAGTTCATTAAACTATGAGTTTATCTTTGTGTTGCTTCATGGAACAATTAACCTGGATACAGGACAATCTTGTGTTATATAATGTATTTGTAGCAAAACTTCGTAATTGAAAATGTACAGTTCACTCATTTTGATCTACGTTTCTAGCGTATGGAAAAATCCACTATGATGAGTTTTTTCCTTTCTTGAATCAGTTGAAATCGATTACACGTTAGTTCGTACTCCTATGGAATTATTCTATGTGGATTCTTGTCATTCAACTGCATGTGTTATTGCTCTCTGCATCATTACAGAAACAATGTTCCTGTCTACGTTTCTGCATTTTCATGTTTTTAGGTGGGCTGTGTAAGAATTCAGGGAGGTTGTTGGTTTACTATTTTGCGTATATCAGTTCATTATGCACACCCTAGCGCAATACATGCAGCTCTCATGCTGTAATAGTTACTTCTAATTGTCAGTGATTGTTTATCTATCACTTTGATGTTTTCCTGTATGTTTCTTGTTTATATATTTGCTGAACTCAAATTTATTGCCGATATAGGGCCACAAAAGTTATGTTCCAAACATGATAAGTGGTGCATCTCAAGCTGATATTGGTGTTTTGGTAAGCAAGTTGACACTAGATTAGAGACTTATTTGCTGTGATTCGAGCTTGAGATAACTGGCATTTTTTGCTCTCATCAGGTGATATCTGCTCGAAAAGGTGAATTTGAAACTGGGTATGAAAGAGGAGGACAGACTCGTGAACATGTGCTGCTGGCAAAAACTTTAGGTGTTTCTAAGTTGATTGTGGTCATAAATAAGATGGACGACCCTACTGTTGGATGGTCTAAAGAAAGGTATAATTGTTGGTAACAAATATTCTGAGTATTAATATTTCAAATAGTTATGGAAAAGAGATCATGCCAGGTATATGTTCCTTTTGGTGTTTGCCAGGTATATAGGTTGGGTGATGAGATTATTCTTTTTATTTTCAGATATGATGAAATAGAAGGCAAAATGACTCCTTTCCTTAAATCATCAGGGTACAATGTTAAGAAAGGTAATCGATCGGTGATGGTGGTCCGTTCAAGTTTGGAACATTTCTATAGTAGAGGCTGTATGTCAAATGAATTTTGTTACTCCCTCCGATTCATATTACTCGACACTAATATAGATGTATCTAGACATATTTTAATTATAGATATATCCATTTTAGTGGCAAGTAATATGGATCGGAGGGAGTGCTTTTTTTGTCTGATTACTGAAATTTGATGCCTAAAACACACTTTATCTTCAATTTAGATAGTTACTTCCAAATTGAAACATCAAATGTATTTTGTACCGATCAGCATTATTGCATTAACGAAAATGTCATGATGTGCGGCAAATGTTTAACCTACTATTTTCTTGCATCTTTTACAGATGTCCAATTTTTGCCAATATCTGGTCTTCTGGGAGCTAATATGAAGACCCGAATGGATAAAAGTATCTGTAAATGGTGGAATGGCCCATGTCTATTTGAAATTATGGACTGCATCGAAGTTCCTTTACGAGATCCCAAAGGTCCAGTAAGGTATGACTGCACCGCTTATCGGGAAATATAACTTACGAACTGTCTATACCTGTCCTTCCGTCCGAATGACCTGCGTGCTGCTAGATGGCTTCCTGCAGCGTTGGTTCGTGAGCCAAGACCATTTATATAACCCATGGAATACGAGACCACGCCCTTACATCCCAAAAGCTAAGGGGCGCTGCATGGTCCAGCAGCCGCTGCAGTGTTTTGACTACTAGTGCTACCATGTGCTATGTAGGCTGTATGCAAACAGCTCACTGCCTGAGTGAATGTGAAGCACTGCATTTCACAACAAGCTTTTTCCTTGGTTCTGTCAAGCTAGTAGAGCCTACTAATTGTTACTTGAACAACTGGATAACTACATCAGCGCTACAATGATAACTAACAATGTGTCAATAGTGTAACAGCTGGGTAAAGTATATCAGCACTATAATGATATAACTTGTACATGAAAGACTGGGTTAACTACTATACCAGCCCTGAGCTGGTAACTGATAATTGAATGTTGGGTCTGAGGCAGCACAAGGTTGTGGAGGAACAACTCCACCTTGCTGCTACAATATGGACAAGACAAACGTTGAAGGAACCACTTCAGTGTGCTGCGCTAAATATCGCTCTAGGTGCGGGTGCTGTCACGAGTTCAGTCCAAAACTCTTGAACACACAAGATCTAATCCAAGATCTAAAACAAGAACACAAAGTTCTTTTATTGATAAGTAAAGGGTACATAGTCTGTTCCATAGCTATAGGTGAGAACGGAAATGGTGAATGGAACCTGGGTGCGCGCGCACCCATTTACGAAAAGTTCAAAAAAATGCTATTTAAAAGTTTCAAAAAAATGTAAAGTAAAATTTTGCATGTACATATTATGTTGATACTTACTCGTGTGAGTTTTCACGAAAAAATACCATTGTGTGTGGCCTGCATAAAAATGACAAAATGTCCAAATGAGAATAGTGAATAGGAATTTTACTATTCACAGGAATAGGAATTTGCATTTTGTCATTTTTGTGTAGGTCACACACAATGGTATTTTTCCGTGAAAACACACACGAGTAAGTATCAACATAATATATACATGCAAAAATTTACTTCACATTTTTTTGAAACTTTTAAATACATTTTTTTGAACTTTTCGTAAATGGGTGCGCGCGCATCCAGGTTCCAAACGTCCGGGTCGTAGGTGAGAACCTCTATTTATAGGCCTGATGAGCCTCCACTAGTTAGCGCTGCTTATAGTTAGAAGGTTCTAGAGAATACTACTTTAAACTAGGAAAGCAAACACAAACAACATGGTTACAACTCACACTACAACACTCTAGAAAACTACTACAACACATATGACTAAAGGACCAAATTACCTATAATATAGTAGAAGTGTGTAGAAGCTAGTACTGGATTTTACTTCTGTTTTATTTTCGCTACTGTCCCTCGTCATAAGGTGATCTAAATTTATGAAGTAAATCCATTTATTGGTGCATGAAGAATCCTTATTGCATGGGACTTTTCCATAATCTTATTGTCATATTAACTGACTGTATTCCCTTTGTGCTAGCATTGCATATTTTGCTTGATAATTATGTTGAATAATGTTAACAACCAAGGTGTACATATGCAGGATGCCGATCATGGATAAATATAAAGATATGGGCACTGTTGTAATGGGAAAAATTGAGTCTGGGACTATCTCAGAGGGTGATAATCTGGTGGTTATGCCAAATAAGGTATCTGTGGATGTTTTATTTTGATGGCAAGCATCTCTTAAATGTTCTTCAAGAGTTGGGGTATCTGATCTTTATTCGCTTGCTCTTTTACTAAAGGCAAACGTGAAAGTCATTAGTGTGTACTGTGATGAAGACAAGGTTAGAAGTGCTGCACCTGGTGAGAACGTCCGTGTCAAATTGTCAGGAATTGAAGAAGAGGACATTGCTGCTGGTTTTGTTCTATCAAATGTTGGTAAGTTGTATTTTTTTTTTGAACTTTCAAGCAGATTGGCAAGATTGTCTTGATGCTTTCCCTTGGATGAAGTCTGCCTTGTCTTTATGTTGTTTGATAATTACTAGTTTCTGTTGCTGCACTTTTTTGGCATGGGGACTCTTGGTTTGGTATTATCAGGCAGTGGAAAATCTCATTAGATGCATGTCTACCATATCTCAAGTTGCAAGAGAGCTTTCTCGAACTCCTGAACCCTGCTACTTCATGCATCTTTCCATCTGTGATACATATACTTCACGTGTCTCCCATTGAAACAGAAGAATGTATTCCCTATAGGCCCAGTTCTCTGTTCTTTGCGTTCTTGTTCATATTTTTGCTGTGAGAAAAAGAATAAAAAAATACAGCACTCGCTATGTAAATCAAATTAATATAGATGGAGTATGTTATAGAACTTTTGTCCTTTCACCTTTCGTTTCATGTGTTCTGGAACACAGATTAAATTCCTTTTCTAAATTGACTGAGAAAATACATAATGTGGGATTCCCAATTACACAATAGTCAACCCAAATGTATTAGTATGATTCACCAAAATGTGGTAAACTACAGTTGCAGAACTCTTGGATGCGCCAATCTTAATTTGTCGACAAATCATCGAAATGCCAGACAAATGAAGTGTGCCCTATATTTATATTATCCATGTATCCATTTCATGTTCCTTGGGAGTCTTGTATATTCTCCTGTTACTGTTTTGCACAGTGCCAATGCCTATCCTGTTACAATAATTAGTTACTCCTGACTAGGTATTTTGTTAGCACGACTCTTTCCATAAACATGACTTAATTTTGCCCTTCGGAGCACTTGAGCTTTTTTGTTAACTGACCTGTGGGATATTGCATGGTTGTCAATACTTAATTCTAGTTCTTGCAGGAAATCCTGTTGGTGCTGTAACTGAATTTAATGCTCAACTGCAGATACTAGAGTTGCTTGACAATGTAAGTTCCGCTTCAGCACGTCATACTAGTCAATATGAGGTTACAAGATAAAGATTGTGTTTTGCTCTTTTACTTGGCAATGTTTAGTTTGCTGTGTTCAATATCTGTGATCCATGCTGCTTCCTAGAGGTTGGCTGTTCGTTTCTGATTGGCTTGGAGGTCTTTGGTTTTTAGTGCCGTCAGTGATCAAACAAAGTTTAGGTTAGAATCATACAAAGCATACCATACTGCTGTTAAAACCTTCAATTTTATATGATCTTACTTCATGATATTACTGTATGTTCCCCTTTTCCATTATATGAATGGTTTGAAAAGTTATAAAGAATGTTGCCATTTAGTCTTCTAGTGTCTATATGTATATACGTAGTCGAGGAGTGTGAGATTTTATACTATGTTCTTGCTGCAATAGGCAATCTTCACTGCTGGCTACAAGGCAGTGCTGCATATCCATTCTGTAGTCGAGGAGTGTGAGATTGTAGATCTCATAGAGGAAATTGATCTGAAGAGGAAGAAAGAAAGTGACCCGAAGAAGAAAAAGCCAAAGAGGAAACCACTTTTTGTGAAGAACGGAGCTGTTGTTGTTTGCCGTGTACAGGTTATCCCATAAAACCATACCTGTGTCAAAATGTAAGCATTTTATATTTTCTAATCATCGTGGTTCTGCATCAGGTCAGTAACTTGATTTGTATCGAGAACTTCTCTGACTCTCCTCAGCTTGGAAGATTTACACTCCGGACAGAAGGCAAGTACACACTTATTTAGTTGTCTTATTTTATCTTGTGCTGAATACAGATGGTTTAAGTTATGTATTGTGCATGTAATAAAGTGGAAATATCCAGAGTGCTTCCTCCCCTTAGGGTGTTACCTCTATCTAGAGGTTTCAGAACCCAAAAGTTTCAAGATGTAGGAGCAGCACATTATTATATAACCATGTAATTTCTTAAAAACTAATCTTGACAATGGAAGGTATGAAGTTGATACGATAGGGGCTCCTGATCTTCACGGATTTAATGATTAATAACGAAGTAAACTCAAAAACACAACCCAAATCCTTTGGGAATCTGACTCAAATCAACATGTAGTTGAAACCGAATTCAACACACTCGCTCCGTCGATTCTCACAATCCAAGAGGAGAGGGGGAAGTGTATTTATAGCCCTACACCTAAAGCCACTAACTCATGGGCCTCAAAGAGGTTACTTGGGCCCTTTGCCTGTTTTCATTAAGCTCGTTGGGATACCCAGGTTCGGACTATCCGGAGCTTCATAGCCCAGAGTGTCTGGCTGGGGGCGGCTTCTCTTTAGCTGCCTCGATGATCCACACTTGAATGAAGGAGCTTTTTTTTCCTTCGCTTCCATGCTTTTCTCTTGGATGACTTGATTGCTGATGCATACTCGAATTTCTCGTTTGCTTGCATCCTTATTCCTCCAAATTTTAATGTGCAAAAGGTAGTATACCATCTCGAGAGTGGTAGATGGTCACACGCACAGGAGACGATTCACTTTTGTATGAAATGCTATGTCCATGAGTTCAATAGGATAGGCATTTGCATGACATGGTGACGCCCATGAAAGTCACCGTCCCAGATGGACAGAAGACTGATGCTGTGTTTCTAACCTAGAACTGACCAGGAATATCTGATACCGCTTCTTCCGTGATGAGTTTTTCGGCATTTCCAACTGGGCCTGGATGGTAGTGCAATGGGCCTTCTACTGACCTGTTATCTGATATCATGGATATGATAGTGCCCTCGAAACAAACACGTGTGGTGTATTAAATAGCAATGTTACATAACGCCTGACAAAACGTTTTCTTATTTCATTCAATTTTTTTTATCTAATTACAATTTCCTTTGTTAGAAGTTTTGTTATTCTATGATAAAGTACGTAACTGTAAGATAACACAAATGCGGATAGATTCCCAGCCACATATTTTAACCATAATGGAATGTCAAACTATAGGTTGACTTGCTAAAGTTGAGATGCAAAATGCGCAAGCAGTCATCAAAGGCTATGTTTCTTTTGTCAGATTCACCTTAGCAAAAGCTGTAGCAGGTGTTCTATACTTATCTTTTGAAAGTGCAAGTAATTTGGTTGAATATAATGATGTTACTGTTTTCCCTCTTTGACTTGTTCTTTATGTTTCTCGGACTCTGCCAAGCACCTTACATGTTTAATTGGCCGCAGGTAAAACAATTGCCGTAGGAAAAGTTGTTGCTGTTCCACCAGCTGGGAGCACAACATTCAAAGCTTAAGCCAATTTTCCAGAGGGTAGGTACAAGAGAACTATTTTGTGTGGCTCAGTTTTCTAATACTTTGTAGCTTGAGATTAATAATTATCTTGAAAATTACACTGGTTATACCTGTACTTTTCCACTTCAACGTTGCAACATGTACTTCGAAATTTGACTGTTTACAATACCTTATTTTAGCCAACACATGGATTTTAATACTGGAAATTTGTAGCCAAACCAATGGATGGTTTGGGTACATACTCAAATAGTACAGGTTGGTCTTGTCTGTTTCATCAATATCTTGTTGTATTTACACTGCTATATTTGGTGCCAGGGGAACAGCAAATTTCTTTGCAACGAGGCACATTCTTCCACCAGGTGTGATCAAGAAGCTGGATTGCATATTTTAAGCCAGTTTGCTTAAATGTTGAGGCTGTACAACCATACTCCATGCACCTTGGCCTCCATAACTAATGCATTAGAAGTTTACTTGTTTACTACCATTACGCAAATTTTGATTATTGTTTGGAGGGTATGAACAGTGTAGATTGTATTGCAGTGATGTACTTCAGGTTTGAAGGGAATGTAAATCTTTGGTGGAAGAATTGTCTGGCGCTTGCCTGTTTATGTCAACTAAAGCATTATCTTGTATTCTTGATCTATGTCTTGTGCAAAGAAAGAAGATTAGAAAGCGTCTCAGCGGTACATCAACTTGGCAGGTGAGAGTCTGCATAGTTGGCGTCGTGTTGTTGATAAGCGGATTAAATCACATCTTTCAGGACATTGACGCATGTCTCTCATGAGTGGACGGGGATGCAAAGCCTTCGGAGTTAAAATTGGCTACATTAGTTATAACTTTCTTCCACCCTGCTTCGTAGTTAAGGTTAGCTAGATTAGTTATAACTATTTCAATAAATTAGTCTAGTCTGAAATAGGAAGAGTAATACTTTTGTGGAAATTCAGTTCGGCTCCCGTGCATATGCTTCGTCTACCACAAAAATATATTTCGAAGTGTCAAAAAATGTTGATAATTTTTTTTTACATATACATCTCCATATTATATACTAGCAGGGACGAATCCAACAACTAACAACCGTCTGATGGGATGAAATCGACGGTTAAAAATGAACCTGTGTTGCCTGGTAGTGGTCTGTAGAGGGAATAAAATTCAAATTTTAAAACTGGTACATTATAGTAGTAGAGATATGTTCGTCAAGATCTGAAAAAAACCGATATTCTTTGTAACCTATGTAAAAAAAGAGAAAATTTGTCTTGTCAAAAGTCTTATTTTTAGCACTGAAATCATTTTTTTTACGCACGCCACAAAATAAGTCGATTTTTCATTATACAACTTTGTTGGAGAATAGCATATGAAGATGTAAATGTGAACTTTTAGTTTTAATTTTTTTTTACATTCCAAAATATATCTAAGATGTATTTTAAAATATAGAGAGTGCATATGCTCTCATGTACGAAAACACCACTCCCTTACTTTTGCGAACTTATACAGCGGCTTTCTTACTTTTGCGAACTTAGAGCATCTCTAACAGAACCCGTAAACCCCGCCGGAACCGAACTTTTTCGGCGGATTTACGGGTTCGGGCCGAATGTGTCGCAGATCAGTGACCGAAAAGATGGGCCGGCCCGTAAAATAAGTTCAGGGGCCCGAACAAAATCTCCGAACGGTCCCTATTAAAAGGGTTCGCGGAGGGGAGTTCGGGTCGCAAACCCTACTCCCCTTCGTCGTTCCTCTCCCTCCGCCGCCGCCAAGCACCATCTCCGGCGAGCAATCCAGCGAGCCCCAGGCAGCGATCCACCGGCCGACGGTGGGCGATGGCGTCCCGTGGCGGCTCCGCAGGTTGTGGCGCCGGATTGGGCGGCGGCGACTTGCCGCTGCGTCCACCCGTCTTCCGCACCGACGCGGAGCGGCGCAAATGGAACCGGTCGGAGGGCGCGCGCAGCGACAGCGCCCGCCGGTGGACGAACCGGGGGCTCACGCCCGAGGAAGCTCGCTGTGCACGGCAACGCCGGTGAGGGCTCCTCGTCCGGCGATCAAGCCGCGCACCGCGGCTCCCCGTCACGGACAACAGCGACGAGGACCTCGTCCCCGCGCGGTCGCCCACCTTCTCCGCCGGGGACTATGTCCACGGCAGCGACGGGGAGGACGCCGTCCTCGCGCAGACCAAGGCCATCAGCGCGGCGGAGGCTCGCCAGCGTTTCCACCGGGAGGAGGCGGAAGCCGTCTGCCTCGTCCGTGATACGAGGCGGCCCGCCGGGAGGCCCGCGTCCGCCGCGTCAAGCTCGAAATAGTCGAGCTTGACACCGACAACGCGTGAAGATCATCGACGACAGCGTCGGCGCCCTCTGCCGCCGAAACGCTGCGCCACCACCGGCATCGCCGCGCGCGTATTGGCCGCATTTTGGCCGCATTTTGCTTTAGCTAACTAGCGCCCACCGGTGTACCAGTAATGTAGGTTTAATTTTACGAACAATGTATGTTTTGATGCTCAATCGAAGCATCAATTTGATGTCAAACTATGATCATCGCCTAATTTACCCGCCCTTTCAAATTCCGCTTTTCAGTTTCATTTTTACGGTTTTTCTAATCTACGCCACTGTCAAATTCGAGCGAACTATCGTTTTTAGAAGACTGAAAACCACTTTTTCGGTTTGCACTTTTTCGACTCTGTTAGAGATGCTCTTATACAGGATGCGGCTTTCTAACAGGACGCCGTACTGGGACAAGCGCAAGCACGTGGCAGTGAACTACGTCCTTGGCAGGTCATTTTACTTTCTTGTAAACTCCTATCTCAATTCATTGAAAATACAAAGCTTTTGCTTTCGTTTAAAAAATAAATAAATAATCATACAGCTATATGTCACCACAGCCAAAAAAAAAAAAATCCTCAGAAGTCCATGATATATTGTGAAACATCATTAGGCTATATGTCACCGCAGCCAAAAAAAAAAACACATCCTCAGAGCAAGTCCATGATATATCACATACATAAGTCACAAAACAGGAGAACATTTTCACGATATATATCACATATAAAGAATTATGAAGTGGAACAAGTTAAAGTCTCAAAGCAGAAATCGCTTCAGGCCTGAAGTCAATCCTGAGGCCTAAGACCCTCCTCACCTCTGCAGGCGTCAACAGCCATGTCAGATGCCCAGCGTTATCGCCCCAGAAATCCAGTATCTCGGATACACGCTCAAAGTTCAAAATGGTTGACATCTGGGACAGCCTTGAGAACTTGTCGCGGACTGGTCTCTGTGACATCTCTGAGAAATGATTAATTAGGGAACGAACGTCCTTGTCGAGCTGCAAGCCACCCAGCTGGCTGAACCTTTTCTGCATCATGATCACCTCAAGCCTCTTGACAATGAAGTCGATGATCAAGTGAACAAAAGAATCATAGTTGTTCGATGTCATCATTGGCTGGAGCCATGCAACATTAGTGTCAACTGCAAGGAGAAGCTTCTGCACCCATGGGTCATTCACCTCATTTTCCCCATATTCGGCATCATCAAGCTCATAGCTAACAGTGGTAACAATGTCAAGGACATGACGAATGCGGGGGGCGACAGACGCCACTAAATGCTCCAGTCCAGAATAAAGGATCTTCTTGAAGGAAGCATTGATCTCGCCTAGCTCTGATAAACAGGACTTGATCTTCTCCCGGTCAGCAGGAGCATGAAAAATCTGATGAAAAGACGCAAAGAAGTTCCGTAGTCAGGCATATGACTATGACTAGAATACCACATTAAAGTCAAATTATCATAGCTCAAGCAAACCACTAGCTGTTCACATAAGATAATTTAGGAACAGCCCATAAGAGCCATATAATTTGAAGTCAGTTACTCCATCCTTTAATTTCAAGGTGAATATATGCCCCTAATATGTTCTACTTGTAACTTGGGAGATTAATACAGAACTGTCGATAGATAGGTACATTGGCCATTCATTTCTTTAGCCATATATCACTCGCTCCATTCACTATTATAAGATGTTTTAGGTTTTCTCGAAAATGCATGTATCTAGACATGTTTCAGTGTGTAGGTTCACTCTTCAGTCCGTATCGAGTCCACATTGAAATTGAAATATCTAAAACATATTATAATAGTGAACAGAGGGAGTATATAAATACTATTGATGTGTCCTTTACTTCAGAGGTTGTATTGGTAAACTCAACGGAGGCTGAGGCTGCTGGTGACAGGAAGGCGCTGTGGCCAACGGAGGCAAAGGTTGGGAATTCAGAGAATTAGACTACATCAGGATATCATACAGTTTTCTTATTGCCTGCTCCCACGTTACAGCTAGGGGGGCTTAAAAAGCCAAACACAAGGGATAGGGTATCCTGGGAGGGCAAGGTGTCATAACAGACTGGGACTCAACCTGTTAACTTCTAAACTGACTCAGACCTGTACTTTTCCACCTCGATGAAACTTATTACCTTCTGTTGGTAGTTACTCCTCTGGTCTCATTTAATCGACGCCAAATATACGTAAGAATACACTGGTTTAAGTTGTACCCTGCGTCGATTAATAACGACCGGAGGGAGTACTTCATAACTGTTGGACATCTGAAATAGCTACGTTTCATCTTCTTTATACTAGAATCCCACATTGCTTGGTGACGGTTAAGAGTGGTGTTTTGTAAGGGTGCTTGATAACTGTAATGTTATGTCATCCACCACTTGGTAGAGGCTATCTTGATTTGACTTTTATAGTTTTACTACATACAGTTTAATGGTTAAATAATTAGAAGTAACTACATCAAATTGTTCATATAGCGATTGTAATCATAAACTCATAACACTGGATTGCACTGAGACTAATGAAACTCTGAAGTATATAGAAAGGTCCTCATAGATACTTGACGTAACCATTCAGTTTCTTTGGCATTTTGTTCAAGTATGTGGAATAAAGTGAATGGGTAAGAAAATGACCCTTATTATCTGGCAATAAGTGTATTAGGAACAATATAAAAAGTTAAGTGTGAATCCATAGTTACTTGCTCTTCTATAAAATATATGAGGCTGAATGACAGCAATCACGCTATCATAGCCATTGGCAGGCAACTTCAATCATCGTTGAGTAAACAAGTTTACAACCACATACATATGAGAAGTGCTTAACAATTTACTGATTTAGTAACACAGTAACATACATATGAGAAGTGCTTAACAATTTCTTGATATTTGAAATAGTTTGTCATTCATGACACGATGATACTACAAAGTACCAACTATTTTCTAGAGAACGTGACCACATTGTGGTTTTAATTTTAAAAATTTGCAATTCAGAACACACAGCACAACTATACCTACCCAACTGATTTCATCTTGATTAAATGCGTATATAACTTAACCGCCAGATGTGTGCCCAGTGTTAACATAGACAAACAGATAGAAGGAGACAAAAATGAACTCACCTCTGGACAGAGCTCTTCAATCTCATGGCGGAGCTTCAGCACATACTCTGAGCTCACATCCATGTTGTTGAGTGCAGTTGCAATCTCCTCCCCAGTCTTGTGAACACCAACGCCACCTAGGAAGAGCTTTGCACCCAGGTTTGGCTCCCTCATTCTCCACTGCAGTGCCTCCTGGTACTCATTGCTTAGTAGGCTTGTTGCCCCACCAAGCACAGCAAGCAGCGAATTTATGCTTGCAGTGGATGCTGCCCGCCGGCAGCAACTCTGCAGTAGAAAAAACACATCATCCACCATTGAGGTAGTGAGACCATCAGGCACTGGCTCGTCAATCCGGATGGCCTTCCTTATGTTCTCTACCATGAAAAACTCCTCCAAGATTACATAGAACCCGGTCAAATCCTTCTCCATCTTACTGAAGCTACCATTACGGAAGGCCTTCATTGCTTGCGGACCGAGCTCAGGCTTGACATCTCTGAGTCCACGGATCTTGTTAACCATAAACTCGGTATAGTCTTCACCAAGCTGTGTCAACGCAAGAATCTCCTCAAGATAATGCTCAACCTCCCTGGGGTCAGGCCCTTCATTGCCGCCTGCAGCGTTGGCCACAGAACCCACCACAGAGAGAAGGTTCTTGGTATAGGAGTTTATATCCGAGGAAAGACGAGCAAGTTTCCGGTACTCAGCATAGCGACGAAGGATCTGGGTGCCCCTCGTGTCGCATTCCTCCTGCAGCTCAATTATGGCATAGGCGACGGCATCTTCACCTCGTAGCTCACGAAGCACCGCGTCATTCTCTTCGACAGCAAGCACGATATCCTTGAAGAGACGGGTGAGGCAGCCGACGAAATCCGGGCGCTCCGGGGTAGGCTGCTGGGTTGTTGCGGAGATGAGCTCTGCAAGGTGCTCGAAGTCTGCACGCGCGCGGAGGGCGACGACGTTCTTGAGGTAGGCAACGTAGACCTGGAGACCCTCGTCCGCGAGGGCGAGGAGGGGGAAGAGGCGCACAAGGCGCAGCACGGCGGGGTGGTCCTGGGCGTCGACCGCGGCGGAGAGCCTCCGACGCGCGAGCCCCTCGACCCTGCGCTTGATGTCTAGCAGGTCGCGGCGGAGGTCGTCGTCGGTGGGGAAGCGCGAGTCGATGGCGAGGAACTCGTGCGCCGCGCTGGCTGCGGCTGTGAGGTCGTCGGCCGCCAGGGCCCGGCGCGCGGCGTCGAGCGCGCGGGAGCGGTCGAGCGCCGCCTCGGCGCGCGCGAGCGCGGACTCGGCGCGGGAGTGCGCCGCGTCGAGGTGGCGCACGCGGGAGGAGAGCGCGTCGGCTAGCGCGGCGGTGGAGGAGGAGGAGTCCCTGAGGGCGGAGGCGTCGGAGGCGGCGAGGGAGAGGAGCGGCGGGGCGGAGCGGAGCAGGGACGCGGCGGCGCGGTCGAGGTCGGGGCGGCGGGCGAGGAGCGCGTCGAGGCGGGCGTCGAGGGCTCGCTGGTAGGCGACGCACTCGTGGAGAAGGCGGGTTGCGGCGCCGGCGTCGGTGAGGCCGCGGAGGGTGGCGAGGGATGCGGGGTCGCCGAAGTCGAGGGAGGGAGGGCAGTCGGCGGATGCGTCGGGCGGCACCGCTGGGTCGGGGCGCAGGGGGTGCGGAGCGAGAGACGGCACGGCCATGGCCGCCGGCCGAGGCAGGGTGGATCGGTGAGATCTCCGGTCAGAGGTGCGGGATCTGGCGGGGTGTGCGAGTTGCTGCACTTCCTCTTGGAGAAAGAAACTTACCTGCTTTGCTACGGAATAGATTAGGCATGTACCCAGCTAATCTGCCCTCACTAATCTCCAGGGAGATAATCTGCAATGCTGAAACTGTTCGTAACTTCACAGTCTCCAATCCACTGGATAGAGATGATGTATTGAGATCGAGAAAAAATACAGTAAAAAAATGATAATTAGGGATTTAATAACTACCCAATACACTAGAATTAAATATCCCTTTAGGCCTTATTTGATACTAGAATATTTGTGAGGATTATCCCCACCAAACCCTGATCCTCACTTATCAGTAAGAGCGTATTTGGTTCTAGTGTAGTTGTTAGTTTAATCTCCATTTTTTCTCGCGTATCCTCACTTTGATGGTACGTTCCCCGAGGATTGAGGTTTTATGAGGATTGGATGAAGGTAGGAGTTTTACCCATTTCTTAGAGGATTATCTCCACTAATCTTCCAAAAAACTCTACTAACAAATTAGATTTTACTAACAAGTGGGGATTTCGGGTTTGGGAGGATAATCCTCACAAATTTCCACAAAAACTCTCGTACCAAATATGACCTAAGTGGATGTTTAGGGCATCTCCAGTCGTCCAACTCATTTAGCACAATCCATTTTGGTCTACTTGTATCGGTTTGTGGACACAAATCAGGTTATGTCCTCCCATTGTATGTTCTTGATGATCCGGGCAGGCATTGCCAGATTCGCGTCCGCTTGGCTTGTCTTTATTCTTCTCCGGTGGTGGATGGTCGTCGGTGAAGTAGTTTAGCACCCTGTTCCTCACGAAATAGCATCGACCAGTAGTCGCTATCGCCGTCATACTTTGGGTCAAGACACAAGGCAGTGCTTCTGCCTGCGGTGGAAGAGCTCGTGGCCGAAGTCCTTGCCAACAAGCAATGGTACCATGGGCACCCTGCCGAAGCTGATGGCCCATCCCTGGCATTGTAGCTTTAGGCGAACTCGAGACCGCCTTGTGGCTTGTGCCAGGATAGTCAAAGCATTCTCATGTCGACGGTGGAAGAAAAGGCTTATACTGCCGGCTGTATGGGGAGCAAGTTGGGCCGAAAGTGGCAATGGCGATGGCTATGGGGACTATCTCGGGCGGCTGCTTCCCTTAAAAAGGACGGGCAAGTGGCCATCATCAATGGCAGCGCATGAGTCGACCGGTCGACATTAATAACGGCGCAGACCTCGATCTACCATTACTGGTGAGGCAGAAGGCGAAGCGGCCATGGAGACGCTGCCAGGAGGACCTGGGGCGGAAGCGAGGGGACATGCAAAGAGTTCGTGGAGCATCCGCGGGTAGACGCATTCTCTAGGTCGGTCCATGTGCCTCAGTCCATTGGGCCGGGGTTTTCGTGTCCTCCTATTTGTGCAGACCGAAACAGACAACATCGGTTCGTTTGCGTCCGGCCGCTGGAGATATCCTTACCAAATAAATTGATTTTTATTTAAGTACAATTGCTTATTTACACTAGGTAGATGCTTAATTAGGCACATCTCATGTACAAATAAGCACTAGTGCTTAAGAAGATGCTTGTTTCATTCTTGTAAGCACCCCATTAAGAACTTTGCATTGTACATGGCTTAGAGCATGCCCACTCACGCCCCCATATGAAAATAGGGAATAGTTGAAAAGTTAAGGTCATGGTCTGGTTTATTTCTTTGAAAATCAACTGGGTGGTTAAGAGCCCGAAGGAGCTATACATAAGAAATATTAGACAAAGTTAGAGGAAGCAATAATCTTCTAAGAGGTTGTATTCTTAGCATTCTTGCTTACCGTCTTTGTGATGTCTACATGCACATAACAGACGAAAAAGAGCTCTAGGATGCACAACATACGTACTCCCCATCAAGTCCGCATGGCCCTTATGGGCTTGGCCACACACGTGCTATAGTGGCAATGACAATGGGAAGTAAGACTGTAAGGCGAAGCGAATCCAAAAAGATTAACTCGGTTCAGATTGTTCTCTGCAACTCGGGAACATGAAGTTAAAATCGCTAGTAATCGCATATCAGCATCCCGTGGTGAATATGTACCTGACACTGAACTGTATATCATGGAGAGCTTCCATGACTGCAGGATGGTGAACAACTGTTTTGTACTTGAACAACCTCATGAGATACAGTGCATTGGCAAGGAGCTCAAATTCCTTAAGTGTACCATAATCGATAAGTTCTGGTGGGATCATTATTGCAAAGTTGCTCAGTTCATGTAGGAACTTCGCCATATCTCCCAAACACAAGAGACATGAGATACCGGTTGAAAACATGATAGTGTCACCTAATGTTGAGGAGACAGCTTGGGCTAAGGACAATGATGAGAAAGGAGAGGGCCAGTCTATGGTGTAGAAGAAACCCTTCTATAAGAACAAAGGGAATAACATGCCCTCTTTCAACAAGCATGCAAAGACTACTAACTTCAAGAAGAAGAATATGAGCACGAATGTGTAAGGTTGTTTCACTCTAGAAAGTTTGGCCACTTTTCTAAGGAGACTGTGCCGAGAGCATGCAGACTACAAAAGGAAAAAAGGGAAGTCTATTAACATCGTGGGCACTAGCAACACCGATAGGTATGGTAATTTTTTCTTTCCGTTTTTCAATCTCGATGTTGGTGGATTGATACATGTACTAATATGCATGCATGTGATAACATCTCTATGTTCACTTCTTATTAGGTCGCCCGGGTTTTTTTTGCGTATTAATGGGGAATTGGTCGCATGCTTCTATGTGTGGTGTTGGAATGGTAGATATGAAATTATTTAGGGAAGATCGTGTGACTAAGGAACGTGCAACATATCCCTACTATGAATTAGAATCTTGCTAGTGGATCCCTTATATACAGAGATAGGTTCAAGGTTGTGTTAGAGTCAAATAAAGTTGTTGTTTTCAAGCATGGACAATTTATTGAAAAATTCTATGAGTGTGGAGGCTTGTTCCACTTTTCTCTTTCATATTTTAGCAATAAGTTTGTGAACCATATTTGTAGCGGTGCTAATGATGATACTAGTGTTTGACACTCTCGATTATGTCACATTAATTTTGGTTTAACATCTCGACGATCTCGTGTGAGTTTAGTTCAAAATTTCACTATTGCGAAAGGTTCTACGTACCATAATTGTGTGCAATCAAAGCAACCTAGAAAGCTTCATAAGGTTGTCGAGGAGACAAACTTGACACCTCTAGAAATCATACAATCTGATATGTGTGATATAAATGGTGTGTTGACAAAACATGGAAATAGATATTCCATGACACACAAATGATGCTACTAGATTTTGCTATGTTTATTTATTGTAAACTAAAGTTGGAGCTTTAGACTACATCAATATTTATAAGGCCAAAATTGAAAATAAACTACATAGAAAAATCAAGTGCCTTAGGTCAGATCGTGGTGGTGAGTATTTTCTTAAAATATTTGAATTTTTTTGTGAGGAAGATAAAATCTATAATATCTAAATAGAAGCAACCCCACTAAGTTGATTCCTCTAAGCATGCAAGCATGTCATCGCATCCGGCATCCCTAGAAATGGCACATGTGACCAAATCTGCCTCATCAATACCATTACTAAATATATGCCTCCCACTATGATTATTTTTGCTCAATGGTGAGGTCGTCATCATTTCATTAATTCTTTATTTGGCAACATATCTTCTAGAAATGTTCTCATTTTTTCGGACATGCTTCAGTTCGACTCTCTCTCCTTTTCTATCTACTACTTCTTCGCTGATTCCCTTCCTCTTCACGGAGTCCACTTGACCGTTCGTTCGTTCCCTCCGAAATCAATTCCCACTTTGAATACTCCTAGACTACTGAGGTGGTCCTTTGAACATCATCTCTTACCAATCATCTGCTTAAACTATAATGTCACTCCTTCTGAAAATGTCGGCGTTCTAGTGTGAGCAGCGATTAGACCAGGAACTGTTGCCGGCCATGGCGTCTAATGGAAAGGGGAGGAGGTGGAAAGGTAGAAGAATGGATGGCACCATCATGTAATTATTCATGAGATGACACCTCCGTACTTGCCCCAATCAAACGAGGTTGACGAGAAGAAAAATCTCACGCTGATTGACTTGATGAATTCCATGTTAGCCACTACTGGTGTAGCAAAGGCATGGCAGGGAGGCTTTGTTGACTTTGTGTCTTATTCAAAATAGAGTTCCTAACAAGGATAAAGAGAAAACCCCTTACAAGGAGTGGGTTGGAAGAAAACTATCACTTTCTTTTTTGGCACTTGGGGGTGTGTTAGGATATACCAAAGGGTGTATACCTACGACATTGATTATTAGCTGCATATCAGGGTGGCCCATTGATGGAATGGCCGTCAGGTCTACCGGGCGGCCCATTGCCAAGGACCAAGATGGAGGCCCAACCGGCTTAGCAGAAACTACGACGACATCGGCTTAAGGACTCAAGATGGAGGCTTAGAGTACAAGACTTGGCATACATTGCATTTGTAAACCCTACATCTAACCTCCGTTATAAGCCGCATAAGGGCCTAAACTGAGGATTTTTACAATATGTGTGTTAAAATACAAGCATGCATACATATATGTGCACGTACATGCATGATCAAACAACGAGCACATCAACTAAGAAACGGTGGCCATGATGACATCATGTGTTTGGTGCATGTACATCTCAAGCAAGAAAGTAAGGAAAGCCAGCGTGGGCCATGCAACCATGCCGTTTTCAAGATGCACCTGACTTTCAGCGATCAAGGATGTGGGTGAACCATATTTATCTCTCACGTGCGTGTGGGGTTAATTACGCCCTACACGCACGGGGTGGTGGCCACTTTGGCCGCAACCATTTAACACAGTATTATTTGTCTTTTCCGGTTTTGGGATGGTTCTCGTGTTTCTGTTGGTTTTCTTCAGTTCTTCGCTGGTTCTCAATTTCCGCTGGTTTTTCGGTTTTTTGGTTTATGTCTCTTTACTTTACTCTTTAAATTGAAAATTTTGGAAAAATAATTATATGAACAATTTTTAAGCTGAACATTTTTCTCATTTGAACATTTTCAAAATTTAATATTTTTAACTATTAAAATTTTAAAATCTTAACATTTTTTAACTTTGAACTTTTTAAATTTGAACAATTTTCAAATTTGAACATTTTTTGTTTGAACTTTTAAATTAGTACAATTTTCAAATATGATATTTCCCAAATTTGAATCATTTTCTGTCCGAAATTTATTCAGATATTTAGTGTTTTCAAAATCTATAAGGTTTGATATCTGATTTTTTTCAACCCGTTCTCAGGCGGCTAGCATGCGCGCGCTATTCCCGCAGGCTGGCAGGGTATAGGCCCACCCAGGACGTGCGACCTAGAGATGAAACACGAGAGGCAACCAACATGGGCATGGGCACGCAGCCTAAGGCCCTGTTGATGCTTCCTCCACGCACATGAGCGCTATTACGGCCCAAACGTCTCATGCGACCATGCCGGAACACAACCTAACGTCAAGGATAGAACAAGGTTCTGAATGAAATAATAATCCGTAGTGAGTCCCCTATGGATGTTAATGTTATCTTTGTTTTTGAGAATAGAGCATCAAACCTTCATGCTCATTCCATTGCTCCTAGCTCTCCAGATTTATGTCAAGGTCGCCGCCTGTTGCTCCTGGACTCACGTGATATAAATCTCGTACCCCTTATTATAGATCAATAAAGAGCTACGATCCCTAAAAAAAAACAAGCGCAAGGCGGCACGTCTGATTAGACTATAATAAATAGTACCTCCGTTTTACTATGTATTTTAAGACAATCTTTGATTCAAAATATTAAGCAGCAAAATCTTGATATATTGTACGTAATTAGTACCATTGAATATTATTGAAAAATATTTTATAATAATATTAATTTCAATAATATTTATATATTTGGAGTAATTTTTAGTCAAAGAAAAATATAAAAAGAAAAACGCTTAATCAGTAAAATGGAGGAAATACCGATCATCCGACTAAGGTTAGTTTCTATATTTTAACATAGGATGTCGACTAGACCTTCTGTACTAAGCCTTTGCAGAAACCCCACGTTATCATCTCTGTAGGAGTAGTTAATAATGCTTTCATAATTTATTTGCAATATCTTCATCACCCGCGGAGCTATGTAGGGGCTAAACCGGGCCATGCCTTTCCCCCTCCCAACCCCCATTTTTTTTTGGCAAAGTAAAAATCTACACCAGTGAGCCAAATTGCTAGCCTAGTTTCACCAGCACCAGTACAACAATAGACATACCCAGATCACTAGTACCTCGCCACCGGAACGAGTTTGGCGAGAGCATGCAGGACTATCATTGATTCAACTATTCCCCGTTAGGTTTGAAAATCTAGCGGCGAGCCGGCGAAGCAATCAAGCACCTCATCTCAATTTTCCCGCAATTTCAGCAAGACTGCACACTAGGACATGCAATTTTATTTCTTTACCAAATTCTTAGTTAGAAATTTGATAATTTGAGAAAATCTATTAATTTTGAATTCCGGTGCAAGAAAACACACATGTTTTTTTTGAAACACATGTTGGTTGTACACAGGCTGCAACACATGAAAGCAGCTAATATAGCTTACAATATAATATGAAATCTGAATACCCATATTTGGTGGCAGCTTGAAAGTTGCGTGAGACAAAGTTTAGTCCGACATATTTAGTTAGGAGAGAGTTGGAGCCGCTCATCCTCCTCCACCGCTCGCCTCGCGCGTGCATCACGTGAGTCGAGTTCAAGTTAGAAACCTATTTTGTGTAAGAATAAACTTTTGCTTGGTACACCAACTAAGTTGGGTACGTATCGGCGTGCATGTGCATGTTCGTAACGTGTCTCTGTCTTCCAACATATGATGGTTTTGGTTAGTTCCTCCCAGACTATACTAGAAGATGAGAGACTGAACAAAATTAGAGTTCTCCACTCCCTTTTCTCTCTCTCCCCTCTCATGACCAGTTCTTTTTTGTCGTGATGCTCTCTAGTATTCCCTATCTCGACGACTGCATGCATGACCGTTCAGGAGAACATGCCTCCGAAATCCCGTCCGTCGAGATCCGGGAGATGGAAAATGAGATTTTTGGGGAGCGTCTCAACGGAACTGCGTGCTAATGTTTGAGTTCTTTCTCGCCGGTTCATCTGTTCTCTCGATAGATTTGACGCTTTCGATAACACCATGGGAAACATCAACAACAACCATGATGATGATGCTGCTGAAGCGACCTTTCGGATCGCGATGTACGTGCTTCTTATCTTGTATATTGCAGTATCGCATGTTCCATATTCAGATCTACTAGTTATTCTTAGTCTAATATGTATGATTAAGTTAGCTAGCGCATCTATGATGTTGCTTTCGATAATTGAACTTAGTCGAAAATTGCCTAACAATCTAAAAACACACTAGCTCAGAATTGCATTTTATTTTTGCTGACCTTTAATTAGCGCCGCTAATATATCGAGAGAAAATCGAGCTCATAAATATTACTTCCTCAATGTTTAGATTTACTCCCTCCAATTTAAAATAATTGTCCAAAAATAGATGTATATACAAACTAAAACATCTCTAGATACATCTAATTTTTTGGCAATTATTCTGAATTGGAGAAAGTATCAAATTTAAATAAATCTAAGATATTATTTATAGGACGGAGGGAATACTATTATTCTCTTTTGCACGAGCACGAGAAGATGGCACAGCCTACGCACATATCCGCTTCTCTTACACTCGCTTACACATATAGGCACCGATTCATAGCTGGGTGGGGGGCGACTGAAGTTTAAACGGGGTCGACAATTGACCAAAGTGCCAAACTTCCAACATCACGGCACCCGGTCGGCATACGTCAATTCTCGATTATGAATACACTAATCACCCTGGCTAAACGGCATCATCTTGATGTGGATGTTGACGTTATGCAGCAAGAGCCCATAACCACCGATCATCTCGCACGCTCACATTACTTTGCCCGTTAAATACAGTTCGGAATATGTCCGCATTCCTCCTTTAGTCCAGCTTGTTTTCCTAACTAAATATCCTGACGTGCCCTGATTTTTCAGTAGTAGGTGCTCCTGTCAAAATAAATCCACCTCGCCTGCGGGCTGCCGACCTGCGGTGGTGACTTTGAGGGAAAACGAAGAGCGGATAGTGATGAAAAGTGGCGTCTATTTTCATCTACGAAGCGTTGTAGCTCGGCAAAGAACCGTGGCAGATCAGGCAAATCTCGACCTGTTCCACAGGCCCAGGCATGTCGCGCCGGCACTGCCGCGATCGCCACTCGCCAGGGAAAGGATAGCGTCGCCTCGCCTCGGATTGGACCATGGCTGATTGCGATTCCCTTGTTCACTGTTCCTAGGATCCGTGTGGTCTCGGATGGACGGAGACGGCCGACATGATGCGTCGATCTCGATCTGCCTCCGCGGGCACTGCAGGCACCAGGGCAGGGTGGTTTATGAGATAGGCCAGTCGGGCCGTCGGCGTACGATGGTTGGGAATTGGGAACAGCAGCGACCCTCGGCTCGGCCCCCCTCCTCCGTTTTTCATCACGTTGCTCAAGCCCTTTCAGGTTCCCGTTCCTCCGCGCAATCTTCTACCCCATCGACAGTAACAGGTTAGGTTAGTAAATCCATGAGACCATGATATCAACAACCCTATTTTCTTTCCTGGGACTTGCCGAGAACAGCCGTGATTACCATTACGGGAATCCTCCGCGATGGACTGCGATCTAGTAGCTCGCAGGGGTTGGAGATGAAGTACCGCGCGCGGTCAAAACCCAGAGGAGAGTGACTGAGTGCGACCGTGCTCTGCTCTTTAGTCTGGGTGGTGGACCTCCTGGAGAACAATAGAGGCCACGATCTTTAGTAGGTCTGCGCCACTTGCAGTAAGCAACAAAATTCCGATCTTAGATTCTTAGTTGTGATTTGAGCTTATCTTCTCCACGCCTCGTCTTTCTCCACCATCTCACCGCCGCCGCCCACATCTATCGACGGTCATGCGCCAAACCGCCCCGAGCTTTCGCGATCGGCCGCCGGAGGCCAGCCATTGGTGCTCGACCACACGTACTAAAGAAAATGCACGGCGTGGTGTCCTTTGCGGCCACTTCTCTTGCAGGTCAAAAGGTCGCTGCTTGGCCTATGGAGCTGGGGACTGTGGTGCCTTTTGGAGCTGGGCGCCTGGTGGAAATCGACACGGGATTCCAGCGCACTTGTTCGACCGGCTCCCGTTCGTCGTTTCGTCCCCCGATCGGCTCGCGTCAACCACGTCATTTTGACAAGTCTGATACACGTTACAACGAAACACATGTCCAGAGGAGCTAACGGCACAGTCGTACACACGCCATGGGCTGGTGCCAAGTAGATTTATCTAAATATAAATGTATAGTGCATAAGACTATAAGTACATCTAAATTTAAATAAATCTAAGATATTTATCATGAAACGGGCGGAATGGAGTAGATTAAACTCTGTTCCCTAACCGACAGTTTGGCATTGTGGAATACAGAGAAACATGTCTGTTTAGCTGGCGGTGTTCAAGAAAACGACTGCTTAGCTTTTTTTTTTCGAAATGGAGAGTTCAACCCCGGCTTCTGCATCATGGTGATGCACACGGCCTTTTATTAATAAAGTATCAAAAGGTCTTATATAAAACACATCTCAATCATCGCTTACAGTTGATACAAAAATCAACCAACGGAACCTAAAGAAACTCAAAATAACTAAAAATCATTGTAGTCTCCTAGTATGTCGCCAGCCAGCCTGGCACAAGATATCCTGAGCGACCATCAGGAGCCGTGTGCAGCCAGAAGCCATGGCATCCCGTAGTCCCTCCGGCGAAAGGAGAGCCCATAGCTGAACCCAGTGAGCCACCATATGAATAACCTGCAAGTAGTGAAAAGATTGTTTTTTGTTAAAAATAAGATCATTTCTTGTCCTCCAAATAGACCAACATAAAGCAGACACCCCAACACGGATAAAAGCTTTAGATTGTCTATCTACCCCATTTAACCAATTCCCAAACAAATTTATAACATTGGTTGGAGGTGGAAGATCAAAAGTGAAATTAACAGTACGCCAAAGAAGTTTAGCTAAAGGACATTCAATGAAAAGATGTTCAACAGTTTCCTGTTCTCCACAGAAAACACACTTCAGACACCCATTCCAATTCCGTTTAGCTAAATTATCTTTAGTTAATAAAACCTTGTTACTTAGAAACCACATGATTTTTTTATTTTTAAAGGGACTTTAACTTTCCACAAATATTTTCTCAGGTATGGGGTATGATCACTCATAAGATCTTCATACATAGATTTTACCGTAAATTTACCATTGGTGGTCAGTTCCCAAACAAAACGATCTTGTTCATCATTCAGATTTACCATCATTAGTTTTCGGCATAACTGCAACCACAAAGTCCATCTGTTGCCCAATAACATCCGCCTGAAACTAATATTCAGTGGAGTTTGAGCAAGCACATGAGCTACTGTTACATTCTTGTGACGCACAATATTATATAATGACGGATATTGATTTGCTAGAGAGGTTTTCCCTAACCAGACATCTTCCCAAAATCGAGTACTCATACCATTTCCAACTTTAAAAAAGCCTCTATTAAAAAACTCCTCCTTCAATCGCATTAAACCTTTCCAAAAGGAAGAATCTGTGAGCTTAGATTGTACAGCCGACAATGTTTTATTCCTTAGATATTTATTATGTAGCAATTCCTGCCACAACCCATCCTCATTCAGCAACTTAAACAACCATTTACTTAGTAAGCATTTATTTTTGAGTTCGAGTACTTCAATATCTAAACCCCCTTGATCTTTAGGCCGACAAACAATATTCCATTTTGTAAGCCTATATTTTTTCTTATTTTCATCAGATTGCCAGAAGAACCTATATCTATAGAAATCCAATCGTTTCCTTACCCTAATAGGTATCTCTAGAAAGGATAGCATGAACATAGGTAAACTAGTTAAAACTGAATTAATAAGAACCAATCTATCTCCATAAGATAATAATTTTCCTCTCCAGCATCCCAGTTTGCTTTCAAACCATGTTTCAACTGGATACCAGTCAGAATTTTTCAGTTTCCTGTAGTGGATCGGAATACCTAGATATTTAAAGGGAAGAGATCCAACATCACATCCAAAGATTTGTTTATATTGATCCTCTTCATCCTTTGCCTTTCCGAAACAAAAAAGTTCACTTTTGTGGAAATTAATTTTGAGTCCCGATAGTTCTTCAAAAATGCATAAGATTAGCTTCATGTTTACAGCTTTTAAGAGGTCGTGTTCCAAAAAAAGGATTGTATCATCGGCATACTGTAGTATAGAGATACCCCCCTCAACAAGATGAGGAATGAGCCCTCCAATCTGACCATCAATTTTTGCTCGTTCAATTAAGATGTTAAGCATATCTACAACAATGTTGAATAACATCGGGGATAAAGGGTCCCCTTGCCGCAAACCTTTCTTTGTTTGAAAATAATGACCAATGTCATCATTTACCTTTACTCCTACACTCCCACCTTGTACAAATTTCTGAATTAAACTACACCATTGTGTAGCAAAACCTTTCATTCTCAAGGTTTGTTGTAGGAACGACCACTTAACTTTATCATATGCCTTCTCAAAGTCAATCTTAAATAATACCCCATCAAGTTTTTTTGTATGAAGTTCATGAATTGTTTCATGGAGAATGCCAACACCTTCTAAAATATTTCTTCCCGGCATGAAGGCCGTTTGTGTTGGTTTAATAACCTTTGGGGCAATCCCCGTTATTCTATTTGTTCCAACTTTGGTAAATTTTTTGAAACATACATTTAATAAGCAAATAGGTCTATATTGTTGAATCTGTACCGCATCCTTTTTTTGGGTAATAAAGTGATAACCCCAAAATTGAGTTTGTAAAGAGACAAATCTCCAGTACTCAATTCATTAAAAAGAGCCATTAAATCCGACTTTATTACTTCCCAATAATTTTGATAGAATTCCGCCGGAAAACCATCAGGACCCGGTGCTTTATTATGTTCCATCTGTGATATCGCCTCTAACACTTCCTCTTCAGTAAAAGGATTTGTTAGAATATCATTTTCATTAGCTGAGATCTGCGGAATATCATGTACCACCCCCTCTACTAAAGATATGTTGGTCGATTCCGGTGGCCCAAATAGTTTTTTATAAAAATTAGTTATATATAGTTTAAGGTTGTATTCTCCAACAATTGTTCCTTCTTGTTGCTCCAGCTGAAATTTTTTCTTAGTTAACAACTGCTTAGTTGGTGATGGTACGTTTGAGTTGCCTAGGTATTTTTCCCGCACATGTAATGTAAGGATCTATATGCATCGGTCGATACAGACACCTCGATCTTTTGCCATTTTCAAAAAGAAATGCAATATATGGGTCTTTGATTTGGGTACAAAAGATTTTCCATAGTTTTGATGCCCTATAAACCATATCTTAACTTCCGAGTGGCACTTTAGATTATATGTTGCAATCATATTTTCATTCTAAACAAAATTCGAGCAATTGAGTTAGATTTCAACATGTCAAGACGACATGGTGCTTAGATGTATACATGTTGCTCGACTCATGGAACGTACCTTTTAGTACACATGTTAAGTTTGTCATTGGTGATCATTGGAGAACAAACATGAGATTGGCTAGAATGGGCCAAGATGTGTCACCTATAGAGAGCGATGAATCTAGCGCACATGGTAGATAGCGTGCATGTCTAATCTATTGATATCTTGTTTTACAATTCGTCCGGCGTTGTTTTATTATGTTTCGCCACGTTTCGCAAGAGCCACACAGATTGAAACAGGAAAAAAAAACAAGATGAAACAGTGCATGCCATCTACCGTGCATGGTAGAAATACATACTGCTCAAAAAATTATTTATTTCTCAAGATATTTTTATATGTAGGATCACCGATGCTTCGTCAATTCAGTAACTTTTTTTTTAAAAAAATACACATCAGTATCAAGAAGATACCAAGTGCTAATCATAACATATGAATGCTCACATAGTCACATCCAACTTAATAAAAAAAGTTTGAAAAAAATCCAAGGTTGGAGTTTGGACACATTACTTTCAGAACACTTATTGCATGCTTACCATGGTCCTGCTTATTGGGGAAAAAGAAGGTGCAAAATGTCTACGTGGGTGGCTTGTCTGACTGCCATCGGAGACAAGTCATCCACAACACGCAAGGCGCTTCACCACTGGCTGCTTTCTGTTCTCCTTTGCCTTTGGAAACAAATGAAACATTGATAGATTTACAAAGTGAGGCTACATGGTCACCGAGTCCGTTCTACTTTTGAGAATGCTCCACACATTGGACCGCAGTATGTGGCCTTTATCTTGCCTCTCTAACTACGTTTTGTCTGGAGCACTATTATAGGAAGGTGATCTCAGCGAGGGTGTGGTATGACGATATACCGCGCGCGACGACAACTTTCAACGAGTTCTTGCCACTTGCCAACTCCAATCGGTTAGTAGACCGTTCTAAATCATGATTCCATCTTGTTAGCAGCTAGCTTAATTAAGTACTCCAACCACCAACGGACTATTAGCTTAGGACGTGCATTTTATGTGAAAGGAATAGTTTTGAATGGTCCAACGTACTCCAGCCCTAGTCACGGAGCAGGCTTGTCTCTGAAGCAAGATGTTGTCGTCTGATACTGAAAGTAGCAATGCAAAATACACCACACACAAAAATAAACACTTTCTCATTTGTTAGCTAAAAACATACAAAAATATAAACTTTCTTATCTGTAACTGATCCCTAGATCGTGATGATCAAATGGCACTTTTTTTTTTGAGGATAAGAGACCCCCGACCTCTTCATCGAAAAGATATGTACGTTTTTTTTCAAATTAAATTATTCAAGAAAACACCCACAAAGAGAATACATAAAAAAAACACCACTCTACACCTACAAACTTGACAATGGGCAAAAAACATGTCAACAGAGCTGTATCTCTACTACTTATAAAGGCACGAAGTTGCGTAGGAAAATTGAATCCGAGACATCCATCTACTTGCATCACACGGTCCACAATGATTCTTTCTCCCCCTTCCCATCCTCCCTGAAATTTAGGCACCTTCCTATTCCTATTGCTCAATTACATTCAACAAATGCCAGCCTAAACAACCTCGCTGATCACCTCCTCTCTTTAGATCAGAAAATTAAGCCACAAACCGCTCCCGCACGCAAAACACACCTCAACGAAGCAGACCTATCTGCCACCTCCGTAGACGCCGCCGCTTCCTGCCCCTTGATCTCCACTCTGCAGCCACCACACACGGACCGACTAATGCGATCTGGTGAACCTTCATCTTCCACCCGCCCCTGGCAGAAGTAGGTTGTGCATTTCGGCTATCTTTGTGTTCTTCTGAACCTGACTTTAATGTATATGTATCAAAGATAAGCAGGGTTATCAAAGCCTTGCTACTTTACAATGACAAATGTGCAATATGATGTGCAATTTCCATAACCATGCTCCCAACTGATCATTGCATTGGAAAATGGCGAAGCAGACCTGGTCGTCGTAGTTCCGTGGGTGCCGCCCCCTCTTGCCCCTTGTGCTCCACTCTGCGGCCACCACACGCGGAGGATTAATGCGGGGTAAGTTACTTCATGGCTACATAATGATTTACCGGTGTCTAGCTTATTATTCTACTATATTTATTTATACGTTTGCTGAAGCTGACATGTTTTCATAAGGCTTGCATAGGCTATAAGAGTTTGAAAAAAAACCCACATGTTTAAGAAAATTCGTTTAAAATGCCATGCTGAGGCGCAAGTTTTGTACTACTAGGTTCTGATATTTGGGATAAGAATGGAGACCGATTGATATATTATTTGATGGCATGTATAGATTCGTAGTATTGCACAGTTAAATGTAATAATCTCCATAGTGGGGATTAGATGGTAGACCAAGTTAACCTTCAAAGTTATTGATGAATTTCTGTTGTGGAAGTTGAAATGTTTTTATGCAGGTTGGAGCACACTGATGGAGTGGCACTTGTCCTGAGGTAAAGTTACGATATTCGCATTGTAGTTTATTATGACCACCGGTTTCCTTCTTTGCAGCAATATACTTGCTCTTTCGCGGGCGTTTCTTATTATTTAAAGTAACAACCGTCATGTAATCTTTTTTACATTTCCAATCAGTTATGGAACTTGGTCAGACCATTGAACTGATTTAAGGTAAAAAAATCAGTATGTTCCATATGGATTAGTTCAAAATGATTTCCAAGAGATGTATCATCCATCAGTCCACACTGCGTGTTGTGCCTTCTAGCTCATGCTTTTTATTGGTTGATAAATATGTTTGTCTTACCTTTCGTCAGTAGCTAAGTACAGTTTGCTTCCATTAGCTTAACCTACAACATTTTCTGGTCTTCGCATTCACCACTTTTGAGCTTTTTTTGCACCTATTTGATTCATCATATTATTGGTTTCAATTGGCTTGTTGTGATTTTGTATTTTTTATTTACATGCCAACTACATAATGAGATGTAGCATTTTTTTTGTAGGGATTCTATAACACGTCATGGTTGTTCAAGTGTATGTGTTTTTTTTCTTTGTAACTAGGAGCAACAGATTGTCCTAAAAAGATTTGTGCAGAAGGATTTCTCTGTTTGCTAAATTCACGTATTCCCCTTGCAGAAATTGGTTGGACTTGGTTACATGACCTTTGCAAGTAATATAAATTTGCATTTGTCAATATTTTTTTGTCCTGCTTTATTATTATTTTTCATGGCTCAAGCTATACTATATGGACTTACTTCAGATGGAATTGTGAACACTTTTTCTCATACTACCCTTGTAGTTTGTATTTGTGCTATGATGATAGATGAGAAGATGCATGGATCTTTTCTGTTTCATATTTCTCTTATTTTTTCTATCTTTGTGCAACTGATTTACAATAATGTATTTTTAGCAACATGGATTCCAATATTGGCAGTAACTTATGTATGCTACTCTTTCTTGTGCAAGCTCTGTAGATGCAAAGTCCTAGGTTGCATTTCTGGTAATGTTTGTCCATAGGTGGCACGTTCATTTTTTTATCAATGTATTCAGAAATTTGTAGTTAATTCTGGTTGATCAAAAAAAATTTAAAAAGAGTGTTTCAGGTTCTGGTAAATGATCAGTTCAATCTTTTGAATGCTGATACCACCTCATTAAATGTTTGTGGCTTATTGATTATATATTTTAAACGCCATAGCTTAATTACGTACGGAGTATTTCATTTCTGTAGAAACGCATTCTATACTTAGGTGGAAATAATAAGTAATATGATTTGAATCCGTCACAATATACTCTACGTTCGTTTGTAGAATCCGTCACAATATTTAGAACTCATCTAAATCTAGCATAGACTTTTTATAGCCCATTGTGCTACCTTTTAATGAACACTTATCCTAACTGAGATTGAAATTTATTTTTATATGTGACCAAACTAATTGTGTGCAACACCTTACATCGATTTGTTTGTTATTATCATATACAAAACTATATATATCCTCGGTTCTTGCAAAGCACTCCGAGATATTCTTACTGTTGTCCAATGATCATTACACGAATCACTCTGGTATATGCTCGTAACACTTTAGAGCACAAGACATCTGATTGTGTACATATTGTTCGCGATCTAAACTCACTCATGTGTTTTTATTCATTGAGTGTCAAATACACTCAAGTCTTGTTAAACCTCCACACAGAAAACAACACTGACGTTTCCATATTGAACTACTTCAATATTTCTTCTATGTACTTTGACTTAATCTTATTATGCGCCTCAATCTATCTTCATAGATCTAGACGCTAAATATGCTATTAGTCCATATCCTTTCAATGAAATTAATTTCCAATGAAACCTTTCAATCACATCAAGTACAAAAATACATACTTTCTAATCAACAATATGTCATTCACATAAAGTATTATAAATATATCTTAGCGCTCCTACTTAATTTCTTGAAAATGTAAGCATCTTCATCGTTTCTGATAAAATCAAAACTCTTTGATTATTTCATCCGATGAAGATTCCAAACTCTGTGATACTCACTTCATCCAGTGAAGTTTGTATACCTATCTAGCATAACTAGCATAACTCTCGGTTGTATCTTGTATACACCTTTAATACACACTTCTGTTAAGGAATGTATTTCCGCCATCCTACTAACATATCTTGTAAAATAAATATTTAGTAATTGCTAGAATAATTCGTATAGACCGCAAGCATCGCTATGGAAAATCCAATCTTATCATAGTCAAGTCTCTGAACTTTGTAGTAAACAACCTTCCAACAAGTCAAGCTTTTTTAAAAGATATACACATCCATGTCTATTTACAGATCCTTTTACTTTAAAAAAGCTTCATATTCCTTCAGAAGCTTTACCAAGCTCCAAGCTTGATTATAGATATTATCTTGAATTTCATGGCACTTAGCCATTTAACAGAGCTAGGGCCTATCATAACTTCTTTGTATGCAGCTGGTTTATCATTGTTCAAAATCAATTATTTATCCTCAAATCATTTATTTGATAACAAACTCAACCATACCTACAAGGCTCAATAGGTACCTCGATCTCCATGACTATAACACTTTGTAGACATCGGATCCATGAGCATCGTGGCCGCTTCCGGAACCATTTTCGACGCTGCGCTACTCTGCTCATCCTGCTTAGGTTCATTAACCTTGTCGAGTACCATTGTCCTTCCACTCAAATATTTTGCGAGAAATAAATTCTTGGAAATAAGCCACAAACATCGACAGACACTATTATCTTTGAATTCATAGTGGAAGGAATTCCCTATTTGGTCTCTGGGATAACCAACAAAGACATTCCTCCGATTTTAGTTGTAAACTCATTTAATTCTGCTATGCATACCAAATTTTAAGAAAAATAATATTAGGTTTATACCCATGCCATAACTTCTATGGTGTCATTTCAACGGATTATGATGGCGATCCGTATAGTGTAAAAGCGGTAGTCTCTAAAGCATAATCCATAAATATATAATGGAATTAGTTTATTTTATCTCACCATTGATCCAACAAGGTTTGGATTACGTCTCTCGGATACTCCATCATAACTATGGTGTTTCGGGAAGCGCGAGTTGTGGAACAATTTCACAACTTTTTTAGATGTTCGCTAAAACTCATAATTCAAATATTTCCACCATGATCCAATCATAGATATTTGACTTTTCTATTCGATGATTTTCACTTCGTGTTGAAATTCTTTGAACCTATTAAAATGTTTCAGACTTCTTCCTCATTGAATAAATATATCCATATATATACACTCAATTCATTATTGGAGTTTTTATGAAGTAGAAGAATCTTCTGCACACAACCATGCCCAATGAACCATATACATCATCATGTATGTTTCCACTAAACTCGTTACCCATTCAACTATTGGCCTATGAACATTATTTTAGTCATTTCCCTTAGAAAAAATTTGCAAGTGCCAAACGATTCAAAAATAGAATGACTCCAGAAATCCATTTGCACGGAGTTTCTTCATGCGTTCCTTTCTAACATGACCTAAACGGCGGTTCCACAAATAAGTGGAATTTAAATCATTTGCCTCATGGCATTTTCGCGTCAGTGTTACGCATGTTTGTTTCACCATTAAGATTTATAATAACTTATCCATCATACATGGAGTACAGTCATAATTTGAACAACTCATTGCTTTCATTATACTGGAACAAAATAACAATTATTAAGTTCTTTAGAATAAATCTCAAGAGCTATGTAGAATGCCAACGACGAACACAATAATACTTTATTTTGTTCTAGACGTGCATTATTACCATATTCCTTGCTAGTCACTTGGGCCATTGTATTCTTGTATTGTGTTGTATTGTATGACATATCATACCAACCAATCTAGTACAAATACCCAAGAATCACATTGCGTGACTGATACGTCTCAAACGTATCTATAATTTTTATGTTCCATGCTTGTTTTATGACAATACCTACATGTTTTGTTCATAATTTATATCGTTTTGATGCATTTTCTGGAACTAACCTATTAACAAGATGCCGAAGTGCCAGTTCCTGTTTTCTGCTGTTTTTGGTTTCAGAAATCTTACACAGGAAATATTCTCGGAATTGGACGAAATCAAGGCCCACGATCTTATATTTCCACGAAGCTTCCATAACGCCAAAGAGGGGCCATAGGGGAGGCCCAGGGCCCCCACACGCCATGGCGGCGCGGCCAGAGGGGGGGGCGTGCCCCCTACTGTGTGCCCCCCCAGGCCTCTTCCGACTCCGCCTCTTCGCCTATTTAAGCCTCCGTGACCTAAAACTTCGAGACGAATAAGCCACGACACGAGAAAAGTTCCAGAGCCGCCGCCATCGCGAAGCCAAGATTCGGGGGACAGAAGTCTCTGTTCCGGCACGCCGCCGGGACGGGGAATTGCCCCCGGAGTCATCTCCATCGACATCACCGCCATCTTCATCGCCATCGCTGTCTCCCATGATGAGGAGGGAGTAGTTCTCCCCCGAGGCTGAGGGCTCTACCGTAGCTATGTGGTTCATCTCTCTCTTTGTGATCTAGTTGAATATCATCTATGTGCTACTCTAGTGATGTTATTAAAGTAGTCTATTCCTCCTCCATGATGTAATGTTGACAGTGTGTGCATCATGTAGTACTTGGTATAAACTATGATTGTGATCTCTTGTAGATTATGAAGTTAACTATTACTATGATAGTATTGATGCAATCTATTCCCCCTTTCATAGCTGATGTTGACAGTGTGCATGCTATGTTAGTACTCGGTCTAAATTGCAATGGTCTATCATGCACTCTAAGGTTACTTAAATATGAACTCCAGATGTTGTGGAGCTTATTAACTCCGGCATTGAGGTGCTCTTGTAGCCCTACACAATGAATGGTGTTTGTTATCCAACAAGAGAGTGTAGAGTAGTTTCAGTTATGTGATCAATGTTGAGAGTGTCCACTAGTGAAAGTAGGATCCCTAGGCCTTGTTTCCGAACACCGAAACACCGTTTATTTACTGTTCCACTGCATGTTTACTCGCTGCCATATTTATTTCAGTTTGTTATTGCCACTCATATTCATTCATACCACTTGTATTTCACTATCTCTTCGCCGAACTAGTGCACCTATACATCTGACAAGTGTATTAGGTGTGTTGGGGACACAAGAGACTTCTTGTATCGTGATTGCAGGGTTGCTTGAGAGGGATATATTTGACCTCTTCCTCCCTGAGTTCGATAAACCTTGGGTGATTCACTTAAGGTAAACTTGCTGCTGTTCTACAAACCTCTGCTCTTGGAGGCCCAACACTGTCTACATGAATAGAAGCGTGCGTAGACATCAGTGACCAACAAAGAATACACTCATAACATGTATATCATCTATATACACCTGAGCTAGACTTTCTAGTCTTTTCTATCTTTTTGCCAAAATCTTTTGTAATTTGTTTTTCGGTTTTCCTCTTATTTCAGAAAACACTCAACACCAACAATTGTGCCAGTTTTCACCGGTATAAACTTCTAGACCTATTAGTCAAATACCAACACCCTTGAGTTTCGTACTTTGAAGTTGATCATCACATGACAAGTGTTCCAGATTTTACTATTAGTAATCTTTTAATATGATGAAACATTTCACTCAAATTTTTATCCATCAAATCATGATAACTTCATGATGAAGCCACTATGGCTCATATGTAGATACGCTAATAATGTTAGTGCCTAACTAGTTGGAGGATCGGACGCCTAGCGTCTTCAACCTTCGTACATCCCCATAAAACTTATGAGTTTATGTAGTGTCACTAAATTATATTCTATCATCTTGTAATAAGGTTTTATATATCACATATATCTCACACCTCACTTATTTCCGATAAAACAAACTTTTTCAGCTCCTTACTTTTCAAATGGATTTGAAAATCAACTTTCAGGGAGATAAGATAATTTAGATACTAATTGAAACCATTACTCTTTGAATTGGCAATTTGAGGGTTACCAAAAGTTTTCAATAGGATTTAATCATTTATTGATTCTTTAACAATATGGCACCAGTCCGTAAAGTTACTTGTCAGATTTAGCAGTGTTTCTATCTCAATTACAAGCCTAGTGCAAGGTAGAAAACGAATACCAATTATACAAAATTTAATTCAAATACAATTTAGACTATGTTCAAGATAATTGGTTCAAGTTTTATTCAAATTACTAATAAAATCCCACTGAATTCAACATTCCCCATATATAGTTGCTTAGTGGCACACGATCCAAATTCACTACACCAAGTCCGATCATCACATGAGATGATGTAGTTTCAATGGTGAACATCAACATGTTGATCATATCATTGATACGTCTCAAAAGTATCTATAATTTCTTATGTTCCATGCTACTTTATTAATGATACTCACATGTTTTATACACACTTTATGTCATATTTATGCATTTTCCGGCACTAACCTATTGACAAGATGCCGAAGAGCGATTCTTTGTTTTCTCATTGTTTTTGGTTTCAGAAATCCTACAAAGGAAATATTCTCGGAATTGGACGAAATCAACGCCCAGGGTCTTATTTTTCCACGAAGCTTCCAGAAGACCGAAAGTGATACAAAGTGGGGCGACGAGGCGACGCCACGCCAGGGCCGCGCGGCCAGGGCTTGGGCCGCGCCGCCCTGTTGTGTGGGTCCCTCGTGACGCCCCCTGACCTACCCTTCCGCCTACTTAAAGCCTTCGTCGAGAAAACCCCAGTACCGAGAGCCACGATACGGAAAACCTTCCAGAGACGCCGCCACCGCCAATCCCATCTCGGGGGATTCAGGAGATCGCCTCCGGCATCCTGCCGGATAGGGGAATCATCTCCCGGAGGACTCTTCATCACCATGATCGCCTCCGGATTGATGTGTGAGTAGTTCACCCCTGGACTATGGGTCCATAGCAGTAGCTAGATGATCGTCTTCTCCTCATGTGCTATCATTGTTCCATCTTGTGAGCTGCCTATCATGATCAAGATCATCTATTTGTAATGCTACATGTTGCGTTTGTTGGGATCCGATGAATATGGAATACTATGTTATGTTGATTATCAATCTATCATCTATGTGTTGTTTATGATCTTGCATGCTCTCCGTTGCTAGTAGAGGTTCTGGCCAAGTTGGTACTTGTAACTCCAAGAGGGAGTATTTATGCTCGATAGTGGGTTCATGCCTCCATTAAATCTGGGACAGTGACAGAAAGTTCTAAGGTTGTGGATGTGTTGTTGCCACTAGGGATAAAACATCAATGCTTTGTCTAAGGATATTTGTGTTGATTACATTACGCACCATACTTAATGCAATTGTCTGTTGTTTGCAAATTAATACTGGAAGGGGTGCGGATGCTAACCCGAAGGTGGACTTTTTAGGCATAGATGCATGCTGGATAGCGGTCTATGTACTTTGTCGTAATGCCAATTGAATTTCACACTACTCATCATAATATGTATGTGCATTGTCATGCCATCTTTATTTGTCAATTGCCCAACTGTAATTTGTTCACCCAACATGCTATTTCTTATCGGAGAGACACCACTAGTGAACTGTGGACACCGGTCCATTCTTTTACATCGAATACAATCTACTGCAAACATTGTTCTTACTGTTCTCTACAAACATCATCATCCACATTATACATCTAATCCTTTGTTACAGCAAGCCGGTGAGATTGACAACCTCACTGTTAAGTTGGGGCAAAGTATTTTGGTTGTGTTGTGGAGGTTCCATGTTGGCGCCGGAATCCCTGGTGTTGCGCCGCACTACACTCCGCCACCATCAACCTTCAACGTGCTTCTTGACTCCTACTGGTTCGATAAACCTTGGTTTCTTACTGAGGGAAACTTGCTGCTCTACGCATCACACCTTCCACTTGGGGTTCCCAACGGACGCGTGCTGTACGCGTATCAAGCTAAATTTCTGGCGCCGTTGCCGGGGAGATCAAGACACGCTGCAAGGGGAGTCTCCACTTCCAATCTCTTTACTTTGTTTTTGTCTTGCTTTATTTACTGCTTTGTCTGCTTTATTATATCAAAAATACAAAAAAATAGTTACTTGCTTTACTTTATTTATTATCTTGTTTGCGTTCTCTATATTAAAAAACACAAAAAAATTATTTACTTGCTTTACTTTATCTAGTTTACTTTATTTACTATTGCTAAAATGAGTAATCCTGAAGTTGAAGTTCGTTCGTTTAAGCAACAAGGGGAAGAATGTTTAAAAGACGCTTGGTATAGAATTAGTGATGCTCATAATATGTGCACTAAGAAACACTCCACTATTATCCTACTCAGGAATTTTTATGTTGGTATCTCTAGCTGGAATAGGTATGTTCTTGATTGTCTCGCGGGAGGTAATTTCCTAGGCGCTCCTGCTTTAGAAGCTAGTTGCATTATTGAGAGTCTATTTGGAATACCACCTGTTAATGAAGTTAAAATTGAAATCTCTCTTGAAGATGTCATGAAAAAGTTGGAGACCATAGAGCAAAATCTTTCAAGTATTGAGACTAAATTGGGAACATTACTTAATAGCACTGATAAACTTGATAAAACTCTAGGTGGAATTAATGAGAGAATTGCCATTTTAGAAGCTTGTGCTATTCATGATAATCAAACCCAAAGTATTAGTGAACTTGAAGAAGCTATGGGAACCTTGGGTTCAACTTTTTCTTCTCTTAAGTTTAAGGAGAAAGCTTATGTGGGTAAGGAGCAAAAGTTCATGTATGTCTCTAAGGTGCCTAAACCAAAAAACTATTATAGGCCTAAAATTGACAAAGCCCTTAATACCACTATAGATAATGGAGCATCTAAGATACCTATTGTGACAAGTTGTGAAAATTATGATGTTGATGCTTCATCTCTTCATAATACTTGATTCACACTTTCTGCGCCTAGCTGAAAGACGTTAAAGAAAAGCGCTTATGGGAGACAACCCATGATTTTACTTCTGCATTTTTATTTTATATTTGAGTCTTGGAAGTTGTTACTACTGTAGCAACCTATCCTTATCTTTATTTTATTGCATTGTTGTGCCAAGTAAAGTCTTTGATAGTAAGGTTCATACTAGATTTGGATTACTGCGCAGAAACAGATTTCTTGCTGTCACGAATTTGAGTAGTATTATCTGTAGGTAACTCAGAAAAATCTGCCAATTTACGTAGGTAATCCTCAGATATGTACGCAACTTTCATTCAATTTGAGAATTTTCATTTGAGCAAGTTAAGTGCCCCAGAAAAATTTGTTTTTACAGACTGTTCTGTTTTGACAGATTATGCCTTTTATTTCGCATTGCCTGTTTTGCTATGTTTGATGGATTTCTTTATTCCATTAACTTTCAGTAGCTTTGTGCAATATCCAGAAGTATTAAGAATGATTATGTCACCTCTGAACATGTGAATTTTTGATTATGCACTAACCCTCTAATGAGTTTGTTTTGAGTTTGGTGTGGAGGAAGTTTTCAAGGATCAAGAGAGGAGGATGAAACAATATGATCAAGGAGAGTGAAAGCTCTAAGCTTGGGGATGCCCCCGTGGTTCATCCCTGCATATTTCAAGAAGACTCAAGCATCTAAGCTTGGGGATGCCCAAGGCATTCCCTTCTTCATCAACAAATTATCAGGTCACCTCTAGTGAAACTATATTTTTATTCCGTCACATCTTATGTGTTTTACTTGGAGCGTCTGTATGTTTTTGTTTTTGTTTTGTTTGAATAAAATTGGATCCTTGCATTCATTGTGTGGGAGAGAGACACGCTCCGCTGTTGCATATGAACACATATGTTCTTAGCTTTATTCTTAATGTTCATGGCGAAGGTTGAAACTGCTTCGTTAATTGTTATATGGTTGGAAACAAAAAATGCTACATGTGGTAATTGGTATAATGTCTTGAATAACTTGATACTTGGCAACTGTTGTGCTCATATAGATCATGTTTAAGCTCTTGCATCATGTACTTTGCACCTATTAGTGAAGAAATACTGTAGAGCTTGTTGACATTTGGTTTGCATGATTGGTCTCTCTAAAGTCTAGATATTTTCTGGTAAGGGTTTGAACAACAAGGAAGACAGTGTAGAGTCTTATAATGCTTACAATATGTTCTTATGTGAGTTTTGTTGTACCGGTTCATACTTGTGATTGCTTCAAACAACCTTGCTAGCCTAAGCCTTGTATTGAGAGGGATTACTTCTCATGCATCCAAAATCCTTGAGCCAAAAACTATGCCATTTGTGTCCACCATACCTACCTACTACATGGTATTTTCTGCCATTCCAAGTAAATTGCTTGAGTGCTACCTTTAAAATTCTATTCTTTGTCTTTGCAATATATAGCTCATGGGAAAAATAGCTTAAAAACTATTGTGGTATTGAATATGTATTTATGTATCTTATTTCTTATTAAGTTGCTTGTTGTGCGATAACCATGTTCCTGGGGACGCCATCAACTATCCTTTGTTGAATATCATGTGAGTTGCTATGCATGTTCGTCTTGTCTGAAGTAAGGGTGATTTATCATGAGTTGAATGGTTTGAGTATGCATATTGTTAGAGAAGAACATTGGGCCGCTAACTAAAGCCATGATCCATGGTGGAAGTTTCAGTTTTGGACAACAATCCTCAATCTCTTATGAGAATACTATCTGTTGTTGAATGCTTATGCATTAAAGAGGAGTCCATTATCTGTTGTCTATGTTGTCCCGGTATGGATGTCTAAGTTGAGAATAATCAAAAGCAAGAAATCCAATGCGAGCTTTCTCCTTAGACCTTTGTAGAGGTACCCCTTTGTGATACTTGGTTAAAACATTTGTTATGCGATGATAATCCATGTAAATCTGAGCTAATTAGGACAAGGTGCGGGCACTATTGGTATACTATGCATGAGGCTTGCAACTTATAGGATATCTTATACATAACACATATGCTTTATTACTATCGTTGACAAAATTGTTTCTTGTTTTCAAAATAAAAGCTCTAGCACAAATATAGCAATCCATGCTTCCCTCTTCGAAGGGCCTTTCTTCTACTTTTATGTTGAGTCAGTTTACCTATTTCCTTCTATCTTAGAAGCAAACACTTGTGTTAACTGTGCATTGATTCCTACATACTTGCATATTTGCATTCATCATATTACTTTATGTTGACAACTATCCATGAGATATACATGTTACAAGTTGAAAGCAACCGCTGAAACTTATATCTTCCTTTGTGTTGCTTCAATGCCTTTACTTTGAATTTATTGCTTTATGAGTTAACTCTTATGCAAGACTTATTGATGCTTGTCTTGAAAGTACTATTCATGAAAAGTCTTTGCTATATGATTCAGTTGTTTACTCATTATCTTTACCATTGCTTCGAATCGCTGCATTCATTACATATGCTTACAATAGTATTGATCAAGATTATGATAGCATGTCACTTCAGAAATTATCTTTGTTATCGTTTACCTACTCGAGGACGAGTAGGAACTAAGCTTGGGGATGCTTGATACGTCTCAAACGTATCTATAATTTCTTATGTTCCATGCTACTTTATAGATGATACTCACATGTTTTATACACACTTTATGTCATATTTATGCATTTTCCGGCACTAACCTATTGACAAGATGCCGAAGAGCCAGTTGTTGTTTTCTGTTGTTTTTGGTTTCAGAAATCCTACAAAGGAAATATTCTCGGAATTGGACGAAATCAACGCCCAGGGTCTTATTTTTCCACGAAGCTTCCAGAAGACCGAGGGGGATACGAAGTGGGGTGACGAGGCGCCGCCACACTAGGGCCACGCGGCCTAGGGGGGGCCCGCGCTGCCCTAGCGTGTGGGGCCCCCGTCAGCCCCCGACTCTGCCCTTCCGCCTATAAAAAGTCTTCGTCGCGAATACCCCAGTACCGAGAGCCACGATACAGAAAACCTTCCAGAGACGCCGCCGCCGCCAATCCCATCTCGGGGGATTCAGGAGATCGCCTCCGGCACCCTGCCGGAGAGGGGAATCATCTCCCGGAGGACTCTTCATCGCCATGATCGCCTCCGGATTGATGTGTGAGTAGTTCACCCCTGGACTATGGGTCCATAGCAGTAGCTAGATGGTCGTCTTATCCTCATGTGCTATCATTGTTCCATCTTGTGAACTACCTATCATGATCAAGATCATCTATTTGTAATGCTACATGTTGCGTTTGTTGGGATCCGATGAATATGGAATACTATGTTATGTTGATTATCAATCTATCATCTATGTGTTGTTTATGATCTTGCATGCTCTCCGTTGCTAGTAGAGGCTCTGGCCAAGTTGATACTTGTAACTCCAAGAGGGAGTATTTATGCTCGATAGTGGGTTCATGCCTCCATTAAATGCAGGACAAGGATGAGAAAGTTCTAAGGTTGTGGATGTGTTGTTGCCACTAGGGATAAAACATCAATGCTTTGTCTAAGGATATTTGTGTTGATTACATTACGCACCATACTTAATGCAATTGTCTGTTGTTTGCAAATTAATACTGGAAGGGGTGCGGATGCTAACCCGAAGGTGGACTTTTTAGGCATAGATGCATGCTGGATAGCGGTCTATGTACTTTGTCGTAATGCCAATTGAATTTCACACTACTCATCATAATATGTATGTGCATTGTCATGCCATCTTTATTTGTCAATTGCCCAACTGTAATTTGTTCACCCAACATGCTATTTCTTATCGGAGAGACACCACTAGTGAACTGTGGACCCCGGTCCATTCTTTTACATTGAATACAATCTACTGCAAACATTGTTCTTACTGTTCTCTGCAAACATCATCATCCGCATTATACATCTAATCATTTGTTACAGCAAGCCGGTGAGATTGACAACCTCACTGTTAAGTTGGGGCAAAGTATTTTGGTTGTGTTGTGCAGGTTCCACGTTGGCGCCGGAATCCCTGGTGCGCCGCACTACACTCCGCCACCATCAACCTTGAACATGCTTCTTGACTCCTACTGGTTCGATAAACCTTGGTTTCTTACTGAGAGAAACTTGCTGCTGTACGCATCACACCTTCCACTTGGGGTTCCCAACGGACGCGTGCTGTACGCGTATCAATCATCCATATGACTCGTGTTCAACAACCTTTCGATTTCCTGTGTTCCGAGGCCATGTCTGTAGATGCTAGGCTCGTCAAGCAAACCCAAGTATTTTCGCATTTGCAACATGACTTACACCCGTTGTATGTGAACATAGAGCCTATCACATCTGATCATCACGAGATGCTTCAAAACGACAAACTTTTGCGATGGTGCATACGAGGGGAGAACACTTTATTATTTTGATATTAATTCGATAGGGATCATCTTATAATGCTACTGTCGTGATCTAAGCAATATAAGATACATAAAAGGATTAACATCACATGCAATTCATAGTGTGATATGATATGTCAGCTCATCTTGTGCCTTTAATCTCCATCTCCAAAGCACGAGCATGATCTCCATCATCACCAGCGAGGTGTCAAGGTTTATGGCGCCGCCTCATGGTTGTCCACCACATATAACAACTATTACAACTACTTTAAATAAATCTATTACATGATGTATTGACACACATGTCATAACAACATAAAGACAACCATTAGGCTGCTGCCGGTTGCCATATTACAATAAGGATCATCTCATACATCAAATATAATCACAATCTCATAATGGCCATATCACATCACATGCCCCCTGCAAAAACAAGTTAGACGCCTCTAATTTTCTTTGCATGTTTAAAGTGGCTTGGGGCTTTCGAATAAGATTTGTTCTTACCTACGAACAAGAACCACAACGTTGATACAAGAGTTGTCAAGTACAGATTGTAAATTGGATCTTAACTATGGTGGGAGAGAAATACACCCGCAAAGCCACTTGTGCAATGCAAGTTGCACGTCAAGCGTGGAGCAGGTCCCATGTGCGCGAACATGTAAGGTTAGCCCGGGCCGCTTCATCCCACCATCCCGCAAGATGCAAAGTACACGAAAAGTAAGCGACAACAAAAGCATCAACGCCCCAAAACCATTGTGTTCTACTCGTGCAACAGATCTACGCATAGACACGACTCTGATACCACTATAGGGTTCATAGCATAGAAAACAAAAAATTCTACCGCACGAATGAATAAAACGAAAATCCAATCCATGGAAAAGCCAAGATAAAATCTATGTGATCTATGCAACGAGATAGATGAGAAACTAACCCTCATAGATCCAAAGTATTAACAAGATCAGATCTCGTGGTTGATGTAGATGTACACATGACAAACTCTAGTTTGTGTTGCAGTCCTTTCTAGTGCTGCGACCGGGCAACACTTTTGTACTCGGTCACATGTACGGTGTCGATGGTGACGCCTTCTCCCTGTTCCAGTGGGGCAGTGGATGTAGTAGATCCACTTGGAATCCCAGCAGCACGACGACATGGTGGTGGTGGAGAAGAAATCCAACCGGACTTCAAAAAGCTTGCGCATGAATAAGGAGGTGAGAGGGTCGGCTAGGATTTGGGGAAATGTTATACTGCATCCCAACCCTCCCCTCCCTCTTATATAGGAGTGGGGGGCTGCCTTGGCCCCTCCTCCAAGCCCTAGGGTTGGCCAAAAGGGGGGTCCCCCCAAGTTAAGTCCCTATTTTCAGGGGATTTGATCTTATCCACTTGATCCAGCCGCATGGGCCTTGGGGGGGTGGTGTGCCTAGCCCATGTGGGAATATGCAACCCCCTCCAGTCCATGTTGGCCGCCCGGGATAGGTGGGCCCCACTATGATACCCTCCGGAACCTTCTAGAACCTCTGGTACAATACCGGAAATCCTGAACTTTTCCGGTAACCCTGAAAATGACTTCCTATATATGAATCTTATTCTCCGGACTATTTCAGACCTCCTCGTGATGTCTTGGATCCCATCCGAGACTCCGAGCAACATTCGGTCCCCATATCATATTCCATATCTACTTAAACAACATCGAACCTTAAGTGTGTCACCCTACGGTTCACGAACTATGCAGACATGATAAAGACACATGAATAGCGGGAACTGCAGATCCATAATGAATCCTACATATTCAATGATGACTTCATGATCAAAAGAACCATAAACATACGATACCGATTTCCTTTGTCGCGTGATACTTTACTTATCTGAGATTCGATAATCGGTATCTCCATACCTAGTTCAACCTCGTTACTGATAAATACTCTTTATCCATACCATGATATGACTTACCTTGTGACCTAGTCACATGCTTGCAAGCTAATTGGATATCATTCTACCGAGAGGGCCCAAAGTATATATATCCATCATTTGGATGGACAAAAATCCCACTCTTGATCCAAGTGCTTCAACTCATACTTTCAGAATACCCAATGTCACCTTTATAACGACCCAGTTATGAAGTGGTGTTTGATGTTATGAAAACATTCCTTCGGTGTGGGTGATTAACATGATCTCATGGTTGAAGGATTAGGTTACTATGTATTTGAGGGCTACAACAAAATGAACTTTAATCACTCGATCTTATTGCTATGCTTACTATGGGTGTGTGTCCATCATATCATTCTCCTAATTACATGATCTTGTTATTAACAACATTCAATGTTCATGATTAGAAAACCTTGATCATCAATTAATCAACAAGCTAGTTTAAACGAGAGGCTTACTAGGAACTCCAGTTTGTTTAGAAAACACACAAGAATTAATGTTTCCAATTAATAAAATTATAGCATGGGATGTAAACATTTGTCATGAACACTAAGATATAATAATAACCACTTTATTATTGCCTCTCGGGCATATCTCCAACAGTTGCTCACCGTGTCGCCAGAGGAGGACGATGTGGAGTTAGATTGCAAGGAAAAAATGTGCATGTCGTGATGAGAGGTCACGAGGTTGTCAGGCCTGTTTGATACACTTGATGCGTAATCTAAGGACGTGTTTGGTAGCCTATGATTTGTTTACGCTCCCGGTGGCTAGGATTTGGGAGGGGGCTGTCCCTAGCGAGACCACCTTTTGTCCATGTTCTCCACTTTGTTTGGTAGCCTATGTTGCATCACTAGGACCAAACGTGTACAAGTGATTGCTTGGCTTCATACAAGCACAAATGACTATGACGATGCAAGGTTAGTTGTTTAGCTGCAATTAGGCAACAATTGCGGTCACCTATTCTCTCTACTAGTGACCTTACCATACTATACCACCATCACACACATGCAAGGTAGAAATTCATCAGTTCATCCATAGCTACTATGGGTACTTAATTAAATCAATTCGCTAGCTAATATGCATGGTTGTTCATCGATTTATTACGTAGCTATACGAATATCAATTTATCATTACAATCATATGGCAATCAAAGTGAGAGTCCATCAAAAGGAGATAAACATGGGTTCTTCTTCTTCCTTCTTCTTAGATGGTGGCTTGCTCCATGCCAAGGCTAGTCTCAACTTTATCAGGCGGGGAAAAGCTCATCTTCACCCAACCCAAGATTAAGTTGTGCATAATGCAACAAGCAAGAATCAGTTTGACTTGGACATCGTAAGTATGGAACAATTTCTAGTCAGTGACTTAAAACCTACTCTTTAAAGCAACACATGCTATCTCAATGATGACTCTAAGGCTAGAGTGTGTAATATTTAAAATTTCTTCGGCATTCTACGACATGTGAACTGAACTTGTTCATATGGTACCTGGTTTTTCTGAAGGGTGGTATAATCCCAGGTCAACATGCATATCTAGAATATCCTAGGTAGAACTTACCATTTGTGAAGTTCAACTTGACAAGCCTAAACAACCTATCAACAAGAATGTTTGCATCATGAGAAGGTCCTTCCCAACCAGCTAGCACACATGTGAACTTCAAATCGAAATCAACAACAACCAGCGCATTTTGGCCGGTATAGTGCTTCCTTCATGTGTACGCTGAAGACTGTGCTATCGAGAATCTTGTAGTCACATGAGCACCATCGATAGCGCTAGTACAATCCTTTCAAAATACAAACAGAGAGTCATGTTTCTGACCTAAGTAGTAATATGATGAAAAGAAACTAGATAATTAGTGCTCGGCCTGAAATATGGCCACCATCTGTAGTTAATTTTTTTTTATCTTGGGAGGTGTGTGACCAATTAGTAGCTTGATAATGTCTCCTCTGAGCTCTCCCATTGATGGCAACACCTTCTTGAAATAGCGAGAAACAGTCTTCATGAATCTCCTGAATGTGTTATGGATCACCCTAAACCTGTGGTTATGACCCACAACAACCACAACATGAAGAAACATGACAACTTGCTTTTCTAGAGAATCTGGGTGCTATAATCAAGCAATCCTATTTCCTTGAACGTTTTGCACCAAGTGCATAGAAAGAGGCTCTTCTCATTCGAAGCATTTGGAAAGACTCAATATTGCTAGAGTTGTAGATGTTGTTCAGACTAGAAATCCTCTTCTAATCTCGTTGTAACATAGGACCATAAGTGAGCCAAGGAAAGGCAACACACCTGATTGCTCTATTGTGCAGCAGCATGATCCATACATGAATGACAACAAGTGAGTGTTGCTGCCTGATGAATGAGATCGAGATGATTGACATAATCAAGGTCATCTAACATGAGGACTTGCTAAATCGACCTTACACGGTACAAGCTAAATCAATCTATGGTGGGGGCAGGTGGTAGAGAAGGACAATGTGCGTACTTCCGCCATGACATACTAGGGAGATGAGCCGGGGTCGAATAACAAGTAGAAGAGCTCCTCCTCGAGAAGACGATGAGGGTACAGTGCTAGAGTAGAAGAAATATGCTTACGGTATAGATCTAACGCTAGGGGTGTAAACGGTATAGATGTAACGCTAGGGGTGTAACCGGCCTCGAATCGTTTTAAGGAACCCATATCCGATTTTAAGAAATCCGGAAGATAAGGATATCCGATTCCGAAGTGCTTCCCCGGATACAGTGTATGATATGGTATAGCATGCGAATATGGATTATCTGAAATTTAATTAGGATAATTCAAAGGTTATAAACTGGATAATCTGATTTTTGAGTCAAAAGTCAAGGCCAATCTTATAAGATTAGTAGTTATTGACTAACCAAATTCATTTGACGAGCATATTTAGCTTCAAATTTTTATCAATGCTTGAGTTTTAGCATATTGTGTCTCTTTTCTCTTAACTAAACAAGAACGAAAATTTAAATCCCTGTAAAGATTTGCAAAAAGTATAACTACTTATTGAGCATATATCCGAGTAGTTTTGTTTCCGGTCCGAGTCCGCCCCATTTTCGATTCAAATCCGCACTACGGTATATTTGCATTCGAATCCAAAACCGGTCAACATACGCTCCGATCCTAATCCGAGAAAAATATATGGTAAATGATATGGTATGAGCAAAATATGAACCGATCCGATCCATTTACACCCCTATCTACAGCCTCCTCCCCCAGTGCTAGAGCATCTCCAACCGCGTCCCCCAAAGCGGCCCCCAAAGTTATTTGGGGCGCGGCGGACAAAATTTTGTTCCCAGCCGCACGCCCCAAAGACCCTTTCCGTTCGGCGCGGCCCAATACGGTGTCCGGCGCCCCGAGCCCGTCCCTGCTCCACAAGGGACACTCCGGGCACGCCGAAAACAACGAAAAGGGAGGCGGGGAGTGGTGGGCCTGACGCATCAGTGACACGGAAGTCTAAAACCCCGTCGCCTACCTCTGGTCATCACGTAAATGCCGCCCGGATTTCCCAGGCGACGCAGTGACACGTATCATCGTGCATGGCAGCGTGGCCATCCGCACCGGTGATTATTGCGGCCAACGCCCCATTGCCGCTTCGCCTGCCGCCGCTGTACAATAAGAGTGCCCTTCCTTCCATCACCATTCCAATCTCGCCGCTCCCAATCTCTCTGCGACCCCTTCCTCTCGCCGCACCTCCTCCCTCGGCGCTTGCAATGTCGTCCTCCCGCAAGAACGTCGCGGCAAACGGCTTCGGCCGTGGCAGCCTCACGGTGGCGGAGGCGTGGGTGCTGTACCGTGTGCGGTACCTTGTCCCGTCAGACATGCGCCTGCCAAGAAGCGACGACTGGAGGATGGCCGTCAACGGGGTCGGTGTCCTGCCGCCGCCACCGGTGGGAACCAAGCACTGGAGGGATGTGATCAGGACCCGGCGGGCTCGCCTCACCGCCGAGGCACGAGCAGATCCGACTTGGGCCCCCACCGGTTACGGCGACTGGTAGGCGGACTAGTTCCAGGCACAGCAAGACGCCGAGATGAACAACACCGATGGCCTCATTGGTTGGAGGAATACCTAGAATAGGGAGGGGCGCCTCCGCTTCTCGGGCGCTCCCAGGCGCACCCTCGAGCACGTCGTCGACGACATCCAGAACGGCACCCCAAGGCTGGAGATGCCGTCATCGCCGCCACCATCTCCTTCGCGCACAGCGCGCTGGCAACCAAGGAGGACGTACCCGTCCTCTTCCAACTCTTCTTCCTCGGGGCCGACGCGATCGGCGCCTTCCTCGCACCGCGTCACGTCCTACAGCGTGTCGAAGCACGAGGTGAAGGAAGAGCCGGAGTACACGACGCCGCCCACCATTCGGAGACGAGGTGGCAGCAGCGTGAGCATTCGCGAACCAGCGTGGCAACAGCAAAGGCGCGCCGGCGGCGCCCTCCTCGTCCCGAACTCGGGAGCGAAGGAGGAGCAAGACGACGAGGAAGCTGTGAAGGCCGCGTAGCTTGCGGAGTACGAGCGGCAGCAGCGCCTCATCGCCATCAGCGATGACCCCGATGACTGCCATGGCTTGTGAGCGGCGTGCATGATGTGTTGAACGACAATGACGCCTAGAGGGACGACCTCGACGCGGCGATCGCCATGTCCATCCGCGACGCTGGGGTGCCGCTCATCGACTCACCAACGACATCGAAGCTGGGCCAAGCGGCGCGGTGAAGGACTAGCCCGTCGACGAGCCTGACGAGCGCAGCAAGCAGGACATCATCATTGACGACATGTACAACTTTCACCAGTACTACGACCCCTCTAGTCGCCGCGAGTACTATTAGGGTTTAAGTTTAAATTTTATCGAATTTCGTTTGAATCTATGTAATATATAGCAAGTTTGAATGAATTCTTCTATTAAATTTTTAAAATCTCAAATTCTGTTTGGTGGACGCGGCTGGGGAGCGACGTCCCCCAAACGCGGTACGAAGAAAACGCGTCCCCCAAACGCTTAATCCGGCGGTGGTTGGGAGACGCGGCTGGAGATGCTCTCAAAGAGGGAATTGGAGATAACGGGGTGCTCTTTTCGCACGCTGAGGTTCGGGCCTAGAAAACCGCCGATTCAAACATTGACAAACAAAGGAGGGAATTGCGTTGTTAGGTAGATGATGAGACCTTGCCAGCAGCGAATTTATACGAGCTAGATAACACCCGTTTAATTCAGTTCTCTTTAGATTCGAACTCAGATGAGTTGGCTGTACACTCACAAGTCTTACCACTGAGTTAGCACTCAGTTTCCGAGAAAAAAAAAAAAAAGCGAAGACCACAACTATCCAATCGCGCCATTTTCCATTCCGCGGGTATATTTAGAGGGGATGCGAGCTACCAAACACATCCTAATAACACATCCTAACAGTATGTTTGCATATTTGTTTGAAAATGGTTTGCTTGCATACTTCACTTGAGAAGATTGGAATACGTTCACGCGGCACGCGGGTCAATCTCACTGATTACCGATGTCCCGAAAAAGGGGCAAAAGGAAGACCCACGCCCACGCGTCCACCACCACCATCGCCGGGGCGGCAATGGACTCCACCTAACTTTTTGCGAGGATGGCTACCGAACAAACACCACCACCCTGCCTGCCGACGGCCACCTGCTGCGAAACCAGAAAAACACTCGCGCGAATGGACAGCAAATCGCCTTTGCCGCCGCCGCCGCCGTTGCTAGTGCCAGTGCGCAACTTGTCCCTCCCCTCACTCCTGTTGGGTTCCATGCTCGCTCTCTCTTCCCCATTTCTTTACTAGCCTCCGCTCCGCACCGAATCTTCTACCGCCCCCGCGCGCCCACTCACCCGCTTGTGCCGTACTACTACTGCGGACTGTGTCGGCCGGAGCGCGCAGGCGCCGGCCTTTTCCCGGGGTGATCATCGAGGCGTGTGATCATGGCGAATCCGTGCGCGGTTGGTTAATACTTGGTGCCGCCGGGCGCTGCTGCAGGGATGAGCCGGCGCGGAGCCGGGGCCGGGCGGGGCCTCGGCGGCGGTCTCTGCGCCGTCCTCGCCGCCGCCTTGGTCGTCTCCGCCGTCGTCATCCTTACGGGTGGAGGTATGTGGAATCGTCGGTGTGCCTGCCGGTCTCCGGGTGTCTGGTCTGGTGGTTTCGCGGTTTCTTTCCTGTTGCCGTCCTAGTAATCCCGTCAGTATCACACTATCACGCCTGTCTCAAACTCTGTGTTTTTTGTTTTTGTTTTGAAATGGGGACATAGCCCCGGCATCTGCATCAATCGATGCACACAGCCTCATTTATTGCCAAGTTTCAGAGATCCAAATCTTACATCTCAAACTCTGTATGCCAGACTGCGTAGCTTGCTTGTGCGTCAGAATTTTGGTGGGCTTGAGCTCTGCCAAAACCCAGAGCCTTGGCGTTTGTTTCCTACTGCTCTTTTTTTTTTTACCGTGAAAAATTCCTGTGTAGACTCTGTGTGGCAATTAGAGTTACCGCTTGTGATTTTACAGCTGTCCAGAATGTAAGATCTGCTAGCATGATGCATACTACTTACCATATAATACACGAGAGGCAGGAGATCTTACATATAAAGTGAGATTGCGTAGTTCTAAGTTCCTATCAGTACCTAGGTTAGTGTTGAGCACTACCATACACATAATGATCATCAGCGTGGCTGATCGTACTTTTAATTAGCACCCCTTTAAAAATTAGTTTGATGGCTTACCACATATGCCGCGTGGTAAGCTATCTAAACATACATAAAAGGAAGCGCTTACAAAAAATATTCAATTGTTGGTATATCAGATACTTCATACCGGTCCGATATCTGGATGTATTATTCACCAAATAAATAATGATCATGTGCTTTGCGTTACTAAAATAATAATCAGATTTTCTGTTAGCACTTTGTTTTCATTGTTTGTTGATTACATACTATGCACTGGCCTGATCGACTTAGCTGTATGTTCTATTTACTTTGTTTCTGAAGGTCATCAGGAACCTCATGCACCTGCCTTTGGTCGGAAAGTCCTTCTGTCCGTAACAAGTGCACATCCACAGCACAACTCGGATAATATACTTCATCCTTCACAATTGCAAGCTCCGGGATTCCAAAGCTTAGGTCTGTAACTAAACATGCCTTCGGCCCAACGATTTGGATTATTTGTTGCTGTTCTATATCATTTATAGTTTAAATGTTAACCTTTTCTTTGCTAGGGCTAACTGCAAAATTACCAGCATCAACTAGTACAGGTGTTATCAAAGAGCATGATCAACATGCACCCAGCCCAACAATCAAACATGAAGGTTCTTTTTGTAATAATGATACATTTTATCTACCAATCCTATGCGAATCAAATCTTTATTAATTAACGCTTCTGTAAATGGTTTACACCCACCATCCAAACAAACAGTGCTGCCTACAATGGAACCTAGTCCTCTGCCCAATCATTTTTTTCAGCCACCAAATGTAGAACCATATCCATCTATGCAGAGTCCAGGTGGATTGTTGTTCAGCACAATGTTGAACTCTACGTGTATCTATGCAATTGGTAAATCTAGTTTGGAATGACGATAACCTTTATTGCTTTATTCACAGGTCAACATGTCTCTCCTTCACAAATGGTTTCTCCAGCTAAAACTGGCAATCATCATCTTGAAGAACAAGTGCCTGCAGCTTCACCATTTCTTCCGGCTCAGCCACATCCTCCTCATCCTGAAATTTCTGTGAACACTCCAGCTGCTGCACCTTTTCTACAACAGCCACCCTGGTGTATGACCTATTTGGATCTGCCTTATGTTCTCAATGTTATAAACACTAGGTCATTATTTGTTTCTGTAGTTTCATATAATTTTACCTTTGACCAGCTTCTCAACCGCCTCCATCTCCACCTTCCACTGAAAGTCAATCAACACAGCCAGCTTCTTCATCCCCTATCAATGGCCATTGTAAGATCGTCGGATATGATGTTATGCCATGTTATTTTTAGAGTACTTTATTAGCTGATGAAATGGATCTCATATTTACCTAACTCAGAATCTGTTGCCACCTGTCATTTCACATGGCAGCAGCTCCTTCGTCATTCCGTACCCCTCCAACTGGCCAGGACACACTTAGAGTACCAGTTGCCTCACCACTACCAAGCAGAAAAAATCCACCGCCGAAAGGTATAGTTCTTCTTGTTATCTAGTCATCTAAGTTGTCGATATGTTCAATTTTTTCTCACCCAGATTATGTTGTAACCTTGGGGGTATATGGCAGTTGCACCACCAACGCCCATCTCCCCTGCATCCAGTCAGGATGGTGTATCAGTTGCTAGACCTCCACATAACCTACCAAGCCACAGCAGCTCACCACCAAAAGGTTCAGTCTCCCTGATTCAGTGCCAAATAACTATATATAGCATTTCTAAAGGAGCTATTTGCTTGGGAATAGGCACAAGGGAGACCAATCATCATTTTCCTCCTGCCACTCCACCTTTAACTTCAATGCACCAGGCCATTCATATTCCCCCGCAACAGAGGCAGCGCCCACATTCGAATGGTACTGAGCTCAATCATCTCATGATGTAGATTTTGTTCTCTTCATTTATGGATTCCAAATGTATGTCTGTTTCTCCATCACCAATCACTTTTGATGTCCATGAGACTAGGCATGGTGTGCCTGTTCCTGTATCTCCAGACCTTTAACCCGTCATCCTTTGCACACTAATACACTATCCAGACCTACGGTGTAGCCTTCCCATTTAGTTGAATCTTAACAAAATTATTTTCTAGATTATAATATAAGCATATTTATGAGGTGAAGGCGCATGCCATTCGAGTTGCTTCCGATCCATTGCATTTAGTACCTTTAGACTATTCAGTTGAGAATTTTTGGAATTTTTTTTTTGGTTCTAAATTCAATCCCAATAGTGTATGTTCTATTTAGTATTTAGGACCTTGTGTTCCTCCAGTAGTGAACTAGTGATGACTTCACAGGCAGTTTCTGCGCCCACCATCATATCTTACCCTCCCTTTCCTGCAAATAATTCACAAGCAGTATGCATCTCAACCAGTATTCAGACATAAAAATACATCTTCTAGGGAGTGGATATCACATATTTTGTTCTAACACATTGTGCAGGGCCAGCAGCTTCTCCAACAATCCACCCTGCCAGCCATGGGAACACCAATGGTGTACCAGTTGCACCACCTTTGAAAGGAAGGGGTCACCATTCCTTACCTGTAAATAATACTCATGGGATGATCCATGGAGCTCCAGTTGTAGCACCTTTAAAGGAAAGGCATCACCGGTCCTTGCCTGTAAATGACTCATCTGTAAAAGGTGTCCAAACAACCATATGTACTAGGCTACAGCAACAATAAACCCATTGCTGATAGTGAAATGATTCATGAATTTATATTGTACAGGACCTGTTGTTTCTCCCCAAAAATCTCCCAGCATCCATAGGAGAGGACATGTCATCCCAGTTGCTGCACCTCCAAAGGAACCTTCCAGCCATTTATCACCTGCAAATCATAAACACCGCAAAGGTATCCACAGTTTTGCATTGCAAAAATATAATTACAAATTAGTGAAATCACCTCAGTAAGTAATATTTGGTGCAGGTTCCTTTCCTGTCATAAGTCCTGCTCCACATAGAACCGATAATGCTTCTGCAACAAGCCATGGACATTCAGGTTTGGATCACAGTCCTGCTCCAGCACCTGTAGCCGTGTCCCGATCGAAAGGAAAAGAAGGAAATCCAGCATATGCTCCGCATCACCCTCATCAATATCATTCACCTTCATATTCTCCAGGTTAGCTGTGTTAATTTAAAGAAAAAAGTAACAACTGCTATTTTGAACTTCGTAATAAATATGGCTGTGTACATCACTTGATGCAGAGACTGGGGTTATAGTGTTATACTCCAAAAAAGTTGTGTTAATTTTAGGAAGATATGTGATAATTAACAACTGTCTGACGTCCTTGAGAACTGAGAAATGCCATGGCATTGATAAGTACACATACGATTCAGAAGCAGTGCAAGAATTGTCTACGGTATACTTGATTGAAAGTTCAATATTTAGTCCGCAAATATCGGTTGAGACTCATCCTGATTTGAACATGCGAAGTTTATCATTGCTCTAGTATGAGAATTTGACCGTGCATATTAGTTATGCAGGTCCCCAGTTTCGCATCCTGCATTAAATTTGTCGAAAAATATCTTCTTTCTCTATTTATGATGAATCCAATAGGGCCAGAATTAATCTAGATTTACGTGACTGTAATATCAACTAGTCGAATTTCCCATGGAATAGTGCGGCAAGATACTTTAATTTTTATTTGCTACATGACTTTTTTGGGGACCATACAAGGTGCTCTGCCATTCATGTACCAGGGATAGAGTAACAAATATGTACAAGAAACAAAAGGCCTATCTACACTGTGTATTAAAAAAAATGTAATTTTATTCGTGATACAACTATAATAGATCCAACTCATATCTGATTGTTGTTACAGTTTGGACTCTAGACCTACTGTAAAAGAGGGTGTGGATTCTCTACCTTTATCAAAAAAAAATGTAGATCATTCTATTTTTCCTCCGATTAACGCAATAATTTATAGAACTTGAAAATAGATGTGCTATTTTCTTCTTAATGAATGGTAAAAGATGTATAATTTAAGTAACTATATGCAATATTATAATCTTTATTCGGTATATTTATGCCTATGCAGAACCTGCTCTACCGCCTGACAGTCCTGCATATAAAAAGCCCAGGGCTTTGGCACCAACACCAAGACATTCCTTGCCGCCTCCACCTCCAAATTCGTGTATGATATGGATACATTTTGTGCCTGAATTTATCAATTCAATGTTCTGTGCATTCAATTTTACTCAGCTGATAGCTTTTGAGTACTTATCGCCCAGTTGTGATTGATTCGTCCATTTTCTTTTCATTGTTAGACTGCACGCCGTTATATTGTCAAGACCCTCTGACCAATAGTCCTCCTGGAACAACATGTCGCTGTGTATTGCCAATAAAACTTGAGCTTCATTTAGGTATACCACTGTACACGTTCTTTGGATTGGTCGCAGAACTTGCACAAAATATTGCATCTGGCGTGTTCATGAAACAAGTTCAAGTTCGCATTATGGGAGCAAATGCAGCAACTGAAGACCCTGAGAAGACAGCTGTCCTTATTGATCTTGTTCCGTTGGGAGCAAGATTTGACAATACAACAGCACTTTCAGTATTTGAAAGGTTTTGGCACAAACAGGTTATCATAAACCCTATGCATTTTGGAAGCTATGATGTGTTATATGTTCTTTACCCAGGTGAGAGTTCGTTGTAGCTCTTCTTGTGTTACTCCATTTACCGGTTTCCTTGTGTTAACATCCTCCTGCCTATCTTGATGTTTTTTTGTCGATATTTGATTTGATCCTTGAATCTCTTGTTTATTGTTCAGATCTAGTTCATTTGACACTCCTTTTCTCTATTGAGAATGGTCATGGTACTTTGTTTCATCTACTCATGCAGGTCTTCCTTCGTCACCACCACCAGCTCCTGGAAGTCTGAACAACGGTCTTAGTAATGTAAATGATCCAAGATTACGCCCATTTGCTGTTGATGTAGGAAACCACAGAGAAAGGAAAAGTAGGGGCATAATTGTGATAATTGTTCTATCAAGTATTTTCGCTTTTATTTTATGTGCTGGAGCTGCATTGGTGATTTATTTCAAGCTTAGAAACCACAATCTTTTGACCGAAGCTTCACTTACACCAGCAAAGCCTGCAGGTAGCAACACATTCTTTCTATGAATTATTCCTGTTTTTTTACCATTCCATGGGGCACCATTGAAGAAACTAGAGAAATTAAGCTTGTTGAATCTCTTTCGCAAAAACATAATGCCTTTTTTTTGCATGGAAACGTGAACTAGTCCCTCCTTCTGAGTGTATAAGGCATGTGTTTAGGTCCTCAATTTGACCAACGAAATGTGTTATATGCCACAAAAAGTATATCATTGAATTCGTGTTCGAAAGAAGTTTCTATTGGTATACTTTTTGTCGCGTATAACTCATATTTCATCGGTCAAATTGATAATCTTAAAATATGTGCGAGCCTTATACACCAGGAAGGAGGGAGTACCTGGTTATACGTTGTACTCTACCATTTGTGTTTAGCTTAGCTGTTTAGGGAACGGGAATGGTAGAACATCTTTTCCATGCATGCATTCTGAGAACTTGAAGCCACTTTTCATGCATTTGTGTAGCAAGCTAATCCACTTAAGATGAATCTTCTGTTTTTAGCTTTCAGAAGCTGATAAGTTCTGTTTTTATGTTTCTGTTGCTGAAAATTATCTGTTTGTGAAAGAATAAGACTTCTATTTCATGGTTCACTGGTCAAAGCACTTAGAACTGCTTTGAGCAAAGTCTTAAGGGGCTAAAGCTACAAAAATAACATTAAACGATGATTTGCTTTCTTTTCTGTATTTCCTCATCAATGCTTGCATTGGAAATGCAGGTCCTGGTTCTGCAGTAGTTGGGAGTAGGCTAGAAAGCAGACCTATTTCGGCATCACCATCATTCAGCTCTAGTATAGTGGCATATAAAGGATCAGCAAAACTGTTCAGTTTGGTTGACATGGAAAGAGCTACACAGACATTTGATGAGTCCAGGATAATCGGTGAGGGCGGTTTTGGACGTGTTTATGAAGGTATTCTTGAGGATGGAGAAAGGGTTGCTATCAAAGTTCTTAAGAGGGATGATCAGCAAGGTACGCGGGAATTTTTGGCTGAGGTTGAGATGCTCAGCCGATTGCATCACAGGAACTTGGTTAAGTTGATAGGTATATGCACAGAGGAGCATATGCGATGTTTGGTGTATGAGCTTGTTCCGAATGGAAGTCTGGAATTTCACTTGCACGGTAAGATTTTGTTCATTTTGCCACCAGAGCTTCAGTTTGCTACTACTTCATTTAGTCTATTTCTTCTTGGAGTTAGATGCATTAGATTAGCCAGGCACTTCATTTAAAAGAAAATTTCATATATATCTTCTGCATTTCCGAGTGTTATAGTGCTTTTGCTCCTGGGTGCATATGCTCCCTTTATTTAAACTTCATTTTAAACATATATTAAAATATAAAAAAATCAAAACAAAATGTTACGCGTACATCTCAACATCATGAAGTCGTTTCAGAAAAAAAGTGAATTGTTATGTGGCTTATGCAAAAAGACAAAAATCGATGCTAACATAAGGCTTTTTACTAGGCATTTGTCTGTCTTTTTTGCACAGGCCACAAAAATTATCATTTTACTATGAAACTTAAGTGATGACATAGAATGCGCAGATATACGGGCTAAATTTTGTCTCCAAAAATTTTAATATTTTGAAATTCGTTTTTTGGATAAAGGGAGCATATGTTAAGACAGCATGATATATATTTACTAGGTTCCATTATATTCTCCAAACCTACATTTTCAAACTCATGGTACTTCTCATGGGTTGCGTAGTATATATCTGTTACTCAATTAGAAAACTTTGATAAAATGGACCTGCAAACTCCTGAAAACAAGTTATGTTAATGACTCCAAGCAGGATCAGATAAGTACACTGCTGTGCTTGATTGGGATGCTAGGCTTCAAATTGCGCTTGGTGCAGCACGTGGTCTTGCTTATTTGCACGAAGATTCAAGTCCTCGTGTTATACACCGTGACTTCAAGTCAAGTAACATTTTGTTGGAACATGACTTTACCCCCAAGGTTTCAGACTTTGGCTTAGCCAGAATTGCTCTGGGCGAGGGGAACGAGCATATTTCAACTCGGGTTATGGGAACGTTTGGGTAAGCTGGATGTGAAATTATTATCCTAACTCTTTCATAGTTGATTAAATATCCTTGGCATATTCTAAACTTGTGAAGGTTTCCTTTTAGGTATCTTGCTCCTGAGTATGCAATGACTGGACATCTTCTAGTAAAGAGTGACGTGTACAGCTACGGCGTTGTCCTTCTAGAGCTTCTTACTGGCAGGAAACCTGTAGATATGTCAAGGCCTCCGGGGCAAGAAAACTTGGTCGCGTGGGCTTGTCCATTTCTGACAAATAAGGATGGTTTGGAAACACTCATCGATGTTTCCCTTGGAAGTGGTATCCCATTTGACAGCGTTGCAAAAGTCGCAGCAATCGCTTCGATGTGTGTTCAGCCTGAGGTGGATCAGCGCCCATTTATGGGAGAGGTTGTTCAAGCCTTAAAGTTGGTATGCAAAGAAGGTAGCGAGTTCAATGAGTCGAGAAGTTTTAGTCGAGATACGCATATCCAAGATGCCGAGATTATGAGTAGATCAAGTCTGGATATGGATGTAGGCCCAGTGCTATCTACCGAGCAGTTCGCTGCATCAGCACGTTATGATACGCTGGACGCCTCTGGTTCTTTTCGGCGGTATTCGAGTTCAGGTCCTCTGAAGGTGGGTAAAGCTGAACGAAATAGGGAGAGAGGCTTATCAACAGGTAGCTCAAGTGAACACTGTGGTGTACAACGATTTAGGATAGATTCGGAGTAGTCAACATGTAGGCTCCTTTTGATGACCTGGGCACTGAAGAATACACATGGCGTATTTTGTGCAAGCCAGACTTCATATCTGCTGCAAAATGTATCTCAGAATCGGGAACGAAGTCAAAAAACGGTGTACAGATGAGGAGTGACCACCAGTGCTACGGTGGTGGCAATGGTGCTTGGCCTGGCACACGTAGTGACTGTGCGGCAGTCTAGTCCTTTTTGCTGACTAACTGCATCCAGGGGTGGAACTGAACAACATAAGGAGGAAATTTCGTTTGACCATCTATGTACAGTGTAGTCTGCAGAGGAGTAGGCTATGTGGACTAAAGAGAAAAAAAAGGAGGATTACACATCGAAAGAGTCGGACGCCCATGCTTTGCCACGGCTTCTCAAATTTATTTCTTTGGTGCACATGTAAATATGATGCACGTGAAAGTTTGCATAGCTACATAGTAGTATGAGATATTTAAAATTCCACTTTCCTCAAAGTGTATTTCGGAAAAAGGAATATGTGAGCTTATGTATAGAAATGAACGAACCAACTATTAATCTCTTATTACTGAGTTCAACTAGCTAACGCGTGAAAGGAATACGGTGTAGACACGGATGGATGCAGATGTTTGCCGGAAGCAACAGAACCCTTGAATCATGCAAAAAAAAAAAAAATCTCAATCATCCAAGCGAATCAACGAATCAACAAACTTGATCCATAATTCTAGCATGCTGTTCGATTTACTAGAGAATAGGGGAAATGTCTAATCATAGAAGCATTCTTGAATGATGAAGGTATTACATAGTCGCCTGTTTTAGGATAAGCCGCTTTGAAAGTTTAGCTTGACAAGATCATGTAATGGGATTGTTAGATTGAGCCATGCACATCAAACCTAAAACAAAAATACTATATTAGCCAGAAGCAGAAATTCCATTTTCACGAATGTTTTGCCGGAAAACTCTGTTTCCGTTTCCATTTTACAAAATTTTGTTTTCATTATCGTATTTTCATTCTATTTCTATTTTTCCACGGAAAAGGTGTAAACTTTCCGCTCCATTTTTATCTTTATTGGTTGCACATCCAAAAATCACAAACATCTTGACAGGATCTTGTGTACTACTTCCTCCTTTTATAATTTTTATTTATCACAAAACCAGTAACACTGCGGATTTTTTTTTTTTACATTGTAAGAGCATCTCCAGCCGCGTCCCCCAAAGCGTCCCCCAAACCGCGCCGGATTGAGCGTTTGGGGGACGTGTTTTCGTGCCGCGTTTGGGGGACGTCGCTTCCCAGCCGCGTCCCCCAAACGCCGCCCCCAAACATTTAAAATACTTTTTTTTGCATTTTTATTTCAATTTCCACAAACTAATACATAATTGGGTACGTGGTTTCCACAAACTAATACATAGTTGGAACCCTGGTGGACACAAATATAAAATATTGCAAATAAACTAAACCTAACTAGGTCGTGCATCGGAGGTTTCCTGTGTTCGCTGCTAAGAAAGAACACTCGAGGGCACACCCAGTCACCTAAACTGGAAAATCCAGCGAGAGGATGGTGCCCTTGTTGGTTCTACCGATGAGGCGAACAAGCAGAAACCTCCGTGCATGTATTCGCTGCGAAGAAACAACACTCAGTCGTCCTCCTCGTCGGTGTTGTCGTCGTGGGAGTCCCTGTCGCCGAGGTAGTCCCGGCGGCAGCGCCTCTCGTCGAAGACCTTGACGCTCATGTCCCTGTTGCCGAAGTAGGAGAACACGAGGATGAAGCCGGCTTCGAGGCTGTGGTGGCGCGCGAACTTCTCCCAGCCGATGTTGAGGTACATCTTGCCGCACGCGTCGTAGATCGCGTCGACGATCCACCGGTAGTAGCCGCACGAATGCTCCCGCAGATGCATCTTGCGCGGGCGTCCGGCAGCCTCTGGATGCCGCGCGGGTCGCCCTTGAGGACGAGGACGAACTCGAACAGCACGTCCGGCTCCACGTCCATCTCCGACGATGAAGACGACGGCGTGGGAGGCGACGGCGAGCGTTCAGCTATGCCGCGGCCACGACCACGACCACGGCCGCGGCCGCGAGGTCGGCCTCCGCCTCTACCAGACATAGCGTCGAGTCTTGTTGAGAGATGGTGGCGGCTAGGGTTTGGGAGAGAGGCGCTAGGGTTTGTGTGTGAGAGGGACGATGAGAGGCGCCCCTTTTTATAGGCCGGAGGGAGGCGGATGAGCGGTGGCGCTCATTAACGCCGGCACGCAGAGCTAGGCGCGACGGGACGCGTCGCTGCGCCCTCTGTGGGAACTGCACCGTCGCTGCGGGAACTGAACCGTCGCTGCGCGCCAATAACTTCCGTCGCGAGGTAGGCGATGGTTAGGTTAAAATTAATTGTGCCGCTGACGGGTCGGCCCCGCCACTCCCCGCCTCGCTTTTCGGTGTGTCCAGCGTCCCCGGTGCGTCCCCTGTGGGACGGGGACGGGCTCGGGGCGCCGGACACCGTATCGGGATGCGTCGGACAAAAATAGGCTTTGGGGGACGCGGCTGGAACGCATTTTTGATCTGGCGCGCCCCAAATCCCTTTGGAAGACGGCTTTGGGGGACGTGGCTGCAGATGCTCTAACACTGCGGTTTAGCTTCGGCTTCCGCTCCAAAGTTGGCCTAGAGTCCTAGACCACAAACCAATAACGCAATCCACGGAAAATGGAGCCACGACATCCTCACATGTATCGGCAATGGTGTTTCTTAGTTCTAGGTTAGTGTAGCCCTAGAGTCGATTCGATCCCCAATTCTTGTTGGATCATCACGGATCTGACAGCGCGGCTAGATCCCTTTGTCTGATTGTCTCTCCTCTTTAACTCCGAGCGCCGGCAGCAGCAGCGAAGCGCGTCGAAGGGAATCCGTACTTCGCCCGTGCGTGGCGGCGCACCTGCCCCGCGGCGACGCGAGGACGAGGGCGACTCCGATTCTCCGGTGATAGAGGTATCCGGGGGTTATTGGTGTGAAAATAGTGTGCTTCTCTCCCGGAAATTGTGAATGGAACCCATTTACGAAAAGTTCAAAAAAATGCTATTTAAAAGTTTCAAAAAATGTGAAGTAAATTTTTGCATGAATATATTATGTTGATACTTACTCGTTTGTGTACCATTGTGTATGACCTACACAAAAATGACAAAATGTAAATTCCTATTCCTGTGAATAGTAAAATTCCTATTCACTATTCTCATTTGGATATTTTGTCATTTTTATGCAGGCCACACACAATGGTATTTTTTCGTGAAAACTTACACGAGTAAGTATCAACATAATATGTACATGCAAAATTTTAGTTCACATTTTTTTGAAACTTTTAAATAGCATTTTTTTGAACTTTTCGTAAATGGGTGCGCGCGCACCCAGGTTCCAAACGTCCGCGTCGGCTTCTCTCCACGCTTTTTTATCTGTAGTGATAGGCTTGCAACCCGTAGCTTGGAGGCCAGGACTCAGAATCATCCTGGCATTTTACTGGGTCACAAGCTCAAACTCCCCAATACTGGTGTTAGAGACATCTATGTATACAAATTTTACAGATCACATAATAATCTGATATAAAACTAAAATATTCGTTAAACATTGGCTGTGTTTGATCTTTTGAGCTCTACTGCTAATGCCCTTAATGACTGCAGCTTCAACTAGTTAGCAAAAAGAAGGTGCAGCTTCAACACACCATGCATCACAAAAAAAAAGATACACTTGCATAGTGAATCTCCATATTTCCATATTATTTTATTCACATGAGTATACAGCTTTTGTGAAAATTGAATCATAGGTACCAATTTCACTTTGATCACTTCACCAACTGCAAAGAGCAGTAAAGGTTTCAAACGATTCAGATGGATGCATCGAGCTAGTTCAGATATACAATCTCGTTAGGAACAGGGTAACACAAATATCACACTATTCTTCTGTACTAATAATACTTTTCCCCTCAATGTAGGCAACACCAATCTTTGCAATCTTTGGCTGATCAAGTTCTTCATCGAGACACCGCTGAGTTAGGTGAGGACTGCACTTAGATATGGATAATCTCTTCAGTGACGCTGGCAACCCGTTTGCTGGCAATGCCTGAATAGCGGGACAGTTCTCTACACACAGCTCTTCCAATGAAGGCAGAGTGTAGAGGTTTTCGGGAAGCTCACACAATTCCCTGCAGTTCCTAATGCTGAGGGTGTGCAGCTTCTCCAGCCATTCAAATTCCAATGAACCATCAAAGAATGCGTGACTTCCGTCAATCTCAAGTATCTCAAGAGAATGAAGCTTGTCAAACATGCTCAATCTCACAAACAATGTGTTCTCCAATTGAAGACTGTACACATTGAACAGGGAGCTTAGCCAGTCCAAAGGTTCAATCTTGCTGCCTTGATCAGCGCTTACATGCGAGCAGCCACTGATCTTTAGTGTCCACAATGAGAAGAGGAAAGGGTACTCGTCCACCCATCCACCCTGCGCAATGAAGCACTCGCTGATCTCCAGTGTTCGCAATGATGCATGGAACTTGTCGACGAGCAGCTTTGGGCAGTCATATAGAGAGAGGTCCCTCAATGCAGTGAGATCTTTGAATCCGTCGGCCAGATCACAGATGATGTTGTCGCAGCTCTTGATTGACAGAACCTCAAGAGAGCGTAGGAGGTGCTGCTGCTGAAGAAGTCCTGATCCTAGGGACCTTAGTTTGTGGCAGTGATGTATTTGTAATGTGGTGAGCCCTGATGTCCATCTACCTTCTTCTGATGTTGACATCTCCTCTTCTTCTGATGATTGCTTATCATGAATCATTGGCAGAATATGAAGACCAACATTCTCAATGATCATGATAGTAAGTGAAAGGGGGACATCTGGAAAGGTTGTCAGGTCGGGGCAATTCCTTATCTCTAGCTTGGACAGGCAGGGAAATGTTATGTTTCTTGTTGATTTGCCTCTCGACCATCCAGTGAAATGCAAAGCGTCTTCGATAACGAGCTTTTTGAGTTTTGGGAACAATTCTGCATCAGATGGTTGAGGAACAGCACCCATTTCCTTAATAGAATGCATCTTTCTGATCTCAAGAACCTCAAGGCAAGGCATCTCATGGAAGGGAGGTAGGCTCTCCCAGTTCATGCAATCTGATAAGTACATAGATGTCGCATTTGACAGTGAACATGAGCTCTTCAGCATCCATGATGGAGATCTGATTCCTGTGTAGCCCGTAATTTTCAGAACCTTCACATTCTCATGTGGCTGCAAGCACTCAAGTACCTCTTCATCGATGGGAATATCTTTGCTTTCACCCGTAGAGTTAGCCCAAGACAGGTGTAGTTTGTTCAGGTGCTTCATTCCTTTCAGGATACCCTTCTTGAACTCACTTACATCACACTGACGCAGATTTTCAATGTGAAGTGCGCCTCTGAGTTGCATCATTTGTCGTAAGGCAATGAGTTGCGTGCTCCTGCCAACACGGAGTGCCTCCAACTCTTGCAGATTTGAGAGATTTTGTATGTCAGGTATGTCCGAAAGAAATAGTGCACTTGCATGAAGATGCCTCAGGTGAATCAAACTGGAAGTGCCATTGGGAGGATGGAGGTAACGAGAATTGCACTTGACATCCAGCACCTGAAGTAGGTGGAGCTGGCACACTGTCTCTGGAAGTTCAGTGATGCTGTTCCTGGACAGATTGAGATACCGGAGGTGTCGGACCAGGCCAATCTCAGCAGGAAGAAATGTAATGTTTGCACATGATAAGCCAAGAACTCTCACACTCTTTGCGATTGAGAAAATCTCAGCTAAAACTTCCAAAAAGTCATCCGAGTCACTGAAATCTGCGAAGAACAGAATTGTACGAACCCGCTGAAGGAAATGGTTTTCAGAGGAAGGTGAGAGCTGCAACGCCAAATCCATCTTCAACTTCAGCAGGTTGTTAGTCCTGATTGTCAGGTGACGAACTTCTTGTGGCACTTTTCCTGAGCTCTCAGTAACCATGTAACATTGGCTCGCCGAGACCGCTTGCGATAGCTTCTGCATCATATTGTGCATGACGTATCTGTTTCTTCCCAGAGGCTGAAAGAAGCATCGTTCAGCAAGTTCATCAAATAACTCGTCGGCGACATCCTCCAGTCTTGCTGCACGGTCATCAGAATATATCAGCCCCTGTGCTATCCACATCTGCTCCAATTCTTCCTTTCTGAACACATAGTCATCTGGAAACACTGCACAATATGCGAAACACTGCTTGAGGCGGGGATCGAGGTGCTGGTAGCTCAGCCACAATGCTGGCGAGATCCCGCCGATTTGTTGCTGTTCCCACAAGGTATCATCCAACACATTTTTCCAGTGGCCTTCTTCGCCCTGCCGGAAGTATAGTGAGCGCCCAATGAGACGTGCTGGTAATGGAGAGCAGTCCAATTTCTTGGCTATTTCATACGCGATTTGCTCTATCGGTGACAACTCCTCCTCCTCCTCTTCAAGGTCCTCCCATTCATCCCCCAGCGGAGTGCAATCTTCGCTCTCATCCGCACTCCCAAATGCAAAATGCTTGAACATCTTCCAGTAGTCATCGAATGCCAGAGGGCTGAGGATCAGTGGGGGCATGGTGCCTAATGCTGTGGCAGCACTTTCGGATTGAGTCGTCACCATGATCAAGCTCCTTCGAGCAGCTTGCTGCAGCACCTCCATTAGATCTCTCCACTGGGCATCGCTGACATCTGTGACACCGTCGAGCACGAGCAAGATCCTCTTGCCAGTCAACTGCTCCAGCAGAAGCTCCCTGATGTCTTCGGTGTCATGGGCATCTCGTGCAAGCGGATGCACCATCTGAACCATGAGCTGCTTGCTGACCAGGAGTGTGCCAGAGACTTGCACCCACATACGCACGGGGAACTCGGCCTTGATGATCTCATGGTGGAAGATGAGCTGCGTGAGCGCCGTCTTGCCAATACCCTCGGCGCCGACAACAGGGAGGACGCCAACCCCGAGGCGGTAGTGCAGATCGTCGCCGAATCTCACCTTCTTGACGATTTGATCCACCTCAGCCTCCCTCCCGAAGATGTCGTACATATCACGTGCTGCTCCTGATGCTGCATCCCCTGGCTTCACTGAAAGGATGGTGGCATAGTTCTTCCGTGGCACGACGTGCTCGTACATGGACGTGCACCTGTACGCGGCTTGTGCCAACTTCTCGAATGCCTCTCCTAGGCCGCCCAGGTCGACGCTGCTCTTCTTGTTGCTTGAGGATCTCCGGCGAGAGCTGGCGGCGCTACCACTGCTAGAAGCTGCTGTTCTGGGTGGGCTGAAGCAGAGAAAGAACCTCATAGGGCTGCGTGGCTTCCTCGAGGCGCCGACGACGGAGGCAGGTGAACCGGCGTTTGAACCGGGTTCGCTGCCTCCTGCCATGCCGACCTGGAGCTGGAGAAGAGCGCGCTCAAGGTCGTCGAGGGCGTCGTCGGCGGAGTAGGCAGCGTTGAGCAAGTCTTGGACGGGCCGCTGGGTGAAGTCGATGGCGCCAGCGTCGGCCGCGTCGAGCAAAAGCCACACAGACGTGAGGAGCCCCTCGAGGCGGCGCAGGTGACCCACCGCAGCTCCGTCTAGCTCGGACAGCAGCTCGATGCCTTTGCGGATTAGACGGGCGAGCACGGCGGCTACGAATGCCGACGCCGACCACCCGACCGTCGCCTCGAGCTTATGCGGTGGCGCCATTGTTGATTGAATATGGATGTTCTTGGCGGAAGTGTATGTGTGGGCGGATGATCGACAATGATCGAATATGGAGTACTAGTATTTCTCATTCACAAAACCAATTTCTGAACTTTTTCTCAGAGAGCTGAATGGTGGGTCTGCGAAATGGTATGATTAATTCGATGGAAGGAGCAAATGTTGCTATGGTCGCCACGTCTTTTGACTTTCTCGCCGGTTGACAGACGACGTGCGTGCACGCACGCTGATGATCGGGTATTGTACATTTGTACCAATACAATACAAGAAATGTCAGAATAGTAGTAGCCAGTTGGAAGGTTAGCCAAGACAAAATCTTTTGTTGTGAAAAAGACAAAATCTTTTGTTGTGAAAAAGACAAAATCAAGTTGAAGTGCGCATTAAGTAATCTCAAACTAATAAAAGGTGCCTCCACGTCGTCCCTTGGGCGCCATGGGAGGCAACCAGCCTAGCGCCTCCTCCTGCACTTCTCGTCGTGCGTGTGTAGCTCTAAGCTGCTGTGAAGATTTCCCTCGCAGTCTAGACGACCCAGCAAAGGGTCGCTCAATGTATTTTAGTTGTTCGGAGCTAAGTTCTAACAGGCTGAAAAGTTATGTATCACCTGATGGTACTGACCCGGACTTTTGGCTCTCGGGTGCAGGCGCACCCTATATACTCTAAAAAATGTAGTAATTTTAAATAAAGTCAAAAAAATTAGAATCCTTTTGGGAATCAAAGATAATCAAGTATTATACTCGTATAAATTTGTTTGGCCAAAAAATGTTTCACATTGACTTCAGGCAAAAAAAAAAACAAATCTATGACGAATATAGCGTGAATAGTACTTTAATATAGGACCTTCAAGTCTGTTTTTTTCACCCAGGAAACAAGAGAAGTTATTCCATGGTGAATCTTTCGTATACGAGTACAATACATGATCATCTTTGATTCCCAAAAACATTTGAATTTTTTGACCTTTTTCTGAATTATTATATATTTTTTCTATATAGGGTGCGCTTGCTCCCAGGTTCACCCATGCAATTTCGCTGATGGTACAGACTATAAAGTTGCAAAATCACCACAATGACTGGATCCGTTATTGAGTTGGGTCACGATATTCTAGTTTTCCAGCTAGTTTTTATCCCCTTTTTTGTTTGGATGATTGGAGGACACCATTTTGCTTTTTCCCAGCAATTTTTATGCCGTGTTATAAGACAAATTCTGCTCAACACATCACACGCGAACTATGTCTAATTATGTTGCCTTAGACACATTCCTTCCATCGCTTGTTCGTAGCCATACATGTCATCTTAAAAAAAAACAGAGACAACCATTGCCTGATCTCATTGATTAAGAAGAATTAGATTTCCTAGTTAATTATCTAAAAACGAGGCTAAAAATGCACCACATGACCACATTGGGCACCCGCATGAAGCACACACCCTTTGTCGAGAAGAAAAACCAACGTCGAGTGTAATCGTCATGACTCTTCATCGAGCCACCGACTTCGACGACCACAGAGGGAGCCCTCGTCTCAACTGACCCCAAAAACCATGTTGTCACATGTCAAACAGTCTGACCCAACGCATCAAGGAACAGGCAGAGAAAGTTGCAAACCTTGCACCGATGAAATATACACAAGCTAAGAGCATTTTCACCGGTGAGCCCTATAATATGTCCGGTATCAGCATATGGGGCGCATCGGTGGTAGTATATGTGCTATGGGAAAGTGTGTTCTACATCGGTGATCTCTATACCACAGCTCCAATAGCACATGGATGCAGTTAAAGAAAAGTAAGTGGGGATAGAAAAAGTAAGAGAGAGGAGAATCTTTGGAGGGACTGTCACTGCATATGGGCCGATTAGTATCTTAGTAGGAATGTTAGCTAAGACAAAATCTTCTTTTGTGAAAAAAGACAAAATCAAGTTGAAGTGCGCATTAACTAATCCGCCAAAACAAAGGTGCCTCCACGTCGTCCCTTGGGCGACATGGGAGGCAACCAGCCTAGCGCCTCCTTCTGCACTTCTGGTTCGTGCGTTTGTAGCTAGCTGTTGTGAAAATTTCCCTCTCAGTGTAGACGACGCAGCAAAGAGTTTAAACATTTTCCCAATTTTCTGCTAGTTTCGTCGCCATTACCTGGAGTTCTACTGTGTGTCTCAATGAGTGACAACATTTGCCCAATTTTCTGCTGGAACGTCCGCGGCTTAAACAACCCTGCACGCCGCCTTGCTGTTTGCGAGCTCGCAACCTCTGCTAGGGCCGTGATCCTTTGTCTACAAGAGACAAAGCTAGACCTAATCAACGACTCTCTTGCCTGCGAAATAGCTGGACCCTCCCGACGCTCCTTCTTTTCCTCCCGGCCGACGGAACAAGAGGAGGCGTAGCGCTCTTCTGGGATCCCTCCATCGTCCACATCACCAACCCGTCCATCCGACAGTTTTCAATCTCAGCATCGGTCACCATCCTGAGTTCCGGCGCCTCGTTCACCCTGTCAACCGTGTACGGGTCAGCGGAGGATGCAATCAAACCAACTTTCCTGCAAGAAATGAAGGATCTCGTGCCGTCCGCCGGAGAGCCGTGGCTCATCGCGGGGGATTTTAATCTAATCTACGAAGCACGCGACAAGAACAACGACAACCTCTGTAGACGCCTCATGGGACAGTTCAGAGCGGCCCTTAATCAGGCTGAGCTGTTTGAGCTTCGCTGCTCCAACAGGAAATTTTCCTGGAGCAATGAAAGAGAGCTGCCCACCCTGGTAAACCTTGACCGCATTTTCTGCAATGCGGCCTGGGATGCCATCTTCTCCCCATGCGCTGTTCAGGCCCTCTCTACTTCACACTCAGATCACTGCCCCTGATGCTATCCGGACTCAACACCCCTCCGCGCAAGGCACGCTTCCGTTTCGAAAACTTTTGGCCGCGTCACGAGGGCTTCCAGGAAACGGTGAATACGGCCTGGCACGAGCACGTCTTGGCTAGAAACCCGCTCGCACGGCTGCGGATCAAGTTGGGCCGTGCTAGCCGCGCCCTACGCCGATGGAGCAAAGAGCTCTTTAGCGACAACAAGCTGCAGCTGCACCTTGCCATGGAGATAGTTCTCCGGCTGGATGAGGCTCAGGACTCCCGCGCCCTGTCCACTCCTGAATTCCACCTAAGAAAGGCATTGAAGCTCAGGATTTTGGGCCTCGCCGCCGTCGAGAGAGCTAGGCGGCGCCAACAATCCCGTCAAGTGTGGCTCAAAGAGGGCGACGCGAACACCCGCTTCTTCCATCTCAAGATCAATGCTAGGCGCCGACGCAACTTCATTCACCAATTTAGCTCTGAATCCGGGGTCCATATCACACACGGCGATAAGGAGAAAGCCCTGCATGATCATTTCTCGCAGGTCCTTGGCACGCCAGCAGACCGGTCTCGCTCGTTCGTGTGGCATGACTTGGACCTGCCGACCTTGCCCCCTGCGGGCATCGACAATCCCTTCTCGATGACCGAGATTTGGGAAGCTGTCAAGGACTCGCCAGCCGAGAAAGCGCCCGGGCCGGATGGCTTCACCGGGGTCTTCTATAGGAAATGCTGTCCGACGATCAAATGGGACATCATGGCAGCCTTCAACCACCTTTACCGCATGGCCGGTGGTAATTTTGCCGCTCTCAACTCCGCCTTCATCTGCCTCATTCCAAAAAAAGAACAGGCCCTCTCCGTCAACGACTTTCGGCCAATCAGCTTGCTACACTCCTTCGCCAAGCTCTTCTCAAAGGTTCTGGCAAGGAGGATCACACCCCTTATGGGGGACTTGATCTCACATGCCCAAAGTGCTTTCTTGAAGTCAAGATGCATCCACGACAACTACCTCTTCGTCAGCAACCTCGCCCGCGCCCTCCATCGGAAACGGAAGCCATCCCTCCTCCTCAAGCTAGACTTCGCTAAGGCGTTCGACTCAGTCTCTTGGGAATATTTGCTCGAGTTGCTACAACGCTTAGGTTTCCCGACGCGATGGAGAGACTGGATTGCCCTCCTCTTGTCCTCGACCTCTTCAGCTGTGATCTTGAATGGCGCGGAAGGATTGTCCTTCGGCCACAGGAGGGGCCTTCGGCAGGGAGACCCCTTATCGCCCCTCCTGTTCATCATCGCCATTGACCCACTTCACAGGATCCTCTAGCGCGCCACAGACATTGGTGTCCTCTCGCCTCTGCCGTTGCGCGAGGCAAAACTTAGGGCAAGCCTCTATGCCGATGACGCCATCGTCTTCATGAACCCCATCAAGGATGAACTTCGGTCCCTCCTACGCATTCTCAAGGCTTTCGGAGAAGCCACGGGGTTGCGCATCAACATTGACAAATGCTCCATCTCAAGCATTAGGTGCGACGACATCGACCTTGACGAGGTACTCGCCTCCTTCAACGGTGAGAGAGTACAACTTCCGATCAAGTATCTTGGTCTCCCCCTCTTCCTCGGCCGACTACGCTTCTCGCACCTCCAACAAATCCTAGACCGAGCTCGGGCCAAGCTGGCGGGGTGTCGCGGCAAATGGATCAACGCAGGAGGCCGCTGCACACTTTCCATGTCCGTGCTAAGCACCCTACCCATCTTTGCTCTGACCGCCCTCAAACTCCCAAAAAGGTTCTTCGTGGCGTTCAACAAAATACGCCGCCCCTTCACTTGGGGAGCTGAGGAAAACGACCTCGCCGGCGGGAAGTGCAAGATTGCCTGGTCCAAGGTCTGCTCGTCGTTGGACCGAGGTGGCCTTGGGCTGCCAAACTTGTCGCTCTTTGGTCGCGCGCTTCGCCTTTGATGGATGTGGTATGAGTGGACAGACCCTGGGCGACCTTGGGTGGGTATGCCCGTTCCTTGCGACCGCACGGACCGCGACCTCTTTGCGGCGGCCACACGCGTGCACATCGGCGACGGCACCAAAGCCTCTTTCTGGGACTCGACATGGCTCGCAGACTCCCCGCTTCAGCTATCCTTCCCGCTACTCTACGCGCACTCCAGGCGCAAGTGGCGAACAGTGGCGCAATCACTGACCGACAACAGATGGGTTGCCGATCTCAGGCACAACCTAACAACGGCAATCTTGGAGGAATTCCTGCAGGTTTGGCGCTTGCTGCGGATCGCCAATACCGTACTCCAGCCCGGTGTACCCGACACCATCTCCTGGATACTCACGGCTGACGGCGTCTACTCCGCAAAATCAGCTTACAGGGTGCAATTTGAGGGTCGCACCCTAACCACCTTCAGACGTGATGTGTGGGGAACGTGGACGCCGCCAAAACACAAATTCTTTGCGTGGCTTCTTTTCCAGAATAGATTGTGGTGTGCTGATAGACTTCAGCAAAGGGAATGGCCCAATGGATACTTTTGTCCTCTTTGTAGGAGAAACCTTGAGACGTCCCAACATCTTATCACGGAGTGCCCTTTCTCTCGGGAGATTTGGACCACCATTGCTACATGGCCTCACTGTGACGGGGTTCTCAACGCTGTGCATAGTGCCACAAGCAGCATTACAACTTTCCGGGAGCAATGGCTAGAGGCGTCCCCAATGATCCATCGGAAAGGGGTCAGCTCGCTCTTCCTTCTCACATGTTGGCACATCTGGCGAGAGCGAAACAAAAGAACTTTTCGCGACAAAGAGGGATCGGTCCAGCAGGTCATCTCCTTCATCAAAGATGAAGCCCAGGAGTGGGCGTTCGCTGGGGCAAAGGCCTTGCGCAAGCTCATGTTCGAGCCCCCATAAATTCTTTGCTGCCTCCTAGTTCCTAGTTCCTAGTTCTTTCTCATTTCTTTTATCTTTCATCCTCGCCCAAGGGCAACTTTGTATGCTGTTTCTACCTGCTAATATATTGAGCCAGTGATTGCTGGACCTTTCAAAAAAAAAGACCCAGCAAAGAGTGGCTCTATGTTTTTTAGTTGTTCGGAGCTAAGAACATCTCCAGTCCCGCGTCCCCCAAAAAGATTTAGGACGGGCTGGACAAAAAAAATGCTCCCAGCCACGTACCTCAAAGCCCTCCAAAGGGATTTAGGATGAGCCGGATAAAAAAACGCTTCCAGCCGCGTACCTCAAAGGCTCTTTTTGTTCGGCGCGGTCCGATACGGTGTCCAGCGCCCGAGCTCGTCCCCGCGCCACAGGGGACGCTCCGGGCACGCCAGACACAACGAAAAGCGAGGTAGGCTCCCACCTATCGGCGACTATTTCCATAACCGTTGGTTCGCGCCTTCCCTCCCACCCCTTCGCTGCCGCTGGATTTTTCGGCCGTTTCGACGGCTGATCTCTTCTGAGAGTCGGCACCGTCGTCGCGGCTGGCACTCTTGTCGGCTGTTTCGCAGCCGCCGCTTCGCCAGCGCATTCCAGAACGCGGCGTCAAATCCGCCCCACCTCCACGCACACAAGGTGTTCGATGACTTGCCAGGTAGGCGCGATTGGCTGTTGTTCGTTGCCTCGTCTGCCGCGGCGCAATTTTAACCATTGATTTTGCTTCAGACATGGATATCGACGATGAGATCAAGCCTTCGACGACGACATCCGGGAGCATTTGCTGATCATCGCATCCCTCCAGGATATGATTGACGCCGAGGCGGAGAAGCAGAAGAGGCCACGCCGGCGGAGGATCAAAGTCGGGGAGAAAGAAGTCGAAGCCCCAGCAGAGGATGGAGGGTCATACCATGCTGCACAACGACTACTTCGCAGATGAGGCAACATATGCCGATAATTTTCGACGCCGATATACGATGAGCAAGGGTTTGTTCATGAATATCCTTCACGACGTTCGAGAGTTCGACCCCTACTTCAAGCTCAAGCACGACGTTGTAGGCGTTGCCGGGTTCTCGTCGATTCAGAAGTGTACCGCCGCCATGAGAATGCTTGCATACGGAGCACCTGCTGATACACAGGACGATTACCTCCGCATGAGTGAGTCTACTGCCATGGAGTGCATGTACAAGTTTTGCTGAGCTGTGGTGGAAAAGTTTGGCAAATACTACTTGAGAGGGCCAACTGAGAAAGAGACTGCAAGTATCATGGCACAAAATGCTGCCAGAGGATTCCCTGGAATGCTTGGAAGCATCGATTGCATGCACTGGTCATGGAAGAAATGCCCGTTTGCCTGGCAAGGTATATACAAAGGGCGTCATGGATATTGTAGTGTGGTGCTTGAAGCTGTGGCAGATTATGACATGTGGATTTGGCATTCTTTCTTTGGCATGGCGGGATCACACAATGACATCAACGTGTTGTAGCAGTCTCCAGTGTTCAGCAGACTAGTGGAAGGGCATGCTCCACCATGCAACTATGAGATCAATGACCACCAATATATCAAAGGCTATTACCTAGCCGATGGTATATATCCAAAATGGGCCATTTTTGTCAAAACAATCACGGCTCCATCAGGTCAGAAGAATTGTCACTTTGCTGCGCGACAGGAGGCTTGCAGGAAGGATGTCGAGCGGGCATTTGGTGTGCTTCAAGCTTAATTTTCAATTTTCCGGTACCCTGTTCTAAGTTGGTCTCACGACCAAATGTGGGAGGTGATGCATGCTTGTGTGATCATGCACAACATGATTATCAAGGATGACTGCAAGAATAATGTCAGGACACATGTGGTCCCTATGAGTGTCAGGGCGCTCTTGCGGAGGTTGATCATGATTTGCCTGCAGATTTTGCTAATTTCCTCGCCATGCACGCAGAGATCCGTGATAACAATGTTCACGATCAACTTCAAGCTGATCTCGTTGAGCATATGTGGAGGATCAAAAGATTATCAGCCGCGGCACCTTGATCTAGCCCTATTTATTACATTTATTTAGTTGTTTTATTTATTGTTTATTCTATTTTAATTTGGAAACAATCTCGGCAAATATATTTATTTATGTGCTATATTTAATAAATGGTTGTGTTTTCGAAAACCCTATAAAAAAAGTTTGGAGCCGGCGTTTGGGGACGCGGCTGGGAAGCGACGTCTCCAAACGCAGTACGAACAAAACACGTCCCCCAAACACTCGATCCGGCGCCGTTTGGGGACGCTTTAGAGAACGCGGCTAGAGAGAGCTGCTCTAAGTTGTAACAGGCTGAAAAGTTGTGTATCAGGTGGTACGAAGTTGCAAAATCACCACGATGACTGCGTCAGCTATTGGGTTGGGTCATGATATTCTAGTTTTTTCAGGTACTTTTATCTGTTTTGTTGTTTGGATGATTGGATGGCAACATTTTGCTTTTTCCCAGCTATTTTTATGACATGTTATAAGACAAATTCCGCTCAACACATCACGCGCAAACTATGTCTGTTACGTTGCTGTAGACACATTCCTTCCATCTTCGTTTTTTTTTAAATAGAGACAATCAAAGCCTCATCTCATTGAATAAGAAGAATTAAATTGTCTAGTTAATTATCGAAATACCGAGCATAAAATTCAACAAATACACCACATGACCAGTTGACCACATTGGGCACCTACACGAAGAACACACCCTTTGTCGAGAAGAAAAACAATAATCGAGTGTCATTGTCATGACTCTTCCTCGAGCCAGCAATTTCGACTTCACCTTCAACGACCACAGAGGGAGCCCTCGTCCCAACCGACCCCAAAAACCATGTTGTCACATGCCAAACAGTCTGACCAACGCATCAAGGAAGAGGCAGAGAAAGTTGCAAACCTTGCACCAACAAAATCTACATGGAAACTAGGGCTAGCCAATTGGTTGAGCTTGGGCCAGGATGCAAATTTGTTTGTAAGTTTATATTCATGGGTTATTTTTCGAAGATAACTCTTATTTTCTCTATTTCTATTTTCACCCTTCTTGTTCACTGCAGTGAAAGGCAATTAACTAATTAAGCAATTCATTTCGTTTTTATCTGCTGCATTTATGATGAAAAGTAGAAGCATTTTTAATTCGTATGTAATGTATTCTTGTGTGCTCAAATTTTGCAGACATGTTTTTTTAGGGTTAAAGGCAGAGGCACTGCCATTCGATTAGATAGCAAAGTATTTACATGGGACCTCTTGCGAGGTCAGAGAAGGAGAAAAGCCGAAGCCGAAGTTCAACCTCAGTGAAAGCAAGAACCCTCTGCTCAATCACGTCCTTGATGAGTCGCACCACATCAAGGAGAGGCAGCACCATGTTCGTGAAAATCTTCCTGTTGCGCTCCTTCCAAGCACTCAAAATTATATAGGTGATGATCCCACTAGTTATCCGCCTATTTTCCTTGTCGAAATTTACGATGTAGTGCACCCACCACCCATCGAAATCTCTGTTCGTTGTCCATGCAGGTGTAGGCACCAGAAGGTCATAGGCTGCAAGGACCGAGTCCCTCAGACGTGTGATGAAAGAACAATCAGGGTGGATACAATAGAGCTTACAAATGGGGTCATGCGGCCATCCCCAAAGAGCAAGATTGTCCGCCATGCGGATATTGCGATGTGCGACAAGCCAAGCAAAGAATTTGCTTTTAGGCTCCGCATGACACTTATATGCCGAAGCCTCCGTGTAGATACCCGACTTCGTCCATTTCCAGCTGATAGCATCCAGCTGGGGGAGAAGTTGTACATGTTTCATAATGGTCCAAAGCTCAACGAACCTATGTACGTCGGCAGCGGAGAACGATGTTTTGCAGCGCGCGAATCCAAACTGACTCCCTCAAGCTCCTTCTTGACGATGCGATTTTTCTCATGCATATCGAGAATAGGTTTGTGAACCGCGATTTTAGAGGACAGCCGTTGTTCCAAGAGTTGTGCCAAACAAGGCACCTATTGCCTTCTCCCAAGGTCATCTTTGTACAAGCCCCGAACAAAGCCGTGTCTCCTTCCGTGCATGGTAGCCGTGCCCCCAACCATGGTCTCGAGCTATCGGTCCATGCCAACCAAGGCCAGCGTGGCCGCATCGCCCTTCCGAACTTGTCCAAGTCCCAATGGAAACTGACCTGCATACCGTTGGCCAGTTTACAGGAGGATGGCTCGTCGTTGCCGGGTCAGCACTCCCTTTCATCCTAATGAAATTCTGTCTGAGTTTGTCGATCCTTCTGAGCACCCACTTGGGAAGAATGGAGATGGTGAGGTAGTATGTGACCATGGAAGAAAGCACCTATCTCGCAAGGACCACTCTTCCGGCTCTAGTGAAGTGCTTGCCCCTCCAACCGAGAAGCCTCGCTCCAATTTTGTCAATGAGAGGCTGGAAGCTTGCCGCCTTGAGCCTTGCAAAGTGAAGAGGGAGGCCAAGGTATGTGCAAGGAAAGGATCCCCGCCTCGCATGAAAGGATGTCGAAGCCGCCTCAATTTGCTCCTCCTAGCATCTCATTGGGAAGATCTACGTTTTGCAGACATCTTTTGTGAGAGATAACCTGTAATTTCCGAATGCAACTAACAAATTACATCTGAACTTTTGGTAATATTCCCCAACTAAAATTCAATTAACTGCACTAATCTTGTTGCACTGAAATACGTTGTGTGAAATTCCTCAACGCGATATCCGTTCTATTTTTTAATAGCTACCAAATCGTAGTCATCTAGATTGCCTTGCGCACGAGCCATCTTTTTTCCAGAAACTTACACACGCTGATAATGAACTGTTCATGCTTCAGTTATATTTTTGCAACACTTCGCCGATGATAATGAACTGTTCATGCTTCCAGAAACTCACACGGCACTTGCTGGAGAAGGGAGGGGGTGGAGAACTAGTAAATGCTTCAAGAAATACCAGAAAAATGGTTAAGGAACATCTTTTTCTTGAAAAATGTCAATACCAGAAAAATGATTAAAAAAAGTTTTATTAATCAGCAACTATGGACTAGAAGTACATATAATGAATCTCTTTTCACTTGTTTTGCTGAAATTCTCTGAGACATGCAATCAAAGCATGAATGGAACTTAGTTTCAGGTATTTATTCTCAGGATCTCAATAAGATTTTACTGAACTTTTATTTACATATTCTCAACTAGGTAAATATCTACTCCCTCCATTTGGTAATATAAGACGTTTAAGCAAGCTAGATTAGCTAGCAAAACGTCATACATTCATAAGCAGAGGAAGTACATGCGAGAGGGGTAGATAAGAACGTCGACACTTCCCTCTTCCTGCAAGGTGAGGGTAAAACAGGAGAGCTGATGTGAGAGTTCAATGCTTTCCTGAAATAAAACGATGAACGATACATTATGAATCCATGGAAACTCACGGGCATTGAGTGGTAATGAAGAAATAGTAAATCACATCACTTGTTGGTACCTTTTTTTGCAAAGAACTACAACAGTTTTTTGTTGTTCCAAAGAACACCATATTTTACTATAATTATTTGCACAAAACACATAAAAATAATTAAGCAGCTTGATGGCCAATTAGTTAGTCGGGCTTAGCCCAGCGTGGCAATTCCTAGCTGTGGTCTGCCGCATTGGCCGGACGCAGGACGCTCACATCAATTTTAAACATAAATTTTGTAATACTTGACTATTTTCAGAAATACATATGAATATTTTCAAAATTTGGAAACTTTTCAAAATCTAAATATTTTCACTTCTGAACATTTTTAAAATCTGAACAAATTTAAAACCTGGACATTTTTCGATCCTAATTTTTTTTAAATTTGAACTTTTACAAATCTGAACGAAATTTGAACTATGAATTTTTTTAATCCGAATAAATGTAAAATCTGGAACTTTGTAATTCTGATTTTTTTTAGAATTGAATTTTTTATTTATAAATTTTCAAATTTTGAATTTTTTATAAAAAAATTAAACCTTTTCCAATTTTGAACATTGATGCTAGCGCCTGGCGGTGGTGCGCCCGCACGCACGAGGAGGCCGGCGCACCACCGAGGAGGCCGAGGGTATTCTGGCCAAGACCAATGGTCTTCCCTGCGTTGCAGGTTGGCGCGCCACCGGCTGTCCCCAGGGTGGTCGTCTCCACCTGGCAAGGACAAGACACTGGAGAGGACAACGGGACCAACTAACTGGCCATCGATTGTGTTAATTACTAATTATGGGTTGTATGCAAATAATTACAACAAAGTGTGGTGTTCCATTTAAAAATAAACCACTGTTGTGGTTCTATGCAAAAAAAAAAAAGACACCAGCAAGTGGTGTGATCTGCTATTTCCTCAGTGGTAATTAACCAATGTATAACCAAACGTTGGCTAAGTTCATCATGTGCCTACATTTCGGATTGGGTATAGTACTAGCTCTCTCCCGCCTAGCACTAGCACGAAGCAGTGCCTCAGACAATTATCATGAAGAAACAAGTCAATTTTCGAACTGCGCACAAGTCAAGAGACACAACCACATTAAATTGTTGAAATTGCATTTCAGGTTACACGGGGTCAAAATATAATTGTAGGACACTATCCAGAAGGTACAAAACAAAACTCCAATCACATTCATCTGGTGGTGAACACTGAACACAAGTACAACACCTTTCCAAAACAAACCACACTGAAAAAATAGTGAGGCTGGCAGTATTCGTCAGGTAGATGCAATGATGGCCTACATGGTTACTTCCTAAACCATAGGGGCTTCAGCTTCAGCATCAATTCATTTTACAAGACGAAGAAAACCGGCAATCGTCAGAGAAGACGAACAAAAATAAAGACCGAACTGAACAAACATGGAATGCAGAAGACAAGAATCAAGCCAATAAAGCAGGGTGAGAGAAGATAGACACCAAGGCAAGGACTAAAGCACCTACAGAGTGTACAAGCGTGCTTGTTAGGTAGCTGGACTTTCCTTTTCTTCGGCTACATCCGTAGCATCTTGTTCTTCGGCTATCACTGCAGAAGCTTCTTTTTCTTTGTCTACAGCCAAAGCTGCTGACAGCCAGTCCGAAGCTGGAGTTTCAAGTTCAGGCTCCACACGGCCATGTATACTCAGAGGAGTGACAGATATCTGTGGGTTATACAACGGGAAACAATTAGCCACTTGATAACAGCACGTACACACACAAAGAGAGAGAGAGAGAGAGAGAGAGAGAGAGAGAGAGAGCTCACAAATCCATTTTCCAAAGCTCTCAAATCAATATCCTCATCCAGACCTTCATGCAGCTTCTCGACGAACTGCATTTTTTATGAAGCCCAACAAGAAAAGGATGCTCAGAAAGCTTTGATGGTGTTCAAATGTGCTTAGAAACATGCTCACAACTCAGAAGTGCACTTTCACTCCTACAAAAATTTAACACTACAATGGCCCCAGGCCACTTACGATCTCCATATGACCACACGTATCTAGTTTGGTACTGCTTAAAAGTTCATCTTTGTTTTGTACTTGATCAAAGAAATGGAACTACGTGTTTTTACTTGGCTATATCAGAACTGTCAAATATATAGTTACCTCAGCACGGAAGGATTTCTTCACTACTTCTCTAGTCGCTGGTTTCCCTGCAGCTGCAACAGACTCGACCTCAACTGTCTTCCGCTGGGTATTACCTCTGCGTGCAGCTCCCTGAAGATGAAAGGACAGGCCAATTGATATTACACCAATGATGATACAATAAATTACTATGGAGTCAATAATTTGCTTCATACTGCTGCAGAAGCATCCTTCCCAAGCTGTGCGAGCTGAATACCAAGGCTTTGATGCATGCCCATGAAGTGAGAAGCAGGTGTAGGTCTACTTGACGACACAGCTTGCCAACTTTGAGCAGGACTGCATATGCTTTGCTTGGTCAACTTGAAACCCTGGCATCAAAATAGTGAGAGAGAGAGAGTGTGTGTGTTAAAATAGAACCCAAACTACCTATGTGTTGTAGAATTTGGCCTGTCACAGTTGTGAAAAATAATGCACATTTTACAAAAAAATCCAGAGCGATCTAGTTTCCCCACTACCAAGATATAATCAAATACCACAGTTCCTCCAATCTAATAAGTTGCTTTTTTGTTCAGATAATTGCATGACCTTACTATCAGTATATACTGAATGAAGAAAGCTTGACACATACTGTTGCACCTACGGACTTGCAGCTCAGGTAATACCAACAAGGCTAAACATTATTAGTCTATATAGCTGATGGCTCAGCAGCTGAAGTTCAAGCCATGATCCAGGAGCTCATGATGCAAAAATGAAATGATGAACCCATGCCGATTGAAAAATTCAAGAAAATGATGCGTTCCAGATTACTTATGATGCATACATTGAAGAATGGACCAAAGCCAAGTAAACATATGATCATGGTACACCTGAAGAAGTTTAAAGTAAAAAAAAAAATCAGATAGATATATTCCCTTTTTCTTTGTATCAACTATAAACCATTGGATTGTCTTCAATTGGATGGGGGAAACATTACTGTGCTATGATAAGTCAGTCAATAGCAGAAGAGACTTAACCACTCGAGACAAGATATAGGCTTCTATCTAAATATAAGGTCGAGTTGCATAATCTATGTAGTTTATTCTATTCTTAACTATTCAATCATCAGTGAGGTGCAGCAGATGCCTTCATGTGGCTTCACTCTTGGCAACCTTGTTCACGGAGTACCACAGCAAACAACCTACATTCTACACTAGTAATGAAGAATCACGTTTATTTACCCTTTAGAATAGCCTCTCGTATAGATGGAAGCATATGATGCTCTAGCCCGTAGCAATAGCATGGTCCAGTATGCTTGTCACTATAGGCCAAAGTGGACATCAATTAACAGGAATTCAGGTACTTCTACAGTTATGGTGCTATTTTTGGCCCTAAACGGAATTGAAGACCATAGTTTTGCTACAAAATAATCTTATTTCCAGCTGGCGGGCTTGGAAACTCAATATTCAGCAGGCATAGCATGATCCAGTATGCTTGTCACTAAATGCCAGAGCGGACAACAAGTAAAAGGAATTCATCTACTTCTAAAGCTATGGTACTATGTTTGACTTCAAATGGATTTTAAGATGATAGTTCTGTGTACATAATAACCTTATTCGCAGATGGCGAGCTCGGAACCCCAATATTCAGCAGGCACCCGCTGAGGAAAGTTCCCTTCTCGATGTCTGCCAAGGCCGCATGTATCAATGGCAAGCACAACCCAGCTGCATCCTTGAAGTCACTGTCCTTAGTTTCATCCTTCTTCCTAGTTGCATAAATCCAGCACTTGTTATTAGCTCGTGCTGCTGAGCGACCAAATGATAAATGGGAATGATTGAGTAGATTTGGAACACAGGCAGTAAACGCATACCCACCAATTCAGTGAGATGGCAATCGAAGGCACCCCGCACATTAAGGCCTCTCTTGCGGCAGCAACGGCAGAAGAGTGGAACCTACACAGATTTGTAATAAATTTTATAAGTAGAATGAAAACAGACTATGAATGGGGCCACTTGTGAAATGAGAGCCTACATCTCATAGCCGCAGTTTGGCCCAGCATTGATGCCGCTGATCACCTGCAAACGACATGGAAATCCTCCTCAATTACATGGGATGGGACAGGACATCTACTTCCCCCTTCCTAAACATGGATTACAAGGGCGTTTTACCAGAGCAGGTGCCGACCACGCAAACAGCCTCCCGGATAATCCCAGCGAGATGCAATCCACGGGCGTCCCTGGATGAAACATCATCATAATCAGCGAAGAGAAAACTGTTGACGATACCAACAGCTGTTGAATCATGTTTGATCCAATAGCGCAGAAAGGGGTGAAGAACCGCGACCGACCTGATATCTCGAAAGCCTTCGCCCCTGCGAAATCGACGGATGTCGCTGAGACGGTCTCCCGGATGGTAATGGAGTGACCACAAACAGGCTTGTCCCTTCACATTGAGAAATTATCGCAGTTAATTCGACATTAGAACAACAGGGATAATTAATATTGTTACTAGGTCAAGCGCGAAATTGCAATGGCGAATCAGGGAGCCGGGGGGGAGTTGGGATTGGGGGGGCGTACGATTCGGGGGCGCACACGTGGACGTCGCAGCGGCCGCCCTTGACGAGCGCGTCGACGAGCGCCGCGAGGCCCGGCGACTGGATCCCACCGGCGCAGGTCAGGAGCACGACGGGCTTGGCGGGGCCGTCATCCGCCACCGCCGTCGCCGGGGCCGGGGCCGAGGTCTCGGCCGCGGTGGCGGTGGCGTCCTCGGTCGGGGGCGGACGGCGGGCGGCGAGCACGGACTGTAGGTTGGACACGAGCGCGGAGGGGAGGGGATTGGGCCTCCGGGAGTCGTCGCCGGAGCTCATCGGGTTCGCCGGAGATGGACGGGCGTTGGGAGGAGAGAGGAAGGAAGGGGCCAATGTTCCAGGCGAAGCGGAGGAGGAAAATGGGGTGGGCGCGCTTTGTTTATGGATTTATCCACACCGGGCCCGCTCTACGTGTAGATGGAGGCTCTTTTTTGACCTGAACAGATTTGGGGAAAAGTCAAGTACTGCTTAAGCAAAAGTTGAGCAAACCTGCTTGTCATATCATCATTCGTTAATTAACCCCACAATTCTCCTCTTTTCTCTCGACTCCTGTTTTTTTTTTTGGAAAAAAGATCCATTAATCTATCAATAATCATCATCAGCCGTATTTAAAAAAAAAACGTTATAAGAAATATGAAAGTCATTGGACCACTTAACGAGAATTACAAGCACTAGAACAAGTCGAAGCCGTGTCACCGTCATTGCTCCTCCATCACCGAAGTCAGGCAAAGCTCGTTGTACTAGAGCATGTTATAGTAGACAGACAAAAGTCATTGCGGTAAGATCTTAAAGTACCAGCGCACCACAACAGTAATCATCGTAAAAGATGAGAACAACAGATCAAAAGAGTTTGACACCCAACCACATAAACGGAGACGAAAAATGATGAGAAACCAGAAGATTCGCCGGACACATAACTCCACACGGACTCCATCAGCGCAACAAGCACCACTGGGGGACAGTGCGGGAAAGACCTTATATATTCTGATAGAAGGATGTCGCCACCATCTCATCATCCCGGCAAAAACACAAAAGTCTGCTAAAGCAAGAAACAACCCCCTGCCGCCGCCTAGAGACCTGGGTTCGCGGCATGTCCAGGACCTAAGAGGCCATCAGAGGTGAGGCTAGCGGGCGGCAGTGTCGATGGAGGGGACGTCAACCCTACCCGCCGCCTGATCGCGTGGCTCTTTCAGGGGAATTTATATGTTTTTGGGGCGTACCATCAAACAACTGGCTAATAAAGTTTAAACCCTAGATTAGACAAGTATGTGTCTCATATAGTACCAAAACATTCTCTGAGCGAGAGAAGCGGAAATTCACTTTGTTTCATAGGTGTAGATGCATCTATTATCGAAAAAATATTTTAAAATGTTGAAAAATTTCAGAATAAAAATTGGGGTGTACTTTCACATGTTCCACGCCTGCACACAAATGGTCGTGAAAAACATTAATTTATCTGACATGTGTAAAAAAGACAATTTTTTCTGCTCTGAAAAAACTCACTACGAGACATTTATTTATATTTTTTACATAGGCCACGTAAAAAAAATTCCTCTGATGGCCTCTGGAGGGGCCGGGGCCGAGGTCTCGGCCGCGGTGGCGCCGGCGTCCTCGGTCGGGGGCGGACGGCGGGCGGCGAGCACGGACTGTAGGTTGGACACGAGCGCGGAGGGGAGGGGATTGGGCCTCCGTGAGTCGTCGCCGGAGCTCATCGGGTTCGCCGGAGATGGACGGGCGTTGGGAGGAGAGAGGAAGGAAGGGGCCAATGTTCCAGGCGAAGCGGAGGAGGAAAATGGAGTGGGCGCGCTTAGTTTATGGATTTATCCACACCGGGCCCGCTCTACGTGTAGAGGGAGGCTCTTTTTTGGCCTGAAAAGATTTGGGGGAAAAGTCAAGTACTGCTTAAGCAAAAGTTGAGCAAACCTGCTTGTCATCTCATCATTCGTTAATTAACCCCACAATTGTCCTAGACAAGATTAGCCCCGTGGTTTCTCCTCTCAGCCGCCGCCTAACCCTAGCCGCCTCCAGTTCATCCTCCTTCATAGATTGGTTCCCCCTCCTCCGGTCGGCTTCGCCGGCGTCAGGAGGAGTGGGGAACCCGATCTATGTGTGGAGTTTCGAATAAAAATATTGTTTTTTATTAGATTATGTTAGGATGTTGGTAGCCGCCTTCTTGTTGGTTTCCCCTCAATGGAGATGGCATCGTCTGCAATAAGTGATCTTCGGCCTTTCGTTCGACGACGAGATCTTCTTCCCGACGTCAATGGTGGTGTTGAACAATCACAATTTTCTAGGTATGGGTCTTCGGATCTTGCTTCGCCGGATCGATTTTGGATCTTCTGTCGTTGTTGCCGCGAGGAGGATTATGTCCCGGCTGCTACGTCCTCGACAATGGTGATTCGTACTCTCGACTCTCCATCGACAATGACAAAGCTAGTTGGTTATTATTCCCTGATATACTGGTGTTGGTACTCTTGCCGATGTTGTATGACTGCTTTAATGGTTGCGTGCGTGCACGCAGCCTTGGCATTGCGGCTCAAAAAATTATGGGAGAACTTTCATCGGTATCTACAGGTCTATGGTTCGTTATCTATTTTTGGTTGCCTTCAGAAGAGTACAAGATTGTGTTCTAGAAGAAGAAAGAAATTGAAGACATCGAAGATTTGTTACTATCTTTTAGACTTTATTTTGTAATCGTTGGAGTCAATTCATGTATCTCTACCACGTACTATTTGTTGTTATGAATATATGTGGTATTGATTGTAAAAAAAAAACCCACAATTCTCCTCTTTTCTCTCGACTCGTGTTTTTTTTTTGGAAAAAAGATCCACTAATCTATCAATAATCATCATCAGCCGTATAATTTTTTAAAAAAGTTATAAGAAATATGAAAGTCATTTGACCACTTAACGAGAATTACAAGCACTAGAACGAGCCGAAGCCGTCTCGCCGTCATTGCCCCTCCATCACCGAAGTCAGCAAAGCTCGTTGTACTAGAGTGTGCTATAGTAGACACTAAGATCCCAAAGTACCAGCGCACCACAACAATAATCATCGTAAAAGATGAGAACTGTAGATCAAAAGAGTTTGACACCCAACCACATAAACGGAGACGAAAAACGATGAGAAACCAGAAGATTTGTTGGACACATAACTCCACGAGGACTCCATCAGCGCAACAAGCACCACTGGGGATAGTGCGGGGAAGATCTTATATATTCTGACAGAAGGATGTCGCCAACGTCTCATCATCCCGACAAAAACACAAAAGCCTGCTAAAGCAAGAAACAACCCCTTGCCGCCGCCTAGAGACCTGGGTTCACGGCATGTCCAGGACCTAAGAGGCCATCAGAGGTGAGGCTAACGGATGGCAACGTCGATGGAGGGGACGTGAACCCTACCCGCCGCCTGATCACGTGGTTCTTTTTCTCCGGTCGTGTCTCCACCGGTCCACACGATGTCTTATGTCTAACATATATTGAGGGGAATTTATATGTTTTCGGGGAGTACCATCAAACAACTAGCTAATAAAGTTTAAACCCTAGATTAGACAACTATGTGTCTCATATAGTGCCAAAACATTCTTTGAGCGAGAGAAGCGCAAATTCACTTTGTTTCATAGGTGTAGATGCGCCTATTATCGAAAAAAATGTCGGAAAATTTCAGAATAAAAATTGGGGTGTACTTTCACATGTTCCATGCCTGCACACAATGGGTCGTGAAAAATGTTAATTTGTGTGACCTGCGTAAAAAAGAAAAAAATTTGCTCTGAAAAAAATCACTACGAGACATTTATTTATCTTTTCTACATAGGCCATGTAAAATGTTTTTCCCTGCAAAACTTTTGTGCTCTAACATAGGATGTCCGGATGCACACCAGAGAATTTTATTTGAAATTTTTTGACATTTTAAAATTGATTTTTCTTAATAGGTGTAGATAAACCTATGAACCAAAACGCCATGTTGAGAGGGAAGATATTTTTGTAGATAAGACGCTGGCTGTGGTGACTTCGTTAATCTTAAGACTGGCCTGCCGTCTCAGTTTTTCAAAGGTGTTCATGGGGATTGGATGTGTTCATAGGATAATCGTGTGCATCCATATATAAGTGTCTTCGTTTATAATGGTTTCTAAAAAATCATATCTTCAATACTTAACTTTGAATAGTTTTCTAAATGTTTGAGCACAAGAAACTCATGGCTCTGTGTCTCTGGCGGCCTGATCGCCTAGCCCCTTTTCTCATGTCGTGTCTCCACCTAAACTCATATGTGTAACATATATTGAGGAGAATTTTATATGTTTCTGGACTTTCCATCAAACACGAGGCTATTAAAGTTTATAAACCCCGGATTAGACACCTATGTGTCTCATAAAATGCCAAAACATTCTTTGAGCGAGAGAAGATAATCATGTTGATAAGTAGTTGGCCGTAGTGACTTCGTCAATCTTAGAACATAGCCTGCCGGCTCAGTTTTTCAAAGGTATTTGTAGCGGTGGGATGTGCGTGCGTGTGTTCATGCCGGATCATATTTTTAATGCTCAACCTAGCTTGGACATTGTTAAGTTTTCTGAATGTTGAGCACAAGAAAGTTTACTTCAAAAAAAAAGAGAGTCATGGGTCCGTGTCTCCGGCGAGCGCTGTTCCAGGATCAGCAGCACCCAGGCGGGTGGTCCGGCGGCTCTCCGTGTCGGTACCACCAATGGATTCGCGCGTCGTACCGTTGCAATACAAAATCTTGTAGACACGAGGCCACGACGGGGTGACCTCGCGCACAGCAATATGCATCGCATATCTGTAGTACAGTACGCATAATAATTGGGGGGCACAGGCCACTAATACGAGCCAGCATCGGTCGTGGGGAGCACCCCATGTGAGTCCTTTTCAGAATGGTCATGTGATGGAGTGAATGATGGCCTCGCACGCGTCGGTTCGGATGGTGGCCGCCCTCGATCGCCAGCACCCCCGACGTCGTCGTCGTCGGATCCACGTCGTGGCGGGGAAAGGCTAATTTTAGCAGCCATCGACACGATCAGCACCCGCTCGTCGTGTCGCGGAGTCGCTATCCGCCCGCCCGCCCCGACCAGTACGTGTCGGCTCTTGGCTTCTGCATACCCATGCTCACTTCACTTTGGAAGGTGCCATACTGCCATGCATGCAATGCACGCACCACGGCTCATCATTCTGGCTGCACGGTGGAACGGTTATGACGTAGGTGCATGGCCAACTCGTGCCGTGGTTTCACTGTGTTCGCTACTTCGCTCGGCCCCATCGTGTAAGTGTTCAAGCCATAGGGTCAATCCTTTTAGTTTATGGCGATGGAGTCCGACATCTGCTTTTGACACGCTCAATGATGCTGACTTTATAAATCGACGTCTCAACCCCCGTAACGAAATTATGTCATGATGACTAATATTGCAACGAGTAGTATATGAAGTAGTTAATTATTTTGGAGATACCATCAGCTTTGCCTATTCATTCATTAAAAGGAAAAAAACAGTTGAGCCAATTCATAAGAGAAAATAGACCAAAAACCTCTCAAAAAACCAGAGGAAAAGGATATGACCCCCACTAACATACATATCCTGTGCCTGAATGGTTTGAGGTAGGAAAAGGCTAAATTAGTCCTGATATGATTCTAACACAATCGCTTAGTACACCAAAAAATATAAATATATCTAATTATAAGTAAAACCTAAAAACATACCAATAGTTCCACCTCAATGGCAATGCTTTATTTTTTTTTCAAAGAAAAAATGCCATTCTATCGATCAAGGCCTTTGATGTGAAACTCAGTCTTGATGATCTTTGCCGTTGGGATCCTTTTAGTTCTTGCCATCGCCGCAGGTACAAGCAACGGCAACTTAGTGAGGTCATAATTAATGTCGGAGGAGGAAACATGATGTTCCTTTCAAATGTCAATAAGTACCTAAACTCCCCGATTCTCCGCATAGGAATAATGAATAGCTAGTATATAGTAGGATCCATGATAAACTCATTAAGACAAGATATTAGCATTGAACCTAGAAAATGAATCTATGTTTTCTACACCTAGTCCTCGCTTTGAACCTAGAAAATGAACACAAAACATCATAGGCACATCGTTAACCCAACTAAAGAAACCACAACTAACCTTGACAGGCACATCATATCATTCTTTGGGCACCGCCCTGAATCACTCAGCCTGCATCTCAAATCAGCAGGTGATGCTACAACACACCGGGGTCAACCTAGGCCTTGACCGGAACATCAGGTGTGGAGCACGAGCCAATGACTCTAGGTTGCTCACCACTGCATTCAGATTTTCTTTTTCTACCTCGTAGCACCATGCTCCACTGAGCAAGCATGTAAGCCATTCTTCCCCACAGCGCCTGCACACCGGGCTAGAGAGAGCGGTCGAAGTACATGTCGTTTCTAATATGCCATAACACACAAATAATAGTTGCATGGATCATATTATTCACTTTATAAGTTTTGACAATATTCCATAAGTCAGCAACAACAACAAAAGTAATATGGGAAACCCCAATACCATAAAGCTTTTTTTTACCTCAAACCACGCAAGTGATGCTACAACACACTCAAAAAACGAGATGACCGCAAGGTTTAGGTTTATTGCAATAGGTCATCCACACTTTGCCTCTTAACGAGCTTATCTCTGGTGAGCACCTTATTATGACCAATAAGCTAAAAGAAAAGGTGATTTTTTTTTGGTGAAACTATAATTTTCCACACCCAATCAACATGTGCAGGTAAACCCTGGAATTAATAACATCATACAAGTTTTTTAATTGTATACTCCCTTTGGTTCAAATTTCTACAGTAGAGTATCCCCTTATCAGTAATCTGAAGACTTTGAGCAATCTCACCACTGGAGCATAAGGATTGCGATCAAAGCACATCACCTCCTAAAGGTGATTTTAATTTTTAAGTTGTCTTCCATCCCACATATCAGCCATACATCAATTTTTCTCATTAACAATGAAGTAGAATGTTACGAATCGTAGACAGAAAACAAAAAAAAATTGACCTACGCACCAACATCAGATCTATGAATATGCAAGTGAAAAGATTAGATCTAGAAAGTTCTCACCGAGCGGATGCTGAATAGCTCAATAACGACCATGAACGCGGCGATCCCCGCACCTAGGAGTATCCCTCTTAGGCGTGAGGACTTAATATCCTCCTTGCCCCGAGGATCGAAAGGTCGATACCTCCACCGGTATCCACGTGTGCGGTGGTTTGATCCGTGGGTGGTTCGCCGTCCAGGGCATTGCGCTCACAGGGAAACTAATATAGCATGTGGAGAACTCCATCGCACGGATTGAGATGTGGGGTGACTTCAACTCGGAGGGAGTTATTGTGTACTCCAAGAGGTGGAGGGGTTGTACTTTATATTGGGGTGAGGGTAAGTAGAGTCGGGCATCTTCGTGGGAGCAAGGGCCCCAGCCCAAGGGGGCTTTTGGGGTGTTAGGCGCGTGGACCATATGGGCCATTATGGCCCATGCGGCCATGTTGCAGCGCATAAGAACTTTTGCACCTCTCCAAACCATTATGAATAAAGTCTAGATTCTCAACTTTCACCTATAATAATCGTGTAACTCTTCCGAAATTTCCTCGAAACAATTTCAATGACTTCGGAACATTTTCAGTGCCAATCTCTCAATCACAACACCACAAAAACAATCCCACAACACTTTAAGCGTGTGACCCAACAAGTTTGGTAATACATAGACATGCCTCTAAATCCTTTTTTTGAGCAATAACAATTATCGAAGCCTGGACGCCCATGATGACTTAAACGCATACACACTAAATGGTCACTAGAGGAAAGAATTCAGTATCCCTATCTATGACTCAACACTCGGCCATTATACTTGTTATCCTCGTTCCGGTTTCATTTTCTATTCTTGTTAAGTATTCAGATGTTATTGTGATCACTACCACAATATGTCTGGTTTGACGATATGACATCTCCATTTTATAGTGTTTCTTAAGATATTTCATTAAGCTTTGATTAGATTTCAATGGTTTTTTGCTTTCCAACTAACAAGATTTTGTTGAAAACAAAGAAACCTTCTATCTTCCCGTGGATTTCAGGAATTAACCACCTTTGGAAGCAAATCATCAATGCATAAAGTGAAGATTTGGAAGAAATCAAGAACTTCCTATTTGGAAGAATCATCATAGGCGTTCCAGAACTTTTTAACGATCAGTGGTACGGTTGTGGCCGCCCATACGACATGACCATACGGCGTGTCACCGCCTCATCAAATGGAACAACTTTCGTAAAGGGGGGAGATAGATCAGAGACACACAATAGATGTTGTTCACTCCACGAACAAAAGAAAAGAGATTGGGAGAAGAAGAACTCATCCTTCGATCTTCACTGCGATTTTCCTCCTCAACCTCCATCACTTCCCCATCATAGACCTTGCATAGAGTGATATTCATCTTTGTAAACTCTATTCACATCAAGATTTGAGATTGAGTTTGGTTTGACTCTTATCCTTATTGTGGCTTGCTATGGTAATATCAAGATAAACCATAATCTTATTATCAAATATGTCTATTATGCTATTCTCCTCTCATGTGCGAGTAATTCCTGTTAGGCGTGGAAGATGTAGGAGATTGGTAAGATGTGACATGCCTTAATTCCATTTCATAATCTTGTGAACATTGTTCTTATTATTTCTTAATTATGAGTTTGATTATCTATGGTTTTCTTAAATAAGAAGATTTGCACACCTAAGTGTGAATTAACATTTATTGATTGAGATAGAAAGATATTCACTGCATATTGTAACGAAATACCTCGGTTTAGATGTTGATAATGAGGTCATTTTAACGAGCCATCAGTAAACACCATCACGAAATCACAAACAAGGTGCAAAAAGTGAAATTATCTCTTAAATTTTCCAAAAAAACCAATAAAATAGTGAGATTATTGTATGGTTAAAGTCTAAGTTCTAAGTCGTCTGTAGCTTCAAGGCATAAATGCGGGAAATCAAGACGCGAGGCAAAAACTAATTAATCTACGCAATACTATGTTTTTCCTCTCGTGGAAAATACAGCCAGCGCCTGCAAAACCTAAACGCTCCACTTTAGCCTCCACCATACTCAGTTCCCTCTCCTCCGGTCAGCTTCGCCGACGTCGGGAGGAGTGGGAAACGCGATCTATGCGTGGAGTTTTTAATGAAAGTAGTGTTTTCACTAAATTAGGATAGATTTTTGGTAACCACATTCTTTTTGGTTTTCCCTCAATGGAGATGCCATTGTGTGCAATAATAAGTGATCTTCGGCCTTTCATTCAAGGACGATGAGATCTCTTTCCCGATGTCAATGGTGGTGTTGGAAAATTGCAGTTCTCTAGGTATATGCCTTCAGATCTTTCTTCGCTAGATCGATTCTACATCTTTTCTCATGACTGCCGCGAGGAGTATTGTACTCGCAGTTTTTGTCCCAACTGCTACGTCCTCAACCATGGGGATTCATACTCTCGGATCTCCAGCGAGGTCGACCGGGTTGATCGGTTGTTATTCCCTGACATACTAGTGTTGATATTCTTGCCGATGTTGATTGACTACTTGTAATATCCCAGTATTTGGGGTTACAAAAATAGAGGAAACAGATGTGTGCATTGCATTCATGCATAGAAAATCCGGGGAATTTTCGCACTTTAAAGTAAAACAGTCACAGTAACTGAAGTTTCACTTGACCTTGGTGGAATTGAAGTAGCTCATCAAGTCAAGCGCTATAAACCTCAATGTGACCTTTGATAAAACTTTGTTTTGGGTAGATATGATTTGATCTAAGGGGTTAGATCAAATGGAATTAAAACTAGGGATTTCTATTTTCGTGCCCTCAGGTCCTTAGTTGTACTCAGTTTCCCCAGCTCCTTAGTTTTTCCTCAGTTTTCCCCAAGCCCTTGTCTGAACCCGCAGAAGGAGCTCGGACGGAAGGAATCCGTTAAGTTGACCGTTTCGTGCTGACGAGTGAGGTCGTGTTGTTTGTGGGGTCGCGTCGTGTGGGACCGCGTCGTGTGGGGCTGGTAGGAAGGGACCGCGTGGGACAGGACGAGACCATGTTTGTGGGGCCGTAGCGTGTGGAGCCGTGTGGGTCCGGGACGGGAGCACGAGTGGTTTCTGTCTCTTTCGCCCAGATTAGCAGTTTTCAATGTACCTTTTTCCTCTCTCTCGCTCGATCTCATTCATATTTGATAGCCCAAATTGGTAGCAAATCTAGAGCAGCTTGTCCTTCTGTTTTTTAACGCCATTCATTTCTTTATGCCTTCGTTTTTACCCAATCAGGTAGGAAATCTAGGGCACAAATCCAGAGAGAAAATATAGGATAAGCTGCATACAGCAACCAACATAGCATAGATATATTCAGGACAGATCCAAAAGTAGTACCGATAGATCCAACATAAGCTACATTTTACATGAATTTAAGCTGCTCTACAGATAGAGCAGTCACATACAGAGAGTGCAGTAGGCACGTTCAACGCCTCCATGTAGCGCGTGTGACTCGCTTGGAGGGTGCGCAGGTGAATCCCAAGTGCTTTGTGTTTGGCCATGTACGCATGCACGTTCACGGTCCTTCCAACTCTAGCGCCACATCTGCCAATGGATTCAGCATGGTTCACCAGGGAGTTGAAGTCGGTGGCGCGGAGCTTCCTGTTGCAGAAGGGGCACTTGTAAATGCCTCGAGCAAAGGGGCCATCGTAATGGCCGGACTGCAGCCTCCCGAGGACGTGACGAGTCTTGGTGTGGAAGGACTCGTCGTCATTGCCGACGTCGCTGCTTCCGCACCTGTCATGTAGCACCAAAGATCGTGCAAAAACACGGAGTCAATTGCAACGATGATGGAACAGAGAGTGAACAAAAAATCATGCATGATAATATGGGCTCGAAAAAAAGAGGTAGCCTCGGTTACATTGGACACACTTATATCCGAGGATTTGAGTCGGCAAACCAAAGATCATGCGTAACAAATTTGTACACACCAATTGTTTATCGACCAAACCCTGAATCAATTTATGCCCAAATATTCATCATCATCGGCACAAATCTTAAACAAAAGCAAATCACAAGCACTAATAACGCAAGATCTAACACAAAAGGATCGAACTAGGAACAGACGAACAAGAATAACGCAAGATCTAACACAAAAGGATTGAACTAGGAAATGCACGAACCGTAATAACGCTAGATCTAACACAAAATGATTGAAATGAGATAAGAACAAGGGAACAAAGGGTTACCTCCGGCTCGTTGTCGACGATGCTGGTGTCGTAGGGGTTCTCCGGCGCGTCGTATTGCACCTTTGGTTCGTACGGGTCCCAAGCGACGGGGATCGGACGGTGGCGGCGGCCGATGCGCCGGCTGCTACGTTGGAAGCAGCGACAGGGGCCTGGACGGGGCGGCGGCCGATCCGCCGGCTGCTACGTTGGAAGCAGGACGGGGGCCTGGACGGGGCGGCGGCCGATGCGCCGGCTGCTACGTTGGAAGCAGCGATAGGGGCACTGGACGGGGCGGCGGCCGATGTGCCGACAATGGGCATCTCATTCTTCTCCATCGCCGGCGGTTTTCTTCGGGGTTTTTCTTCGGTTGTGGAGAAGATGATGGGACAGGAGAGGCGGTTGCGATGAGCCGGTGAGAACGTGCGTCGAGGGAGAGAAAGAGGGGCTCTATAAAGACGAAGGTGGCGTGTACCGCAACACGCGTCCGCTATGCACGGCTGCAGCGTGCACCGCTACACGAGTCTAACCCTGGGACGTTTGGTGTACTCAGTTATAACCTCAGGCCTTATACAGAAATTTTATCTGTACTCAGTTTTCCCCTCGAGGACTTAGACCGGCAAGTGCAATATACTCAGTTTTACCCTCAAGTAGCTGGTCAACAGAGAGTCAACAACTGAGATTAACATAGCTAATTGAGTCATTTCATGCGCAAAAAAATCCAAAAAAATAAAAACATAGTGGCAACTACTCATGGAGTCTTCCTACGCAACCTGCCACCTAGAAAACCTTAACAAACATATATAAATCAAGTTTTACCACAAATTGCCACTTCTCAGAATCACTAGTGTAGCTATGAAGATGCATGGTTTTCCACCCAAACCCCTTTGCAAAACATCTTTCCCAAAACATAGTTTGTCTAAATGATGCCATAATTATCACACTCATGTATATTTGAATTGCAAATAATTTGATGTAGCCCAATATGAATTATATTGTACAAAACACACATTTTTCATTTTGTAATTCTTTTGTTTGAATCCCTTAGTCTATTTACTATTTATGTGCCCTTGGATTCTTAGTACTACTCAGTTTTTCCCTCAAGTACTGTCACAAATGCTCTGAGAAGCCCAAACTTATCCTGATTGGTTGAGCCGTTGTCACACGGATCGACTCCACGAACCGTTGATCCACTGATATAACAGGCAGTATACCCCTATCCGTCTCTTCGTGGCAACCTCTCTCTCTCTCTCTCTCTCTCTCTCTCTCTCTCTCTCTCTCTTCGTGGCCACCCCTCTCTCTCTCTGTCGGTGGAGAATGCCGACCCCTCTATTTATGTGCAATAACGAGTTTGCCACTTAATATAGTTTGGGATATAGTATTGGTATAAACATGAGGCATACATATTTGCGGATTTCGGTGATTGCATTATTTGTCACCCCTCTAACAATTATCAACTATCTTTAGCTGTCCTTTTCTTTTAGGGAATATAGTTTGGGATATAGTATTGGTATTTTGAAACGGCCTAAAAGTGGTATAATTTTGTTATAAACATGATGCATACATATTTGCGGATTTCGGTGATTGCTATCAACTATATTTAGCTGTCCTTTTCTTTTAGGGAATATAGTTTGGGATATAGTATTGGTATTTTGAAACGGCCTAAAAGTGGTATAATTTTGTTATAAATATGAGGCATACATATTTGCGGATTTCGGTGATTGCTATCAACTATCTTTAGCTGTCCTTTTCTTTTAGGGAATATAGGGATATAGTATTGGTATTTTGAAACGGCCTAAAAGTGGTATAATTTTGTTATAAACATGAGGCATACATATTTGCGGATTTCGGTGATTGCATTATTTGTCACCCCTCTAACAATTATCAACTATCTTTAGCTGTCCTTTTCTTTTAGGGAATATAGTTTGGGATATTGTATTGGTATTTTGAAGGGACCCTATTTTGAAACGGCCTAAAAGTGGTATAATTTTGTTATAAACATGAGGCATACATATTTGCGGATTTCGGTGATTGCATTATTTGTCACCCCTCTAACAATTATCAACTATCTTTAGCTGTCCTTTTCTTTTAGGGAATATAGTTTGGGATATGGTATTGGTATTTTGAAACGGCCTAAAAGTGGTATAATTTTGGTATAAACATGAGGCATACATATTTGCGGATTTCGGTGATTGCATTATTTGTCACCCCTCTAACAATTATCAACTATCTTTAGCTTTCCTTTTCTTTTAGGGAATATAGTTGGTAATTTCGGTGAATGCACACACTAACTTTGAAAACAACTACAAGTACATGTAACTGAATAATGGATTTGTAACAAGGTATCCCTTGTAACAACTTCTAGCGCCTGGTGAGCAATGATAAGAATCCGATCGTAATTATACAACAAAAAAAACAACCAGCCATCAGATTAGCTTGCTTCTTCAACTCGATCACCGCCTTAATCGCTTGTTCATTTTCTTCGCTTCTCCCTTCACTTCCACCAGTTCTGCATTGGGAGCATTAGGCATAATCGGAACGGCTCCTCTCTCCGCCGCATTCTCTACAGCAAGTCCCCCCCCCTCCCAAATTGCGCCCCCCAATAGCGCCAATTGATTCCTGCAACTGAAGCCTCTGAACGTACACATCGATCCACTCGAAATGCCTGCATTTCTTCAAGATATGAAAACAACAACGTGAACCCTAAATCCCAAATTCGAGGGAATAACAAGAAAATCGAGAGAAAACAGAGAAATTGGAGCGAGATCTAACCTTATCCCCCTCTCTATATGGCAAGCTCTCGTATGCAACGAACTCACGTCCACGGTTGCCGTTCTCGTCCGTCTTACAGATCGACCGCTTCAGAGGCTCCTGGCGTGGGCAGTCAGGGCATCTTGTCAAAGGCACGGGTCCATACTGCGGCCATGAAGAACGGGAGGTCGAAGAGAAACTAGACATCACCCGCCTACCGGAGAAGGGCTGCCACTGGCGGAGAAGAAGAACAATGGGGCGCGGAGAAAGAAAGGGGAAGCAATGGCACGGGCACGGGCGCGGGGCTGGCTCGGGCTCCCATTTTGCAACGGTCACCTGGGTAAGCTGTGGGTCTGGCGCGCTAACGTGGACAAGTTGTGGGTCCCACGATGATCTGGATAAGTGGAGACGTGTCCACTGCGGGGCACCAACAGCGGCCCCACTTGCCAGCACCAACCAACGTCAACTAAACGGGATTCCTTCCATCCGAGCTCTTTCTGCGGGTTACAGACAAGGGCTTGGGGAAAACTGAGGAAAAACTAAGGAGCTGGGGAAAACTGAGTACAACTAAGGACCCGAGGGCACGAAAATAGAAATCCCTTAAAACTAACACAACAACACTTTAATCAAGAATCAATTGCTTGATCTTGCAAAAGATCATAGCATGGTATTCCTTGCCATAAAATATGAACATCCATTTAATTGGAAATCAAGTAACAATAATTGGAGAAATTATTCTTAACTTATCTTTTCCATGTCTTAAACTAATCCATGTTCCTACCATGAACCTCATGGTATTCATTTTACTTCATTCTTGGAAACAAGACCAGGAGATCAACTCTAGAAATATATATTCTTCTCCATTCCAAATTTATATACATCAAACCTAGAGAGGTGAGAGTTCTATGAGAAGCAATGATAAACTTTGAGCTAAACTTTGGATATGCATCCATGTATTCAAATCATCTTTAAGAGAAACCCTAGGATATTATTCAAGACATTCCCTAGAGAGAGAACCCAACTATGTTAAACATAGATGTTGAGATCACATCAACCTCTATGGAGCCTAACCTTAGTATTGAAGTCCTTCCCAAATGAGAGAGACCACTCATACCAATCCTAGCTTTACCTATTTAAGAAAAAAGGACAACCATTGAACTAAAGTATTAGGTTATAAACCATTTCACCATGGAGTGGTGAGATAACCTATTATCACATGGAATAATACCATATCCATGAATTGATAAAGTAAGGAGGAGATTAATTCAACCAAGATAGCCAAGTGGAGTTTTAGACTTGATACCTATTGAGATATTGTGAGTACACCATAAACCCTAGAATAACTATTCCAATATGAAAGAGCTCAACCTATGGTTTTATACTCAAGATAGTTGAGGCAACACTTAAATTTAGGGGAGAGAACTATCCATATACCCAGATGATTATATCATCATTGTTTAAGTAGAACCCTAATAGAATATCTCAGGCATTCTCCTGGGATATAATCCATTGAGACAACCATAGCAGGCCCATCCTAGAAAGTAAAATAGAAATGCCATACCTTAGTTGATAAAGACAATGCTTGATCTTAGAAGTGAGAAACCCAATTCATGATAGATACCTTAGGAAGCCAAACCTTGATCATTATAAATTGAGTAATGATCATAAACCCTAAGAACTTGTAGTAGAAGCCATTAAGAACAAGTTTATCATGTTTAATCCATGATCACACTTTGGAGATAGGGAGCAGATATAATCTAGCCATGAAATCATAGGGAGGATACTAGGAAGCAACCCTAGATTTATATCCCAATTCCATCTTATGAATCAATTGGTGATCATAAGTAGAATCTTATCACATATATATTCCACTTATTCTTAAATTTAAGAACCTAAGAAAACCTAAACTCTATAATTTATATGGTGAGAAACCATTCATTCATATGACCAAAGTTAACTATAAAAAGAACCATAACCACTTTAGTTACTTTAATGATAAATTAAGGATAACAATAGAAGCCTCTTGGTAGAAAATAAAACTAATCCTCAAGTCCTAGTAACTAAAGGAGAACATACATTCTCAAGCAAGTAACCACCTTATTAAGGATAGGGGAGATTAAACCCTAGACAATGCCATATGGTGTTATCTCATCTCTACAACTTAGAATTATACCTCAACCCTAGTTTGTGTATCACTTAGGTGATCACAATGAAAACCTAGGCAACAGTTGAGTTTCAACTCATGTGTCAATAGGTAAATATAAGTAGAACCCTAGTGTTGCACTCTAATTAAATCATATGCTTAATTATGGAACTTAGGAATAACTTAGTACTAAATCCTATAATTAAACCCATGTGTGGTGATCAACCATTTATCTTTGTAAGCAAGATCAACCTTGATGGAAACAATACCTACTTAGATACTTTCAAAGATAATGATAGTATTACCCTTAAAAGGGGGTTATAATAGAAATTACAAAACCCTAACACATTTGTGCTCACATAAAATCATATGCAAGTAATCAATTCCTCAAATAGAAAACAAGCCATGACAACAATCTCAGAAATACGTTAAGTTGAAGGTATCAACTCCAATACTTCCAAACAGATTTGATTCACAAGAAAAATGGAAATTTAAAATGAGGGCATACAATCATGATTAATTAAAATTGCAATAAAGGTTCATATATATTAACTGCTCATTCAAAAAGAAATCAGTATTAAAATGATCTTCTTATTAGTCCTCATGAAATTCCAATTGTCAAACACCCGCAAAATAGAATGATTGAAATTTGAATTGAAAACAGAATTCAAAATAGAAATACAAAACAGAAAATAAATAAAAGAGAAAAAGAAGAAAAGCCTCACCTGGACCTTACCTGGCCGAGCAACCCAGCAGCATCGGCCCAACATCAGCCCATACCTCTTCGTTGAAATATCTACGAGAGGAGGGGTCATCCTCATCCTCTCAAGCACGCATGTTGGACAACACGACGGCGTGCTCCCCTTCTCCTCTCTCGCTGGCGACCTCTCCGCGATCGACGACGTGACGAGGCGCATCTTGGCGCCATATAAAAGCCCAGCGATGACCAGGAGCTTCGGATTTTCTCCTCCTCCGCCCAATTTCTCCCCAGACAGAAACCCTAGCACGCCAGTCTCCGACCATCGCCGCTGATGGAGACCTCCCCAGGCATCGCCGTGACAACCAACGTGATCGCCGTCCTCGACTTGCTCTTCCTGCCAAAGGAATCGAGCCGCGGTGCCCGGAATCGCCGTCGACGATATCATCTTCTCCGACGCCGGCATCAAGCAATCACGGCGACTGCGACCTCCCCTCGCCTTGCCGACAAGCCCATCGTGCTCACGGTGAGTCCCTGACTCTCCTGAGCATCCTAGCTCCTCCTCTAGCGTTCCCTAGCATGCCCTGCATCATAGAACCGTAGGCACCGCCGCCGCACCTCGCCGGCGAGCACGCTCCGGCGACCTTTCTGGGGGGCGCCGCTACCTTATGGCTCAGCGCGTTGCCCTGAGTCGAGACAGCACACGCGCGCGTCCGCGGGGAGCGCGCGCCTAACGCCGGCGACCGTCGCTCCCTGACCGCCGGTCACCATGAACCTTGCCATGCCAGCAATTTTGACCACGGTCAATGCTGCGTGGCAGGTGACGTGGAGATAGCCCCACCAGTCAGCCTCTGCGGGTAGATTTAGCCGGGTAGGTTTAGTAGATTCCGTTTTAATTTAAATCCAGAAATATCTGAAACTTTGCAAATTTATAGAAAATTCATTTTAACTCAGAAAAATATAAATAAGATATCAAAATACTTATAAGAATAAAATCTAACCAATAAAAATATAAAATGAAATTTTTATTTTTAATAAAAATTTAATTATTGAATACTTGTTATTTAAGTCTTTATTTCTAATTCTAAATTCAATTAAAATTCAATAATTATGAAAAACTTCTAAATTAAATAGAAAACCAGTGAATAAATAAAGAAAACATTAATACAAATTTTATTTATTTGTTAACTTATTAAATCCTTATTAGTGGGATTTAAACCCTAATAATAATTACCTTAATTATTAATTCTTTAAAAATAGTAAAATGCCAAATTCAATCTTATGTTTATTTTAAAGTGATTAATAACTTCAACTTTATAATTAAATTATTAACCTAAGAACTATTGGGTAATTAGGAAACCCTAATTCCTTATGGAATGATATTACAACCCTATCATTTCATGTGATTCCTAAAACCCGAATACAAATAAGAACCCTAGCTCCATTAATCATTATGAAACCTAAATTGTCTCTAAACCTAAAACCTAAGTTAGAACATGTGATCATGATACTCTAATTTCATTCATAGCTCCATAGTAGCAGCTAAACAATTGCCAAGTCTTCATAAAATAATAGAGACCCATCTCTAATGCATTGGTATGACATGTGTTCATGCCTAGCTGATCAAATAGGACCAACCCTAATTCCTATCTTATGACACCAACCTTAATCATTCCTATTTAGCATCACACCATTGTGATGAATCCTAATAGCAATCATATCTAATGTTTTGCATTACATACCATACTTCATTAAACCCTATTAGTGTGAGGTACTTATGAACCACCTGCTGTTGGCGTGGTAGTTAACATACGTCCGTTGGGAACCCCAAGAGGAAGGTGTGATGAGTACAGCAGCGAGTTTTCCCTCAGTATGAAACCAAGGTTATCGAACCAGTAGGAGTCAAGAAACACGTGAAGGTTGTTGGTGATGGAGTGTAGTGCGGCGCAACACCAGGGATTCCGGCGCCAACGTGGAACCTGCACAACACAATCAAAGTACTTTGCCCCAACGTAACAGTGAGGTTGTCAATCTCACCGGCTTGCTGTAAACAAAGGATTAAACGTATGGTGTGGAAAATGATGTTTGTTTGTGAAGAACAGTAAAGAACAGAGTTTGCATTAGATTGTATTTCAGATGTAAAAGAATGGACCGGGGTCCACAGTTCACTAGTGGTGTCTCTCCCATAAGATAAATACATGTAGGGTGAACAAATTACAGTTGGGCAATTGACAAATAGAGAGGGCATAACAATGCACATACATATCACGATGACTACTATGAGATTTAATCAGGGCATTACGACAAAGTACATAGACCGCTATCCAGCATGCATCTATGCCTAAAAAGTCCACCTTCGGGTTAGCATCCGCACCCCTTCCAGTATTAAGTTGCAAACAACAGACAATTGCATTAAGTATGGTGCGTAATGTAATCAACACAAATATCCTTAGACAAAGCATTGATGTTTTATCCCTAGTGGCAACAGCACATCCGCAACCTTAGAACTTTCTGTCACTGTCCCAGATTCAATGAAGGCATGAACCCACTATCGAGCATAAATACTCCCTCTTGGAGTTACAAGTATCAACTTGGCCAGAGCCTCTACTAGCAACGGAGAGCATGCAAGAACATAAACGACACATATATGATAGATTGATAATCAACTTGACATAGTATTCCATATTCATCGGATCCCAACAAACACAACATGTAGCATTACAAATAGATGATCTTGATCATGATAGGCAGCTCACAAGATCTAACATGATAGCACAATGAGGAGAAGACGACCATCTAGCTACTGCTATGGACCCATAGTCCAGGGGTGAACTACTCACACATCAATCTGGAGGCGACCATGGTGATGAAGAGTCCTCCGGGAGATGATTCCCCTCTCCGGCAGGGTGCTGGAGCCGATCTCCTGAATCCCCCGAGATGGGATTGGCGGCGGCGGCGTCTCTGGAAGGTTTTCCGTATCGTGGCTCTCGGTACAGGGGCTTTCGCGACGAAGGCTATAAGTAGGCGGAAGGGTAGGGTTGGAGGCGGCGCGGGGGCCCCACACCATAGGCCGGCGCGGGCCCCTCCCAGGCCGCGCCGCCCTATGGTCTGGCCACCTCGTGGCCCCACTTCGTATCTCCTTCGGTTTTCTGGAAGCTTCGTGGAAAAATAAGACCATGGGCGTTGATTTCGTCCAATTCCGAGAATATTTCCTTTGTAGGATTTCTGAAACCAAAAACAGCAACTGGCTCTTCGGCATCTCGTCAATAGGTTAGTGCCGGAAAATGCATAATAATGACATAAAGTGTGTATAAAACATGTGAGTATCATCATAAAAGTAGCATGGAACATAAGAAATTATAGATACGTTTGAGACGTATCAAGCATCCCCAAGCTTAGTTCCTACTCGCCCTCGAGTAGGTAAACGATAACAAGGATAATTTCTGAAGTGACATGCTATCATAATCTTGATCAATACTATTGTAAAGCATATGAGATGAATGCAGCGATTCGAAGCAATGGTAAAGACAATGAATAAACAACTGAATCATATAACAAAGACTTTTCATGAATAGTACTTTCAAGACAAGCATCAATAAGACTTGCATAAGAGTTAACTCATAAAGCAATAAATTCTTAGTAGAAAGTTTTGAAGCAACACAAAGGAAGATGTAAGTTTCAGCGGTTGCTTTCAACTTCAACATGTATATCTCATGGATAATTGTCAACATAAAGCAATATAACAAGTGCAATAGGTAAACATGTAAGAATTAATGCACACAGTTGACACAAGTGTTTGCTTCTAAGATAGAAAGAAGTGGGTAAACTGACTCAACATAAAGTAAAAGAATGGCCCTTCGCAGAGGGAAGCATGGATTACTATTTTTGTGCTAGAGCTTTTCATTTTGAAAACATAGAAACAATTTTGTCAACGGTAGTAATAAATCATATGTGTTATGTATAAGACATCCTATAAGTTGCAAGCCTCATGCATAGAATACCAATAGTGCTCACACCTTGTCCTAATTAGCTTGGATTAACACGGATTATCATTGCATAACATATGTTTCAACCAAGTGTCACAAAGGGGTACCTCTATGCCGCCTGTACAAAGGTCCAAGGAGATAGATCGCATTTGATTTCTCGTTTTTGATAGATCTCAACTTAGGACATCCATACCGGGACAACATAGACAACAGATAATGGACTCCTCTTTTAATGCTTAAGCATTCAACAACAGATAATATTCTCATAAGAGATTGAGGATTAGTGTCCAAACTGAAACTTCCACCATGATTCATGGCTTTAGTTAGCGGCCCAATGTTCTTCTCTAACAATATGCACACTCAAACCATTTGATCATGAAAATCGCCCTTACTTCAGACAAGACGAACATGCATAGCAACTCACATGATATCCAACAAAGGTGTAATAGTTGATGGCGTCCCCAGAAACATGGTTACCGCTCAACAAGCAACTTATAAGAAATAAGATACATAAGCTACATATTCTTTACCACAATAGTTTTTAAGGCTATTTTCCCATGAGCTATATATTGCAAAGACAAAGAATAGAATTTTAAAGGTAGCACTCAAGTAATGTACTTTGGAATGGCAGAGAAATACCATGTAGTAGGTAGGTATGGTGGACACAAATGGCATAGTTTTTGGCTCAAGGATTTGGATGCACGAGAAGAATTCCTCTCAATACAAGGCTTAGGCTAGCAAGGTTGTTTGAAGCAAACTCAAGTATAAACCGGTACAGCAAAACTTACACAAGAACATATTCCAAGCATTACAAGACTCTACACTGTCTTCCTTGTTGTTCAAACACCTTAACCAGAAAATATCTAGACTCAGAGAGACCAATCATGCAAACCAAATTTTAACAAGCTCTATGTAGTTCTTCATTAATAGGTGCAAAGTACATGATGCAAGAGCTTAAACATGATCTATATGAGCACAAGAATTGCCAAGTATCAAATTATTCAAGACATTATACCAATTACCACATGAAGCATTTTCTGTTTCCAACCATATAACAATGAACGAAGCAGTTTCAACCTTCGCCATGAACATTAAAAGTAACACTAAGAACACATGTGTTCATATGCAACAGCGGAGCGTGTCTCTTTCCCATACAAAGAATGCTAGGATCCGATTTTATTCAAACAAAAATAAAAACAAAAGCAAATAGACGCTCCAAGTAAAGCACATAAGATGTGACTGAATAAAAATATAGTTTCACTAGAGGTGACCTAATAAGTTGTCGATGAAGAAGGGGATGCCTTGGGCATCTCCAAGCTTAGATGCTTGGGTCTTCTTGAAATATGCAGGGATGAACCACGGGGGCATCCCCAAGATTAGACTTTTCACTCTTCTTGATCATATTGTATCATCCTCCTCTCTTGACCCTTGAAAACTTCCTCCACACCAAACTCAAAACAAACTCATTAGAGGGTTAGTGCATAATCAAAAATTCACATATTCAGAGGTGACATAATCATTCTTAACACTTCTGGACATTGCACAAAGCTACTGAAAGTTAATGGAACAAAGAAATCCATCAAACATAGCAAAACAGGCAATGCGAAATAAAAGGCAGAATCTGTCAAAACAGAACAGTCCGTAAAGATGAATTTTTCTAGGGCACATAACTTGCTCAGATGAAAAATCTCAAATTGAATGAAAGTTGCGTACATATCTGAGGATCACGCACGTAAATTGGCAGAATTTTCTGAGTTACCTACAGACGGGGCTGCTCAATTTCGTGATAGTAAGAAATCTGTTTCTGCGCAGTAACCCAAATCTAGTATCAACCCTACTATCAAAGACTTTACTTGGCACAACAATGCTATAAAATGAAGATAAGGAGAGGTTGCTACAGTAGTAACAACTTCCAAGACTCAAATATAAAACAAAAGTGCTGTAGTAAAATAATGGGTTGTCTCCCATAAGCGTTTTTCTTTAACGCCTTTCAGCTAGGCGCAGAAAGTGTGAATCAAGTGACATCAAGAGATGAAGCATCAACATCATAATTTGTTCTAATAATAGAATCATAAGGTAACTTCATTCTCTTTCTAGGGAAGTGTTCCATACCTTTCTTGAGAGGAAATTGATACTTAATATTACCTTCCTTCATATCAATAGTAGCACCAACAGTTCGAAGAAAAGGTCTTCCCAATATAATGGGACAAGATGCATTGCATTCAGTATCCAAGACAACAAAATCAACGGGGACAAGGTTATTGTTAACCGTAATGTGAACATTATCAATCCTCCCCAAAGGTTTCTTTATAGCATTATTAGCAAGATTAACATCCAAATAACAATTTTTGAATGGTGGCAAGTCAAGCATATCATAGATTTTCTTAGGCATAACAGAAATACTTGCACCAAGATCACATAAAGCATTACAATCAAAATCATTGACCTTCATCTTAATGATGGGCTCCCAACCATCTTCTAACTTCCTAGGAATAGAAGTTTCAAGTTTTAGTTTATCTTCTCTAGCTTTTATGAGAGCATTTGTAATATGTTTTGTAAAGGCCAAATTTATAGCACTAGCATTGGGACTTCTAGCAAGTTTTTGTAAGAACTTTATAACTTCAGAGATATGACAATCATCAAAATCTAAACCATTATTATCTACAGCAATGGGATCATTGTCCCCAATGTTTTGAAAAATTTCAGCAGTTTTATCACAAACAGTTTCAGCAGTTTCAGGCAGTTTTGCACGCTTTGCACTAGGAGTAGAAACATTGCCAACACCAATTATTTTATCATTGATAGTAGGAGGTTTAGCAACATGTGAAGCATCAACATTACTAGTGGTGGTAATAGTCCAAACTTTAGCTACATTATTCTGTTTAGCAAGTTTTTCGTTTTTTCTCTTTCCCACCTAGCATGCAATTCAGCCATCAATCTAATATTTTCATTAATTCGAACTTGTATGGCGTTTTCTGTAGCAAATGACTTAATATCTTTATCTTCATTAGGCATAACTTTCAATTTTAAAAGATTAACATCAGCAGCAAGACTATCAACCTTAGAAGCAAGAATATCAATTTTACCAAGCTTTTCCTCAACAGATTTGTTAAAAGCAGTTTGTGTACTAATAAATTCTTTAAGCATGGCTTCAAGACCAGAGGGTACACTCCTATTATTGTTGTAAGAATTACCATAAGAATTACCATAACCATTACCATTATTAGAAGGATATGGCCTATAGTTGTTACCAGAATTATTCCTATAAGCATTGTTGTTGAAATTATTACTTTTAATGAAGTTCACATCAACATGCTCTTCTTGAGCAACCAATGAAACTAAAGGAACATTATTTGGATCAACATTAGATCTACCATTCACAAGCATAGACATAATAGCATCAATTTTATCACTCAAGGAGGAGGTTTCTTCAACAGAATTTACCTTCTTACCTTGTGGAGCCCTCTCAGTGTGCCATTCAGAGTAGTTGATCATCATATTATCAAGAAGCTTTGTTGCCGCCCCCAAAGTGATGGACATAAAGGTACCTCCAGCAGCTGAATCCAATAGGTTCCGCGAAGAAAAATTTAATCCTGCATAGAAGGTTTGGATGATCATCCAAGTAGTTAGTCCATGGGTAGGGCAATTCTTTACCAAAGATTTCATTCTTTCCCATGCTTGAGCAACATGTTCATTACCCAATTGCTTAAAATTCATCATGCTACTTCTCAAAGATATAATTTTAGCAGGAGGATAATATCTACCAATGAAAGCATCCTTACATTTAGTCCATGAATCAATACTATTCTTAGGCAAAGATAGCTGATGTCTACGGGTGCTTCTATTCTTGTAGACAGTGTTGGGCCTCCAAGAGCAGAGGTTTGTAGAACAGCAGCAAGTTTCCCTTAAGTGGATCACCCAAGGTTTATCGAACTCAGGGAGGAAGAGGTCAAAGATATCCCTCTCATGCAACCCTGCAACCACAAAGCAAGAAGTCTCTTGTGTCCCCAACACACCTAATAGGTGCACTAGTTCGGCGAAGAGATAGTGAAATACAAGTGGTATGAATGAATATGAGCAGTAGTACGGCGCCGTAAAAGTGCTTGTCGGGCGTGCGCTGATGGTAGTAATATTGCAGAAGTAAAGATGCAAAAAACAAGAAACAAGCAGCGATAGCAGTATTTAGGAACAAGGCCTAGGGATCATACTTTCACTAGTGGACACTCTCAACATTGATCACATAACAGAATAAATAGATAGATGCTAGACTCTACACCCTCTTGTTGGATGATGAACATCACTAACTGTGTAGGATTACACGAACCCTCAATGCCGGAGTTAACAAGCTCCACAATATTCAATGTTCATATTTAAATAACCTTAGAGTGCATGACAGATCAACATAACCAAACCAAGTACTAACATAGCATGCACACTGTCACCTTCACACTACGAAAGGAGGAATAGATCACATCAATACTATCATAGCAATAGTTAACTTCATAATCTACAAGAGATCACAATCATAGCCTACGCCAAGTACTACACGATGCACACACTGTCACCATTACACCGTGCAGGAGGAATAAACTACTTTAATAACATCACTAGAGTAGCACACAGATATATTGTGATACAAAACACATTGCAATCATAAAGAGATATAAATAAGCACTTCACTATGCCATTCATAACAGTGAATAAGTATTTGCCTAAGAGACCCACACGGTGCACACACTGTCACCTTTACACACGTGGGACAAGGAGTCTCCGGAGATCACATAAGTAAAATCCACTTGACTAGCATAATGACATCTAGATTACAAGCATCATCATATGAATCTCAATCATGTAAGGCAGCTCATGAGATTATTGTACTGAAGCACATAGGAGAGAGATTAACCACATAGCTACCGGTACAGCCCCGAGCCTCGATGGAGAACTACTCCCTCCTCATGGGAGACAGCAGCGTTGATGAAGATGGCGGTGGTGTTGATGGAGAAGCCTTCCGGGGGCACTTCCCCGTCCCGGCGGCGTGCCGGAACAGAGACTCCTGTCCCCCAGATCTTGGCTTCGCGATGGCGGCGGCTCTGGAAGGTTTTCTCTGGTTTCGTCGAACGTAATAGGGTTTTCGCGACGGAGACCTTAAGTAGGCGGAAGGGCGGCATCAGAAGGGGTCTGGGGCCACCAGACACTAGGGCGGCGCGCCCCCCTCCTGGGCCGCGCCGCCACCATGTGTGGGCCCCTTGTGGCCCCTCTCTGGCGGCTCTCGAGTGTTCTGGAAGCTCCCGGGGATTCTAAGATGCTGGGCGTTGATTTCGTCCAATTCCGAGAATATTTCCTTACTAGGATTTCTGAAACCAAAAACAGCAGAAAACAGGAACTGGCACTTCGGCATCTCGTCAATAGGTTAGTTCCGGAAAACGCATAAATATGACATATAATGTTTATAAAACATGTAGATATCATCAATAATGTGGCATGAAACATAAGAAATTATCGATACGTCGGAGACGTATCAGCATCCCCAAGCTTAGTTCCTGCTCGTCCCGAGCAGGTAAACGATAACAACGATAATTTCTGGAGTGACATGCCATCATAACCTTGATCATACTATTGTAAGCATATGTAATGAATGCAGCGACAAAACAATGGTAATGACATGAGTAAACAAATGAATCATAAAGCAAAGACTTTTCATGAATAGTACTTCAAGACAAGCATCAATAAGTCTTGCATAAGAGTTAACTCATAAAGCAATAAATCAAAGTAAAGGTATTGAAGCAACACAAAGGAAGATTAAGTTTCAGCGGTTGCTTTCAACTTATAACATGTATATCTCATGGATATTGTCAATGTAAAGTAATATAACAAGTGCAATATGCAAGTATGTAGGAATCAATGCACAATTCACACAAGTGTTTGCTTCTTGAGGTGGAGAGGAATAGGTGAACTGACTCAACATAAAAGTAAAAGAAAGGCCCTTCGCAGAGGGAAGCAGGGATTAAATCATGTGCTAGAGCTTTTCAAGTTTTGAAATCATATAGAGAGCATAAAAGTAAAATTTTGAGAGGTGTTTGTTGTTGTCAATGAATGGTAATGGGTACTCTAACTACCTCGTCAACCAGACTTTCAAGAGCGGCTCCCATGAAGGACGTTATCTCTACCACCAAGGTAGATCATCCCTCTTCTCTTTTGTTTACACATGTACTTTAGTTTAGTTTTTATCTTTTCATTTTTTTAGATGACACTCCTCCCAACCTTTTCTTTCTCAAGCCATGGCTAACCGAATCCTCGGGTGCCTTCCAACAATCTCATACCATGGAGGAGTGTCTATTTGCAAATTTAAGTTGCTTACTGATGAATCAGAGCAAAACATGTGAAGAGAATTATTAATGCAAGTTAATTAATTGGGGCTGGGAACCCCATTGCCAGCTCTTTTTGCAAAATTATTGGATAAGCGGATGAGCCACTAGTCCATTGTGAAAGTCTGTCAAAAGTAAATGACAAGATCGAAAGATAAAACACCACATACTTCCTCATGAGCTATAAAACATTGACACAAATAAGAGATAATAGCTTTTGAATTGTTTAAAGGTAGCACATGAGCAATTTACTTTGGAATGGCGGAGAAATACCATGTAGTAGGTAGGTATGGTGGACACAAATGGCATAGTGGTTGGCTCAAGGATTTTGGATGCATGAGAAGTATTCCCTCTCGATACAAGGTTTAGGCTAGCAAGGTTATTTGAAACAAACACAAGGATGAACCGGTGCAGCAAAACTCACATAAAAGACATATTGTAAACATTATAAGACTCTACACCGTCTTCCTTGTTGTTCAAACTCTTTACTAGAAATTATCTAGATCTTAGAGAGACCAATTATGCAAACCAAATTTTAGCAAGCTCTATGTATTTCTTCATTAATGGGTGCAAAGTATATGATGCAAGAGCTTAAACATGAGCACAACAATTGCCAAGTATCAAATTATTCAAGACATTTTATCAATTACTACATGTAGCATTTCCCGTTTCCAACCATATAACAATTAACGAAGCAGTTTCAACCTTCGCCATGAACATTAAAAGCTAAGAACACATGTGTTCATATGAACCATAGGAGCGTGTCTCTCTCCCACACAAGCTTTTATTCAAACAAAACAAAAATAAAAACAAACAGACGCTCCAAGTAAAGCACATAAGATGTGACCGAATAAAAATATAGTTTCAAGAGAAGAAACCTGATAAGTTGTCGATGAAGAAGGGGATGCCTTGGGCATCCCCAAGCTTAGATGCTTGAGTCTTCTTGAAATATGCAGGGATGAACCACCGGGGCATCCCCAAGCTTAGACTTTTCACTCTTCTTGATCATAGTATATCATCCTCCTCTCTTGACCCTTGAAAACTTCCTCCACACCAAACTTTAAGCAAACTCATTAAAGGGTTAGTGCACAATCAAAAATTCACATGTTCAGAGGTGACACAATCATTCTTAACACTTCTGGACATTGCACAAAACTTCTGAAAGTTAATGGAACAAAGAAACTCATTCAACTTAGCAAAAGCGGCAATGCGAAATAAAAGGCAGAATCTGTCAAAAACAGAACAGTCCGTAAAGACGAACTTGGAAGGGGCACTTAACTTGCTCAAACGAAAAAACTCAAAACTAATGAAAGTTGCGTACATATCTGAGGATCACACACGTAAATTTGCAGATTTTTTTGATTTTTTTACAGAGACTTCTGCGCGAATTCGTGACAGACAGCAATGCTGTTTCTGCGCAGCAATCCAAATCTAGCATCAACTTTACCATAGAGACTTTACTTGGCACAAAAACATGATAAGGAGAGGTTGCTACAGTAGTAAACAACTTCCAAGACTCAATAAAACAAAAATTGCTGTAGTAAAATAAACACATGGGTTATCTCCCAAGAAGTGCTTTCTTTATAGCCATTAAGATGGGCTCAGCAGTTTTAATGATGCACTCGCAAGAAATAGTAGTTGAAGCAAAAGAGAGCATCAAAAGGCAAATTTAAAACAAATTTAAGTCTAACATGCTTCCTATGCATAGGAATCTTGTAAATAAACAAGTTCATGAAGAGCAAAGTAACAAGCATAGGAAGATAAAATAAGAGTAACTTCAAAAATTTCAGCATATAGAGAGGTGTTTTAGTAACATGAAAATTTCTACAACCATATTTTCCTCTCTCATAATAACTTTCAGTAGCAACATGAGCAAACTCAACAATATAAGTATCACATAAAGCATTCTTATTCACATGCATAAAAGTATCATTACTCTCCACATAAGCATAATCAATTTTATTAGTTGTAGTGGGAGCAAATTCAACAAAGTAGCTATCATTATTATTCTCATCATCAAATATAGGAGGCATATTGTAATCATAATCAAATTTATCTTCCATAATAGGCGGTACTAAAAGACCAATATCATTATAATCATCATAAATAGGAGGCAAAGTATCATCAAAGTAAATTTCTCCTCAATGCTTGGGGGACTAAAAATATCATGCTCATCAAAGCCAGCTTCCCCAAGCTTAGAATTTTCCATATCATTAGCAACAATGGTGTTCAAAGCGTTCATACTAATATGTTCCATAGGTTTTTTAATTTTCGCATCAAACCATCCATGTCTTAAATCAGGAAATAGAATAAGAAGCTCATTGTTGTCCATTATGCCAAACTAGTGTAAACAAGAAACAAAAATATGCAATTGCAGGATCTAAAGGAAATAGCTTCGAGCACACACACAATGGCACCAGAAGAGTACTTTACCTGGGACCGGAGTATGAGAGCCTTTTACCTTTCCTTCCCGGCAACGGCGCCAGAAAATAGCTTCGTTGCCGGGATCCGGTGTGTGAGTGCCGTTTACCTTTCCTCCCCGGCAACGGCGCCAGAAAATAGCTTGATGTCTACGGGTGCTTCTATTCTTGTAGACAGTGTTGGCCCTCCAAGAGCAGAGGTTTGTAGAACAGCAGCAAGTTTCCCTTAAGTGGATCACCCAAGGTTTATCGAACTCAGTGAGGAAGAGGTCAAAGATATCCCTCTCATGCAACCCTGCAACCACAAAGCAAGAAGTCTCTTGTGTCCCCAACACACCTAATAGGTGCACTAGTTCGGCGAAGAGATAGTGAAATACAAGTGGTATGAATGAATATGAGCAGTAGTACGGCGCCAGAAAAGTGCTTGCTGGCGTGCAGTTGATGGTAGTAATATTGCAGGAAGTAAAGATGCAGTAAAACAGTAAACAAGCAGCGATAGCAGTATTTAGGAACAAGGCCTAGGGATCATACTTTCACTAGTGGACACTCTCAACATTGATCACATAACAGAATAAATAGATAGATGCTAGACTCTACACCCTCTTGTTGGATGATGAACATCACTAACTGTGTAGGATTACACGAACCCTCAATGCCGGAATTAACAAGCTCCACAATATTCAATGTTCATATTTAAATAACCTTAGAGTGCATGACAGATCAACATAACCAAACCAAGTACTAACATAGCATGCACACTGTCACCTTCACACTACGAAAGGAGGAATAGATCACATCAATACTATCATAGCAATAGTTAACTTCATAATCTACAAGAGATCACAATCATAGCCTACGCCAAGTACTACACGATGCACACACTGTCACCATTACACCGTGCAGGAGGAATAAACTACTTTAATAACATCACTAGAGTAGCACACAGATATATTGTGATACAAAACACATTGCAATCATAAAGAGATATAAATAAGCACTTCACTATGCCATTCATAACAGTGAATAAGTATTCTATGAAATATAGCCTAAGAGACCCACACGGTGCACACATTGTCACCTTTACACACGTGGGACAAGGAGTCTCCGGAGATCACGTAAGTAAAATCCACTTGACTAGCATAATGACATCTAGATTACAAGCATCATCATATGAATCTCAATCATGTAAGGCAGCTCATGAGATTATTGTATTGAAGCACATAGGAGAGAGATTAACCACATAGCTACCGGTACAGCCCCGAGCCTCGATGGAGAACTACTCCCTCCTCATGGGAGACAGCAGCGTTGATGAAGATGGCGGTGGTGTTGATGGAGAAGCCTTCCGGGGGCACTTCCCCGTCCCGGCGGCGTGCCGGAACAGAGACTCCTGTCCCCCAGATCTTGGCTTCGCGATGGCGGCGGCTCTGGAAGGTTTTCTCTGGTTTCGTCGAACGTAATAGGGTTTTCGCGACGGAGACCTTAAGTAGGCGGAAGGGCGGCGTCAGAAGGGGTCTGGGGCCACCAGACACTAGGGCGGCGCGCCCCCCTCCTGGGTCGCGCCGCCACCATGTGTGGCCCCCCTGTGGCCCCTCTCTGGCGGCTCTCGGGTGTTCTGGAAGCTCCCGGGGATTCTAAGATGCTGGGTGTTGATTTCGTCCAATTCCGAGAATATTTCCTTACTAGGATTTCTGAAACAAAAAACAGCAGAAAACAGGAACTAGCACTTCGGCATCTCGTCAATAGGTTAGTTCCGGAAAACGCATAAATATGACATATAATGTGTATAAAACATGTAGATATCATCAATAATGTGGCATGAAACATAAGAAATTATCGATACGTCGGAGACGTATCAATAGCAACCAATCTTTATAAAGGAAACAATTTCAATTTTATAATGTCACCATCTACATCCTTATACTTTTGCATTTCACAAAGTTCAACAAAATTATTAAGATGGGCAGCAGCATCATCAGAACTAACACCAGAAAATTGCTCTCTCATAACAAGATTTAGTAAAGCAGGTTTAATTTCAAAAAATTCTGCTGCAGTAGCAGGTGGAGCAATAGGTGTGCATAGGAAATCATTATTATTTGTGCTAGTGAAGTCACACAACTTAGTATTCTCAGGAGTATTCATTTTAACAGTAGTAAATAAAGCAACCTAAATAAAGTAATGCAAGTAACTTATTTTTTTGTGTTTTTTTTATATAGAGAACGCAAACAAGATGAAATAAAGTAAAGCAACTAATTTTTTTTCGTGTTTTTGATATAAGGAAACTAGCAAAGCAATAAATAAAATAAAGCAAGACAAAAACAAAGTAAAGAGATTGGATGTGGGAGACTCCCCTTGCAGCGTGTCTTGATCTCCCCGGCAACGGCGCCAGAAAAATCCTTGCTGTTGGCGTGGTAGTTAACACACGTCCGTTGGGAACCCCAATAGGACGGTGTGATGCGTACAGCAGCGAGTTTTCCCTCAGTATGAAACCAAGGTTATCGAACCAGTAGGAGTCAAGGAACACGTGAAGGTTGTTGGTGACGGAGTGTAGTGCGGCACAACACCAGGGATTCCGGCGCCAACGTGGAACCTGCACAACACAATCAAAGTACTTTGCCCCAACGTAACAGTGAGGTTGTCAATCTCACCGGCTTGCTGTAAACAAAGGATTAAACGTATGGTGTGGAAAATGATGTTTGTTTGCGAAGAACAGTAAAGAACAGAGTTTGCAGTAGATTGTATTTCAGATGTAAAAGAATGGACCGGGGTCCACAGTTCACTAGTGGTGTCTCTCCCATAAGATAAATAGCATGTTGGGTGAACAAATTACAGTTGGGCAATTGACAAATAGAGAGGGCATAACAATGCACATACATATCACGATGACTACTATGAGATTTAATCAGGGCATTACGACAAAGTACATAGACCGCTATCCAGCATGCATCTATGCCTAAAAAGTCCACCTTCGGGTTAGCATCCGCACCCCTTCCAGTATTAAGTTGCAAACAACAGACAATTGCATTAAGTATGGTGCGTAATGTAATCAACACAAATATCCTTAGACAAAGCATTGATGTTTTATCCCTAGTGGCAACAGCACATCCACAACCTTAGAACTTTCTCACACGTCCCGCATTCAATGGAGGCATGAACCCACTATCGAGCATAAATACTCCCTCTTGGAGTTACAAGTATCAACTTGGCCAGAGCCTCTACTAGCAACGGAGAGCATGCAAGAACATAAACAACACATATATGATAGATTGATAATCAACTTGACATAGTATTCCATATTAATCGGATCCCAACAAACACAACATGTAGCATTACAAATAGATGATCTTGATCATGATAGGCAGCTCACAAGATCTAACATGATAGCACAATGAGGAGAAGACAACCATCTAGCTACTGCTATGGACCCATAGTCCAGGGGTGAACTACTCACACATCAATCCGGAGGCGATCATGGTGATGAAGAGTCCTCCGGGAGATGATTCCCCTCTCCGGCAGGGTGCCGGAGGCAATCTCCTGAATCCCCCGAGATGGGATTGGCGGCGGCGGCGTCTCTGGAAGGTTTTCCGTATCGTGGCTCTCGGTAAAGGGGCTTTCGCGACGAAGGTATAAGTAGGCGGAAGGGTAGGGTTGGAGGCGGCGCGGGGGGCCCACACCATAGGCCGGCGCGGGCCCCTCCCAGGACGCGCCGTCCTATGGTCTGGCCACCTCGTGGCCCCACTTCGTATCCCCTTCGGTCTTCTGGAAGCTTCGTGGAAAAATAAGACCCTGGGCGTTGATTTCGTCCAATTCCGAGAATATTTCCTTTGTAGGATTTCTGAAACCAAAAACAGCAGAAAACAACAACTGGCTCTTCGGCATCTCTTCAATAGGTTAGTGCCAGAAAATGCATAATAATGACATAAAGTGTGTATAAAACATGTGAGTATCATCATAAAAGTAGCATGGAACATAAGAAATTATAGATACGTTTGAGACGTATCACCACCCCATTTAAAAAACCCAACTATTCTCTGCTCAGAGTTCCAATAGCTAACCTAGACAACCTCAACCTTAATTGAAATACTTCTTATTATTTAAGAAGTATGTTCTTCAAAAGTTATTCTTTTGAAGTAAATTAAGGATCATCATCAATCCTGCCTAATAGGACCTATAACCAATATTCAACTAGCACTAGCAAGATATACCAATCTTGATAGCAACCATGTATAAGCAATTACTTAAGATGTGTTTCACTAAAACCATATGATCTCTAGCTATTGATGAATCCAACTCTGTTGTGATCCATCTAAGACTTGCTCTAATAACTAGTTCCAATCATAGGAAACCATAGAACCCCACAAACCCAATTATCATACTTATTCTCTATTAAAGAATATGTTCTTCAAAAGTTATTCTTTTGAAGTATATAACAAGTAAGCATCAACCATGCACTACAGGACTTAAAATTGACAACTGCTCTTCATATATTTTACAATTACTATGCCTTGGTGTGTTTGATTATTATTATACATTCTACTACTTATTTATAATACCAAGTAATCAAACCTTAATAAGAACCTTGTTTGTGGAACCACTCTAAAAGTGCAACACACCCTAAACAAATCATTTCAACTCACTAATCCTAAATCATCGGGGTTAGGTTACGCTTAGCGCGATTGCATCCCATACTTATGCATTATTGCATCCTTGCCAATCTTTAAAAATCATCCTTACCGGACGATGATGCTATTTCAGAATTTGGAGTTATTGCGTATCGAAGACCTTGTCTGCATAATCTTGCAGCCAAGAAAGGCAAGTTCATCGCTTACTCATGCCATTTGAGTATTTTTACCAAATTACTTGCAAAGTACTATGTTTATCACTATTGCATAAAAAGAAAAACCACTATTTTCATAACTATGAATATGACTATGTGGTGGACAATGGAACCATGGATTGTGTTGATATGGTGGAGGTTCCATTACAAGGGTTTATATCCATCTAGGATTAAACAACAAATGTCGTCCAGTGATTCTTGTGCCGTAATAACCGTGTTAACCATAAGATCTGGAGTGGGACGGAATAGTCAATTGTATTTCCACCTCTTGTACATCAACGAACGCGCTTTACCGTAGACACTTGTATTCCAAGGGTGCAAGCGGTGGCTGGGGAAGCCTAAAGTCCCCACGGCTTTGTCCGTAGACACTTGTAGCCCGAGGATCAAGCGGTGGCTGGGGAAGCCTAAAGTCCCCACGGTATTGCGGTCTATGAGGGGTTGCATCTACCGACGAAGGAGTTTGGTTCGATCCCAGACTTCGTGGCCGGGGTCCATCCTTAATTGGTATAAGAGGACCGGCGAGGACCCAGGGTCGGGGCATGCAACAAAGGTTGGGTGTGCGAGGTAGCGGAGGAATATGATTGGCTATGACCTTATACCGGGCCTCACACCAAAGGAAGTGTGGACGGGAAACTCGAGCCCGGTTGGCACCAAGGTTAAGATCTCTTATGGGTAAAGCAACTCACCTCTGCAGAGTGTAATGAATCGTGACCAGTCACTCCCTGTTCCGGGTTTTGGAACTGCGAACGCTGCCGGAAAGGAACTCCATGAAGTTCTAGTAAACCGGTGAAGGCTGACGGACATAGTTCTTCTGAATAAAAGCAACCTTTTGAAGAAATGATTATGAAAACCTGCATTGGTATTAGACTTTCTGGTCTAATACTGTAGCTAGTGCATTAAACACCTCTTTCCTATAATGAACTTGTTGAGTACGCTCGTACTCATCCCACTCTTAAATCCCCTGCTTAGATATGGAGGCATCGAAGGAGGATCTACAGTGCAACTCGAAGGCCGAGGAGTCAACAACTACTTCACGGGACAAGACCTGTCAGAAGGGTCTGATACCACATCCAACAAGGAGAAAACCTAGATTAGCAATAGAAAGGAACTAGCTTCCTAAACCTAGCTCCTATTTAGCTAGAATCTATTCATGGCCTCTGTAGTTAGTTTAATACTCTACAAATAGAGTTCGTGTTTGGATTAGACTACGAGTCGTTCTTCTGGAGTTTATTTGCAGTTTTACCTCATTGTAAAGTAGGAGGCTATGATGATCTTATGTAACAAAGTCTGTGTGTAATTCTATAGACATGCCTTGGACCCGCATATGTTTTTATTGTACCACTCTGAGCGATATAATACTAGTGGAACGGTGTTTCATTGGTGTTATATCAGACTTGCATACTACACCATGCAGTGGTATGCCGGGTCACCACACTACTTCAATGGCTACGCGCGTGAACGTAACCTTAGCACTACAGCTTAAAAATAAAATTATGGGAGAACCTCCATTGATATTTCTAAAAAAAAGATTTGGTATATATCTTTGGTTGTCTTCAGAAAAGTATAAGATTCTGTCATGGAAAAATAAAGAGTTTGAAGACCTCAAAAATGTGCTGCTATATTTTAGACTTTATTTGTAATCGTTGAAGACAACCGGCTCAGCTCTTCTCAGACGGTGTCCCGGGCCAACAGGCGGACCATGGTTGGCGGCGGAGTTAGAGTGGCGGAAGTTGCGGAATGCGTCGTCGCCCAGCAGCTGCACGCCCAGCTGCACGCCCAGCTGCAGCGCCGCCTCCTCCTGCCGCAAATTGGGTTGAGTGGCCTTACGTCCATGGTCATCATCGAACCTCCATGGTCATCAGTCTTGTCACGGCGTCGAGGTCTGGTGGATGACGGTTGTTGCCCTGCAGAGTTTCCAACCACGACAGTGATGCAGCGTGCAGCATGCAGCATACAGCGATGAGGCCGTGCCGCTAAAATCCGAGCATATGACTTAGGTAAAATGATACCATAGCTCTGTGCAGATGAATTGATACCATCATGAACTGTATTTCAGTTTGTGAATTGAAATTTTCAGTCAATTGCGAGTGCTACATAGCCTAGTATGTTAGTTGGTTGATTTGGTTCCTGTTATGGGTGCTTAGAAAGAACTAGGAATTACCCATTTAACCGAAAAGATATAGATAATATTGTTTTGTAGAAGTGAATGATACTCTGTCTAATTGGCATACTTCATAATTTATTTCTGTTATCTGTTTCAGGTAATATAGTTGTAAAATCCTTGTATCTGATTCTAATATCTTTTTTATGCTGACAGTGTTGACAAAGGGATTCTTGATGTTGTTCCTGTATTGGAAATCTGATTTTACAAGTAAAGCTCAAGATTGGGTTTTAGGTTTCTGTGGAGATGTTGGAGCATAAACTCCCCGTTTGTATGTGGAAAGCATATCATTAGACAATGTTGTGTCACTATTAAATCCAGGAGCCCCCTTTCAGCATCAACAAACACCAACCGGACTTGTATCTCTTCTAATTTTCATTTTATTGTTGTTGTCGTGGTTCTTCATTCAGCGGAGACCTTTTGAGGCAAGCGCGAGTTTTGATGCTGCAATACCACACTTCACAAACCATACTTTTCACGGGGATTCTTCGAACATGCTTGGCACATTCATCCAAGGAGGATATACAGAACTTCTACTCCAAACTGATAAAACTTCAGAGCTGCAGCCCACTTCGAGAAGATTGGATTTTGATTCCATGAATCCTGGAGGATGCAAGGAGTAGGCATAGCAGTAGTACCTTTTATTATTTCTTCTTGTATTTAGTTGGTTCAGAACATAAATATGTGTTCCATTGAACTGGATCATGACAATGAGGATGTTGATTTACCAATTCCATCTTTTTACTTGTTCCTGTGATTATCCCACTAATTGTTCGTTCATTTATGATGATGCTTTATTAGCCAATTTTTTTGTCATCTTCAGACATAGGATACTAGAGCATGCAATGCCTAAACCTCTGCATTTACGGCATGCCTCTGTACCAACAGTAAGTCCCTTGTTTCATCACACTACAATGCACCCATGCCAAAATCATTTAACAAAGACCAGACGCTGATCTTTATTAATAAGAAAAGAGTATGTTACAAGTACAACATCAAGAACTCGGATAATACTGAGCTAGGATCTGTGAAAAATTGGAACCATAGGACATATGACACACTACACCAGGAACCATGACAATCTGAAACCTGGACTAAAAAGCAGTAATAGAACTAGCATCTCTCCTCCTAGCAAGCAACTGCCAACCATCGGTCTTGTAGCGCTCTGTACTCTGGACCGGGAAATCAGCAGCAATCCTGGAGTGCAGTAAGCTCCAAAGTTGATGGCAGTGGATAAACATATGTGTACAACATTCAGGAGCTGCATTACAGACGGGATCTGAATTTTTGACTCTGAAACAGGCAAAAGAAAGTAACGAAATTCAGGATATGTAAATAATGGATTTTTCAAACATGAATCGTCAGGATATGTAAATAAAGAATTTTTTAAACATGAATCGATCATACCGTACCTTGGATGAAACAATTTCGATCAGTGCATTGGCTACTAAAAAGAGGAGAAGAGAGGTGCTTCAACTGCACTAGATGGGACAAGATGGGCTGCTTCTCTTCCGGAAGTGAAATTGCTGTCTATGGGCATATACATTAAGTTTCAAGTGCTTCAACCGGCATCTGGGCAAAAAGAAAAAAAACTATTCACAGGGTTTGCCACCTGGTCTAACTCGTGATGGATCTGCACAGTAATTCAATCAACCAGTAATTCGGTTTATAAATCTGCTAACAACATCTATGCAACATGAAAAGAAATAAAAACTACTACTATTACAAAGGTTTACAACATGTGAAACTAGCAACTGAATCTACATAGGGGATTGCTGCGGGTGGAATTCTTGATGAAATAGACATATCGAATTTTCCAATCTTAACTTACAAAGCTTGTTTGATATAGTCTAACTTCTCTGAGTTTGTATTTACTTAGGCTGAGGTTCCCGGATTAGGACGCACCTTCCAGTTCATCCTGACCAGAGAACTAAGGTTGTAGCCTGGTGGCCGGATAGGCAGTTGCAATCCCGGCAGGCTAGGGTTCGAATCATGTTTTGAACGAATTCGGTCAAACGTGGCAGCGCGCTGCGGCGAGGCCGACGAGCGGGCGACCTGGGTTGAACACGGCGGCGATGTTGCGGCAAGGTCGGCCAGCGGGCGACCTAGCTGGCGGTGGCGGTGGCGGAGGCAAGATGGACACAGCGATGGCGTGAAAGGCAAGATGAGAGATGGCGTGGGGAGAGACGGGCTGAGAAGCAGCCGCGTGAGGAGACACGACCTGAGATCTTGGCCCATCAGCAACTCGTTTTAAGTTTTTTTTCCTCACTAATTAGGAAAGATGGAATTATCTATCATACCCTGAGCAAATTAACGGTGACATATTCTATACTGCTACCTGCAGTATAGGGTACTATAAAAACCCTCACTATTTGTTACACTGAATATACACGGTATTGATTGTTAAAAAAAAGGCGCGAGGCAAAAAAGCAACCAACCTATTTGTAGACGGACCCTTTAGCATATCGGCTCCCAGAATGCTATTATTAGCTAGCCACTTCCATGATTAACCAATCGATACCTCCTTTCAAGGCCTACAAGGAGCCAACGAGCCATAGTTTATGCATGAGCTGCCTTCTTTTCACCAACTATATATGCCTTTAATTAGCACCACAGGGAAACCGGCCGCTTTGCTAATTTAACACGGCTTGCAACAGAAAACGCAGCACGGCATGCATATATATACATACTCGTCTGCGTCGACGAGGGCCACAAACTACTACGAGCTTGCGCAAAATCGGCATGAAAATGGCGTCGACACGTCCGGCGACGGTGGCAATGGCGCTGGTGGTGGTGGCGGTGATGACAATGGCGGCAGCGGTGCAGCGCGCGGAGGCGGGGCAGAACTGCATCTGCGAGTGCGTGAAGCTGTGCATGCGGACGCACATCCCGGCCATGGAGAAGCAGTGCCAGGGCAAGTGCAGGGAGACCTCGTGCATCAGGAGCTGCGAGGAGGCCTGCGACAAGAAGGGCTTCCCCAAGATCCCCAGCGAGGGCGTGCAGACATGCGAGATCGAGCCGCTCTCCGCCGACGAGCAGAAGATGCTGCACAAATGATCGGATCTCGATGGTCGTCCCGCCGGAGATGACGCTGGTTTCTGTTGTATCCCGTACGTACCGTGCGCGGTGCGAACGGTAAAATTCGCGTCGATCTGTACCGTGGTGTTGTTTGTCTCCGAACACCTGTGACCTGTCAGCCTGTGCCTTCACCCTTCAGCCTCTTTTGCGTATTTTACCCATCGAGACAGACGATGGGTTTTTAGGGCAACTTGCTCGTTTTATTAAACAAAGGCTAAATTTACAGGAATCAACATAGAATTACGGGGTTCTAAAAGCCACACATGGCGCCCCTGGCCTATAAGAAAGAGCATATCAAGCTAAGTTATGAGCATCTCAATTAGAGTCACGTCCTTCATGGATGAACGAAATGCTAGTGACGCCAAGTCCTTCACCACTTGCTTGCAGTCACTTGCCACCACTATATCATCAATCATAAGATCTGTTGTCAGTGCAAGGGACTTTCTACACGCCAGCGTCTCTAAAGTCGGTGGATCTGCTACACCCAGGAAAATAACTGCAGAGGATCCCAAATAAACACCGCCACTTGTTCTGAAAATTGTAACAACTGAGAACCAACTCTATTGTTCCTTGACACAGCTCCATCCACGTTTCCCTTCACACTATTTTTTTTTTGACAGGCAAAACACATTTCCATTAAACTTCTTGCACAGCAATATCGCTTGCAATAATGTCAATTACACAACTGGGGGCACATTCCGCCCAAAATGAATCAGCCACAGCTGAGTTCACACCATATCTTGCTAGCTCATGAGCTACAGCGTTACAAGCGCGTCGATCAAAAGAGAACTTGGAAAACTCTAAGTTTGTGTTGGATAATTAAGCACAATTTCCATGATTAATTCCAGAATATAAAACATGATGACAGCAACTACTAACATGTGAAACTCGAACATACTAGATGCATTAATCAACATGAATAGCAGCAGCGCAAACGGTAAAGCATCCATCGCTAAACAGATCGAGATATGTCGCACGTACCGATCTGGTGGTGGTGGCGGTGGAGGTGTAGCAGATGATGTCGCAGCAGTAACGTTGTTGATGACAACGTTGTTGACGATGGGGACGACGGGTCGAAGTAGACGGTGTTGAAGACGACGGTAGGCAGCACCGCCCGACTTGGATGGAAGGCGACCCGTGATGAAGAGCTTGAGCAGTCGCGCAGAGCGCTTCCCAAAAACCTAATTCGCCCTCTCCCGTACAGGATCGCAAGGACGAGCGGTTCCGGAGACCTGCTCTCCCGTTCGCCGATGCACGTCGGCTCACGGGATGGAGTAGGCTACGATGGCGGCGCAAGCAGAGAGAGAGGTGGAAACCCTAACTCGTGTATTGGATGTATTTCTGCGGTAGCCGGGCAGGAGATTATATAGGCTCGGGAAACCCTAGGCAACGTGGGCCATCCCCACGTCGCACGAATGTTTCGAGTCGGTTACAGATAGCCCACGATCCGGGAGCGACCCGAACCGATTAACTGCGACGCGTCCGTCTAGGACTCCGTTCGTTTTCCTGAGCTGCAAAAAGTAAGGAAAGTCTCGGCTCGAGGCTCAATCCACTCACCACGAGCGCGGCGCGTCGTGACGTGACGTGACGTGACGTCACGTCACGTGTCGAGACGAGCGAGCGAGGAGGAGGAGGAGCGCGCGTGTAACACTCCTATTCTCACTCACTTACTAGTGGTGGAACAACCCACCTTATAAGGTGGTCTAACTTCCTCCCAACTTTCCATGTGGGACTAAACTTCCCACCTCTTGCCACTCCCTAGTGAGCTGCCACCAACTTGGGCTCAAATTCACAAGGCTGCCACTATGTGGGCTTTGAGATTTATAGGAAAAACTGAAATCTAATTTGGGCCACTAAAAGTGGGCCCAATATTTCAACAATCCCCCACCAGATCTCAAATCCCCATTTAGAGATTTACCAATACTCGCTGCTTGTTTATATACCAGTGTTTCAGCGGAGACTGTTAAGTTGAACTTCCACCTAGAACCTTAAGCTACATCCATTCACACTTGAACAATGGACTAATCCTTGAATTGCAAGTTTTGCGTGAACAGGGTTTCACTCAAAGTCATGACCAGTACATGGCTGCCAGTAGCCTACCCCGCGGGTGAAGCATATGCGTCATACTTCATGGTCTCTTCTTGAGTTTACTACAGATCACCCAAATCTCATAGATTGCGACGTTTAACAATCGGACTCATATAGGTGTGTTATTTCAAGAATGCTCTGTAGGACAGCACCTTTGCTAAAATAGCCAACATAAACACATTAAGCCTTGTTGCCAACCTGCCTTACAGCACTTGAGAGTTGTGCATCTTCACATAGAGAGGGTTACATAATACTCTCCTCAATTAAACCACTAGTTTGTTCTTCCCAGGTCCTAATTCACGGGATCTCCGATCACAAAGGTTGTGTTACCACTATGGCGTAACATCAACGGGTCTCAAACCCATCTCCCTCGATGCACTTTCTATCACATTACGTGATAGTCCCTTTGTAAAGGGATCTGCCAGGTTTTTGTCTGTTTGAATATATGTAACAGTTATTACTCCGGAGTTTCGCAATTTCCTGACAGACTTCAAACGTCTCTTGACGTGTCTTGATGACTTCGCGTTATCCTTAGAATTGTTCACTTTGACAATTACAGTTTGATTGTCACAATTCAAAAGGATTGCCGGAACAGGTTTTTCAACCACAGGCAAGTCCATCAAGAGCTCACGCAACCATTCTGATTCAACAGTGGTTGTGTCTAAAGCAGTAAGTTCTGCTTCCATAGTTGACCTCGTCAATATGGTTTGCTTGCAAGATCTCCATGATACTGCGCCACCTCCAAAGGTACATACATACCCACTTGTGGCGTACAGATCAGCTACATCTGAGATCCAATTCGAATCACTATATCCTTCAAGCACAGCTGGGTGCCCTGAATAGTGAATCCCATAACTCATTGTACTACATAGATAGCGCATGACCCTATCAAGTGCATGCCAATGATCAGTACCCGGGTTTGACATGAACCTACTCAACTTGCTAACAGCAAAAGAGATATCGGGTCTAGTCGCTCGCTAAGTACATGAGTGAGCCAACGATCTCGAGAATATCTCAATTGATCTATGGCAATCCTCCTGTTCTTGCGTAGTGTCACACTCTGGGATCATAAGGTGTTGAAGAAGGCTTGCTATCAATATAGCCGAACCGGCTCAAGATCTTCTCTACATTATGGGATTGCGTTAGAGTAATCCTACTCTCGTTCTTAATCAGCTTGATGTTCGTAATCACATCAGCTTCTCCTGCATCTTTCATATCAAAGCTCTTTGACAAGAAAGACTTGACCTCGTGTATTACTTTCATGTTTGTACCAAAGATCAGAATATCATCCACATACAAACATAGTATAACACCTTCGCCCCCACCATGGCGATAGTAAACGCACTTGTCGACCTCATTGACAACAAAGCCTACGAAGTTAAAGTTCACAAACTTCTCATGCCATTGCTTAGGTGCTTGTTTCAGGCCATATAAAGATTTCAACAACTTGCACACCTTTCTTTCTTCACCTTTTACTACAAACCCATCAGGCTGATCCATATAGATTTCCTCTTCCAACTCTCCATTAAGAAAAGCTGTCTTTACGTCCATTTGATGAACGATAAGACCATAGGAGGCAGCCATGGATAGTAGTACTCGAATGGTGGTAAGTCTAGCGACAGGTGAATAGGTGTCGAAGTAATCTTCGCCTTCTCTTTGTGTGTAGCCTTTCGCTACAAGCCGTGCCTTGTACTTTTCAATAGTACCATCAGGTCTTAGCTTCTTCTTGAACACCCATTTGCAGCCTATAGGCTTGCATCCATGGGGTTGTTCTGACAACTCCCAAGTTCCATTAGAAAGAATCGAGTCCATCTCATTATGGACAGCTTCTTCCCAGTCATCTGCATCTGGAGATGCATATGCCTCTGCAATGGACGTGGGAGTATCATCCACAAGGTACACAATGAAATCATCACCAAAGGTTTTTTCAATCCTTCGTCTCTTGCTCCGTTTAGGAGCTTCATTGGCATCCTTCTCAGTAACATTCTCATGTGATTGTTCAAAATACTCATTAGATGTACTAGACTCAGGAATTATCTCAGTAGAAATTCTAGCAATGCTATGCATATCTTTCATAGGAAACATATTCTCAAAAAATGTTGCATCACGAGATTCCATAATAGTATCAACATGCATATCAGGTACCTCGGATTGAACTACTAAAAATCTATATCCTACACTCCGAGGAGCATAACCTAGAAAGATGCAATCTACTGTCTTTGGTCCAAGTTTGCGCTTCTTAGTAATTGGAATATTGACTTTCGCCAAACATCCCCATGTGCGCAAATACGAAAGTGATGGTTTTCTCCCAGCCCACTCCTCGTAAGGGGTTTTATCTTTATTCTTGCTAGGAACTCTATTCAGGACATGACATGAAGTCAACAAAGCCTCCCCCCACCATGCCTTTGATAAACCAGCAGTGGCTAACATGGAATTCACCAAGTCAGTCAGCGTGCGGTTTTTCCTCTCGGCAACCCCGTTTGATTGGGGTGAATAGGGAGGCGTCCTCTCATGAATAATGCCATGTTCCTCACAGAATTCATCAAAGATTTTAGGAAAATATTCGCCACCACGATCCGACCTAAGACGCTTGATCTTTCTCTCTAGTTGATTTTCAACTTCGGCCTTATAAATTTTAAAGTAGTCTAAAGCTTCATCTTTAGTTCGCAACAAATAAACATAGCAGAATCTAGTCGCATCATCAATCAATGTCATGAAATATCTCTTTCCACCTTTTGTCAACACACCATTCATCTCGCATAGATCAGAATGTATGAGTTCTAGAGGTGCCAGGTTTCTCTCCTCGGCCGCCTTGTGAGGCTTCCGAGGTTGCTTTGATTGCACACAACTATGGCACTTAGAACCTTTGGAAATGGTGAAATTCGGAATTAAACTTAAACTGGATAGCCGAGACATTAAACCAAAATTAATGTGACATAAACGAGAATGCCAAACACTGGTATCATCACTAACATTGCCACAAATATGGTTCACGGACTTATTACTGAAATCAGAAAGCGAAAAGCGGAACAAGCCTCCGCACTCATAGCCTTTACCAATAAATTGTCCAAACTTGGAAACAACTACTTTATTCGACTCTAAAACAACCTTAAACCCATCTCTGCATAGAAGGGAGCCGCTAACGAGATTCTTGTTCATAGTAGGGACATGTTGCATGTTCCTCAGCTGCACGATCTTTCCCGAAGTGAACTTCAGATCTACCGTGCCAACACCACGAACAGAAGCATGTGACCCATTCCCCATCAAGACGGAAGAATCCCGGGCGACCTGGTAAGAAGTGAACATGGATATGTCAGCACACACATGAACATTAGCACCCGTATCAATCCACCAACATGGAGATTGAAATACCGAAAGAACGATAAAGAGATTACCGTACCCATCAAGATTGCTAGCGGTCACCGTGTTGACTTGCCTCCCCTTTTTCTTGCGGTCTGCCCTCTCGGGACAGTCCTTAGAAAAGTGGCCAGCCTCTCCACGGGTAAAGCAAACGCAGATCTGCTTTGTTTATCATCTTCTTCTTCTTGAAGGTTGTAGTCTTCATAGGCTTATTGAAGGAGGGCTTGGTATTCCCTTTGTTCTTGCTTTGTAGGGTTCCTTCGCACCATGTTGGCGCTAGACTGACCCTCTCCTTTCTCAGTATTATCCTTAGCCCGAGCTTTCTCCTCAACATCAAGAGACGCTATCAGATTTTCAACTGATATCTCCTGTCTCTTGTGTTTAAGAGTTGTGGCAAAGTACCTCCATGAAGGGGGCAACTTAGCGATGATGCATCCAGCCACAAACTTGTCAGGTAAGGCACACTTAAGGAGTTCAAGCTCTTTCGCAATGCACTGTATCTCATGAGCTTGTTCGACTACAGAACGGTTGTTTACCATCCTGATGTCATGGAAGCTCTCCATGATGTACAGTTCACTGCCTGCATCGGTTGCACCGAATTTACCATTCAGTGCATCCCAGAGCTCTTTACCATCTGTTATGTGCATGTACACATCACACAGACGATCAGCAAGAATACTCAGAACGCATCCGACGAAGAGAGTATTGTTTTCCTTGAACTTGTTCTGATCTTGGTCAGATATAGTTCCTTCAGGTAAACCATCACTAACTTCGAACACTTTCAGATGAGTAAGCCAGAGCGTGGCCTTAACCTGCCACCTCTTAAAGTGCACACCGGTAAACTTATCCGGCCTCAGTGCATCAGCAAAACCAGCCATTGTTAACTCAGGAAATTGCCTACAATTAGGTTTTTGGATTGTTGGATAATTAAGCACAATTTCCATGATTAATTCCAGAATATAAAACATGATGACAGCAACTACTAACATGTGAAACTCGAACATACTAGATGCATTAATCAACATGAGTAGCAGCAGCGCAAACGGTAAAGCATCCATCGCTAAACAGATCGAGATATGTCGCACGTACCGATCTGGTGGTGGTGGCGGTGGAGGTGTAGCAGATGATGTCGCAGCAGTAACGTTGTTGATGACAACGTTGTTGACGATGGGGACGATGGGTTGAAGTAGACGGCGTTGAAGACGACGGTAGGCAGCACCGCCCGACTTGGACGGAAGGCGACCCGTGATGAAGAGCTTGAGCAGTCGCGCAGAGCGCTTCCCAAAAACCTAATTCGCCCTCTCCCGTACAGGATCGCAAGGACGAGCGGTTCCGGAGACCTGCTCTCCCGTTCGCCGATGCACGTCGGCTCATGGGATGGAGTAGGCTACAATGGCGGCGCAAGCAGAGAGAGAGGTGGAAACCCTAATTCGTGTATTGGATGTATTTCTGCGGTAGCCGGGCAGGAGATTATATAGGCTCGGGAAACCCTAGGCAACGTGGGCCACGCCCACGTCGCACGAACGTTTTGAGTCGGTTACAGATAACCCACGATCCGGGAGCGACCCGAACCGACTAACTGTGACGCGTCCGTCTAGGACTCCGTTCGTTTTCCTGAGCTGCAAAAAGTAAGGAAAGTCTCGGCTCGAGGCTCAATCCACTCACCACGAGCGCGGCGCGTCGTGACGTGACGTGTCGAGACGAGCGAGCGAGGAGGAGGAGGAGCGCGCGTGTAACACTCCTATTCTCACTCACTTACTAGTGGTGGAACAACCCACCTTATAAGGTGGTCTAACTTCCTCCCAACTTTCCATGTGGGACTAAACTTCCCACTCTTGCCACTCCCTAGTGAGCTGCCACCAACTTAGGCTCAAACTCACAAGGCTGCCACTATGTGGGCTTTGAGATTTATAGGAAAAACTGAAATCTAATTTGGGCCACTAAAAGTGGGCCCAATATTTCAACAATCCCCCACCAGATCTCAAATCCCCATTTAGAGATTTACCAATACTCGCTGCTTGTTTATATACCAGTGTTTCAGCGGAGACTGTTAAGTTGAACTTCCGCCTAGAACCTTAAGCTACATCCATTCACACTTGAACAATGGACTAAGCCTTGAATTGCAAGTTTTGCGTGAACAGGGTTTCACTCAAAGTCATGACCAGTACATGGCTGCCAGTAGCCTACCCCGCGGGTGAAGCATATGCGTCATACTTCATGGTCTCTTCTTGAGTTTACTACAGATCACCCAAATCTCATAGATTGCGACGTTTAACAATCGGACTCATATAGGTGTGTTATTTCAAGAATGCTCTGTAGGACAGCACCTTTGCTAAAATAGCCAACATAAACACATTAAGGCTTGTTGCCAACCTGCCTTACAGCACTTGAGAGTTGTGCATCTTCACATAGAGAGGGTTACATAATACTCTCCTCAATTAAACCACTAGTTTGTTCTTCCCACGTCCTAATTCACGGGATCTCCGATCACAAAGGTTGGGTTACCACTATGGCGTAACATCAACGGGTCTCAAACCCATCTCCCTCGATGCACTTTCTATCACATTACGTGATAGTCCCTTTGTAAAGGGATCTGCCAGGTTTTTGTCTGTTTGAATATATGTAACGTTTATTACTCGGAGTTTCGCAATTTCTGACGGACTTCAAACATCTCTTGACGTGTCTTGATGACTTCGCGTTATCCTTAGAATTGTTCACTTTGACAATTACGGTTTGATTGTCACAATTCAAAAGGATTGCCGAACAGGTTTTTCAACCACGAGCAAGTCCATCAAGAGCTCACGCAACCATTCTGATTCAACAGTGGTTGTGTCTAAAGCAGTAAGTTCTGCTTCCATAGTTGACCTCGTCAATATGGTTTGCTTGCAAGATCTCCATGATACTGCGCCACCTCCAAAGGTAAATACATACCCACTTGTGGCGTACAGATCAGCTACATCTGAGATCCAATCCGAATCACTATATCCTTCAAGCACAGCTGGGTGCCCTGAATAGTGAATCCCATAACTCATTGTACCACATAGATAGCGCATGACCCTATCAAGTGCATGCCAATGATCAGTACCCGGGTTTGACATGAACCTACTCAACTTGCTAACAGCAAAAGAGATGTCGGGTCTAGTCGCGCTCGCTAAGTACATGAGTGAGCCAACGATCTGAGAATATCTCAATTGATCTATGGCAATCCTCCGGTTCTTGCGTAGTGTCACACTGGGATCATAAGGTGTTGAAGAAGGCTTGCTATCAATATAGCCGAACCGGCTCAAGATCTTCTCAACATAATGGGATTGCGTTAGAGTAATCCCACTCTCATTCTTAATCAGCTTGATGTTCAGAATCACATCAGCATCTCCCAGATCTTTCATATCAAAGCTCTTTGACAAGAAAGACTTGACCTCGTGTATTACTTTCATGTTTGTACCAAAGATCAGAATATCATCCACATACAAACATAGTATAACACCTTCGCCCCCACCATGGCGATAGTAAATGCACTTGTCAGCCTCATTGACAACAAAGCCTACAGAAGTTAAAGTTCTGTCAAACTTCTCATGCCATTGCTTAGGTGCTTGTTTCAGGCCATATAAAGATTTCAGCAACTTGCACACCTTTCTTTCTTCACCTTTTACTACAAACCCATCAGCCTGATCCATATAGATTTCCTCTTCCAACTCTCCATTAAGAAAAGCTGTCTTTACGTCCATTTGATGAACGATAAGACCATAGGAGGCAGCCATGGATAGTAGTACTCGAATGGTGGTAAGTCTAGCGACAGGTGAATAGGTGTCGAAGTAATCTTCGCCTTCTCTTTGTGTGTAGCCTTTCGCTACAAGCCGTGCCTTGTACTTTTCAATAGTACCATCAGGTCTTAGCTTCTTCTTGAACACCCATTTGCAGCCTATAGGCTTGCATCCATGGGGTTGTTCTGACAACTCCCAAGTTCCATTAGAAAGAATCGAGTCCATCTCATTATGGACAGCTTCTTCCCAGTCATCTGCATCTGGAGATGCATATGCCTCTGCAATGGACGTGGGAGTATCATCCACAAGGTACACAATGAAATCATCACCAAAGGATTTTTCAATCCTTCGTCTCTTGCTCCGTTTAGGAGCTTCATTGTCATCCTTCTCAGTAACATTCTCATGTGGTTGTTCAAAATACTCATTAGATGTACTAGACTCAGGAATTATCTCAGTAGAAATTCTAGCAATGCTATGCATATCTTTCATAGGAAACATATTCTCAAAAAATGTTGCATCACGAGATTCCATAATAGTATCAACATGCATATCAGGTACCTCGGATTGAACTACTAAAAATCTATATCCTACACTCCGAGGAGCATAACCTAGAAAGATGCAATCCACCGTCTTTGGTCCAAGTTTGCGCTTCTTAGTAATTGGAATATTGACTTTCGCCAAACATCCCCATGTGCGCAAATACGAAAGTGATGGTTTTCTCCCAGCCCACTCCTCGTAAGGGGTTTTATCTTTATTCTTGTTAGGAACTCTATTCAGGACATGACATGAAGTCAACAAAGCCTCCCCCCACCATGCCTTTGATAAACCAGCAGTGGCTAACATGGAATTCACCAAGTCAGTCAGCGTGCGGTTTTTCCTCTCGGCAACCCCGTTTGATTGGGGTGAATAGGGAGGCGTCCTCTCATGAATAATGCCATGTTCCTCACAGAATTCATCAAAGATTTTAGGAAAATATTCGCCACCATGATCCGACCTAAGACGCTTGATCTTTCTCTCTAGTTGATTTTCAACTTCGGCCTTATAAATTTTAAAGTAGTCTAAAGCTTCATCTTTAGTTCGCAACAAATAAACATAGCAGAATCTAGTCGCATCATCAATCAATGTCATGAAATATCTCTTTCCACCTTTTGTCAACACACCATTCATCTTTAATAGATCAGAATGTATGAGTTCTAGAGGTGCCAGGTTTCTCTCCTCGGCCGCCTTGTGAGGCTTCCGAGGTTGCTTTGATTACACACAACTGTGGCACTTAGAACCTTTGGCAATGGTGAAATTCGGAATTAAACTTAAACTGGATAGCCGAGACATTAAACCAAAATTAATGTGACATAAACGAGAATGCCAAACACTGGTATCATCACTAACATTGCCACAAATATGGTTCACAGACTTATTACTGAAATCAGAAAGCGAAAAGCGGAACAAGCCTCCGCACTCATAGCCTTTACCAATAAATTGTCCAAACTTGGAAACAACTACTTTATTCGACTCTAAAACAACCTTAAACCCATCTCTGCATAGAAGGGAGCCGCTAACGAGATTCTTGTTCATAGTAGGGACATGTTGCACGTTCCTCAGCTGCACGATCTTCCCCGAAGTGAACTTCAGATCTACCGTGCCAACACCACGAACAGAAGCATGTGACCCATTCCCCATCAAGACGGAAGAATCCCGGGCGACCTGGTAAGAAGTGAACATGGATATGTCAGCACACACATGAACATTAGCACCCGTATCAATCCACCAACATGGAGATTGAAATACTGAAAGAACAGTAAAGAGATTACCGTACCCATCAGCATTGCTAGCGGTCACCGTGTTGACTTGCCTCCCCTTTTTCTTGCGGTCTGCCCTCTCTGGATAGTCCTTAGAAAAGTGGCCAGCCTCTCCACAGGTAAAGCAGCTCAGATCTGCTTTGTTTATCATCTTCTTCTTCTTGAAGGTTGTAGTCTTCATAGGCTTATTGAAGGAGGGCTTGGTATTCCCTTTGTTCTTGCTGTAGGGTTCCTTCTGCACCATGTTGGTGCTAGACTGACCCTCTCCTTTCTCAGTATTATCCTTAGCCCGAGCTTTCTCCTCAACATCAAGAGACGCTATCAGATTTTCAACTGATATCTCCTGTCTCTTGTGTTTAAGAGTTGTGGCAAAGTTCCTCCATGAAGGGGGCAACTTAGCGATGATGCATCCAGCCACAAACTTGTCAGGTAAGGCACACTTAAGGAGTTCAAGCTCTTTCGCAATGCACTGTATCTCATGAGCTTGTTCGACTACAGAACGGTTGTTTACCATCCTGATGTCATGGAAGCTCTCCATGATGTATAGTTCACTGCCTGCATCGGTTGCACCGAATTTACCATTCAGTGCATCCCAGAGCTCTTTACCATCTGTTATGTGCTTGTACACATCACACAGACGATCAACAAGAATACTCAGAACGCATCCGACGAAGAGAGTATTGTTTTCCTTGAACTTGTTCTGATCTTGGTCAGATATAGTTCCTTCAGGTAAACCATCACTAACTTCGAACACTTTCAGATGAGTAAGCCAGAGCGTGGCCTTAACCTGCCACCTCTTAAAGTGCACACCGGTAAACTTATCCGGCCTCAGTGCATCAGCAAAACCAGCCATTGTTAACTCAGGAAATTGCCTACAATTAGGTTTTTGGATTGTTGGATAATTAAGCACAATTTCCATGATTAATTCCAGAATATAAAACATGATGACAGCAACTACTAACATGTGAAACTCGAACATACTAGATGCATTAATCAACATGAGTAGCAGCAGCGCAAATGGTAAAGCATCCATCGCTAAACAGATCGAGATATGTCGCACGTACCGATCTGGTGGTGGTGGCGGTGGAGGTGTAGCAGATGATGTCGCAGCAGTAACGTTGTTGATGACAACGTTGTTGACGATGGGGACGACGGGTCGAAGTAGACGGCGTTGAAGACGACGGTAGGCAGCACCGCCCGACTTGGACGGAAGGCGACCCGTGATGAAGAGCTTGAGCAGTCGCGCAGAGCGCTTCCCAAAAACCTAATTCGCCCTCTCCCGTACAGGATCGCAAGGACGAGCGGTTCCGGAGACCTGCTCTCCCGTTCGCCGATGCACGTCGGCTCACGGGATGGAGTAGGCTACGATGGCGGCGCAAGCAGAGAGAGAGGTGGAAACCCTAACTCGTGTATTGGATGTATTTCTGCGGTAGCCGGGCAGGAGATTATATAGGCTCGGGAAACCCTAGGCAACGTGGGCCACGCCCACGTCGCACGAACGTTTCGAGTCGGTTACAGATAGCCCACGATCCGGGAGCGACCCGAACCGACTAACTGCAAAAAGTAAGGAAAGTCTCGGCTCGAGGCTCAATCCACTCACCACGAGCGCGGCGCGGCGCGGCGCGTCGTGACGTGTCGAGACGAGCGAGCGAGGAGGAGGAGGAGCGCGCGTGTAACACTCCTATTCTCACTCACTTACTAGTGGTGGAACAACCCACCTTATAAGGTGGTCTAACTTCCTCCCAACTTTCCATGTGGGACTAAACTTCCCACCTCTTGCCACTCCCTAGTGAGCTGCCACCAACTTGGGCTCAAACTCACAAGGCTGCCACTATGTGAGCTTTGAGATTTATAGGAAAAACTGAAATCTAATTTGGGCCACTAAAAGTGGGTCCAATATTTCAACAGTTTGTACTGCAGAGACTCTTTGCTTCTTTTATCAACACACCTATCTCCGAACGGTCATACTCGTTGCAGTTGAGAGCTTTCACCAGGTTTGTGGAGTCAGATTCGAAAATCACTCTGTTTGCGCCCAGTCTGATTGCCCCTCTCAGAGCACTAACAGGCCCCTTACTTTTCTGCCCCGTATAACGCTCGAATTTCGCCCCGTATAAAAAAAATGGTCGATCAGACACCGCTCCGTCTAGCAGAACCCGTATTTGACCCTGTATATTTGTAAATTTAAAACCCCGGGAAACTTTCATTCATAGTTCGTCGATCATACATAGAAATCGACGTACCTACATACATACAAAATGCGCGATCGGATCGCGACTTCTAGTCGGAGAGGTCGATAATGAACCCATCGGCCTCCGCCTCCGCCTGCGCCGCCCGCGCCTCCGCCTCCTTCACGGCGGCGATGGCCGCCGCCCTTTCTTCCTCATTCGCCTTGTTCTTCTCGGCGGCGTCCTTGAGGGAGTCTTGAATCGCCTTCAAGAAGGCGGGGTCCTTGTCCTCGTCTTCCTCCTCCTCCTCACCGGCGAGCGGGGCACCTCCGCCGCTGGTGCTCCCGATGGTCGCCCTCCACGCCTCGCTCACCCGGCGTTGGCGCTCCCACTCGGCGAGCCACGCCGAGAACTTCGGGCCGCTCATCGGCTTGAGCGGCGGGTCCTCGTGGTACCAGCGGCCGCCCCGCGTGAAGTCGCGGAGCTTCTCTGGGACGAACTCCCCGCCGTCGTACTTGCAGGCCGCGCAGCGGCTGCCGGCGGCGGATCTTTTGCAAAAAAGCCGCCAGGCATCCTCCACGTTGTCCGGCGAGCGGGATCGCTTCGATCCGCTCGCCGGCGAGGCGGTACTACGGCGGCGGGAGTCCATGCTTGAGATTGGGTGGAATGCGGCGCGGGGTTGGGACGAATTGCTCGCCGGAGCAGGAGGAGGAGGCGGCGGCGCACGGCGGAGCTAGGGTTGCGAGTGAGGGGTTAACCCCTCACTCGCACCTGCGCCCGGTATAAGTAGGGGGCGGAGGGGCCGATTTCCTGGGCCCCGTATTCCGCCGAAACGGGGCGGCCCGAATACGGGGCCTGCTAGACGGCCCAAACCTCGCCTGCCCCGTATCTCGCCGGAATTTTACGGGGTGGGCGGGTTATAAGGGGCCTGTTAGACATGCTCTCACCGCAGCTAGGCAGGCAACTCTCTCGGAGTGGAGAGGATCACGGAGGTGGACGGATTTGCCCGCTCCAGCAGCAGCAAATTCACCATTGTGATCCCTGATTATGAAACCCCATGCCCCCTTTCCAGTTGCATTGTCAAAGGCATCATCAAAGTTTACCTTGACAAAGTCATCAGGAGGTTTCCTCCATTTGTGGGAATCAGGAGGCTTTCTTCACACTATTTAAAGGAGGTGGAATCCATGTAGGCGCTGTGCTACGGAGAGGTTGAGCTGCAAACACCGGAGTTGGACGTTTGAGCGCTGACAATTCCGTCAGATAGCATTGGACAAAGGCATGTGTAGAAAGAGGGCTCTCCCTCGTGGATAGTATCTTGGTTATTTCGGTCCTTTCGGCCAACAGATGGTCAAAACCGAATTTTTCAATATAAATTCGGTTTTCCACAGTTGTGCACCGAAATTGCTCTCGGTTAATTTTAGTTCGGTGTATTCGGTTTTGGTTTCGGTTTCTTATTCTCTTTCTGTGATCACGACAAAGCTAGATAAGGAAGTTGTTTCATAAGCCGAGATCAGACTGAAATATTCATGTTGACGGAAAGTCGGAAACGCACACAGAAAAAGTGGAACACGAGGAATTCTCCATTTGACGCCGCCACTTGTTTCTCTCGCTCATGGCCGGAGAGAGTCCCAAGCAGAGAACTCCACGTGTCCACCAACACAAGGATCAAAAGGCTAGTAAGTCGAGACAGAAACGGCACGGAAACACACCACTCTACAGTCTACAAACATGATTGACCAACCTAAGCAAACTGTTCATCAAGTGACTACTAGAATGGACGGTGGTGGTACAAACGGGAAGAGAGGAATGGAAGGGAAGAGAAGAGAAGAGAAAGCGTTTTTGTTTTACTGGTCTTTCCACGGCAGAGCAGGTGAGGTACCCTGCCACTGCCAGAGCAGCAATGGCATCGTGTGTCGATTTCGACAAATTTAACCCTTTTTCGAAAGTTTAGCACAATTTGATTTCATTTTAAAAAGTATTTAAAATCTGATATTTTTAGTAGCGCCTCTCCTCGGGGTGGTACCCTCTTTACCGTAGAGTGGTGAGCATCGGCGCTAAACATGTGCCAGCGTGGTGATACGGGGCCCACGATTCGTGACCTCAACTTCCTTGACAAGTGCGCTACCCTTTTGAAGTTCAACTCCCCCGACCCCGACAAGGATGCTACCCTTTAAAATATGTTAAGTCGCGTGAGCCGCCCCATCCCCTCCACCTACCACTTACCCCTCAGACCTCGACCAAAAATGAACCAGGGCGCGCCCACCTCTCTCTCCCCTCTCAAATCCTTCTCCAAAATCACCTAGATCTAAAGATTTCTTTGGTGGATTTTGGTCTCCCGTTGATGCAAAGAGGTGTTCTCTCCCATCGACTTCATTTTGTCCGATTAATGTCATGTTTTTGGTTCTATTTTGGTAAATCTTGGTAACCCTAGAAAATTGGATTTGGCCACCATTCTATGTTCTATTGTTGTTGTATAGTCCATTGGTGGTTTGTATGATGTCTATGTAAGATTTGTAGGTTAGGGTTAGCCCTAGATCTATTTAGTGACATAGATGTAATTAGGGTTAGCCCTAGATCTATTTGGCCACCATTCTATCTTCTTATTTTTTTGTTGTTGAAATGCATATGTTATCATGGAATATACATATAGTTGATGCATTTGGGTTGTTGTAATTTGGTTATAGGTGGCGAGAACTGTGAGTGTTCACTATGTGGACAAGGACGAGTTCATGAAAGGAAATGTTGAGTTAAACCCCGATGAGGTTGTGATGGTGTTTGAAAGAAGTCTGCCGAGGTTGTGGAGAAAGTGAGGATTGAGTTGAAATGGATGGGCCCAACCGATGACATAGAAATGGAGGGAAGGTATAATGTTTTCTTTGGTATGCACAACCGTTGGAAGACAATGAAGCTCAACTCTGACGCAAGGTGGAGTGCATACAAGGAGGTGGTGTCCAAATCACAAGACAAGCTCTCGAGTTATTTGCCACAAAGAAGGTATCATCACGACCGCACTTGGACTTGAACCGGCGTGCCTCCCAAGTTCATGGTAGGAGCCCGTTTGTTGAACCCGATGTTGACGACTCAACAAGTAGTCCTCCTTCGATAACCCAAGATGGCATGACCCAACGAGAAATCAGGCAACCAGCAAGCCCGATTCGCAATGGCAATTATGAAGCAATGGAAGAAGATAATGATGACTACGAGGGCGACGAGTCCGAGGGCGATCCCAATGACAATGAGGTTGGTGATTTGGATGTTTATTGTGCGCAAGAGGACATGGATCATGACATACCTTATAACCGATGCTACCCATCAAAATCGGAGGATGAAGGTCCCGGGGAGGAGATAATGAAGAGGGGTTCACGGCTAAAGAAGCTGAAATATTCAAGAAGGTAGTTGGCCGGAATAATCGGATACCATTGTTCGGTGATCTTAGTCTTGCAGATAAAGCCATGGTAGACGGTTGTGAGACCTTTGTGCTCGGACCAAGGCCAAGTTCAAAGCAAGATATGAATCACAAAAGGTATGGGATCAAAAAATGAGTGAAGTTTGAAACCTTGTTGGAATTTCAAATATGGATCAAGGAGTATGCGGTTAAGTATTTCCGTCCATACAAGGTGGCTCACTCAGACGTGAAGAAGCGTTACACAGTTAGATGTGAGGATGACCGGTGTCCATGGGTTGTGCGTGCAAGACCATTTAAAGGAGGCCCGCAATGGCACATATCAAGTTGTGTTTTGACTCATATATGTGAGGGCGAGGACCTCGATACCCCGGAAGAGAAAGATGTTCACCGGCAGTTATCATCCGATTTTATCGCTTTCGAACTATCGAATAGCATTAAGACACTCCCAACAATGACGATCAAGCAAGTCATTGATACAATGAAGTCACATTTTGGTTATGAGGTGAAGTACGGGAAGTCATGGAAGGCAAAGAAAGCTGCATTTAAGATGTTGCACGGTGATTGGGAATAGGCATACAACCGACTCCCTCGATTGTTGGGCGCGCTGGCGGCTACCAACCTGGGGATGTATCATGTGGTCGAGCCTTTTGGGCAGAAAACAAGAGAGTACAAATGTGTAACGGTCCGAGTATTTGGCCATGCATTTTGGACCTTTCAACAATCATCCCAACATTGTAGGCCGGCCATCTCAGTTGATGGCACTTTTCTGACCGGACAATTCAAGGGCACACTATGTTGCAATAGGTAATGACGGGAATAATCAGTTGTTGCCTTTGAACCAGGGCGCTATGCTGCGCAGGGGTAGCGCCACGGTGCTGGCCGTTCTATTCAGCGAAAAGGGTAGCGCTATGAACCAAGGCCAGGGCTGAAGGATAACGTTGCATAAAAAACAAAAAAAATCCTACCGCGAACACGCAATCCAAGCCAAGATGCAATCTAGAAGACGGTAGCAACGAGGGGGTATCGAGTCTCGCCCTTGAAGAGATTCCAAAGCCTACAAGAGGAGGCTCTTGTTGCTGCGGTAGACGATCACTTGCCGCTTGCAAAAGCGCGTAGAAGATCTTGATCACGATCGGTTCCGGCGCCACGAACGGGCAGCACCTCCGTACTCGGTCACACGTTCTGTTGTTGATGAAGACGACGTCCACCTCCCGTTCCAGCGGGCAGCGGAAGTAGTAGCTCCTCTTGAATCCGACAGTACGACGGCGTGGTGTCGGTGGTGGTGGAGAAGTCCGGCGGAGCTTCGCTAAGCTACGCGGGAGATATGGAGGAGAGGGGGGCGGCTAGGGTTTGGGAGGGGGTGGCCGGCCACTTCAATGGGGCGGCCAGCTTGTGGTCTTGGGGTGGCCGGCCCCCTCCCTTGGCCCCTCATTATATAGGTGGATCCCCAAGTGTTGGTGTCCAAGTCTTCGAATAAGACCCGAACCAAAAACCTTCCATAAGAGGGGGAAACCTAGCCAAGCTAGGACTCCCACCAAAGGTGGGAGTTCCACCTCCCATATGGGGGGGTGGCCGGCCCCCTAAGGGGGAGTCCACTTGGGACTCCTCCCCCACTAGGGTTGGCCGGCCATGGAGGTGGAGTCCCATGTGGACTCCACCTTCCTTGGTGGTTTCTTCCAGACTTTTCTAGAACCTTCTAGAACCTTCCATAGAACCTTCCACGATATTTTAATTCACATAAAATGACATCCTATATATGAATCTTATTCTCCGGACCATTCCGGAACTCCTCGTGATGTCCAGGATCTCATCCGGGACTCCGAACAAATATTCGAACTCCATTCCATATTCAAGTACTACCATTTCAACATCCAACTTTAAGTGTGTCACCCTACGGTTCGTGAACTATGCGGACATGGTTGAGTACTCACTCCGACCAATAACCAATAGCGGGATCTGGAGATCCATAATGGCTCCCACATATTCAACGATGACTTTAGTGATCGAATGAACCATTCACATACGATACCAATTTCCTTTGTCACACGATATTTTACTTGTCCGAGGTTTGATCATCGGTATCACTCTATACCTTGTTCAACCTCGTCTCCTGACAAGTACTCTTTACTCGTACCGTGGTATGTGGTCTCTTATGAACTTATTCATATGCTTGCAAGACATTAGACGACATTCCACCGAGAGGGCCCAGAGTATATCTATCCGTCATCGGGATGGACAAATCCCACTGTTGATCCATATGCCTCAACTCATACTTTCCGGATACTTAATCCCACCTTTATAACCACCCATTTACGCAGTGGCGTTTGGTGTAATCAAAGTACCTTTCCGGTATAAGTGATTTATATGATCTCATGGTCATAAGGACTAGGTAACTATGTATCGAAAGCTTATAGCAAATAACTTAATGATGAGATCTTATGCTACGCTTAATTGGGTGTGTCCTTTACATCATTCATATAATGATATAACCTTGTTATTAATAACATCCAATGTTCATGATTATGAAACTAATCATCCATTAATCAACAAGCTAGTTTAAGAGGCATACTAGGGACTTCTTTTGTTGTCTACATATCACACATGTACTAATGTTTCGGTTAATAAAATTATAGCATGATATATAAACATTTATCATAAACATAAAGATATAAATAATAACCACTTTATTATTGCCTCTAGGGCATATCTCCTTCAGTCTCCCACTTGCACTAGAGTCAATAATCTAGTTTACATTTGTAAAGATATAACACCTTGGCCTTATGGTGCTTTATCATGTATTGCTCACGGGAGAGGTTTTTAGTCAACAGATCTGACACGCTCAGAAACGTATGTATTTTGTAATTTATTTGCGTCTCAACGCATCACTCATTTCCAAATGAGTCGGCATTAAATATGTTTGATCTTCTGGTGGAACCTTAATTCCGCGGCCTGAAATATGTCACTAATATTGTCACACACAATATAGCTTCAAAGTTCTGACTCTGTCGGAACTACACCAAGTTCTAAAAGAACCTCTTGACTTAACATCCTTTGTCATTGTCAAAACAATGATATACTCTGCCTTCTTTTGTAGAATCCGTCACAATATTTAGAATTCTTCTAAATCTAGCATAGACAACTTCTAGCTCATTGTGCTACCTTTTAAACAACACTTAGTCTAATTTGAGATTGAAATTATATTTTATATGTGACAAAACCAATATCGGTGTAACACCTTACAGCGATTTGTTTGTCATTTCTTCATACAAAAAAATATATATATATCCTTAGTTCTTCTAAAGTACTCAAGGATATTCTTACTGTCGTCCCATGATCATCTTATGAATCATTCCGGTATATGCTCATAACATTTTAGAGCACAAGATATCTGATTTTGTACATATTATTCGTGATCTAAAATCACTCATGTGTGTTTACTCATCGAGTGTCAGATACACTCAAGTCTTGTTAAACCTTCACATGACAAGAACATTTTCTTAATATTTCTATATTAAACTATTTCAATATCCATTCTATGTACTTTGACTTAAACTTATTATGTGTTTCAATCTATCTTCATAGATCTTGACACTAAATATGTTTTAGTCCATATCGTTTCATTTAATTTTCAATGAAACATTTTAATCAAATATATAATTACATTATTTATAACCAACTATATGTCATCTACATAAAGTATTATAAAAATGTCTCAGCGCTCCCACTTAATTTCTTGCAAATGCAAGCCTCTTCATCATTTCTGATGAAATCAAAAACTCTTTGACTATTTCATCTGGTGAAGATTCCAACTCCGTAATACCCACTTCATCCAATTGAAGTTCGTATACCTATCTAGTATTCCACGGACCAGCAAAATTCTTGGTTGTATCTTGTATACACCTTTTAATACATACTTCTGATAAGTAATGTATTTTGCCATCCTACTAGCATATCTCATAAAAGAAATATGTAGTGATTACTAGAATAATCCACATAGACTATAAGCATTGCTACGGAAGATCTAATCTTATCGTAGTCAACTCTTTGAACTTTGTCGTAAACAACTTTTCGACAAGTTGAGCTTCTTCAAAGATTATTTCATCCAAGTCCATCAATTTTATAGATCTATTTACTTTCAAAAAGTATTCATCTATTATGGATTTCATGGCGTATGGCCATTTTAACGGAGTCAGGGCCCATCATAACTTCTTTGTTTGTAGTTGGTTTATCATTGTTCAAAATCAATCTTTTGTCCACAAATCATTTATTTGATCACAAAGTAAACCATACCTACAAGGTTCAATATGTACTTTGATCTCCATGGCTAAAACACTTTGTAGTCATGGGAGCCATGATCGTCGTGGCCGCTTCCGAAACCAATTCCGATGCTGCGCTACTCTGATCATTATGCTCAGGTTCATAAACCTTATCAAATTATATTGTCCTCCCACTCAAATACTTCACTCGAAACAATTTCTCGGAAATAAGAAACATTGACAAACACTTTTGTCTTTGTCTCGTGGGAAGAATTCCCAATTAAATATCTGGGATAACCAACAAAGACATTTATCCGATTTTGGTTGTAAACTCTTAGACCAAAATTTAAAGAAAAGACTATTAGGGTTTATACCCATGCCATAACTTGTATGGTGTCATTTCAACGGATCATGATGATGCTCTATTTAGTGTAAAAGCGATAGTCACTAAAGCATAATCCATAAAAATATAATGGCGTCATAATATTTTATCTCATCATTAATCCAACAAGGTTTGGATACATATCTCGGATACTATATCATCATTATGATATTCCAAGAAATGTGAGTTGTAGAACAATTTCATAACTCTCTTAGATGTTCGCTAAAACTCGTAATTCAAATATTTCCACCATGATCCAATCATAGATATTTGAATTTTCTATTACGATGATTTCCACTTCATGCTGAAATTTATTTGAATCCATTCAAATGTTTCAAACTTCTTCCTTATTGAATATATCCACATATATATACTCAATTCATTGTTGAAAGTTTTCATGAAGTAGAAGAATCTCCCGCACACAACTATGCCCAGTGAACCACATACATCATCATGTATTTTTTCACTAAGTTAGTTGCCCGTTCAACTTTTGACCTATGAACGGTATTTTAATCATTCTCTTTAGAAAAGATTTGCAAGCGCCAAATGATTCAAAAAATCAAATGACTCCAAAAATCTATTTGCATGGAATTCCTTCATGCGTTCTTTTCTAACATGACCTAAATGGCGGTTCCACAAATAAGTGGAATTCAAATCATTTGCCTTATGGCATTTTAGCGTCAGTGTTATGTATGTGTGTTTCACCATTAAGATCTATAATAACTTATCCATCGTATATGGAGTAATGTCATAATTTGAACAACTCATTGTTTTCATTTGACCAGAGTAAAATAACAATTATTAAGTTCTTTATTATAAATTCTAAGGGCTAGATAGAATGCCAACGACGAACATAATAACACTTTATTTTGTTCCAGATGTACATTTCTATCATATTCCTTGTCAGTCACTTAGGCCATTGTATTCTTGTATTGCGTTGTTTTGTATGACACTTCATACCAACCAATAGAGTAATAATACCCAAGAATTTCATAGTGTGACCTAACTAGGAATACAACCATAACATGTATATCATTTATATACACCTGAGCTAGACTTTCTAGTCTTTTCTTTCTTTCTGCCAAAATATCTTTTGCAGTTTCTCTTTTAGCTTTCCTCATTATTCAGAAAAACACTTCAACATTAATAACTTCTAGGTTTGTTGGTCTAATACCAATAACCTTGAGGTTCTTATTTTGAAGTTGATCATCATATGATCAAAGTGTTCTAGATTTCACTATTAGTAACTTTGTAATATGATGAACAATTTCACTCATAATTTTATCCATCAATTCATGACAACTTTCTGAGACCATGTCTGTACATGCTAGGCTCATAAAGTTTAACCTTAGTATTTGTATGTGCAAATCTGGCTTGCATCCGTTGTAAGCACACGTAGAATCTATATCACCCGATCATCACGTGATGCTTCGATACGACGAGTCTTAGCAACGGTGCATACTAAGGATGATAACTTCATGGATATGCGAATATTATTAGTGCCCCAATAGTTGGAGGATTGTGACACCTGGCATCTTCAACCTTCATACATTCCCATAAAACTTATGAGTTTATGTAGTCTCACCGAATTTATATTCTATCATCTTGCAATAAGGTCTTAGATATCACATATATCTCATACCTTGATTATTTCTGAAAACTAAATTTTCAGCTCCTTACTTTTCAAACAGATTTGAACTTCAAGTTTCACGGAGACAAGATAACTTTAGGTACTAATTAAAATCATAGCTCTTTGAATCAACAATGTGAGGTTTACTAAAAGTTTGCAATAGGACTTAATCAATTCTTGATTCTTTAACAATACGGTACCAATCCGTAAAGTTTCTTGTCAGATTTTAACAGTATTTCTATCTCAATAACAAGACTAGCGCATAGTAGTAAACGGATGCCAATACTACAAAATTAATTCAAAATACTACTCAGACTATGTTTATGATAATTAGTTCATGTTTTAATCTAATTACTAATGAACTCCCAATTAATACAACATCCCTCATAGTTGTTAAGTGGTACACGATCCAAATTCACTACACCAAAAACCGATCATCACGTGAGATGATGTAGCTTCAATGGTGAACATCAACATGTTGATCATATCATCCATATGACTCGTGTTCAACCTTTCGGTTTCTGTTGTCCCGAGGCCATGTCTATACATGCTAGGCTCGTCAAGCAAACCCAAGTATTCCGCGTGTGCAACATGGCTTACACCCGTTGTATGTGAATCGTTGAATCTATCACATCCGATCATCACGAGATATTTTGAAACGACGAACTGTTACAACGGTGCATACGAGGGGAGAACACTTTATTATTTTGATATTAATGTGAGGGATCATCTTATAATGCTACCGTCGCGATCTAAGCAAAATAAGATGCATAAAAGGATTAACATCACATGCAGTTCATATGTGATATGATATGGCCCTTTTGTCTTTGCGCCTTCGATCTTTATCTCCAAAGCACGGACATGATCTCCATCATCAACGGGCATGATCTCCATCATCGTCGGTGTAGCGTCAAGGTTCATGGCGCCGTCTTCATGGTTGTTCACCTCATGTAGCAACTATTACAACTACTTTGAAATACTACTCAACATGAAAATTAAAGACAACCATAAGGCTCCTGCCGGTTGCCACAATACAATAATGATCATCTCATACATATTCATCATCATATCATGGCCATATCACATCACCAAACCCTGCAAAAACAAGTTAGACGTTTCTAATTTGGTTTGCATATCTTACGTGGTTTAGGGTTTTCGAGTAAGATCTAATCTACCTACGAACATGAACCACAATGGTGATACTAGTGTTGTCAATAGAAGAGTAAATTGAATCTTCACTATAGTAGGAGAGACAGACACCCGCAAAGCCTCTTATGCAATACAAGTTGCATGTCAAACAAGGAACAAGTCTCATGAACGCGGTCATGTAAAGTTAGTCCGGGCCGCTTCATCCCACTATGCCACAAAGATGCAAAGTACTCAAACTAAAGATAACAAGAGCATCAACGCCCACAAAACCATTGTGTTCTACTCGTGCAACCATCTATGCATAGACACGGCTCTGATACCACTGAAGGATAACGTTGCATAAAAAACAAAAATTTTCCTACCGCGAACACGCAATCCAAGCCAAGATGCAATCTAGAAGACGGTAGCAACGAGGGGGTATCGAGTCTCACCCTTGAAGAGATTCCAAAGCCTACAAGAGGAGGCTCTTGTTGCTGCGGTAGACGATCACTTGCCGCTTGCAAAAGCGCGTAGAAGATCTTGATCACGATCGGTTCCGGCGCCACGAACGGGCAGCACCTCCGTACTCGGTCACACGTTCTGTTGTTGATGAAGACGACGTCCACCTCCCGTTCCAGCGGGCAGCGGAAGTAGTAGCTCCTCTTGAATCCGACAGCACGACGGCGTGGTGTCGGTGGTGGTGGAGAAGTCCGGCGGAGCTTCGCTAAGCTACGCGGGAGATATGGAGGAGAGGGGGGCGGCTAGGGTTTGGGAGGGGGTGGCCGGCCACTTCAATGGGGCGGCCAGCTTGTGGTCTTGGGGTGGCCGGCCCCCTCCCTTGGCCCCTCATTATATAGGTGGATCCCCAAGTGTTGGTGTCCAAGTCTTCGAATAAGACCCGAACCAAAAACCTTCCATAAGAGGGGGAAACCTAGCCAAGCTAGGACTCCCACCAAAGGTGGGAGTTCCACCTCCCATATGGGGGGGTGGCCGGCCCCCTAAGGGGGAGTCCACTTGGGACTCCTCCCCCACTAGGGTTGGCCGGCCATGGAGGTGGAGTCCCATGTGGACTCCACCTTCCATGGTGGTTTCTTCCGGACTTTTCTAGAACCTTCTAGAACCTTCCATAGAACCTTCCGCGACATTTTAATTCACATAAAATGACATCCTATATATGAATCTTATTCTCCGGACCATTCCGGAACTCCTCGTGATGTCCGGGATCTCATCCGGGACTCCAAACAAATATTCGAACTCCATTCCATATTCAAGTACTACCATTTCAACATCCAACTTTAAGTGTGTCACCCTACGGTTCGTGAACTATGCGGACATGGTTGAGTACTCACTCCGACCAATAACCAATAGCGGGATCTGGAGATCCATAATGGCTCCCACATATTCAACGATGACTTTAGTGATCGAATGAACCATTCACATACGATACCAATTCCCTTTGTCACACGATATTTTACTTGTCCGAGGTTTGATCATCGGTATCACTCTATACCTTGTTCAACCTCGTCTCCTGACAAGTACTCTTTACTCGTACCGTGGTATGTGGTCTCTTATGAACTTATTCATATGCTTGCAAGACATTAGACGACATTCCACCGAGAGGGCCCAGAGTATATCTATCCGTCATCGGGATGGACAAATCCCACTGTTGATCCATATGCCTCAACTCATACTTTCCGGATACTTAATCCCACCTTTATAACCACCCATTTACGCAGTGGCGTTTGGTGTAATCAAAGTACCTTTCCGGTATAAGTGATTTATATGATCTCATGGTCATAAGGACTAGGTAACTATGTATCGAAAGCTTATAGCAAATAACTTAATGACGAGATCTTATGCTACGCTTAATTGGGTGTGTCCTTTACATCATTCATATAATGATATAACCTTGTTATTAATAACATCCAATGTTCATGATTATGAAACTAATCATCCATTAATCAACAAGCTAGTTTAAGAGGCATACTAGGGACTTCTTTTGTTGTCTACATATCACACATGTACTAATGTTTCGGTTAATACAATTATAGCATGATATATAAACATTTATCATAAACATAAAGATATAAATAATAACCACTTTATTATTGCCTCTAGGGCATATCTCCTTCAAGGGCCAACCCATAGAGCGGGGCAGAGGGACCCTCGGCCCGGGCCCTCAATAGTTAGGGCCCTAATCCAAGATTTGTTTGCACACTTACTACACTTATATTTATACTCTTTAGACAGTAAAGTTTAGAATAATTCTAGAAAATATAGAAGGTTGAAGTTGTAGTTTAACGTGCCTATATTCCAACTTCTTCTCAAATGTGCACCCTCATAATTTTTTTCTCTGATTATTTACACAAGTAGCTATTGGTAGAAATAAGAATCATGGTATATAGTTCATGCGATCAATAGAAATAAATAGTTTCAAACATCTTCACCAATATTCTGAAGAGCATGGATCTTTCAAATGTAAATATTATTTAGTTTGTTATTGCATTACCTTAATATTTATCTTGCTGAATAATAACTTTTTAAGTTTTTTTGTGTGTGACCAAGTGGTGAAGCTTGACTGAGGTTGTTAAGGGGCCTAGAACACCAATTATTCTTAAACTTTAAGTAAGATATATAAATTTAACACAAATGGATATCTTTAAGAAATATTTCAGAGTAGGGGGTATCGCCCACTGCCCTAGAAAAGCTTAGCCACTATGAACAAGGGGTCATTGGTGTTGGTTCGCCCTAGGGCCCCCGAAATCTATGGATCAGCCCTGACCAAGGCACTATGTTGCACAGGGTAGCGCCACGGTGCGCGGCGCTACCATCCCTGGGGTAGCTCCAGCGAGTGGGGCGCTTCCCTAATATTTGTTTCTGTCAAAACAAAAACAAAACACCTCAATCAAGCCTCTTTAAATAATAATTCATAAACACATATGTTACATCTACAAATTAATAAGGTTTACAACAACAAATTCTCCGATTTTAAAATTTTATAACAACAAAATCCCGATTTCAAGGTTTACAAGATTAAAGTGCACAATACAAAAAAAAATTCATCAAATAGGTGGCATTAAGTCTGAAAGTTTACACCAGCAAATTCTAAAGAACTAAAGTTGAAGACATGTCTCCATTAAGTCCAACAGGGGTACTTGGTTGCATCTTCTTCCACTTCCGCCTCTTTCCTTACAAAGCCCTCTCTCTTTTCTCCCATTTCGTCTCACCAAGATCCTTCTGCTCTTGCTCCTTCTTCACTTTCTCCAACCATTGTTTTGCAAGTCTATTCTTCATCGTTTTCTCCCACTCTTCCTCACAAATTTAAAAAAGATTAACATATTTCAAATGGTAGCGCCCTTATCGGAAGTTAAACTTCAAAAGGATAGCGTCCCTGTCAAGGGAGTTGAGATCACGAATCACAGGCCCCACCTCGTCACGCTGGCACATGTTCAGCGCCACTGCCGGCGGCGCTATGATGAAGAGGGTAGCGCCCATGAGAGGAGAGAGGCGCTACTAAAAAGAGTCAGATTTTAAATATTTTTCAAAATGAGATTGAATCATGCTGAACTTGAACTTTCGAAAAAGTGTCAAATTTGTCCAAATTCATGCATCGTGTCCCTCTCTGTCAACACCCGGATTTTTAAGTCCGAATGCCTATTATGTCATACATCGCAATCCCAGGAATATTGTTGTTGCGAGGCATAATAGTTAAGTATCACAGTCATCATTCATTACAAACCATAAGTCTTACAAATTGGAATCACATGATCCATATTACACAAATAGTTGATCTATTGATCAACGACAAACACGAGTTCTTAGTTCAACATAGCGGAAGCGTAAGATACAAGGACTCTCTAGTCCACAGGCCAACGCTTGACGTCGGAAGGCGCTTAATTGTCGTAGGCGTCCTGCTGGTCATCTCCTTGGTCTTCTTCATACTCTGGCCATTTGAATAGCCAGGGACAAAGCCGTGAGTACGTTGAGTACTCGCAAACTAGTACTAATGTAAGTGCTAGACATTCTAGTATGGTTTGCTAAGCTCTAGTTTATTTGCATAAAGCTAGTTTTAGTTCACAAAGTTTGAGAAAAGCCTGTTCAAGTGCTAACTAACTCAAGTGGGAACATTAGTGTCATTCCCACCATTCAAGTGGTGATTTCAATTCAATCCACCACAAGTCATTTCACCATCATCTTTAAACATCATTTTCAAAGATATGACATCGGAAACTGTATGGCCTTTCCAACCGTCCGTAACCGTGGACGCGGCTATTCGAATAGGTTTACACTCTGCAGAGGTTGCATACTTGTGCCACAACATTTGATTTCATCCGTCGGGATTTCCCCGAATCATCGTAACACAGTACGCGGATCATCAACCATAACCTTTCACTTACAAATCCTAGTATGAGCACCTCTCCCCATGAGCTTGGCCTCCCAGTGAAGACAGACAGTCAGCCTGGGAACTGCACAGGGCTTGGGCCGGACATTCACCTCCTTTCGCATCATATCATATCGTTTCTTTTGTGGTAGAGGCAGCTTTCGGCATAACCCCGATGACGCTTGTTTAGAGGGAACCCATACTAAGACGCATAAACTTCCAGTTAAGCCCTACCCATAATCAGGTATTGTGGGGGTACTTAATAATTGGAAAGGTATCGCATTCAAACCAACATCATGTTTTATCCAAAAATCACTATCTTCTCTTGGTCATATTCACCTTCAAAAAATCATTCAATGGAATGCATCTTCATTCCAAGGTTTAAAAATCATTTCAACATCACATTGTTCCCATCTAGAGTAGTCAAGTTTAGTTCATTAGCACTAGCTCTAATTCATGAGGGGTGCTATCTTGCTTTGCTTGGGAAAGACTAACTCACTACTCTAGTAATCAACTTGTACTTTGACCAAAGTTAACTATAAAAGTAACTCATTTAGAAAACAAGTAAAAACTGGTAAGGTAAAAACTTGGGATGGGTTCATATAAGAAAAGATAAGAAACATGGTGCCTTGCCCCAAGGGGCTTTGCACTTTTGCAAGAATATTAGCTTGCATTGGTAGTAGCTTGCCTTGGTAGTTCTCAAACTGTTCCTCCTCCTCCTCTTGGTAGCAACCTTCTTCTTCGGCGTACTCTCCGGTGCTACCGTCTAAATTGGAATACGAGTATAATTACTCACTAGTTCAATGGCTATTCCATACATCACATACAACACACAAACTAGTCTATGCACACAAATAAATTAACTAGAGTGCATGGGTTGTGGGATTTAAATCGAATTCACTCCTTTGTATGGCATAGGTAAATGATAGTTTCCATAGGGTTCTTGAGAAATAATTTCCTCTCATTGAAATCTTCTTAAGATTTAATTTCTCCAACAATCATGTATGAACTCATCTTGACCCAAGTCAAATGTTCATCATCATCATTTGGGAAAAATGATTTAAATGAGGTGGATCACCTCATACTATTTAAATAACACTACATTTGATTTTAATCTCAAGTAATTCATATAAGAGAGTTTGGAACCAGGGGTCCAAGCATCCCATGAATCCATGTGAGACAAGTTTAAATGAAGTGTAAGACTTCACACAATTTAACTTTAATAGTTTTGGACAATATCAACTAGTTAAACTAGTCAAAATATCCATTCATTAAACCATGTCATGATCATGCAAAGTGACCACACCATTTTATTGCATAAACAATTAGTGTAAGTCAAATGTGAGCTATTAGAGTTGGAATTAACCTTATATCTATTTTGGTTGATTTTTAAGAATTATTTGAATAGGGAAAAGTCCCTGCCTTGTTATTTTTGTCACATTAATTCTACAAAGAATTTGACCATGAGGCCAGTGGCAGGTTGTAGAGAATTTCAGTGGCTTTCTAACAACATAAAATTCACTAAATTTGGTTTAGCCAATTTGAAATGGTTGAATTTCAAAGTTTGGGCAGTATTGAATTTTATTTGAATTAATTAAACTCTGTTTGAATTAAAAGGGCCGGCGGGAAAACTAACTGGGCCGAAATGGTTTTAAACGGCCCAAGCCAGCCCACCACGCGTCTGTGCCCGCGTGGGCTGCCTGACAGGGTGGGGTCCGCCTGTCAGCGGGCGTTTAAACCCGAAACGGTATGGGCGAAGCTGGGGCGTTGGATTAGATCGCGGATCTACGGCCGTGGTTCATCGTCGTCTCCGACGAGAACCCGATGGTGCGGCGGCGGCAGTAGGGGGTGGGAGAGCTTACGGCGGCTCCAGCAAGGTATGGCAGTGTGCGCGAGGTAGATGTGGACGACGGCGGAGCAGCTGGTAGCAGTGGCGGAGCTCGAGGTGGCCTGGATCAATGGCGATTGCTCCAGGGCTTCCGCGGCTCCGATCTTGCAATTGGCCTTGCTCCGGCGATGATCGAGGTGGCTAATGGTGCGAGGCGAAGTGGTGAAGGGTGGGGAGTGAGGTGGTGTGCTCAGTTGCTTCCAAGGAACTCTCTATTTATAGGATTGAGCAAGGGTTGCGGGGCAGGGTGGTGGTCGACATGCTCACGGCGTCTCCGGCGAGCTAGCGAGCTAGGCGAGGGTGCGGCAGTGTTCTACGGTTCCTGGCGAAGCGAACGGTGGCGACAGCTTGGTCGGGCGGCGTCTGGATTGGTCGCGTTGCTTCCACGACTGCCGCGGCGTTCACGGGATGTGGTCGTCGTCTCCGGCGGCGGCGGTCACGGGTTGGTGCTGGGCGCGTGTCTGGCGCGGCTGAGGTGTCACAGCGGTGCGCTTGGTGAAGAAAGGGGGTCCAGGGCGTGAGCGAGGTGGCTGCGCGGCGCGTGGCCAGTGCGCGTCCATGGCGCGCATGGTCGCGACGCGAGCGGCATGCCGGGCGATTTTGGGCGCGCGATCTCCGGCGAGCTCACGGTGTCTACGGCGACAGGGCCATGCTAGGCGAGGTAGAGAGGTGAGGTGGCGAGTGTGGGCGCCAGGGCCAGGGCTGAGGTGCAAGGATGAGAGGGGGGAGAAGAACATGGCCGGCATGGGCCGGCAGGGCCATGTCTTGCTTGTTCTCTCTCTCTCCCTAGGGTTTCTATGCTGGTGTTAGTGAGAGAGGGAACCAGGGGACCAGTAGGGAGCTAATGGGGTAGTTAGGGTTAGGTTAGATCACTATTTCAAATAGTGTGTAATAGTGTCATATTTGGAAAATGTGAAAATTGTCCAAATTTGAATTAATTCAAAAGGTGAAAGTTTTTGAAATGTGAGTGTTGCTATTAGTTGTAAATGACCAGAGATGATTTGAGGTGGTGGTGGAAAAAGTAGAATTCAAGAATTGCAAAAATTGACAAGTGTGAGATTGTTCCACTTGTTAAAATGTTGCAACTTTGGATGAGCATAGCTAATGATCAAAGATGAATTTGGCAGGGGGATCTTCATCAAAGTTGTTCACCTTGATGTTGACTTTGAAATGGTGCAAAGAGTTAGCAAGAATTGGTTTGGGAAAATTGACTTGCAGGGGCTCAAAGTGGTGATCAGACTATAAATTTCAGTTTTGGCCATTATCATATGTGAGTGGGAGTTGTATTTGGATTTCATTTGATTGGTGATTCTTTGATTCCAAAAGTTGTAATAAGTGTTTATTAACATTACTCAACTAATGGTGAAGACCAAATAGGTCTAGGGTCAAAATTTATAAAAATGCCATAGAGCATATGTGGGGGTTTTTAGGGTTTTGCACTTTATTGGATTTTCTTCTTCTTTGATTTATTTGGTTGGTGATCTTCATATGATCACACTAGGGTTTTAGAGCATATCAAATACCAGTAAAAGCAATCATCATGGCATATCACTCAAATGCACAAGTCCTATGCATGGTACTATATGTAAATAGAAAAGTTTTTGTTGGTTTGAAATTTTGCTTTTCTGGAATTTTCTAACTTTCTTTTTATTGAAATTTGGGGTGTTACAAACCCTTCCCCCTTACAAAAGATCTCGTCCCGAGATCGAAAAGAAAGTTAGGTACTAAAGAGATCTGGGTACTCCTTCTTCATGAAGTCTTCGCGTTCCCATGTGGCTTCATCCTCGGTATGATTGCTCCATTGGATCTTCAGAAACTTGATGCTTCGGGTGCGGGTGGTTCGGTAAGCTTCTTCCAGGATGCGAATCGGCACTTCGCGGTAAGTCAGATCCTTGTTGATATCCACCGATCGGTGATCGATGTTCTTGAACACTTCGGTCTTCTCCGGGACTTCAAGGCATTTCCGGAGAAGTGAGATGTGAAAAACGTCGTGCACAGCCGACATTTCTTCGGGCAACTCCAGTTGATAAGATACTTCACCTCGGCGGCTGAGGACTTGGAAAGGTCCTACATAGCGAGGTGCAAGTTTTCCTTTCAGCTGAAACCTTTGCATTCCTTTCAAGGGGGATACTTTGAGATAGACGAAATCTCCGATCTCAAAGGTCATCTCCCGACGTCTCTTGTCGGCGTAGCTCTTCTGTCTGGATTGCGCCGTTTTGAGGTACTCGCGGATCTTGTGGACTTTCTCTTCGGTTTCACGAAGAACGTCTGGGCCGAAAACTTGGCTCTCTCCGACTTCTGACCAGTTCAGGGGGGTACGGCACTTCCTTCCGTACAAGGCTTCAAAGGGGGCCATCTGTAGGCTGGCTTGATAACTATTGTTGTAAGAGAATTCTGCGTAAGGTAGGCAGTCTTCCCACTTGGATCCGTATTCCAGTACGCATGCTCTAAGCATGTCTTCCAGTATCTGGTTTACTCTCTCAGTCTGTCCGTCGGTCTGAGGGTGATAGGCGGTGCTGAAATTTAGGCGGGTGCCTAGTCCTTCATGCACTTTCTGCCAGAACCTTGAGGTGAACTGTGATCCTCTATCTGACACTATCGATTTGGGGGTTCCGTGCAAAGCGACTATTCTGGAGATGTAGAGTTCAGCTAACTTGGGGCCTTGATAGGTAGTTTTGACGGCGATGAAATGGGCGACTTTGGTCAATCTATCGACCACTACCCATATGGAATCATTGCCTTTGCTGGATTTGGGCAGTCCGGTGATAAAGTCCATTCCTACGGAGTCCCATTTCCATTCCGGAATCTGAAGGGGTTGCAACAGTCCGGCGGGTCTTTGGTGTTCTGCCTTGACTCTCTGACAGATGTCACACTTAGCGATATAGCTACCGATCTCTCTCTTCATTCCGTGCCACCAAAATTGTTCTTTCAGGTCTTGGTACATCTTGGTACCTCCGGGGTGGATTGAGTAAAGTGTGTCATGGGCTTCTCGCAGGATGACTTGTTTCAAGTCAGAGTCCGATGGTACGCAGAGACGTTCTTTGTACCAAAGAACTCCGGCTCCGTCTATGGTGAATCCGGGGGCTTTTCCTGCGGCTATCTGTTTCTTGATTCCGTCAATGCTAGCGTTGTCTTTCTGGGCTTCCTTGATCTGACCAACCAAGGTGGGTTGCAGTTCTATGCTGGCTAGGAATCCTTCACTTACAAGTTCAAGTCTGAACTGTTCAAACTCTTGATGCAAGCTGGGCTGTTCGGTTGCGAGCATGGAGTTCAACTGGCACGGCAGTCGACTCAAAGCATCCGCTACCACATTGGCCTTGCCGGGGTGGTAGTGAATCTCCATGTCGTAATCCTTGATCAATTCGATCCATCGGCGTTGTCTCATGTTCAGCTCCTTCTGGGTGAATATATATTTGAGGCTTTTGTGGTCGGAGTAGATCTCGCATCGATTACCCATGAGGTAATGACGCCAAACTTTCAGGGCTAAGACCACGGCTGCAAGCTCGAGGTCGTGGGTTGGGTAGTTCTGTTCATGTTGCTTGAGTTGTCTTGAAAGGTAGGATACAACCTTGCCTTCTTGCATAAGTACGCATCCAAGTCCAGTCTTGGAGGCGTCGCAATATACGTCAAAGGGCTTTGCGATATCTGGCATGATCAGGATTGGGGCTGTTGTCAGTCTACTCTTGAGCTGTTGAAAGCTCTCTTCGCATTTGTCGGTCCACTCAAACTTTCTGTCCTTTTTCAGCAGTTGGGTCATTGGTCGAGCGATGCTCGAAAAACCTTCTACAAATCTGCGGTAGTATCCGGCTAATCCAAGAAAAGCGCGGACCTCGGTTTGTGTGGTTGGGGCTTTCCATTCCATAACAGTTTTGATTTTGGCGGGATCTACGGCAATTCCTCCTGCAGACAAGATATGTCCCAGGAATCCAACTTCTTCCAGCCAAAACTCGCACTTGCTAAACTTGGCATACAACTTGTGCTGTCTAAGGGTTTCTAGGACAATCTCCAAATGCTGTTCATGTTCCTCTTCGGACTTGGAGTAGACGAGGATGTCGTCGATGAAAACAACGACAAACTTGTCCAAAAAGTTCATGAAGATCTTATTCATGAGATTCATGAAATAAGCGGGGGCATTGGTCAGTCCAAACGACATGACGTTGTACTCATACAACCCATATCGGGTGGTAAAGGCAGTTTTTGGAATGTCGGTGGCTCGGATCTTCAGTTGGTGGTATCCAGTTCTAAGATCTATCTTGGAGAAAACTCGGGATCCGGTGAGTTGGTCGAACAAGTCTTCGATCTTGGGTAAGGGGTATTTGTTTTTGATGGTGACATCGTTAAGCTTACGATAGTCCGTGCATAAACGATTTGCACCATCTTTCTTGTCGACAAACAAGACGGGGGATCTCCAGGGGGATGCACTTGGTCTAATCAAACCTTTGGCTAACATGTCATCTATTTGCTTCTTCAGCTCCACAAGCTCTGTTGCGTTCATGCTGTAGGCTCTCTGGGCGATGGGTCCGATTCCGGGATTAACTCGATGATAAACTCGATATCCCGATCCGGGGCATACCGGGTAGATCATCTGGAAACACATCGGGTAGCGACAAACGACCCTGATTTGATCCGAGTTGGCTTGGATACACTTTGGTTGCAGGTAAATTTTCTGGGTAGTTTTTCAGAGACGTGCTCAACTACGATACCGGTGCTGCTAGTCATGGTTATGGCTTTCTTGGCGCAGTCTATCAATCCATTGTGCTTGGACATCCAGTCCATTCCTAGGACAACTTCCAAACCTTTGGTTCCAAGTATGATTAGATTTGCAAAGAAATCTACATCATGGATTTTGATTGGCACATTTTTGCAAAATTTTCTAGCTTTGGTGGTTGATCCGGGGATTTGAACTATCATAACATGCTTCAAACTGAGGGGTTGAATTTTACTTGTTGATGCAAAGTCTTCGGTGACAAAGGAATGAGATGCTCCGGAATCAAACAACACTCTAGCAGGGATGTGGTTGACAGAAAACATACCCAGCACAACATCTGGTGCTTCCTGGGCTTCTTCGGCGTTCATGTGGTAGAGGCGGCCGTTGCGGTTGTTGGGGTTGTTGGGGGCGAACTTCTTGCCGGTGGAGACACGGCGTTGCTGCTGAGCAGGTGCAGCGGTGTTGCCGGCGAGTTTGGCGAGACGCTTGGGACACTCGTTGGAGTAGTGCCCCACTACACCACACTCATAACAAGTGATAGTGCTCTTGTCCTGCTTGTTCGCAATGGGAACGGCATTGCTTCCGGTTCTGGGGGCGGTGTTGGTGTTGGTGTTGTTGTGGTTAGGGGCTCGGGGTGGAGCGCGGTTGTAGTTGTTGTTGTTGTAGTTGTTGTTGTAACCTCCTGGCTTGGAGTTTCCTCCGCTCCGGTTCTGATAACCGGGGCGAGAGTTCTGCATCTGGGGTTTGTTGTTTCTCGGAGTGAAACCTCCGCTTGAGCTAGGGCGAAACTTCTGTGGGTGGCTTGATCCACTCTGATTGGCCATGAGGCGCTTGCGGTTCTCATTAGCTTGGTTTAACTTGCCCTCCATCTGAATGGCGGAGTCAACAAGGGCTTCGAGGTCGGCGAAGGGGATGTTGACGAGGACAGTCTGCATCTCATCATGCAGTCCGTTCAGGAATCTCTCCTTCCTCTTCTCAACGGTGTCGGTCTCATCAGGGGCATACCTTGACAAGGTGAGAAACTTGTCGCGGTATTCAACCACCGTCATGCGACCTTGTTTCAACTCACGGAATTCATCCCTCATCTTCTTGATAAGACCCGGGGGTACATGGTACTTGCTGAACTTGAGTTTGAAATCCTCCCAAGTCATGAATTGACCTCCGTTCATGGCACGGGTGCTTGTCCACCAAGCGCGAGCTGGTCCAGCGAGATAGTGAGTGGCGAACAACACCTTCTCGTTGGCTTCCACTCCAGCTACCTCCAGATTGTTCTCCATAGTCTGGAGCCAATCGTCGGCGTCGAGGGGCTCCTCGGTCTTGCTAAACACTGGAGGGTTGGTGTTTTGGAAGTTCTTGAGCTTGGACCCGGGGTGGTCATGATTTCCATGGCCTTGGTTGGCGATGTTCTGCAAGGCGATGAGGTTGGCTTGGCGCTCGGCTCTTTCGGTTTCCCGGTCTGCAAGCATGGTTTGCAGAAGTTGCAGCATCACGTCGTTGGTGCGATTTGGAGGGGCCATCTGAAGATATAGAAGATCATGAGATAAGAGGGAACATTCTATGGTTCATTTTGGTTAAGTTTGAAAATCATTTGAAAACTTGTAATCTTTTCATGACGAACATAACATTCATTCATTCATGCAACACATAGTACAAACTACACACATACTTCATGGTTTTAGGAACCATTCTCATGCTACGATACAAGGGACGGGATACCACTCACACCTACTATAAGTGGAACTAGTGCAACTACTCCTCATCATCGATATCGATCGGGACGTAATCGTCGGGTCCTGCCTCCAGAAACTCATAGTCCTCCTCCTCGGTGTTCTCATCATCCTCAAAGTCGTTGTCGTCGCTCAGGAAGGCGTCTCCTCCCCGAATGTCGATGCCTCCATCGTCATCCTCCAGCTGACGAATCTGATCCTCCTGGGCCTTGACAGTGGCCTCAAGTGACGCGATCCGGGCGCGAAGGCGACGAATCGTAGCGTCCTTCTTGGCACGCTGCTGGCAAAGGCTCTTGCGGTCGTTGTTGAGTAGCTTGATCGCCTCACCCTGCTCGGTGATGTGAGCATGGGTCTGGTTCGCGTAAGCGCGAGAGGCGTCGAGGTCCTTCTGAGTCTGGTAGAGCATGAAGTCCAGGTGCTCAGCATGGTGCCTCAACTCCGGGTGCGGCTGCAGCTCCATGGGCACTCCCGCGGCATCACGCCTCACAAGGTGGGCGTAGCGAGAGGCGAGGATGCGCACCACGTTCTGTCCACAGAGGCGCGCAAGTGCCTCCTGTAGGCCACGTGCGAGTCCGTCGAGCCAGTTGCTCTCGCGGAAAGAGAAGAGGATCCTCTCAGAAGTGGGAGGTTCCGTCTTGCCCCTCAAGTCGGCAGTGATCACCCACTGCAACTCTCCTCCGGGCGTGTCGTCCAGCTGAACCCCGTGAAACTCGGGGTGTGGGCGCCCAAGGAAGTCAGAGACGGCGTTGAGGTCGTGCTCGAAGATCAAGCTTCCTCCGTTCCCAAGCTGGTAAAACTTGGTGTTGATGGGTTCATTCGGCTCCATCTGAAAGAGAATTGGATGAGTAAGTTAGAGAGTGCAAAGTGTGGCAAAATTTTAAGTTGATTCAAATAAGATTTACATGATTCATCAAATTTTGGCAAAGTCTCACAGACAAGAGTAGTAAATTTTCACAAATAGTTTCTTTCATTTGATTTCAAAGTTAAATTTTTCAGAACGCCCATTCTAACTAAGGTCTTCTAAGGTCAAACAATGGCTCTGATACCAACTTGTCAACACCCGGATTTTTAAGTCCGAATGCCTATTATGTCATACATCGCAATCCCAGGAATATTGTTGTTGCGAGGCATAATAGTTAAGTATCACAGTCATCATTCATTACAAACCATAAGTCTTACAAATTGGAATCACATGATCCATATTACACAAATAGTTGATCTATTGATCAACGACAAACACGAGTTTATAGTTCAACATAGCGGAAGCGTAAGATACAAGGACTCTCTAGTCCACAGGCCAACGCTTGACGTCGGAAGGCGCTTAATTGTCGTAGGCGTCCTGCTGGTCATCTCCTTGGTCTTCTTCATACTCTGGCCATTTGAATAGCCAGGGACAAAGCCGTGAGTACGTTGAGTACTCGCAAACTAGTACTAATGTAAGTGCTAGACATTCTAGTATGGTTTGCTAAGCTCTAGTTTATTTGCATAAAGCTAGTTTTAGTTCACAAAGTTTGAGAAAAGCCTGTTCAAGTGCTAACTAACTCAAGTAGGAACATTAGTGTCATTCCCACCATTCAAGTGGTGATTTCAATTCAATCCACCACAAGTCATTTCACCATCATCTTTAAACATCATTTTCAAAGATATGACATCGGAAACTGTATGGCCTTTCCAACCGTCCGTAACCGTGGACGCGGCTATTCGAATAGGTTTACACTCTGCAGAGGTTGCACACTTGTGCCACAACATTTGATTTCATGGTGTACCAACTGTTGTGACCCGGCATACCACTGCATGGTGTAGTATGCAAGTCTGATATAACACCAATGAAACACAGTTCCACGGGTATTATATCGCTCAGAGTGGTACAACAGAAACATATGCGGGTCCAAGGCATGTCTATAGAATTACAACATCGACTCTATACAAAAGATCCACACAGCCTCCTACTTTACAATGAGGTAAAACTGCAAATAAACTCCAGAAGAACGACTCGTGATCTAAGCCTATCACGAACTCTATTTGTAGAGTATTTCACTAACTGCAGAGGCTAAGGATAGACTCTAGCTAAATAGGAGCTAGGTTTAGGAAGCTAGTTCCCTTCTATGGCTAAACTAGGTTTTCTCCTTTAAAGGATGTGGTATTTGACTCCTCTGACAGGTTCCTGTATCTTGAAGTAGTTGTTGACTCCTCGTTCTTCGAGTGCACTGTAGATCCTCCTTCGATGCCTCCATATCTAAGCAGGGGATTTAAGAGTGGGATGAGTACGAGCGTACTCAACAAGTTCATTATAGGAAAGAGGTGTTTAATGCACTAGCTACAGCATTAGACCAGAAAGTCTAATACCAATGCAAGTTTTCATAACTATTTCTTCAAAAGGTTGCTTTTATTCAGAAGAACTATGTCCGTCAGCCTTCACCGGTTTACTAGAACTTCATGGAGCTCCTTTCCGGCCGCGTTCGCAGTTCCATATCCCGGAACAGGGAGTGACAGGTCACGGTTCTTTACACTCTGCAGAGGTGTGTTGCTTTACCCATAAGAGATCTTAACCTTGTTGCCAACCGAGCACGTTACCCGTCCACACTTCCTTTGGTGTGAGGCCCGGTATAAGGTCTAGCCAATCATGTTCCTCCGCTACCTCGAACACCCACCCTTTGTTGCATGCGCCGACCCTGGGTCCACGTCGGTCCCACTATTCCTGTAGATTTCAAGGTGGACCCCGACCACGACAATGATCTTTGGGCTCTACCATACACTCCTACGCCGGTAGCTGCAACCCATCCTAGACCGCAATACCGTGGGGACTTAGGACTCCCCAGCCTCACCATCTTGCTCCTTCGGGCGACAAGTGTACTACGGACTATGCCGTGGGGACTTAGGACTCCCCAGCCTCACCAGCTTGCCCCCTTGGATTACAAGTGTACTATGGTAAAGCGCATCCGTTGATGAACGAGAGGTGGAAACACTTTTGACTACTCCGTCCCACTCCGGATCTTATGGTTAACACGGGTATTACAGCACAAGAATCACTGGCGACATTTGTTGTTTAATCCTAGATGGATATAAACCCGTGCAATGGAACCTCCACCATATCAACACAATCCATGGTTCCATTGCCCACCACATAGTCATATTCATAGTTATGAAAGTAGTGGTTTTGATTTTTATGCAATAGTGATAACCATAATACTTTGCAAGTAATTTGATAGAAATACACAAATGACATGAGCAAGTGATGAACTTGCCTTTCTTGACTGCAAGATTATGCAGGCAAGGTCTTCGATACGCAATAACTCCAAATTCTGAAATAGCATCATCGTCCGGTAAGGACGATGTTTAAAAGATTGGCAAGGATGCAATAATGCATAAGAATGAGATGCAATCGCTCTAAGCGTGACCTAACCCCGATGATTTAGGATTAGTGAGTGGTAATGATCAATCAGGGTGTGTTGCACTTTTAGAGTGATTCACAAACAAGGTTCTTATTCAGGTGTGATTATTTGGTATTTTAAACATGAGCTGCAATATATCATAGCAATAACATTAATAGTACACAACAATAGCATTTGGTATAATGTTATCAAGTAAAGAACAGTGGTTAGTTTTAACACTATATGGCATGATTAATGATTAATTATCATATACTTCAAAAGAATAACTTTTGAAGAACATGTTCTTAATAAAGAACAAGTATGATAATTAGGTTGGTGGGTTCTATGGTTAACTATGGTTCCAATTGGTTCTGGAGTAGATATTAGATGGATCCAAACAAGGTTGGATTCATCAATACCAGGTGGAGTTATGCCTAGGCATCCTAAGCAATTAATTACACATGGGTGCTATCAAGATTGGTTTATCTTGCTAGTGATAGCTGGCTAGGGTTTATAGCTCCTTATAAGCAAGGTTGATGATGATTCCTTATTTTCTTCAAAAGAATAACTTTCGAAGAACATACTTCTTAAGTAATAAGAAGTATATCAGTTAGGTTTGAGGTTGTCTAGGTTTTGCTACTGGATCCACTAAGTAAGGTATGGTGGCTCCTTAAATAGGATGGTTGATTAATATCCAACACTAATAGGGTTTAGTGGAATTTGGTTAGGTAATGCTCAAGATTTGGCATAGTTGCTCCTGAGGTTCATCTCACTGGTGTGATGCTAAGCATGGTTAATTAAGGTTGAAATCTCTAAGGATAGGGACTAGGTTTTACACTTGGTTGATCCTAATTGATCAGCTAGTTGTATTTGGATGAGAACAGGGAATAGCAATTAACTAGTGCTATGGTTTCTACATTTTATGTGGTCATGGCAATTATTTAGTTGCTATTATTGTTCTATGTTTGAAAAGAAAGTATCATGGTCACATGTTAACTTGGTTTTAGGTTTTGAAATCATTTAGGGTTCACATGTAATAATGGATCTAGAGTTCCTAATGGAGTTAGGGTTTTAGGGTTCCACATGAGATGATGAGATTCTAGTTTTATTTCTTATGGAACTAGGGTTTACTAATTACCCTATAATTTTTGGATTAATAACTTCATTAATAAATTTGAAGTTATTAATAACTTGGAAATAGAAATGATATTGGATTTGGGATTTTATTAATTTTCAAGAATTAATAATTAAGGTAATTATTAATAAGGGTTTAAATCTCTCTAATAAAGATTTAACAAATTAACAAATAAAGAAAAAATAGCTTTAATGTTTTCTTTATTTTTCTTATTGGTTTTTATTTATTTTAGAAGGTTTTACTATTTATTGAATTTTAATTCAATTTAGAATTAAAGAAAAGGCTTATTTAATAAGTATTAAATAATGAATTTCTAGTTAAAAATATAAATTTCATTTTATATTTTTATTGGATAGATTTTTCTTTTATAAGAATTTTGATATCTTATTTGTATTTTTCTGAGCTTTTATGAATTTTCTACATTTTTTCAAAATTTCAGGTATTTTCTGTAATTTGAAATTAAACCGAAATACTAAACACACCCGAACTGGTCTACACCCAGTGGCTGACTGGTGGGCCTTAGGCCACGCCAGCTGCCACGCAGGCGTGGACCAAGTCCATCTACTGACGAGGCACAGGAGCACACTGCCGGCGAGGCAGTTGTTGCCGGCGACGGCGATTCCGGCCGGTAGGACACGGACGAATGGGCGAGCTAGACGCAGCACTACACGCTGAACAATTTGTAGGCGGCGCCCCCAGCGAATGGTCACCGGAGTAGCTCCGGCGAGCACATGCCGCGGCGGTGAACTCCGGCCAAGATGCAAGAACTTTCTACAGGCGGATATAGGATGCAATAATAGGCTCAGGCGAAGCGCAAGCTCACCAGGAACCTGTGGGTATGCTTGGTGATGCGCGGGGTTGTCGGAGTCGACGACACGGCCATGGATTCCGGCGAGGTGCTGCGGACGAAATCGGTGAAATTATCCCGGCTGAGATCATCCCGGACCAATTCCTCCCGTGGGCGTAACTTGTCGATGACGGCGGTCACGATGGTAAGCTTAGCTTGGCTCGGGAAGGCCTCTCACCGGCGGTAAGGGAGACTGGGGCGGCCATGGTTTCGGGTTGGAGAAAATTTAGCAGGGGAGGAAGAAAACTGGGGCTAGAGCTCGTCCCGGGGCTTTTATACGGCGTTCGGACGATCCTCGTCACGTCGTTGGTTGCGGAGAGGGTGCCAGCACGAAGGGGAAGACGATCACGACGTCGCCGTGGCCTCCAGCACGATGGAGAGGATGAGGATGAACTCGTCCTCGCTATTTTGGACGGAGGGGTACGGCTGGGTTTTGGGCCGTGCTGGGCTTGCGGTTGTTGGGCTGCTCTGCAGGCTTCTGCCGGGCTGCCACGGCCAGATGAGGTCTGGTAAGCCTCTGCTCCATTTTTTTCTCTGTTTTTCTTTTTCTTCTTATTTTCTGTTTTTGAATTCTGTTTTTAATTCAATTTTTTGAATGCTTTTGTATTTGCAGGTATTTCTTATTTGTACAATACAAGGATTAGCCTAAGATACTGCAAATACCTTGGTTATGTATTAGAAAATTTAATATGGGTTCTATAACATTGGTTTTATTGTTATTTTTAGGATTTGAATTCAGCTATCCATATGGGCATGAATTTGAATATTATTTTTGAAGAATGTTAAATTGTTTTACATATGATAGTTTTCTTACTTAGTGATATATAGAATTTTGTTGGTATTACTTGGCAAGAAACATTCTCAAGGTAATACTTATTAATGAATTTTAATAAGGGAGTGTCTTAATGACATGAGTTCATGTACTAAAATATGTCTAAGGACTTGACCTCTTATTTGGGAATGTTGTCACTTGCACATATTTCTATGTGAGCACTTGCTTGGTAAGGTTTTGTAGTTTTTATTATAACCATGTTTCAAAGGTATCACTAGGATTATATTTAAATAGCACCTTGAAGTACTTAGAGTAGGTATTACTCTCCTCATAGTTAGTTCTTAGTTATTAAGTCAAATGGTTGACATGAGTGGTTATTCACCTTACATGGGCTTTTAATTATGGAGCTTAGCATTAGATGTTTCTTATGTTTATAATTGAAGCATTGGATTTAATTAATGAACCATTAGAGTTCTAATGATATCTACCTAATGGCAATTAGTTTGAATAATAGTCATGGCCTAGGTTTATATTATGATCACCATAGTGATGCATAAACTAGGGTTGAGATGAAATTCTAATTTATAGAATTGGTATTACCTTATATTGCATGTGCTAGGTTTAATCTCCCCTAACCATGATAAGATGGTTACTTGCTTAATATTTTATGTGCTTCTCTTATTACTAAGGATTTGGGAATTGGTTTAATCTTCTACCAATTGGCTTCTATTATTAACCTCAATTTATCATTTAAGTAACTACATTGGTTATAGTTCTTTTTATAGTTAACTTTGGTCATTTGGGTATATGGTTTCTCACCAAATAAAGTATAGTGTTTAACTCTAAGGTTTTCTTATGTTTCTTAAATGAAGGATATGTGGAATGTAGATATGGTATAATTCTACTTATGATCACCAATTGAATCACAAGTTAAGGTTGGAATATAAGCCTAGGGTTGCCTACTAGTTACCTCCCTTTGATTTCATGTGGTGAATGAGATCTACTTATCCTATAAGGGTTTATTCTCCATACCTCAAGTTCTTAGGGTTTATGATCATCACTTAATTAATAATGATCAAGGTTTGGCTTCCTAAGGATCTCTCATTAAATGGGGTTCTCACTTCCATGATCAAGCATTGTCTAGATCAATCAAGGTATAGCACTTGTAATTTACCTTCTTGTATGGGTCTACTATGATTGTCTCTTTGGTTTATATCCCAGGAGAATGCCTGAGATATTATATTAGGGTTCTACTTAATCAATGATGATATTATCATCTGGGTATATGGGTAGTTCTCTCCCTTAAACTCAAGTGTTGCCTCAACTAACTTGAGTGTAACACCATATTTGATCTCTCTTATATAAGAATGGATTATTCTAGGTTATGGTGTACTCCTAGTACTCTAGTTCAATGGTTGTCCTTTATTCTTAAATAGATTAGGCTATGTTTTGTATGATGGGTCTCTCTCATTTTGGAAAAGGACTTTAATACTAACTTAGGGTTAGGCTCCATAGGGATTGATGTGATCATCAATATCTATGTTTAACATCAATGGTTTCTCTCTCTAGGAATGTCTTGAATAATATCCTAGAGTTCCTCTTAAAGATAATGATTTGAATACTTGGATGTATATCCAAGGTTTAGCTCAAGGTTGGTTATTGCCTCTCTAACAATCATTATAGAACTCTCACCTCTCTAGGTTTGGTGTATAATAATATAGGTTAGATAAGGATATATATTTTGAAAGTTGATCTCCTTGTCTTGTTTCTAAGATTAAGGTAGAATTAATACCATGAGGTTCATGGTAGGATCAAGGTTTAGTTTTGTACATGGAGAAGACAAGTCAATAATGGTTTCTCCATTTTATTGTTATTTGGTTTGTAATTGAATAGATGTTCATATGCTATGGCAAGGTTTACCATATTATGATCTGTTTTGAGATCAAGCAATTGATCATTGAGTAAAGTGTTGTTGTGTTGATTATTAGTTCCAGTTGATCTAACCCCTTAGATCAAATTATCTCTACCCAAGACAAGGTTTTAGCAAAGTCACATTGAGGTTTGTAGCGCTTGACTTGATGAGCTACTTCAATTCCACCAAGGTCAAGTGAAACTTCAGTTACTGTGACTGTTTTACTTTAAAGCGCGAAAATTCCCCAGATTTTCTATGCATGAATGCAATGCACACATCTGTTTCCTCTATTTTTGTAACCCCAATACCTGGGATATTACAGTCTCTACCCCTTAAACTAAACTTCGTCCTCGAAGTTTGATCTCTCTCACGTTTCGGAGTGTGGTTCTGACTTATGCAGACTTAAACTTTTCTCGAACTCCGTAGTGATTTCACTGGATATAATTGAATATACCCCTTATCCAGATTCTTCCTGGAATCCATTAGTGTTTGACATCAAACAACTATTACTTCCTTTACTTCCATGATTTCCTCCAATATTATAGGCTTGTTTCCTTTCTCATTGAAGAATCAATGATGGGATTTCTTCTTGTCCTGACAGTCTTAATTGAGGACTAATTGGATAACATTCTCCTAATTGATAAATAGGTCTTTGTTTTCCCTTACTACCAAAACTGCAATAATGGTACTAAGTAAGGTACTTACCGTGCGAATGTTCGTGATGGTTTATTTCCCTAGGAATGGATTAGACTCATTTAGTCCATCCAATCATGGCTTATTATTGATACCTATATCTATTTTGGTTTCTTTAGGTTCCATGAAAGGAATCATTCTATTAGTCTGTGGTTCTGGTATGGTCAATTTCCTTCGGTCTTTGGCTTTCTTGAGCTGTATTTGGTCTATGATATTTCCTTCGACCAACTTCATTAGACTTAGTTTACTTGAGCTTCCGTACTTCTGAGTAAATTTTACTCACTTTCTCAAGTTATAGTCCACTTCTTACTTCCTCGAGGTATGATCCTCGGCTTCTGGTCTGACATCTTTCTGAAAGAAATGTCCAATAATCTTATGAAAATAAGATAGAACTTCCTCTCAGTTCAGACCTTCTGCTTCTATCAAGCTTAAAGTATTGAGTCATTGTATATCCATCTTAATCTTTACTCTACCCCTTAGGGTTTTCTTATGGTCTTCAACTCCTTTTCTTCCAACCATTGGGTTTATGGTTAGAATATTTGTCTAGGTCTAATTTATGGTTTATATTTTTCTAAGGTCTCGCGAAGAATGTTTGTGGTGTATCCACTCAATTTGTGGACATCCAATGTAAATCCTTCGACTGAATGATTATAGGTCATTGTTATTTGGCTGACAAAATTTTATTTGTTTACAACTTCTTGGTAAAAATAATCCAATGGTGGACTACTTGATACCAATTATGGCTATTTGTTATTTAAAAATGAATTCTATTATAGGTTCTTATCAACTGGACGAGACCTCCTCTACTTTATCTTGTAGTATTGATACTATATCAATTGTGGTCTTCTAATATCAACTATGGTCTTCTTATATCTGCTATTGTTTCATAGGTCATCTTCCTTTCTTCGAGGGTTTATTGTTGCAAGAAAACCACTAGCTAACACTATGATTATAGTATTCAAAGTGATTTCCCATGCATTCCCTCTTCTATATTGACTATGGATCTGCTTGAGCTTCTCCATAATCACCATATTTCTCACCTTCATGCTTCTTTCGTACTTAAGTACTCCTCTGTTGAGGCAAAGCATGAGTTTTGGTTGATACTACCTCCTGAATGTTGTGGTTGCTTTCCACAACTTTGTTTCCTTTATCTGATGAACCTTCATCTTGTATTCAGAATCTTCAGAATTCGTCACTTCCTCACCCGAATACCATTACCCTCTAGATCTATAGCATCAATTAAGGGCTTGATATTGCAACATGCATTTGCATATCAACGTCAAACTTCATGTATGGATCTAGTCAAACAATGAAAATCCAATAAAATCCAAGAAAATTCAGCTTTGTGTTTATAGTACACACCATCATAAGCCTGAATATAATAGTTGAGTAAGACATCTCTAAACATCAGGCTCTGATGTGTAGTATATAACACCACATAAGATAGGTTTATATCATGATACTTAGCACGAATATTTGGGATTCTACTATTTGTCTCAACATTTACCTTAATTGCACATTTGCAGTGAGATAAACTTGAAACAAAGTGGTCTAGAATAGTTGAGGTTAACCTAATTTTGTTTGGAAGTACTACTTAACTTTTATTTTATTGAGGACTATCTCACATGATATGTCTAGGTTCTAACATTGCTACTCTAAACACATAACTATTGAAATATAGTTGCTATATTTCCAAATATTTCTATCATAAGACTATGGTAATGATGTGCTTGGCACACTTCCCATAGTTTTGGGAACACAATTCTTGCACTATTGTTTAGCACTTGGCTTCTTATTGTACACATTTTAATTATTTATGATGTTTTAGTCCATCACATAATGACTCTCAAGTGAATCATCTATGATTAACAATTCTACCATGTAAGTAGACATATTTTATTCCTATTTCTCTTCCTTACCTCTCATGATTGACTCATCATGGTCTATACTACTTCATATAACTCATATTTATCACTTACTATCAGTGGTTTTACAAGCTTGGATAATTTACTTACCCATTACTTGTATCAGTTTACACCTTCTAGTAGGCTATCTTTCTTATCTTTGTTACTTGATATCACTTCTATTACAGGTCTGAATAACTTTTACTTAACCATAATATGTGTTGGTATACATCTTCCACTAGGATATCTTCCTTATGGTTGTATCCTCTCTTTGGACTACCATGTATTGTATACCAACAGTGATCTACTAATCTATTGTTTTTAAGGATTTAATGATGTACTGCATGTTTGGGATTAGCTAACTAACTTTACTTAGGAAAGATAGATAAAAAGGTTGACTCAAGTGTGTCTGGATTATTCTCAAGTGAATATCCATCTCAAGTCATAAGAAGTATTTGGTTTACCTAGGACAACTTCCTATAGACACTACCAATCCTATAGGTCTCCTTTAAAGGGTTTTAATCCTAGGGTCAAAGCATTTGCTCTGATACCAACTGTTGTGACCTGGCATACCACTGCATGGTGTAGTATGCAAGTCTGATATAACACCAATGAAACACAGTTCCACGGGTATTATATCGCTCAGAGTGGTACAACAGAAACATATGCGGGTCCAAGGCATGTCTATAGAATTACAACATCGACTCTATACAAAAGATCCACACAGCCTCCTACTTTACAATGAGGTAAAACTGCAAATAAACTCCAGAAGAACGACTCGTGATCTAAGCCTATCACGAACTCTATTTGTAGAGTATTTCACTAACTGCAGAGGCTAAGGATAGACTCTAGCTAAATAGGAGCTAGGTTTAGGAAGCTAGTTCCCTTCTATGGCTAAACTAGGTTTTCTCCTTTAAAGGATGTGGTATTTGACTCCTCTGACAGGTTCCTGTATCTTGAAGTAGTTGTTGACTCCTCGTTCTTCGAGTGCACTGTAGATCCTCCTTCGATGCCTCCATATCTAAGCAGGGGATTTAAGAGTGGGATGAGTACGAGCGTACTCAACAAGTTCATTATAGGAAAGAGGTGTTTAATGCACTAGCTACAGCATTAGACCAGAAAGTCTAATACCAATGCAAGTTTTCATAACCATTTCTTCAAAAGGTTGCTTTTATTCAGAAGAACTATGTCCGTCAGCCTTCACCGGTTTACTAGAACTTGATGGAGCTCCTTTCCGGCCGCGTTCGCAGTTCCATATCCCGGAACAGGGAGTGACAGGTCACGGTTCTTTACACTCTGCAGAGGTGTGTTGCTTTACCCATAAGAGATCTTAACCTTGTTGCCAACCGAGCACGTTACCCGTCCACACTTCCTTTGGTGTGAGGCCCGGTATAAGGTCTAGCCAATCATGTTCCTCCGCTACCTCGAACACCCACCCTTTGTTGCATGCGCCGACCCTGGGTCCACGTCGGTCCCATTATTCCTGTAGATTTCAAGGTGGACCCCGACCACGACAACGGTCTTTGGGCTCTACCATACACTCCTACGCCGGTAGCTGCAACCCATCCTAGACCGCAATACCGTGGGGACTTAGGACTCCCAGCCTCACCATCTTGCTCCTTCGGGCGACAAGTGTACTACGGACTATGCCGTGGGGACTTAGGACTCCCCAGCCTCACCAGCTTGCCCCCTTGGATTACAAGTGTACTACGGTAAAGCGCATCCGTTGATGAACGAGAGGTGGAAACACTTTTGACTACTCCGTCCCACTCCGGATCTTATGGTTAACACGGGTATTACGGCACAAGAATCACTGGCGACATTTGTTGTTTAATCCTAGATGGATATAAACCCGTGCAATGGAACCTCCACCATATCAACACAATCCATGGTTCCATTGCCCACCACATAGTCATATTCATAGTTATGAAAGTAGTGGTTTTGATTTTTATGCAATAGTGATAACCATAATACTTTGCAAGTAATTTGATAGAAATACACAAATGACATGAGCAAGTGATGAACTTGCCTTTCTTGACTGCAAGATTATGCAGGCAAGGTCTTCGATACGCAATAACTCCAAATTCTGAAATAGCATCATCGTCCGGTAAGGACGATGTTTAAAAGATTGGCAAGGATGCAATAATGCATAAGAATGAGATGCAATCGCTCTAAGCGTGACCTAACTTGATGATTTAGGATTAGTGAGTGGTAATGATCAATCAGGGTGTGTTGCACTTTTAGAGTGATTCACAAACAAGGTTCTTATTCAGGTGTGATTATTTGGTATTTTAAACATGAGCTGCAATATATCATAGCAATAACATTAATAGTACACAACAATAGCATTTGGTATAATGTTATCAAGTAAAGAACAGTGGTTAGTTTTAACACTATATGGCATGATTAATGATTAATTATCATATACTTCAAAAGAATAACTTTTGAAGAACATGTTCTTAATAAAGAACAAGTATGATAATTAGGTTGGTGGGTTCTATGGTTAACTATGGTTCCAATTGGTTCTGGAGTAGATATTAGATGGATCCAAACAAGGTTGGATTCATCAATACCAGGTGGAGTTATGCCTAGGCATCCTAAGCAATTAATTACACATGGGTGCTATCAAGATTGGTTTATCTTGCTAGTGATAGCTGGCTAGGGTTTATAGCTCCTTATAAGCAAGGTTGATGATGATTCCTTATTTTCTTCAAAAGAATAACTTTCGAAGAACATACTTCTTAAGTAATAAGAAGTATATCAGTTAGGTTTGAGGTTGTCTAGGTTTTGCTACTGGATCCACTAAGTAAGGTATGGTGGCTCCTTAAATAGGATGGTTGATTAATATCCAACACTAATAGGGTTTAGTGGAATTTGGTTAGGTAATGCTCAAGATTTGGCATAGTTGCTCCTGAGGTTCATCTCACTGGTGTGATGCTAAGCATGGTTAATTAAGGTTGAAATCTCTAAGGATAGGGACTAGGTTTTACACTTGGTTGATCCTAATTGATCAGCTAGTTGTATTTGGATGAGAACAGGGAATAGCAATTAACTAGTGCTATGGTTTCTACATTTTATGTGGTCATGGCAATTATTTAGTTGCTATTATTGTTCTATGTTTGAAAAGAAAGTATCATGGTCACATGTTAACTTGGTTTTAGGTTTTGAAATCATTTAGGGTTCACATGTAATAATGGATCTAGAGTTCCTAATGGAGTTAGGGTTTTAGGGTTCCACATGAGATGATGAGATTCTAGTTTTATTTCTTATGGAACTAGGGTTTACTAATTACCCTATAATTTTTGGATTAATAACTTCATTAATAAGTTTGAAGTTATTAATAACTTGGAAATAGAAATGATATTGGATTTGGGATTTTATTAATTTTCAAGAATTAATAATTAAGGTAATTATTAATAAGGGTTTAAATCTCTCTAATAAAGATTTAACAAATTAACAAATAAAGAAAAAATAGCTTTAATGTTTTCTTTATTTTTCTTATTGGTTTTTATTTATTTTAGAAGGTTTTACTATTTATTGAATTTTAATTCAATTTAGAATTAAAGAAAAGGCTTATTTAATAAGTATTAAATAATGAATTTCTAGTTAAAAATATAAATTTCATTTTATATTTTTATTGGATAGATTTTTCTTTTATAAGAATTTTGATATCTTATTTGTATTTTTCTGAGCTTTTATGAATTTTCTACATTTTTTCAAAATTTCAGGTATTTTACGTAATTTGAAATTAAACCGAAATACTAAACACACCCGAACTGGTCTACACCCGGTGGCTGGTGGTGGGCCTTAGGCCACGCCAGCTGCTACGCAGGCGTGGACCAAGTCCATCTGCGACGAGGCACGGGAGCACCGCCGGCGAGGCGGTTGTTGCGGCGACAGCGATTCCGGCCGTGAGACACGGACGAATGGGCGAGCTAGACGCAGCACTACACGCTGAACAATTTGTAGGCGGCGCCCCCAGCGAATGGTCACCGGAGTAGCTCCGGCGAGCACATGCCGCGGCGGTGAACTCCGGCCAAGATGCAAGAACTTTCTACAGGCGGATATAGGATGCAATAATAGGCTCAGGCGAAGCGCAAGCTCACCAGGAACCTGTGGGTATGCTTGGTGATGCGCGGGGTTGTCGGAGTCGACGACACGGCCATGGATTCCGGCGAGGTGCTGCAGACGAAATCGGTGAAATTATCCCGGCTGAGATCATCCCGGACCAATTCCTCCCGTGGGCGTAACTTGTCGATGACGGCGGTCACGATGGTAAGCTTAGCTTGGCTCGGGAAGGCCTCTCTCACCGGTGGTAAGGGAGACTGGGGCGGCCATGGTTTCGGGTTGGAGAAAATTTAGCAGGGGAGGAAGAAAACTGGGGCTAGAGCTCGTCCCGGGGCTTTTATACGGCGTTCGGACGATCCTCGTCACGTCGTTGGTCGCGGAGAGGGTGCCAGCACGAAGGGGAAGACGATCACGACGTCGCCGTGGCCTCCAGCACGATGGAGAGGATGAGGATGAACTCGTCCTCGCTATTTTGGACGGAGGGGTACGGCTGGGTTTTGGGCCGTCTTTGGGCTTGCGGTTGTTGGGCTGCTGCGAGCTTCGCTGAGCTGCCACGGCAGGATGAGGTCAGTAAGCCTACTGCTCCATTTTTTTCTCTGTTTTTCTTTTTCTTCTTATTTTCTGTTTTTGAATTCTGTTTTTAATTCAATTTTTTGAATGCTTTTGTATTTGCAGGTATTTCTTATTTGTACAATACAAGGATTAGCCTAAGATACTGCAAATACCTTGGTTATGTATTAGAAAATTTAATATGGGTTCTATAACATTGGTTTTATTGTTATTTTTAGGATTTGAATTCAGCTATCCATATGGGCATGAATTTGAATATTATTTTTGAAGAATGTTAAATTGTTTTACATATGATAGTTTTCTTACTTAGTGATATATAGAATTTTGTTGGTATTACTTGGCAAGAAACATTCTCAAGGTAATAATTATTAATGAATTTTAATAAGGGAGTGTCTTAATGACATGAGTTCATGTACTAAAATATGTCTAAGGACTTGACCTCTTATTTGGGAATGTTGTCACTTGCACATATTTCTATGTGAGCACTTGCTTGGTAAGGTTTTGTAGTTTTTATTATAACCATGTTTCAAAGGTATCACTAGGATTATATTTAAATAGCACCTTGAAGTACTTAGAGTAGGTATTACTCTCCTCATAGTTAGTTCTTAGTTATTAAGTCAAATGGTTGACATGAGTGGTTATTCACCTTACATGGGCTTTTAATTATGGAGCTTAGCATTAGATGTTTCTTATGTTTATAATTGAAGCATTGGATTTAATTAATGAACCATTAGAGTTCTAATGATATCTACCTAATGGCAATTAGTTTGAATCATAGTCATGGCCTAGGTTTATATTATGATCACCATAGTGATGCATAAACTAGGGTTGAGATGAAATTCTAATTTATAGAATTGGTATTACCTTATATTGCATGTGCTAGGTTTAATCTCCCCTAACCATGATAAGATGGTTACTTGCTTAATATTTTATGTGCTTCTCTTATTACTAAGGATTTGGGAATTGGTTTAATCTTCTACCAATTGGCTTCTATTATTAACCTCAATTTATCATTTAAGTAACTACATTGGTTATAGTTCTTTTTATAGTTAACTTTGGTCATTTGGGTATATGGTTTCTCACCAAATAAAGTATAGTGTTTAACTCTAAGGTTTTCTTATGTTTCTTAAATGAAGGATATGTGGAATGTAGATATGGTATAATTCTACTTATGATCACCAATTGAATCACAAGTTAAGGTTGGAATATAAGCCTAGGGTTGCCTACTAGTTACCTCCCTTTGATTTCATGTGGTGAATGAGATCTACTTATCCTATAAGGGTTTATTCTCCATACCTCAAGTTCTTAGGGTTTATGATCATCACTTAATTAATAATGATCAAGGTTTGGCTTCCTAAGGATCTCTCATTAAATGGGGTTCTCACTTCCATGATCAAGCATTGTCTAGATCAATCAAGGTATAGCACTTGTAATTTACCTTCTTGTATGGGTCTACTATGATTGTCTCTTTGGTTTATATCCCAGGAGAATGCCTGAGATATTATATTAGGGTTCTACTTAATCAATGATGATATTATCATCTGGGTATATGGGTAGTTCTCTCCCTTAAACTCAAGTGTTGCCTCAACTAACTTGAGTGTAACACCATATTTGATCTCTCTTATATAAGAATGGATTATTCTAGGTTATGGTGTACTCCTAGTACTCTAGTTCAATGGTTGTCCTTTATTCTTAAATAGATTAGGCTATGTTTTGTATGATGGGTCTCTCTCATTTTGGAAAGGACTTTAATACTAACTTAGGGTTAGGCTCCATAGGGATTGATGTGATCATCAATATCTATGTTTAACATCAATGGTTTCTCTCTCTAGGAATGTCTTGAATAATATCCTAGAGTTCCTCTTAAAGATAATGATTTGAATATTTGGATGTATATCCAAGGTTTAGCTCAAGGTTGGTTATTGCCTCTCTAACAATCATTATAGAACTCTCACCTCTCTAGGTTTGGTGTATAATAATATAGGTTAGATAAGGATATATATTTTGAAAGTTGATCTCCTTGTCTTGTTTCTAAGATTAAGGTAGAATGAATACCATGAGGTTCATGGTAGGATCAAGGTTTAGTTTTGTACATGGAGAAGACAAGTCAATAATGGTTTCTCCATTTTATTGTTATTTGGTTTGTAATTGAATAGATGTTCATATGCTATGGCAAGGTTTACCATATTATGATCTGTTTTGAGATCAAGCAATTGATCATTGAGTAAAGTGTTGTTGTGTTGATTATTAGTTCCAGTTGATCTAACCCCTTAGATCAAATTATCTCTACCCAAGACAAGGTTTTAGCAAAGTCACATTGAGGTTTGTAGCGCTTGACTTGATGAGCTACTTCAATTCCACCAAGGTCAAGTGAAACTTCAGTTACTGTGACTGTTTTACTTTAAAGCGCGAAAATTCCCCAGATTTTCTATGCATGAATGCAATGCACACATCTGTTTCCTCTATTTTTGTAACCCCAATACCTGGGATATTACAATTCACCTCCTTTCGCATCATATCATATCGTTTCTTTTGTGGTAGAGGCAGCTTTCGGCATAACCCCGATGACGCTTGTTTAGAGGGAACACATACTAAGACGCATAAACTTCCAGTTAAGCCCTACCCATAATCAGGTATTGTGGGGGTACTTAATAATTGGAAAGGTATCGCATTCAAACCAGCATCATGTTTTATCCAAAAATCACTATCTTCTCTTGGTCATATTCACCTTCAAAAAATCATTCAATGGAATGCATCTTCATTCCAAGGTTTAAAAATCATTTCAACATCACATTGTTCCCATCTAGAGTAGTCAAGTTTAGTTCATTAGCACTAGCTCTAATTCATGAGGGGTGCTATCTTGCTTTGCTTGGGAAAGACTAACTCACTACTCTAGTAATCAACTTGTACTTTGACCAAAGTTAACTATAAAAGTAAATCATTTAGAAAACAAGTAAAAACTGGTAAGGTAAAAACTTGGGATGGGTTCATATAAGAAAAGATAAGAAACATGGTGCCTTGCCCCAAGGGGCTTTGCACTTTTGCAAGAATATTAGCTTGCATTGGTAGTAGCTTGCCTTGGTAGTTCTCAAACTGTTCCTCCTCCTCCTCTTGGTAGCAACCTTCTTCTTCGGCGTACTCTCCGGTGCTACCGTCTAAATTGGAATACGAGTATAATTACTCACTAGTTCAATGGCTATTCCATACATCACATACAACACACAAACTAGTCTATGCACACAAATAAATTAACTAGAGTGCATGGGTTGTGGAATTTAAATCGAATTCACTCCTTTGTATGTCATAGGTAAATGATAGTTTCCATAGGGTTCTTGAGAAATAATTTCCTCTCATTGAAATCTTCTTAAGATTTAATTTCTCCAACAATCATGTATGAACTCATCTTGACCCAAGTCAAATGTTCATCATCATCATTTGGGAAAAATGATTTAAATGAGGTGGATCACCTCATACTATTTAAATAACACTACATTTGATTTTAATCTCAAGTAATTCATATAAGAGAGTTTGGAACCAGGGGTCCAAGCATCCCATGAATCCATGTGAGACAAGTTTAAATGAAGTGTAAGACTTCACACAATTTAACTTTAATAGTTTTGGACAATATCAACTAGTTAAACTAGTCAAAATATCCATTCATTAAACCATGGCATGATCATGCAAAGTGACCACACCATTTTATTGCATAAACAATTAGTGTAAGTCAAATGTGAGCTATTAGAGTTGGAATTAACCTTATATCTATTTTGGTTGATTTTTAAGAATTATTTGAATAGGGAAAAGTCCCTGCCTTGTTATTTTTGTCACATTAATTCTACAAAGAATTTGACCATGAGGCCAGTGGCAGGTTGTAGAGAATTTCAGTGGCTTTCTAACAACATAAAATTCACTAAATTTGGTTTAGCCAATTTGAAATGGTTGAATTTCAAAGTTTGGGCAGTATTGAATTTTATTTGAATTAATTAAACTCTGTTTGAATTAAAAGGGCCGGCGGGAAAACTAACTGGGCCGAAATGGTTTTAAACGGCCCAAGCCAGCCCACCACGCGTCTGTGCCCGCGTGGGCTGCCTGACAGGGTGGGGTCCGCCTGTCAGCGGGCGTTTAAACCCGAAACGGTATGGGCGAAGCTGGGGCGTTGGATTAGATCGCGGATCTACGGCCGTGGTTCATCGTCGTCTCCGACGAGAACCCGACGGTGCGGCGGCGGCGGCAGTAGGGGGTGGGAGAGCTTACGGCGGCTCCAGCAAGGTATGGCAGTGTGCGCGAGGTAGATGTGGACGACGGCGGAGCAGCTGGTAGCAGTGGCGGAGCTCGAGGTGGCCTGGATCAATGGCGATTGCTCCAGGGCTTCCGCGGCTCCGATCTTGCAATTGGCCTTGCTCCGGCGACGATCGAGGTGGCTAATGGTGCGAGGCGAAGTGGTGAAGGGTGGGGAGTGAGGTGGTGTGCTCAGTTGCTTCCAGGGAACTCTCTATTTATAGGATTGAGCAAGGGTTGCGGGGCAGGGTGGTGGTCGACATGCTCGCGGCGTCTCCGGCGAGCTAGCGAGCTAGGCAAGGGTGCGGCAGTGTTCTACGGTTCCTGGCGAAGCGAACAGTGGCGACAGCTTGGTCGGGCGGCGTCTGGATTGGTCGCGTTGCTTCCACGACTGCCGCGGCGTTCACGGGATGTGGTCATCGTCTCCGGCGGCGGCGGTCACGGGTTGGTGCTGGGCGCGTGTCTGGCGCGGCTGAGGTGTCACAGCGGTGCGCTTGGTGAAGAAAGGGGGTCCAGGGCGTGAGCGAGGTGGCTGCGCGGCGCGTGGCCAGTGCGCGTCCATGGCGCGCATGGTCGCGACGCGAGCGGAATGCCGGGCGATTTTGGGCGCGCGATCTCCGGCGAGCTCACGGCGTCTACGGCGACAGGGCCATGCTAGGCGAGGTAGAGAGGTGAGGTGGCGAGTGTGGGCGCCAGGGCCAGGGCTGAGGTGCAAGGATGAGAGGGGGGAGAAGAACATGGCCGGCATGGGCCGGCAGGGCCATGTCTTGCTTGTTCTCTCTCTCTCCCTAGGGTTTCTATGCTGGTGTTAGTGAGAGAGGGAACCAGGGGACCAGTAGGGAGCTAATGGGGTAGTTAGGGTTAGGTTAGATCACTATTTCAAATAGTGTGTAATAGTGTCATATTTGGAAAATGTGAAAATTGTCCAAATTTGAATTAATTCAAAAGGTGAAAGTTTTTGAAATGTGAGTGTTGCTATTAGTTGTAAATGACCAGAGATGATTTGAGGTGGTGGTGGAAAAAGTAGAATTCAAGAATTGCAAAAATTGACAAGTGTGAGATTGTTCCACTTGTTAAAATGTTGCAACTTTGGATGAGCATAGCTAATGATCAAAGATGAATTTGGCAGGGGGATCTTCATCAAAGTTGTTCACCTTGATGTTGACTTTGAAATGGTGCAAAGAGTTAGCAAGAATTGGTTTGGGAAAATTGACTTGCAGGGGCTCAAAGTGGTGATCAGACTATAAATTTCAGTTTTGGCTATTATCATATGTGAGTGGGAGTTGTATTTGGATTTCATTTGATTGGTGATTCTTTGATTCCAAAAGTTGTAATAAGTGTTTATTAACATTACTCAACTAATGGTGAAGACCAAATAGGTCTAGGGTCAAAATTTATAAAAATGCCATAGAGCATATGTGGGGGTTTTTAGGGTTTTGCACTTTATTGGATTTTCTTCTTCTTTGATTTATTTGGTTGGTGATCTTCATATGATCACACTAGGGTTTTAGAGCATATCAAATACCAGTAAAAGCAATCATCATGGCATATCACTCAAATGCACAAGTCCTATGCATGGTACTATATGTAAATAGAAAAGTTTTTGTTGGTTTGAAATTTTGCTTTTCTAGAATTTTCTAACTTTCTTTTTATTGAAATTTGGGGTGTTACACTCTCTCTCAGGTTATATGGAGCCCCCTGAGAGCCACGTCATAGTTGCTTATTACATAGCTAACTGCACTTAAGGTGCTTAACACAGGTTTTTTAACTTACAACTGAACCTTACATCTCAACCACTGAAATGTTAAACCCCCTCGGACGGTCAGGAAAGGCAACAGCCTGTGCTGTTGACTGGCGATGGAAAGGATCCTGACACACGCGGCGCTGGCCTGCTCCACACGCGCCAGGCCCAAGCTCGGCGCTGGCCTTCTCCTCTGCTCCGCTCGCGCCACGCTGCTCCTTGACCACGAGCTCGAGGCGCTTGCCTCGCTCGCCGCTAGCTGCTCTCTGCTCCGCGTGCACCCAAGCTCGCCGCTGGCCTCCTCCTCTGCTCTGTGCATGCCTCGCCGTCGCCGCTGCTCCTCAGCCTCGTCCATGCTCCGCTGCTCCACGCGCTCACCTGCTACAACGCTGCTCCGTTGAGTGGCTCTTCCTCGACAGGGCGCCGCCGCAGGGCGACTGCTCCTCCTAGACTTTGGTCGTCTTCTACGTCGCCACCATCCTGAACTCTTCGTCGTCCTCCCCTGAAGAAGAAGGTGCTGCTCCCGTTTCTCTGAAGAATAAGGTACAGATTCTTTTTGTTGTGCAATGTTGAGTGACTAGCTGGTAGCCGGAGATAAAAAAGCAAATAATCACCATGAAGTAAAGCTCAGAAGATGCCTGTTCCTTCAGGTTGAAAAAAACCCCACACAGAAAGCTTACACCATGGGCCTCATCTTAGGTTAGCCATCAAATCTCGTCACTGCACAGCAAATAAAATGTTCAGCAAGTAAAGCAACAACTCTGGAAACTTATTCCTCTGGTAACAAATAATGCACTGCCAGGAACCAGATCTTTTTATTTATATATATTATTGTTAAATTATTATGAAGTTGGATTGGTGAAGTTTTCTGAAGCTATCTTCAGCCATGAGAGTAGAGAACAAAATTACAAGGCTCGTAGTTTAGCTAGTTTTATGCTACTACTCTTGAAGTAGGTAGATTTTTTCGGTCTGGCTTATTCATGTATCGCTTCCTAAACGGACTCAAAAAAAGAAAAGCTCCAGCCATATGTCCTGAATGGGGAAAAATAGATCGATCGAGACAAAACAAAAAAACAGCCATAAGCTGGAGAAAAAAAAGTGCATCACTTCCTAAACGGACTTTAATTCCTGCCCTGGACGGAAGTAAACCATGTTTTAAAGGCTAGCTCAATCGATTGAGTTTGTTCATGGGTCTCCAGCCGCAACAAAATCTGAGAAAAAAGCCGCAGCAAAATCTGTGGAAAAAAAACCACCTACACAGTCCGAGCTGGGTGACTAGCTGCTGCATAAACCTTGTGTGTATAGGGAACCTGTGTATAGGTATGCACCTATAACTTTTACCTTCCCGAGTGCTCTCTTTTAAGGATGTTATTCTGAAATCTATTGCTACAGTTGGGTATCACCGGAAGTTGTCTTCATCATTGTCCCACATGCAGGACATGGCTCGCAATCAAACTGGTTCTTCAATTCGTGACACATTCACGTTGTCAACACGAATAAGCAACATTGCCCCAACTCAAATTACTCCCACATCAGATAAAGCCATAACACAACCTGAGAGCTCAGCGGCAGGTGGAAAGTATCCCCATATATTACCAAGATTCTACGAATATCTTTACTATAACAACTTCTAGTAATGTCCATTCAGATTGACCGTAGGTGCAGATAGTTCAGGTTATGCCAATAACTACGCTAACATGAATAAAGGCGGACAAGGGTGGATCGTGATAGCAAAAGACAACAAAGTATGACCATCAAAGAGGCAGTGGATGCTTGCTGAAGAGCAGCTACGAGAAATAAATCAATTGAGCAATAAGTGCTGGCCAAAGAGCAAGGAGGCAGAACATGCTGGCAGAGTGTCACGGTATGCCAACAACTAAGCTAGCATGACTCCAAATAAAGGCAGCCAAGTGATGATCGTGCTAGAGAAAGGCGACAAAGCATGGCAATAGAACAAAAGGATGCAATGAATGCTCGCTGCAGAATTGAGAAATAAATTTAGGAATGCTATCCTATCTCCCCTTCAGGCAAACCATCTAGACTGTCCGCGTGTACCAGCCGGAACAAGTATTCTCTCCTGGTCAACTGTAGGTCACTCAGGGCGCAACATTAATATTCTCGCCATCAAGGACAATGGATAGGCATAACCAAAAATTCGAAGAAGCGAACAGTCTCAAGGAAGTCCTTACCACTTGAACTTCTGGACCAGATTTGAGCAGCTTCCTTGATGATCATATTATATACCTCCGATTAGATGTGTCTTTCAAAATGTAATGGTTGCTAACATATTTAATATTTTAATACTACTTGCATATCTTCCCTATATGCGTGAATAGTGTATAATTCATTTTTTACAAGTAGGATATGTCTGATGATAGAACAAACTTAAGGGGCCACGGTAATGCACGGGCATTCAACTTATGTGTGATGATAGCACAATTAACCGACAAACGTTGGTTAGATTCCTTAGTTCAACATCTACACTTCATTTGGCCTACAACTTCAAATATGCTACTCCAGGCCTTACCACAACTTTCGATTAACCTCCCAATCTTTTTTTGGAAACTGTACTCACGTTTCATCAAAATTTATGTTTAGAGCAACAGTGAGTCATGCCCCCATGTAACCGTCTTTAACTGTCAGTTTGAAACACGCATGGATTTGGCATATGCAACGACTAGTAACAACAACTATCTTCAAGAGGTAATCTTAATCAGACCATGAGTACTGTCTAAAAGAGGAGCATGTCAACAATGTTTTTACAACAGATAATCTTAATGAGACCATGACTATTGTCTAAAAGATGAGCATGTCAACAACGTTTTTACCTCAAGGTGTTTGCTGACGCTGGTGATTGCTGCCAAGATGTACCACTAGGCCACTGCTCTTGGTAGTTTCCATAGCCTGTGTATGCGCCATATGCAAATGGGCTATGGGCAGAAAGTTGTTGTGGATACCCATGGTAGTTGTTCAAACATGTCTGGGATGCCTGAAGTTATAGGCAACAAACAGCTTATAATAAGATGAGGGGGGAACGGGCGTCAAAAGTAGCACAACACAGCATAGCAGAAATAGATAATTTCATCTCTGTTACTTACAATGACCTCAATAATGAATTTACTGTAACAGTTTAGTTGCTTTTAGACATTTTTTTAAACTATATGATGGTAGACAAAAGTGAAACATAGTATATGGAATACAACATACCTGATTGTTTTCACAGAGCCGCGATGGATACACAGGGGGCACACATACCAGACTGTTTCCATGGAGTTGCGATGGATACACAGGGGCGGCACATACCTGATTGTTGTCCTGGGGACACAATGGATACACAGGGGTCGCACCCCACTTTTGCTGTTGTGGCTGGAAATGGTGCACTCTAATTAATCTTGCTGAACGATGATGGAAAAATGGATTGGAAACAGGGCATATGGAATACAACATACCAGATAGTTTTTAACAGGATGAACCTGGCAAATATGATGATTCTGTATACTCTTCTGATGATCTCGTATACGCTTGAGTTCCTCAGAGATTTCTGATAGCCTGAGGAATAGAAAGTTAATTAAAGAAAATATAGCAAATATAAGGCAAAACAAATTAGTGAATAGCTATCAAATTATAGAATGAATTGATCTAAATCGAATCACAAGTGCCCATGCCTTAGCAGAACAGAGTTTCCATAGAGAAAAGGAAACTTGCCTTTGGATTTTGCTCCTTGGTTTGCAGGAACTGGCCTCACTGACACGGATCTATGCACAGAAGAGAGTGCAAGTTAGTTGGCAGCAAGCAATTCATTTTTTTGAAATAATAATAAAAAGTGAGGAGAAATACTAACTGAGGTGTTGCTTGGATGATTTGCAGAGCTGCTAGCCTCTGGGATCTTGCAACACGCCGAGACTTCAACGCCTACAGAAGCCGCAAAATTCATAAGCAACACCAATATCTTTTTTTTAGGGAACCAGCAAACAAAGATGCAGACGCAAACAAACAAGGCAGTCACAAGAAGAAGATAACTACTAAGAACATAAGGATTAGCATACCTGGAATGATATCCAGATGGCGGGACAATGTAGAGGCACGGAAAGGGTGTTCAGGGTCATAGCGACGGTGGTAATAAAAATCATCCGGAAGATAATACTGCCCAATTGCTTTGAGTTCCTTGTTTCCAATGTCAATAGCAGCCACCCATCCATCCCCATCACTGGGTTCCACCATAGATTTGAGATAAATAATATCATCACCATCCTCCGGGCTGAGGATGGGGAAAGCTGAGTAGCGTTCCCTGAATGCCGCCAACGATGGTGTGTCCATCTTTAAATCAGCAACATGAGCAGCACATGCCTTGCGCCAAAAGTTAGATGACGGCAGCAGCGGCCAAACTAGTTTCCTAGTCCATGTCACAGCCCTCCAAGCATCCCTAAAGGACGAGAGCTGCATACTGACATCCCTTTCGAATGGTTTGCACTTGATCGACATGATCAAGTCTGCATCGTAAATAATATTATCCTCGTTGTTTTGAGGATGAGGAGCGGGATGAATCTCCATCTCAACAAACTTGAGCACGCCATTGACACACACGAGATCCCTAAACCAGCTTGGCGAGAGGGATTCTTCGTCCGATGAAGGGCGTTTGTTTATCTTGTGGGTGTGGGCAAAAGGAAAATTGAGCTTGTACCTGTTTCCAGGCAACGGCTCAGGCAACGGGATGAAGCAGCTTACAGGAGCACCAGCAGGAGCAGGATCTTGATGTTGAAGAAGAAGAAGCAAGTCGCAGACGAGAAGGCCGTGTGACAAATCAACCCAGGCTAGTAAGCCTTCTTGTCCAAGCGTGATCACCTTGTCGGGTATAACCCTATCGAGCCCAGGACATGGATTGTGCAGTGTCCTAGTGCTCCATGATTTTGTCTTGGACGAATAGATTCGAAGCTGATAGCCGTCACGGAGAGCGGCCAGGAGACGGTGGCCGGCGTCCGACTCCGACGACGGTGCGTCACGGAGAGCGGCCAGGAGATAGTGGCCGTCGCCCCCGTGGCCGAGGATGCCCCACTCCCTGACCCCGCTCAGATCATCCAACTCGTCGGGAGAAAGAATAATCCGATCGAGAGACGGGGGAGAACCGGCCTTGTACAGGAAATATTCGTGCATGCTGGTGGCGTAGAAACAGGCGCGGAGGAGGACGAAAGGGCCGTCCGCGCCGACCACGAGTGGTGTAACTGAGAAATTGAGGTTTCGCGACAAATCATGGGGGGGCTTGGTACAGTGGATGGAGAAGAGGGACAAGTCCGGCGGGTTTTCCATCCAGAAGGAGACCGCCATGGTGTAGCCATCTTGTGATTTGGCTGTGGCCGTCGTATCGTTCCGGCTGTCGGTGAAGCGCGGCTTCCGGGCGAGCAGAATCGAGGGCAGCCGGCCTCCATTGGGGATGTCGGCCATGGATTTTGAGGAAAGATTGAAAGAAGAATCAGGGGATTGGATTCGGTAAGCAATCGAGGGGTGGAAGGACCTGATGAAATAATCGATTTTGATTTGGGGACTAGGGCATCTCCAACGCGTCCGATTTGGCGTTTGGGTGGGCTCGTGTCCGTATTTGTTCATGGAAGTATTCATAGCTTCAGCGCCAGAATATGGACCCCTGTCAATGCATCTTGCTCAATGATCAACCATCCATCAACGAGCATCTTGTCCTCTTGCGCGGTGTAGTTAGTGGTTCTTTTGCTAACATGGCGACCTCGAGCTTGTGCAGCTACGGCTTGTGTGAGCTCATCAGCGAACTACGTCTCCTGGTCGATGTTCATGCTGTCGGGATGGCCAGTGTTGTCCTCCTCTATGTCAATGGGAGGTAGCTGGGGAGCCTGGTCCGTCAAAGGATATGACACGGTGGTCGGCATTATCGGCGGGTAAGACGGAAGGGCCTGTACGGTGGATGGTGCCTGCATCGATGGCGGCGCGCGCTCGGCCGACAAATCGTTGAGCAGGTTGCGTGCATCGGTCATCGCTGCTGCTCCCAGGTGCTTGGGGGCCTTGGAGTTCGCCGACGCACGGTTGAGGTCAATGGACGAAGGCGATAGCCCCGTCATGAACTCACCCACCTCCGGTGACCCATCCCGTGACGGGTACGTGTACCGCCCCGACGGCACCACCTTTTCCTGCGCGCGGGGCGTGTACCCAAGCGAGGCAGTCGGCGGGGCTGTTGACCTTGGAGGAAGGGGTCGGGTCACGGATGAGGCCGAGCTGCCCCCCCCCCCCCCCCCCCGAGGCCGTGCCGGCTCCCTGGACGATCATGTGCTGAGCGACCGTTGCGTGGCCGTAAAAGAGCATGGCATGCTCTTTCATGTCATTCGCCTTCGCCAGCGTTTGGAGTTGGAGGAGGTGCTCCGCCCCCCGCTGCCGCTCCTCCGTGGTAGCGACATCCTTCTTCCGTTGCTCGTGCGCCCTGCGCCGGTTGCCCCGCTTCTTGCTCTCGATCGCCCTCTGCTCCGCGGAGAACTCGGGCTTCGCCTTCGTCGCCGGCCCGGGCTCCACGACCACCGGAGCGTCCAGTTCAGGAGCCGCCTCCACGGGAGGAGCGGCAACGGCCGCGAGATGGGCCTCGTCTCCGATGGTGGCGGTGGCGGCGGCAGGAACTTCGTCGGCCATCTCTAGGTTTTGGGACTGGAGTGGAGTGAGTGTGTTTGGGAGGCAGACAGGCGGTCCAGGGGCGGACAAGGGGAGGACGCGAGCGGCCAGCGATTCGCGGCCACGCAAACTCGGCCCAGATTTGGGCCGGCTTTGGGTCGTCCCGGACGGCGCGACCATCCGTTTTTCGGATGGGTCCGCGCGCTGGGCCGCATTTTTGTCCGGTTTGACCCATCCGGACGCGCGGGCGCGGGATGGGTCGCCGGCGTTGGAGATGCCCTTAGGGTTACCTTTTCTCCTCTCACAGCACGGCACGGCCCCTCTCTCTCTCCAATATATAGTATTTTTTTTGTTTTGATTGAAGGAGACTCTATCTCCAATATACAGTATAATGGCATCTGCCCATCTACGAAGAAAAATTGCCGACGCGTTAAAATTTGATTAGATGAAAAGCTACCGTCTACAGTATCTAAAATGCCAAGATTTTAGCAAAGGGGTCAACTTTAATATAGGTAATAATAATGTCAGATCTAGACAAATGAAGTTTGTAGGTTTCGTATGCAAGTATTTACAAGATTATTTACGCCATGTAGGTATGTGTTGCGTCAAGTGACACCACAAAAATCATTGCAATTCTAGCAGTCCAAATCGCCCACAAAATCACCAAAACCTTGATGAACTAGAAGATTTCCCGCGCGTTGTTGCGGAAGAGCGTGGAAAATAAAGAAATTACAAATTTATGAGTAATGAACTTCATGTGAAAAATCCTCTTGCACCTTAGGTTCAAACATACACCACAGAATAGCATTAAACTTTTCGCATCAACGAAGTTTAAGTAGATAAACCGAACATCTCACTCTTTACATAGTCCAAATAAGCTACTTTTGCAATACAGAGCAAGCGCAAAGATCTGAACTGACTTCGATCAACTATGATTTATGTTTCTCACAATACAGAAAACCTTACGCAGATGTAACAGCACACTAAATTAAGGCTACTTTTCTATTTCCTTGCATTTTGGCATATGGAGAACACCAGCAAGTATGAAAAGAAATCCGCATATATATTCAAAGTAGCTTGAACTTTTTCCCTGTAATCACATCATCCATTTGAACATCTTCACATGATCTAGTTCAGTCCTCTTAACATTATGGCACGCATATATTGTCTTGAAACCAGCTTCGCACCCATATATATTTACTGAAGCATGATACGGGAAAAGCTTCCTTGAAAAACTTGTAGCATCCTTCATTTGCAGGTAGAGACTTTAGCAATGAAGTATCATATATGTGGGTTAAAAACAACAACAACCTAGTCACTTCCAGTAACACGTAAAACCTTCCTTTGGTAATATCAGATTCATAAATGCAATAGAAAATTATCGTGCCTTAGAAGCAACACCAAGTTGCTCAAAAAGATGTTACGAAATGGCACGGTTGGTAATGAATCAAAAATGGATTAACTGAATTTAGAAGTTACTGACCTGAGCTAACCTATGGTTATGAATATGACGAAATCCATTTGCAGCTTTGAAGGGTAAAAGGATGAATGAAGGTTGAAACTATTACTGCAATCTTGTCGTGTACATTTATCAAGACAGGTTATATGCATATGATCCTTTCTTGTATCAACCTATATCTCCCGGTAGCAGCACGAACACAAACCATAATTCACATCAAAATAAATCAAGCCCAAATGCTTGGAAGCCGTTGAAACTTACCACCTAAATCAAGGAGTGAATCACATTAAGGTACCAATCCCACAGAACCTAGGAACAGCAAAGAAATCCCTGCACCAAAAAAGATTAAGCATGAAAGCATCCATGATCCATGTGACATGAGAAACCAAAGTGCTAGCAGGTGGCGCTTAGAATCTGGTCGATGCATCAGAGGTTGTCAGGACTCGGAACTGTGTTGGTCTCATGGCCGTCACCGCGTGATCTACGGAAGGGAGAACAGGGGCAAGGTGGAGTGAGGAAACGGGCACAAATGAAGCGGTTCCCAGAAGAATAAGAAGAAGGACGGCCGGCTGGCCGGCGACTGTTTAGTTACCTAGCCAGTTATTTCACATGATTCATATCCACCACTAACACCACAGGGGCGTAAGGCCAAAAGTTTCCAACGAAACGTTGGCTATTTGGTGAGGAGTCTAACTCAAATATGCAAAAAACAAAACTAAAGAAAAACTGTTATTTGGTGAGGTGGCATCTTGATGAGGTGGCATGCTTGCATGTTGAGAGAATTACCCTAAGTGGATTGCTCCAATTTAGATATTATAGATTCTTCATGAGACAAGAACTCCATCATCTTGAAAATCTAGCATTTAGCACTTGGTTCAGTCGTAGAACACATGTGCTCGACAGTCTCCTCGTCTAAAAGGGCACAAACACACCTAGCCATTCTACACTCAATTAAAGAGTGGGCGGATCCAGGAATTTGTGAAAGCCTGGGCGCATCGCAAGGTGATGGGATTCGTAGCATAGAAAACAAAAAATTTCCTACCGCAAGAACGAATAACAAGCCAAGATCCAATCTAGAAGATGGTAGCAACGAGAAGATCATGAGACTAACCCTCGAAGATTTCCAAAGCCTACGAGATTAGATCTCGTTGTTGTTGTAGTCCATCACTTGCCGCTTTCAAAAGCGCGTAGAAGATCTTGACGGTGCCACAGTCGGGCAGCACCTCCGTGTTCGGTCACACGTTCGGTGTTGATGACGACGTCCTTCTCCCCGTTCCAGCGGGCAGCGGTTGTAGTAGATCCTCCTCGGAATCCCGCCAGCACGACGGCGTGGTGACAGTGGTGGTGGAGATCTCCGGCAGGGCTTCGCCGTAAGCGCTGCGGGAGAAGAAGGAGGAGAGAGTAGCTAGGGTTTGGGAGAGGGGGAGCTAGGGCTGCGACTTGTGGAGCTCTTGGGGCTCCCCTTGCCCTCCTTTTATAGGTGGAAAAGGTCCTTGGGTCATCCAAGACCTGCCCCCAAAGTTTGGGAAAGTTTCGGTAGGTTTCTGTCTTAGGGGAAACTTCTTTTGCCAAATCCGAATCTGCCTTAGGGGAAACTTCTTAACCTTTAAGGAAAACATGGATACACCTATTATGGAAGCCTCTGGACTTCCTTAGAGAGTCCGGGTTGTCCCGGACACTTCCGGAACCTTCCAAATATTCTAGACTATTCCGGTCCTTCCAAAATCTTCTAGAAGCTCCAGTCAAAACACCGGACTTTTTTTGAACCCCGGAAAATGACTTCCCATATATGAATCTTATTCTCCGGACCATTCTGAACCTCCTCGTGATGTCTTGGATCCCATCCGAGACTCCGAACAACATTCGAGCTCCATTCCATATTCCATATCTACTTAAAATGACATCAAACCTTAAGTGTGTCACCCTACGGTTCGTGAACTATGCAGACATGGCTGAGACTTCTCTCCGACCAATAACCAGTAGCGGGATCTGGAGATTCATAATGGCTCCCACATATTCAACGATAACTTAGTGATCGATTGAACCATTTACATACGATACCGATTCCCTTTGTCACGCGATACTCTACTTGTCCGAGGTTCGATCATCGGTATCACGATACCTTGTTCAACCTCGTCACCGACAAGTACTCTTTACTCGTACCGTGGCATATCATCTCTTGTGAACCAGTCACATGCTTGCAAGCTAATCAGACGACATTCCACCGAGAGGGCCCAGAGTATATCTATCCGTCATCGGGATGGACAAATCCCACGCTTGATCCATATGCCTCAACTCACACTTTCCGAATACTTAATCTCATCTTTATAACCACCCATTTACGCAGTGGAGTTTGATGTAATCAAAGTACCCTTCCGGTATAAGTGATTTACATGATCTCATGGTCGAAGGACTAGGTAACTATGTATCGGAAGGTAATAGCAAGTTGAACTTAATGACGTGATCTTATGCTACGCTTATTTGGGTGTGTGTCCATTATATCATTCATCTAATGACATAACCTTGTTATTAATAACATCTAATGTTCATGATCACGAAACCATGATCATCTATTAATCAACAAGCTAGTTATACAAGAGGCTTACTAGGGACTCCTTGTTGTTTACATAACACACATGTATCAATGTTTCGGTTAATACAATTATAGCATGGTATGCAAATATTTATCATAAACACAAAGATATATTATAATAATCATTTTATTATTGCCTCTTGGGCATATCTCCAACAGTCTCCCACTTGCACTAGATTCAATAATCTAGTTTACATTTGTAAAGATATAACACCCTGGCCTTCTGGTGCTTTATCATGTTTTGCTCATGGGAGAGGTTTTAGTCAACGGATCTGACACGCTCAGAAACGTATATATTTTGTAATTCATTTGCGTCTCAACGCATCACTCATTTTCCAAATGAGTCGGCATTTATCGTATATGTTCGGTCTTCTGGTGGAACCTTAATTCCGCGGTCTGAAATATGTCACTAATATTGTCACGCACAATATAGTTTCAAAGTTCTGACACTATCGGAACTACACCAAGTTCTCAAAGAACTCCTCGACTTAAACATCCTCATTCATTGTCAAAACAACTCATCTAAATCTAGCATAGATTTCTTCTAGCTCATTGTGCTACCTTTTAATCAACACTTATCATAAATGAGATTGAAATTTATTTTTACATGTGACCAAACTAATATCGGGGCAACACCTTACAGCGATTTGTTTTTCATTACCCCATACAAAATTATATATATATCCTTGGTTCTTATAAAGTACTCAAGGGTATTCCTATTGTTGTCCAATAATCATCACATGAATCATTCTGGTATATGCTCCTAACTCTTTAGAGCACAGGACATCTGATTATGTACATATTATTCATGATCTAAAATCACTCATGTGGTTTTACTCATTGAGTGTCAAATACACTCAAGTCTTGTTAAACCTTCTCATGAAAAGAACACCTTCTTAATATTTTTATATTGAACTACTTCAATATTCATTCTATGTACTTTTAACTTAAACTTATTATGTGTTTCAATCTATCTTCATAGATCTTGACACTAAATATGTTTCAGTCCATATCCTTTCATTGAAGTTAATTCTCAATGAAACCTTTTATTCACATCAATTATATAATTACATCATTTATAATCAACGATATGTCATCTACATAAAGTATTATAAATATGTCTCAACGCTCCCACTTAATTTCTTGCAAATTCAAGCATCTTCATCGTTTCCGATGAAATCAAAAACTCTTTGACTATTTCATCCGGTGAAGATTCCAACTCCACGATACTCACTTCATAAAATTGAAGTTTGTATACTTATCTAGTATTCCACGGACTAGCAAAACTCTTTGGTTTGTATCTAGTATACATCCTTCATACACACTTCTGGTAAGGAATATATTTTTTCCATCCTACTATCATATCTCATAAAAGAAATATGTAGCAATTACTAGAATAATCCACATAGACTATAAGCATTGCTACGGAAGATCTAATCTTATCGTAGTCAACTCTTTGAAATTTGTCGTAAACAACTTTTCGACAAGTCGAGCTTCTTCAAGGATATTTGATACGTCTCAAACGTATCTATAATTTCTTATGTTCCATGCTACTTTTATGATGATACTCACATGTTTTATACACATTATATGTCATTATTATGCATTTTCCGGCACTAACCTATTGACGAGATGCCGAAGAGCCCGTTGCTGTTTTCTGTTGTTTTTGGTTTCAGAAATCCTACAAAGAAAATATTCTCGGAATTGGACGAAATCAACGCCCAGGGTCTTATTTTTTCACGAAGCTTCCAGAAGACCGAAAGGATTACGAAGTGGGGCGACGAGGCGCCGCCACGCCAGGGCCGCACGGCCAGGGCTGGGCCCGCGCCGCCCTGGTGTGTGGGGCCCTCGCGCCGCCCCTAAATCTACCCTTCCGCCTACTTAAAGCCTTCGTCGCGAAACCCCCAGTACCGAGAGCCACGATACGAAAAACCTTCTAGAGACGCCGCCGCCGCCAATCCCATCTCGGGGGATTCAGGGGATCGCCTCCGGCACCCTGCCGGAGAGGGGAATCATCTCCCGGAGGTCTCTTCATCACCATGATCGCCTCCGGACCGATGTGTGAGTAGTTCACCCCTGGACTATGGGTCCATAGCAGTAGCTAGATGGTTGTCTTCTCCTCATTGTGCTATCATGTTAGATCTTGTGAGCTGCCTATCATGATCAAGATCATCTATTTGTAATGCTACATGTTGTGTTTGTTGGGATCCGATGAATATTGAATACTATGTCAAGTTGATTATCAATCTATCATATATGTTGTTTATGTTCTTGCATGCTCTCCGTTGCTAGTAGAGGCTCTGGCCAAGTTGATACTTGTAACTCCAAGAGGGAGTATTTATGCTCGATAGTGGGTTCATGCCTCCATTGAATGCAGGACATGTGAGAAAGTTCTAAGGTTGTGGATGTGCTGTTGCCACTAGGGATAAAACATCAATGCTTTGTCTAAGGATATTTGTGTTGATTACATTACGCACCATACTTAATGCAATTGTCTGTTGTTTGCAACTTAATACTGGAAGGGGTTCGAATGATAACTTGAAGGTGGACTTTTTAGGCATAGATGCATGCTGGATAGCGGTCTATGTACTTTGTCGTAATGCCCTGATTAAATCTCATAGTACTCATCATGATATATGTATGTGCATTGTTATGCCTTCTTTATTTGTCAATTGCCCAACTGTAATTTATTCACCCAACATGCTATTTATCTTATGGGAGAGACACCACTAGTGAACTGTGGACCCCGGTCCATTCTTTACATCTGAAATACAATCTACTGCAATTATCCTTTACTGTTCTTCGCAACCAAACATCATCATCCACACTATACATTTAATCCTTTGCTTACAGCAAGCCGGTGAGATTGACAACCTCACTGTTACGTTGTGGCAAAGTACTTTGATTGTGTTGTGCAGGTTCCACGTTGGTGCCGGAATCCCTGGTGTTGCGCCGCACTACATTCCGTCACCAACGACCTTCACGTGATCCTTGACTCCTACTGGTTCAATAAACCTTGGTTTCTTACTGAGGGAAACTTGCTGCTATACGCATCACACCTTCCACTTGGGGTTCCCAACGGGCGTGTGCTTTACGCGTATCAAGCTAAATTTCTGGCGCCGTTGCCGGGGAGATCAAGACACGCTGCAAGGGGAGTCTCCCACATCCAATCTCTTTACTTTGTTTTTGGCTTGCTTTACTTTATTTTATTTACTGCTTTGTTTACTCTTTATATCAAAAATACAAAAAAAATTAGTTGCTAGTTTCACTTTATTTACTGTCTTCTTCTCCATATTAAAAACACAAAAAAATTAGCTACTTGCATTTACTTTATTTAGTTTGCTTTATTTACTACTGCTAAAATGGGTACTGTTGAGAATACTAAGTTGTGTGACTTCACTAGCACAAATAATAATGATTTCCTATGCACACCTATTGCTCCACCTGCTACTACAGCAGAATTTTTTGAAATTAAACCTGCTTTACTAAATCTTGTTATGAGAGAGCAATTTTCTGGTGTTAGTTCTGATGATGCTGCTGCCCACCTTAATTATTTTGTTGAACTTTGTGAAATGCAAAAATATAAGGATGTAGATGGTGACATTATAAAATTAAAATTGTTTCCTTTCTCCTTAAGAGGAAGAGCTAAAGATTGGTTGCTATCTTTGCCTAGAAATAGTATTGATTCATGGACTAAATGTAAGGATGCTTTTATTGGTAGATATTATCCTCCCGCTAAAATTATATCTTTGAGAAGTAGCATAATGAATTTTAAGCAATTAGATAATGAACATGTTGCTCAAGCATGGGAGAGAATGAAATCTTTGGTGAAGAATTGCCCTACCCATGGACTAACTACTTGGATGATCATCCAAACCTTCTATGCAGGATTGAATTTTTCTTCGCGGAACCTATTGGATTCAGCTGCTGGAGGTACCTTTATGTCCATTACTTTAGGGGCGGCAACCAAGCTTCTTGATAATATGATGATCAATTGCTCCGAATGGCACACTGAAAGGGCTCCACAAGGTAAGAAGGTAAATTCTGTTGAAGAAACCTCCTCCTTGAGTGATAAGATTGATGTTATTATGTCTATGCTTGTGAATGGTAGATCTAATGTTGATCCTAATAATGTTCCTTTAGCTTCATTGGTTGCCCAAGAAGAACATGTTGATGTGAACTTCATTAAAAGTAATAATTTCAACAACAATGCTTATAGGAATAATTCTGGTAACAACTATAGGCCATATCCTTCTGCTAATAGTAATGGTTATGGTAATTCTTATGGGAATTCTTACAACAATAATAGGAGTGTACCCCCTGGTCTTGAAGCCATGCTTAAAGAATTTATTAGTATACAAACTGCTTTTAATAAATCTGTTGAGAAAAAGCTTGATAAAATTGATATTCTTGCTTCTAAGGTTGATAGACTTGCCTCTGATGTTGATCTTTTAAAATTGAAAGTGATGCCTAATAAGGATAATTATAATAAAATTGTTACTACAGCAAACGCCATCCAAGTTCGAATTAATGAAAATATTAGATTGATGGCTGAATTGCATGCTAGGTGGAAAAGAGAAGAAAATGAAAAACTTGCTAAAGAGAATAATGTAGCTAAAGTTTGGACTATTACCACCACTAGTAATGATAATGCTTCACATGTTGCTACACTTCCTACTATCAATGGTAAAATAATTGGTGTTGGCAATGTTTCTACTCCTAGTGCAAAGCGTGCAAAATTGGCTGAAACTGCTAAAACTGCTGAAACTGTTTGTGATAAAACTGCTGAAATTTTTCAAAATATTGGGGACAATGATCCCATTGCTGTAGATCATAATGGTTTAGATTTTGATGATTGTCACATCTCTGAAGTTATAAAGTTTTTACAAAAACTTGCTAAAAGTCCCAATGCTAGTGCTATAAATTTGGCATTTACAAAACATATTACAAATGCTCTCATAAAAGCTAGAGAAGAGAAACTAAAACTTGAAACTTCTATTCCTAGGAAGTTAGAAGATGGTTGGGAGCCCATCATTAAGATGAGGGTCAATGATTTTGATTGTAATGCTTTATGTGATCTTGGTGCAAGTATTTCTGTTATGCCTAAGAAAATCTATGATATGCTTGACTTGCCTCAATTGAAAAATTGTTATTTGGATGTTAATCTTGCTGATAATGCTATAAAGAAACCTTTGGGGAGGATTGATAATGTTCGTATTATGGTTAACAATAACCTTGTCCCCGTTGATTTTGTTGTCTTGGATATTGAATGCAATGCATCTTGTCCCATTATATTGGGAAGACCTTTTCTTCGAACTGTTGGTGCTACCATTGATATGAAGGAAGGTAATATTAAATATCAATTTCCTCTCAAGAAAGGTATGGAACACTTCCCTAGAAAGATAATGAAGTTACCTTATGATTATATTATTAGAACAAATTATGATGTTGATGCTTCGTCTCTTGACAATACTTGATTCACACTTTCTGCGCCTAGCTGAAAGGCGTTAAAGAAAAGCGCTTATGGGAGACAACCCATTATTTTACTTCTGCAATTTTATTTTAAATTTGAGTCTTGGAAGTTGTTACTACTGTAGCAACCTCTACTTATATTTATTTTATTGCATTGTTGTGCCAAGTAAAGTCTTTGATAGTAAAGTCAATACTAGATTTGGATTACTGCGCAGGAACAGATTTCTTGCTGTCACGAAATTGAGCCGCCCCTGCTGTAGAAAATTTAGAAAAATCTGCCAATTTACGTGCAATATCCTCAGATATGTACGCAACTTTCATTAAATTTGGGAATTTTCATCTGAGCAAGTTAAGTGCCCCAGAAAAATTCATCTTTACGGACTGTTCTGTTTTGACAGATTCTGCCTTTTATTTCGCATTGCCTGTTTTGCTATGTTTGATGGATTTCTTTGCTCCATTAACCTTCAGTAGCTTTGTGCAATATCCAGAAGTGTTAAGAATTATTATGTCACCTCTGAATATATGAATTTTCAATTATGCACTAACCCTCTAATGAATTTGTTTTGAGTTTGGTGTGGAGGAAATTTTCAAGGGTCAAGAGAGGAGGAGGATACAATATGATCAAGAAGAGTGAAAAATCTAAGCTTGGGGATGCCCCCGTGGTTCATCCCTGCATATTTTAAGAAGACTCAAGCATCTAAGCTTGGGGATGCCCAAGGCATCCCTTCTTCATCGACAACTTATCAGGTCACCTCTAGTGAAACTATATTTTTATTTCATCACATCTTATGTGCTTTACTTGGAGCGTCTGTTTGTTTTTATTTTTATTTTTGTTTGAATAAAATCGGATCCTAGCATTCCTTGTTTGGGAGAGAGACACGCTCCGCTGTTTCGAATGAACACATATGTTCTTAGCTTTATTCTTAATGTTCATGGCGAAGGTTGAACTACTTCGTTCATTGTTATATGGTTGGAAACAGAAAATGCTGCATATGGTAATTGGTATAATGTCTTGAATAATTTGATACTTGGCAATTGTTGTGCTCATATAGATCATGTTTAAGCTCTTGCATCATGTACTTTGCACCTATTAATGAAGAACTACATAGAGCTTGTTAAAATTTGGTTTGCATGATTAGTTTCTCTAGAGTCTAGATATTTTCTGGTTAAGGTGTTTGAACAACAAGGAATACGATGTAAAGTCTTATAATGCTTACAATATGTTCATATGTGAGTCTTGCTGCACCGCTTTATACTTGAGTTTGCTTCAAACAACCTTGCTAGCCTAGCCTTGTATTGAGAGGGAATTCTTCTCGTGCATCCAAATCCTTGAGCCAAAAACTATGCCATTTGTGTCCACCATACATACCTACTACATGGTATTTCTCTGCCATTCCAAAGTAAATTACTTGAGTGCTACCTTTAAAATTCTATTCTTTGTCTTTGCAATATATAGCTCGTGGGAAAATAGCCTTAAAAACTATTGTGGTGAAGAATATATATGTACTTATGTATCTTATTTCTTAATAAGTTGCTTGTTGAGCGGTAACCATGTTTCTGGGGACGCCATCAACTATTACCTTTGTTGAATATCATGTGAGTTGCTATGCATGTTCGTCTTGTCTGAAGTAAGGGTGATTTTCATGATCAAATGGTTTAAGTATGCATATTGTTAGAGAAGAACATTGGGCCGGTAACTAAAGCCATGATCCATGGTGGAAGATTCAGTTTGGACAATTAATCCTCAATCTCTTATGAGAATTTTATCTGTTTTTGAATGCTTATGCATTAAAGAGGAGTCCATTATCTGTTGTCTATGTTGTCCCGGTATGGATGTCTAAGTTGAGAATAATCAAAAGCGAGAAATCCAATGCGAGCTTTCTCCTTAGACCTTTGTACAGGCGGCATAGAGGTACCCCTTTGTGACACTTGGTTGAAACATATGCTATGCAATGATAATCCATGTTAATCCAAGCTAATTAGGACAAGGAGCGAGCACTATTGGTATACTATGCATGAGGCTTGCAACTTATAGGATATCTCATACATAACACATATGATTTATTACTACCGTTGACAAAATTGTTTCTATGTTTTCAAAACGAAAAGCTCTAGCACAAATATAGTAATCCATGCTTCCCTCTGCGAAGGGCCTATCTTCTACTTTATTGTTGAGTCAGTTTACCTACTTCTTTCTATCTCAGAAGCAAACACTTGTGTAAACTGTGTGCATTGATTCCTACATGTTTACCTATTGCACGTGTTATATTACTTTGTGTTGACAATTATCCATGAGATATATATGTTGAAGTTGAAAGCAAACGCTGAAACTTATATCTTCCTTTGTGTTGTTTCAAAGCTTTCTACTAAGAATTTATTGCTTTATGAGTAACTCTTATGCAAGTCCTATTGATGCTTGTCTTGAAAGTATTATTCATGAAAAGTCTTTGCTATATGATTCATTTGTTTACTCATTGTCTTCACCATTGCTTCGAATCGCTGCATTCATCTCATATGCTTTACAATAGTATTGATCAAGATTATGATAGCATGTCACTTCAGAAATTATCTTTGTTATCGTTTACCTACTCGAGGGCGAGTAGGAACTAAGCTTGGGGATGCTTGATACGTCTCAAACGTATCTATAATTTCTTATGTTTCATGCTACTTTTATGATGATACTCACATGTTTTATACACATTATATGTCATTATTATGCATTTTCCGGCACTAACCTATTGACGAGATGCCGAAGAGCCAGTTGCTGTTTTCTGCTGTTTTTGGTTTCAGAAATCCTACAAAGGAAATATTCTCGGAATTGGACGAAATCAACGCCCAGGGTCTTATTTTTCCACGAAGCTTCCAGAAGACCGAAAGGATTACGAAGTGGGGCGACGAGGCGCCGCCACGCCAGGGCCGCACGGCCAGGGCTGGGCCCGCGCCGCCCTGGTGTGTGGGGCCCTCGCGCCGCCCCTAAACCTACCCTTCCGCCTACTTAAAGCCTTCGTCGCGAAACCCCCAGTACCGAGAGCCACGATACGGAAAACCTTCCAGAGACGCCGCCGCCGCCAATCCCATCTCAGGGGATTCAGGAGATCGCCTCCGGCACCCTGCCGGAGAGGGGAATCATCTCCCGGAGGTCTCTTCATCACCATGATCGCCTCCGGATCGATGTGTGAGTAGTTCACCCCTGGACTATGAGCAGTAGCTAGATGGTTGTCTTCTCCTCATTGTGCTATCATGTTAGATCTTGTGAGCTGCCTATCATGATCAAGATCATCTATTTGTAATGCTACATGTTGTGTTTGTTGGGATCCGATGAATATTGAATACTATGTCAAGTTGATTATCAATCTATCATATATGTTGTTTATGTTCTTGCATGCTCTCCGTTGCTAGTAGAGGCTCTGGCCAAGTTGATACTTGTAACTCCAAGAGGGAGTATTTATGCTCGATAGTGGGTTCATGCCTCCATTGAATCTGGGACAGTGATAGAAAGTTCTAAGGTCGTGGATGTGTTGTTGCCACTAGGGATAAAACATCAATGCTTTGTCTAAGGATATTTGTGTTGATTACATTATGCACCATACTTAATGCAATTGTCTGTTGTTTGCAACTTAATACTGGAAGGGGTTCGGATGATAACTTGAAGGTGGACTTTTTAGGCATAGATGCATGCTGGATAGCGGTCTATGTACTTTGTCGTAATGCCCTGATTAAATCTCATAGTACTCATCATGATATATGTATGTGCATTGTTATGCCTTCTTTATTTGTCAATTGCCCAACTGTAATTTGTTCACCCAACATGATATTTATCTTATGGGAGAGACACCACTAGTGAACTGTGGACCCCGGTCCATTCTTTACATCTGAAATACAATCTACTGCAATTGTTCTTTACTGTTCTTCGCAACCAAACATCATCATCCACACTATACATTTAATCCTTTGTTTACAGCAAGCCGGTGAGATTGACAACCTCACTGTTACGTTGGGGCAAAGTACTTTGATTGTGTTGTGCAGGTTCCACGTTGGCGCCGGAATCTCTGGTGTTGCGCCGCACTACACTCCGTCACCAACGACCTTCACGTGATCCTTGACTCCTACTGGTTCGATAAACCTTGGTTTCTTACTGAGGGAAACTTGCTGCTATACGCATCACACCTTCCACTTGGGGTTCCCAACGGGCGTGTGCTTTACGCGTATCAATGTTCCATCCAAGTCTATCAATTTTATAGATCCATTTACTTTCAAAAAGTATTCACCTATCTTGGATTTCATGGCGCATAGCCATTTTAACGGAGTCAGGGCCCATCATAACTTCTTTGTATGTAGTTGGTTTATCATTGTTTAAAATCAATCCTTTGTCCACAAATCATTTATTTGATCATAAAGTAAACCATACCTACAAGGTTCAATAGGTACTTCGATCTCCATAGCTAAAATACTTTGTAGTCATGGGAGCCATGATCGTCGTGGCCGCTTCCGGAACCATTTCCGATGCTGCGCTAATCTTATCATTATGCTCAGGTTCATCAACCTTATCAAGTTCTATTGTCCTCCCACTCAAATACTTCGCTAGAAACAATTTCTTGGAAATAAGAAACATTGACAAACACTTTTGTCTTTATCTCCATAGTGGAAAGAATTCCCAATAAAATCTCTGAGATAACCAACAAAGACATTCATCCGATTTTGGTTGTAAACTTATTTACGTATGCTATGCATACCAAAATTTAAGAAAGGACTATTAGGGTTCATACCCATGCCATAACTCGTATGGTGTCATTTCAACGGATCATGATGATGCTCTATTCAGTGTAAAAGCGGTAGTCTCTAAAGCATAATCCACAAAAATATAATGGTGTCATATTATCTCATCATTAACCCAACAAGGTTTGGATACGTTTCTCGGATACTCCATCATCACTATGATACTCCAAGGAACATGAGTTGTAGAACAATTTCATAACTCTCTTACATGTTCGCTAAAACTCGTAATTCAAATATTTCCACCATGATCCAATCATAGATATTTGACCTTTCTATTACGATGATTTCCACTTCATGCTGAAATTTATTTAAATCCATTCAAATGTTTCAAACTTCTTCCTTATCGAATAAATATATCCACATATATATACTCAATTCATTGTTGGAAATTTTCATGAAGTAGAAGAATCTTACACACACAACTATGCCTAGTGAACCATACACATCATCATGTATGTTTCCACTAAATTAGTTGCCCGTTCAACTCTTGGCCTATGAACGGTATTTCAGTCATTCTTTTTAGAAAAGATTTGCAAGCGCCAAATGATTCAAAAAACAAATGACTCCAAAAATTCATTTGCATGGAGTTTCTTCATGCGTTCCTTTCTAACATGACCTAAATGGCGGTTCCACAAATAAGTGGAATTCAAATCATTTTCCTTATGGCATTTTAGTGTCAGTGTTATGCATGTATGTTTTACCATAAAGATTTATAATAACTTATCCATCGTACATGGAATACTGTCAAAATTTGAACAACTCATTGTTTTCATTTGACCACAAAACAATAATTATGAAGTTCTTTATTATAAATCTGAAGGGCCAGATAGAATGCCAACGACGAACATAATAACACTTTATTTTTGTTCCAGACGTGCATTCCTATGATATTCCTTGTCAGTCACTTAGGCCATTGTATTCTTGTATTGCGTTGTTTTGTATGACACTTCATACCAACCAATATGGTACAAATACCCAAGAATTTCATTGTGTGACCAAACAAGGAATACATTCATAACATGTATATCATCTATATACACCTGAGCTAGACTTTCTAATCTTTTCTTTATTTTTGCCAAAAATCTTTTGTAGTTTCTCTTTTAGCTTTCCTCATTATTCAGAAAAACACTTCAACATCAATAACTTGTAGGTTTGTTGGTAAAATACCAATAACCTTGAGGTTCTTACTTTGAAGTTGATCATCATATGACAAGTGTTCCGAATTTCACTATTAGTAACCTTTTAATGTGATGAACAATTTCACTCATAATTTTTATCCATCCAATCATGACGACTTTCTGAGACCATGTCTGTACATGCTAGGCTCATAAAGTTTAACCTCAGTATTCGCATGTGCAAATCTGGCTTGCACCCGTTGTATGCACACGTAGAATCTATAACACCCGATCATCACGTGATGCTTCGAAACGACGAGTCTTAGCAACGGTGCATACTAAGGACGATCATTTCATGGATATGCGAATATCGTTAGTGCCCAACTAGTTGGAGGATCGGGACGCCTAGCGTCTTCAACCTTCGTACATCCCCATAAAAATTATGAGTTTATGTAGTCTCACTAGATTATATTCTATCATCTTGCAATAAGGTCTTAGATATCACATATATCTCATACCTCGCTTATTTCTGAAAACAAAATTTCCAGCTCCTTACTTTTCAAACGGATTTGAACTTCAAGTTTCACGGAGACAAGATGATTTTAGGTACTAATTGAAACCATTGTTCTTTGAATCAGCAATGTGAGGTTTACGAAAAGTTTGCAATAGGACTTAATCATTTCTTGATTCTTTAACAATACGGTACCAGTCCGTAAAGTTTCTTGTCAGACTTAACAATATTTCTATCTCAATTACAAGACTAGCACATGGTAGATAACGGATGCCAATTCTACAAATTTAATTCAAAATACTATTCAGACTATGTTCATGATAATTAGTTCATGTCTTAATCTAATTACTAATGAACTCCCACTTAATACAACATCCCTCATAGTTGTTTAGTGGTACACGATCCATATCCAGTACACCAAAACCGATCATCACGTGAGATGATGTAGCTTCAATGGTGAACATCAACATGTTGATCATATCATCCATATGACTCGTGTTCAACCTTTCGGTTTCATGTGTTTCGAGGCCATGTCTGTACATGCTAGGCTCGTCAAGCAAACCCAAGTATTTCTGCGTGTGCAACATGGCTTACACCCGTTGTATGTGAACGTAGAATCTATCACATCCGATCATCACGAGATGCTTCAAAACGACGAACTGTAGCAACGGTGCATACGAGGGGAGAACACTTTATTATCTTGATATTAAAGTGAGGGATCATCTTATAATGCTACCGTCGCGATCTAAGCAAGATAAGATGCATAAAGGATTAACATCACATGCAATTCATATGTGATATGATATGGCCCTTTAGTCTTTGCGCCTTTGATCTTCATCTCCAAAGCACGGACACGATCTCCATCATCAACGGGCATGATCTCCATCATCGTCGGTGTAGCGTCAAGGTCCATGGCGCCGTCTTCATGGTTGTTCTCCACATGTAGCAACTATTACAACTACTTTAAAATAATACTACTACATGAAATATAAAGACAACCATAAGGCTCTTGCCGGTTGCCATAATACAATAATGATAATCTCATACATATTCATCATCACATCATGGCCATATCACATCACCAAACCCTGCAAAAACAAGTTAGACGCCTCTAATTTGGTTTGCATATTTTACGTGGTTTAGGGTTTTCGAGCAAGATCCAATCTACCTACGAACATGAACCACAACGGTGATACTAGTATTGTCAATAGAAAGAGTAGATTGAATCTTCACTATGGTGGGAGAGACAGACACCCGCAAAGCCACTTATGCAATACAAGTTGCATGTCAAGCGTGGAGCAAATCTCATGAACGCGGTCATGTAAAGTTAGCCCGAGCCGCTTCATCCCACCATCCCGCAAGATGCAAAGTACACGAACTAAAGACAACAAAAGCATCAACGCCCACAAAACTATTGTGTTCTACTCATGCACCCAATCTATGCATAGACACGGCTCTGATACCACTGATGGGATTCGTAGCATAGAAAACAAAAAATTTCCTACCGCAAGAACGAATAACAAGCCAAGATCCAATCTAGAAGATGGTAGCAACGAGAAGATCATGAGACTAACCCTCGAAGATTTCCAAAGCCTACGAGATTAGATCTCGTTGTTGCTGTAGTCGATCACTTGTCGCTTTCAAAAGCGCGTAGAAGATCTTGACGGTGCCACAGTCGGGCAGCACCTCCGTACACGGTCACACGTTCGGTGTTGATGACGACGTCCTTCTCCCCGTTCCAGCAGGCAGTGGTTGTAGTAGATCCTCCTCGGAATCCCGCCAGCACGACGGTGTGGTGACGGTGGTGGTGGAGATCTCCGGCAGGGCTTCGCCGTAAGCGCTGCGGGAGAAGAAGGAGGAGGGAGTAGCTAGGGTTTGGGAGAGGGGGAGCTAGGGCTGCGACTTGTGGAGCTCTTGGGGCTCCCCTTGCCCTCCTTTTATAGGTGGAAAAGGTCCTTGGGTCGTCCAAGACCTGCCCCCAAAGTTTGGGAGAGTTTCGGTAGGTTTCTGTCAGCCGAAACCTACTAGAACTAGGACTCTTTTGCCAAATCCGAATCTGCCTTAGGGGAAACTTCTTAACCTTTAAGGAAAATGTGGATACACCTATTATGGAAGCCTCCAGACTTCCTTAGAGAGCCTGGGTCGTCCCGGACACTTCCGGAACCTTCCACAATATTCCGGACTATTCCGGTCCTTCCAAAACCTTCTAGAAGCTCCGGTCAAAACATCGGACTTTTTCTGAACCCCGGAAAATGACTTCCCATATATGAATCTTATTCTCCAGACCATTCCGAACCTCCTCGTGATGTCTTGGATCCCATCCGAGACTCCGAACAACATTCGAGCTCCATTCCATATTCCATATCTATTTAAAATGACATCAAACCTTAAGTGTGTCACCCTACGGTTCGTGAACTATGCAGACATAGCTGAGACTTCTCTCTGACCAATAACCAGTAGCGGGATCTGGAGATCCATAATGGCTCCCACATATTCAACGATAACTTAGTGATCGATTGAACCATTTACATACGATACCGATTTCCTTTGTCACGCGATACTCTACTTGTCCGAGGTTCGATCATCGGTATCACCATACCTTGTTCAACCTCGTCACCGACAAGTACTCTTTACTCGTACCGTGGCATATCATCTCTTGTGAACCAGTCACATGCTTGCAAGCTAATCAGACGACATTCCACCGAGAGGGCCCAGAGTATATCTATCCGTCATCGGGATGGACAAATCCCACTCTTGATCCATATGCCTCAACTCATACTTTCCGAATACTTAATCTCATCTTTATAACCACCCATTTACGTAGTGGAGTTTGATGTAATCAAAGTACCCTTCCGGTATAAGTGATTTACATGATCTCATGGTCGAAGGACTAGGTAACTATGTATCGGAAGCTAATAGCAAGTTGAACTTAATGACGTGTGTGTCCATTATATCATTCATCTAATGACATAACCTTGTTATTAATAACATCCAATGTTCATGATCACGAAACCATGATCATCTATTAATCAACAAGCTAGTTATACAAGAGGCTTACTAGGGACTCCTTGTTGTTTACATAACACATATGTATCAATGTTTCGGTTAATACAATTATAGCATGGTATGCAAACATTTATCATAAACACAAAGATATATTATAATAACCATTTTATTATTGCCTCTTGGGCATATCTCCAACACAAGGCAATACTAAAAAAAATCTCGGGCAACTATAAGCATCACATGGACCTTGCCGAAGACGGGATCGAGGAGGCATACATTTTTGGATGCAGTCGGGTACGTGTGAGTGGTGATCGTCTTCTTCGTCTTTGGTGGCTGACAGGATTAGGGTTGAGGTTGCTGGTGTGGGTGGCTCACGAAGATGGAGAAGGTTTATATGGAGAGGCGGGCGTGACAAACTAGCGGAGGTGGGCGAGGTGGGGCAGCGAGGTGACGACACATTTCCATGGTAACACCGGTGTGGCCCCGGATGGAGCTCGCGCCATCGTCCATGGTAGATCCCGTAAGAGCACCAGGATCTTGAATTACAATGCGGTGTGCTCCCAAAGTTGGGGTGATGCGGCGGCGAACGACTATTCATAGGGAACAACAACATCCGAGGAGACCAAAGTTAGTTATCCACTAGTGATAGTGGTGGTAGGGGCGGGAGGCTGGGCAAATGTGGAGAAACTCTTTTTACTTTTGTGCGTACGGAAAAAGGAGCGGCTCGGATTACAAATTTATACAACAATGTACATATTTTACGAAAACCTCTAGTAGCACCCGAGCTCCAGTGATCCTTACAATTCATATTTTTCAAAAACACATTTCTAGGATTCCAAAAAATCAAAAACAAAATATGGCAGTGTGAAGGAGTGCACTCCAAAGGCACGAAAAAAATTCGGGAGAAAATAAATTTTATTCTGGGCCACATAAAAAGGACAAATTTCTGACAGTTCCTTTGGTTACGTAGCCCCTATATACAGCCAGAAATTTGTCTTTTTTACGTCCCTCCTCATCTTAGTTTCGACCAGCATACGATACGCAGACCTAAGTGAAAATGTCTCGTTTCTCAAAATTTCTGGACCAAATATACTTAATATTGTGTGTACAAATGGGGAGACCCAAGATAAGATCAGCACCAACCTTCACAAGAAACTTCTGAATCTTCTCCCGATCCCAGGATGCAGTAGTTGCATCGATTAGTTCGCTGACCCTGGTGGGTAGATCAGCTGCAAGACACGCCAAAGACCTCATCATCTCATCTCTTGGGATCCAATTTTGAGTTTGCTGACAATGTTATTTTTTATTAAGAAGGAGACAGAGGATGTGCATGCGTATGGCCGGCCCAGAGAGGCAGGCTTTCTAGCCAATTTGGTACATGTATTGGGCTGTTTGGCCCAGTCCAGGCCTGCCACTGGCAGCGTCTTCTTGCGTAATCGAGAGGAGGAGGCCGAAGGTGCTGCCCTCGATTTCGATTTCCGAGTTCGACTCCCGCTCGGTCACTCTCCGGAGAACAAAAGCTTCCGCCTTTATAATCTCCAGACTACACCAGATCCTCCACCCACAATTCCAGACCTAGGTTTCCACCAATCTACCCCAAATCATTTCGGCTCACGGTGAACAAGAGGGGCAAGAGATCAGATCAAACCGTGTCTGCTGAGGAGGATTTGTTCAATCAGCGCACCGCCAGAAGCATGGCGGCAAACAAGAGGGCGGCGAACGCAGGTGCGGCAGCCGGCGAGGAGTGTCGGATGGAGAAGCGCAAAAGGAAGGCGGCGGAGCTGGCAGCAGGCGACGAGTCTGCCCCGAAGAGGAAGATGACGCGGCTACATCGGGAGGAGGTAGATTCCATCCTTGCCACGGTGATGGACGACGACCGTCTCCCTCGCGACTTCAGGGCCCTGAAGCGCCACAACCCTGAGCTGATTCCTTCGCCAGAAGAGGAGACGGATGAGGAAATAGTGAGCTTCTACGACCTTGTACACGAGTTCTACGCAGTGGGAGAGGAATTCAGGGAGTTCCAGGCTTGGGTCCGCAGCGAGCACACCCAGAAGGGCTACGTCGAGGTCGACGACGAATTCCTCGCAAGAAGGGCCGAGGGTCAAGTCATCATCGAAGAAGCACGGAAGGAGGCTCTCAAAGGCTTCGATTTTTCAGCCTTCATTATGGACTGAAAAAGGCAGGATGGTTCTGAAATCTGAATGATGATCTTTGACCGATCACAGTTTCTTCCTTCTTGTTATGATGATCCATCGAGGTTGTGTTTCACTATGTAAATCTACTAGTATCAGTTTTGCAGTTTTATAAATGTGTGTGTTTGCAGTTTTAAGGCTGCTGTATTTACCTTAGTTACGCGATTTTATTTTTCTTCATCGGTTGCTTGATTCTGAACAGACGTTATTATACTCGTTGCAGTCAGAAATTAGAGTTACTCTTGACCAAGGTTTTTTTCTTTCTCGGTGACATATTTTTACCGGCGGACACCAGAAATTCGGTTACCGCGAAATCTCGGAAATCTCGAAAAAAAATCGTACGAGTTTATTCAAACGAAATTTAAATTCTAATAAACTTTATGATAAAACAAAGTAATTTATATTTTAGCACCTTATTTATCTGGTTTGTGAGTGGTCGAAGGGATGCAAAGTTGCATTAAATTTCCCCTCCTTTTTTACAGTTCTAGAAAGGATAAAACTCACCATTTTTACTCCATACTCCTCGAAACCTCTCCTTTCTTCCACCACCTTGAGAGTCGTTCCCGGATGGCCGGGCCGATCTGATGTCCCGCTCGGCGGCGTAGCCGGCCGGAGATGGACTAGGAAAGGCGCTGGATTTATGCATGTATATAGTAGTCTGAATAAAGTTAGTTTTAGATGTGTTCGGCTTTATGCTGGTCTTCAGCCTTGTGCTGGGAGTTTGTTACTGGATTTTGCGGGCCGAATCCGGTGTCATCTACTGGTTTTCCTTGTCGTCGCGGTGCTCCTTTGGCAGGAGCCGGAGGTGACGATGAGGGGAAGCGCTAGAGGCTCCATCAATAAGGCCCCTTGTGGCTGTGGCGATCTCTGCCTCCAAGATGCGGTTTCTCTTCCTCCTCTTACTCGATGTGGTAGCGATAGGAAAAGGAAGATCGATGGCCGACTAGGCGACGGAGCTCTGCTGCGGCGGGGAAAGTGCGGTGCGAATGTTCTCAACAGGAGCTCACAATCAGTGGTCCTCTGCCGACCATCGAACTCGGAAGCCGACAGGCGGCTGCTCTCGGTGCCGGTTAATCGGCATCAATCTCTCAACCTCCAGAGGAGGCCCTGTGTAGGAGAGGTTTTTTATGGTACAATTTACTAGTCATTCGGGGTAGTAGTATTTGAGGGGTATTCCATGGACGCGGCTTGCCTGTTGCCTCTTGGTGCGACCATCTGTGCAACCTTTCCTTCATTCAGGATCGTGCGGCTGCTCCCAGTTTTTCCATCTGACGAAAAAGAAAAAAACAAACTACTTCCGTATTTTATTCTTCTTCCCATACGGTCGTACCCCGTATGTCCTCTCGATTAGAGCAGGAGCACAGCCCAGATAACCGCCCTACCCCCACGGGAGTGTGCATGTTCATCGTCTTCCTCCTCGTGACCACTGGGTGAGCGCGACGGAGACAGACCGGACCTGGTAGACATGGCCATGACGGCGGCTATTTCTGGAACCAGACGGCGGAGTCGCGACCTCGGCAGTTCCTCCGCCGCAGCGGCCTCGTTGGGGACACACGATGCATACGCCGAGTAAGGTGGAGTTGGTGGCCTTGCGCCGTTGGCCGAGCCGAGGTAGTTTTGCGAGAGGTAATCTCCAGCGGCAGCGAAGCAAATCGATGACGAGGATTGGGAGACATGCCAATGTATACACGAGAGAGAATCGAGTCAGCTGGGCTAGTGCTGCGGTGGCCGCCATTTATCACTCCATCTTCAGGACCACGTACATCGTTGTGGCCGCCGCCACGGCCATGGATCTAGTTCATCTACGACGTGTGGACGCTGACATATGCTTCTTGCGGCCTCGGGTTGCCGACCTATACGGCCGTGCCCCTACCGCCGTCTTTCCGTTGTCCGGTGCGAAAAATTTGATCTGACTGGGCTCTATAGAGACTGCGATGCGAGATGGCATCGGTACCCAGTCGCGAGTATATTTGCCCGTATTTCTATTTTCCTTTTCGTGGAAAAAACCAGCGAAGAGAGTTGCAACACGGATAACCGTGGGATGATTCGGTCGCACAGATGGTCGCACCAAGAGGCAACAGGCAAGCCGCGTCCGTATTCCATGCAATTCACAAGGCAAGAAAATCATAACGCAGATATGAATTGATTTGTTTCCAGGTAATGCGCAATCGTACTACATCACAACCTGGACATTTCGATGCATACCAAGCATACCTATATGATTCGATTGAGTCCATGACCTTTTTTTGTCCACAAGATTTCATGTAAATTTTGGATACATTAAAAAAATACCGAAATCAGAAATGTTTTCTGAAACTAACAAAATTTTGGCAATTTTGTAGGGTACCAAAATATCTCGTTACGAAATATTTTTCGCACCTAATAGCATACCAGCCTCAGATCCGATCCGACGCTGCAGGAGTGCTAACCATAAGCCGCCGCCGCCGCCACATCGTTTACTGAAAGATGAGCCATCCATGTAATTGGGACAACCGCTGGTGAACTTTGACTAATGCGGTGGTGGTTCCCCAGGCGGCCGTAGGCGAGGTGTTCGGCAATCGCTGGGCCTTCCTCGTGTGGTGACATTAATATGCACCACCGCCTCCTCGCGTTTAATTATGCCCCCTCCCACCCCTGCCACAACCCAAATCCTAGTGATGCCGACGATGTCTCAAGGCGGTAATGGAAGCGGTTGCCGTACGCAGCGGTGGTGCAGTAGGTAGCGGCTCCAGCCCACAATTTGAGGGTCAACAAGGTGTGGGCGCTCTACGTCGGCAACGTCAACAACTCATGAGGAGGAGGCGTAGACACAAAGTGCCGGCCCTAGCGGTATCAAGGACGGGGATGAAGAGAAGTTCGACTACAGCTGGTACAGGCTTTAGTTTAGTTTAGTTTAGTTTAAATTTAGGTTGAATTTTATTCAAATTTATAAAATATAACAAAACATGAATGAAAATTAAGTTCATGTTTGAATTTTAAAAACTTATTAGGGGCATGGCTCGGGAGGGGCACCCCCATACACGGCTAATAGTCACGGCGCCTCCGTACGCTTGATCAGACGATGTGTGGGGGTGACTAGAGTTGCTCTAAGAGATGTATAGATATGATATAACAAGCAATATGTGTGAGCGGAGAAATAAATAAAATATCACATGATTTTAATTTAATTTTAAAAAAATTGGATATACAATAACCGGCAAAATGAATAGGGTGGCCCGATCGAAAAACCATCTGATCTAAAGTCGGCGACACTTTGCCACTGCTATTTAGATAGAACTGCATATTGGTGCAATGGAGTTTTAACCCAAATCCTCTTTTGCGCGGCAGCGCTCGCGCCATGCGCGAAATCAATTCTCTTTTTGTCTTGTAGTGTTTAATTACGTTCACATGTAGCTTTGTGTTCACACTAACAGCTCACGTTACCACTTGCAAGTTGCATACAACCAAGAGCGTTCACACTACATGCATGCATAAAGTATCTCATAGGTTTGTATTTAATGAGCCAACTTTTCAGCACGAGGCTAGCTCTCACAAGTTGTTGCATGCATGCACAGAGCATCTCGCTCTTTTTTTTCAGCACGACGCATACTTTCAATTCTCTTTATTTGCAATTCCCTTTTGACAATTCTTTTTTTTTGCAATTCCCTTTATATTGTTATTTCGTACGGTAATTCATGTTTTTTTGGATTAATTTTTTTAATTCCCTTTTTCGGACCAGTGGTTTTTAAGGGGGGAAATAACGGGTGGGAAGATCCACTTGCAACTCAAATGAACTACCACTTGCTACTCAAATTAAGTACTGTTTTTAAGTTGTAAGCTAACAAAAGTTGCTAAAATTTCTAAATGAAATTTACTTTTTAGGGTTGCTAGGTATTTATATTTACCGTTGATAAATAACGGGGCACCGGGTTGATAACTTGTAAACAAAAAAAGAGTCGCTACATATTTGAAATTAAATAAAAAAATTAGGGTTGATATTTATTTATATTTACCATTGATAAATAGCGGGTCACCGGGTTGATTGCTTGTAAACTAAAAGAGAGTCGCTAAAATATACTAAATGAAATACTTTTTAGGGGTATTATTTATTTATTTTTACAGTTGATAAATAACGAGGCACCAGGTTGATAGCTTGTAAAATAAAAAAATGTTCGCTAAAATATTCTAAATGAAATACTTTTTAGGGTTGGTAGTTTTTTTATAATTACCATTGATAAATAACGGAGCACCGGGTTGATAACTTGTAAACTAAAAAGAGTCTCCAAAATATTCGAAATGAAGTTAGATTTTTAGGGTTGGTAGTTATTATTTTTACTGTTGATAAATAACAGGACATCGGGTTGATACCTTCTAAACTAAAAAATATTCGCTAAAATGTTTAAAATAAAATTAACTTTGGGGTTGATAATTTTGTACATTTACCGTTGATCACTCAAGTACGGAGGGGCTGATTATTCAAAACAGAGAGGCTTGATAACTTTTATCCCGAAAAAAAGTTTCTCAAAACATATCAACATGGGTGCTAGTTTTGAAGATCTCGTCGAGACGGATTTATTGGTGAAAGCGAATCTTAATTTGGAGTTGTCATTTGAAAGTTAAAACGTTTTGAATTTTCAAATTTGGAAAAGATTCCGCTGACATCAGCAGATTCGTCTTTTTTGCGCATGCATGCAGAACTTTCACTCAATACCCTGCACCAGGTTGATAATTTTATACATTTACCGTTGATCACTCCAATACGAAGGGGTTGATTATTCAAATAGAGAGGCTTGATAACTTTTAGCCAGAAAAAAAGTTTCTCGAAACATATTAACATGGGTGCTAGTTTTGAAGATCTCGTCGAGACGGATTTATTGGTGAAAGCGGATCTTAATTTGGAGTTGTCGTTTGAAAGCTAAAACATTTTGAATTTTGAAATTTGGAAAAGATTCCGCTGACATCAGCAGATTCGTCTATTTGTGCTTGCATGCGGAACTTTCCCTCAATACCCTGCACCAGGTTGATAATTTTATACATTTACCGTTGATCACTCCAGTACGGAGGGGTTGATTATTCAAATAGAGAGGCTTGATAACTTTTAGCCATAAAAAAAGTTTCTCGAAACATATTAACATGGGTGCTAGTTTTGAAGATCTCGTCGAGACGGATTTATTGGTGAAAGCGGATCTTAATTTGGAGTTGTCGTTTGAAAGTTAAAACGTTTTGAAGTTTGAAATTTGGAAAAGATTCCGCTGACATCAGCAGATTCGTCTATTTGTGCTTGCATGCAGAACTTTTTCTCAATACCCTGCACCAGGTTGATAATTTTATATATTTACCGTTGATCACTCCAGTACGGAGGGGTTGATTATTCAAATAGAGAGGCTTGATAACTTTTAGCAAGAAAAAAAGTTTCTCGAAACATATTAAAATGGGTGCTAGTTTTGAAGATCTCGTCGAGACGGATTTATTGGTGAAAACGGATCTTAATTTGAAGTTGTCGTTTGAAAGATAAATCATTTTAAACAATGGTTTCTGCTACATATATTCATGGGTGACCCTAAATTTGCATGCGGTGATTAGCCAGGCTAATTAGGAATGCACGTGACGTGAGGAGAGAGAAGAAAAGGTGGTCCATCCCTTGCATGTCTTCTACTTAAGCTGTCGGAAACCGATCGCTCAATAAAAACCTGGCGACCGAGCGCCAGCTAGGGCCGCCCGTTTTAACCTATTTTACACTTTGTTTTTAACGATCAATCAAGTGAGGATTTCTAAAATTTTAGATCCTCAGGCGACACCCAAAACCACCGAACAGGTCCGCGCAAAAAAAAAATTCTAAAAGCAAGCAGTACATTGTTTCACTATGTGAGAAAATTATCGTTCTGATTATTTCTTAGTCACATATAAACAAATTTGTAAAGTTGAACAAATTGTCAGTCGAGATTTGGCCACTCCATTTAAATTTCCTCCATCCCGTTCGTGAGAGATAAACAAACATAGTAATATAAGTTTTTCCTCTACGAACGCCAAGAGATCCTAATTCTATGGCCACTTACACGGGTTGCTTATATATAAAGAAATAAAATAAGGTAACGAACTTTTATAAACAATGTTAAGGAAAGGAAAGTTTTCATTATTAGATGGGTCGATCTATGTCTTTGCGCCTTCCAAATCTGTTCTTTGGCGAAAAAATACTACTCTTAAAATCAACTAGTATGGACTAAAGTGGACCATTAGATCTGCTGATTGGACGGTTCATATTTTCCGGTCCCTACCATAAAAAGCCTCTAGGAGGAACAGCGGCGGCTATCCACGGCGTCATCGACCCAAGTGGCAGGTTCCCCGGCGATGGTGACGACGGCCGGCGGCAGTTTCCTTTCAACCGAAGCAGTGGTTAGGGACCCGTCCGTTGTGCTAATTTACAGGACGAGGTTGTATCTTTCTGTATTCTGAGGGTCCTGCTTGTAAATCATTGCTATAATCAATGCACTGTCTAGGCCCTTCGTGGCCTTTCCCTGGTTCAAAAAAAAAAACTTACCATTTCTATTTTCAATAAAGCATCGTCATTAGAGGTCTACAAACTGAACGTCACAAAGTAATACGTAGTAACATCTTCAGAAGCTTGCTCACCTTCAGAACATGGCTGGTAGCTGAGCTAGCCACCGGATCGTCCAACATGTGGCGTTCGTTTGTGCACAAGAGTATATTCATGGACGCGTTTTCATTTTGCCCAACTATTGTCACACCATGTAAGGATTCTGCTTGGTTCCAAAGTAAAGTGGCGTGCTGTCTCCTGAATTTGCTTCGATCGTTGACTTTTGGCTACCACCGCCGGGCACATCGATTTTCCAGCCGCGTCTACTGCGTAAAATATCGACAGAAGCAAACAGACTAAAATCATTTACTTCAGATAAAAGGTCAAAACGCAGCGTTTACTTAATGATGGATACCCTGAGAAGGCAAGGCGGAGGTTGCGAGGGATGGATATAAAGCTCGAAACTCGGAAAGCTTAATGAGCACTCGTTTGCTTGACTTGTCTAGCTCCGGTCGTTTTACGAACGAACCGAGCCGATCAACACGTTTTGTTCGTTAAGGTTAACAATCTAAATGAGCAAACTCGTGAATCTCACGTAGGGATGGACTAACGAGCTGATCGGATCATTAAGGCTTGTCTCGTTAAGCTCGTGATCATTAAGGCTTGGATCGTTAAACACGTTAAGAATGATGATCTAAAATTACGGTTTGCTCGGCTCGTTATGTTCATTAAGGATTGTTAAGAAATAGACATGCACATTTAGCTAAGCTTATATCTACCTCATCAGGATTCAGATACACACGATAAAATAGACATGCACATGCAACTAAACAACCTCTAGGTCATGCAAAGACCTTCGTCTTTAAAGGAATCTTCATAGACCATATCAGATTGGATCAAAGCATTAGATATAGAATCAAAAGAGAATTTGCCACTCTCATTAATATCCCAACGTATCTCATCAGATCCTTGCGATAACTGGACCATGTCCTGATGCTGAAGCAAAGCATTTAAAGATAGCTAGCCTAGGACCAACAAGAACACATTTGAACGTCACCTCCGGTTGTGAATTTTGCATCACCATTCCAAGAGTGTCGGATTTGTGATGGACAATTGTATAATGCAGGATATTATTCCCGGAGAGTGGCATTATCTAATCACGTATCTTTCAAGAACCTTACCTGAGATCCATTCTTAATAGAGAAAGAAGTGTATGGGAAGAAAATTTTCTTTATCGCCATAAGTTCAGCCCAGAAGTGTGAGTCATCAGGTTTCCAAATAACCTCGGACAAAGCCCTTGAGCCAACATACTTTCTCTTAAAAATGATTGACATATTCCTTCTTCCGAAATAAGTTTGAATAACCATTTACCAAGTAGGGCTTACTTCTTGACCTCAAGATCATGAATCCCAAGTCCTCCTTGGTCCTTGTGGCGGCAAATAACACTCTATTTAGCCAGTTGACATTTATTTTTCTCACTATCTCCTTGCCAAAAGAATGAATGTAGATCGGAAGTAATCCAATCTAATGCAAGATTCCTTTAGGCAACTAGAAGAAGGAAATCATGTACAATACCATATTACCGAGTATTGAATTAATGAGAACCAAACGTCTACCAAGAGATAGTAACTTGTCTCTCCAACTCGATAAACATCTCTGAAATCTTTCCTCGACATGTTTTCATTCAGCTAGTGTTATGCATCGATTATGAATGGGAATACTTAAATAACTAATAGGAAACTAACCTATCCCACAACCAAAAAAAATCAACATACTGGGAGGCCTCATCGTGAGCTTAGCCAAAACAAAACGATTCACTTTTGTGGAAGTTACTTTTAAGACCCGAAAGCTTCTCAAAAACTGATAAGATCAACTTAAGATTTCTTGCTTTCTCAAAGTCATGTTTCATAAAAAGAATTGTATCATTAGCATATTGAAGGATAGATAAACTACCATCAACAAGACGCGGTACTATCCCTTCAATATGACCATCAACTTTTGCATGCTCAATGATAATAGCAAGCATATTCGCCAATATGTTAAACTACATGGGTGATAATGGATCGTCTTGCCATAATCCTTTTTTCGTTTGAAAGTATCTGCCCACGTTATCATTGACTTTCATGGAGACACTTTCACCGGAAGTCTGGAAGCAATATTATGAATTAGGGCATGCCACTCATAAGAAAAATCTTTAATTTTGAGCGCCTATTGAAGGAAAGAATATTTGACTTTATCATACGCTTTTTCAAAATAATTTTTAGAATAACACCATTCAATTTTTTCTACGAAGCTCATGCACCATCTCATGCAGGGTTGTTACTACTCCATCAAGGATATTCCCCCCCTTGCATGAAGGCCGTCTGAAACGGTCACACCACTCCAATCTACTTGGATTGGGGATTAACCGAACAATACCTAAAGCGGCATATAAGAGAACCCACTGAAATCCAGGGGTTGCCCTAAAAATAAGAACTAAAACCGGGAGGCAAAAATCATCATCGGCTCAATCACCAGTTCACCGCTGTACAGTTACGTGTGCACGAGGACATGAACGTGACACCGTGATAAATTGTTGTTGCGCTGCGTAGATACGGCCCCACACCATATGATCGCATGTTCAGCCGCAAATGGAATGCGAAATTTGCGCATCTCGGATGCCCGGCCCTCTTTTATCAAAGCCCTCGCGATTTTGAGCGGTGACATACAATATGTATCTACGCGATAGCAGCCTCCCGCACGACCCCCAACCCTAGCCCCCACTGCACCCCTCCTCCCGCCGCCGCCGGCCTAGACTTTGCTTTGTGTGCTGGGACGGCGTCGAGATGGTGGAGGCGACATCGCGTCGGAGTAAGGATGCTGGAGCTCGATCCCCATCCCATCAAGGCCACTTGTGGAGGCACCGGCGAGCTTCTGGCCTGGTTTCCTCTCAGATCTACGGATCGGGGAGGGTGGATTCCCTGGGCACGGTCGAATTTCGACCCTACCGTGGAGTTTGCGGAGTCTGTTCTGGAGTCGGAGGAGTGCTGATGCTGTTGCCTTCTCCTCGGCCGGCCGTGGTGGCGAGGGATAGGAAGGAGATGGCACCATTGTCTTCCTTTTTTAGGGTTTGTGTTCTTCTCGTGGTTTGCGGCTTTCACGTTTTGCAGTTTCTTCCGGCCGACCTTGGTGGCGAGGGGAGGAGGTGGTTTGAAGCGTCGACGCCAAAATCGGCCAGATGGCCGAGCGCTCTGTTGGTGAGAGGAAGACCCTTCTTCCTCCTTGTCGGTATGATTTGCTGCTGTTGTTCTTCTTCTTCCTCTGCGCTGATGCTGGAGGGAGTTCCTGGTTTGCCCGGGCGGATGGCCCGGCCGCGGTGCTGGACCGGTCGGTTGACTCGAGTTCCCGTCCTTCCGGAAGGGACACTTTTCGCGGTACTCAAAGCCAAAGATGGCGACGGCTGCTGCAGGCGTGTTGGATTGGTGTCCATGCCTTCTCGGTGCTGGTGTCAAGGAAGGAAGGAAGCAGCATGGTGGCAATTGTACCGTGGTCGAAGATGATGATCTGCTTGCGCTTGGTTGCAGTTCTTTCTGCTGCAGGGGTATTCTCTCAAGATTATGGGATGATGATACAGGGCTCCGGAGATCTTCATGGGTTATGGTTGTCTTAGGGTGTTCTGGGTGTTCTTGGTCCTTTGTGTTTGTGTTTCTACAACATTTATCTTTCCGTGATATGAATGCAGAGAAATTCTCAAAAGAAAAAGCTCTCGCGATTTTAGTTCTGGCGCGCCCGCGCATGAATTTGTGATGATGCCTTGTGCTTTTCGTGCAACGGCCCCGTGATCGACTAGCAGCTCTCTGAAGATCGCCAAAACATGTAGGCCACTCGATCCGCAGCAGAGACACTCGTAGAACTGTAGCGCAGTCCTGTCTCTTACCTACGCCTGTGTGCTTGGCAGCTCCACCGTTGCGCTTGCCGTTCTGGTCGATTTGTGACACAAACTTAATTGATTTTTCCCGATCGACTTTGGCTCCATCCGGACCTGTTCCTCTAACAGGTCACGTTTACAGGAGGAAATCAAGATGCGCTCAAGAAACAGAAAAAAAAAAGAGGAGATCAACAGAATGTACCGGAGTTTTCAGTGTGTCCGAAAAACGTTCGCCCTGTTTTTATGTTTTATAAAAAAACGTTCGCCCTGTTTAAACTAAAAAATCTCAGTTGCTGTTACCATGCGAGTAGAGCTAGCTAGCCAAGTACACATGTGATGAGGCTGTGACATGTTCTCTCATTTACACTGTTTAGAACATGTTCGGAACAGAGGAAAAATATAGGAATATTGGAGGATAGGATTCCTATAGGAAAAAAAATCCTATGACGTCATTTGGAAAAAGGAATAGAAATCCAAGATTCCTTTGAAATTTCATCGGAATTTTGGAGGAAAACTAACATTAGGTCTTACCTCATGTTTTCATCTTCTTGTATCCAAGATTTATGTGCTTTTCCTGTGTAACATCCAACAAACAACGTTTTTGAAGTTTTCATGTGGTTTTGGTTCCTTGTAGGAATCAAGAATACATGGCATCTTAATTTCTGCATTTTTTCTATTCCTATGTTTTTAAGTTCCTGTGTTCCAAACGGGGCCTTTATTGGTTACTTGCATCTGACAGACATCACAATTTTTGAGCTTAGACTACCCACAATGGGAGTATCATAGGTAGTATCATGCATTCCATGCATGCAAAATGCTGATGTGGCATTGCAATTAAAGATGTGAGAGAGTGTACTAGTATCATAGGTAGATACCGTATCATAGCACATACTACTAGAAAAAATAATGTCAAGTAAATCTTGTACACATATTTGCATTGAGATTCTACAAAACAATTAATATATGGAGACTATGATACTAGTATATGATATCATGCATTGTGGAGATAGTAACATGTAGTAGTATCATACGCATGATACTTCTATATGATACTATGCATTGTGACTAGTCTTAGATCAATTTACTGCAAGTAATCTTGGAGTTTTCTCTCTAATAACACCTGATGACAAGTTGACAACACGAGTGTAATGTTCACAGCTCATGCATGCATATAACAGTGTATTGTAAATCCGAGGTAGATTTGCATCAACATTTCTCGCTGGCTGTAGACATCTATGCATGCACACAAAACTACTCAATTCATGTACACCTTTTTTTTAGATTAATCAGAAGCTTTGAGCAACTTCCTGCATGTGTGACATTGACATCCTGCTCTTCAAAGAAAATACATACTGGTATCCATCATATAGTATATACTTACCATTAATTCCTAAATATATATTTACACGTAACTCATGTTACTCATGCAAATACTTCAGTATAAGTACGTACCCTAGGAAGGAGACGTCCTCCATGTGGTAGTTATTTCATTTACGAATTGGGATTCTACTAGGATGCGAGCTCTAGATCAAGCCATACATACACCTACCGAAACACCAGTAAACATTCAATTCAGGGAATCCAGTGAAGCTGCATGCCGGTGTTCGCGGAGAAGCTGTCGACAGACGAAGCGCTGGCGTTCGACGTGGACGAGGAACCCAGGATGGCGTCCATGAAGTCCGCCACCGGGCCCATGGCCGGATCGACGACGGCGCCCTTCGGCTCGACAAACGTCGGGATGCAGCTCCGATCGCCGGCGGCGGCGCCGGCGACTTCCTGAGCCAAGAGGCCGGCGTCGTTCTCGGGGCCGTAAGGGTTCTCCGCCGCGCGGCACAGCCTGATGAACTCCCCGTCGACGGCGTACTGGAGGTCGGCGCCGTGGCTGGGGAGGAACATCGGCTGAGAGGCGAAGCTGAGCCATGACGTAGAGTTGTGCGCCGAAGATGGAGGGGACTGCGCGACGGCTCCTGCCTGAGCTGCATTGTGAATGTGATCCAGCGCGCTCAACGACGCGCACCCGGGTGGAGCTGCCATGCCTTGTCCTGCCGCTCCGTCAAGAATGCTGTAGTACAAGTCTGTACCAAAGTGACGTAACTCGAGTTTCTTAGTACTAGTAGAGTACAGTGGTACCACACCACTACAAGTTCAGTGCCAACTTGAAAGTTGAAACGCAGGATGATTCAGTTACCTGCAGGGGAAGGGATGTTACCGGCGTGAAGGCTGCCCACGGCCTGGGATATGAGCTTCTTCTTGATGGTGGAGTTCCAAAAGTTCTTCACCTCGTTGTCCGTCCTGCCAGGGAGGTGCTTGGCTATCTGGGCCCACCTGCGCAGCAAAGCACAACGCACATTTGGTATTAGCTCGATCTATTGCTGTTTGTGTCGTCCCTTTCATTCCTTGCGTCGAGCAAGCTAATGAGATTGTGCATTACTCGCGTGTAGGCCACGCACACGCACAGTACAAGTACAGGGGAATGACGATCACATGCACATCTGATTTCCATGTTCGAGGATTTTTACCTGTTCCCTAAAACCCTGTGGAGCTCAACGATGAGCGCCTCCTCCTCCTGCGAGAAGCTCCCCCTCTTGAGGTCCGGCCTCAGGTAGTTGATCCACCGCAGCCTGCAGCTCTTGCCGCACCTCTGCAACCCTGCACTCCCACACAAGAATGTACCAAGCTGAAGAACGCTGAAATGAAACTAACATGTCAGAAACTCAGAATTCGCAGTTCTATTTGTAGGACGTACCAGCTTGTCTGGGGACGGAACTCCAGCAGCCATGGCCATGCGTGGAGATGTACTTGACGAGCTTCTCATCCTCCTCTGGCGACCACAGGCCCCTCCTGACCTTCTGCTTGTTGCAGCAGGAGTGGTGCCCCATATCTCTGCTCTGCAGCCGGACCCTCTCTCACTCACTGAACTTCACACTGCAGGCTGCTCGAGCTGTCCTGGTAGTTGTACATGGTTATAAAGAAGATGAGAGAGAGGGGTAAGCCGAGCGAGTGCATGCGGTGGCCACATCTAAGGGCAGGCAGATCAAAAGGCACGGAGATGAAAAGCTGGACCTAAACATCCTGTTGAGTAGCTAGCTAGGACCCCCCGTCTAACCTACTCGTGATGAGCAGCATGTTACGTAGGTTACCTCAAAAGTGAGTGGCTCGAGCGAGGACCTAAGGCGATGAGGCGTGACTGGACTGCTGGGAGGAAGAAGGGCAGTTTGGTACTTTCACCCTGCATTATATCAGAGAAACTTGTGCGATGGGGCTCTGCCCCTATGCCTGGTTAGTTTGGGGAACTCCTGAACTAGGGATCAATAACCCTGTGACTCTGAATGAATGTGCGCGTGTGAATTTCGCGTGTCAGTATAATTGCTCGCTTTCTCCAGATTACATCCATGGCGGCAGCTACCATTTAGACTAGTATCAATTCATCAAGATATAGTATGTAATGGCCCATCTGCGCGTTCTCGGCCGCCATCTATTTGTGTACCGCTCGACCCTCAAATAGCCTGATCTCTGTCTTCAATTAGCATGCTGTTCTTACAGGCCATTATCGCCCCTGAAGCCATATGCGCCCTTCAGGAAACAAAATTACTCCCTCTGCAGTGACTGCCCGTAGAGCTTCACATATGCAGAAAGCAGCGCGTGCATTCATTCACCTTTGACAAAAGATCAACATTTAGCCCGGATCGCCAGAGAGGAAGACAAGGAGCAGCAGGCCGCAGGTCTGCAGTTCGGAGCGTTCTTGAGGCTTCTTCTGTGGATGGATAGGTTATAGGTAGCTTCCCTCAAAAGATTGCGGTTGTAATTTATTCAGAGTAGGTGGCCTTTCCGTATTTACCAACGTCCAACAAAGCTTTGTGGCAAATTAAGGATGCGCCTGTGATCTGAAAAAAGAGCTGCATGTGGCTCGCTTCCTGCTTCGAGCCAATTGTGTGGTAATGCAGCTACACGTTTCAACTTGCAGCTGAGATTTGCAGCAGCTCGATGCGGTCAAATGGAATAGTAGTACTACATTGATCAAGGCTAGTTAGAGCATCTCTAAGGGGGCTTGCCAAACCCGCCCCATCTGCCCGAAATGATCCTCCCTGGCCCACCTGGCAGCCTCTCCATCGCCCACCGCTCTTCCTTCTTCACCGCACGCTATTTCTATCTACCTCGTCCAAACCCTAGCGCACACCCCGCGACCGCTCGCCGCTCTACCCACCGCGTCAGTCGACTACCCATATGTCGCCTTGGCCGAACGCTAGCACCGCCGTAGGTGGGGATAATTTGTACATGCGCCAACGAGAGGAGTGCGGGCCACCAATTGGGATAATTTGTCTCGGTAGGAGGCCGCCGCCCTGAGCAGCGTTGACGGGAGGTGTGCCATCAGGAGCAGCGCCGCCGGGGGTCATCTACCCCGACTCTGACTAGAATTACGGAGTAGCGTCGAAGGGATGTAGGGTTCTACCATTGGTCTAGTTTGTTCTAGTTTAATTCTAATTTGTTTTCATTTTTCAAGTCTGTAAAATTATGTCGAATGTTGGTCTGAGCCAAAATTAAGTTTAAACTTTTCGTACCACCCAAATCTGTTGTCCTCGCGGAAAAGCGTATGAACGGCCCCCAAATCTTTTCTGCGGAGAAAAAAATCAGAAAAAATGAGGGCTTCCCTTGAAGATGCTCTTAAAAGGGTTCGAGCAGTTTAACTTTTTTAGAGCAACCACTCACGTATTTATTAATAGAAAATCAAGTTATATGAATAAACAAACATGCAAACTAACAGAATCAGGTGTCCTGAAAACTTTAGAGAAAACTATCCATAGGGTTTCCTGCACCCATCGATGCCATTGGCCACCGCCAAACTCCAACGTCGCCTAGACACGCGTTGGAAGAGACGTGGAGCCGCCACATTGCTGGATCCAAAAGAGCACCATCGCCAACGAGATTTTATGAGTCGATGATCAAACCTGCTACAAGCAGCGAGGCACATGTCGTTGTGGCACGTCTATCGGGGAGTGTCCCCATGCTATCTTGGACCAAGATCGGCCACATCCCGTCGACGAAGTCGAGGAATAACTACAAATGAAAAATTCACCACCTCCGGACCAACATCGTTACTCGAGAGCATCTACCTTGCCCTAGCCCCTAGCGCCATCATGACTAACGACACGCTAGCAACACTCCGAGAAACAGATCTCGCGAGATTAGAGATTAGCGAGAAGACCAAGCCGCCGATCTCAAGAATTGGTAAGCACACGATGCTATCAATAATTCACATAGGATTAAACATCAAACAGACTATTGATGAATATAAATATATTGCCTAATCTTTTTCCATCAGTGCGGACTTTCGAATTATTTGACTAGTGCAATGATCTAACTGCCACATTTTTGTTGTTGTTGAATGACCTGCAACATAATAATGCAATGCATGGGCCATGCAGATGGTCGAATGGAGGTAACGCGACAACACATAGCATGCATGCCCCGTACGTACGTGACACACCCGATCGACCGGGATCCCTTGTCCCTGATGGCCTGATCGACCGATCGAAGCGTGCACCACACGCGGGCCATGCACATGTGCACGTCCGTTCCCTGTACGTGCCATTAATGGGGCGGGCCCCGCGCGACATGTCACGGCATGCAAGTACACGTACAACTACTACACCAGAAATGAAAAAGGAGAGAACAATCATGTACCGCGTACACGTCCGTCCGGCCGGTCCGGCCGGTTGGGTAATGTAGCAGATGTGAAGAACGTAATGAGAGAGACATAGGCCTCTACGTACATGCTCGCTTTCATGGAATCATCCGTGCTCTAAATTGGAAAAGCAAGATTTCGTTTGTTTAGGGAAAGCGCCGAACGGCACATTTTAGTATATATATACTCCCTCCGTCCCGTGCAACACGCCTTAGATTTGTTAAAATTCTTGAATGACAAGACACATCTAAAATTTAAAAATCTAAGACATGTTTCAACTCGGACGGCCAGGGACATAAAGCTTAATTCTTCATATGTCATTAAATATCATACACAACCTTATGTTGCAACTCATGAAAAAACGTGAATCATGAAGTAAATCCAAGGTTCAGAAATATTTTTATCAGTTGCGACCATTGCGCAGGTAGTACAATCTCATTTACAACCGCATATGCACGCAACTTAAAAATCTAAGTTGCAACTCATGTCTAGCACGAATCATGGCACAATCCGACGGTCTAGTGATCGACTGAGAATTAAGCTACTTCTTTGTCAAGTGATGTCGTCTCTATGATTTTGTACTATAAGAATTTTATTGTTTGCATTCTTTTTGTAGCGTGTGAATCATTGTTTTAGTTGCAACTGCACATGCGCCGAAAGTTTCAACTACACTTGCACCAAAAGTTCTCAATCGTGATTGAAACATCTTACTCACTCTGATCTATGATAAGTGTTGTGGTTTTAGTTTGCGTTTCAAATAAAATCACAACACTTATTATGGACTAGTAAAAGCCTCAATTTATTGGCAATTGCTAGAATTATCTAAGACCTATTTTGGAGATCTTTTATTTTTTAATTAAAATTAGAACACTCATTATGGGACTACACCGAGTAGTTGCAAACCTCACTTGCAATTAAAAAATCTCAATTGCAACTGAAAGAGCGCACGGATCATGATGCAAATTCGAAGGTTCTTGAGTTCAATGAGCTCTAACTTAATTCTCAGACAATCGAGAATTAGCTTAACTAATAATTGGATTATTTTAATTACAAATGAGGTTTATTTTTGAAAAGTGGCACATTTCCAGTCAAGTGACGCCATCGAATCTTAGTTGCAACTCGGTCAATTATGACTCGTGAGAAGAATGAATCACGATGTAAAATCCAATTGTCTGAGGTATTTTTCTCCATTGCAACTTACGTGCAATTACTAAAATCTCCCATCGCAACTCCATGTGCAACTAAAAAAAGTTCCAATTCCAAATAATCATCTACAGGAGGATGGGGAACCCTAAAATTAATTAAAACTACAAGTAGGTCACTGAACCACCTAACGAGTACTACAACTACAAACACTAGAGCGCAGCAAAGATGCATCGCCGTCCTCGTCTCTTCCTCACCGAAGTAGGGCAAAGTTTATCGTATGAGAGCTGGCTGATTTTTTCCGATGATTACCTACGTTCCGGCTTAGCATTCTTTCCGATCGCTTGCGTTCGCCGGAAGCGAAATGCCGGCGTATGCGTACGTGCAGTGCGACTGTGCGATCGAGGCATCAAGCGGATTATAGCTCTGGAGACTGGAGTACGACAGTAGCTAGGTGGGTATATCCGGTACGTATTCATGGCGCCCCTCCATGGAACGACAATCGTCCAATCCTCCAGAAACGGCAGTACGTAGAAACGTAGCCCGTTGCTGCGCTTGTAAGCGAAGCTACGGGAATGAATGCTGATGGCTCTATCTATACACAGGGCGTCCTCGTAGACAAAACAAAATGCAGATTAACAACCTGTGCAGCCCCTGCAGTTCTCTCTTTTAAATCCTTGAAACGAACGAACACGATATGCAAAGCAAGATGCCATCGGTTGATCGTGAAGAAGATACGCGTGTGTACTGTGGCTACAGTTGCTCCCTTCACGTGTGGCTCGATCGCCTCGACTTATCTTTCATAGGTAGAACCGGTCCCCGGCCTGTAGCCTGATCGAACACTGTGCATGCATGCAGAAACGATCCTCCGCCGGTGGTACAGTAGGAAATCTGGAAATGTGACCCGAAAGCAAGCAAGAGTTGCTCGGTGGAGAAGTAGCTAGTACTCGATGAACCCTAACCCACTGACGACTCGTGCAAGGAGGCCGGGCCCGAGGCATGGAACGGACCCAACAACGGGGGTCAGTGGAGTCGATACCGAAAGAGTTGCGACGGAGTTTCTTCTTGTGGATCCAGCTACGCGGGTAGTCTTCGGTGTAACTTTCCGAACGGAATTGCTAGAAAGGCATCCTGGGCTGGGCTAGCTAGCTAGTTCAGTCACATGCACACACCATGCAGTGCATCGACCACCGTCCAAGTTTTTTTTTTACTACAAGAAGTCTACGGTTCTATTTATAATCCTCATCAACGGTATATGGAAACCTAAAAGAAATAAGAATTACAACAAGGTTCTTTTAACCACCTATCTATATCTACATGTACTCGAACGAGCCGAAGGCGTGCCATCGCCCTCACACCTCTCTCATTGGAGCCAGACAAAGCTTGTCGTTGTACGACATGCTGTAGTAAACAGAGGATAAGTCATGGTGCTAAGGCTCCAAATAACAAACGTACAAGAGTAACAGCCATAGTTGAAGAGAAGCACATATTAGAAGGAACATAAACCAAATCCAGCGAGGTCCGCCAGAGACCACCATGCACATTCCGGTGACACTAGACACATCACTGAAACGGGGCTTACCGGAAAGGACATTAATTCATGTTCAGGGGAGTCAGCACGGCCACATCTTCCTGAATGAAGCACAGACTTGGGAAAAAAGATAAAGCATGAAGCTCTCCCATCGAAAAAGACCGAGGTCCACCGCGCCTTCATAACAGTAATGCCGAGACGAGATTGATCTGAGATGGAGCCGGCGGGGGGAAGGGAAACCTAATCGTCTGTCTTGCGATCACCGTCCAAGCTGTGCCCGAAGGCATTATCACCTGACTTATAATACGGTGATGAACTGATGATCTGCGCCGACGTCCCTACGTGGGTCTATAGCTGGGCATGTGTCGGGCAGGGCCAGGCCTCGGGCCGGGCCGGCCCGAGGTAAGCCCGACGCAAAAAAATCCGGCCCAAGTCCGGCCCGGCCCGACCAAATACCCACCAAGCCCGTCGGGCCACGGGCTGTGCCGTAGTGTTAAACGATGTTTTCGGGCTACCCAGGCCCAGCCCGGCAGTCGGGCCAACATTTCTCGGCCCAGGCCCGAGTTTTTCGGGCCGGGCTGCTCATGGCCAGGTATGGGTCAACCGCGGGAAAGTATGTACTGTACAGTATATATTCATCGTGTAACTGGCAATGTCACAAGTTTTTACACGTGTCGTCTATATACCAACGATCGACACCTTGCAGGAGGAACTTTAGAAAGGAACACTATCTTAATTGCAGAGACTCCCAGTCCCACCACGTCTCGTCTTATCAGCATCAAGGGCCAGGTCGTCCCGGGGGAGCAGACATGATCTGATCATCACTGATGTGGACGAATCCAACAGTACCGAACCTAACTGCCCAATTCAATTCAATTTTTCACCATCGATCGATCTCCCGACGACAGTACCGTTGGTTAAAAAATCTGTTCACGAGACCTGAGGCCGCATGCAGGCATGCAGCATTGCAGCAGAATCTCTCTGGCCGGCGCCTAATTCATGCCAACCCCGCCTCGCCGGCCGGGCGTCCGGCACGGGCCCGAAACGAGGCGGCGAGAGCGAGAGCGAGAGCGCTGGTCGCTTTCGGCGGCCTTTCCCGATCCGTCGACCTTCCGAGAGCGGCACGGTCGGTCGCCATCTCCCGAACGCGGGGCAGCGCTGGACGAACGGATGGCGCGCGTCACTGTTGCAGAGCGGAGGAGGAGGCCGGCGCCGGGAAGAGGACAAGCCGAATCCCCTCGCCGATACGGCCGCCCACGTCGCCACGCGCGCGCCGCAACGGCCGTCCCGTGCGTGCCCAATCATGCCTGCTCGAGGGCTGAGCCTGCGTGTACCGTGTACGTACGTATACGTAGGGGCTGCGGCGTCAGTCAGTCAGTCAGTCAGCTCTGATCCGGTCGGCCTGTGGGTGCTGTCGCGCTCCGGCCGGGCCGAAACGACCTGGACGGCGACGGCGGAGCGACTCGATCGCCGTTGCCGGAAAAGGGGTTGACTTGCGGCGACGTGCTCGCGGGGGCGCCCATCTCTTTGGTGACGAAAAGAAGGGCCGTGCCGCGTGCATTCATTGCCATGGCGCGCGAGTGGGCGGCATCGCTCGGCATGGTGCGATGCACAGAACAAAATGCTGAGCCTCGCTTTTAATCCCCGCAAACAACCGTGGGCATAATCTATCTGTTTGCGATGGCTCCTCGCATAAATAACTGACGGGATGATCTAAAGCCGACCCAAATAAGGGTCAAGTTTGCGTGACCGTGGATACCAGGACTGGTCTCTCGCGTCTTCCCTTGTCCTCTCCTGGCCTGCGTATCTGCCTTCCAAAACACAGCTCATTCGCAGACAACTTTCCCCTGCTCCGCCGCCACCCCACGATCGGCGATTTACGACCGTTATCGAGGGCAGACACCAACGTCGAGACGCCGACAAACGGTGCGGCAGCATAGGATGAGGCCCGACGTTTTTGCATGTGCTTTCGTGGCCTCAGCGCAGCATCGGAGGACGTCGACATTGTGGTCCTCTCGCTGTCTCAGGTCCTCCCGCCGCCATCAGCTTCGCCGTTGCCGGCGGAGGTGAGCTCTCGTGCACCGTGCTTCCAGGCCGCAAGTCGGCCGGGACGTTCATTGCCTGCAGGTCCCTATGGAGGCATTGGATTGCTCCCGCCCACGAGGTGTTCGATGAAATGGGTCAACTAATTTGCCCCATTTCATCTGTAGATCATGGCGACGAGTTCTTCTACAAGAACTTCATCGACACGTCCTCAGACGACGAGTCCGACGACGACTTTCTCACGGAGGCTGCGTTGCTCATCCACGAGCATAATGTCGAGCAGATCCTCATGTACCGGGGTCCTTGCCGGGGAGCGCGCCGGCCTTGGACCGCAAAAGAGAACGTGGCCGGGACATGCTCTTCTATGACTACTTCCACTACAACAAGGCATTGTTCACGCTGCAGTTGTTTTGCCGTTGTTTTCGGATGTCCGGACCGTTGTTCAACCGGATAATGGATGGCATCAAGGTCTACGACGACTACTTCATCGCCAAACTGGATGCAGTTGGCAAGGTAGGCATGTCTTCATAAGAAATGCACGACGGCGATTAGGATGCTAGCATATGGTGTTGCCAGTGACTACGTAGATGAGTACGTCTGGATGAGCGAGTCCAAGTGCTTGGAAGCGATGTACGGGGGTCTGCATATAGTGATCGCTCTTTTTGGTGAAAAATATCTGCGCCAACCTACTGCAGAGGACACAGCCCGTCTGATGTCAATCAACGCTTCCAGGATTCCTGGGATGCTTGGCAGCATACATTGCATGCATTGGGAGTGGAAGAAGTGCCCTTTTGGTTGGCAGGGGTCGTACAAGGGCCATTATGTGAGATGCACAGTTATTTTTGAAGTCGTTGCTTCACATGACAGATGGATTTAGCACTCATTTTTCGGAATAGCTGGCTCGCACGAGGTCAGTCCCCTGGCCACCACTACGACAAGGGGTACTACCTTACCGATGGTATCTATCCACCTTGGGCTACGCTCGTGAAGACAATTCGTCGTTCCAATTCAGAGTAGGAGGCAAGGTTTGCTAAAGAGCAAGAGGTAGCTCGGAAAGATGTCGAGCGGGCGTTTGATATCCTCCAAGGGCGTTTGGTATCCTCCAAACTCGTTGGACTATGATCAGGCACCCTGCTAGAGCATGAAGTGTGCAAACCGTGTAGGAAGCGATGATCGCTTGTGTAATCATGCACACCATAATTGTTGAGGTAGAGCGGGATAATTCACTGTTTGATAATGATTGGGAAGACCATGGAGAGTTGGTTGCTTCTCAAGGTGGTCCTTTTAAAGATATCCTCCATGTGCATCACGAAATTCGAAACCAAACGGTTCACAACCAGCTCTAGCCTGATTTGGTTGAGCACATGTGGGCGCATGTTGGCAAAAATGTTGCAAACAACAACAATAACAACGAAAATCCCCAAGAAAACAATGGCTAGGCCATTTATATCATTTTTTTTGGATAAGTACTTTGTCATTTAGTAGCTAAACAATAACTTTATGTACTACCTCTGTCCATTTTTAGATGTCAAACATTTGTCTAAATTCGAATGTACCTAGACATTTTTTAGGCATAGATACATCCAAATTTGGACGAACCACTGGACATCTGTTAATGGACGGAGGGAGTAATAAATCTTGATCATTTAAACTTATTTATATTTTTCTTATGATTTTATATACCATATATTAAATTTAAAGGCCAAATACCAAATACTTTGACCACAACCTATATCTGGAAGCGCGCAACCCAAAATATTGGGCAGACGTGTCCACCCAAACAGATGCTTTCATTTGGATCACCCATGCTTTCATTTGGATCACCCGTTGGAGATGCCCTTGTCACCTCATTTTGCCCAGAAGGACAAGTTGAATACAGACCTCCAAGGTAAACTGGGAACTGACCAGGGTGCACAAGCACGCGTATGGGCTTTGGACATTGTTACCGCAAGCGGCCCAGTTGAAGCATTCAATTACCCTTTCATTTATATATGTTCCTAAATGAGTATATGCTGAGCTATCTTAACCAGAGTAATGATACAAGCAATGCACTACTGTCATACAATAATTCCATGTACCGATACTATTATCAATCTAGTCACAATAAGAAGCTTAATTCAGTTAATGGACATCCTCTACAACGCCAGTAGTACCAACTTAAGGAGGGTATGCCAGACAAACATTTGCGACCTAACCAGAGTATGCCATGCAAACAATGTGTGAACTTTCTGATCACTGAAAGATGAATAAGACCGCTACACTAATGAATACAAAGACCGTCAATTTTGGCATAAGAAGATAAATGATGCTCAAAGCTACATTTTTGTAATTTCATCCAAGTAATATCCAATGACAGAATTCCACCTAGTGGACAAACTATCCCCGCCCAAGAAAAAAAAGAAGAGAATATGAAAACAATATAATGGAAAGAATATGTCAGCTGGGTTAAGTATGCGAACACAGTTGCCACGTAACAGTGATGGACTTGAAGCTTCCCAAATTCACTTTGCAGAAGCGTCTTCTTTTTTTTAGGCTGCGGATGCTGTCTTTTGTGCATGGAAACTTCAGGTAGAACCTTGATCGGACTTTATGTTCTCTCTCGGGGGTATCTTGAGCAAATGCTTCATTGTGTCATAGGCGGTGAAACCAATAGCCACTGAGGGTACCACCTGCAAAATTACCAACATTCAGAAGCAACATCTTGGTAAAACAATAAAATTATACATATACAAGTGAACTCCATCGGACAGGGGTTTTAGCTAACAACTTGTCATGGGCAAGTAGCAGAGACCACAAAGTTTAACTAAGCATGCACTTTAGTTGTTGGGATTTGCTAACTTTGTGTCTGGTGACTTGGGAGTCAGTTGACCTGTGGACCAGCATATGCTGGCCCCACGAGTCAGTGGCTCAAACTCACCTGACTGAGTGTGGCAAAGTCAGCCAATCCATCCAACGATTTAGGAATGTTGCTTATGTAATGTGCTCCACTGATGATCAAGTTAAAGAAAAAGGATTTGGCTAAGTTATATAAGTGCCGCTGGGAAGCATCTTGCAGCAAAACGTGAGACTAAATACAAGGATATGGATCTGCATGTCAATGAAACATCAACTCACAAGTGCAAATTGTGGAAATTATAATTAGGACACAGCAAGACCACATTCTAGATGAGGTTACTAAGTATTACCCAGAGTAATCTACTCAATGACAACGATTTGCTGCCAAAGGGAGTTCAACAAAATTGTGAGATACTCTCCCTCCGATTCATATTACTTGATGCTAACATAGATGTATCTGGGCACATTTTAGTTATAGATGCATCCATTTTAGCATAAAGTAATATGGATCGGAGGGAGTACTTGATTTTCTTTCTTTATATCATGAGAACAGAGTGAAAGTTCTCCTAAAACATTCAGACTACCAAGGAGTTAGCCTAATGAGCAGTAGCAACATAAAAGATTAAAATTGATTAGCATGTTAAGTACCCAAGAAAACTAAATGCGAAGGATTATCACCATGACTACCTTGATATAATTAAGGCTCAAACCAGCAAATAATTGTCTCCATCCCTGCGTTTGTTTGATGACTTTAAGCCCCTGGAATGTACCCGTTATTCGTGGACCACCAAATTGATCATGCTGTACATGACTTTGAACCTAAGAATAGAGAAAATACAAACATGATAAAACAGTTGACAGAGTTGTTAAGGACATTTAATATGATCTTCTAAAAAAGGAAGCAGTATACGGAAAAAATAAAGTACCTGCATTTGTCTCCTGACTACATCTAATGGGTAGGTCAAAGTCTGGCCAAATAAACCAGCTGCAGCACCGCAGGAAAGTTTTAGCGTGACAGAATTCTTGTAATCTTCAGGTACGTGTGCCTTCAGCCCTTCGTATATGTAGAATTTAAGACCAGCATAAGGAAGTATTCCCATGAGCGTTGGACCTGAATGGGCAAGCTCATATTAAGACATCAAGAATATAACAACCAGGCAGCCACAGTGAAATTAAAGGTAACGAGCTTATCCAGAAATAAAAGCAAAATAAGAATATATACAACTCACAGCAAGCATAGATAACGTTTAAATAAGCACTAGTGGTGTAAGAAGTCTATGTCCATACCTACTCCACGATACAAGGCCCGCATTCCACCTTCTGAATAAACACCTCGAAAGACATCTTTTATTCCTCCATATGAAGGTGGACCTTTTGGCCTTTTCAAACCACTGCTAGGTTGATCTGAGTTATTGACCTGTAAGAAAAATCAAACAAGTTCAGCACAACAGGATGAAAGTAAAAGACAATTGCATTTCAAACAACAAAATGGATCTTCGTAGAACTAGGAAACAGCACTCTTAGAACAAAATAAAATGTACCAAGGAAAAAAACATACTTGTTACAAGAGATGGCTGATGGACAATTCAGAGTTAAGGCGCAATATTTTAGCGGCAATGTGATTTACTAGTTTACTACTCCCTGAACTTGGCACAAATATGCGTTTTTTCTCCTGGCAGCATAATGTAAGACTTGAACAGAAATACATACGATTCGAAAAATAGGCTGACTATTTTATGCACTGAACTTTATAGAAGTCTATTTAATGCCCTGAGCAAGAAAATCGGGTGTTAGGCCTCCCGGACTTATAAAAGTAGGTCAAATTACACCATGAGGAGATTTTAGATGGGAGGTTTGCTAACATGATATGGTTTTACCATCAGTGCAACTTATATCACCAAATTCTCCAACAGCCCAGCAACATCCTAATAATTTGTTGCAAATAAGAAAGACTCCTCCTTCAACACAACGAACTAATGTGTCAACAAACACTCAAATCCTTACAAAAATGAATCATCAGAAAAATCCAAAAGACTGTGTACCATCATAGCTAAGTCTAGCAATTTAAGGTGCATAACTGATGAACCAAGGTCCATGACAGCAAAACCACACCCTCAAACTGTCTCAAGGTGTAAGCCAACCTAGTTTTCTACATTCAGGGGAATATATCTGTTCATGTAATTTTAGATGGAGTGCATGCATATGTGTTGTAATTCTCGGCAGAGAGGGTGAGGGGTATAAAGTTATACGCGTGCTTTTCACCAATCTATAGGAGTGTAGGGTATCATTTTCGCAGTATTTGAACTATGCATAGTATACATTAGTGGTCAAAAATTTGATATCATTAATAAGATCCTCTTGCAAACAGAAGGAATACGAATACTCGACGTTAAGGGAATAAATTCTAAAACTGCTACAGCTCAATTGATTGTCTGGTTAATTATTGCCTTATAAAACCAATTTGATACTGAATAGTAGGGTTGTGCTCTGCAATTCAGTATGAACATGCATGCACAGAAGCACAGTAATGAGAATGCCAAAATGCAAGCAAGCTGAAGAGAGGAGCAAAGGAGACAACAAACAGATGCACAGTACAATACCTGGAAGGCAAGCTTGGTCCTAGCCAAGTCCAAGGGATAAGTGCACAAGACTGCAGTCCCTCCTGATGCTGAGCCTGCTAAAAGATCTACCACGGGTCCTGTGCCAAGTGAGGGGCAGTTATTCAAGATCCAACACCTGTACCGCTCATACGCCATATAATGTAATGCAGCATAAGGAACAATTCTCAACACACTGGCACCGTTTCCCCTGAAGTAGTACCAAGACATGGTCAGCTATTTAATATTGTATGCATGTTGTGTAGTAATATTGTACAAGTACATAAGTTGAGTTGCTACATACTTGTAAAAGCCCAAGACACCATCATGTTTTCTCAGTTTATTCAAGGATCTGAGAACTCCGAGAGACCTGAACTCATTTGTTCTAGTCTACAAGCAGAATCAGAAGTAGAACATATGTTAGCAACTATAATCATTTAGAAACTTGTAGATCAAACGCATATTAGGCATGCAAAACTAATTAAGAAGCTGGTAGTTACTGCAGCATCTTGCATATACAAGGCCAATGGGAGCAGACATAATCAATCCTCTGGAAATGGAACTTGCTACATATCACATCAAGAATAGCATTCTTAACGGGAAAAAAAGGGGGGATTTGCCAAATGGCATCACGAGTTGCATGGACAAGATTTCATGATTCTTATAACATCTGGCAGGTCATATCTCAGCGATTCAGCCAAAAGACAAACGTATAGCTAGAATCTGCTGAACAGAGAAAAATATAATATCTAATAGACCATGGCATGCTTATGATACAGGATGTGTAAGCTCATATCCTGAGATGCTGCAAGTCTGTGACTCCCAAGTGTTCTTTCGTACTTCATTTTCACTGACAGGGAAAAAACTTAAGTTCTATGTCAACAGAACTGACGCCCAAATCACACTTGTGCATCAGTTCCATTGACATACAACTTGTGTTGAGAGATGGTGCTGTCAGTACCTTTCGCTGCATCACGTGAAAGATCTATTTTCGGGCTAGGATTGGCGTGTATTAAAGAGCGGGTTATCACATTCACAGGCTTCAAAATCACCTTTCGACCGACAATTTTGACGTTGACATCCTGAAGCAAATCATGCCTAAATCCGCATACGAACGGAAATTCCACTAACGAACGAAATTACTAGCAAATCGCCGCAAACAATACTGGAGTCCGAGGAGATTTATCTTGTGATCAATCCTCAATTTTCCCAAGCGACGACGAAGACTGAATTTAACGCGGTAGTAAGGTACGGGTGTATTCTCTGCGTCTGCGAGTGCGAGGAGCGAAACGAACCTGTAACAATATCTTGAGGCGCTCGAGGGGCGCGATGGCGGTCTTGGAGAAAGCGCCCGCTACTCCGCCGGCAACCATCTCCTTGGCGAAGACGGGCATGAGGTCGAGCGCGCAGAGGTCGACCCGGGCCGCCGCCACGGCCGCCGAGCCCTGCGAGGGGGTACCCATGCCGAGGGCACGCTCCTTTCATCCAAATCGAGCACCCCCCAGCGCGAAGAATATCCCCCTGGGGCGCCGGCCCGAAGGATCCCGCCGGACGGGGCACGCTCGCCGCGGTTCCGCCTCCGCCTCCGCCTCCGCCGCCGCCGGATTTGACCGCGGCGACGACCTGCAACGGAGTCGCTTGCGTATTCCTCTTGCTTTTTTCGAGACAAAAGTAATGAGGTCGGAGGGAAGAAGTGGCGTGGCGGTGGGCGATGAGGCGATGAGTAATATGCGGGAGAATCTTCGCGACCGAACCTCAAATATCAACCGGACGCCGGTTGCCAGGAAAGCAGGACTCTGCCCCTTGTGTCGTGTGTTGTGCTCTTGTTTAGAAATCTCAGTGATTCCCAGTCATTCAACGTTCAGGATGCGGTTCCAGGTTCTTCTTCGCTCCTTCTCTCGCCGATGTTGATGGTGCTCTTAGGAATAATGGTCTCTCAGTCCATGTTCCTGCTCGCTGGATGTGTTGCTGACGCCAGCGAGAGGCTTGTGGAGTCCAAGCTGTTGGAGGGGCTGCGTTTTGGCGCTGCGTCATGGCGTTGCGGCAAGGATGGGCTGCTCTTGGAGTGTGACGGTCTTGACTGCAACATGTTTGTGGAAGATGGTGGGGGATTCGGCCGATTGAAGGGCAGGGTGGCGCTGGCCCCGGATCCGGCGTTGAAGAGGCTCGGAGGGCTCCTCCGGCTGATTTTCCTTATCGGGTTAGATCCAGTCTTACGAGATTGGTGGCTACTGCGGCTCCTTAACGCCTCATGACTAGGGGTTTCTTCAACGCTAAAGTGTGGACCAACTCCTGATGCTCTTCTTCTCCGGTGATGGTGGAGGACATGTGTTCTTGGTAGTTGCGGCGGCGACAGTTTGCAACACTACAACCATTTATATCATCCTCATATTATGTTGCTTGTATATGTACCAACTATGTAATATTATGTTTATAACTACAATTAATGTATGCCTACGGGAGTACATCGTCAAAAAAAACGTTCAGGATTTTGACACCCTACACGGGGTGTTGTATGCCCATCTGGTATTCTGGTTGGCACACCCCACGGACCGTGTTTGAGCTTTGGAGGAGGCCTGGATAGGTGTTGACGGTCAAAACCCACCGGCGGGCAGCGACAGGCAACACAGTAGAGCCGGGAACAACTTAGGGCTGCGGCTGGCCCTGGTCCCTCCGAGCAACGGCCCGCAAAGCCTTCTGGTCACACGTCCGATGCTGGTGCAAGGGCGTGCCACCTGACCTATACCTGGTCAGGAAGGTGATGGAGATGCCTCGCTTAGTTTCCTGCATGGCATACACGTAAACATTAAATACGAGCCTCGATCGGCTCTCAGGTTATCCTGTGAATCGGCTCAAGGAGCCGATCCACCCATGATTCGTACGAGGTGCACGAATATATGGTGGTCCTGCTTGATTAAGATAAAGCTAAAACGATCTACGATGATTTAGGGTTTTCACCGCATAATCGGATCATCCTACTCACGATTGGGCCTCGCGGCCACGCACGGTGATCATAAGCCGATCCTAGACAAGGCCTAAAAACCAACACGAGGTTGATCCCCGGAACATCCTGTCTAGGACTAGCAAACGACACCCTACGTGCCGCTGGATCCTCCAACCCTTTGTAAGGCCTAACTATTGCAGATATTAAACTAATCCTTGAAGAACAAGGAGCAACCGTAACGGATCGGATCTACTAAATAATGATCAAGCGGGGTGCCGCCCCCACACCTAAGATAGGTGTGAGGGCGGCTAGATATGCAAGGGTTGCACTACGATAGCATATGATACGAAGAACAATGCTAACCCTAACACATCTATGATAACTACGTTGCTCGCCATCAAAAAGGCTTCAGTACGAGCAACGCATGAACAACATAAAGCTTGTGCTGCCTAGATCGCAAGATGCGATCTAGGCAGCATGATGCTTACCGGTAGAAACCCTCGAGACGAAGGAGTTGGCGATGCGCCGAGATTGATTTTGTGGTTGAACGTTGGTTGTTGTTTATTCCATAAACCCTAGATACATATTTATAGTCCAGGGGACTTTCTAATTCAGGTGTGCACCTAACCGTGCACGGGTCAAACTCTATCTTCTATTCTAAGATGCGATCTACTATATTACAGATACACGGGCCAACTAGCCCAACCTTAGCATAACAGGCCGATTCACGTTTTTCTTCATGTATATACCTTCAACTTCATCTTGATCGCGGCCCACCTCTGACTCGGTCAAATTCTGGTGATAACACATGCCCCCCTGGTTTTGGAATTGATAATTCCAAAATCACTCTGTTCCTTCTTCGTCGGGTCATGTCATAGCAGAGCAGAATCGTTGCAGTATTCTTCATCATTATGCCCTGTCTTCTCAGCTTCTCAGGCTCCTCATTATTTAACCGTGCCGATCGATTAGCTCTCTTCATCACCTTCCTCCGTTCTGGCCATCGGCACCCAAAAAAACCCCCAACCTCGCATAGCCATGTCTTCCTCTTCTTCCTCTTCGGTCTTCTCTGACTCCTCCTCATCTCGCGAGCCGACGCCGGAGTGGGGCTCGTTGGCGGCGCACGACATTCTCGCCCCAACGACGTGGGACAGGGAGGAACATGATTCCTCCATCTGGTCTGAGGACGACAAATCCCTAACCGACGGAGAGGGCGACCTTCAATTTCTCGTCGAAGGGGAAGAGGAGGCGGATAGCGAGGACGACCGCTTCTCCTGGGACGATTTCACCTCCTCTGAGGAAGAGGTGGAGGAGGACGACGACGACTCCCTCGAAGGTTACCCACCAGCGAAGCGCCTCCGCACTTGGTGGGACGACGACAGCGATGATGACGATGAGGAAGATGAGGCTCCCGTGGAAGGCTATGGAAGCTCTGATGAGGAGCCTCTTAGCAGCTGCGCCGGAGGCAGCGACGACGAGGGCAGCAACGGCCCCTAGATTAGGGATCAGTAGTAGTAGTTGGCTTTTGCCCTCTTCTTCCCTGAGCAATCGGCTCTTTCTTTGTAAGAAATCCCTTTATTAATGAAGAAAATATTCCTCAATTAATTTCGCTTTCTTGCTACCTTTGCCGATCGTCGAATGAAGCTGCCATACAGAGAGCCGACAGCAGAACATCGGCTCGTATTGCGATCTGAGGCCAAACTGTTGCCTAAACACGTAATCCAATAGGCCTCAACAGGCCTGATTCTCGTCCAAACCATCAGATTGAACTCCTCAGCCGCTAGGAGATTCGTCTCACACATCATGATTCCTGGTCTGAACCGATTCCATTATCTTGCTGATTTGCACTGATTCCTCTAGAGTCGATATCAACGTATCGGCTTTATTCTAAAGTCGATGCCTGTGCATCGGCTGTATTTGCATACTGTTGTCTCTGTATGTTTTCTCAAGTCGATGTCCGCGCATCGGCTGTGTTATTTTTTTTTTTACCGGCCAAATAAAAATCGGCCCCCATATCTTACTGCCCATCATCCCACATGCTTGGGAAATACTTCTTGAGGTGTTGACCATTAACAGCTACTGGGAACTTCTCGCCGTCCAACTCTTCCAACATGTATGCATTACCCTTCAAGGCCTGGACAACTTTGTACGGACCGTGCCAATTAGGGGACCATTTACCATATGCCTTATCCCTGGTTCCTAACGGCAACACAGCTTCCCATACTAGATCACCAACTTGAAACTCCTTTGGTCTAACCTTCTTATTGTAGGCACGAGCTACCCTGGCTTTGTTCTCCTTAATTTTCTCCAACGACCAAAGCCTAAGTTCTGTTGCGTCCTCAATAGTGTCACTCATCAAAGCTGCATATTCTTCAGTTGTCAGATCATTCTGAAACGTGACACGTCTTGATCCAGCCGTAATTTCCCAAGGTAATACGGCTTCCTGTCCATAGACAAGCTGGTATGGCGAAGTCTTTATAGCTCCATGGCACGACATGCGGTAGGCCCATAACGCTTCTGATAACTTCTCATGCCAATCCCTAGGGTTCTCGTCAATTTTCCTCTTGATCAGCTTGATTAGGCTCTGATTGGACGCTTCAGCTTGCCCATTAGCTTGAGCATAGTATGGAGATGATCGGATCAGTTTAATCCCCATGTCATCGCAGAACTTCCTGAATTCTTTAGAAACAAAGACCGAACCTCCATCGGTTGTGATAGTTTGGGGAATCCCGAACCTATGAATGACGTGTTCTTTCACAAACTTGATCACATCTTCTGATTTCACTTTCTTCATAGGGACGGCTTCCACCCACTTGGTGAAGTAATCTGTGATAACCAAAATCCATTCATGTTTTTTACTCGACGCCGGATGGATTTTGCCGATCATATCCATGCCCCACCCCCGAAACGGCCACGGCTTGATGATAGGGTTCATCGCTGATGCTGGTACCATCTGAATCTTCCCGAACATCTGGCATGCTTGGCACCCCTTGTAATAATTGAAGCAATCTTCAAGCATGGTGGGCCAATAAAACCCTGATCGCCTGATTAGCCACTTCATCTTATGAGCCGACTGGTGAGTTCCACAGGCGCCTTCATGCACCTCATGTAAGAGCCGATTAGCCTCAGTTGGTCCCAGGCACTTGAGTAGTAACCCTTCCAGCGTCCTGTAGAACATGTCGTCTCCTATGAGGACGTACTTCATGGCTTTGTATCTTATCCGTTTAGGTGCCCCCCGAGCCGAATCTTTTAAATAATTTAAGATTTCGGCTATCCAATCATCCTGTTCCAGGAATTGTACCTGAACTTCCGACCCGTCAGATATATCTATATAGCCTGACGCCATTTGTGCGAGATTGTTGGCCTCGGTATTTTGGGATCTTGGGACCCAATTAAAGTTGATGTACCGAAACTGCGTCATCAACTCACGGCATTCCATCCAATATGGGAAAAGCGATTCACTTTCGCACTTATACTCATCCGTGAGCTGGTTAATCACCAACTTGGAGTCTCCAAAAAGCTCTACTGCTTCTGCCCCGGCTTCCAGTAACAACTCCATTCCTTTACGTATCGCCTGATATTCTGCTACGTTGTTGGTGCAAGGGGTAGATAATCTGATGGAGAAGGAGTATTCTGCCCCCCGAGGCGACACGAGCAGAATGCCGATACCACAACCATCGTCGCAAGCCGATCCATCGAAGAACATAGCCCATGCACGTATAGATAATGCTGCTATATTGGTACTGATCCGTTCAGCGATAAGATCGGCTAACGCTTGCCCTTTGACTGCTTTTGCAGGCTGATACCGGAGATCGAACTCTGACAACGCAAACATCCACTTACCCAGTCGGCCTTTCAAAACAGGGGCCGACAGCATGTGCTTGACAACGTCTGACTTGCATATGACGAAGATCTCTGCCGTCAAAAGGATGTGATGAAGCTTGGTGCAGGTAAAGAACAGGCAGAGGCATAGTTTCTCGACCTCTGGATACCTTGTTTCCGCGTCCAACATCCTTCTGCTGAGGTAAAACACGACCTTTTCAACGCCCTCGTAGAGTTGCACCACCACCGAAGCGATGGACGTGTCAGCTACTGACAGGTAGATGTAGAACGGCCTGTCTTGCCGGGGCGGAACTAGCACAGGCGGCGTCGTCAGATACCGTTTAATCTCATCAAACGCCTGCTGCTGTTCTGCCCCCCAGTGGAATTCGTCATCAGATTTAGTCTTCACCAGTGCCATGAATGGCTCGATTCGTCCTGACAGATTAGAGATGAATCGTCGAACAAAATTGATCTTGCCGATGAGACGTTGGAGCTCCTTCTTCGTGGTGGGCGGTTGCATGGTGCGCACCGCTTCTTGACTCTTCAGGCCGATCTCAACTCCCCGTTCATGAACCAGAAAACCTAGGAACTGACCAGCCGTCACACCGAAAGCACACTTCTTCGGGTTCATTCTCAATCCGAACTTCCGAGTTCGGTCCAGGACGCACCGTAGATCATCCAAGTGTCCCTTTGTGGAGACAGATTTGACTACCACGTCGTCGATGTAGATTTCCACCAATTTACCGATCAGATCATGAAATATATAATTCATGGCTCGTTGGTACGTTGCGCCAGCATTCTTCAACCCAAAGGTCATGACCACATATTCAAACAAGCCTACTGCCCCTGGTACTCTGAATGCGGTCTTGTGTATATCTTCCGGGGCCATAAAGATCTGGTTATAACCGGCGTTGCCATCCATGAAGCTCAACACCTTGTGGCCAGCAGCGGCATTTATCAAAGTTTCTGCCACAGGCATCGGATACTCGTCCTTTGGAGTGGCTCTATTAAGATCTCGGAAATCGATGGCCACACGTCATCGGCCGTCCTTCTTCTCTACGGGCACGATACTGGAGATCCACTCAGCATACCTGCATGGCCTGATGAACCCGGCGGCCAACATTTTCTCGATCTCTTTCTTGACTTCTTCCAGAATTTCGGCCCTCATCTGACGTGCTCGTTGTTGGAACGGCCGAAATCCTTTCTTCAGGGGGAGCCGATGTTCAATGATGCTCCTGTCCAACCCAGGCATCTCCATGTAATCCCATGCAAAGCAATCTGGGTATTCTTTTAACAGAGCTATCATCTACCCCCTGAGCTGTGGATCTAACTTCTTGCTGATAAAAGTCGGTCGCGGCTTATCCCCAGGACCGATGTCGACTTCTTCTAGCTCATCAGCTGATGTAAACCCATACCCTAGCTTTTCGTCACTTGTGAGGTCGACGCCACATACTGGGAGAGCGGGTGATACGGATACTACAGGCCGACCGCTAGAATCGGCTTCCATCTTGATCATCACCAGGATCTTTTGGCGGTGTCGGGGCCGATCGCGTAGAGCAGCCTCCTCCTCATCTTTGCTATGAGAGCAGCTGCCCTCGTCTATACCCTTATCAGGGTGGTGCCCCAGTTCCACCATGTTGATGTTGAACGAGGATCCTGGCTGGCAAACTTCAGGGTAAGCGTCCTCAACCCTGTCGACGGCGCATGCCGGCGAATTAGGCACTTGTGGTGCCGCCAATGCAAATGACACCGGTAGGCGGGGTTGGAGCGGCGCTCCTCCTTGGCAGGTCTCGAGAGCTGGTCCTGTCGGAGAGCACAGTCGCCTCATGATTTCCTGTACCATCCGAAAGGCGACACGCTCCAAAGTATTCACCAGGCTCTCAGAATGGTGATGCAGCGAGCGAGTCACCATGTAGCTAATCTCCTGACGTAGGGACCTGGTGCGTTCTTCTGATGGGACGGACAGGTCCACCCCATCGAGCGCGCCTTCAGGTGAGAACCCTTTCCATCTGACGCCATGGGAACGGGTTCTGTGAAAAGAGCCGATGAGGTCGGCTTCGAGGATGACTTTGATTTCGTCATACTTCTTCTTGAGCTCGTCGGTCAAATTCTCGTACGTGACTGGCGTGCCGTCCGCCATCTCAGATGTAGATGGCGATGTGGTTGATGATGAAGCTTGTCCCACCGGGCGTGCCAGAATGTGTTGACGGTCAAAACCCACCGGCGGGCAGCGACAGGCAACACAGTAGAGCCGGGAACAACTTAGGGCTGCGGCTGGCCCTGGTCCCTCCGAGCGACGGCCCGCAAAGCCTTCTGGTCACACGTCCGATGCTGGTGCAAGGGCGTGCCACCTGACCTATACCTGGTCAGGAAGGTGATGGAGATGCCTCGCTTAGTTTCCTGCATGGCATACACGTAAACATTAAATACGAGCCTCGATCGGCTCTCAGGTTATCCTGTGAATCGGCTCAAGGAGCCGATCCACCCATGATTCGTACGAGGTGCACGAATATATGGTGGTCCTGCTTGATTAAGATAAAGCTAAAACGATCTACGACGATTTAGGGTTTTCACCGCATAATCGGATCATCCTACTCACGATTGGGCCTCGCGGCCACGCACGGTGATCGTAAGCCGATCCTAGACAAGGCCTAAAAACCAACACGAGGTTGATCCCCGGAACATCCTGTCTAGGACTAGCAAACGACACCCTACGTGCCGCTGGATCCTCCAACCCTTTGTAAGGCCTAACTATTGCAGATATTAAACTAATCCTTGAAGAACAAGGAGCAACCGTAACGGATCGGATCTACTAAATAATGATCAAGCGGGGTGCCGCCCCCACACCTAAGATAGGTGTGAGGGCGGCTAGATATGCAAGGGTTGCACTACGATAGCATATGATACGAAGAACAATGCTAACCCTAACACATCTATGATAACTACGTTGCTCGCCATCAAAAAGGTTTCAGTACGAGCAACGCATGAACAACATAAAGCTTGTGCTGCCTAGATCGCAAGATGCGATCTAGGCAGCATGATGCTTACCGGTAGAAACCCTCGAGACGAAGGAGTTGGTGATGCGCCGAGATTGATTTTGTGGTTGAACGTTGGTTGTTGTTTATTCCATAAACCCTAGATACATATTTATAGTCCAGGGGACTTTCTAATTCAGGTGTGCACCTAACCGTGCACGGGTCAAACTCTATCTTCTATTCTAAGATGCGATCTACTATATTACAGATACACGGGCCAACTAGCCCAACCTTAGCATAACAGGCCGATTCACGTTTTTCTTCATGTATATACCTTCAACTTCATCTTGATCGCGGCCCACCTCTGACTCGGTCAAATTCTGGTGATAACAATAGGCCCAAAAAAGTACAAGTGGCGCGCCTAAACATGGCTTTTCCTATTCATCATCCGCGGTTGATGGTTACCAACCATGTTAATTCCTATACACCGACCAGGTCGATCACTACCACGCACCGCACACTCCCTGCGCGTGGTATGGGTCGGCCTGGTCGGCCCAGTTTGCCATTTATTTCTGTTTTATGTTTCTTTTTTCGTTTTTTTCCTTTCCTTTCCTTTTCGTTTTTTCTTTTCTGTTTCTTTTTATTTGTTGTTTCTTTTTCTTTTGTTTTTGATTAATTTTCTTTCTGTTTAAATTTAAAAGGTTCAAATTTGAAAATAGTTCAAATTTCCAATTCAAATCTACAAATAGTTCAAATCTGAAAATTGTTCAAATCAAAAAATTGTTCATATTCGAAATTTGTTCATATTCAAAAAACGTTCAATTTTGAAAATTGTTCGAGTTAAAAAAATGTTCAAATTTCGAACTTTGAAAAATGTTCAAATCCAAAAAATTCAAATTTGAAAGCTGTTTTAGTTTCAGAAAATTGTTCAAATTTTACGGAAAACTTTTTCTCGATTTTTTTTTAAAAGTGTTTGATTTAAAAAAATGAAATATAAACAGAAAATAAGGAAAAACAGAAAATAAGGGGGAAAAGGAAAAAAGTAACTCACCTGATGCGATGGGTCGCGGCCCACTGAATTACCTGGGTCGTGGGGGTGTGCGGTGCCTTCCACCCACCGATCAGGTTGGTGTATAGCACCCCCCACCAACCATCGCCCGCGTGGTTTCACCCACGGAGCATTTTTGGGTCGTGGCCCATTAACCTCATGGGAGGCTGTAGGCCACAGTTTTTCCAGTTTTTGTCGGGTTTTTTTTTCTGGTTTTCTTGGGTTTCGGTTTTCGTTCGATTTTTCTTCGTTTTTTCGATTTTTTCTTTTTCTTTTTTTTCTTTTTTTTTCTTTTTTAACAAATTTTAAAGTGGAGAAAATTTTAAATTTAAGCAAATTTCAAATACGAACAAATTTTCGAAGTAAGCAAACTTTTAATCTTAGCAAATTTCACATCTAAGCAAATTTTGAATCTGGGCAATTTTAAAATCTAAGCAATTTTCGAATCTGTGCAAATTTGAATCTAAGCAAATTCTCCAATCTGGAAAATTTTGAAATAACCGACTAATGGCCCAGGCCCATTAATGGGTTCCCCTTAGCGATGATTATAAACCACCACTAAGGGGTGATGGTTAGGCGCTCCCCCCAAACATGTAGGGCGCGCCACCCAAGCTCTTTCGACCGTCGATCCTCCAATTGACCTAATTCTTTCACTCACCGACGTATTTTGATCTAGAAAACACTATATATAAGGGCCCGAAGAGTTCTCGGAAAGAGAGCGTTGCAGAAGACAGAAACACGAAAACAGAGACCTATAGCAGAGAAGATTGGAGGGGGAAACTCCGTCGGGATCACCGCCGAAGGGATCTCCACCTTCTCCAATGTCTTCATCATCATCACCATGATCAAGGGAGTGTAGTTGTAATATCCCAGAACATAGGATCAACAAAGGGTAGATTTAGAAATGGGATGTGCATTTCATCGCAAAACGGGGAAATTTTCGCGCCTTATTGCATAAAACCTAAGAGGGATCGAGGTTTCTCTCTCGTTGCTATTAGGGTTAGAGCAATGTGAGTGTTATGAATTTCGACATGACCTCTTTTGAAACTTAGTGTTTTTGGGATAATATTTGATTTAGTATTTCAAATTGATTTCAAAACAAAAGAAGTAATAAGTAAAAAATATATAAATGAATTATGAATTCATAATTCAAAAACCACATCACACATACACAAATAATTCATAAGTGAATATTAAATTTACACAAAAGCTCTTAAGTAAAACCTTAGCTTTATTGATCATACACACAAATTACATTGTCTTTACAATATTCATTATACAAGAATGAGCAGTAATATAAATAAAAGAAAATAAGATTACAAGTATTGGATCATATACAAAAATCCTAAACTACTAGCTAGTCTTGAAGTCTTTGTCTCTGGATCAAATTGAATTTGAAAACTGCAAAGGAATAGAAACTAGCCAGGGGTTAAATACAAGTGTCAATGACACTTGGCAATGTCCAAAACCTTGCTAGAAGCAAGATAAGCACCAGCAGACCAGAAGTTTGAGCAATGATGAGCTCATGTTTCAATTCCAAGCACACACACAGCTCACAAGCTGATGTGCATGCTCAACAGCAAGACAACCATGGCATTGTCCCCCAAAGTGCACAGACAAGTGTGTCAAGGCCAGAGAGAACCACCAGGCAGTATAAATAGGCAGAACCAGCTGGATTAACCAACCAAGTCGACCATATAGACATGAAACCATAGCTAGCAGTGAATAATAGCTAGTTCATCTCTGTTCTTGCTCAAGAACACCAAAACCAACCATAGAAATCATCCAATGATCCAAACCAACCAACCAAAACCAGCCAAAGACATGGGAACATAAGCAAGATCATCCAGGAGCTAGGAGGAGAAGGACAAGTGATTAAAACCATCAAGCAAAAGCTCAACAACAACCAAACATAACCATCTAGGAGCTGGAACAAGGTATAACTGATACCTGGAGTGGATCCAATGGATACAATCCATCTCATAGCATGACACAAAGCATAAGCATGAGCAGATGCTCATGGGGGTTCACATCACTTGGTTTTGACCAAGGATTACTGACAGAAATAGAGCAGCTAGATCCAAATATCATCCAGATATTATTCTTGTGCAAATGGAGAAGTATAGATGCACAGATAGCAACCAGTAGGGTAATATCTAGATACTAGAGGCTATAGAAACCACCTAGCAATTCCTAGCCAAATAAACCATCAGATTATGCATATTTTCTTCACAGGCAAACACAGTGGCATTCATATGATATATGATACCCTACTGTGCAAGCAAAGATGAGTTTAGCCAACAAGAAATGAATCAATAGTGAGAGCAACCCAAGAAGTAGCAATGCTACTGTGGTCACATCAACCACAAGCCATCCAGTAAACCAAATTCATAAGTCATCATTATCCAGAAATGGATTCATACTTTATTTATCTTCCAATTGTCATTGGAGATATCATTTCATACAAATCCATACATATAATCAACACGGCATAAGTAGTTCATACATAAATAATTTGCCAAGGCATGAATACAAGATAATCCATCAATTGACAAGCAATAGCATCACTGAGAGGCAACCAGTAGCATGACCAATTGCATCCTAGCCATTGAATCTTGTTCAATGTGCTATGGACAACAATAGCAGCTCACTCACACATGAGCAGCAGCTAGAACAAGCCTAAACCATGATAGTAGCTAGGACAAGCACACAATTCATCCAAGAATAGAACCTGTAACCTAGCCTGATACGTCCCAAACGTATCTATAATTTTTGATGCTACATGCTTGTTTTGTTACAATTCTTATATGTTTTATATGCACTTTTCCACACTATTCAGCATATTTTGGGACTAACCTATTAACGCAGTGCCGCAGTGCCAGTTCCTGTTTTCTGCTGTTTTTGTGTTTCAGAAAAGTTGTACATGAAAGTTTCTCGGAATTGGACGAAACAAAAGCCCAGAGTCTTATTTTTCCGGGACGAAGACGGAGCCAGAAGGACTCGCGCAGGAGAGCTGCCACGTGGCAGTACATAGGGCAGGCGCGGCCCCACCCTTGGTCGCGTCTGGCCTGTGTACTGGCGTCTCGTCACCTCGTTTGCTTCGCCCTTCCACCTATTTATTCCTCGTATCGGGAAAACCCCAGTGAAGAGAGCCTCCATCCACGAAAAGTTCCGACGCAGCCATCAACCGAAACCCTAGTTATGGAGGGTTCTGCAGTCCATACCGACACTCTGCCGGAGAGGGAAATCACCGCCGGAGGCCTCTACATCGCCATGTCTTCTGCGTGAGTAGTACTCCACGGGACCATGGGTCCATAGCAGTAGCTAGATGGATGTCCTCTCCTTGTTGTTCTTCATGTATAGATCTTGTGAGCTGCCTAACATGATCAAGATCATCTATTTGTAATTGCTACATGTTGGTTTTATGTGGATCCAATTTATAGAGAGATTGCTTTGGTTGAGATTATGTATTATGTTATTATGATCTTGCATGCTCTCCGTTTCTAGTAGATGCTCTAGCCAAGTAGATGCTAGCGACTCCAAGAGGGAGTATTTATGCTCGATAGTGGGTTCATGCCTCTATCTAACCATGGGAAGTGACCTTGTTCTCTACGGTTGTAGATGTGTTGTTGCTACTAGGGAGAAAACAGCGGTGTTCTATTCAAGGGTAGTTTCATCATTTACTTTACACACATTGCTTAAAGCGATAGTCCGTTGCTTGCAACTTAATACTGGAGGGTGTCGCGGATGTAATCCTGAAGGTGGATTATTAGTCATAGATGCAGTTGGATTACGGTCTATATATATTGTTGTAATGCCCGCATACTTTCATAGCATGTATTCTGCACCAACCATTAGCGTAGAATCTCTGTTTGTCAATTGCCCATCTATAATTTGTTTACCCAACATATTTATTTTGTTGGGGAGGCGCGTCTAGTGAACTATGGACCCCGGTCCTTCTTCTTTTAATTAATTGCAATCTTCTACAGCATTTTCCTGTTCTGTTCTCTGCAAACAATTCTTCTTCCACACGGTTCGTTTAATCCTTTGTTTTCAGTAAAACCAGTGAGCTTGACAACCTTGCTGAAAGTTGGGGACAAAGTACTTGGTTGTTTGTGTGCAGGTCTCCACGTCGCTGCTGACGCCGGCAGTGCGCCTTGCCTCGAGTTGGTTCGCAACACCTCGGGAGAGAACGTTTTTCTCCTACTGGTCGATAAACCTTGGTTTCTTACTGAGGGAAAACTTCCTGATGTGCTCATCATACCTTCCTCTTGGGGTTCCACTCAACGTTGCGCATAAATTCTCCTTCATCAACTCCGCGCTCAGCAAAGACTTTTTCTGGCGCTGTTGCCGGGGAGAAAAGCATCTATTCTGCGAGGGGAGTCTCTCACTCTCAACTCTTTTACTTTATTATTGTTTTGCTTGCATATTTTATTTTTATCTTGTTTGCATTTTATATCGAAAATCCAAAAAAATAGTATAGTTTTTATTTGTGTTGTTTACTTTACTTTGCAAAATGAATGTCCCTGAAGTTGAGGTTCGTACTTTTAAGCAACAAGGGGGTGAAAGTTTGAAAGATGCTTGGTATAGAATATGTGATGCTCATCATAGATGTACTAAGAAATATTCTAGTATGATTCTTCTTAGGAATTTCTATGTTGGTATTTCTACTTGGAATAGATATGTTCTAGATACTCTTATTGGTGGTAATTTCCTAGGTGCTCCCGCTTCGGAAGCCTATGTTTTAATTGAAAGTTTAGTAGTAAGTCCTCCCATTAATGTTGCTAAAATTGAGATCACTTTAGAAGAGGTGGTAAAAATACTATATTCTTTAGAGAAAAGTTTGCCCAATTTACTTTTTGATGCTATCCATACTAATGAGTTGATAGGAGGAATCAATAAAAAAAACTGCTGTTTTGGAGGGTAGCATTGCAAATGATGATAGAACTATTAGAATTGGTAAACTTGAAGAAGCTATGGAAACTTTGAGTTCAACTTTTTCCTCTCTTGGTTTCAAAAATGAGAGAGCTTTTGTTGGGAAAGAACAAAAATTTATGTATGTCCCTAAGGCACCCAAACCAAAAATCCGTGATATGTTTAAATTTGATAAAACTTTTAGTGCAACTAAGAGTAAATTGCATGTTGAATTTTCAGAGGTGTCTAAGATACTTGATGATACAAATGGTGTTTTGGAAGAAGTAATTGATCTTGATGCTTTACCTCTTGATAATATTTGATTTGCACCCTTTCTGCGCCTAGCTCAAAGGCGTTAAAGAAAAGCGCTTATGGGAGACAACCCATGTTTTATTTCTTTTATTTTTGCTTTGTTGAGTCTTGGAATTTATTGCTACTGTAATAACCTCTTCTTATCGTTTTTATTCGTTTTTGTGTCAAGGGTAGCCTCTAATAGAAAGAAAGCAGTGTTTGGGGTATTTGCAATTCTGAAACAAATTCTGTGCTGGTCACGAAAAAAAATCTTAAAAATCGTCAGAATGTTATTATGAGCTGAATTTTTTTTTGCTTATGCCCCAGTATGTTATCTAACTTTCATTAGTTTAGCATTTTTCGATTTGAGCAACATAACTATTTCTTTAATTTTGATCTCTGCCTGCTGGTCTGTTTTGACAGATTTCTGCCATGTTTTGCATTTGCGTCTTATTGTTCGTCTTTTTGAGTTCTTTTGTGAAAAAGAGCTTTGGGAAGAAGTATCTACAGTAGCATATGTTAAAATGAGTGTTTGATATGTGCCATTACTGAAGCCTTGCTGGTTTGATATATTTTTATTTGCACTAATGTTGCTAATCAATTGTGCTGAGTTTTGTATGAAGGACTTTTGCAAGTGTAGGGAGAGAAGAACTATGCAATAAGATGAAGTATGTACAAGAGCTCAAGCTTGGGGATGTCCCCTGGACCCCCCAAGAAATATCCAAGAAGTACAAGCATCAAAGCTTGGGGATGCCCAAGGCATCCCCTCTTCATCAACAAAAAGCACCAGGTCATTTTTCAACACGCTATATTTTTATTCCTTCATGTGATATCTGTTATCCTTGGAGCGTCTTTACTTTTTTCTGTGTGTTTTCTTTCAATAAATTGGATCCCATCATTCATGTTTACTTTGGAGTGAGACACGCTCCACCGCTTTGCATATTTACTTTGGAGTGAGACACGCTCCGCTGTTTTGCATGTTTATTTTGGAGTGAGACACGCTCCACTGTTATGCATTTTGCGTTGGAGAGAGACACACTCCACTTTTATATTTATTTGTGTATCAATAGCTCTCTGGACATTTACTTGTTTTTCATATATGAGATTTGTTTGGTTTCATTTGGTTGGCATTGGAAGCATGAAAAAAGTTTTGTGTATGTGATGCAAATGGAAGCATTTTTAGGCTGTGGCATAATTATTTTTGCATATCTTGCTAGATGTTATTCTCATGATGAGCTTGTTAATTATGTTTTGATTATGATTAGTCTCAAATACTGAGAGTGTTTAGTGTGCCATTGAAGGTTTCATGCATTGTTTTTAGCATACAATAGAAAAGCATAATATTGTGGTATATATTCTCCTGCGAATGTTTTTATTTGGGTCGACTTGGCACATGTTTTGCAACATGTTATGACTACATTCCAGTCAATTCTTGCCTCTATGATCATTTAGTTTGCAACTTGTGTATCACTTTATGCTTTGATTAATATATTTTGCCGTTGTGCATGATTATGGCCATTATGCTCTCTTAGTTGGTCGCACCCGGTCTTTTTCTAGCCTCCATTTGTATGAGTATTTTATTAATGCATCCAACCACCAAAAACCAAATATGCCAAAGTGTCCACCATATCTACCTATATATGGTATTTCATTTCCATTCCATAGTAGTTTGCTCGTGTGCTACCTTTAAAACATTCAAACAATTCCTCGTTTTGTGACATTGTTTTTAGCTCATGAGGAAGTAATTTAAAATTGTGGTTATCGTCTTCCATACTAGTTAAGTAACTCAAAGACTCGCGAGCTTCATCTTGCTTGTCACATAAAAAAATATAAAAAAAAGAAGAGTTGGTTTGGCCACAACTTCCAATAGGGAAAGAAAATAGAAAAATATAAGAAAAGGGCACTCCTCCATGGTTTGTGATTGCTTGGTCGGCACCCGAGGATTCGGTTAGCCATGGTATGTGTAAGCAAAGGTTGGGAGGAGTGTCACAATTTTATAAGTAGTATAAATGAAAAGAGGCTTCGCCCAAATATTTCGGAACCGCTCTCAGACTTGCTTAGTATGGGAAGATGACAATAGCTCTTTTTACTACTCGTTGACATGAACAACCACCTCTCAGAAGTGCATTTTATACTCTTGTTGTTTCAATAAAAAGCTCTAGCACATGAGTGATCTTACTTGCCTCTCAAAGAGAGGCCTTCTTTTACTTTTATGTCGAGTCTCCACCTTCTAGTTTATGCACCACTTATGAGAGCATAGTTGTCATTCTTAGTTTTATGTGCATGGTCCCAAGATTTTATTGATTGATACATAATTATGGTATTGCTTGTTCAAACTTTTTGTTTCTAGTCATCCTTATAATCTTTTAAAGGTGTCCAAGAATTTATGTTTTGCTTCCACTTATGGGACAAGCTGAGTACCACTTATTATGTATCTATCCTATGCCTTGACAATCACTTTGCTTTCCATGCACGTTATACATTTTGTTTTGTTTGATTACTATTCATGTTTTAGCATGGTTATTAAGTTTCATTGTTTGATTATATCTATCATGCTTATGTTAGGATTCTATGATTCTAGCTATGTTTGCTTTTACACTTAGATTGATCAAAGTAGTGTGACAGCATGTCACCTCAAAAATTATTTGTTTGTTATCACTTACCTACTCGAGGACAAGCAGGAAGCTTGGGGATGTTGATATGTCCCAAACGTATCTATAATTTTTGATGCTCCATGCTTGTTTTGTTACAATTCTTATATGTGTTTTGATGTTCCTGTTTTCTGCTCTTTTTGTGTTTCAGAAAAGTTGTACATGAAAGTTTCTCGGAATTGGACGAAACGAAAGCCCAGAGTATTATTTTTCCGGGAAGAAGACGGAGCCAGAAGGACACGCGTAGGAGAGCTGCCACGTGGCAGTACATAGGGCAGGCGCGGCCCCACACTTGCCCACGACTGGCCCGTGTATTGGCGCCTCGTCGCCTTGTTTGCTTCGCCCTTCCGCCTATTTATTCCTCGTATCGGGAAAACCCCAGTGAAGAGAGCCTCCATCCATGAAAAGTTCTGACGCCGCTGTCAACCGAAACCCTAGTTCGGGAGGGTTCTGCAGTCCATCCCGGCACCCTGCCGGAGAGGGAAATCACCGCCGGAGGCCTCTACATCACCATGTCTTCATCTGAGGTGATGTGTGAGTAGTCCTCCATGGGACCATGGGTCCATAGCAGTAGCTAGATGGCTGTCCTCTCCTGGTTGTGCTTCATGTATAGATCTTGTGAGCTGCCTAACATGATCAAGATCATCTATTTGTAATTACTACATGTTGGTTTGATGTGGATCCGATTTATAGAGAGATTGCTTTGGTTGAGATTATGTATTATGTTATTATGATCTTGCATGCTCTCCGTTTCTAGTAGATGCTCTGGCCAAGTAGATGCTAGTGACTCCAAGAGGGAGTATTTATGCTCGATAGTGGGTTCATGCCTCTATTTAACCATGGGAAGTGACCTTGTTCTCTACGGTTGTAGATGTGTTGTTTCTACTAGGGAGAAAATAGCGGTGGTCTATTCAAGGGTAGTTTCATCGTTTACTTTACACACATTGCTTAAAGCGATAGTCTGTTGCTTGCAACTTAATACTGGAGGGTGTCGCGGATGCAATCCTGGAGGTGGATTATTAGTCATAGAGGCAGTTGGATTACGGTCTATGTATATTGTTGTAATGCATGCATACTTTCATAGCATGTATTATGCACCAACTATTAGCGTAGAATCTCTGTTTGTCAATTGCCCATCTGTAATTTGTTTACCCAGCATATTTATTTTATTGGGGAGGCGCCTCTAGTGAACTATGGACCCCGGTCCTTCTTCTTTTAATTGCAATCTTCTACAGCATTTTCCTGTTCTGTTCTCTGCAAACAATTCTTCTTCCACACGGTTCGTTTAATCCTTTGTTTTCAGTAAAACCAGTGAGCTTGACAACCTTGCTGAAAGTTGGGGACAAAGTACTTGGTTGTTTGTGTGCAGGTCTCCACGTCGCTGCTGACGCCGGCAGTGCGCCTTGCCTCGAGTTGGTTCGTGACACCTCGGGAGAGAACGTTTTTCTTTCTCATACTGGTCGATAAACCTTGATTTCTTACTAAGGGAAAACTTCCTGCTGTGCTCATCATACCTTCCTATTGGGGTTCCACTCAACGTTGCGCATAAATTCTCCTTCATCAACTCCGCGCTCAGCATAGCCACTAGCATGCATTGATCCAAATGGACCAAATAGATCATATACAGGGCACGGGAGAGCACCACTGGCATCACAAGTGTCAGCAATGCTAACCACTGTCAATAGTAAAGGTCACCAGTAAGCATTTGAGTAGCATAGGAGCGTAAACATATAGGATAGGATGAACACAAGCAACCAGTAAGCATTTGAGCAGCACCAAAGCATGAACAAGTAGGATAAGCCTAGCTCAGTCGACCAGTAGGAATCGAACGAGAATAAGCATAGCATCAGTAGGCATAGATAGACAAGAACATGGTTGTAGTAGGCTTAGGCATAGCATCAGGAGAGCACAGCAAGCGCAATAGCAGCAGCAACATACGCATAGGATGAACCAGTAGGCAGAGCTCGAGCAGATGGAGAAGATGGAGTAGAGAGAGGGATAGGAGGTGAAGCAGTAGTACCTGGCGATGTCCATGGCAGCGTCCATGGCGGCATGGTGGCACAGGCCAGCCACGGCGGCGCCAAACCGCAGCCAGGCCGGTGCCAGCCACGCACCACCATAGTCGGAAGCGGTGAACACATGAGCGTGTCCACGAGGCGTAGATCGACGGAGTTCATCGATGAACTCGCAACGTCTGGCACGGGCGAGCTCGCGCATGGCCAGTAGAAGAGGGGAAAATCGGATGGACGCGGATAGAAGGGAGCACCATCGCGCACTGCGTCGAACGCGGCCAATGGCGAGCCTTAGAACCGCCGGTGAAGGCCGGAGAGTGGCGGCGACCGTGGCGGCGACGCCATCGCCACGGGATCGCCAGACGATTAGGGTTAGGGTTCGCGAGTGAGAGCGAGAGGGGAGTGGCCGGTGGGCCGACCGACCGACCTGGGCCGGTCTGGTTCAACCAGTTCGTTGACCTGACTGGTGGGCCCAGGGGAATTTTAGTCTTTTCACATTTTAAATAACCCTTGAACTTTGTAAAATTCCAAATAATTACAAATGCCTCTAAAAATTCAAGAAAAATTGGATTAGTATATAAAAAATAATTCTTAACCAGAATAAAATTAGAAATGCAATGAACAACACAAGTTCAATTTTTGAAATTTTTGAATTTAATTATGAACTTGGAATTTAAAATTTGCAATTTTCCTTTGATATAAAAATCAAGGAAAATTCCAAATGACTCTTCAAAAGAAAATTCTATTATTCCAAGTCCTTTCTTTTAAAGGATAAATATTTTCCAAAAAGGAAATATTCTAATATTCCAAAGTCTTTCTCTTATTTTCAAAAAGAGAAAAACTCTATTATTCCAAATTCTTTATTTAAATAAATATTTTCCAAAGGAAAATTCTATTACTCTTAAATCCTTTCTCTTTTAAATAAAACCATGTTAAAGGATTTAAAGGACTTATAAATTACTGCCAAAGGCATAAATATTTAAATCAAACCTAAAACATTCAAATCTTAATAAATATTCCGGGGAAAGGGATTCAACATGAAATAATGCACCATGCATGCATCATTTGGATTTTATAACATTGTCCTTACCGGACAATGATGCTTCTTTACAGAACCCGAGGTCCAGGTTCCATCCAACACATCGAACTGCATTATCTTGCAGTCACCGGGCAAGTTCACCCTTGCTCATGTCATATTGATTATTTTCTGTCAATTTACTCGCAAAAGTACTATACTTATCATTCCTGCATTTAAAATAAATGTTACTTTCCCAAATATGAATATGACTATGTGGTGGGCAATGGAACCATGGTATGTGTTGATTGGTGGAGGTTCCATTGCAAGGGTTCTACTCATCTAAGACTAATTACCATTGCCATCTAGTGATTCTAGCGCCGTACATTTCGCGTTAACCATGAGATCTATAATGGCTCAGGGGAAGTCAGATGTATATTTTCCCTTCTGCATATCAACGGACTTGATAGAGCTTGGCTGGGTGTTGTGATAACACCGCAGTAGGTTGGGAAATCCTTTTAAATCCCCATCCAAGTGGATGAGAGCGCTCTACCGTCTATGATGGATTGTCCGTAGCACATCGAGTGTAAAGCCGTATGAACGGGAGATGTCTACCAGGGATGTGCGGATGGACAAAAGGGTGGGTATGCAGGGTCGCGGAGAAGGCAGTGATTGGCTTGGATCTTACACCTAGCCTCACACCAAGGAAGTGTGGACGAGAACGCGTCTCGGTTGGTATCAAGGATAAGTTCTCTTATGGGAAAAGTAACACACCTCTGCAGAGTGTATTAAATTGTGGCTTGTCACTCCCGGTTCTAGAAAGGGAACTACGAAAGCGGCAGGAAAGGAACTCCGTGAAGTTCTGGTCAACCTGTGAAGACTGGTGGGCATAGTTTTCAAAATAAAATAAACCTTTTGAAGAAATGTTTTTGAAACATGCATTGACCTGAGTTTTTTTGATCAATGGTCGTAGCTAGTGCATCAAACACCTTTTCTCTTTTGAACTTTCTGAGTACCTCTGTACTCACTTTCTTTCGACACCCTTGCTAGACTGTGACAATGAAGTGGAGGCCAACGACAGAGCACCAGAAGGAGACTACGAGCTGGTCTATGAGGAGCCTGATCTGTCACGAGGAGTGGAAGGTGTGGACAACAGAATAGTCTACGGAGCTGACAACAACGAGGCAGGGGAGTAGAGTCTTACCCTAGACATCTTAGAGCCGAGCAGCGTAGTAGCTTACCTAAATAAGTTGTTGAGCTCAGTATGATCCTTAAGTTGAGTTGTAAGAGTACTTAAGTACTATCTTAGGGTGTTCTCATCGGACCTGTGATAATACTAACTTGTTAAGACCATGTTTGTAATATTATCTAGAGTGTTATGACCAGCAATGTTTCTGTTGTACCACTCTGAGGGATGTGATATTTGTGAAGAAGTCCCTTCATAAGGATCATATCAACGACTTGTATACTACAACATGCAGTGGTATGTTGGGTCACCGCAGTAGTCCACCTCTGGACTATGGGTTTGTGGCAGTAGCTTGATATATTTCTCTCATGTTCTTCATAGTTCTTAGTGCCATATGAGCTGCCTCACATGATTATGGCCATATTTGTAATACACATGTGGTGGATCTTTATTCTAGGATATTGTGCTATGAGTTCTGATTGTATTATGTGAAAGATGTATTGATAGATGCATAGTATGTACCCTGTTCTTAAGTATATGTTCTGATCCAACATATATGCAAGAGCGTTGATAACCCACAAGTATAGGGGATCGCAACAGTCTTCGAGGGAAGTAAAACCCAAATTTATTGATTCGACACAAGGGGAGGTAAAGAATACTTATAAGCCTTAACAACTGAGTTGTCAATTCAGCTACACCTGGAAAAGCACTAACAGGGGTGATGTGAAAGCAGCAGTAATATGAGAGCAATAGTAGTAACAGTAACACAGTGATACGTCTCAAACGTATCTATAATTTCTTATGTTCCATGCTAGTTTTATGACAATACCTACATGTTTTGTTCACACTTTATATCGTTTTTATGCATTTTCCGGAACTAACCTATTGACGAGATGCCGAAGTGCCAGTTCCTGTTTTCTGCTATTTTTGGTTTCAGAAATCCTAGTAAGGAAATATTCTCGGAATTGGACGAAATCAATGCCCAGCATCCTATTTTTCCACGAAGCTTCCAGAACACCCGAGAGCCAGCAGAGGGGGGCCACAGGGCCACCAGATGGTAGGGCGGCGCGGCCAGGGCCTGGGCCGCGCCCCCTGATGCAGTATTGCAGTAGATTGTATTCGATTAAAAGAATGGACCGGGGTCCACAGTTCACTAGTGGTGTCTCTCCGATAAGAATAAGCATGTTTGGTGAACAAATTACAGTTGAGCAATTGACAAATAAAGAGGGCATGACCATGCACATACATGATATGATGAGTATTGTGAGATTTAATTGGGCATTACGACAAAGTACATAGACCGCTATCCAGCATGCATCTATGCCTAAAAAATCCACCTTCAGGTTATCATCCGAACCCCTTCCGGTATTAAGTTGCAAACAACAGACAATTGCATTAAGTATGGTGCGTAATGTAATCAACAACTACATCCTTGGACATAGCATCAATGTTTTATCCCTAGTGGCAACAGCACATCCACAACCTTAGAACTTTCTCACATCGTCCTGCATTTAATGGAGGCATGAACCCACTATCGAGCATAAATACTCCCTCTTGGAGTTAAGAGCAAAAACTTGGCCAGAGCCTCTACTAATAACAGAGAGCATGCAAGATCATAAACAACACATAGGTAATAGATTGATAATTAACATAACATAGTATTCTCTATCCATCGGATCCCGACAAACACAACATATAGCATTACAGATAGATGATCTTGATCATGTTAGGCAGCTCACAAGATCCAACAATGAAGCACATAAGGAGAAGACGACCATCTAGCTACTGCTATGGACCCATAGTCCAGGGGTGAACTACTCACTCATCACTCCGGAGGCGACCATGGTGGTGAAGAGTCCTCCGGGAGATGATTCCCCTCTCCGGCAGGGTGCCGGAGGCGATCTCCTGAATCCCCCGAGATGGGATTGGCGGCGGCGGCGTCTCAGTAAGGTTTTCCGTATCGTGGCTCTCGGTACTGGGGGTTTCGCGACGAAGGCTTTAAGTAGGCGGAAGGGCAACGCGGGGGGCCACACGAGGGCCCCACACGCTAGGGCCGGGCGGCCAAGACCTGGGCCGCGCCGCCCTAGTGTGGCGGCGCCTCGTGGCCCCACTTCCTTTCCCCCTCGGTCTTCTGGAAGCTTCGTGCAAAAATAGGACCCTGTGCGTTGATTTCGTCCAATTCCAAGAATATTTCCTTTGTAGGATTTCTGAAACCAAAAACAGCAGAAAACAACAACTGGCTCTTCGGCATCTTGTTAATAGGTTAGTGCCGGAAAATGCATAAATACGACATATAATGTGTATAAAACATGTAGATATCATCAATAATGTGGCATGGAATATAAGAAATTATAGATACGTTTGAGACGTATCACCCCCCTATTGTGTCACCACCCCGTCAGCCTTCCGACTCCGCCTCTTCGCCTATTTAAAGGTCCCTGACCTAAAACCTCGAGACGGAAAAGCCACGGTACGAGAAACCTTCCAGAGCCGCCGCCATCGCGAAGCCAAGATCTGGGGGACAGGAGTCTCTGTTCCGGCACGTCGCCGGGACGGGGAAGTGCCCCCGGAAGGCTTCTCCATCAACACCACCGCCATCTTCATCAACGCTGCTGTCTCCCATGAGGAGGGAGTAGTTCTCCATCGAGGCTAAGGGCTGTACCGGTAGCTATGTGGTTAATCTCTCTCCTATGTACTTCAATACAATAATCTCATGAGCTGCCTTACATGATTGAGATTCATATGATGATGCTTGTAATCTAGATGTCATTATGCTAGTCAAGTGGATTTTACTTATGTGATCTCCGGAGACTCCTTGTCCCACGTGTGTAAAGGTGACAGTGTGTGCACCGTGTGGGTCTCTTAGGCTATATTTCACAGAATACTTATTCGCTGTTATGAATGGCATAGTGAAGTGCTTATTTATATCTCCTTATGATTGCAATGTGTTTTGTATCACAATTTATCTGTGTGCTACTCTAGTGATGTTATTAAAGTAGTTTATTCCTCTTGCACGGTGTAATGGTGACAGTGTGTGCATCGTGTAGTACTTGGCGTAGGCTATGATTGTGATCTCTTGTAGATTATGAAGTTAACTATTGCTATGATAGTATTGATGTGATCTATTCCTCCTTTCGTAGTGTGAAGGTGACAGTGTGCATGCTATGTTAGTACTTGGTTTGGTTATGTTGATCTGTTATGCACTCTAAGGTTATTTAAATATGAACATTGAATATTGTGGAGCTTGTTAACTCCGGCATTGAGGGTTCGTGTAATCCTACACAGTTAGTGGTGTTCATCATCCAACAAGAGGGTGTAGAGTCTAGCATCTATCTATTTATTCTGTTATGTGATCAATGTTGAGAGTGTCCACTAGTGAAAGTATGATCCCTAGGCCTTGTTCCTAAATACTGCTATCGCTGCTTGTTTACTGTTTTACTGCATTTATACTGCCTGCAATATTACTACCATCAACTGCACGCCAGCAAGCACTTTTCTGGCGTCGTTACTACTGCTCATATTCATTCATACCACTTGTATTTCACTATCTCTTCGCCGAACTAGTGCACCTATACATCTGACAAGTGTATTAGGTGTGTTGGGGACACAAGAGACTTCTTGCTTTGTGATTGCAGGGTTGCTTGAGAGGGATATCTTTGACCTCTTCCTCCCTGAGTTCGATAAACCTTGGGTGATCCACTTAAGGGAAACTTGCTGCTGTTCTACAAACCTCTGCTCTTGGAGGCCCAACACTGTCTACAAGAATAGAAGCACACGTAGACATCAAGCACTTTTCTGGCGCCGTTGCCAGGGAGGAAAGGTAAAAGGCTCTCATACTCCGGTCCCAGGTAAAGTACTTTTCTAGCGCCGTTGTGTGTGTGCTCGAAGCTATTTCCTTTAGATCCTGCAATTGCATCTTTTTGTTTCTTGTTTACACTAGTTAGGCATAATGGACAACAATGAGCTTCTTATTCTATTTCCTGATTTAAGACATGGATGGTTTGATGCGAAAATTAAAAAACCTATGGAACATATTAGTATGAACGCTTTGAACACCATTGTTGCTAATGATATGGAAAGTTCTAAGCTTGGGGAAGCTGGCTTTGATGAGCATGATATTTTTAGTCCCCCAAGCATTGAGGAGAAAATTTACTTTGACGATACTTTGCCTCCTATTTATGATGATTATAATGATATTGGTCTTTTAGTGCTGCCTACTATCGAGAGTAATTTTTATGATGATAATAATATGCCTCCTACACTTGATGAGAATAATAATGATAGCTACTTTGTTGAATTTGCTCCCACTACAATTAATAAGAATGACTATGCTTATGTTGGGAGTAGTAATAATTTTATGCATGTGAATAAGAATGCTTTATGTGATACTTATATTGTTGAGTTTGTTCATGATGCCTCTGAAAGTTATTATGAGAGAGGAAAATATGGTTGTAGAAATTTTCATGTTACTAAAACACCTCTCTATATGCTGAAATTTTTGAAGTTACACTGGTTTTATCTTCCTATGCTTGTTACTTTGCTCTTCATGAACTTGTTTATTTACAAGATTCCTATGCATAAGAAGCATGTTAGACTTAAATGTGTTTTGAATTTGCTTTTTGATGCTCTCTTTTGTTTCAACTCTTATTTCTTGCGAGTGCATCATTGAAATTACTGAGCCCATCTTAATGGCTATAAAGAAAGAACTTCTTGGGAGATAACCCATGTGTTTTTTTTACTACAGTACTTTGTTTTATATTTGAGTCTTGGAAGTTGTTACTACTGTAGCAACCTCTCCTTATCTTTATTTTATTGCATTGTTGTGCCAAGTAAAGTCTTTGATAGCAAGGTTGATACTAGATTTGGATTACTGCGCAGAAACAGATTTCTGTCTGTCACGAATCTGGGCAGAATTCTCTGTAGGTAACTCAGAAAAATCTGCCAATTTACGTGCGTGATCCTCAGATATGTACGCAACTTTCATTCAGTTTGAGCATTTTCATCTGAGCAAGTCTGGTGCCACTTTAAAATTCATCTTTACGGACTGTTCTGTTTTGACAGATTCTGCCTTTTATTTCGCATTGCCTCTTTTGCTATGTGGGATGGATTTCTTTGTTCCATTAACTTCCAGTAGCTTTGGGCAATGTCCAGAAGTGTTAAGAATGATTGTGTCACCTCTGAACATGTGAAATTTTTGATTGTGCACTAACCCTCTAATGAGTTTGTTTCGAGTTTGGTGTGGAGGAAGTTTTCAAGGGTCAAGAGAGGAGGATGATATACTATGATCAAGAAGAGTGAAGAGTCTAAGCTTGGGGATGCCCCCGTGGTTCATCCCTGCATATTTTAAGAAGACTCAAGCATCTAAGCTTGGGGATGCCCAAGGCATCCCCTTCTTCATCGACAACTTATCAGGTTTCTTCTCTTGAAACTATATTTTTATTCGGTCACATCTTATGTACTTTACTTGAAGCGTCTGTTTGTTTTTGTTTTTGTTTGAATAAGTTCATCCTTGTGTGGGAGAGAGACACGCTCCGCTGGTTCATATGAACACATGTGTTCTTAGCTTTTAATGTTCATGGCGAAGGTTGAAACTGCTTCGTTAATTGTTATGTTGTTGGAAACGGAAAATGCTACATGTAGTAATTGGTATGATGTCTTGAATAACTCGATACTTGGCAATTGTTGTGCTCATGATTAAGCTCTTGCATCATATACTCTGCACCTATTAGTGAAGAAATACATAGAGCTTGTTAAAATTTGGTTTGCATGAGTGGTCTCTCTAGAGTCTAGATATTTTCTGGTAAAGGTGTTTGAACAACAAGGAAGACAATGTATAATCTTATAATGCTTGCAATATGTTCTTATGTGAGTTTTGCTGTACCAGTTCATGCTTGTGTTTGTTTCAAATAACCTTGCTAGCCTAAGCCTTGTATTGAGAGGGAATACTTCTCGTGCATCCAAATCTTTGAGCCAAACACTATGCCATTTGTGTCCACCATACCTACCTACTACATGGTATTTCTCCGCCATTCCAAAGTAAATTGCTTGAGTGCTACCTTTAAATTTCTATTCTTTATCTTTGCAATATATAGCTCATGGGACAAATAGCCTAAAAACTATTGTGGTATTGAATATGTACTTATGCACTTTATCTCTTATTAAGTTGCTTGTTGTGCGATAACCATGTTTCTGGGGACGCCATCAACACTTTGTTGAATATCATGTGAGTTGCTATGCATGTCCGTCTTGTCTGAAGTAAGGGAGATTTACCACTAGTTGAATGGTTAGAGCATGCATACTGTTAGAGAAGAACATTGGGCCGCTAACTAAAGCCATGAATCATGGTGGAAGTTTCAGTTTTGGACAAGTATCCTCAATCTCATATGAGAACATTAATTGTTGCTAATTGCTTATGCATTAAAGAGGACTCCATTATCTGTTGTCTATGTTGTCCCGGTATGGATGTCTAAGTTGAGAATAATCAAAAGCGAGAAATCCAATGCGAGCTTTCTCCTTAGACCTTTGTACAGGCGGCATAGAGGTACCCCTTTGTGACACTTGGTTAAAACATATGTATTGCGATGATAATCCAGGTAATCCGAGCTAATTAGGACAAGGTGCGGGCACTATTAGTATACTATGCATGAGGCTTGCAACTTGTAGGATATAATTTACATAATGCATATGCTTTATTACTACCGTTGACAAAATTGTTTCTTGTTTTCAAAACCAAAGCTCTAGCACAAATATAGCAATCAATGCTTCCCTCTGCGAAGGGCCATTCTTCTACTTTTATGTTGAGTCAGTTTACCCATTTCTCTCTATCTTAGAAGCAAACACTTGTGTTAACTGTGCATTGATTCTTACATGCTTGCTTATTGCACTTGTTATATTGCTTTGCATTGACAACTATCCATGAGATATACATGTTACAAGTTGAAAGCAACCACTAAAACTTAATCTTCCTTTGTGTTGCTTCAATGCCTTCTACTAAGAATTTATTGCTTATGAGTTAACTCTTATGCAAGTCTTATTGATGCTTGTCTTGAAAGTACTATTCATGAAAATTCTTTGCTATATGATTCAGTTGTTTACTCATTGTCTTCATCATTGCTTTGAATCGCTGCATTTATCTCATATGCTTTACAATAATGTTGATCAAGATTATGTTGGTAGCATGTCACTTAAGAAATTATCATTGTTATCGTTTACCTACTCGAGGGCGAGTAGGAACTAAGCTTGGGGATGCTTGATACGTCTCAAGCGTATCTATAATTTCTTATGTTCCATGCTAGTTTTATGACAATACCTACATGTTTTGTTCACACTTTATATCGTTTTTATGCATTTTCCGGAACTAACCTATTGACGAGATGCCGAAGTGCCAGTTCCTATTTTCTGCTGTTTTTGGTTTCAGAAATCCTAGTAAGGAAATATTCTCGGAATTGGACGAAATCAATGCCCAGCATCCTATTTTTTCACGAAGCTTCCAGAACACCCGAGAGCCAGCTGGGGGGGGGGCCACAGGGCCACCAGATGATAGGGCGGCGCGGCCAGGGCCTGGGCCGCGCCCCCCTATTGTGTCACCACCCCGTCAGCCTTCCGACTCCGCCTCTTCGCCTATTTAAAGGTCCCTGACCTAAAACCTCGAGACGGAAAAGCCACGGTACGAGAAACCTTCCAGAGCCGCCGTCATCGCGAAGCCAAGATCTGGGGGACAGGAGTCTCTGTTCCGGCACGCCGCCGGGACGGGGAAGTGCCCCCGGAAGGCTTCTCCATCGACACCACCGCCAGCTTCATCAACGCTGCTGTCTCCCATGAGGAGGGAGTAGTTCTCCATCGAGGCTAAGGGTTATACCGGTAGCTATGTGGTTAATCTCTCTCCTATGTACTTCAATACAATAATCTCATGAGCTACCTTACATGATTGAGATTCATATGATGATGCTTGTAATCTAGATGTCATTATGCTAGTCAAGTGGATTTTACTTATGTGATCTCCGGAGACTCCTTGTCCCACGTGTGTAAAGGTGACAGTGTGTGCACCGTGTGGGTCTCTTAGGCTATATTTCACAGAATACTTATTCGTTGTTATGAATGGTATAGTGAAGTGCTTATTTATATCTCTTTATGATTGCAATGTGTTTTGTATCACAATTTATCTGTGTGCTACTCTAGTGATGTTATTAAAGTAGTTTATTCCTCCTGCACGGTGTAATGGTGACAGTGTGTGCATCGTGTAGTACTTGGCGTAGGCTATGATTGTGATCTCTTGTAGATTATGAAGTTAACTATTGCTATGATAGTATTGATGTGATCTATTCCTCCTTTCGTAGTGTGAAGGTGACAGTGTGCATGCTATGTTAGTACTTGGTTTGGTTATGTTGATCTGTTATGCAGTCTAAGGTAATTTAAATATGAACATTGAATATTGTGGAGCTTGTTAACTCCGGCATTGAGGGTTCGTGTAATCCTACATAGTTAGTGGTGTTCATCATCCAACAAGAGGGTGTAGAGTCTAGCATCTATCTATTTATTCTGTTATGTGATCAATGTTGAGAGTGTCCACTAGTGAAAGTATGATCCCTAGGCCTTGTTCCTAAATACTGCTATCGCTGCTTGTTTACTGTTTTACTGCATTTATACTGCCTGCAATATTACTACCATCAACTGCACGCCAGCAAGCACTTTTCTGGCGCCGTTACTACTGCTCATATTCATTCATACCACTTGTATTTCACTATCTCTTCGCCGAACTAGTGCACCTATACATCAAGAGACTTCTTGCTTTGTGATTGCAGGGTTGCTTGAGAGGGATATCTTTGACCTCTTCCTCCCTGAGTTCGATAAACCTTGGGTGATCCACTTAAGGGAAACTTGCTGCTGTTCTACAAACCTCTGCTCTTGGAGGCCCAACACTGTCTACAAGAATAGAAGCACACGTAGACATCACACAGCAGCAGTAACAGTAACACAGAGGCAATGGCACCAGAAAATAGTTGATACTACTTCCAATGACATATAGAACGAGTATATGATGATAAGAGATGGACCGGGGTTCCCAGCTATCTACACTAGTGGTAACTCTCAAATAACAAGTGTTGGGTGAACAAATTACAGTTGGGCAATTGATAGGATTGAAATAGCATTAAGACAGAACATCAAGATTATTAATCATGTAGGCATGTTTTCCATATATAGTCATACGTGCTCGCAATGAGAAACTTGCATAACATCTTTTGTCCTACCAGCCGGTGGCAGCCGGGCCTCAAGGGAATCTACTGGCAATTAAGGTACTCCTTTTAATAGAGCACCGGAGCAAAGCATTAACACTTGGTGAAAACATGTGATCCTCATACCTACGCCTTCCCCTACAGTTATCCCAGTTGCTGTCACTCTGGGGCTTCGGTTTCCAGACATAGACATGTGCAAACAACTTGTAGATACAATCTAAGCAATAATTATAGAGCTTAAATCTAAGATCATGCCACTCGTGCGCTAGTGACAAGCATTAAACACAACAAGATTGCAGCAACAATAACTTCACAAACTTATATAGATAGACTAATCATAATGTAACAATCCATCGGATCCCAAAAACACAACACCGATTACATCAGATGGATCTCAATCATGTAAGGCAGCTCATGAGATCATTGTATTGAAGTACATGGGAGAGAGAGTACCAACTAGCTACAGCTAGAACCCGTAGTACATGGGGGAACTACTCACGGAGCATGATGGAGGCGGTGGCATCGATGGAGAAGGCTTCCGGGGGCACTTCCCCGTCCCGGCGGCGTGCCGGAACAGAGACTTCTGTCACCCGAAACGGAGTTTCGCGATGGCGGCGGCGCCCCTGGAGTCTTTCTGGAGTTTCGTCAATTCATATCGGGTTTTTAGGTCGCGAGGGATTTTATAGGCGAAGAGGCGGCGCAAGGGGGTGCCTGGGGGGCCCAACCCATAGGTCGGCGCGCCCCCCCTCTAGGCCGCGCCAGCCTATGGTGTGGAGGCCCTGGGCGTCCTCTCCGGCTCCCCTTCGGTGTTCTGGTCCGTCTCGGTGAAATAAGATATTTGGCTTTTGTTTCGTCGAATTCCGAGAATATTGCCCGAACAGCCTTTCTGGAACCAAAAACAGCAGAAAACAGGAACTGGCACCTCGGCATCTTGTTAATAGGTTAGTTCCGGAAAATGCATAAAATCATTATAAAGTGTGAGCAAAACATGTAGGTATTATCATAAAACTAGCATGGAACATCAGAAATTATAGATACGTTGGAGACGTATCAAACATCCCCAAGCTTAGTTCCTACTCGCCCTCGAGTAGGTAAACGATAAAAAGAATAATTTCTGTAGTGACATGCTACTTACATAATCTTGATCATACTATTGTAAAGCATATGAGATGAATGAAGTGATTCAAGGCAACGATCTATAGTTTGCTAACACATAGATAACATATAGCAAAACTTTTCATGAATAGTACTTTCAAGACAAGCATCAAAAAGTCTTGCATAAGAGTTACCTCATAAAGCAATAAATTCTTAATAAGAGGTTTGAAGCAACACAAAGGAAGATTTAAGTTTCAGCAATTGCTTTCAACTTCAACATGCATATCTCATGGATATTTGTCAACACAAAGTAATATGATGAATGCAAATAAGCAAGTATGTAAGAATCAATGCACAGTTGACACAAGTGTTTGCTTCTAAGATAGAAAGAAGTAGGTAAACTGACTCAACATAAAGTAAAAGAAAGGCCCTTCGCAGAGGGAAGCAGGGATTAAATCATGTGCTAGAGCTTTTCAATTTTTGAAATCATATAGAGAGCATAAAAGTAAAGTTTTGAGAGGTGTTTGTTGTTGTCAACGAATGGTAGTGGGCACTCTAACTACCTTATCAACCAGACTTTCAAGAGCGGCTCCCATGAAGGACGTTATCTCTACCAGCAAGGTAGATCATCCCTCTTCTCTTTTGTTTACACATGTATTTTAGTTTCATTAATGGATGACACTCCTCCCAACCTTTTGCTTACACAATCCATGGCTAACCGAATCCTCGGGTGCCTTCCAACATTCACATACCATGGAGGAGTGTCTATTTGCAAAATTAAGTTGCTTACTGATAGATCAGGGCAAAACACGTGAAGAGAATTATTAGTGAAAGTTGTAATTAATTGGGGCTGGGAACCCCATTGCCATCTCTTTTTGCAAAATTATTGGATAAGGGGATATGCCACTAGTCCATTGGTGAAAGTCTGTCCGAAGTAAATGACAAGATCGAAAGATAAAACACCACATACTTCCTCATGAGCTATAAAACATTGACACAAATAAGAGATAATAGCTTTTGAATTGTTTAAAGGTAGCACATGAAGTATTTACTTGGAATGGCAGGAAATACCACATAGTAGGTAGATATGGTGGACACAAATGGCATAGGTTTTGGCTCAAGGTTTTGGATGCACGAGAAGCATTCCCTCTCAGTACAAGGCTTTGGCTAGCAAGGTTGTTTGAAGCAAACACAAGTATGAACTGGTACAGCAAAACTTACATAAGAACATATTGCAAGCATTTTAAGACTCTACACTATCTTCCTTGTTGCTCAAACACTTTTACCAGAAAATATCTAGACCTTAGAGAGACCAATCACGCAAACCAAATTTCAACAAGCTCTACGGTAGTTCTCCACTAATAGGTTTAAACTACATGATGCAAGAGCTTAAACATGATCTACTTGAGAGCTCAAAACAATTGCCAAGTATCAAATTATTCAAGACAATATGAAGCATTTTCTGTTGCCAACCGAATATCAATAAGTGCTGCGGCTTTCAGCTTCCGCCATGAACATGAAAAATAAAACGAAGAACACCAGTGTTCATATGAAAAAGCTGAGTGTGTATCTCTCCCACACAAGGATTGCTAGGATCCGAATTTATTCAAACACAAACAAAAATAAAAACAAACAGGCGCTCCAAGTAAAGCACATATGATGTGACTGAATAAAAATATAGTTTCACTAGAAGTGACCTGATAAGTTGTTGATGAAGAAGGGGATGCCTTGGGCATCCCCAAGCTTAGACGCTTGAGTCTTCTTGAAATATGCAGGGATGAACCACGGGGGCATCCCCAAGCTTAGACTTTTCACTCTTCTTGATCATATTGTATCATCCTCCTCTCTTGATCCTTGAAAACTTCCTCCACACCAAACTCAAAACAAACTCATTAGAGGGTTAGTGCATAATCAAAAATTCACATATTCAGAGGTGACATAATCATTCTTAACACTTCTGGACATTGCCCAAAGCTACTGAAAGTTAATGGAACAAAGAAATCCACTCAACACAGTAAAAGAGGCAATGTGAAATAAAAGGCAGAATCTGTCAAAACAGAACAGTCCGTAAAGACAATTTTTTTAGAGGCACTTAACAGGCTCGGATGAAAAATCTCAAAACTAATGAAAGTTGCGTACATATCTGAGGATCACGCATGTAAATTGGCAGATTTTTTTGATTCTTCTACAGAGAGATCTACTCAAATTAGTGACAGGTAGAAATCTGTTTCTGCGCAGCAATCCAAATCTAGTATCAACTTTACTATTAGAGACTTTACTTGGCACAACAATGCAATAAAGTAAAGATAAGGAGAGGTTGCTACAGTAGTAACAACTTCCAAGACACAACAAAACAGTAGCAAAATAAAACATGGGTTATCTCCCAAGAAGTGCTTTCTTTATAGCCATTAAGATGGGCTCAGTAATTTTAATGATGCTCGCGCAAGAAATAAGAGTTGAAGTAAAAGAGAGCATCAAGAAGCCAATTCAAAACACATTTAAGCCTAACCCACTTCCTATGAAAAGGAATCTTGTAAATAAACAAATCATGTAAGCATAATGCAACAAGCATAGGAAGGCAACACAAGCGCAACTTCAAGATTCTCAACATAAAGAGGGGAAACTTAATATTATTAAGATGCATATAACCATGTTTCCCTCTCTCATAATAACTTTCAGTAGCGTCATAAACAAACTCAACAATATAACTATCACATGAAACATTCTTATCATGAGCTACATGCATAAAATTATTACTCTCCACATAAGCATAATCATTACTATTAATTGTAGTGGGAGCATATTCAATAAGATAGCCTTCATTATTATTCTCATCACCATAATCATCATACATAGGAGGCATATTATAATCATAATTAATTTTCTCCTCAATAGTAGGTGGACTGAAAATATCATATTCATCATTGTAATCATCATATATAGGAGGTAAAGTATCATCAAAGTAAATTTTCTCCTCCATGCTTGGGGGACTAAAAATATCATTTTCATCAAAACCGACCTCCCCAAGCTTAAATTCTTCCATAGCATTAGCAATAATAGTGTTCAAAGAGTTCATGCTAATAACATTGCTACAACTATTTTGCAAACAAAGTTCCATGAGTTTTTTAATTTTCTCTTCAAACACATCATGTCCTAATTCAAGATAAATACTATAAAGATCTCTAATTTTTTTGTTGTTTTCCATTATGCCTAACTAGTGAAAATAAAAACAAGAAACAAAAAGATATAATTGCAGGATCTAAAGGAAATAGCTTCGAGCACTCACACACCGGCAACAGTGCTAGGAAATAGCTTAGTAGTCGGAGGATGTGAATACCTTTTACCTTACCTCCCCGGCAACGGTGCCAGAAAATAGTCTTGATAACCCACAAGTATAGGGGATCGCAACAGTCTTCGAGGGAAGTAAAACCCAAATTTATTGATTCGACACAAGGGGAGGTAAAGAATACTTATAAGCCTTAACAACTGAGTTGTCAATTCAGCTGCACCTGGAAAAGCACTAGTAACAGGGGTGATGTGAAAGCAACAGTAATATGAGAGCAATAGTAACAGTAACACAACAGCATTAACAGTAACACAGAGGCAATGGCACCAGAAAATAGTTGATACTACTTCCAATGACATATAGAACGAGTATATGATGATAAGAGATGGACCGGGGTTCCCAGCTATCTACACTAGTGGTAACTCTCAAATAACAAGTGTTTGGGTGAACAAATTACAGTTGGGCAATTGATAGGATTGAAATAGCATTAAGACAGAACATCAAGATTATTAATCATGTAGGCATGTTTTCCATATATAGTCATACGTGCTCGTAATGAGAAACTTGCATAACATCTTTTGTCCTACCAGCCGGTGGCAGCCGGGCCTCAAGGGAATCTACTGGCAATTAAGGTACTCCTTTTAATAGAGCACCGGAGCAAAGCATTAACACTTGGTGAAAACATGTGATCCTCATACTTACGCCTTCCCCTCCAGTTATCCCAGTTGTTGTCACTCTGGGGCCTCGGGTTCCGGACATAGACATGTGCAAACAACTTGTAGATACAATCTAAGCAATAATTATAGAGCTTAAATCTAAGATCATGCCACTCGTGCACTAGTGACAAGCATTAAACACAACAAGATTGCAGCAACAATAACTTCACAAACTTATATAGATAGACTAATCATAATGTAACAATCCATCGGATCCCAACAAACACAACACCGATTACATCAGATGGATCTCAATCATGTAAGGCAGCTCATGAGATCATTGTATTGAAGTACATGGGAGAGAGAGTACCAACTAGCTACAGCTAGAACCCGTAGTCCATGGGGGAACTACTCACGGAGCATGATGGAGGCGGTGGCGTCGATGGAGAAGGCTTCCGGGGGCACTTCCCCGTCCCAGCGGCGTGCCGGAACAGAGACTTCGATCCCCCGAAACGGAGTTTCGCGATGGCGGCGGCGTCCCTGGAGTCTTTCTGGAGTTTCGTCAATTCGTATCGCGTTTTTAGGTCGCGAGGGATTTTATAGGCGAAGAGGCGGCGCAAGGGGGTCCCTGGGGGGCCCACCCCATAGGGCGGCGCGCCCCCCTCTAGGCCGTGCCATCCTATGGTGTGGAGGCCCTGGGCCTCCTCTCCGGCTCCCCTTCGGTGTTCTGGTCCGTCTCGGTGAAATAAGATGTTTGGCTTTTGTTTCGTCGAATTCCGAGAATATTGCCCAAACAGCCTTTCTGGAACCAAAAACAGCAGAAAACAGGAACTGGCACCTCGGCATCTTGTTAATAGGTTAGTTCCGGAAAATGCATAAAATCATTATAAAGTGTGAGCAAAACATGTAGGTATTATCATAAAACTAGCATGGAACATCAGAAATTATAGATACGTTGGAGACGTATCAAGCGTGTGTGGGGTGATGTGTGTATTAGATGAAGTAGCATGATTTTAATGATTGGATAGTGACAATAAATTAATGATCTATTATGGGTTTGCCTTTTATTTTGCTACCTCACTAGGGATAAAGTGAATGCATGTGCTATGTTCGTCACGTGACAGTAGTGATGATCTTGTTGGTTCAAGGTAGCATATTTGATATTCAAACATCATATGTCAAAGTATTTATTGCTATGATATGTCAATTCTTAATACAAGATTGCATGGAGTTTTCCCTTTCTCGTGGAAGATAGATGTGTTGCATCATCTCTATGTTAGGATGTGATGCCCATATGAATGTTTATCTTACTCATATTATTATTTTGCATCCTCATATCTCATTGATGAAATACTGTTTGTCCACTACAACTTAAAAGAGAGAATATTCAAGTGAACCCGTGAACCCGATCCACTTTTTATCATAAAAAACACCTTTATATTGCTTTTATCTTGTTTTCTATTTGCTGCAATATTTTAATCCGAAAATAAAAAAATATTTACTTTTTTTATTTGCATCCAAAACACGAAAAACAATCAACCCCTTTACAGTTTTTACTTAGTTATTTTATTTTGTCTGGTTTTACTCGTTTTATTTTTGGGATTTGTATTTTCGTGCCCTCGGATCCTTAGTTGTGCTCAGTTTTCCCCAGCTCGTTAGTTTTTTCTCAGTTTTCCCCTCCCTCTAGTTTGAAACCCCTCGCAGACGCTCGGACGGGAGGGTTGCCGTCAGGTCAGAGGCCTTATCGTTACCGTTAATCTGACGGGTGGGGCTGCACAGAGGGCAGTTCCTCTCCGACCCGTCTCGTGCTGACAAATGGGGCCGCTCTATAGGGCTGTCGTAGCCAATGACCAGTGGGGTCATCTATTTTTCAGGAAAAGTCATATATTGCCGCTCTGAGGGGCTGCCGCAGCCAATGACCAGTGGGGTCGTCTATTTTTCAGAAAAAGACATATATTTTCCGCTCTGTGGGGCTGCCGCAGCCAATGACCAGTGGGGTCGTCTATTTATTTATAGAAAATCATATATTGCCGCTCTGTGGGGTGATGTCTACGCACGCTTCTATTCCTGTAGACAGTGTTGGGCCTCCAAGAGCAGAGGTTTGTAGAACAGCAGCAAGTTTCCCTTAAGTGGATCACCCAAGGTTTATCGAACTCAGGGAGGAAGAGGTCAAAGATATCCCTCTCAAGCAACCCTGCAATCACGATACAAGAAGTCTCTTGTGTCCCCAACACACCTAATACACTTGTCAGATGTATAGGTGCACTAGTTCAGCGAAGAGATAGTGAAATACAAGTGGTATGAATGAATATGAGCAGTAGTAACGGCGCCAGAAAAGTGCTTGCTGGCGTGCAGTTGATGGTAGTAATATTGCAGAAAGTAAAGATGCAGTAGAACAGTAAACAAGCGGTGTTTGCAGTATTGGAAACAAGGCCTAGGGATTATACTTTCACTAGTGGACACTCTCAACATTGATCACATAACAGAATAAATAGATAAATGCTATACTCTACACTCTCTTGTTGGATGATGAACACCACTAATTGTGTAGGATTACACGAACCCTCAATGCCGGAGTTAACAAGCTCCACAATATTCGATATTCATGTTTAAATAACCTTAGAGTGCACGATAGATCAACACAACTAAACCAAGTACTAACATAGCATGCACACTGTCACCATCACACTATGAAGGAGGCATAGATCACATCAATATTATCATAGCAATAGTTAACTTCATAATCTACAAGAGATCACAATCATAACCTACACCAAGTACTACACGATGCACACACTGTCACCATTACACCGTGCAGGAGGAATAGACTACTTTAATAACATCACTAGAGTAGCACATAGATGAATAATGATACAAAACACATTGCAATCATAAAGGGATATAAATAAGCACTTCACTATGCTATTCATAACAGTGAATAAGTATTCTGTGAAATATAGCCTAAGAGACCCACACGGTGCACACACTGTCACCTTTACACACGTGGGACAAGGAGTCTCCGGAGATCACATAAGTAAAATCCACTTGACTAGCATAATGACATCTAGATTACAAGCATCATCATATGAATCTCAATCATGTAAGGCAGCTCATGAGATTATTGTATTGAAGTACATAGGGAGAGAGATTAACCATATAGCTACCGGTACAACCCTTAGCCTCGATGGAGAACTACTCCCTCCTCATGGGAGACAGCAGTGTTGATGAAGATGGCGGTGGTGTCGATGGAGGAGCCTTCCGGGGGCACTTCCCCGTCCCGGCGGCGTGCCGGAACAGAGACTCCTGTCCCCCAGATCTTGGCTTCGCGATGGCGGCGGCTTTGGAAGGTTTCTCGTACCGTGGCTTTTTCGTCTCGAGGTTTTAGGTCGAGGAGGCTTAAATAGGCGAAGAGGCGGAGTCGGAAGGCTGACGGGGCCACCACACAATAGGGCGGCGCGGCCAGGGCCTGGGCCGCGCCGGCCTGGCGTGTGGCCCCCCCAGGGCTCCTCTCTGGCGGCTCTCGGGTGTTCTGGAAGCTTCGTGGAAAAATAGGATGCTGGGCATTGATTTCGTCCGATTCCAAGAATATTTCCTTACTAGGATTTCTGAAACCAAAAACAGCAGAAAACAGCAACTGGCCCTTCGGCATCTCGTCAATAGGTTAGTTCCGGAAAACGCATAATAATGACATAAAGTGTGAACAAAACATGTAGGTATTGTCATAAAACTAGCATGGAACATAAGAAATTATAGATACGTTTAAGACGTATCATGGGGCCTCCGCAGCCAATGACCGCTGGGGTTGTCTATTTATTTAGAGAATATAATATAGAGCCGCTTTGTGGGGCCGCCTCAGCCCATGGCAGGTGACTATTTTCATAGCTTAATCTAAAGTGACTCTTATGCTAAACATTGTGCATAATATATAGAAAATAGCTAGATCTCTAAATATATAGAAAATAGCTAGTAGATCTCTAAATCGATGCATATGAAGCTACATATATATTCTTGGTCATAATCCCCTTATCTAAAGGGGATGGATGCATGGCTTCACGTCGTCATCGCTTTCATCGTCAGTCTTCGTCGTCTAAGTAGTAGTACTTCCTGCACATTGTTCCGTCGAACACCTTCACTGTGAGCACATCATCGCCTTCATATTTGAAGTGTACGTAGCAGCCGAAATCCACACCGTGCGCGATGGCGAAATTCTCCCAGCCCTTGTCGAGATACATCCTGCCTTGTACGTCAAATAGGACCTCCACGGTCCAGAGACGAGGACCGCAGTCAGCTGCTCGCAGATACACCTTAGCTGGCTCCTGGCCGTCAAGATAGTCCGCAAACTTTTTTGGGAGTGCCTGCAAAGAGATCGAGCGCCGATCGTTTGAAATTAAAGGTTTTTTAGAACATGCCCATAATTAGTCACATGCATCATATATGTGGGAACGCGTACGTACCTTCTTGACCAAAGGGTCTTCATAGATGACGATGAAGAACTCCTCTATGATCAATGGCAGTGTTGACGGTGGTGGTGGCAATGATGATGATCCACCACCCCGGCCGCCCCTTCCCCTTCCCCTTCCCCTTCCCCTTCCGGTCCGCGTCCGAGACGTGGAAGCCATGGCAATGGATGATCAAGTGTATGTGAACGAAGAAGAGAGTGGCAGAACCTATTGACACAAGGGATGGCCGTTGTGGGTGTTTATAAGGGAGAGATGACCGTTGTAGGCGTTTACACAATAAATTAAGGAGGAGGTGACCGTTGTGGGGGTTTACACAATAATTTAAGGAGGAGGTGACCGTTGTGGGGGTATATATCTCAACAAAAAAGTAATGCGGACTATCTTGACGGAAATGGAACTTCGTGGTTTAGTTTATCATTTTACCGTGAAAAGTAATGCCTAAAAGAAATGGTAATTCGTGATAGTTTATCATTTTACCGTAATGGCTACAAGAAATCGGTGATTGTTCATCATTTTTTGCGTGAAAAGTAATGGCTACAACAAATCGGTGATGGTTTATCATTTTTTGCGTGGAAAGTAATGGCTACAAGAAATGGGTGATGGTGTATAATTTTTTGCGTGAAAAATAATGGCTACAAGAAATGGGTGATGGTGTATCATTTTTTGCGTGAAAACTAATGGCTAAACAAATTGGTGATGGTGTATCATTTTTTGCGTGAAAAGTAATGGCTACAACAAATTGGTGATGGTGTATCATTTTTTGCGTGAAAATTAATGGCTACAACAAATTGGTGATGGTTTATCATTTTGGGATTTTTTGCGTGAAAAGTAATGGCTACAACAAATTGGTGATGGTGTATCATTTTTTGCATGAAAAATAATGCCTAAAAGAGTTTATAATTTAGCTCGTGAAAAATAATGCAGAAAACCAAACTTTAGCGTACTGGGTAACCGCCCTTAAGCATACATGAGGGTGGAAGCTAACCGCCGACAGAGAGAGAGAGGGTGGTGGCCCCGACCAGAGAGAGAGAGATAGAGGTTATCCTGCCCGTTAAATCCTACGATCAACGGTCGGCAGGCACGATCCGCGTGACATCGGCTAGACCAATCAGGGCAATATTGGGCGTCTGTGAGAATTTGTGAAGGGAGAGGGCAAAACTGAGTAGTATCAAGAAACCAAGGGCAAGTGCGTAGTAAACAGACTAAGGGATTCAAATATGAGATTTAACAAATGGGAAATGCGTGTTTGGTACAATGAAACCCATCTTGGCCTACCTCAAACTATTTGCAATACAAATATACATGAGTGTGAAAATTATGGCCTCATTCAGACAAAGTATGTTTTGGGGAAAGCTGTTTTGGGTAGGGCTTATTGTGGAAAACCATGCACCTTCATAGCTACTAGGTGATTTGAGAAGTGGCAATTTGTGGTAAAACTTGATTTATCTATGATTTATCTATGATTTGAGAAGTGGCAATTTGTGCTAAAGACTCCATGAGTAAGTGCCACTCTTTTTCGGAATTTTTTGCACATTAAATAACTCATTTAACTAGTTAATCCCATTTGTTGACTCTCTGTTGACCAGCCACTTGAGGGTAAAACTGAGTATATTGCACTAGCTAGTATTAGCACTCAAGGCGAAAACTGAGCACACAAAAAATGCTAGTATATGACTCGAGGGTATACCTGAGTATATCTAAATTTCCAGGGTTAGACTCGAGGACGCGTGTTGCGGTGCAGAAGTGGAAGACGTGCCATTGTTGACGCGTGTCGCGGTGCAGACGTGCAATAGTGGACGCGTAGGACGCGGGTCGCATTTAGGACGCGTAAGCCCCTCTCTCCCTCCCTCTGCACACAGTAAGTCTCATTCTCGCTCACGCACGAAACCACCCCTCTCACATCCCATCAACTTCTCCAAAAAACCCCAACCGCCGTACGAGCGCTCCCCTGCCGGCGATGGAGAAGAAGAATGCGCCGGTGGCCATCGCCCCCGAGCCCGTCGCCTCCGAGCCCGTCGCATCCGAGCCCGTCGCCGCCGAGCCCGTCGCCGCCGAGCCCGTCGCCTCCAAGGGTGTTGATTTCGTCCAATTCCGAGAATATTTCCTTACTAGGATTTCTGAAACCAAAAACAGCAGAAAGCAGGAACTGGCACTTCGGCATCTCGTCAATAGGTTAGTTCCGGAAAACGCATCAAAACGATATAAAGTGTGAACAAAGCATGTAGGTATTGTCATAAAACTAGCATGGAACATAAGAAATGATAGATACGTTTGAGACGTATCAAGCATCCCCAAGCTTAGTTCCTGCTCGCCCTAGAGTAGGTAAACGATAACAATGATAATTTCTTAAGTGACATGCTACCAACATAATCTTGATCAACATTATTGTAAAGCATATGAGATGAATGCAGCGATTCGAAGCAATAGTAAAGACAATGAGTAAACAACTGAATCATATAGCAAAGACTTTTCATGAATAGTACTTTCAAGACAAGCATCAATAAGTCTTGCATAAGAGTTAACTCATAAGCAATAAATTCTTAGTAGAAGGCATTGAAGCAACACAAAGGATGATTAAGTTTCAGCAATTGCTTTCAACTTGTAACATGTATATCTCATGGATAGTTGTCAACATAAAGCAATATAACAAGTGCAATAGGTAAACATGTAAGAATCAATGCACACAGTTTACACAAGTGTTTGCTTCTAAGATAGAAAGAAGTAGGAAAACTGACTCAACATAAAGTAGAAGATAGGCCCTTCGCAGAGGGAAGCAGGGATTACATCATGTGCTAGAGCTTTTCAAGTTTTGAAATCATATAGAGAGTATAAAAGTAAAATTTTGAGAGGTGTTTGTTGTTGTCAACGAATGGTATTGGGCACTCTAACTACCTCAGCAACCAGACTTTCAAGAGCGGCTCCCATGAAGGACGTTATCTCTACCAGCAAGGTAGATCATCCCTCTTCTCTTTGTTTACACATGTACTTTAGTTTAGTTTATATTTTTTATTTTTTTAGATGACACTCCTCCCAACCTTTGCTTTCTCAAGCCATGGCTAACCGAATCCTCGGGTGCCTTCCAACAATCACATACCATGGAGAAGTGTCTATTTGCAAAATTAAGTTGCTTACTGATGAATCAGAGCAAAACATGTGAAGAGAATTATTAATGCAAGTTAATTAATTGGGGCTGGGAACCCCATTGCCAGCTCTTTTTGCAAAGTTATTGGATGAGCGGCTGAAGCCACTAGTCCATTGTGAAAGTCTGTCAAAGTAAATGACAAGATCGAAAGATAAAACACCACATACTTCCTCATGAGCTATAAAACATTGACACAAATAAGAGATAATAGCTTTTGAATTGTTTAAAGGTAGCACATGAAGTATTTGCTTGGAATGGCAGAGAAATACCATGTAGTAGGTAGGTATGGTGGACACAAATGGCATAGTTTTTGGCTCAAGGATTTGGATGCATGAGAAGAATTCCTCTCAATACAAGGCTAGGCTAGCAAGGTTGTTTGAAGCAAACTCAAGTATAAAACGGTGCAGCAAGACTCACATATGAACATATTGTAAGCATTATAATACTTTACATCGTCTCCTTGTTGTTCAAACACCTTAACTAGAAAATATCTAGACTCTAGAGAAACTAGTCATGCAAACCAAATTTTAACAAGCTCTATGTAGTTCTTCATTAATAGGTGCAAAGTACATGATGCAAGAGCTTAAACATGATCTATTTGAGCACAACAATTGCCAAGTATCAAATTATTCAAGACATTATACCAATTACCACATGAAGCATTTCCTGTTTCCAACCAAATAGCAATTAACGAAACGGTTTTCAACTCCGCCATGAACATTAAAGAGTTCATATGAACAAGCGGAGCGTGCCTCTCTCCCACATAAGCATGAATTTATTCAAACAAAACAAAAGCAAATAGACGCTCCAAGTAAAGCACATAAGATGTGACCGAATAAAAATATAGTTACAAGAGAAGAAACCTGATAAGTTGTCGATGAAGAAGGGGATGCCTTGGGCATCCCCAAGCTTAGACGCTTGGGTCTTCTTGAAATATGCAGGGATGAACCACGGGGGCATCCCCAAGCTTAGACTTTTCACTCTTCTTGATCATAGTATATCATCCTCCTCTCTTGACCCTTGAAAACTTCCTCCACACCAAACTCGAAACAAACTCATTAGAGGGTTAGTGCATAATCAAAAATTTCACATGTTCAGAGGTGACACAATCATTCTTAACACTTCTGGACATTGCACAAAGCTACTAGAAGTCAATGGAACAAAGAAATCCATCCAACACAGCAAAAGAGGCAATGCGAAATAAAAGGCAGAATCTGTCAAAACAGAACAGTCCGTAAAGACGAATTTTTTAGAGGCACTGGACTTGCTCAGATGAAAATGCTCAAATTGAATGAAAGTTGCGTACATATCTGAGGATCACGCACGTAGATTGGCAGGTTTTTCTGAGTTACCTACAGAGAACCCTGCCCAAATTCGTGACAGACAGAAATCTATTTCTGCGCAGTAATCCAAATCTAGTATCAACCTTACTATCAAAGACTTTACTTGGCACAACAATGCAATAAAATAAGATAAGGAGAGGTTGCTACAGTAGTAACAACTTCCAAGACTCAAATATAAAACAAAAGTTGCTGTAGTAAAATAAAAACATGGGTTATCTCCCAAGAAGTGCTTTCTTTATAGCCATTAAGATGGGCTCAGTAATTTAAATGATGCACTCGCAAGAAATAAGAGTTGAAGCAAAAGAGAGCATCAAGAAGCAAATTCAAAACACATTTAAGTCTAACATGCTTCCTATGCATAGGAATCTTGTAAATAAACAAGTTCATGAAGAGCAATGTAACAAGCATAGGAAGATAAAACCAGTGTAACTTCAAAAATTTCAACATATAGAGAGGTGTTTTAGTAACATGAAAATTTCTACAACCATATTTTCTTCTCTCATAATAACTTTCAGAGGCATCATGAACAAACTCAACAATATAAGTATCACATAAAGCACTCTTATTCACATGCATAAAAGTATCATTACTCTCCACATAAGCATAATCAATTTTATTAGTTGTAGTGGGAGCAAATTCAACAAAGTAGCTATCATTATTATTCTCATCATCAAATATAGGAGGTATAGTATCATCATAATAAACTTTATCCTCCATAGTAGGCGGCACCAGAAGACCACTATCATTATAATCATCATATATGGGAGGCATATCATAATCAACATAAACTTTCTCCTCAATACCCGGAGGGCTAAAGAGATCATTTTCATCAAAACCGACCTCCCCTAGCTTAGAATTTTCTATATCATTATCAACAATGGTGTTCAAAGCGTTCATACTAATATTACTACTAGCATGCAAATAAGGTTCCATAGGTTTTTTAATTTTCGCATTAAACCATTCATGTCTTGACTCGGGAAATAGTTTAAAAAGCTCACAGATGTTTTCCATTATGCCTTACTAGTGTAAAACAAGAAACAAAAAGATGCAATTGCAGGATCTAAAGGAAATAGCTTCGAGCACACACACAACGGCAACAGAAAAGTACTTAGTTACCTGGGACCGGAGTATGAGTGCATTTTACCTTTCCTCCCCGGCAACGGCGCCAGAAAAGTGCTTGATGTCTATGGGTGCTTCTATTCTTGTAGACAGTGTTGGGCCTCCAAGAGCAGAGGTTTGTAGAACAGCAGCAAGTTTCCCTTAAGTGGATCACCCAAGGTTTATCGAACTCAGGGAGGAAGAGGTCAAAGATATCCCTCTCAAGCAACCCTGCAATCACGATACAAGAAGTCTCTTGTGTCCCCAACACACCCAATACACTTGTCAGATGTATAGGTGCACTAGTTCGGCGAAGAGATAGTGAAATACAAGTGGTGAATGAATATGAGCAGTAGTAACTGCGCCAGAAAAGTGCTTGCTGGCGTGCAGTTGATGGTAGTAATATTGCAGGAAGTAAAGATGTAGTAAAACAGTAAACAAGCGATGATTGCAGTATTTGGAAACAAGGCCTAGGGATCATACTTTCACTAGTGGACACTCTCAACATTGATCACATAAATAAATAAGTTCTCTTCCTTTGTGCTACATATACTCTTGTTTGATAATGAACACCATTCGTTGTGTAGGGCTACAAGAGCACCTCAATGCCGGAGTTAACAAGATCCACAACATTCGGCATTCATATTTAAGTAACCTTTAGAGCATAATAGATCTTTGCAATTTAAACCGAGTACTAACATAGCATACACACTGTCACCTTTACACTATGAAGGGGGAATAAATCACATCAATACTATCATAGTAATAATTAACTCCATAACCTACAAGAGATTATGATCATAACCTACGCCAAGTACTACACGATGCACACACTGTCACCATTACACCGTGAAGGAGGAATAGACTACTTTAATAACATCACAAGAGTAGCACATAGACTAATAGTGATACAAAACTCATATGAATCTCAATCATGTAAGGCAGCTCATGAGATCATTGTATTGAAGTACATAGGAGAGAGATTAACCACATAGCTACCGGTACAGCCCTTAGCCTCGATGGAGAACTACTCCCTCCTCATGGGAGACAGCAGCGTTGATGAAGATGGCGGTGGTGTTGATGGAGAAGCCTTCCGGGGGCACTTCCCCGTCCCGGCGGCGTGCCGGAACAGAGACTCCTGTCCCCCAGATCTTGGCTTCGCGATGGCGGCGGCTCTGGAAGGTTTCTCGTACCGTGGCTTTTCCGTATCGAAGATTTAGGTCAGGGACCTTTAAATAGGCGAAGAGGCGGAGTCGGAAAGCTGACGGGGCCACCACACAATAGGGCGGCGCGGCCAGGGCCTGGGCCGCGCCGGCCACATGTGTGGGCCCCCCAGGGCTCCCCTCTGGTGGCTCTCGGGTGTTCTGGAAGCTTCGTGGAATTCTAAGATGCTGGGCGTTGATTTCGTCCAATTCCGAGAATATTTCCTTACTACGATTTATGAAACCAAAAACAGCAGAAAACAGGAACTGGCACTTCGGCATCTCGTCAATAGGTTAGTTGCGGAAAACGCATCAAAACGATATAAAGTGTGAACAAAACATGTAGGTATTGTCATAAAACTAGCATGGAACATAAGAAATTATAGATACGTTTGAGACGTATCAATTATGCTGCTGTGAATTTGTCATATACTAGCTTCTAGATTTGCTACAAGATTTGCTGCCATATTGGGCAAAAAACGAGGGCCAAAAGGCATAAATAACTGAAGAAAGACAGAAATAGAAGCTTCTCTAGATTTGATACTAATTTGGTGAAAAAGACGGAGAGAGAAAGAGGGGAAAAGGTGCTCTTAAAAATGCCAATTTGGGCCGAGAGAGACAAAACCCAGCTCTCACGTACAACCAAACACGGTCTCGTGCTGTCCCACGCGGTCCCTTCCTACCAACCCCACACAACGCGGCCCCACAGACGACACGGCCCCACACGTCAGCACGGAACGTTCAAATAAACGGATTCCTTCCGTCTGAGCTCCTTCTGCGGGTTTCAGAAAAAGGCTTGGGGAAAACTGAGGAAAAACTAAGGGGCTGGGGAAAACTGAGCACAACTAAGGAACGGAGGGCACGAAAATAGAAATCCCTTTATTTTTTTACTTGTGTTTTATTTACTTACACGCAACCTTGTGCTTGACAACCACACGGTGTATGTTGGGGACACAAGGCTTTTATTTTACTTGCAGGATTTCTAGAAGAAGGGAAAAGGGAATACTCTTTGTCCAGTTCCCCGAGAGTTCAATATAAACCCTTGAGTCACCTTTGTAGGGAAAATACTCTGCTGACACAACACTCTGCACTTGGAGTCCAAACATCATTACCCCCGTATACCCCAGCTGCTTTGATCCTTGGCGAGCCCTCACTTGCTCCCTTGTAGATGACACTAAAAAATGCACCTCATACCCGGAGGATTTTTTGGATGGCACAAGCAAAAAATTCCTGCAAAAGCTTTTTGTCGAGCAAAATGGAATATCACGGTGGCTAGACAGGTTGACTTACTATTATGTGTCGTGTTCTAGCCATTGTGGGCACATAAACGGTGTTCTGGCAGGTGCCATACAAGAGCGGCGTGTTTTCATGGCACGCTAGTGAAAAGGAGGCATTAATTATTACTGAAATACCAAGGATGTCACCTAGAGAGGGTGAATAGGCGGTTTAAAAACTTTTATTAGGGGGACTTGAACAAGTGTGGAATAAAACTAAGTTTTACTTGTCAAGCACAAAGCCTATAAAATAAGGTTTGCCTATGTGCACCAACAACCTATGCTAAACAAGATAAGCAACAAGGTGATAGCAATATATAGAACATCAAGCAAGAAGGCTATCACAAAGTAAGTGCATAAATAAATGAGCTCGGGTTGAGAAGTAACCGATGCACGCAGAGACGACGATGTATCCTGAAGTTCACACCCTTTGCGGATGTTACTCTCTGTTGGTGCGGTGTGATACGTCTCAAACGTATCTATAATTTTTGATGCTCCATGCTTGTTTTACACCAATTTTTTATATGTTTTGCTCATGTTTTGTTGCACTTTTATACATTTTCCGGCACTAACCTATTAACAAGATGCCACAGTGCCAGTTCCCTGTTTTCTGCTGTTTTGTATTTCAGAAAAATTGTAAAGAAAATATTCTCGGAATTGGACGAAACAAAAGCCGAAGTCAATATTTTTACGTAACGAAGACATAGAGAGGGGGGTTGAAGAAGTGGCGCAGGGAGGCCAGACCACACCTAGGCGCGGCCTGGCCTTGGCCCGCGCCTAGGGGTGGTGTGGGCCCCCTGGCCTCCACCGACATTGTCCCTCCGCCTATTTATTCACGATCCCGGGAAAACCCTGAACACCCGAGCATCCATCCACGAAAAGTTCCATCACGGCCACCATTGTAGACCCTAGCTCGGGAGGGTTCTAAAGCTCTTCCCGGCACCCTGCCGGAGGGGGAAATCATCGCCGGAGGCATCTACATCGCCATGCCCGCCTCCAAAGTGATGCGTGAGTAGTTCATCCATGGACTATGAGTCCATAGCAGTAGCTAGATGGTTATCTTCTCCAATTTGTACCTCATGTTTAGATCTTGTGAGCTGCCCTATGATGTCTACGGGTGCTTCTATTCTTGTAGACAGTGTTGGGCCTCCAAGAGCAGAGGTTTGTAGAACAGCAGCAAGTTTCCCTTAAGTGGATCACCCAAGGTTTATCGAACTCAGGGAGGAAGAGGTCAAAGATATCCCTCTCATGCAACCCTGCAACCACAAAGCAAGAAGTCTCTTGTGTCCCCAACACACCTAATAGGTGCACTAGTTCGGCGAAGAGATAGTGAAATACAGGTGGTATAAATAAATGCGAGCAGTAGCAACGGCGCCAGAAAAGTGCTTGCTGGCGTGCAGTTGATGGTAGTAATATTGCAGGAAGTAAAGATGCAGTAAAACAGTAAACAAGCGATAGCAGTATTTAGGAACAAGGCCTAGGGATCATACTTTCACTAGTGGACACTCTCAACATTGATCACATAACAGAATAAATAGATAGATGCTAGACTCTACACCCTCTTGTTGGATGATGAACACCACTAACTGTATAGGATTGCACGAACCCTCAATGCCGGAGTTAACAAGCTCCACAATATTCAATGTTCATGTTTAAGTAACCTTAGAGTACATGACAGATCAACATAACCAAACCAAGTACTAACATAGCATGCACACTGTCACCTTCACACTACGAAAGGAGGAATAGATCACATCAATACCATCATAGCAATAGTTAACTTCATAATCTACAAGAGATCACAATCATAGCCTACGCCAAGTACTACACGATGCACACACTGTCACCATTACACCGTGCAGGAGGAATAAACTACTTTAATAACATCACTAGAGTAGCACGCAGATATATTGTGATACAAAACACATTGCAATCATAAAGGGATATAAATAAGCACTTCACTATGCCATTCATAACAGTGAATAAGTATTCTGTGAAATATAGCCTAAGAGACCCACACGGTGCACACACTGTCACCTTTACACACGTGGGACAAGGAGTCTCCGGAGATCACATAAGTAAAATCCACTTGACTAGCATAATGACATCTAGATTACAAGCATCATCATATGAATCTCAATCATGTAAGGCAGCTCATGACATTATTGTATTGAAGTACATAGGAGAGAGATGAACCACATAGCTACCGGTACAGCCCCGAGCCTCGATGGAGAACTACTCCCTCCTCATGGGAGACAGCAGCGGTGATGAAGATGGCGGTGGTGTCGATGGAGAAGCCTTCCGGGGGCACTTCCCCGTCCCGGCGGCGTGCCGGAACAGAGACTCCTGTCCCCCAGATCTTGGCTTCGCGATGGCGGCGGCTCTGGAAGGTTTTCTCTGGTTTCGTCGAACGTGGTAGGGTTTTCGCGACGGAGACTTTAAGTAGGCGGAAGGGCAAGGTCGGTGGAGTCCTGGTGGGGCCACACACTAGGCCGGCGCGGCCAGGGCTTGGGCCGCGCCGCCCTACTGTGTCCCCACCTCGTGGCCCCACTTCGTTTCCCCTTTCGACTTCTGGAAGCTTCGTGGAAAAATAGGACCCTGGGCGTTGATTTCGTCCGATTCCGAGAATATTTCCTTACTAGGATTTCTGAAACCAAAAACAGTAGAAAACAACAACTGGCCCTTCGGCATCTCGTCAATAGGTTAGTTCCGGAAAACGCATAATAATGACATAAAGTATGCATAAAACATGTAGATATCATCAATAATGTGGCATGGAACATAAGAAATTATCGATATGTCGGAGACGTATCAGCATCCCCAAGCTTAGTTCCTGTTCGTCCCGAGCAGGTAAACGATAACAAAGATAATTTCTGGAGTGACATGCCATCATAACCTTGATCATACTATTGTAAGCATATGTAATGAATGCAGCGTTCAAAACAATGGTAATGACATGAGTAAAGAAATGAATCATAAAGCAAAGACTTTTCATGAATAGTACTTTCAAGACAAGCATCAATAGGTCTTGCATAAGAGTTAACTCATAAAGCAATAAATCAAAGTAAAGGTATTGAAGCAACACAAAGGAAGATTGAGTTTCAGCGGTTGCTTTCAACTTATAACATGTATATCTCATGGATATTTGTCAATGCAAAGTAATATAACAAGTGCAATATGCAAGTATGTAGGAATCAATGCACAGTTCACACAAGTGTTTGCTTCTTGAGGTGGAAAGAGATAGGTGAACTGACTCAACATAAAAGTAAAAGAAAGGCCCTTCGCAGAGGGAAGCATTGATTGCTATATTTGTGCTAGAGCTTTGGTTTTGAAAACATAAAGAGAGCATGAAAATAAAATTTTGAGAGGTGTTTGTTGTTGTCAACGAATGGTAGTGGGCACTCTAACCCCCTTGCCAGACAAACCTTCAAAGAGCGGCTCCCATGAAGGACGTTATCTCTACCAGCAAGGTAGATCATCCCTCTTCTCTTTTGTTTACACATGCATTTTAGTTTTATTTATGGATGACACTCCTCCCAACCTTTTGCTTACACAAGCCATGGCTAACCGAATCCTCGGGTGCCTTCCAACATTCACATACCATGAAGGAGTGTCTATTTGCAAAATTAAGTTGCTTACTGATGAATCAGAGCAAAACATGTGAAGAGAATTATTAATGAAGGTTGATTAATTGGGGGCTGGGAACCCCGCGCCAGCTCTTTTTGCAAAATTATTGGATAAGCGGATGAAGCCACTAGTCCATTGGTGAAAGTTGCCCAACAAGAATGAAAGATAAACACCACATACTTCCTCATGAGCTATAAAACATTGACACAAATCAGAGGTGATAAATTTTGAATTATTTAAAGGTAGCACTCAAGCAATTTACTTTGGAATGGCGGAGAAATACCATGTAGTAGGTAGGTATGGTGTACACAAATGGCATAGTGGTTGGCTCAAGGATTTTGGATGCATGAGAAGTATTCCCTCTCGATACAAGGCTTAGGCTAGCAAGGTTATTTGAAACAAACACAAGGATGAACCGGTGCAGCAAAACTCACATAAAAGACATATTGTAAACATTATAAGACTCTACACCGTCCTCCTTGTTGTTCAAACTCTTTACTAGAAATTATCTAGACCTTAGAGAGACCAATTATGCAAACCAAATTTTAGCAAGCTCTATGTATTTCTTCATTAATAGGTGCAAGGTATATGATGCAAGAGCTTAAACATGAGCACAACAATTCCAAGTATCAAATTATCCAAGACATTTTATCAATTACTACATGTAGCATTTTCTGTTTCCAACCATATAACAATGAACGAAGCAGTTTCAACCTTCGCCATGAACATTAAAAGCTAAGAACACATGTGTTCATACGAACCAGCGGAGCGTGTCTCTCTCCCACACAAGGATGAACTTATTCAAACATAAACAAAAACAAACAGACGCTCCAAGTAAAGTACATAAGATGTGACCGAATAAAAATATAGTTTCAAGAGAAGAAACCTGATAAGTTGTCGATGAAGAAGGGGATGCCTTGGGCATCCCCAAGCTTAGATGCTTGAGTCTTCTTGAAATATGCAGGGATGAACCACGGGGGCATCCCCAAGCTTAGACTTTTCACTCTTCTTGATCATAGTATATCATCCTCCTCTCTTGACCCTTGAAAACTTCCTCCACACCAAACTTAAAACAAACTCATTAGAGGGTTAGTGCATAATCAAAAATTCACATGTTCAGAGGTGACACAATAATTCTTAACACTTCTGGACATTTCCCAAAGCTACTAGAAGTCAATGGAACAAAGAAATCCATCCAACATAGCAAAAGAGGCAATGCGAAATAAAAGGCAGAATCTGTCAAAACAGAACAGTCCGTAAAAACAAATTTTAAAGTGGCACCAGACTTGCTCAGATGAAAATGCCCAAATTGAATGAAAGTTGCGTACATATCTGAGGATCACGCACGTAAATTGGGAGATTTTTCTGAGTTATCTACAGAGAATTCTGCCCAGATTCGTGACAGACAGAAATCTGTTTCTGCGCAGTAATCCAAATCTAGTATCAACATTACTATCAAAGACTTTACTTGGCACAACAATGCAATAAAATAAAGATAAGGAGAGGTTGCTACAGTAGTAACAACTTCCAAGACTCAAATATAAAACAAAAGTACTGTAGCAAAATAAACACATGGGTTACCTCCCAAGAAGTTCTTTCTTTATAGCCGTTAAGATAGGCTCAGTATTTGAAGCAAAAGAGAGCATAAAGAGGCAAATTCAAAACAAATTTAAGCCTAACATGCTTCCTATGAAAAGGAATCTTGTACACAAATGAATTCATGAAGAACAAAGTGACAAGCATAAGAGGATAAAACAAGAGTAACTTCACAATTCTCAACATAAAGAGGGGAAACTTAACATTATTAAGATGCATACAACCATGTTTCCCTCTCTCATAATAACTTTCAGTAGTGTCATGAACAAATTCAACAATATAAGTATCACATAAAGCATTCTTATCATGAGTCTCATGCATAAAATTATTACTCTCCACATAGGCATAATCAATTTTATTAGTTGTAGTGGGAGCAAATTCAACAAAGTATCTATCATTATTATTCTCATCAAGTGTAGGAGGCATAGTATTATCATCATAAAAATTACTCTCCATAGTAGGCGGCACTAAAAGACCAATATCATTATAATCATCATAAATAGGAGGCAAAGTATCATCAAAGTAAATTTTCTCCTCAATGCTTGGGGGACTAAAAATATCATGCTCATCAAAGCCAGCTTCCCCAAGCTTAAAATTTTCCATATCATTAGCAACAATGGTGTTCAAAGCGTTCATACTAATATGTTCCATATGTTTTTTAATTTTCGCATCAAACCATCCATTTCTTAAATCAGGAAATAGAATAAGAAGCTCATTGTTGTCCATTATGCCTAACTAGTGTAAACAAGAAACAAAAAGATGCAATTGCAGGATCTAAAGGAAATAGCTTCGAGCACACACACAACGGCAACAGAAAAGTACTTTACCTGGGACCGGAGTATGAGAGCCTTTTACCTTTCCTCCCCGGCAACGGCGCCAGAAAAGTGCTTCGTTGCCGGGATCCGGTGTGTGTGTGCCGTTTACCTTTCCTCCCCGGCAACGGCGCCAGAAAAGTGCTTGATGTCTACGGGTGCTTCTATTCTTGTAGACAGTGTTGGGCCTCCAAGAGCAGAGGTTTGTAGAACAGCAGCAAGTTTCCCTTAAGTGGATCACCCAAGGTTTATCGAACTAAGGGAGGAAGAGGTCAAAGATATCCCTCTCATGCAACCCTGCAACCACAAAGCAAGAAGTCTCTTGTGTCCCCAACACACCTAATAGGTGCACTAGTTCGGCGAAGAGATAGTGAAATACAGGTGGTATGAATAAATGCGAGCAGTAGTAACGGCGCCAGAAAAGTGCTTGCTGGCGTGCAGTTGATGGTAGTAATATTGCAGGAAGTAAAGATGCAGTAAAACAGTAAACAAGCGATAGCAGTATTTAGGAACAAGGCCTAGGGATCATACTTTCACTAGTGGACACTCTCAACATTGATCACATAACAGAATAAATAGATAGATGCTAGACTCTACACCCTCTTGTTGGATGATGAACACCACTAACTGTGTAGGATTACACGAACCCTCAATGCCGGAGTTAACAAGCTCCACAATATTCAATGTTCATGTTTAAGTAACCTTAGAGTGCATGACAGATCAACATAACCAAACCAAGTACTAACATAGCATGCACACTGTCACCTTCACACTACGAAAGGAGGAATAGATCACATCAATACCATCATAGCAATAGTTAACTTCATAATCTACAAGAGATCACAATCATAGCCTACGCCAAGTACTACACGATGCACACACTGTCACCATTACACCGTGCAGGAGGAATAAACTACTTTAATAACATCACTAGAGTAGCACGCGAAATATTGTGATACAAAACACATTGCAATCATAAAGGGATATAAATAAGCACTTCACTATGCCATTCATAACAGTGAATAAGTATTCTGTGAAATATAGCCTAAGAGACCCACACGGTGCACACACTGTCACCTTTACACACGTGGGACAAGGAGTCTCCGGAGATCACATAAGTAAAATCCACTTGACTAGCATAATGACATCTAGATTACAAGCATCATCATATGAATCTCAATCATGTAAGGCAGCTCATGAGATTATTGTATTGAAGTACATAGGAGAGAGATGAACCACATAGCTATCGGTACAGCCCCGAGCCTCGATGGAGAACTACTCCCTCCTCATGGGAGACAGCAGCGGTGATGCAGATGGCGGTGGTGTCGATGGAGAAGCCTTCCGGGGGCACTTCCCCGTCCCGGCGGCGTGCCGGAACAGAGACTCCTATCCCCCAGATCTTGGCTTCACGATGGCGGTGGCTCTGGAAGGTTTTCTCTGGTTTCGTCGAACGTGGTAGGGTTTTCGCGACGGAGACTTTAAGTAGGCGGAAGGGCAAGGTCGGTGGAGTCCTGGTGGGGCCACACACTAGGCCGGCGCGGCCAGGGCTTGGGCCGCGCCGCCCTACTGTGTCCCCACCTCGTGGCCCCACTTCGTTTCCCCTTCGGACTTCTGGAAGCTTCGTGGAAAAATAAGACCCTGGGCGTTGATTTCGTCCGATTCCGAGAATATTTCCTTACTAGGATTTCTGAAACCAAAAACAGCAGAAAACAGCAACTGGCCCTTCAGCATCTCGTCAATAGGTTAGTTCCGGAAAACGCATAATAATGACATAAAGTATGGATAAAACATGTAGATATCATCAATAATGTGGCATGGAATATAAGAAATTATCGATACGTCGGAGACGTATCACCCTACATGATCAAGATCATCTTTATGTAATGCTACATGTTGTGTTTGCTGGGATCCGATGAATATTTAATACTATGTTGAGATCAATTATATATTTTGTCATATGTTATTTTGTGATCTTGCATGCTCTCCGTTGCTAGTAGATACTCTGGCCAAGTAAATGCTTGTGACTCCAAGAGGGAGTATTTATGCTCGATAGTAGGTTCATGCCTCTAGTTTTATGAAAGAGTGACAATAACTTCTAAGATTGTATATGTGTTGTTGCTACTAGGGAGAAAACAACAATGTTTTATCCAAGGGTAATTCTATTGTTAATTTACACACATTGCTTTGTGTGATAATCTGTTGCTTGCAACTTAATACTGGAAGGGGTTCAGACGATAACCGGAAGGTGGATTATATTAGTCATAGATGTAGTTGGATTACGGTCTATGTATTATGTTGTAATTCCCAAGCGAATCTCACAGTAATCATCTTGTCATGTATGGTCGGTATTCTGTCAATTGCCCAGCTGTAATTTGTTCACCTAGCGTGTCAATTATCTTTATGGAGAGACACCTCTAGTGAATTGTGGACTCCGGTCCTTTCCTTTACACTGATAAATTCATCCACTGCAATCATGTTCTGTTTACTTACTACAAACATTGTTCTCTTTAATTACTGCAAACATATCTTTCCACTCGATACATTTAATCTTTTGTGTTCAGCGAAACCGGTGAGATTGACAACCTCACTGTAAGCAATAAGCTAAGCTTGGGGGGAGTTGATACGTCCAAAACGTATCTACTTTCCCGAACACTTTTGCTATTGTTTTGCCTCTAATTTGTGTATTTTGGATGCAACTAACACGGACTAACGCTGTTTTCAGCAGAATCGCTCACAGTGTCTCGTTTTTGTGCAGAAATCCAACTTTCGGGAAAATCCTCGGAATTTATGCAGAAGGCCCTATTTTCCAAGAATACTGACGGAGCCAGAAGGACAAGTCAGGTGGAGGCCCGAGGGCCCCACACCATAGGGCGGCGCGGCCCAGGGGGGGCCCGCGCGGCCATGTGGTGTGGCCCCCTCGGCCGGCCTCCGACGCCCTCCTTCGGACTATTTATCGGCCTCGACCTAAAAACGCACGGAGAGAAGTCGAAGTCGCCAGAAACCCTCCAGAACGCCGCCACATCGCGAAACTCCGTCGCAGGAGCCAGAAGTCTCGTTACGGCACTCCGCCGGGACGGGGGAATTGGAGGAGATCATCGCCGCCATCACCGCCAACGCCTCTACATCAACCAGCCATGTTTCCCCCATCCATGTGTGAGTAATTCCCCCATTTGTAGGCCGAAGGGGATGGTAGGGATTGGATGAGATTGGTCATGTAATAGCATAAGATTGTTAGGGCATAGTGCCTAGTGTCCGTAATTGGTACTTTGATGATATTGTTGCAACTTGTTATGCTTAATGCTTGTCACTAGGGCCCGAGTGCCATGATCTCAGATCTGAACATGTTATTGTTTCATCAAGATATTCATTGTTTATGGTCTTACCTATAAGTTGTATACACATGTCGCTGTCCGGAACCAATGGCCCCGAAGTGACAAGAATTGGGACAACCAAAGGGGATGGTAGTGATGTGAGGATCACATGTGTTCACGGAGTGTTAATGCTTTGCTCCGGTACTCTATTAAAAGGAGTACCTTAATATCCAGTAGTTTCCCTTGAGGCCCGGCTGCCACCGGCTGGTAGGACAAAAGATGTTGTGCAAGTTTCTCATTGCGAGCACGCACGACTATATATGGAACACATGCCTATTGATTGCTTTGTACTTGGACACCGTTTTATTATTATCTGCAAATGCCCTGCTATGATTGTTACATGAGTTTCTCTCATCCGTGCAACGCCCGTTCATCCGTCCCCGTGCCTACAGTATTTTAATCCTGCTGTTTACTATAATCACTACTGCTGTCTTTGTTACTCTGCTGCTGTTATTTCACTACTGCTACTGCTATAAAACTGTTACTACTGATAAACTTTTGCGAGCAAGTCTGTTTCCAGGTGCAGCTGAATTGACAACTCCGCTGTTAAGGCTTCCAAGTGTTCTTTGTCTCCCCTTGTGTCGAATCAATAAATTGGGTTTTACTTCCCTCGAAGACTGTTGCGATCCCCTATACTTGTGGGTCATCAAGACTATTTTCTGGCGCCGTTGCCGGGGAGCATAGCTTTATTTGGAAGTTCACTTGGATTGATATTGTTCGCTGCAAATTCTCCATCATGGGTAAACCTCGCGATTCTAAAATCGCCATATTGCCATCCACTACAAGAAAAGGTACAATTCTGAGTACCTCTGCTACTCTTGATTCACCATCTGTGATTGATAAACTTGTTTCACCGCCACATGCTTCACATGCGGGTACTTCTGCTGAATCTGAAAACTCTCATAAGATTGATAATATTTCTGCTGTGCTTGATGATAGTGGTTCATTGGGATCTTTTCTAGATGCTACGATTGCTAGGTCTAGACAAATTGAAAATACTGAAACTCCTAATGCTACTACACCTGTTAATTCACCTGAACTTGATTATTCTAGTGATGATCCTGATGAAGATTATGTGGAGCTTAATGATGATTTTATTGAAAAATGCAATGCTACTACTGATGCAAGAAAAATTAAAAAGTTGCTTGCAGAACATGCTGTTAGATATAAACCGTCTCCTGATCCTAAATTTGCCACATCTCCTATAAACATTAAGGATAAAGATTATGATTTTTCTCTTGATCTATCTCATATAGCTATTGTTGAGAAAACACCCTTTTGTGGTACTGAAAAAGAAAGTGTTGTTGAACACATGATTGAGTTATCTACTCTAAGTAGCTTGTTTTCTGATGATGTCAAGATGCGTACTTACTTTGTTGCTAAAATCTTTCCATTCTCATTAAAGGATGACGCTAAAACTTGGTATAATAGTTTGCCACCTAATTCTATTAAAAGTCCAAAAGAATTACTTGATGTTTTCTTCCGTAAGTACTTTCCTGCTAGTGCTCAACATATTGCTTTGCAGAGAATTTATAATTTTGACCAGGAAGATGGAGAGAAATTGCCTGAGGCTTGGGCGAGATTTTGCTCTCTTATTAGAGCTCGGCCTGACCATGATTTGGAAAAGCATGATTTACTTGATATATTTTATAGTGGACTAACCATTGAGTCTAGGGCATACCTGGATAGTTGTGCTGGTTGTGTTTTCAGGAAAAGAACTCCAGACGACGCTGAAGAATTATTGGCTAAAATAGGCCGGAATCATGATGATTGGACTACGCCTGAACCAACTCCAACGCCAATATTGAAGAAGAGGGGTATGATTAAATTAAATGATGAAGATATGAGGGAAGCCAAGAAGTCTCTCAAGGAGAAAGGTATTAAATCTGAAGATGTGAAGAATCTTCCTCCCATAGAAGATATATGTGAGATAATTCCCCCTTCATCCATGATTGAGGTAAACTCTCTTCAACGCTTTACTAGGGAAGATATTCCATATTCAAAACCTCCTGCACAATGCTTAGATGAGTTTGATAATTATATTGTTAAGCAAGAAAATTTTAATATGAGAGTAGAGAATCATTTAATGGAAAATTCTCGAGCTATTAGTGAATTGCATGATATTGTAGAGAGAACCTCCAATGATGTTAAGATGCTTGTTAAACATTTTCATATGGTTCAAACTCAAATTGATCAACTCACTAAAGTGCAAAATGACTTGTTGGGGAATAATTCTAAAGAGAAACATGCTTATGAAGTAACAACTAGAGGTGGTGTCTCTACCCAGGATCCTCTATATCCTGAAGGGCATCCCAAAAGAATTGAACAAGATTCTCAACGCATTGAACCTAGTGCTCCTTCTAAGAAGAAAAAGAAGAAGAAACATAAAAATGTTGTAGAATCCTCTGAACCTGCTAATGATCCTAATAGTATTTCTATTTCTGATGCTGAAACTGAAAGTGGTAATGAACATGATAAAGATAATGATAAGAATGATACTCCTGATAAAGGAGAGGTGGAAGAAGAACCTGAAAAGCATGCTAAAAATAAAAAGTACACTAAAGAAGATTTTATTGCTGAGAAACATGGTAATGAAAGAGAACCTTGGGTTCAAAAGCAAATGCCTTTTCCTGCTAAGAAACTAAAATCAAAGGAAGAAGAACACTATAATAAATTGTGTGATTGGATGAAACCTTTATTCTTGCAAATCCCTTTGACTGATGCTATTAAATTGCCTCCTTATTCAAAGTATATGAAAGATATTGTTACTAACAAAAGGAAAATCCCCAATGAGGAAATTTCTACTATGCTTGCTAATTACTCTTTCAATGGCAAAGTTCCAAAGAAGTTGGGCGACCCAGGTATACCTACTATTCCTTGTTCTATTAAGAATAATTATGTTAAAACTGCTCTATGTGACTTGGGAGCCGGTGTTAGTGTTATGCCTTTTTCTCTTTATAAGAGACTTTACTTAGATAAGTTGATACCTACTGACATATCTTTGCAAATGGCTGATAAATCTACTGCTATTCCTGTTGGTATATGTGAGGATGTTCCTGTTCAATTTACTACTAACTGCTTGATATTAACTGATTTTGTTGTGTTGGAAATGCCTGAAGATGATAATATGTCTATTATTCTTGGGAGACCCTTTCTTAACACCGCAGGGGCTGTTATTGATTGCAATAAAGGAAAGGTTACTTTCAATGTTGATGATAAAGAGCATACTGTCTATTTCCCCAAGAAGATTGATAAAGTATGTGGAGTCAATACTATTTTTAATGTGAGAACTATCAAAGTGGGAACTATTGATTGTCCTATATATGAGCCTAAAGAAGAATATCAAACTCTCGTGATTGGATCCATATCAATACAATTCAAGGTAACATGATTGATTTGAGGTTTATTTCTTCTTATGCTATGTAAAATTTATTTGGTGGCAAGACTTGATCAACCTTGTTAACAAATACTTTTTATATGCATAGAGGAGGTAAACAACATCTCTTTCTTCCTCCACTTGCTCTAGTTGCTGTAGCACTTTTAATTTGCAAAGTTCCTTAGTTAATTAGAGATTTCAAAATTTTTCCTGGCCAGTAATAATAAACTAAATACCCAGAAATGTGCATTTTTCAAAGTTTTCAAAAATTCACAAAAATTATACCGTTGGTCCTATTTTTCGAAGAGGCACCTGGGAGCACCAGAGGATGACCTGTGGGGCACCACAGGGTGCCACACCACCAGCCGGCGTGGCCAAGGAGGTGGGCGCGCCACCCTGTGGTGTGGGCCCCTCCTTGCCCCACTTTGCCATCTCTTTCTCCCAGAATCTTCTCTCTCCCGAAAAAACTCGCACCAGGTTCCTCTCACTCGCGTTTTTGCTCAAGAACTCCAGATTTCTCGATCTCTTTGCTCAGCCCAGATTTCTGTCTGAGATTTGGCACATTTGCTCTCCGGTATGTGACTCCTCCACCTATCCAAGTAGAATTTTGTTTGGTTGAGTATATCTTGAATATTTTGCTACTGTAGGTAACATGTTTAGTGAGCTTGCATGCTTGTTCCAAGTTGTATAAACTAGTTTTGATGCATGATTAGTACTCTAGCAAGTTCCTATAGTAGTTCCCTTTGATTATATGTCACCAAATCAAATTTTTATATTGTTTGTTAAAAATTTCAGAGAAGAGATGAAGAAGTTCAACTTTGGAGAGTTGTTCAAGAAAGGAACAACCAGCACCGGGAGGCCTTGTAGGGCCGCCACCCGGCTTAGGCGATCGTACAATGAGGATATCATCGCGCCTAGCTTCGCGCCCGAAGAGGACAACGGGGCTCATAATGCTTCATCTTTTCCATGCTATGATTTTCTGAGAAATGCAGGGATATTGGATGATTTCTTCAACCTTGTCAATAGGGCGGGCTTAACCACCTACGTGGAAGACGAAAGGGAGCAATACTATATGCTCACCAAAATTTTCGTCGAGAGCTTCAGGTTCAACAACACGCAATACGAGCCGACAGTTGCATTCAAGATCTATGGTAATCCTGTTACTATGGAATTGGAAGATTTTTGTCGTGCATTGGATATTGCCCCTGTAGGTACAGCAAGTAGGATTGATGACAACCCCCGGGACTTGTTGGAGCTCTACCGAGGGATCACCGATGATGATTGTCACACCATTCAGCGTGGCAAGATAAGGAACATTCAACTCCCCGCCATTAAGTATTTTGCATATTACATTGCTACTAGCATTCTTGGTAGGGAGAACACTAGCGATATTTCTAGTTACCATCTTGCTTTCTTGAATATTGCACTTACTGGTCGGACATCTTATCACCTTGGTTCTCTTATTGCTCGCCGCCTGTCTAATAGGGGGCCTATTTTTGGAGGAACTATTGCACTGCGTGTTTTAACATATTTAAGACTTCCTCTTGATCCTAATGATGTGCCATTGATCCCTAGGAGACTCGATATTGCTGCTATGAAGAGTCATCATTTCGTTACCACTGATTCTACTTTAGATAATATGGTCTATAGAATGTTGTTTGCTGACGGGGATGAGAAGGAAATCCCTCTTCCCCAACCAGGTTTGTTCAGTATTGACAGGCAATCATGGTCGTGCACTAAGGAGGAGGTGGATGAACATATGAAGATACAATACTTCCACCAGCAGCATGACTCCGAGGACGCCGAGGCCTCCCACGACTACACCGTCACGTATCCGGGTGCTTCTTCTAGCACATACCCGGAATATGATCCATCTTCGTCGTATTACGAAGATACTACCTCATGGTCTCGATGGGAATGAACTCCACTTAGGCCAAAAGCCTAAGCTTGGGGGGAGGTATACCGGCATCACTCATTCTCTGCATATTATGATTGCTGGATACTTGCACATACTTGTTTAGTCTCTTTGAGTGGTTTTCTAATGAGAGGGAGATGATATTTGGGGAAGTGCTGCCTGAAAACAGATTCTGGACTGTTACTAGAAAAATTCGTGCGCACAGCCAGAACGTTATTTTGAGCTGCCAATTTTTGTGCAGGTTCCCCAGGTTGTTATCTAACTTTCATTAGTTGAACACTTTTCGAGCTGAGCAACGTAAGATTTTTGTAAAAATCGATTTCTGTACTGCTGTCAGGTTTTGGCAGATTTCTGTCATCCTGCTGTTATGTGTTTCTTTTAGTTTTCATTTTCTTGTTCTTGCTTTGTTTCCTTCCCAAAACACAAAAAGACCAAAAATATTTCTGTTATTTCTCTTCACCATTTGTTTGCTTTGGTTTCTAGCATTTGTTTCGCTTTATTTGCTATTGCTAGTTTGCTATAAGAAAACCCAAAAAGATTTTGCTTTGTTTGCTTGTTTCCTTTTGTTCTTATTTGCAATTCGAAAACACCAAAAATATTTGCTGTTCTTCTTTGGTTTGTAAAGTTCATCTTGAGCTCAATGGTCTTCGGTGGCTGGAGCGTGGTTTTCATTTCATATTATCCAAGCTACACAAGTGAAAGGCAATAATGACGATCTACGACAATTGGATTGTGGTGAGAGGCTGGTATGAACTCTTTTTGTTTTCATTTTTGTACATATACTCATCCATGTGAGCATGCTTAGTTGGTTCATGTGAGGTATATGTTATTTGAGAAAGTCTAGTAGTTTATGATCTCTCATGTTTAGCTCCAATCTATTAATATGAGTAGCATGTCATGGATGTTTGCTTGCATTGTTTTATTCATAAGTAAGCATGGCATTGTGGTATCCTCCTCTGAATAATTCATTTATATCGACTTGGCACATGCTCACGCATGCATATGACTGAACAAAAAGTCAATTAAGCCTCGATGATTTATATTGCTTCAGAGTTCTTGTATCACTTTTATGCCTCAGTTAATTTATTTTGCCGCAAGCATGATTATGACAGTTACTGCTCTCTTGATTTGTCGCTCCCTAGTCTATTGCTAGCCTTCACTTGTACTGAGCGGGAACGCTGCTCGTGCTTCCAAACACCTGAAAACCAAGTTGTTCCAAAAGTGTCCACCATAAATACCTATGCATGGCATTTCAAACCATTCCAAGTAAATTCTCATGCGCTACCTTTAAAACCTTCAAAATGCTTCTCAGTTTGTGTTTATGTTTCATAGCTCATGAGGAAGTATGTGGTGTTTAGCTTTCAACCTTGTCATTTACTTTTGATGGACTCTCATATGGACTAGTGGCACATCCGCTTATCCGATAATTTTGCAAAAAGAGCTGGCAATGGGATTCCCAGTCCCAAATTAATTAACTTAAATAGACACTCCTCCATGGTTTGTGATTGTTGGACGGCACCCGAAGATTCGGTTAGCCATGGCTTGTGTAAGCAAAGGTTGGGGGGAGTGTCATCATCATAATAAAACTAAAATAAAAAGGCACTCCTTCATGGTATGAGATTGTTGGCAGGCACCCGAGGATTCGGTTAGCCATGGTTTGTGTAAGAAAGGTTGGAAGGAGTGCCACATAAACATGCAAATAATTCATGGGAGCCGCTCTTGAAAGTCCGGTTGGCAAGGTACTTGGTGTACCCATTACCATTCGTTGACAACAACAAACACCTCTCAAAATAATTTTACTCCTGATTTCAAAAATGAAAAGCTCTAGCGCATGTTAATCCCTGCTTCCCTCTGCGAAGGGTCAATCTTTTACTTTTATGTTGTGTCTCCATTATTTCTTTGAGCACTATCTCGAGAGCACAACTGTCATTCTTAGTATAATATGCTTGTCTCAAAATATGATTGATTGTGGTATAACTTTGATGCTTTTATCTTTGACAATCACTACTTCTAGTCTTTCTATGAACTCCACAGGTGCCCGAGCATTTATGTTTTGCCAATCAAATACAGGCAAGCGAGATACCACTTTATCATACTCTCTTATGAACATTGCAATCCTGCTTATATACATGATTCATGATGCTTATTATTAATTGTTGGTACCTCTTCATGATTGACATAGCTGTTAGATGATCTTATTTGCATGTGTCTCATTATGAACTGCTTAAGTATTAGCCATAGTATGAGAATATATACATCATATGAGCAAATGTGTTCGTGAAAGTTCTTTTATCGCTCAGTTGTTAACTGAATTGCTTGAGGACAAGCAATAAGCTAAGCTTGGGGGGAGTTGATACGTCCAAAACGTATCTACTTTCCCGAACACTTTTGCTATTGTTTTGCCTCTAATTTGTGTATTTTGGATGCAACTAACACGGACTAACGCTGTTTTCAGCAGAACTGCTCTGGTGTCTCGTTTTTGTGCAGAAATCCAACTTTCGGGAAAATCCTCGGAATTTATGCAGAAGGCCCTATTTTCCAAGAATACTGACGGAGCCAGAAGGAAAAGTCAGGTGGAGGCCCGAGGGCCCCACACCATAGGGCGGCGCGGCCCAGGGGGGGCCCGCGCGGCCATGTGGTGTGGCCCCCTCGGCCGGCCTCCGACGCCCTCCTTCGGACTATTTATCGGCCTCGACCTAAAAACGCACGGAGAGAAGTCGAAGTCGCCAGAAACCCTCCAGAACGCCGCCACATCGCGAAACTCCGTCGGGGGAGCCATAATTCTCGGTTTTGGCACTCCGCCGGGACGGGGAATTGGAGGAGATCATCGCCGCCATCACCGCCAACGCCTCTACATCAACCAGCCATGTTTCCCCCATCCATGTGTGAGTAATTTCCCCGCTGTAGGCCGAAGGGGATGGTAGGGATTGGATGAGATTGGTCATGTAATAGCATAAGATTGTTAGGGCATAGTGCCTAGTGTCCGTAATTGGTACTTTGATGATATTGTTGCAACTTGTTATGCTTAATGCTTGTCACTAGGGCCCGAGTGCCATGATCTCAGATCTGAACATGTTATTGTTTCATCAAGATATTCATTGTTTATGGTCTTACCTATAAGTTGTATACACATGTCGCTGTCTGGAACCAATGGCCCCGAAGTGACAAGAATTGGGACAACCGGAGGGGATGGTAGTGATGTGAGGATCACATGTGTTCACGGAGTGTTAATGCTTTGCTCCAGTACTCTATTAAAAGGAGTACCTTAATATCCAGTAGTTTCCCTTGAGGCCCGGCTGCCACCGGCTGGTAGGACAAAAGATGTTGTGCAAGTTTCTCATTGCGAGCACGCACGACTATATATGGAACACATGCCTATTGATTGCTTTGTACTTGGACACCGTTTTATTATTATCTGCAAATGCCCTGCTATGATTGTTACATGAGTTTCTCTCATCCATGCAACGCCCGTTCATCCGTCCCCGTGCCTACAGTATTTTAATCCTGCTGTTTACTGTAATCACTACTGCTGTCTTTGTTACTCTGCTGCTGTTATTTCACTACCATCGCTATAAAACTGTTACTACTGATAAACTCTTGCGAGCAAGTCTGTTTCCAGGTGCAGCTGAATTGACAACTCCGCTGTTAAGGCTTCCAAGTGTTCTTTGTCTCCCCTTGTGTCGAATCAATAAATTGGGTTTTACTTCCCTCGAAGACTGTTGCGATCCCCTATACTTGTGGGTCATCACCGCCTTGGAAACGTTGAGACCGCTGCTGCTAAATGGGACCCGCATGTCATCCTCTATGTGCAATCAACTTTCTTTTCTTGGATTTTTTTTGGCACCTCAAATTTGGTCACTTGCCTTTTTCTTTCGATCCCCTGCCGCCTCTCAAACGGTGATACCGCTGATGCTAACTGGGACCCGCATGTCATCCTCTATGTACTATAAAACTTTCTTTTCTTGAATTATTTTTGGCACCTCATATTTGGTCACTTACCTTTTTCTTTCGATCCCCTGCCGCCTCTCAAACGGTGATACCGCTGCTGCTAAATGGGACCCGCATGTCATCCTCTATGTACTATAAAACTTTCTTTTCTTGAATTATTTTTGGCTCCTCATATTTTTTCACTAGCCTTTTTCTTTCGATCCCCTGCCGCCTCTCAAACGGTGATACCGCTGCTGCTAAATGGGACCCGCATGTCATCCTCTATGTACTATAAAACTTTCTTTTCTTGAATTATTTTTGGCTCCTGATATTTTTTCACTTGCCTTTTTCTTTCGATCTCATGCCACGTTTGAAACGTTGAGGAACCTGCAGGCTCATGGGACCCGCATGTCATCCTCTATGTACTATAAAAGTTCATTTTCTTGGTTTTTTTTCACCCTCTGATTTTTGGCAATTTCTTTTTTTTCTTTTGATCCCCTGCCGCCTCTCAAACGGTGATACCGCTGCTGCTAACTGGGACCCGCATGTCATCCTCTATGTACTATAAAACTTTCTTTTCTTGAATTATTTTTGGCACCTCATATTTGGTCACTTACCTTTTTCTTTCGATCCCCTGCCGCCTCTCAAACGGTGATACCGCTGCTGCTAAATGGGACCCGCATGTCATCCTCTATGTACTATAAAACTTTCTTTTCTTGAATTATTTTTGGCTCCTCATATTTGGTCACTTGCCTTTTTCTTTCGATCCCCTGCCGCCTCTCAAACGGTGATACCGCTGCTGCTAAATGGGACCCGCATGTCATCCTCTATGTACTATAAAACTTTCTTTTCTTGAATTATTTTTGGCTCCTGATATTTTTTCACTTGCCTTTTTTCTTTCGATCTCATGCCACGTTTGAAACGTTGAGGAACCTGCAGCTCATGGGACCCGCATGTCATCCTCTATGTACTATAAAAGTTGATTTTCTTGGTTTTTTCACCCTCTGATTTTTGGCAATTTTTTTTCTTTTGATCCCCTGCCGCCTCTCAAACGGTGATACCGCTGCTGCTAAATGGGACCCGCATGTCATCCTCTATGTACTATAAAACTTTCTTTTCTTGAATTATTTTTGGCTCCTCATATTTGGTCACTTGCCTTTTTCTTTCGATCTCATGCCACGTTTGAAACGTTGAGGAACCTGCTGGCTCATGGGACCCGCATGTCATCCTCTATGTGCTATAAAAGTTTATTTTCTTTAATTTTTTTTCACCCTCTGATTTTTGGCTATTTCCTTTTTCTTTTGATCCCCTGCCGCCTTGGAAACGTTGGGTAAGCTGCTGACTCATGGGACCCGCATGTCATCCTCTATGTACAATCAACTTTCTTTTTCTTTTGATCTCAAGCCGCATTTGAAACGTTGAGACCGCTGCTGCTAAATGGGACCCGCATGTCATCCTCTATGTACAATAAAGTTTCTTTTCTTGGATTATCTTTGGCTCCTGATATTTTGTCACTTGCCTTTTTCTTTCGATCTCATGCCGCCTTTGAAATGTTGAGTAAGCTGGCTCATGGGTCCCGCATGTCATCCTCTACGAACAATAAAAGTTTGCTTTCTTGGAGTTATTTTTGACCCCTAATTTCTGGCTATTTGCCTTTTTCTTTTGATCTCCTGCCCCCTTTGAAACGATGAGGACGATGTTGGCAGGTCGGTCCCACATGTCATCCTCTGTGAACAATAAAAGTTTCCTTTGATGGATTTATTTTGAACCCCTAATTAATTTCGGGATATTTCCTTTTTTTTCCTTTGATCCCCTGCCGCCTTGGAATCGTTGAGGATGCTGCTGCCTCATGGGTCCCGCATGTCATTCTCTCAGAACGGTAAATGTTTTTTTTCTTGGATTTTGTTTACCAAATGATTTTTGGCTTATTTTTTCTTTCGATCTCCTGCCGCCTTTAAAACGTTGAGGACGCTGCTGGCTCACGGGTCCCACATGTCAGCCTCTATGAACAATAAACGCTGACGATGCTGCTGCCTCATGGGTCCCGCATGTCATCCTCTCAGAACGAAAATGTTTCTTTTCTTGGATTTTGTACCAACAGATTTTTGGTTTATTTTTTCTTTCCATCCCCTGCCGCCTTTAAAGCGTTGACGACGCTGCTGGCTCATGGGTCCCCGATGTCAGCCTCCCCGTACAAGAAACATGTGATATCTTGATTATTTTGCAGACAATAAACATTGTATTTCGCTCTGAGCTATTGCAAACGGATAAATTAAATCTTTATTTTTACATAAACAAACTTATATGTTGAATCTCCTTGTTTTGTGTTTTTGCGAAGCATAGGGCCTGGGCCGCGCCCCCCTATTGTGTCACCGTCTCGTCAGCCCTCCGACTCCGCCTCTTCGCCTATTTAAAGGTCCCTGACCTAAAACCTCGAGACGGAAAAGCCACGGTACGAGAAACCTTCCAGAGCCGCCGCCATCGCGAAGCCAAGATCTGGGGGACAGGAGTCTCTGTTCCGGCACGCCGCCGGGACGGGGAAGTGCCCCCGGAAGGCTTCTCCATCAACACCACCGCCATCTTCATCAACGCTGCTGTCTCCCATGAGGAGGGAGTAGTTCTCCATTGAGGCTAAGGGTTGTACCGCCGGTAGCTATGTGGTTAATCTCTCTCCTATGTACTTCAATACAATAATCTCATGAGCTGCCTTACATGATTGAGATTCATATGATGATGTTTGTAATCTAGATGTCATTATGCTAGTCAAGTGGATTTTACTTATGTGATCTCCGGAGACTCCTTGTCCCACGTGTGTAAAGGTGACAGTGTGTGCACCGTGTGGGTCTCTTAGGCTATATTTCACAGAATACTTATTCACTGTTATGAATAGCATAGTGAAGTGCTTATTTATATCCCTTTATGATTGCAATGTGTTTTGTATCACTATTCATCTATGTGCTACTCTAGTGATGTTATTAAAGTAGTCTATTCCTCCTGCACGGTGTAATGGTGACAGTGTGTGCATCGTGTAGTACTTGGCGTAGGTTATGATTGTGATCTCTTGTAGATTATGAAGTTAACTATTGCTATGATAGTATTGATGTGATCTATGCCTCCTTCATAGTGTGATGGTGACAGTGTGCATGCTATGTTAGTACTTGGTTTAGTTGTGTTGATCTATCGTGCACTGTAAGGTTATTTAAACATGAATATCGAATATTGTGGAGCTTGTTAACTCCGGCATTGAGGGTTCATGTTATCCTACACAATTAGTGGTGTTCATCATCCAACAAGAGAGTGTAGAGTATAGCATTTATCTATTTATTCTGTTATGTGATCAATGTTGAGAGTGTCCACTAGTGAAAGTATGATCCCTAGGCCTTGTTTCCAATACTGCAAACACCGCTTGTTTACTGTTCTACTGCATGTTTACTTCCTGCAATATTACTACCATCAACTGCACGCCAGCAAGCACTTTTCTGGCGCCGTTACTACTGCTCATATTCATTCATACCACTTGTATTTCACTATCTCTTCGCCGAATTAGTGCACCTATACATCTGACAAGTGTATTAGGTGTGTTGGGGACACAAGAGACTTCTTGTATCGTGATTGCAGGGTTGCTTGAGAGGAATATCTTTGACCTCTTCCTCCCTGAGTTCGATAAACCTTGGGTGATCCACTTAAGGGAAACTTGCTGCTGTTCTACAAACCTCTGCTCTTGGAGGCCCAACACTGTCTACAAGAATAGAAGCACCCGTAGACATCAAGCACTTTTCTGGCGCCGTTGCCGGGGAGGAAAGGTAAAAAGCACTCATACTCCGGTCCCAGGTAACTAAGTACTTTTCTGTTGCCGTTGTGTGTGTGCTCGAAGCTATTTCCTTTAGATCCTGCAATTGCATCTTTTTGTTTCTTGTTAAACACTAGTAAGGCTTAATGGAAGACAACAACAAAATGAGAGATCTTTATGAACTTTATCTTGAGTTAGGACATGATGTGTTTGAAGAGAAAATTAAAAAACCCATGGAACTTATGCATGCTAATGGGAATGTTATTAGTATGAATGCTTTGAACACCATTGTTGCTAATGCTATGGAAGAATTTAAGCTTGGGGAGGTCGGTTTTGATGAAAATGATCTCTTTAGTCCTCCGGGTATTGAGGAGAAAGTTTATGTTGATTATGATATGCCTCCCATATATGATGATTATAATGATAGTGGTCTTTTGGTGCCGCCTACTATGGAGGATAAGTTTAATTATGATTACAATATGCCTCCTATATTTGATGATGAGAATAATAATGATAGCTACTTTGTTGAGTTTGCTCCCACCACTACAAGAAAAGTTGCCATGGCCGACGAAGTTGAAGTCGCGCCGTGGTTGCTGGTGTACCATGGCCGACGATTTTTGGTCCCTCCGTGGTGCATGTCAAAACTTTTTTTTTCTCGTTTTTGAGGCCACCTAGCCCGACGAAAGCGGCCAAAACGTCGCGTATGGTGGCCCGGGACGTGGTGCATCTCGAAATCTCGGGTTCGCCGGCCGAGTCAACGCAAATCCGCACCGCCGAGGGATGTAGGGCCCAGATGGCAGCCTCTCTGGCATTGTTTTTTTTCTCGATCGCGCCATCTCGTTCAACGTTCTCCGATCGAGCCGTTTACGATGCAGGATCATGGGTCCCGCATGTCATCCTCTATGAACCAAAATTCTTTCTATTCTTGGATTTTTTTGACCCCCTGATTTCTGGCTACTTCCTTTTTCTTTTGATCCCTTGCCGCCTTGGAAACGTTGAGACCGCTGCTAAATGGGACACGCATGTCATCCTCTATGTGCAATCAACTTTCTTTTCTGGGAGTTTTTTTTGGCACCTCATATTTGGTCACTGGCCTTTTTCTTGCGATCCCCTGCCGCCTCTCAAACGGTGATACCGCTGCGCTAATCGGGACCCGCATGTCATCCTCTATGTACTATAAAACTTTCTTTTCTTGAATTATTTTTGGCACCTCATATTTGGTCACTTACCTTTTTCTTTTGATCCCCTGCCGCCTCTCAAACGGTGATACCGCTGCTGCTAACTGGGACCCGCATGTCATCCTCTATGTAATATAAAACTTTCTTTTCTTGAATTATTTTTGGCACCTCATATTTGGTCACTTACCTGTTTCGTTCGATCCTCGCCGCCTCTCAAACGGTGATACCGTTGCTAACTCAGGACCCGAATGTCATCCTCTATGTACTATAAAACTTTCTTTTCTTGAATTATTTTTGGCACCTCATATTTGGTCACTTACCTTTTTCTTTCGATCCCCTGCCGCCTCTCAAACGGTGATACCGCTGCTGCTAAATGGGACCCGCATGTCATCCTCTATGTACTATAAAACTTTCTTTTCTTGAATTATTTTTGGCTCCTCATATTTTTTCACTTGCCTTTTTCTTTCGATCCCCTGCCGCCTCTCAAACGGTGATACCGCTCTTGCTAAATGGGACCCGCATGTCATCCTCTATTTAATATAAAATTTTATTTTTTTGATTTATTTTTGGCTCATGATTTTTTTTAACTTGCCTTTTCTTTCGATCTCATGCCACGTTTGAAACGTTGAGGAACCTGCAGGCTCATGGGACCCGCATGTCATCCTCTATGTACTATAAAAGTTCTTTTTCTTGTTTTTTTTGACCCTCTTATTTTTGGCAATTTCTTTTTTCTTTTGATCCCCTGCCGCCTCTCAAACGGTGATATCGCTGCTGCTAAATGGGACCCGCATGTCATCCTCTATGTACTATAAAACTTTCTTTTCTTGGATTATTTTTGGCACCTCATATTCGTTCACTTGCCTTTTTCTTTCGATCCCCTGCCGCCTCTCAAACAGTGAGACCGCTGCAGCTAAATGGGACCCGCATGTCATCCTTTATGAGCAATCAACTTTCTTTTCTTGGAGTTTTTTTTGGCACCTCATATTTGGGCACTTGCCTTTTTCTTTCGATCTCATGCCACGTTTGAAACGTTGAGGAACCTGCAGGCTCATGGGACCCGCATGTCATCCTCTATGTACTATAAAAGTTCATTTTCTTGGTTTTTTCACCCTCTGATTTTTGGCAATTTCTTTTTTCTTTTGAACCCCTGCCGCCTCTCAAACGGTGATACCGCTGCTGCTAAATGGGACCCACGTGTCATCCTCTATGTACAATAAAGTTTCTTTTCTTGGATTATCTTTTGCTCCTGATATTTTGTCACTTGCCTTTTTCTTTCGATCTCATCCGCCTTTGAAACGTTGAGTAAGCTGCTGGCTCATGGGTCCCGCATGTCATCCTCTACGAACAATAAAAGTTTCCTTTCTTGGAGTTATTTTGACCCCTAATTTCTGGCCATTTGCCTTTTTCTTTTGATCTCCTGCCCCTTTGAAACGATGAGGACGTCATAATGTGCAGGTCGGTCCCACAAGTCATCCTCTATGAACAATAAAAGTTTCCTTTGATGGATTTTTTGAACCCCTAATTAATTTCTCGGATATTTCCTTTTTTCTTTGATCCCCTCGCCTTGGAATCGTTGAGGATCTTTCTTGCCTCATGGGTCCCGCATGTCATCCTCTCAGAACGGTAAATGTTTCTTTTCTTGGATATTGTTTACCAAATGATTTTTGGCTTATTTTTTCTTTCGATATCCTGCCGCCTTTAAAACATTGAGGACGCTGCTGGCTCACGGGTCCCACATGTCAGCCTCTATGAACAATAAACGCTGAGGATGTTGCTGCCTCATGGGTCCCGCATGTCATCCTCTCAGAACGAAAATGTTTCTTTTCTTGGATTTTTTACCAACAGATTTTTGGTTTATTTTTTCTTTCCATCCCCTGCCGCCTTTAAAACGACGCTGCTAGCTCATGGGTCCCCGATGTCAGCCTCCCCGTACAAGAAACATGTGATATCTTGATTATTTCGCAGACAATAAACAGTGTATTGCGCTCTGAGCTATTTCAATGGATAAATTAAATATTTATTTTTACATAAACAAATTTATATGCTGAATCTCCTTGTTTTTGTTTTTGCGAAGCATAGGACTTTCCTGTTTTTTTTAGAAAAATCCGAACTATCCTGTTTTGGAGTGGGCTGAAATTGTACGAGTCAAAAGGCCCAGCAGGATAGTTCGAATGCCCAGATGTCCACATGCAGCCCAATTGACCACGTACTTTTTTGGATTATTTTCACCCCCAGATTTCGGGCTACCTCATTTTTCTATTTGTCCCGTGCCGCCATGGAAACGATGAGAAAGCTGCTGCAAAATGGGACCCGCATGTCATCCTCTATGTACAGTAAAATTTCTTTTCTTAGATTATTTTTGGCTCCTGATATTTGGTCACTTGCCTTTTTCTTTCGATCCCGTGCAGCCTCTCAAACGGTGATACCGCTGCTGCTAAATGGGACCCGCATGTCATACTCTATGTACAATCAAGTTTCTTTTCTTGAATTATTGTTGGCTCCTGATATTTGGTCACTTGCCTTTTTCTTTCGATCTCATGCCACGTTTGAAACGTTGAAAAACCTGCTGGCTCATGGGACCCGCATGTCGTCCTCTATGTACTATAAAAGTTCATTTTCTTGGTTTTTTTTTCACCCTCTGATTTTCGGCTATTTCCTTTTTCTTTTGATCCCCTGCCGCCTTTGAAACGTTGAGGACTCTGCTGGCTCATCGATAAAACTTTCCTTTCTTGGAGTTTTTTTACCCCCTAATTTCTGGCTACTTTCTTTTTCTTTTGATCTCAAGCCGCATTTGAAACGTTGAGACCGCTGCTGCTAAATGGGACCCTCATGTCATCCTCTATGTACAATAAAGTTTTCTTTTCTTGGATTATCTTTGTCTCCTGATATTTTGTCACTTGCCTTTTTCTTTCGATCTCATGCCGCCTTTGAAATGTTGAGTAAGCTGCTGGCTCATGGGTCCCGCATGTCATCCTCTACGAACAATAAAATTTTCCTTTCTTGGAGTTATTTTTGAACCCTAATTTCTGGCTACTTCCTTTTTCTTTTGATCCCGTGCCGCCTTGTAAACGTTGAGACCGCTGCTGCTAAATGGGTCCCGCATGTCATCCTCTATGAACAATAAACACTTCCTTTCTTGGAGTTATTTTGTACCCCTAATTTCTGGCTATTTGCCTTTTTCTTTTGATCCCCTGCCGCCTTTGAAACGTTGAAGACTTTGCTGGCTCATGGGTCCCACATGTCAGCCTCTATGAACAATAAACACTTCCTTTCTTGGAGTTATTTTGTACCCCTAATTTCTGGCTATTTGCCTTTTTTCTTTCGATCCCCAGTCGCCTTCTAAACGTAGAGGACGCTGCTGGCTCGTGGGTCCCAGATGTCAGCCTCCATGGACAATAAACCTCTCCTTTGTTGGATTTATTTTTCACCCTCTGATTTTGGCTATTTCCTTTTTCTTTTGATCCACTGCCGCCTTGGAAACATTGAGTAAGCTGCTGACACATGGGGCCCGCATGTCATCCTCTATGTACAATCAACTTGCAAGATCTTCGAGCGAAAGAGCTTGTATTAGTGGGACCCATATGTCAACCTCTATGTACAATAAAAGTTTCCTTTCTTGGATTATTTTTAGCTCCTGATATTCGGTCACTTTCCTTTTTCTTTCGATCTCAAGCCGCCTCTGAAACGTTGAGTAAGGTGCTGGCTCATGGGACCCACATGTCATCCTCTATGTACAATAAAGTTCCTTTTCTTGGATTTTTTTACCCCTGATTTTTGGTCACTTGCCTTGACGCTGCTGGCTCATGGGTCCCACATGTCAGCATCTATGAACAATAAACCTTTCCTTTGTTGGATTTATTGTTTACCCCTAATTTCTGGCTATTTGCCTTTTTCTTTTGATCCCCACCGGCCTTTGAAAACGTTGAGGAACCTTTGGCTCATGGGACCCGCATGTCATCCTCTATGTACTATAAAATTTCTTTTCTTGGTTTTTTTTCACCTCTGATTTTTGGCTATTTCCTTTTTCTTTTGATCCCCTGCCGCCTTGGAAACGTTGAGTAAGCTGTTGACTCATGGGACCCACATGTCATCCTCTATGTACAATCAACTTTCTTTTTTTGGAGTTTTTTTACCCCCTAATTTCTGGCTACTTTCTTTTTCTTTTGATCTCAAACCGCATTTGAAACGCTGAAACCGCTGCTGCAAAATGGGACCCGCATGTCATCCTCTATGTACAATAAGTTTCATTTCTTGGATTATTTTTGGCTCCTGATATTTGGTCACTTGCCTTTTTCTTCCGATCTCATGCTGCCTTTGAAACGTTGAGTAAGCTGCTGGCTCATGGGTCCCGCATGTCATCCTCTACGAACAATAAAAGTTACATTTCTTGGAGTTATTTTTGACCCCTAATTTCTGGCTACTTCCTTTTTTCTTTTGATCCACTGCCGCCTTTGAAACGGTGAGGATTCTGCAGACTAATACAAGCTTTTTCTCTCCAAGATCTTGCAAGTTGATAGATTAAATCATGGAATTATTAGGATATGTTTTAAATTTCAAATCCACTTTATGAATTATTAAAAATACCGTTATCCATGTGGGTATGGAGCGAACAAGGATTTTCATATTGGGCATGAGCAGTTTCAAAAATTGGAACCCAATAATTCAAAATAAATAAAAACAACTTTTATGTAGAATCTCCGCGTTTTTTTTTTCTTTTGCCATTCATAGGATCTGTGTTTCATTAGAAAAGGGCCGAAATTGCATGAGCAGAAAGGCCCATTTGTAGTTATTGGGCTTCGACAGCCGGAGCAAGTAGGCCGAGAGCAATTACCATGTAGATGGCCGTTGGCAACCCAAAGTGAAATATTGGGCCCAACAGGGGAAGGCTGAACAGTACTATTTACTAATTGGAAGGTGGTACATGGCGTAATCCTGCCAAAAAAAAAGATGGACACGGGTTGCTGAAATTTGCCCATCTGCGCCTAATATCGCCGCCGCAGCTCCGCTTCCGCCGCCGCCGCCATGCCTCGTCTCACGTCGAGCTCGCGGTACTGCCGCGTCTCGGGCACGGGGTACCGCGGCGTCCGCGCGCTCCCCAAAGGTACGTATTACGCGGAGATACGTGACGGCGGCGAGCGCATCGGCCTCGGCACCTACGAGACCGCGCACGAGGCCGCGCGCGCGTACGACGCCGTGGCGTGGCGGCTCGGGCGCCCGCGATCGTCGATGAATTTCCATGACGTGTGGACGCGCCAGCAGGCCGAAGATCTCGCGCCGCCGCCGTACATCGTTAGACAGGAGGAACAACACCGCCGCCGCGAGACGGAGCGCCGTTTGCGCATCGCCGAGCGGGACGAGCGCGCGGCGCGTGAGTGGGCGGCCCGCTTCCCCGAGGACGTTGCCGCCGAGAACGAGCACTTCCGCAGACGGAGGGCGGAGAAGGCGACGAGGCGGGCAGCGAAGAAGGAGGACCGCGCACGACGGAGGGCGGAGAAGGCGACGAAGCGGGCCTTCATCGAAGCGCAGCTCGCCGGGCCGACCACCATTGGCGAGGACGACCCCCGTTGGATTGACCTCTTCTCGTCGGATCCGGTGTCGGGCACGACACCGGACTCGTCAGATGTCGAGTTTTAGTTTAGTTTTATCGCACTACTTTGTAAAAATATGAACTACGGAGTATCTATCAAGCTAATTTTATCCTATTTTATGTCTATTTCTAGTCTTTGTTTGATCTTCTGTTTTACTGCACTCTATTTTTCATTATATTCTGTTTTTGGCGCTGCATTTATAGCGCCTCTGAAAATACGCTGTTTCAGCCCTGCATTTGGCCGCCACAGTTTGCAGCTTCCGGTGAAGCTATTGCCGGCTCCATGCGCAGCATCAGCCATTCAGCCCACAGCGCCAAAATATAGAGCCACCTTTGGAGTTGCTGTAATATGTTTGTCGCCAGGAGCTTACCTAATTAGTTAAAAAAAAATGTTCAGCGTGGGATTCGAAAAAAAGATCTTCATGTTTTTTTCCTAGCTATCCTAGTTCGGACTTTTTATTGTGTTGGCTAGTGCATGAAGCTTGACACCTGTATTATGTGATCCTGATATGAGGATAAGAACACCTTCAGCTTGCATTGCTAATGGTGTCTCTTTGCGACGATGGCGTACATTCAATGGAGATCGATGCATGAGAGTTGGTACCGGTGAGCCTGCACTTGACATCATCGTGCCACCAAGTAGGTGGTGTATTGGGATTAGACTGATAAGCATAGCACCTTGCAAAGAACAAGATGATGCTAGTGTTGGTTAACGTGATTTTACGCCAAAAGTCATGTATGCTCAACAGGTGCCGTACCTAGTTTGGATATTGTGTTGTTACCCTTTTGTGGTTTGGTGTTTGTCCAACAGAGAAAGCTACTCTTTTCCCGTGTAAGTGTTATTATGTGAACAAAAGTTGTGTGTACATATATATCGGTCGAGAACCAAGATTGCATATTCTTGCCTGGTTATAACACATAAGTCATAATAACAATTAAAGAGAAAAGGAACATTTGCCTTTGCAATGTGATTGTGCCAAGTAGATTAGACAACCAACCACAAACATTACAGTCAACACCAAACGCATGCGAAAGTCCTAAGGTAAGCTCCATAATACATGTTGAAACCAAAAGCCTAGAAACCATAAGAAAGGTAGCTCCACATCACGGTTCCACGATAGCGACATACCGATCATAAAACATATATCAAGTCAGGACAGCTGCACCACTGGGTAAGCATCCATGGGGTCTGGCTCAAGAGCGAAGACTGCGTGAATGCTGCAAAATGTGGCTCTTGCCTCACCCCACCCATACATCTTATCATGGAACCTTACCAAATCAGCATGAATCATCTTAACATAAACATAGCTCCTCTCTCCATGCTGATGGGATTGAACAATGCGCCGATTGCGGTGCTTCGACTTGTCAAACAGTATGCGAGGAGATGACGAAGCATGCGCTGGTCTTTTGTAGTGACAATGGCTTGGAGTAGCTGGTCCTGTGAACCACCCAACTGGATCTTTAGAGCTTGAAGGACAGTCCGTGCTATATAAGCTACCGTTGCGACTTCAGCTCAGGTTCAGGTGAATGACGGTGACATCTTGTCCTAGAGATGCAGATCCTTCTTGATCAGATTCAGCGGAATCATCACCACTACTTACAGGTGCATCGGGTTCTACGAAGGCACATCGGTACATGCTCCAGTTCATAGGAGTCGGGTGGGACAAAGACCGTTTGCTGAAATCTCTACAATACCAGCTCCGGGTAGACCACTAGTCTCTACAGAGGGTAAACCACCAATATCCACTTCGAGAGGATTCTCGTGGCACGACACCTTTCGCTAGAGGCTCTACCCTACCAGCTCCGGGTCCACCACCGGTCGATCGTGGGCATAGTCATGACGGGTTCTACCAATACAAAACCTCCTTCGGGTGCGGGATCATCGGTAGCAACTCCCGATCGGCACCGGTTAAATCGGTCTTGACAATAGGTAAACCGTTTTGCTCCGATTCGAGAGAATTCCCGTGGCGCGACACCGTTCACTAGAGGCTCTACACTAGCAGCTCCACTGCACCACCGATTTCTACAGCGGGGGTAAACCCAATCCACAACCTTCTTCATGTGGCACGATGATGCCGGTATAGGCTCATCGGTACCAGGTCCAGCTGAATCAGTCTCCATAGACGATAAACAAGGTGGCGTCGGAGGTTTAAAAGACTGGCATGCCATTTCACCTTTGTCATCGAGACAATATAGAGTTTTCTTCAACTCTATGTTTCGCAATAATAAGCACATGAACAGAAATTAGACCAGAGCATCTAGCCATCTAACAGGGCAGCGGCAAAACAAGCGTCGGTCCATATGTTTACCTTGTCATCTGGGATATCGTAACACACAGATTTAGAAGTCATTTCACATAGCATCCGCTTTTTCGTTCCTTCCCATACGTCCATCTGGAATAAGTAATACTATTGATCACATAAAACTAATTAATCAAATATATGCATATGTTGAGAAGTTTGCACGGCAAATTGTGGATTCTGCTTTTATAACCAACGAATAGTCGTTATATATATTTACCTTGTTATACGGGATATCGAAGTCACGAGAATGAGAAGTCATCTCACTAAGTATCGGTTTTTTCGCTCTTTCCCCTCCATCCATCTGCAATAAGAAGTACTATTGATCACATAAAGCCAATTCATTGAATATATGCATATGTTGAGAAGTTTGCACAACAAATTGAGGATTCTACTTCCAATCACCAAGTAATCTCGTGAGAAATGCATGATCAAGATATGTTTCTCCCTCTTGATCGACATCTGCATCTCCATTAAGACTAATCATCGTGCGATGGTGCTAGCGCATACACTTCCAATCACCAGACAAGCAAAAAATTGTTGATTCTAGTAATGCTTAATCAGCAGTGGCCATGGAACGACCACAGATCGACCAAGCAAAAAAATAAATCATCAGCCTACTGACCACCAGGCAAAACAAACTAGGCCCATACATGGCCTCACAAATCATCATCAAACGTCGATCAAACTAGCAAGTTTGAACATGGATTACTAATTTATTTTCTGATAAAGTGAGTATATTAATATCGAAAGATATTGATTACACCGAGCCTCTGCAACAACGCAATACCTTCTTTGGTAGTACGGATGCACATGGATTCCTAATACTCCCTCTGTTCGGTTTTAATTAGTCGACGCGAGGGAGAGAAGAAAATGAACTGTCGATGCTTTCAACTAGAGTCAATTAAATACGAACGGAAGAAGTACGTAGTAGTATTGACAAATATCCAGATCTAGTCTAAAAACAAATTGGCATGTAAATCCTAGTAGTCTACTAAACTAGGATCAATACCCTAGATTAGGGTTGCAAGCGGCGTCCGCGAATCGTCCCGCAAAGCAGAAAATTAGAGCAAATAGTGGTTGAGATTAGAGCAGATTTAAAGCACTCGCACTGAAACTAGCTAGCCCGCTACCCACCCCGCTTGACACCCTGCCCTATATGTGAATCTACACCAAATATTCAAACAAGGATGAGCAACCGCCAATAAAATTTTATTCGCACATCATCATCTCTACCATACACAAGGGTATGGTGATTTCACATACAGCCATTGTTGCCGCGGGACGAGGATGAGTGATGCGCCGCGAAGAAGGTGCCTCACGCCTCTGTCGCCGCCGCCGTCGAAGAGGAAGTCGAAGCCGCGCGATTGTGGTCCGTCGCCGATATGGAGGTGGAGCTACTAGGGAAGAGATGGAGGTGGAGGTGGAGAGGGAGTGATGGTTTGTACTAGTGGCGGCCGGTGAGGTAGTTATAAATACAGCCTCTCTCTCTTTTTTGGCAAGGAATGCAGCTTCTCTTGGAAGGCAACGAGGCAACGCACTCCAGATTTCGTATATTACTATAATAATATGGGCGGAGAAATTTGGACGCATCTGTGTTGTCTTGTCAAATGAATCACCAGGATTTGCTTTTAGTACTCCAGATTTGGGCGACCCAAGGAAGTAGAGATAGTAATGTACGCCATCTAGCTGCACGCTATCAAATCAAATAAATGGTCATGCCATTTACTTTTAAGATGGTGCAGCAGTTATTCTGACCAAAGAAACATGCACGTCTGCTGATTATTTCTGATGGGTATACATTTACCGTCCGCTAGCAAAGATTGTTTGGCACATTGTTCTTATGGCTTTCAACATCACACCCCTTAATAATATTATTAATCAATGTTTGGGCAATCAATTGAGTGTGTTAATAAAAAATTAAAACCCACAAATCCAACTGTACTATTTTTAGGGCCATATGAAGCACAAGGAATGATTTTAAATGCCATATGGAGTACCTCCAACCATGTGAAATATGGTTCTGTCATGCAGGTGATACCCATGGCTTCGCATTGGATCTGTATATTGTCGTACATACAGTCAACTATGAAGTACCACGATTTGGTTTTTGGGTGCAACCGGCTAGAGAATGATGCACGGGTTTGTACAGCCAGTACAATTCACATTAAGATTTTCTGATAGGATGTTGATGTGTATATGTAAGAATCATACACTAGAATGTCTTCTATGTTTAGATGGTTGATCTACGTTTATATTTTCTGTGAACCATGAGGTTAAGACCTTTGTACTGTAATAAAGATTGCTAAATAACAGTATATATGTATGCCTCTAGGGACACTGAAACAGCCAAACAACCATGCATGTGCATAGACCGTATTTGATCAAATTAAAAGAAGCACCTCGGTTCATGCAAATAGCATCAGTTAATCACCTAAGTCCATTAGCTATAAATAGTTAAATAGGAGTCAAGACCAACTGAGCTAGCTAGTAGTATGATCCTACTATTACATAAATATCCCTAACTCTGATTGTCTTTGTTCCAGTCCAGCGCGTTGGTGTAGCTTGGGATGAACCAAAACCCCGTATGCCAGTTGGCCCCTGGACCGCTGCTTGAGAAAGAGATGCTTTGGTGGTCTTCGCCATTTAGACTGAAGCGGAAAATTTCTTGATGTGATGTGTCAAACTGAGAGCCAATGGTCTGAGGCGTGGTGTAGATGCAGTTTCTTCTTGTCAAATATCCTGGGGGAAATGTTGCACCACCCACTAGCATGAAAATCGGATAGTTCAACCCAAGGAACATAGAATAGTCTCCAAGATTAGTAACGCTTTCCCACGGGTTGGCTGGAAGTAACCGACTAGTGTCATTCGAGAATACCATGCAGGTATACCCCGAATAGCTGTGAACAACGCGACCGCAATGGACAGAAGGGATACTATCATAATAAGTTGGAGCACCGTCAGCGTCAAAATCCATTGCGCCACGTGCATAGACCAGGAGAAGTCTAGAACGATCTTGAGATCTTGCCAGCCACCACGTACGACTATTAAAGTCAAAATCATCATCGATATCAAATCCAGCTGTCCACGGAATGAATGGAGCAGGGAGCACTATAGGACCTTGAAAAAGGAAAGAACACGTCGCATGAAAATATATTTCATGATTTATCTACTAGTGATATTGATTTGATATTGGGATGCCAATACTAGTACTTTAAAAAATAATGGTCGAACATAAGATGGTTTGAAATATATTTCGAACATCTTGGTAAAACTTCATATGGATTAAAAACATGTTCCCCAAAATATTGGTCCAAATTTTAGATGGTTTGAATATAGTACTCCTTATTCTCTAGAACCGGGGGAATATAAACAAATGAAAGTCTTTATCAATATTGCATGGCAGCTTTATTGATTCTATTTCTACTCTACCTTAAATTTTCTAGGGAGTAATAATAAAGAAACTTAATTACTAGGGGGCCTTTTTCCTAAGGAACAACATGCACATTAGACCATACTAAAATTCCTATAGATGTTAAATTCTAAATATGTCCATACCACAAGAGGGTTATGGTGTGCGCCTATGGAATTCCTTTAAGCCAAAAGATGCCAAGACAGTTCAACAAATAAGAGGTGATATAAGTTACGTATATAAAAAAGATAGGGAGGAAATGTTACCAAATTGATTAGGATCCCATGCATAAACATTTCCAAGCTCAGTAACGGCGAACACAAGTCCGTTATGTATAATTGCATCGCAAAGATATGGCGCCGTAATCTTGAAACTGGTTTTCAAGAAATATCCATGTACGAGGATATTCGCCATGGAGGTAGGCAATTGCAAAGTCGAAGGTTGCGACAAGGGAGAAATCTTTATACCCCCTAGCAGTTGTAGGAACTTGGCAAATAGCTATCTTCTGCAGTTGAATAGCAGAACGCTGATACTCGAATATAAGTGGATTGCGTGTGGTTTCCAACTTCTTCCTCAAAGATGGAAGCTTAATCTTGCGATGAGTGTAGACATTGAGGAGGTTCCACTTGCCTTCGGGGCCAACCATGGCGATCCAATCTCCATTGGCGCCTGCCCGCTCCTCATCCTTACCGTGTGGCATTAGGCCATCATAGGAGAACCTGTCCAGCGGCAGTAGTTTGCACTTGCTGTGCACCGGCAAATCCTCCTTGAACACCCATGGTTTATCCGCCGGGTCACAACAGAGAACACACGGAAGGCCAAACGGCTGAGAAGCAGCAGAGTGGCACCGTATTTGGCTGATCGAACAATACTTTTGGAGGAACCGACTAGGGACGCGGCGGTGATGGCGTCGCACTGGCTGATGAGCACTTCAAGGGGGCCTTCCGTAAACACCTTGTGAAACAGCCCAGATCCACAGACCCTGCTCGATTTCGCCATCGCAATGAGGCAGGTGGTACAATGGGGTTGGTATTTTCTTGGGAGATCTATTGATTCGAACTTTGGGAGAGAGATGGCGATCAATGGCGGTAGGTGGGGGTTTGAGTTGGAGAACAGAGGCTCTCAAACTGGGCACTGCTGGATAGGATGCGAAAGCGCCATGGCGGAGACGCGTGCTATGGAAGCTGGGCGGAGTGGGGATAGACGACGGAGGTGAACCGAGACGCTACTCCGCCTCTGCGGTTTCGAGGAGAGTGTGAATGTGTTCAAAAAGAGGAGAGTGTGACTGTGACCCGACACCCGAGTAGGAGCAGACGGACTATAGGACTAGCCACATCATTACGTAACATTAATCGTGCTTCCTACAATAAATAAGTGAAACATCCCAGGCTTGCGTTGTCTAATCAAATCGATGGCCATGTCAGTATTATGGTGAACAAATAAAACAAATACACACCAACCTTGTTCTTTTTGCAACGTACACCAACCTAGCAAGGCATCAACCTTCTCGCCATCAACTACGACTCCGTGGCTACTCCATGCTAGTATCGGCCACTAATTCAAATTTCAATCAAGGCGTGCTATTTTATGGTCCTGAAAATTGCCAAAAAAATACAACCCAAAAATGCAACAGATCCATGTTAAGGGGGTACACCCTACGCAATATACATTAAGAAACTTCGAAACTTCAGCGACCTTGTAAGAATGCCCATGACAGTGCAGTTTTGCCAAATTAGGAAGAGACGAAATATGAATTCAACCAAAGAAATCTAAACGAATCCTTAGACAATAGCATAGTTAACACGTTCAGAAAAAAATGATGACTCCAAAAGAACAACATTAGCAAGAAATACTCCATTTTAGTTTGAATTTGCAGTCACATACATATACTAGTAGTACTGCCAAAATACTATAATACTCCGAGCTGCATTCTAGCACTCCAACTAGCTAGCTAATAGTTCTGGAGTAGTAGTACTACTATACAAGTCCAAAATACATCCGAACGAAACATAATTCTAACTAAACTACTCCCTCCGATCTTCGAGTAACTACATTGCAGTATGACTAAACGAAGATTATTGTATAACCTTCTTGTTGATGCAAACGCAGATAGGCAACACACGCTGCCCTCCATTCTGCTTCGCGTAACGGGGCGGCACCGCCAGGAAAGAAGTGAGCTTCTGCAACATGATCGAGCTAGGCGTCGGGGAGCTCGTCAGCTCGATTACCGCCATCAAGGTGTCCGTCGAGAGGTCACTGGTCCCAGCCGTCGCCGGCGCCGGCGGACCAATCACCAGCAGCTGCGCCTTGTACATCGGAAACAAGCACGCGGCCGACCTGATGCACACACAGGACACAATGGTGGTCGGGCCGAGCGCGCCAACGGTGATGGCGAACATGCTACCGTCTTCTTCCCCACTGCCGATGAACAGGTGTCCCCGCGGTTGTACCGGAACACGAACTATGCACCAGGTGGGTATGCCATACTGGAACGTAAACACCGGGTTGGTGTGGGATGCTTGGAGGTGTACCAGGAGCTCCCGCGGCGGGCCGGTGAAGCTGCAGCCGGTATTGATGGCCTCTGTGCAGCCGCACGGACCATGCGGGCACGCGATATAGTGCTTGTAGGACGCCGTGGAGGCGACCAAGCTCTGGCAGCCGACGCACTTGACCATTGCCCCAGATCGATTCGACGGCGGCAATCTTGCCCCAGATCGATTCGACGGCGGCAACCTCGCCGGCTGCTCGCACTTCTTGCACGGGTTCGGCGCAAGCTCGCCGACGCAGCGCCGACAGCCCATATGACCGCCCTTGCACTGCACGGAACAACGTACGTGGCATCAGTTGTCATTGACATTTCTCACAGGTGAACCTAAGAATGAAATCGGAAGGGAGCGACCTTGGATATGGGGTTTGAAGGGCAGCGGCGGAGGGCACAACAAGAGGGCCTCCTCCATCTTCAGAGAAGAGTGATCGGGAAAACGAGAACGGGATGGGTTCTTTTTTTTGTACATGCCTTGGAGTGGAGTATGGATACTACTACTTATAGGAAGAACTTCCTTGCTAAGAAACGGCGTCGGCCGTACGCAACCATAGATGCACCAGCGGCTCTGCAGTTTGTCAAAATAAAAGGACAGAGCTGCAGTGACTTGAAGTCTCCAAATCCCATTGTGACTTGGTGCCACCATCTACCAACCATTTGAGATCCAACGTTCCAAACTATCTCTTATTTCGAACCTAAAAACAAAAATTATGAAAAAATCCGATAAAATGTAGATGCCTTTTTCTAAAATCTGAGAATATTTCATCGCTCTCGGACTATTAGTTTGTGATTAAAGAGCTTTTTAAGTATACGAGCACTAGTTTAAACTAAATACTCCCTCGATTCATATTAATTGACTTCAATATGGATGTATCTAGAACTAAAATGTGTCTAGTACATCCATATTAGAGTCAATTAATATGAACCGGAGGGAGTATATATTTGCTCACAAACCTTTGATTCAAATCGAATGAAACTTCACCAAAATATAAATCGAAATATGCACGATTAAGCGGAAGTTCTTGAAATATTTCGAGCAATTATAATAATTATTTAGTTTAAATTCTAAGTCGATCGCATACATTGGATCTGAGATGGATGGTGGATGGTGGCACCAAGTCACCGTGAGACTTGGAAGTATCAAGTCGATGAAGCTCTATCCCAAAATAAAAGCTTTGTGAAGGGGGCAAGTTTGGTTCGAAAAAGAAGACGATTGCCAAGCAGTTGTCAAACAATACCCATATAGTCAAATGTACTCCCTCTGATTCAAATGAATTGACTCAACTTTGTCTAGATATATGGATGTATCAAGTCACTGAAGCTAAAATAAAAGCTTCATGAAGGGGAAGTTTGGTTCGAAAAATACGGTGCCAAGCATTTGTCAAATAGTACCATAACGTCAAATGTACTCCCTCCGATTCAAACGAAATGACTCAACTTTGTATTTTGCATGTTAAAGGTTTTTCGTAAAACTTGGCCAATCTTAACATAGTTTGCCTTTCTAAAAAGATATAAGCCCTAAGGCTCCTTTGATTCATAGGATGGGAAAATCATAGAAATATGAAAAACATAGGATTGAGATTTAATGGCTAGTTGAATCATATAGGAAGATGAGTTGTGTTTGATTGTGCCAAAGGAAATTTTCCATGAGGTATGACCTAATGTTTTATTCTTATAGGATTTGCACTGCAAGATTCCTATAGGATATGTTCCTATGAATCAAACAACTAGTGTGGGGAAAATTCACATGTGATCTAAATCCTACATAATTCCTATACAAATCCTATATATGAATTTTAGTTGTTAGGTCACTTAAAATGACTTCACTTGAAGGGTTACATTTTTGTTTTTTCTGAATTAGTAGTGATGCCTAACCATATATATACCTAAACCAAGAGAATCAGCATAAACTTATGTATATTAATAGTAAGCGCATATATGAATGTTTTTTATCTACAAACCCAGGGTCATATATATGTACATAGAAACATGCATATATGCTAGTTTTTGTACCTTGGTGTGTTCCTCTTTTGGGCTATCTCTTTTTTGTTCACCGGTTCACAACCAACGCCCTAGATTAATTTGGCACTTAGAAAATAACATTTTGTTTTTGGCGCACTAACACAAATAGTAGTAGCACGGTCAACACTGTAGAGAAGTACAAAATAAATGTGTGTGGGTAATAATAAAATCCTTAATATGCCTTGAAAACCCACACGTACGCTCTTTCTAGGACAGAGGCAGTATGAGGTAATGCACCCACGCGCTGTCATCTGCCCGTTCGTGCTATGTCTCCCAAATCTTGAAATATCGTCAGTTATCCATTTCACGTCCACACTTCTCCCTCTCTCCACGGACTAGGAAAAAATCCTCTCTTCACTTCCCCTTCCCATTCCACCGATGGAGAGCCCAACCGACGCCGTCAACGCAGCGAAAGCGAAAGCCGCGCGGCTGGCCTTAGCCGCAGAGGAGGCGTCCAGAGCCGCGACCGCAGCACGCATGGCCGCAACGGCGGCGATCATCGCCGCAGCGGATGCCAAAGACGAAGCGGAGGCCATTGCCGAAGGTCGGGCCATCGGTCGCTCATCGGCATCTGATGCTGTTGGTAGATGGGTCCACTCTCTTGGGAAGCATCCCCTAGATGACGAGGACGAGGTTGAACTCATCTTTGAACCGCCGCCACCGACCTTCGACGAGAATATCGTCGACGAGGGGGAGGAAGTATGTTCCGATTCACCTCTCTCCCTTATTCAACATAGCCCTGTATCGATTTGTGCTATGGTCTCTCCCTCTTTTTTTTGCGCTATAGCGTTTTGAATTAGCGTCAGAATCTTTTTAGATTCATATTCAGTATTAGTTGCAACTGCTACATATTTGCTTCACATCCGATTCACCTCTCTCCCTTATTCAACATAGCCCCGTATCGATTTGCTCTATGGTCTCTCCCTCTTTTTTGCGCTATAGGGTTTTGAATTAGCGTCGAGAATCTTTTTAGATTCATATTCATTATTAGTTGCAACTGCTACATATTTGCTTCACTGTTTATTTGGCATGTATCGGGTTGCCATCGATGAGGTTGACAGCAATGTCGAGTCTCGTAATAGGAAGGCCATCGCGACTCTCAACAATCTTTATGCTGGGAAGTTCGACAAGTATTGGAGTGAACCACTGGACTGGTGCCAGGAACAGCTGCCCCTTCTGCACAAAGAGCATAAAGGTTGACTTTCGAAGCATCCTGCAGCATGCCGAAGCCGGTGGGTCCGGCTGTCTCAAAGTTGGGGAAACTGTTAACCGATCCGGCTTCATAGCCAACCACTTGGCCTATGGGCTATTCCTAAGGAAGAAATTGAACCAAGCTATCGAGACCGGTCGTGTGCCTCCTCCCAACCCCAAGCCACCAAAGATTAAAGGTATGGGCAGCAAGAAGCAGAAGAAGCGGGACCGGGAGGAGGCGACAGGAAGAAGATGGTAAATATACTCCGTAATAGTTGTGCATGTTTGTCTCTCCTACTGCTTCAAAAGCAGCATCTTTGGTTGAACTCTGTTTATGTTTGCTGCTCAGCAGCGTTTGTGGTGAACCTATTAGCTTAATTAGGGGTTGTTGAACTATGTCTGTGTTGAACCTTGCTTAATTAGGTTGTGTTGAACTCTGTTTGTGTTGGCGTGGGAAGGGGGCATGATGCTACCCTGAATTTGCGGGACCCCCAAAAAACTTGCAAATACGAGTGATGCATCCAAAAGGAACAAACTTTTACATGGTAGACCCCAGTCTGAAAGCAAGAAATGCGATTGGGTCCTTAACAGCCACCGCCCGGATTGATCGGGTATTTTGCCTGCCTACCGCATGTGACTTGTGCTCACTGAAGTTTGGGACCTCACGCATGGGCACCACACGTAAGTGACAGACCTGTTGGTGTAAAAACTCGGGTGATTATTATACTGCATTAGTACAAAGTTTCCTATGGATTCAAGGGTTGGAAAGCCAAGTTAACTCATTTTCATGACTAAGAAGGAGCCAGGCTTACTTTTTCATTTTCATGTTTTAACTTGTTTAAATCTTGGTCAAACAAAGGATTTGACCAGGATTCAAATGGGCATAAAAATTCAAAAAAGAAATAAAAAAAAACCAAAGCACATAAGCTTCTTATGTCATATAGTAAGCATTACAGTTGATCAACGAGTCTAGACATATTCAAACCAGAAAAATCATGTATATACCCCCTAACCCTAAACTCTGTCTTATGAAGTCAAGCATGAAGAAAAGTGGTATTGGGTTTCAAACATTGGAAATTGAAAAAACTCCCAAAAGCTTCATTTTGGAGTGACTAAGAAGAATCCAGGCTTACATTTTCATTTTCATGTTTTAAACTGGTTTAAATCTTGGTCAAACCTAGGATTTGACCAAGATTCAAATGGACATAACAAATTCAAAAAAATCAAAACCAAACACATAGTCTTTTGATGTCATATAGTAAGCATTCAAGTTGATAAACAAAGTCTAGACATATTTAAACAAGAAAAATCATGTATATACTTGGCCCCTAACCCTAAACTCTGTCTTATGAAGTCAAGCATTAAGAGAAGTGGTTTTGGGTTTCAAACATGGAAATTTAAAAAACCTCCCAAAAGCTTCATTTTGGAGTGACTAAGAAGAATCAAGGCTTACTTTTCATTTTCATGTTTTAAAATGGTTTAAATCTTTGTCAAACCTAGGATTTGACCAAGATTCAAATGGGCATAACAAATTCAAAAAAAACCAAACACATAGTCTTTTGATGTCACATAATAAGCATTCAAGTTGATAAACAAGGTCTAGACATATTCAAACCAGAAAAATCATGTATCTACCCCCTACCCCTAAACTTTGTCTTATGAAGTAAAGCACGGAGAGATATCATTTTGGGTTTCGAACATGGAAAATTAAAAAAACCTCCCAAAAGCTTCATTTTGGAGTGAATAATAAGAAGGATCCAAACTTACTTTTCATTTTCATGTTTTTAAACTTGTTTAAATATTGGTCAAACCTGCTAGGATTTGACCAAGATTCAAATGGGCATAACAATTCAAAAAAAAATTAAACCAAAAACCACTTCTCTTCGTGCTTGACTTCATTAGACAGAGTTTAGGGTTTGGGGTATATACATGATTTTTAATGTTTAAATATGTCTAGACTCCGTTGATCAACATGAATGCTTACTATAACTTAAGAAGCTTATGTGCTTTGGTTTTTCATTTTTTGAATTCTTTATTGAATTTTTATGCCCATTTGAATCTTGCTCAAATCCTAGATTTGACCAAGAATTAAACAAGTCAGTAACATGAAAATGAAAAAGTAAGCATGGATCCTTCTTATTCACTCAAAAAATGAAGCTTTTGGGAGGGTTTTTGAATTTTCCATGTTTGAAACCCAAAACCATTCCTCTTGTATGCTTGACTTCATATATATGACAGAGTTTAGCCTTAGGGGGTATATACATGATTTTCTAGTTTGAATATGTCTATACCTTGTTTATCAACTTGAATGCTTACTATAAACCAAAAATTCATGTATCTACCCCTAACCCTAAACTATGCATGAAGAGAAGTGGTTTTGGGTTTCAAACCTGGATATTTCAAAAAACCTCCCAAAAGCTTCATTTTGGAGTGAATAAGAAGGATCAAGGCTTAATTTTTCATTTTCATGTTTTAATCTTGTTTAAATCTTGGTCAAACCTAGGATTTGACCAAGATTCAAATGGGCATAATTTAAAAAAATGAAAAATCTAGGCACATAGTCTTCTTATGTCATATAGTAAGCATTCAATTAAGTTGATAAACAAGCTCTAGACATATTCAAACCAGAAAAATCATGATGTATCTACCCCCTATATATCCCTAAACCCTGACTTATGAAGTCAAGCATGAAGAGAAGTGGTTTTTGGTTTCAATCATGGAAATTTCAAAAACCCTCCCAAGAGCTTCATTTTTGAGTGACTAATTAAGAAGCATACATGATTACCTTTTCATATTCATGTTTTAAACTTGTTCAAATCTAGGTCAACAAACCTAGGATTTGACGAAGAATCAAATGGGTATAAAAAAATTAAAAACAAGCTCTAGACAAGCTCAAGTTGGAAAACAAGTTCTAGACATATTCAAACCAGAAAAATCATGTATCTACCCCCTATATATCCCTAAACCCTGACTTATGAAGTCAAGCATGAAGAGAAGTGGTTTTTGGTTTCAATCATGGAAATTTCAAAAACCCTCCCAAGAGCTTCATTTTGGAGTGGCTAAGAAGGATAGATGCTTAATTTTTCACATTTATGTTTTAAACTAGTTTAAATCATGGTCAAACCTAGGATTTGACCAAGATTCAAATGGACATAAAAATTCAAAATAAATGAAAATAAATGAAAAACCAAGGCACGTAGTCTTCTTATGTCATATAGTAAGCATTCAATTAAGTTGATAAACAAGGTCTAGACATATTCAAACCAGAAACATCATGTATCTAGCTACCCCTAGCCCTAAACTCTGTCTTATGAAGTCAAGCATGCATGAAGAGAAGTCATGGTTTTTGGTTTCAAACATGGAAATTTCAAAAACCCTCCCAAGAGCTTCATTTTGGAGTGACTAAGAAGGACATATGCTTAATTTTTCATATTCATGTTTTCAACTTGTTTAAATCATGGTCAAACTTAGGATTTGACCAAGATTCAAATGGGCATAAATTAAAAAAAAACAATAAAATGAAAAACCAATGCACATAGTCGATCTTCTTATGTCATATATATAGTAAGCATTCAATTAAGTTGATAACAAGGTCTAGACATATTCAAACCAGAAAAATCATGTATCTACCCCCTAACCCTAAACTTTGTCTTATGAAGTCAAGCATGAAGAGAAGTGGTTTTTGGTTTCAAGCATGGAAATTTCAAAAACCTCCCCAAACTTCATTTTAGAGTGACTAAGAAGGATACAAGCTTCCCTTTTCATTTTCATGTTTTAAACTTGTTTAAATTATCTTGGTCCGCCCATGCTATAGTCTGGATCCGCCCATGCTATAGTTTGAGGCCATTTGGATGACGTCGAAAAAATTCTTTGATTAGAAATGGGGTTGTTCGAACCCCGTAGTTGGATTTTTTTGAACCTTGATCTGTAGTACTGGGCAAAACCCTAGTTTAACCTATTTAATTTTAGATTCGTAGGTCGATTTTTCTACGTACCTTTTTATTATTACTCTACTATGCAGCACATATGTGTTTGCCCGTCGAGTGAAACTCGGAGGAAGAGGGATCACTCGGAAGGAGAGAAGAAGGAGGGAGAGCATTATGGTGTGTCCCCTTTTTCGGGTGATGATGTTGACTGTTGTGCAGGGTTTGTCAGTGAGCAGGAGGTGCGAGCGAGCGAGCGAGCGAGTCGAGCGAGGCCGAGAATGAGAGAGATTTGTTTTTTTTGTGAGAGGGACAACCGAAGGATCCTGAAGGACCCAGAGACTTCCAATACGCATCCTGATGCGTCTTCTCTTGACAAAGAAAATGGCTGGGAGTTTGCGTACCTATTGCACGTGACTTGTGCTCACTGAAGTGTGGGACCTCACGCATGGGCACCACACGTAAGTGACAGACCTGTTGGTGTAAAAACTCGGTTGATTATTATAGTGCATTAGAACAAAGTTTCCTATGGATTCAAGGGTAGGAAATCCAAGTTAACTCATTTACATGACATTATTTTTTCCATGAAGCAAAGTTAACACATCTATCAATTGGTACATTTTGGAGTGACTAAGAAGGATCCATGCTTACCTTTTCGTTTTCACGTGTTAAACTTGTTTAAATCTTGGTCAAACCTAGGATTTGACAGAGATTCAAATGGGCGGAAAATAAAAAAAAAACAGAAAAATGAAAAACCAAAGCACATACGTAGTTTTCTTATGTCATATAGTAAGCATTCAAGTTGATAAACAAGGTCTAGACATATTCAAAACATACAAATCATGTATGTACCCCTAACCCTAAACTATGTCTTATGAAGTCAAGCATGAAGAGAAGTGGTTTTGGGTTTCAAACATGGAAAATTCAAAAACCTCCCAAAAACTTCATTTAGAGTGACTAAGAAGGATAAATGCTTCCCTTTTCATTTTCATGTTTAAACTTGTTTAAATCTTGGTAAAACCTAGGATCTGACCAAGATTCAAATGGGCATAAAAATTCAAAAAAATGAAAAACCAAAGCACATAGTCTTCTTATGTCATATAGTAAGCATTAAAGTTGATAAACAAGGTCTAGACGTATTCAAACCAGACAAATCATGTATCTACCCCTAACCCTAAACTCTGTCTTATGAAGTCAAGCATGAAGAGAAGTTGTTTTGGGTTTCAAACATGGAAATTTCAAAAACCCTCTCAAAGAGCTTCATTTTGGAGTGACTAAGAAGGATCCATAGGAAACTATGTACTAATACAGTATAATGATCACCCGAGTTATTAGAGCAACAAGTCTGTCACTTACGTGTGGTTCCCATGCGTGAGGTCCCACACTTCGATGAGCACAAGTCACGTAGTCTTCTTATGTCATATAGTAAGCATTCAATTAAGTTGATAAACAAGGTCTAGACATATCAAACCAGAAAAATCATGTATCTACCCCTATATATCCCTAAACCACGACTTATGAAGTCAAGCATGAAGAGAAGAAGTGGTTTTTGGTTTCAAACATGGAAATTTCAAAAACCCTCCCAAGAGCTTCATTTTGGAGTGACTAGTTAAGACGCATACATGCTTACTTTTTCATATTCATGTTTTAAACTTGTTCAAATCTTGGTCAACAAACCTAGCTACGATTTGACGAAGATTCAAATGGGTATAAAAAATTAAAACCAAGGTCTGCTCATGTCATATAGTAAGCATTCAATTAAATTGATAAACAAGGTCTAGACATATTCAAACTAGTAGGAAAATCATGTATCTACCCCTAACCCTAAACTATGTCTTATGAAGTCAAGCATGCATGAAGAAAAGTGGTTTTTGGTTTTCAAGCATGGAAATTTCAAAAACCCTCCCAAGAGCTACATATTGGAGTGACTAAGAAGGATAGATGCTTAATTTTTCATATTCATCTTTTAAACTTGATTAAATCATGGTCAAACCTAGGATTTGACCAAGATTCAAATGGGCATAAAAATTCAAAAAATGAAAAACCAATGCACATAGTCATCTTATGTCATCTAGTAAGCATTCAATTAAGTTGATAAACAAGGTCTAGACATATTCAAACAAGAAAATTCATGTATCAAGCTACCCCTATCCCCAAACTCTGTCTTATATATGAAGTCAAGCATGAAGAGAAGTGGTTTTTGGTTTCAAACATGGAAATTTCAAAACCCCTCTCAAGAGCTTCATTTTAGAGTGACTACGAAGGATACATACTTAATTTTTCATATTCATGTTTTAAACTTGTTTAAATCATGGTCAAACCTAGGATTTGGCCAAGATTCAAATGGGCAAAATTTTAAAAAAATGAAAAATCAAGGCACATAGTCTTCTTATGTCATATAGTAAGCATTCAATTAAGTTGATAAACAAGGTCTAGACATATTCAAACGAGAGAAATCATGTATCTACCCCCTAACACTAAACTCTGTCTCATGAAGTCAAGCGCATGCATGAAGATATGTGGTTTTTGGTTTCAAACATGGAAATTTCAAAAACCCTCCCAAGAGCTTCATTTCGAGGAGATTAATTAAGAAGCATACATGCATGCTTACTTTTTCATATTCATGTTTTAAACTTATTCAAATCTTGGTGAAACCTAGGATTTGACCAAGATTCAAATCCGTATAAAAATTTAAAAATAAAATAAAAAAACAAGGTCTTCTTATGTTATATAGTAGGCATTCAATTAAGTTGATAAACAAGGTCTAGACATATTCAAAGAAGAAAAATCATGCATGTATCTACCCCTAACCCTAAACTATGTTTCATGAAGTCAAGCATGAAGATATGTGGTTTTTAGTTTCGAACATGGAAATTCAAAAACCCTCCCAAGAGCTTCATTTTGAAGTGACTAAGAAGCATACATGCTTACTTTTTCATATTCATGTTTTTAACTTATTCAAATCTTGGTGGAACCAAGGATTTGACCAAGATTCAAATGGGTATAAAAGTTCAAAAAAAAACAAGGTCTTCTTATATGTTATATAGTAAGCATTAAATTAATTTGATAAACAAGGTCTACACATATTCAAACCAGGAAAATCATGTATCTACCCCCTAACCCTAAACTCTGTCTTATGAAGAAGTCAAGCATGCATGAAGAGAAGTGGTTTTTGGTTTCAAGCATGGAAATTTCAAAAACCCTCCCAAGAGCTACATATTGGAGTGACTAAGAAGGATAGATGCTTAATTTTTCATATTCATGTTTTAAACTTGTTTAAATCATGGTCAAACCTAGGATTTAACCAAGATTCAAATGGGCAAAATTTTAAAAAATGAAAAATCAAGGCACATAGTCTTCTTATTTTTGGTTTCAAACATGGAAATTTCAAAAACCCTCCCAAAGAGCTTCATTTTGGAGTGACTAAGAAGGATCCATAGGAAACTATGTACTAATACAGTATAATGATCACCCGAGTTATTAGAGCAACAAGTCTGTCACTTACGTGTGGTTCCCATGCGTGAGGTCCCACACTTCAGTGAGCACAAGTCACGTACGCTAGGTAGGCAAACTCCCGGCCATCTTCTTTGTCAAGAGAGAGGCATCAACACACTCTCTCTCTCTCTCTCTCTCTCTCTCTCTTTCCCCAATTATCCACCTCCGTTGGCTGCCGGTTTTGGCAGGTCGTTTCTAGCTCAGCTCATAGGCCATGGTGTGCAGGCTCTGTAGCCATGGCGATTTGGTCGCGCCAAGTGGTTCGTCCCCGGCTCCGACGAGGATCAATCCGGACGGTGCCTATTAAGGACCCGATCGCATTTCTTGCTTTCAGCATGGGGTCTACCATGTAAATCTTAGGGATTTAGACGTAATTTCCTGTTTATTTTGTGTCCTGCTGTAAACTCCGCTCTGATGCGTATTGGAAATCTGGGTCCTTCAGGATCGTTCGGTTGTCCCTCTAAAAAAAACATCTCTCTCATTCTCGGCCTTTCTCGCTCGCTCGCACCCCCCTGCGCACTGACAACCCTGCACAACAGTCAACATCACCAGAAAAAGGATAGACACCATAAATAAGTGGGGCCCCGTGACTGCTCTCCCTTCGTCTCCTCCCGTGTGATCCCTCTTCCTCCGACTCCCGACCTTGCGGAAAAGAAAAATGAAATGAAAGAGTTTCACTGGACGGGCAAACACATGTGCTGCCTAGTAATAACAATAATAACGTAAAAAAATCGACCTACGAATCTATTATTAAATAAGCTAAACTAGGGTTTTGCCCAGTACTACGGATCAATTTCTGAAAATCCAACTACGGGGTTTGATTTTGGCCTGCTAATATAAAATTATATAATCCGAACTAGTATTCCTCTAAAAAATCATTTTGGTATGCATCGTTTGGTACTTTTCATAGCTAGAGTGCTTACTCCCTCCGTTAGCAAATAGTCTTCGTATGTCATATAGTAAGCATTCAAGTTGAAAAACAAGCTCTAGACATATTCAAACCAGAAAAATCATGTATCTACCCCCTATATATCCCTAAACCCTGACTTATGAATTCAAGCATGAAGAGAAGTGGTTTTTGGTTTCAATCATGGAAATTTCAAAAACCCTCCCAAGAGCTTCATTTTGGAGTGACTAATTAAGAAGCATACATGCTTACCTTTTCTACACTACTTAAAAAGGAGGAACATGTTCCCTATTCTGCCACCAACTACCACTACTACAAAAGATTTGGTCGTCGTAACCTTCCACCCGCGCCACATGGGCCGCACCAAAACACCTAGGACACTTCCGCATGGGCCAGAAATCTCGCCCCAGAATGAACGTCTGTGGAAGCCCACTAATTCCTCTCCTTGACTCCTTCCCTAATTGCGCTCCTCCTTCACTACCGCACGGTTCCAATCCCTCTGACGCCTGCCCTTGCCCTCGTGATCCCTTTCTTGCTCCCTCTCCCTCGCAGCCGCCCTCCCGGCAATCACGGAAGCGCCCCTGCCACTGCCGTCCTCCACTGCACGAGCGTCGCCGCCCTGGCCTCCTCTGCTGTGTGCGGGAACTCGCCGCGCCCGATTTGCCACCACCACAAGCGAAAGAGGGATCAAGAAGCGAGATCCATATTGAACCAATCTCGCCGAACCTTTCCCGGTGGAGATGCAGCAGAAGAGACGGAACAAGATCGTGCTAACTGTGTTGCTGCTGACGGGGGCGGCGGTGCTGATCGTGGGCACGCTAGAGCTGTTGATACCGACGACCTTGACGTATTGACGTGGCTGTGAAGCTCAAGGAATCACAGGAGAAGATGCGCAACAGATCATCTCCGACTTCTTTAAGGTCTACCAGTTCGAGAAGCTCTTCGCCAAGCGCAGCTACCCCGTCGGATGGACCTCTACGCATTCCTTGGCCACGTTGGTGCCAAGGCATCATGTGATTGATAGTCCATTTACTCATCTTCTCCGATGGTCCAGATGATGAATTGTTGGGGCCACTGTGCTTCGCGTAATTTGATATCCTGCAAGGTAAGTGTCCCGTTCTTTTAACTAACTATTTGTTAAATTTTCAGTTCTTGTGTGCATTTGGTGGAGCTTGTTCAATTACATCCTCCTGATTTGCTTTTGTCTGCCCTTGGAAAGTAACAGCCTGTTACGTCCATGCCTTTTCATGCCTAAATGTAGACTATTATATCAGAACATGGGATATATGAAAATGACATCTTTAAATTTCATAAATTAGTAGTAGCTCTGAGCCTCTTGAGTTCCAACAAGCATTGATGCTTGTGCCTGATGGGATTCTTCGATTATGATTGCAGGGCTGTTGAAAAGCAGGTGAGGGGCACTTTGGTTAGTTGTGAACGATGAACAATTTTCAGGTATATTTTCTTGGCATGATCTAATGAATGAATAATATATAGCTGCTCTAAATTTTTATAGTGTTTAGTTCCAATTAGCTCCAATTCTTCGATTATGATTGCTGGGCTGCTGAAAAGCAGGAGCTCTTTCTTTCTGTTGCTTTATTACTTGAAAGCGGTTCTTTATTGTTGGCGTCTCACTCCTTTTGGACATGTTAGCAAGTGAGGCGACTCGTTGATAGGATGCCTGCTGTTGTGTAACAAGAGTCCTTTTTTTACTACATGTAATTGTTTTCAGTGTATATAAATTGAGTTATATCGGTTGATGCACAAAAAAATAGTTTCGGGTTTGCAGAATTTGTATGTATTTTGGCGCTCTGGGTTTGCATACCAGGTGTAATATTGTTTGCAAGAAGTTTAATATTTCGCCACGTTTATCTATTTCGCCACGTTTATCCATTCTCAGTGTATGTGATCTGATTTAGTTTGCCTAAAACTGATCAGCATATATGTTCATTCTAGGGAAGAAAAGTGAGTTCAATACTTCAAATGCTAAATTTAGGCGTACCGCGTACGTCATGTGCTCGATGGACTGGAGTGCCCATGATAAGTCGAGGTACGACATGCTAGAAATAGCTTACCATGATGCATGGCTTGAAGTAAATAATCCTGGTTTTGCAAGTTTTGCAGTAATTACCTATTGACTGTTTGAGAATGCATATTTTTCAGAAGGAGATGATTTGTTCTATTTCTATTGTTAATTAATGGAGTTAATGTTTCCTAAATAATTGAGTATGAAAGATTATCCCATCTATATGTTGGTTTGATTCTATGGTCAACTACTTTGCTGGGAAATCTTATCTTCAACAACGTGTTGCAAGTGAGGATGAGGAGCAGAGTCGGCGAGAGCTCCAGGGGCCACAGCTGAGGTGGACAGGACGAGTGTCGCAGGAGGCAGCGATGAGGTCGTGCAGATGAGGATGAGAGATTCAGAGGATCGAGAAGGATTGAAAGAGCTGGTAGATGGAGGTGGAAGAGATAGGGATGTGAGGGAATTGAGAGAGTTGAGAGCAGGGAATATTATTTCTCCTATTTTCACTTGCTAATAGGGTTGCAGATTTGCTGCAGAAAAAAGAACTGTAGGCATCTGTTAGTCATATAATCAACAACCAGCGGCCAGTCTGAGAGCAATGCAAAACTGGTTGATGCCTCGATGTTGGCCTTGCGTTTATGTGATAGGTCAAGACAGCTGACATGGCCTGCAGTTACACTCCTGAGAAAAATATATTGCATTTAAAGCCTCGATCATGCTTGGTTCAGGCCGTAAATTATGGTGGCTGCTAGATACTTGACATGGTCCACCATAGTTTTTGGTTGCAAGTTGTAGCGCTTCTGCAAGTGTACAGTATGAGCATAAGATCATATGGCTTATTTTTGTACTCAGGTCAGAAAAATTATGTAGTAACTGGATCCTGGTCCAGTAGAGATTTATCGTTAGTGGAGGTGCTTGTCTTCCTTTTGGCACTTACACTTCCAGTCAAAGGATGGGATCATCCACATCTAATGATTTATTTGACACAATGCTTTAGTGTTAACTGGTCATGTTAATGCTATGTTATAAATGTTTTTTTGCTTCGATTTTCAAGGGGCGATGCGTAGTGGGACAATGCGAACGTATGCTGACCCCAGTGCCATGGAGATGTCATTTTGCAGCAAGGTTCCCTTTTACATGACCCTTTCAGTTGTTATTGTGATTCTGAATTCTGCTGTGTTTAATTCAGTTCATGCATCAAATATTTTATCCCGTTCAATAACTGTCCCCACACATGTATAGGATACTCTGGTGAAGTTCTATTATGTAGATACCAGGTACAACCAAGGGTGTTCACTTACACTGTTTTTTCACGAACGAAACTTGCAAAAGGTTTCCTTTTTTATACTAACCATTAATTTTAGTTAATATATCCGGATCTCTTGAATTTGGCTTATTAAACTCAGTATATCAGTTGAATGGTGCATAAATTTCAGAGATAGTTTTGTTCCTCCAATTGCATGTTTTATCTATTTTGAAATAGAAAGTACATCATTTTCTCGTTTCCATGGGGAAACATATATCTGGTGCTCATATTTGACTTTTGAGTATAGCCCTTGCTTCTTGCACTAGATTACTTTTATATTATGTTGGCTTAGTATATAGAAGTGCTTCCCGTGGAGAAAACTTGAACACCTCTTAGTTCAAGGAAATTATTTGACTGTCTTGGTACCGCATAAGTACTTGGTTGTTTTTTATGTTTGTAGAGAGTAATTATTACTGTTCGGACATTGTTATTACCTCTGCATCTGCGGTTCAACATTTCAATAATCGTTGTTCTCTTGATCCCTTTTTATGTGGCATAAATATTTTGTTGAAAGGATCCTTTTGTGGGCATTATGCCGGAAGAGATTGTTGCCATGATACACACGGATGTTCCAAGCGGGCAGTTAGAGCTGCATATTGCCAAGTATAAAGCAGTGTAACATTTCAGCATGGTATACCCTGCAGACAAGAGAATAATTATACTGAACATGTTTGATGATATTGTAAGTTATTGAAGCCTCGAAGTTTGAAGATTTTCTTAGATTTTTGATGCAGATGCAATTTATTCATTTGTCCAAAAAGAATGGAGAATATCTATGAGATAGAGTCAAAATATTTGAACGCCATTGGGTAACTTATCTGCATACTATTCATCTGAGTGTGAATATGTATTCTGCTCCAGGGGATCAATTGGACCAACATTTATAGGGCTTGAGATTTGTTTTATTGGTCATAGGATAGATAATAAGAATGGCTTCAGTTTTTTATGCACCTTACGTGTTTGTGGTATTGCATAAATAGGCATTAGTTTTCATACCAAGAGGATGTTAAGCTTTTCTTTCACGGCATGGGTGCACATGTTTTCTATCCAAAGTGAGGTGACTATACTCTGCAGCGTCATCAAATTTTGGGTCTCCATGTTGCAACTTATTTTCAATTTCGATTTTTTTGTCACAAATAAATGAAGAAAGAACTATAGTTCAAGGGAAAATCAAAGATATGTTGTGGGATGAGGCACTGACCCAGTTTTGTTGTTTTCATGTTGTTTAGCCACATTTAAGCCCATTTTTTATCCATACAACTAATTTTCCCTACACATTTTTTCTATTTAAAAAATTGTAGATGTATGCGGAACAGGTTGTATCCGGACTTGGGCTCGGAAGACTTATGGTGTTTATTGGTAGTTTTTTTGAGAATCTGGTAGGACATGGTGCAATGAATATGGAAAGTTCTCTATGATTTTTTTGGATTTATATTAAACTGTACAAATAAGCTCTTCATTTTTATGTGTATGTTCCATAAATGCACTTCAAACAATTAAATTTTTGACCCAAGAATATAATTCAAAATGATATTTTTATAATCCCTTCCTAGATAATTTTTTTGCGTATCAGTGTTTATATTTTCCAAAAAGTTGTGGACTTGTAATGGAGCCTTGAGTGTCCGTGCTTTCGCTTGTGCATAAAAGTTTCACCTCTTTCAAGCATAAATTGGCCTACTACTCCACAAGCATAAAAGTTACACCTCTTTCAAGCATAAATTGGCCTACTACTCCATTCTGTGCTATGAAATGATCATGTGTGGTAAAAAACAATAACATAGGTCAATGACATAATGTTTGTATTTTAACTATATTTCTGATTTGTTTATATGTATTATTGTCCCGTAGCAACGCACGGGCATTTGTACTAGTCATATTAATGTTTTAAACTTGTTCAAATCTTGGTCAACAAACCTAGGATTTGACGAAGAATCAAATGTGTATAAAAAAATTAAAACCAAGGTCTGCTCATGTCATATAGTGAGCATTCAATTAAATTGATAAACAAGGTCTAGACATATTCAAACTAGCAGGAAAATCATGTATCTACCCCCTAACCCAAACTCTATCTTATGAAGTCAAGCATGCATGAAGAGAAGTGGTTTTTGGTTTTCAAGCATGGAAATTTCAAAAACTCTTATGTCATCTAGTAAGCATTCATCAATTAAGTTGATAAATAATGTCTAGACATATTCAAACCAGAAAGTTTATGTATCAAGCTACCCCTAACCCCAAACTTTGTCTTATGAAGTCTAGCATGAAGAGAAGTACGTGGTTTTTTGGTTTCAAACATGGAAATTTCAAAACCCTCTCAAGATCGAGCTTCATTTTGGAGTGACTACGAAGATACATGCTTAATTTTTCATATTCATGTTTTAAACTTGTTTAAATCATGGTCAAACCTAGGATTTGACCAAGATTCAAATGGGCATAAAAATTCAAAAAAAAAACAATAAAATGAAAAACCAATGCACATAGTCATCTTATGTCATCTAGTAAGCATTCAATTAAGTTGATAAACAAGGTCCAGACATATTCAAACCAGAAAATTCATGTATCAAGCTACCCCTATCCCCAAACTCTGTCTTATGAAGTCAAGCATGAAGAGAAGTACGTGGTTTTTTTGGTTTCAAACATGGTTCAAAAACCCTCTCAAGAGCTTCATTTCGAAGCGATTAATTAAGAAGCATACATGCATGCTTACTTTTTCATATTCATGTTTTAAACTTATTGAAATCTTGGTGAAACCTAGGATTTGACCAAGATTCAAATGGGTATAAAAATTTTAAAAAAAACAAAAAAGGTCTTCTTATGTTATATAGTAGGCATTCAATTAAGTTGATAAACAAGGTCTAGACATATTCAAACAAGAAAAATCATGCATGTATCTACCCCTAACCCTAAACTCTGTTTCATGAAGTCAAGCATGAAGATATGTGGTTTTTGGTTTCGAACATGGAAATTCAAAAACCCTCCCAAGAGCTTCATTTTGAAGTGACTAAGAAGCATACATGCTTACTTTTTCATATTCATGTTTTTAACTTATTCAAATCTTGGTGGAACCAAGGATTTGACCAAGATTCAAATGGGTATAAAAATTCAAAAAAAAAAAAGGTCTTCTTATGTTATATAGTAAGCATTCAATTATTTTGATAAACAAGGTCTACACATATTCAAACCAGGAAATTATGTATCTACCCCCTAACCCTAAACTCTGTCTTATGAAGTCAAGCATGCATGAAGAGAAGTGGTTTTTGGTTTCAAGCATGGAAATTTCAAAAACCCTCCCAAGAGCTTCATTTTGGAGTGACTAAGAAGCATACGTACATGCTTACTTTTTCATATTCATGTTTTAAACTTGTTCAAATCTTGGTCAAACCTATGATTTGACCAAGATTCAAATGGGTATAAAAAATGAAAACCAAGGTCTTCTTATGTCATATAGTAAGCATTCAATTAAGTTGATAAATAAGGTCTAGACATATTCAAACCAGAAAAATCATGTATCAAGCTACCCCTAACCCCTAATTAACTCTGTCTTATGAAGTCAAGCATGAAGATAAGTATGTGGTTTTTTGGTTTCAAACATGGAAATTTCAAAAACCCTCTCAAGATCGAGCTTCATTTTGGAGTGACTACGAAGGATACATGCTTACTTTTTCATATTCATGTTTTAAACTTGTTTAAATCATGGTCAAACCTAGGATTTGACAAAGATTCAAATGGGCATAATATAAAAAAAAACAAAAAGTGAAAAACCAAGGCACATAGTCTTCTTATGTTATATTGTAAGCATTCAATTAAGTTGATAAACAAGGTCTAGACATATTCAAACCAGAGAAATCATGTATCTACCCCCTAACCTAAACTCTGTCTCATGAAGTCAAGCATGATGATATGTGGTTTTTTGGTTTCAAACATGGAAATTTCAAAAACCCTCCCAAGAGCTTCATTTTGAAGAGATTAATTATGAAGCATACATGCATGCTTACTTTTTCATATTCATGTTTTAAACTTATTCAAATCTTGGTGAAACCTAGGATTTGACCAAGATTCAAATCCGTATAAAAATTAAAAAACAAAATAAAAAAAGGTCTTCTTATGTTATATAGTAAGCATTCAATTAAGTTGATAAATAAGGTCTAGACATATTCAAACCAGAAAAATCATGTATCTACCCCTAACCCTAAACTTTGTCTTATGAAGTCAAGCATGAAGAGAAGTACGCGGTTTTTTGGTTTCAAACATGGAAATTTCAAAAACCCTCTCAAGAGCTTCCATTTTGGAGTGACTACGAAGGATACATGCTTAATTTTTCATATTCATGTTTTAAACTTGTTTAAATCATGGTCAAACCTAGGATTTGGCCAAGATTCAAATGGGCAAAATTTAAAAAAATCAAGGCACATAGTCTTCTTATGTCATATAGTAAGCATTCAATTAAGTTGATAAACAAGGTCTAGACATATTCAAACGAGAGAAATCATGTATCTACCCCCTAACCCTAAACTCTGTCTTATGAAGTCAAGCATGCATGAAGAGAAGTGGTTTTTGGTTTCAAGCATGGAAATTTCAAAAACCCTCCCAAGAGCTTCATTTTGGAGTGACTAAGAAGCATACGTACGTGCTTACTTTTTCATATTCATGTTTTTAACTTGTTCAAATCTTGGTCAAACCTATGATTTGACCAAGATTCAAATGGGTATAAAAAATGAAAACCAAGGTCTTCTTATGTCATATAGTAAGCATTCAATTAAGTTGATAAATAAGGTCTAGACATATTCAAACCAGAAAAATCATGTATCAAGCTACCCCTAATTAACTCTGTCTTATGAAGTCAAGCATGAAGATAAGTATGTGATTTTTTGGTTTCAAACATGGAAATTTCAAAAACCCTCTCAAGATCGAGCTTCATTTTGGAGTGACTACGAAGGATACATGCTTACTTTTTCATATTCATATTTTAAACTTGTTTAAATCATGGTCAAACCTAGGATTTGACCAAGATTCAAATGGGCATAATTAAAAAAAAAATGAAAAACCAAGGCACATAGTCTTCTTATGTTATATTGTAAGCATTCAATTAAGTTGATAAACAAGGTCTAGACATATTCAAACCAGAGAAATCATGTATCTACCCCTTAACCTAAACTCTGTCTCATGAAGTCAAGCATGATGATATGTGGTTTTTGGTTTCAAACATGGAAATTTCAAAAACCCTCCCAAGAACTTCATTTTGAAGTGATTAATTATGAAGCATACATGCATGCTTACTTTTTCATATTCATGTTTTAAACTTATTCAAATCTTGGTGAAACCTAGGATTTGACCAAGATTCAAATCCGTATAAAAATTAAAAAACAAAATAAAAAAACAAGGTCTTCTTATGTTATATAGTAAGCATTCAATTAAGTTGATAAATAAGGTCTAGACATATTCAAACCAGAAAAATCATGTATCTACCCCTAACCCTAAGCATGTATCTCGTTGTTTGCGCTATGATACAATATCTACCTATGTTACACTAATCTCCTCTCTCCTACTTAATTAGCTGCCACATCAGCAGTTTTGTGGGACCAATATGTATGATACTAGCTATGATACTATCACTATCATGTGGGTACCTAAATCTCGAGTCAAAGTTTGACACGAGACCGATGTGGACTTTATTAATGGTGGAAGGGAGTAACAATCATAAGCACATTATTATTATTGATTGAACAACATTTTATTTGATGTGCCATAAGAAGTTTAGAAACTCCTAGCCCCTGGAGGTGGCGTTTTGGCACACACGTGCATATGCACCGATTATTGGAAATAATAAAAAAACAATTATATAAATGTTAAAAAAATCTGATATAAATTTTTTGGTATACATTGTGACATCCTATGTTCGTTCATAAGTTTTCGTGGAAAAACAACATTTTGTGTGCTGTGTACAAAAAAGGCAAAAAATGTACGTAGTCGTGTTACAGCATCAAAATTTGTCTTTTTTACAGGAGCCACATATTTTTTTTAAAAAACTTATGTACCAACATAAAATATCTAGATATACATGTAAAATTTCAGTTTAGAATTTTTGGACACTTTGAAATGTGGATTCACATAATGGATTCCTCTACCTCGGCCCCCTTGGATTACTGAACAGACTTACAGTACTACTAGTAGGGCCTACTATTTATTATTATTATTACCTACTGCAGGCAAAATTTAATCTCATCGAGCGGTAAAATTCCCCGCCAACGCCCAAATATCTCGCGCCGCAAAGTTTCAGATCTGCGAATATTTTTTTCCCTCAAAAGAAGGACTGCGAAATTCCCTTCTTCTCCTCTATCGCCCAGCTTCGCCCTAGTTTCGCCCGCAAGCCCTCAGAGAAACCGCTCCTCTTACCTACCTCCCACCTTCACGGCCGCCGCACCGGAAAATCACCGCCGCACTTTGCCGTTCAAGCTGCCACGGCTTCAAACCTCGAGGCTGCCCTATCCGCTTGATCTGCACCTACTCCGGCGTCCACCGCACCGTATCTCGTTCGCCGACTCTATCGACCACCGCACCTGACCAGCTTCGCCGACACCGACGTCCCGTGCACCGCACATCATCGCTTCACCGACCTTCTACTTCGGCCGGCGCGCTGAACACTTCATCGACCGCCTAGCATGTCCTTCTCCGACCCCCCAAGATCTGCTTCCCCGACACCCACCGCAACAGCAGTCCCCTCGCCGACCTCCACGTCACCCGTAAGAACGCGGAACACGTCTAAACGCCGCCCAGAAATAGGTAACCAGACATCCCTGCGCATTTTGTTCTGTTAGGAGTATTGCAGCTGACTGTATTTCTGAATTCGTGCTAGTATATTTTTAACTTACAAGTGCTTTCGTTTGTAACCACCTCATCCTTTAGATTTAAACACGATGCATAAGTATTTTTTTTCCGTGACCTAACCCACCCATTTCCTGAAACTCTACATGGTATCAGAGCCTATGTTTCCTTCCTGCTAGTGCTAGCCGCCCGAAACAGTACCATACAAGTTCTTCCTTTGACCACAAAAACCACCGTTGAGATGTACAAATCCAGGCGGCGGGAGGCCGCATCAGGTGCTCTGCGTGGGTTGCGGCTATCACACACAGCGATGCGAGTTGTGTGAGATCGGCGGCTGCTCGCGCGGGGACAAAGAAGAGGGTCAAGATCGTTTTGGTTTAGAAAGGAGAGAAGAGGAAGTGAATCCGTGGCAGAGAGATCTGGATCCGTGCGAGGGGGAGATGTTGGAGGCGTGCGGAGTGGGCCGAGCCTTTGAGCGCAGGGCGGAGCCGGTGGTTGGTGCTGGACGTTGACCAGCGTGAGCCGGTCGATGTGGCCAGGTGCGGTCTGCCAGGTTGGCCAGGGCGCGCAGACGAGGCGCCATCCGAGTGGAAGTGAGGAGAAAATGGAGATGTGAGGCTGTGAGGATATGTTGTGATGGAGTTAATGAGGCTGCGATTGAGTCGTGATGGAGTTGATGAGGCTGCGGTTTAGTGGTGATGGTGATGGTTGTGGATATGTCCAGGGGAAAGGCATGCGCGCCTGAGGTGAGACTGGTTGAGGCCTGACTGGGGGATAGGCATGGGTGCTTGAGGAGTGGATGGTTGAGGCAGGAGTTGGCTGGGGGTTTGTGGGAGAGACGGAAGAGGTCAGTGGCCGGGCAGAGTGGAGAAGAGAGGCTGAGGACATTGAGGCGAGTGTGGATGGTTCTACGGAACTTGTGTGGTGAGGCAGCCGGGGTTGTTGAGGATGTGTATGGTTAGGAGTTGTGCGTATCCCAGATGGTTGAAGCTGGATGTCTTCGCTGCTGATGAAGAGATGAATCGAGATGACAAGATGATGGAAAGTGCAATGCTGTCATGTATCCTAGGAGTTATGCTGAAAGTTCATTACTCGTAGTTGTCATATGTGTCATGTTGTTGCAAGATGGCCATGGTTGTTTACCCATGATCATCTTGAGGGGGTGTGTTGGACCATGAGTGAGTTTAGTAGTAGCGTTGTAGTAATATTGTATCCAGTGTGAGGCCCATAGAGGCCCATGTCCAGTGGTATTGTAACCCTAACTCAGATGATATAAATACAGAGTGTCGTGGTCTGAGTGACCTAACCCACCCATTCGCTGAAACTCTACAAAATATGAGCCACCAATTATGAGCCGTTGAATGCTCTACATGTCCACGATTGACAACAACAACAACAACACCACCAACAACAAAGCTTTATTCCCAAACAAGTTGGGGTAGGCTATACAAGTCCACCATTGACACGATTACAATTTCTCACTATTTGGCCGTAGGCTACTGCTCTAGTTACATCATGTTTGATATCTTTCTGCGATCCTGTATTACATGTTTATGCACGTCATAATGTTTCTACTACTGTTTGGTGTCAATTTAATTATAGCAAATTCTTGACTCGTAACTGTTTGTTGTTATTACACGTGCAGCAGGCACATCTTACACTCAGAAACGTAGAGTAAAGCTCGCCTATAATCATGTAAGTACCTACTGTTTTTTGTATATTGCTTAATGCAAACTTCTATATCTTGGATCCTGTTTCTGTTTACAATTGGCCTCTCCTTCATGCAGAGGAGAAACAGTGTGGCACCAGGTTCTTCTGCCCAAGTACCTGATGAGGTCCGTGTGACTCAAAAAAAAGCTCACGTAAGTTCCCTGTTTTTTTTTGGATTGTTAATTTACCTCCTGTGCGTAGTTCAATTGCATCATTTTCTGTATGTTGCACTACCTAAGTTGCCTAATGGAATCTAATAAAATATAAACAATGACCATATGGAACATTGCACACTGCCTTTGACCCATCTGGCATCCGGCATGCCTGGGTATAAGTTACATGATTTGGCTATGTTAAACAAGTCCTAAAATTCTATTATGTTAATTTTTTGCCTGTTGCTTCATTGAGTCCTGTTGTTCCATGGCTAGTGCATGAAGTTTGATAGAAATGATCCTAGCTGAAATGATGCACTTCGTGTTTTTTTATTGCTTTATTCCTAACCTAGCTTCCTATTCTACTTGAAACATGATTGCTTTATTCCTAACCTAGCTTCCTATTCTACCTGAAACATGATTGCTTTATTCCTAACCTAGCTTCCTATTCTACTTGAAACATGATTGCTTTATTCCTAACCTAGCTTCCTATTCTACTTGAAACATTGTGAAAAAATAGTTATATTACTTGTTTAAATGTCTAGCTTTGTTTTTCTGAGTCCCATTGACATGATGTGGTATATCCATATTCAAATGATCTGGCTGTTTATATAATACGCTCCATGTTCAATTGCTTCATTCATTTTCTAGTAATCTACTAGTAAGTAGTACGTGCTTTGCACGTCACGACATATATAATTTTAAAATATATTTCCATATTTTATTTGATGTTGATAATTATTATTTTTTGCTAAAATTAGTCACAAAGCCTAAAGTTTGGCTTTTGAAAAACTAATACACCCTAAAAGAAGTAATGGAAGGAGTAATATGTGAGTTCATTACAATTAAGTTTTTTAGTCAGTATGAAATAGAAGTATACCCTAATACGAAAGTGACAAAACTTTTTCATGGACATCCCATTAGGATTATGTATATTTTTGTGACTAGAGTCGAGAATTTTTAAGGATCTATCTTACCTTTTGCGGCATGCATATTGCACGACAAGACTATCTAATTTATATATTTCTACCATATTTTTTGAAATTTAAAATACATTATCCAATATCTATGTATAAATTTACTACCTCAATACTTTTTATGTGACCCACACATGGCCACCGTTAGATTTTATATCAAAACTGGGTTGTCATGGGGAAAAAGTTAGACCTTAATATGAGTAAATACGAAATATTAGTACTAAATTAATATATATAATATTTTATCAGCCTTGGTTGGTGGACCAATGAACTTCGTATCTTCGAGCTTGAAGATGGTTCTTGTAACATAGTAATTGCTATTTGTTTTCCTAGCACAGAATTATATATCAATATCTTCACATAACCATGTACGATGAAGATGATATTTTTCATAACACAGTGCCAATGTAGACGATGGCTTGTGCTTCTATAAACTCCCAAAATAAAAATGTTTTCTTGAGTAAAACAAAAGAACGGCTGAGATTAAATGATACATGTTTGGTATTAGGGGTGAGATAGCTGAGATTAAATGATACCATGATACCCTTTCGGGGGATTACACTATTTTAAATTTTGAGGGTATATGAAAGCTAAGGCCCAGTTTGTTTGGGCTTCTGCTTCTGCTTTTAGAGCTTTTGAGGTCCAAAAGTAGCAGCCCAAACAAACACCAACAATTAGAAAAGTGCTTTGAAGAAGCGCTGTGCCTAAATGAACTAGCAATCCGGAAGTTGGGCGAGACCTGCTTCCCGAGCTTCTTCTGCTCCCGAGCGGCGGTGGACCAAAATGCCCCTAACACTTGCTGCTAACAACGAAAAAACTGCCCTCACGTACAACGCTGGCCCGCCCTTCCAATCGTTCCCCGCCGAGAGCCCAAAGGCTGCCCATTTTCCCCTTCTTCCTGTCCCGTTCAATGAAAGGATAGGGTTAGGGTTTCTGCCCGGCCGCCGTCGTCGTTCCGGCCGGCATCGTCGCCGCGATATCCGCCGCCGCCGTCCCGGTAGTCCGTCCCCACTTGCAAGCTCGTCGGGAACGCCGGAGAGCATGGTGTAGGAGCTCTGCAGCGAGGGCGCGCCTCGCCGCGATAGCATGCGTGGCCCCATGGTCAGCCTCGAGGCCGAGGGCCAGGTCGACCGCCTCCTGCGTGCGTAGGCGGACAAGCGGGGAAGCGCGGCCTAGGAGGAGGACGGCCGAGCAGGAGGCGCGACCTAGGAGGAGGAATCGAGCACGGCCGCCGGCGACAGGAGGTGCTCAAGGCGTCGCGGGGTCGCAATTTCTCATTCAGCACCGCCCGGAGCTGCTCTTCCATCGGTTGGTCCATCTTCACTCCGGCGCGCGAGGCTCTTCACTACCCGCTCGGCTGCTGCAGAAATTCTTCCTCCACGCTCCGTCCAATCCACAGTATTGAAGTATTGATGTACGAGTAATTGGTAGTTTGGTACGCAGCACGGTGTTCATGCGATGCAATTTTATTTTCCTCTCCCGTATCGTATATGGTAGCTACCGCTTTCACATGACGGTGAAGATGAGAAGGATTTGACAATCCTATTCATATATATTTTATTTTGGATGTCATCGTTTACTTCAAGCAATCAAGGCAATACTTCTGCAAAAATCCTTTTGTGCGCTATTTTGCAAATCTTACTTTTCAATATACAGTAGCATATTTTAGAGCTTAGAGCCTGCCCATTTAAAGCAACCTCGCGGATTAACAATCGACTGATTAATTCCTAAAATTAAGGTGATCGATCAATTAACGGTTAGTGAGATGTCTTGTGATATTGTTTACACTTTTTTTAAAGCCGTAAAAACTTTAACTTAGAAGCCAAAAGCTATATTTAATTCTAAACAACACTCCAAAATATTCCGATACAAAAAGTGTTCAAAATTATTTTAGCAAAAAAGAAAGATAAATTGAAGTATTTTGGGGTTATTAAACATGATAATTATGTAATGAAACTATTATAAATAGCAAATTCGTTTCAAATCTGCATATATTCAACATCTTTAGCACTCAGGGCATTTCAGACATTTCACTCCTAAACCAACAGCAGCAGCCATAAAAAGCACTTCAACCAGACATCAAATCTCTGCTTCCAACAGCTGCTTCTCACAGCTGCTTTTTCACAGCCCACCTACAAATGCTTCTCAAAAGTCGCAGCCCAAACAAATGTAACCTAAATCCTTAGATTTTGTTGGCAAGTGAATGTTGGCATTGGCCCTGTTATGGATTTTGCATTTCTATTGCCACTACTTGTACTGACATCTCGCTTCATTCTTGTTTAATTCGGTCCCGTTGGTACTCGAACTCGGGTGGGCTGGCTGTGCACTCGCAAGCCTTGCCACTGAGCTAGCACTCAGTTCTCAGATTAAGCAATGCCTCGTTATGCTTAATTTAAATGTTATGGCACTTCATACAAGCCATACAATTAATTGTTGCATTGACCTTCTACGTTGTCGAAGGCACTATCTGAGCATGCTTAAATCAATCATACATTATTTTCCTAATTGTATCCAATCCAACATGCACATGTTTTGACTGTATTTGGCTATTTGCTAGATTTCTTCATGCGGTGACTGGCTTCGTTATTGGGCACATGATGTCTAGTTGCTTGGTTCATTGTATACATCATCGCCATGATCTAGTTTGGTTTGTTCTAGGAGGCATGTGGCTTAACCTGGTTTCTTTGTTATATCTGCCCATGGTTCTTTCAAAATTATGTCAACAATCTTGTTTGTTTGCCGTGTATTGTATTGCATTTTAACTTGTTTTGTCTTAGTTTCAGCCTGCAAACAAAGCTGTAATGTCGTAGGGACAACCCATTTATCAAGTGTTGCGGTCATTTCACGAGCAACAAAGTGATATGGCACGTGCTCTCATTGGTCCACCGAGTCCAAGACACCAACCGTTCAGGAAGAAATAGATGTACGAGGCTCTATTTTGGATTGCTTGCTATGTTATATCAGCTCAATGATGCTCTTGAAATTGGAGGTCTTTTATTGCATCATATGATGTTGTAACTTGTTTTATCTAAATTTCAGCTTCAAATAAAGCTACAAAGCCGTAAGCAAGGGCCAATGCCTCAAGTATTGATGTTTCACAAAGCAGCGGTGAGAGTGCATATTGCTCGCATAGGCCCATGGTATCTATTGCTCAACTTAATCCGGCACAAAGAGATTTGGGGGATGCACTCCAAGAGGCGCTTGATATATTTGGGCGGGAAAACAAAGATGTCGATGAAATAATTGCCAACACACGCCAAGAGATACATGAATTGAAAAATAGGCAAACTTTGACAGAAAATGTTCTAAAGAATCTCCTATGCACTTATCATGGTAAGCCAGTTGTGATGTGTCTGGGACTTGAAGGTGTCTAAATAAACTTTGATTCTCGTTGTTCATCAAGTGGATTTCGATGCCAATGCTGTAATTAATTACTGCTCAAAATTTCGTTCAAAATTTCCTGGTCTGTAATAATTGCAAATTTTGTTGTTGTACTAAAATTAGATATGTTCCATGTGGCTGCTGTATTTTGTGTGAAATAATATAATGATGTGTACTTCAATTAAACCATAAATCGGTTGCATGCTGAAAATTTGAATCGAGCGCACGTGTGAACTGTTTTTCGCTCGTAATGCAATAAAGGCTGTTTCTTCAAGACTATGAACATGGTAGCCCATTAATAATACCTTAATAATTATGCTCGCTAGCAAGATAGACGGTCCTTATTATAGTCGGGCATGCCAACTTGTATGATTAAAAGTAGTTCGTACACATTAAATCTACCATCTGCATTTTTCTTTGTAATAACTTTTCTTTTTACACAACTCAAAACTTGTCATGCTAATATGAAATTCGAGATGGCAAAACATGGGAAAGATAAAGATATCTCTTTCCTGCAAAATGCTGGGTTTTGAAGCCCAAGTCCAAGTCTTTCTCTGCTCAAGTTTTGGAGGAACAACTCCAAGTAGAACGAGTTGCAACAGCTATGCTAAGAACAAAAGTTAACATGTTGAGATCGAGATTAGAAGCATGTGATGCCCTATTGCACGAGGCCAATCAAGTTCGTTATAATCTTCCAAAGACTTAGAAAATGCCATAGATAATTGGAGATGAACACTACATAGTGAGTACATTGGTCTTGTGAAATGTTTCCTTAGAATAAGGCACCGTTCCTACTATTGTTGGTGGATGCATTTATCTGCGGTTGGGATCAACTTGGTAGTTGTTCCTGTGGATGTTATATAAATTAATTGCATAGCCTTTTTCAATCAGTTCGAACTTAAATGGTATCATAGCCTTGGTCTCAAGTTTGAATTGTCGAACGCGTGGTTTAATTTAATCTCAGTCGGGCGGCAAAATCTCCCACCAATCCTGAAATATTTCAAACGCATTTTTGATTGGGATTAAGAAGATAGGGACATAGATCCAGTGCCCCCACGTTCACAGGGCACATCAAACTTGAGATTAAATTATGCGTTCTAGTTCTATACAAAACCCAGTAGGAGGTTGAGCGGCAGCGGCTAGGGTTTAGTGTGGGAGGAGATGATATGCGTACGCTCCTGTTTATATAGGTCGGAGGCACGCGACGGCCGCTGCACACGTGGCATCGCCATTCGCAGAGGTAGGTGACGACGCGTGCCACCCGAGGCATCACCATTTTACGCGACCGCAGATCGCCGAAGCGGCGCCGCCGAGAAGACGCATCGACGCTGGGTCACTGCCAAGCGGGCCCGACGAAACGTTCTCCAGACGCGAGCGGACACTTTACGCGTCCACGCAGCGTCCGCGACGGATCCGAGACACATATTTGGGCATGTTTGCGTCGCTGCGAATGGCCCAGTCACTATGCGTCGTCCCGCTGGAGTTTGTACCAGATACATTTTTGGCCCGGACAGATGCGCTCGGAACCGAAATCATCTTCTGTGCCCGTCTGTAAGTCGTCCGGTTCGAGAGAACACAGCAGCTCTTCAGCTCAGCAGAAATTAATCGGGTCACGCTGTTGCTTTCCTTGCCGTTGGATTGAAACGAATGGTGGATGGGAAGCCTCAGGTCACGTTGTGCCCTGTGAACGTGGGGGCACTGGATCTCTGTCCAGAAGATAGATCATGATCATGGTAGTGACCTATATTCAACGTGATGATGATTTGATTTTGCACTCGGCCTTGAACAGAGGTACTAGTACGGTGTCACAATTTTTTATCATTATAATTGGACGGTGGCCAAATTCAAAATCTCATAGCGGCAAAACTTGCCGCCCACAAAATACAAAAATTTCACACGCTTCCAAATTCCTATTCTACCCCTGTGGAGATGGCAGCAAAGTCGGTTGGTGGGGGGGTCTGCTCGTCATTTTTTGGACCACCACCTCCCTAGCCCAGGAAACCCTCCCAAAAAAAATACATTTCCTTCAGACCACCCACCGGAACTTCCCAAGTCCCTCTCTCCCACCTCCACGACCACCGCACCGGAACATCCCCGCCGGACTTCCCTGGCCTACCCGAGCCCTCGCGATCCTCGTCATCTGGCTGCCTGCCGGAGCCGCTTCATCGATGCCGTCATCAACCGGACCGGATCATCCCCGCCGAACCTCGAAACCATATGCTCATCCAGCAGTCTACCGCAGTCGCTTCAGCTGCGGTATCGTCCACCCCACCGGAGCCGCTTCGCCGGATCCGTCGTCCACCGCATCGTATCTTGCTCACCGACACCGCTGTGCATGAACCGGATCTGCTTCACCGGCGCCGTGCATGATCTAAACTCTTAATCTTGGGGGAACCTGTTTGTGCTAACGACGCGCCATTACGTTTTTGCAGATGAGATGAGTAACCATGAAGTGTAATGGCCGTCTCTCCAACCCCAAGTAGCACATGTAGCGTACTTCATCACCGGATCTATCAACCCCAGGAAGATCTGCTGTGACTCCCATAGAGTGCTTCTCCTAATGTAAGTCCCTTGTTTTAGCGCCATGTTCTGGGTTCAGATGCTTGTTTGTCTGAAGCTCTTTTAGTTCATTCCTAGCTATGACCGTAACACGTTGCTATTTTCTACTTCATTGCTAACTTTAAGCGATTGAACATTTTGGTTTGCATTCTCTGCTCTGTAGATGTAGCCATCATAACTTCTCTCTTGCTCAGTCGTTGTTACAAAAATTATAGGTATTATAGTAACATCCTGCTATTATTTAGTTCATGGCCAATTTTAAGTAATTGCACATGTTGGTTCGCATTCCCTGCTCTATAGCTTTTGGCATCGTAACTTCTATATTTGGTTTACATTCCCTGCTCTGTAGATCTAGCCATCATAACTTTATCTTGCTCAGTCGTTGTTACAAAAATTATGGCCTGCTACTATGTTGTTTGTGCCAATTTTTTACTCCATGAACATGTTGGCTTGCATTCCCTGTACTACAGGTGATGCCATTTTTTGTATCTAGTTCATTGTAAGCTAACAAAGTAAGGTCTTAGTTTGGCATGCTATCACTCTGCTATCTAGCCTGTAGTACAAATAAACTTGTCATACTACTAGATAATAATTTTGCGTGCCATCTTGTTCTTCAAAAGCTGCATTATTGACTTGTTTCTCTGACTTGGCATGACGCTCACATATGGAAAGCTGAACATATTGGTTTGCATTCCCTCTTATACAAGTTCACAGGTGATCCCACTATATTCTCGTATCCGGGTCCATCCTAAGCTCCAAAGATTAACTATCCTCTATGTGTTGCTCATTACAAGTTTATATCCCGAAACATCTTGATTTGCATCCCCTTCACTATAAGTTCAGGAGTTTTATTTAGTTCACGGCCAAAATGAAGTAATTGCACTTGGCACATGTTGGTTCACATTCCCTCCTCTTTAGCTTTTGCCATCGTAATTTCTATTTTTGGTTTACATTCCTCGCTTCGTAGATGTAGCCATCATAACTTCATCTTGTTCGTCGTTGTTACAAAATTTATAGCCTGCTACTATGTTGTTCATGCCAATTTTGTACTCCCGAACATGTTGGTTTGCATGGGACTCGACAGTAGTAAGTCTGCTGTTTCATTCTAACATGCTCTGTTATATGGGCTGTTGGTATGCGGCATGCACTCTTTGTTTGCTTATTGTGCGTATTACAATGATCTTGTTATAACGACGAAATGATGAGTTCCAAATTCTTTGGCAAACAATATTGTAGTGTCTTTGCCTTTCCATTGTTGCTGTCTTAACTTGTAATGTCTTTGTTTCGGATATAGGTGCTGCATGGACAACTTAAAAGATTGCCGGATCCCTTCATTGTATTGCTAGGTTTAATTACCATTCAATTTCTCTGGGTTCTGTAATATTTTTTCAATGCCTTGCAAATTGATGTAATATTTAGTTAGTTTTTATAGTTCTTTCGCGCATTTTTTCTTTGGTGCTTGTGGTAAGTGAGGCTATCCGACAGAAATCAATGCTGCGTAAATATTCTCAATATCTAAATCATGAATTCCCATCCCTTAAACGGCCCAATTAAGCGAAATCACATATGTGCCGGCCCGCAAAATCCTAAAGCGCCTATTACGCCGGCATATAAACAGCAACTAAACGGGCTGGCCCACTTACTTATTGGGCCAGCCCACTTGATTTACTGCGGACCCCACACTTTTATTGGGCCGGCCCACTTGCTTTAAGGTGGACCCTCCCCACTACTGGGCCGGCCCACTAACTAGTTGGGCCAGCCCAATTGCTTTTGTGGTGGCCCCCACATACTAAATGGGCCGGCCCTTTAAGACGAAAGTGGGACCCACTGTGTTTTTGGCCCGACCAACTATCTTGTTGGGCCGGCCCACTTGCTATATGGTGGACCCCACATACTAAATGGGCCGGCCCTTTAACTGGAAAGTGGGACCCACCTGTGTTTTTGGCCCGGCCCACTAGCGTGTTGGGCCGGCCCACTTGCTATATGGTGGACCCCACATACTAAATGGGCCGGCCCTTTAACAGGAAAGTGGGACCCACCAGTGTTTTGGCCCGCCCACTATCTTGTTTGGGCGGCCCAATTTCTAAATGGTGGACCCCACATACTACATGGGCCAGCACATTAACTCGAAAGGGGGTGCCCCCTGTGTTTTTGGCCCGGCCCACTGTCTTGTTGGGCCGGCCCACTATCTTGTTGGGCCGGCCCACTTGCTATATGGTGGACCCCACATACTAAATGGGCTGGCCCTTTAACAGGAAAGTGGGACCCACCGGTGCTTTTGGCCCGGCCCACTGGCTTGTTGGGCCAGCCCATTTGATCAAATGTGGACCCCACGTACTAAATGGGCCGGCCCGATAGCAGGAAAGTGGGACCCACATGCTTATTGGGCCGGCCCAATAACTTCTTGGGCCGGCCCAGTTGCTTTAATGTGGACCCCACTTTGTAAATGGGCCGGCCCGATACCAGGAAAGTGGGTCCCACATGTCTTGTGGGCCGGCCCTTTTGCCTGTTAACCGGTCAAACGAGTGCATTCGGCCCGGCCCACATACTTAGTGGGCCGACCCATTAAAGTTTTGACCAGTCAACCTTAGAGGTTAGGCCCGGCCCACGTAACTAATTGACCAGCCAATATATAGTTGACCGGTCAAACTAAGTCAGCTGGCCCGGCCCGCAAACTTAATGGGCCGGCCCGCTTAAGACGTGGCAGGCCTCGTGTGGGCCTACCATCTACCACGGGGTTTCAGCCGGTTAACGTCGTTAACTGCCGGTTAACGGCGTCTGCCACGTGTCAGTTTGCATGACGTCAGCAGTCAACGGGCTCCCGGAAACACTTGGGCAACGGTCCGATTTTCCGTGGCGGAAGGGCGCCCAAGCGCGACGGACCGAAAAAATCGTCGTAGGACTTTGCCTGACGCAGTTTCCACAACAGAACCCATATCGTCGGGTTAGGCCCATAGGCGACGAAAAATACCCCTTAGCGGACGATTTTGAGACGTTGTCTATCAGAACTTTTCTTGTAGTGCACTACAACTAATAAAATTGATTATGCTTATGTGGAGAGAATAATTTTATGCATATAGCTCATGATAAGAATGTTTCATTTGATAGTTATATTGTTGAGTTTGTTCATGATGCTACTGAAAATTATTATGAGAGAGGAAAATATGGTTGTAGAAATTTTCGTGTTACTAAAACACCTCTCTATATGCTGAAATTTTTGAAGCTACACTGGTTTTATCTTCCTATGCTTGTTACTTTGCTCTTCATGAACTTGTTTATTTACAAGATTCCTATGCATAGGAAGCATGTTAGACTTAAATGTGTTTTGAATTTGCTTCTTTATGCTCTCTTTTGCTTCAACTCTTATTTCTTACGAGTGCATCATTAAAATTGCTGAGCCCATCTTAATGGCTATAAAGAAAGAACTTCTTGGGAGATAACCCATGTGTTTATTTTACTACAACACTTTTGTTTTATATTTGTGTCTTGCAAGTTGTTACTACTGTAGCAACCTCTCCTTATCTTTATTTTATTGCATTGTTGTACCAAGTAAAGTCTTTGATAGCAAGGTTCATACTAGATTTGGATTACTGCGCAGAAACAGATTTCTGTCTATCACGAATCTGGGCAGAATTCTCTGTAGGTAACTCAGAAAAATCTGCCAAATTACGTGCGTGATCCTCAGATATGTACGCAACTTTCATTCAATTTGGGCATTTTCATCTGAGCAAGTCTGGTGCCACTTTAAAATTCGTCTTTACGGACTGTTCTGTTTTGACAGATTCTGCCTTTTATTTCGCATTGCCTCTTTTGCTGTGTTGGATGGATTTCTGTGTTCCATTAACCTCCAGTAGCTTTCGACAATGTCCAGAAGTGTTAAGAATGATTGTGTCACCTCGGAACATGTGAATTTTTGATTATGCACTAACCCTCTAATGAGTTTGTTTCGAGTTTGGTGTGGAGGAAGTTTTCAAGGGTCAAGAGAGGAGGATGATATACTATGATCAAGAAGAGTGAAAAGTCAAAGCTTGGGGATGCCCCCGTGGTTCACCCCTGCATATTTCAAGAAGACTCAAGCGTCTAAGCTTGGGGATGCCCAAGGCATCCCCTTCTTCATCGACAACTTATGAGGTTTCTTCTCTTCAAACTATATTTTTATTCGGTCACATCTTATGTACTTTGCTTGGAGCGTCTGTTTGTTTTTGTTTCTGTTTTTGTTTGAATAAATGCTTGTGTGGGAGAGAGACACGCTCCGCTGGTTCATATGAACACATGTGTTCTTAGCTTTTAATGTTCATGGCAAAGGTTGAAACTGCTTCGTTCATTGTTATATGGTTGGAAACAGAAAATGCTGCATGTGGTAATTGCTATAATGTCTTGAAAAATTTGATACTTGGCAATTGTTGTGCTCATATAGATCATGTTTAAGCTCTTGCATCATGTACTTTGCACCCATTAATGAAGAACTACATAGAGCTTGTTAAAATTTGGTTTGCATGATTGGTCTCTAGAGTCTAGATATTTTCTGGTTAAGGTGTTTGAGCAACAAGGAAGACGATGTAAAGTCTTATAATGCTTACAATATGTTCATATGTGAGTCTTGCTGCACCTTTTTATACTTGAGTTTGCTTCAAACAACCTTGCTATCCTAGCCTTGTATTGAGAGGGAATTCTTCTCGTGCATCCAAATCCTTGAGCCAAAAACTATGCCATTTGTGTCCACCATACCTACCTACCACATGGTATTTCTCTGCCATTCCAAAGTACATTACTTGAGTGCTACCTTTAAACTTCCATTCTTTGCCTTTACAATACATAGCTCATGGGAAAATAGCCTTAAAAACTATTGTGGTGAAGAATATGTACTTATGTATCTTATTTCTTAATAAGTTGCTTGTTGAGCGGTAACCATGTTTCTGGGGACGCCATCAACTTTTACCTTTGTTGAATATCATGTGAGTTGCTATGCATGTTCGTCTTGTCTGAAGTAAGGGCGATTTTCATGATCGAATGGTTTGAGTATGCATATTGTTAGAGAAGAACATTGGGCCGCTAACTAAAGCCATGAATCATGGTGGAAGTTTCAGTTTGGACACAAAACCTCAATCTCTTATGAGAATATTACCTGTTGTTGAATGCTTAAGCATTAAAAGAGGAGTCCATTATCTGTTGTCTATGTTGTCCCGGTATGGGTGTCTAAGTTGAGAATGATCAAAAGCGAGAAATCCAATGCGAACCTTCTCCTTAGACCCTTGTACAAGCGGCATAGAGGTACCCCTTTGTGACACTTGGTTGAAACATATGTTATACAATGATAATCCGTGTTAATCCAAGCTAATTAGGACAAGGTGCGGGCACTATTAGTATACTATGCATGAGGCTTGCAACTTGTAGGATATAATTTACATAATGCATATGCTTTATTACTACCGTTGACAAAATTGTTTCTTGTTTTCAAAACCAAAGCTCTAGCACAAATATATCAATCCCTGCTTCCCTCTGCGAAGGGCCTTTCTTTTACTTTATGTTGAGTCAGTTTACCTACTTCTTTCTATCTTAGAAGCAAACACTTGTGTAAACTGTGTGCATTGATTCTTACATGTTTACCTATTGCACTTGTTATATTGCTTTATGTTGACAACTATCCATGAGATATACATGTTACAAGTTGAAAGCAATTGCTGAAACTTAATCATCCTTTGTGTTGCTTCAATACCTTCTACTTTGAATCTATTGCTTTATGAGTAACTCTTATGCAAGTCTTATTGATGCTTGTCTTGAAAGTACTATTCATGAAAAGTCTTTGCTATATGATTCAGTTGTTTACTCATTGTCTTCATCATTGCTTTGAATCGCTGCATTCATCTCATATGCTTTACAATAATGTTGATCAAGATTATGTTGGTAGCATGTCACTTAAGAAATTATCATTGTTATCGTTTACCTACTCGAGGGCGAGTAGGAACTAAGCTTGGGGATGCTTGATACGTCTCAAACGTATCTATAATTTCTTATGTTCCATGCTAGTTTTATGACAATACCTACATGTTTTATACACATTATATGTCATTATTATGCATTTTCCGGAACTAACCTATTGACGAGATGCCGAAGTGCCAGTTCCTGTTTTCTGCTGTTTTTGGTTTCAGAAATCCTAGTAAGGAAATATTCTCGGAATTGGACGAAATCAATGCCCAGCATCCTATTTTTCCACGAAGCTTCCAGAACACCCGAGAGGAACCAGAGGGGGGCCACAGGGCCACCAGACGCTAGGGCGGCGCGGCCAGGGCTGGGCCGCGCCCCCCTATTGTGTCACCGCCTCGTCAGCCCTCCGACTCCGCCTCTTCGCCTATTTAAAGGTCCCTGACCTAAAACCTCGAGACGGAAAAGCCACGGTACGAGAAACCTTCCAGAGCCGCCGCCATCGCAAAGCCAAGATCTGGGGGACAGGAGTCTCTGTTCCGGCACGCCGCCGGGACGGGGAAGTGCCCCCGGAAGGCTTCTCCATCAACACCACCGCCATCTTCATCAACGCTGCTGTCTCCCATGAGGAGGGAGTAGTTCTCCATTGAGGCTAAGGGCTGTACCGGTAGCTATGTGGTTAATCTCTCTCCTATGTACTTCAATACAATAATCTCATGAGCTGCCTTACATGATTGAGATTCATATGATGATGCTTGTAATCTAGATGTCATTATGCTAGTCAAGTGGATTTTACTTATGTGATCTCCGGAGACTCCTTGTCCCACGTGTGTAAAGGTGACAGTGTGTGCACCGTGTGGGTCTCTTAGGCTATATTTCACAGAATACTTATTCATTGTTATGAATAGCATAATGAAGTGCTTATTTATATCCCTTTATGATTGCAATGTGTTTTGTATCACTATTCATCTATGTGCTACTCTAGTGATGTTATTAAATTAGTCTATTCCTCCTGCACGGTGTAATGGTGACAGTGTGTGCATCGTGTAGTACTTGGCGTAGGTTATGATTGTGATCTCTTGTAGATTATGAAGTTAACTATTGCTATGATAGTATTGATGTGATCTATGCCTCCTTCATAGTGTGATGGTGACAGTGTGCATGCTATGTTAGTACTTGGTTTAGTTGTGTTGATCTATCGTGCACTCTAAGGTTATTTAAACATGAATATCGAATATTGTGGAGCTTGTTAACTCCGGCATTGAGGGTTCGTGTAATCCTACACAATTAGTGGTGTTCATCATCCAACAAGAGAGTGTAGAGTATAGCATTTATCTATTTATTCTGTTATGTGATCAATGTTGAGAGTGTCCACTAGTGAAAGTATGATCCCTAGGCCTTGTTTCCAATACTGCAAACACTGCTTGTTTACTGTTCTACTGCATGTTTACTTCCTGCAATATTACTACCATCAACTGCACGCCAGCAAGCACTTTTCTGGCGCCGTTACTACTGCTCATATTCATTCATACCACTTGTATTTCACTATCTCTTCGCCGAAATAGTGCACCTATACATCTGACAAGTGTGTTAGGTGTGTTGGGGACACAAGAGACTTCTTGTATCGTGATTGCAGGGTTGCTTGAGAGGAATATCTTTGACCTCTTCCTCCCTGAGTTCGATAAACCTTGGGTGATCCACTTAAGGGAAACTTGCTGCTGTTCTACAAACCTCTGCTCTTGGAGGCCCAACACTGTCTACAAGAATAGAAGCACCCGTAGACATCAGCGCCGTTGCCGGAGAGAAAAGAGGATTTCTGCAATGGGAGTCTCTCATCTCCAATCTCTTTACTTTGTTATAGTTTTGCTTAGTTTATTTTATTTTGTCTTGTTTGCTTCTTTATATCAAAAACACAAAAAAATAGTTTCTATTATAGTTGTTATTCATGTTGCTTAGCTTTAATTTTGCTAAAATTGATTCAGTTTCTGGGGGTACCTTTATGTCCATCACTTTGGGGGCTGCAACTAAATTACTTGATGATATGATGATAAATTATTTTGAATGACACACCGAGAGAGCTCCACAAGGTAATAAGGTAAATTATGTCGAAGAATCCTTCTCCTTGAGTGATAAAACTGATACTATTATGTCTATGCTTGTTAATAGTAAAGCACATGTTGATCCAAATAATATTTCGTTAGCTTCTTTTGTTGCTCAAGAAGAACATGTTGATGTGAGTTTTATTAAAAGCAACAATTTCAACGATAGTGCCTATATGAATAATTTTGGTAGCAACAATTATAGGCCATATCCTTCTAATAATGGTAATGCTTATGACAATTCTTATGGTAATTCTTACAGCAACAATAAAGTGCACCCTTTAATCTTGAAGTCATGCTTAAGGATTTTATTAGTAAACAAACTGCTTTCAATAAAACTGTTGAGGAAAAGCTTAGCAAAATTGATGTTCTTGCTTCTAAAGTTCATAGCCTTGCTCATGACGTTGAATTTCTTAAATTTAAAGTTATGCCTCATTATGTTAAAGAAAGCAAAACTTTGAACGCCATTCAAGTTAGAATTGATGAAAATGTTAGGATGTTGGCGGAATTGCATGCTAGGTGGGAAAGAGAAGATGAAATTGCTAGAAATAATAATTTGACTAAAATTTGTGCCATCACCACCACCAGTAGTAATGAAGTTTCAAATGCTATCCACTCTCCTACTATTAATGGTAAAATAATTGGTGTAGGAAAAGTCCTCGCTCCTTCTACAAAATTGCCTAGAACCACTGAAACTGCTCCTGATAAGTGTGCTGAATTTTTTCAGAGTATGGGAGGCAATAGTCTTTTCACCTTTGATAAAAATGAATTTTATTTTGATGATTGCAATATCTCTGAAGTAATTAAGTTCTTACAAAAGCTTGCTAGAAGTCCTAATGCTAGTGCTATAAATATGGCTTTTACAAAGCACATTACAAATGCTCTCATGCAAATTAGAGAGGATAAATTAAAACGTGAAGCTTCTATTCTTAAAAAGTTAGAAGATGGCTGGGAGCCTATCACTAAGATGAAAGTAGATGTATTTGATTGCAATGCTTTATGTGATCTTGGTGCAAGTATTTCTATTATGCCTAGAAAAATCTATGACATGCTTGATTTGCCACCGTTGAAACAATGTTAATTGGATGTTCATCTTGTTGATATTGCTACAAAGAAACCTTTGGGGAGAGTTAATAATGTTCTTATTATGGTTAAAAATAACCTTGTCCCCGTTGATTTTGTTTTTTTGGATATTGAATGCAATGCTTGTTGTCCAATTATTTTGGGAAGACCATTTCTTAGAACTGTTGGTGCTGCTATTGATATGAGAGATGGGATTATTAAATATCAATTTCCACTCAAGAAAGGTATGGAATACTTTCCTCGGAAAATAAAGAAGTCACCTTATGACTCTATTATTAGAACAAATTATGATTGATGCTTCTTCACTTGATAATAGTTGATGCTAGCTCTTTTTCTGCGCTTAACTGAAAGGCGTTAAAGAAAAGAACACTTGGGAGATAACTCATGTTTTATTTCTGTAATTTTTCTTCTGTTGAGTCTTGAAAGTTATTAACTCTGTAATAACCTCTTCTTATCATTTTTAATTTCGTTTTTGTGCCAAGAATATCCTCTAATAGAAAGAAAGTAATGTTTGGGGAAATTGTTGTCCTGAAAATAGATTCTATGTTGTCACCATAAAAAATCGTATAAATATCCGTGGAATTTTGACAATTTTTGTGCTTATGCCCCAGGTTATTATCTAACTTTTGTTAGTTGAACACTTTTCGAGTTGAGCAACAGAAGATTTTCTAAAAAAAACGATCTTTACTTGATGTTCTATTTTGACAGATTTCTGCCACTATTTGTATTTGCCTCTTAATCTCTTTATTTTTTAGTTCTTTTGATCAAAGAGCCTTTTGAAGAGTTGCTACAGTAGCTAATGCATTAATAGATGTGTTATATATGTTAGAACTGAACCCAAGTGGATTTGTTTATTTTGATTGTACTAATCCAGAGCTTTGTTGATGAGATGAAGAATGGACAAAAGCTCAAGCTTGGGGATGCCCCTGCACCCCAAGAAATACCCAAGAGGTACAAGTGTCAAAGCTTGGGGATGCCCAAGGCATCCCCTCTTCATCAATAAAGCAACATGTCCGCTATATTTTTATTGCTTCATACGTTATGTGTTGTTCTTGTAACGTCTTTATTTTTGTTTTTAGTTTTTGTTTTGTTTGCTGTAGCATATGGTTGGATCCCGGCATATTTTTTTGGAGAAAGACACACTCCATTTTAATTGCATAGAACGATCTAGTTTTCGCTCTTATTGTTCTGCGAGTGTTCTAGTTTTCTAGTACTGTGTTTAGCTCTTGTTCTTTCACTCAATTTTATTCAGGGCTCGTTGGTATTCTTTATTTATGTATGATTATCTCTCTGGTCCATATTGTTTTTCATCTTTGAGAGTTATTTAAAATAAGTTGATTGGTGTTGGAGACGAGTAAAATGTTTCATGGTTATAGTGATGCAAAAGGAAGCTTGTCTAGACTGTGGCATAGAGTTTAGCATGTCATGTTGGATGTTATTCTTGTCATATGCTTAGTATTTATTGTTGTATCATGACTTGTCTCAAATAGCTGAGAGTGCATAATGTGTCATTGAAAGAATCATGTGTTGTTTCCATCATAAAAAGCATAATATTGTGGTATTCTCCTTTGATGCTTTATTGGGTTGACTTAGACATGCTTATACCATGTTATGACCATAACTAGTCAACTAAAGCCTCTATGATCATTTAGTTTTTGACTTGTAATATCACTTTATGCTTTGATTGATAATGTTTTGTCGCTATGCATGATTATGTCCATTATTACTCTCTTAGTTGGTCGCTCCCAGTCTTTTGCCAGCCTTCGCATGTACTGAGTATGAACTCTACTCGTGCATCCAACCACCAATAACCAAAATTTGCCAATTGTGTCCACCATATCTACCTAGTAGCATTATTGCTATTCCAAGTATATTCATCATGTTTTTATTTATCTTCCAAATTAAATTTTGGCACGAGAAAATTAGTTAGTAAAGCTCTCACGAACTTGATGGCACATTTACTTTCTTGCACTTAATAAACTTGACCATTGCGACTATCTTATGAAGTTTATATGTTTGCAAATTGTGAGTTGGGAGTTAGCACAACCATGCTTTCACGGGGAACGCTTTCAACATTGCACTTATTCATATTTAGTTAACGTCACGTTCCTTTGTTTATATATGGATGCCTAGCGATGAGAAATAAAATGGAAACTTGTAAGTCCATGGAGTTTGTATGTGTTAGAGACGCCTGGGCCGCTAATCTAAGTCATGCATCATTCATGGTGGAAATTTACAGTGAACCATAGTGGGCATTCTATGAAGCATCTTCAATAAAAAGCTATACCCATAGTAAATAAAAAGATTGCTGAGATGCTCATTGTCTGTTTGTCTTGTCATTTTGATATGGGAATGCTCATATGTCATGGGCTAAGAAGCACCCCGTTGGCGGTTATCGATGATACATGTATACTTACAATGACAAGAACTTATTTGAGACCTAAGTTGAGTAGCATGAGGTTTAGGTACTCGTATTCAAGGGGCATGAGATTTTCAAATTGTGATTTGTCAAGCATATAGCTCATATTTTCCATCACATTAACTTTAACCATTCAAGATGCTTATGATAGGGGCAATGAGAGCTCAAAGCTAATGAGTACCATACTTTTTGGAAGGTTTATAAAACTTGTTAATCTTGCTTACTCTGCAAAGAGTCTTTCATTTTTTATGGTGAGTCTTCGGCTTCTTCTTTATGCACCAATTAAGAGAGCATAGTTGTCATTCTTAGTGCAATGTGCATAGCCCCAAAATTATTATTGATTGATTCATGATTATGCTATTGCTTGTTCTTAAATCACTTGCATCTAGTCACCCTTTGAACTTTGAAGGTGTTCTGGCATTTATGTTTGGCTACTTCATAAAGGACATGTTGAGTACCACTTTGCTATGTTTTCTCTATGCTCATAAACAAACAGTTGCTTTCAATGGACTATTATTCATGATCCTTTGTTTGAGTTACTTCTCATGTTATAACATAGTTGCTAAGTTCTATTGTTAGAATTACATATATCATGTTTATGTTTAGAGTACTTTGATCCCAGCTTACAATGCTTTACAATGCTTGATCAAGATTGTGTTGGATTCATGTCACCTCAAAAATTATTTTGCTACCACTTACCTACTTGAGGACAAGCAGGAGTTAAGCTTGGGGATGCTTGATACGTCTCAAACGTATCTATAATTTTTGATGCTTCATGCTTGTTTTACACCAATTTGTATATGTTTTGCTCATGCTTCGTTGCACTTTTATACATTTTCTGGCACTAACCTATTAACAAGATGCCACAGTGCCGGTTCCTGTTTTCTGTTGTTTTGTATTTCAGAAAAGTTGTAGAGGAAATATTCTCGGAATTGGACGAAACAAAAGCTGAAGTCAATATTTTTCCGTAACGAAGACAAAGTCCATAGGGGGGTCGAAGAAGTGGCGCAGGGCAGCCAGACTACACCTAGGCGCGGCCTAGCCTTGGCCCGCGCCTAGGGGTGGTGTGGGCCCCGCTGGCCTCCACCGACATCGCCCCTCCACCTATTTATTCACGGTCTCGGGAAAACCATGAACACCCGAGCCTCCATCCACGAAAAGTTCCGTTGTGACCGCCATTGTAGACTCTAGCTCGGGAGGGTTCTGAAGCTCTTCCCAGCACCTTGCCGGAGGGGGAAATCATCGCCGGAGGCATCTACATCGCCATGCCCGCCTCCGAATTGATGTGTGAGTAGCTCATCCCTGGACTATGGGTCCATAGCAGTAGCTAGATGGTTGTCTTCTCTAATTTGTGCCTCATGTTTAGATCTTGTGAGCTGCCCTACATGATCAAGATCATCTTTATGTAATGCTACATGTTGTGTTTGCTGGGATCCGATGAATATTGAATACTATGTTGAGATCGATTATATATTCTTTTCATATGTTATTTGTGATCTTGCATGCTCTCCGTTGCTAGTAGATACTCTGGCCAAGTAAACGCTTGTGACTCCAAGAGGGAGTATTTATGCTCGATAGTAGGCTCATGCCTCTAGTTTTCTGGAAGAGTGACAATAACTTCTAAGATTGTAGATGTGTTTTTGCTACTAGAGAGAAAACAACAATGTTTAATCCAAGGATAATTCTATTGTTTACTTTACACACATTGCTTAGTGCGATAATCTGTTGCTTGCAACTTAATACTGGAAGGGGTTCGGACGATAACCGGAAGGTGGATTATTAGTCATAGACACAATTGGATTATGGTCTATGTATGATGTTGTAATGCCCAAACGAATCTCATAGTAATCATCTTGTCATGTATGGTCGGTATTCTGTCAATTGCCCAGCTGTAATTTGTTCACCCAGGATGTTATTTATCTTTATGGAGAGACACCTCTAGTGAAATATGGACCCCGGTCCTTTCCTTTACACTGATAAATTCATCCACTGCAATCATGTTCTGTTTACTTACTGCAAGCATTGTTCTCTTTAATTACTGCAAATACATCTTTCCACTCGATATATTTAATCCTTTGTGTTCAGCGAAACTGGTGAGATTAACAACCTCACTGTAAGTTGGGGCAAAGTATTTTGGTTGTGATGTGTGCAAGTTCCACGTTGTTGCTGACGCCGGTAGTGCGCCCTGCCACTAGTCAGCTAGCAACACCTTCAGAAGTCACGCCTTTCTCCTACTGGTCGATTAAACCTTGGTTTCTTACTGAGGGAAAACTTTCTGTTATGCTCATCATACCTTCCTCTTGGGGTTCCCCAACGGTGTGCAATTTGCGCTCATCATGGTGTGGAGGCACATGCAAGGCACTCCAAATGCCACAAAGGCCACCGTATTCTCCTCGAGCCTTCCCACCAAAAGGGAAAACATCGATCCACTAAGGGACCCTTGAGGGTGGTCACCAAAACCGTACAAGCTTGGGGAAATTTCCCAAGTAACAAGCTTGACGCAAACTCCACAACAATTGGAGGCTCCCAAGTACACCGCCACAAATGGCTACAAGTCCACAAAGACTACAACGCCACAAATGGCTACAAGGCCACAAAGGCTACACTACCACAAAGGCAACAAGGCCACAAAGGCAACATCTCCACAAAAGATACCACGCCACAAAGGCTACCATATGCCACAAAGGCAATAGCGCCACAAAGGCCTACAAACCATCTAGGGTTCCAAGAACCAAAGAGCTAATACCCACTAACTCTCACAAGAACCAATCTCCGTAGGGAACTCAAACCGATGCACCTAATGCAATGACAAGAACACCACTAAGATTCCCAAGTCCTTCACTCCCTAATTCAAAACAAAGCTACAAAATATATTGGGGGAATAAGGGAGGAAGAACAACAAGATGGATGAACACCAAAAAACTCTCCAAGAACTAGATCTAGGGATTCCCTCACAAAGAGAGAAATTTGATTGGTAGCGTAGCAGATCTAGGTCTCCTCTTTCTTTTCCCAAAAAGATGCAACAAGATTTTAAGGGGGAGAAAATATTTCAAACTCTCAAGATGAACAACAATGAAAGAGAGCAAGGGAGGATATCCACAAAGGACTCCAAGATATAGATCTAGAAAGATTCCCTCACTAGAAGGGGATTTTGATTTGTAGGATTGTAGATCTAGATCTCCTATCTCTTTACCATTAAAAATGAAAAATCATGGAGGGATTGAGGAGATAGTAATCTTAAGAGGGTAAATAATGGAGGTGAAAAACATGCTCAAGAACTTGCCAAAAGGGTGGTGAACCACCGGAGAAGAAGGGCCCCTTACATAGATCCCCTGAAATCCAACCGTTATGTGCAGCGCGGGGGGGGGGGGGGGGGGTGGTCCAGGGGTCCGGGGGTGGTTAATCCACCTTAAATTTGGGTGGCGAACTATTGCATCCGGGCTAGATCCCCACAAAAACTGGTAGACCGACTGAAACTGAAACGACCATAATTTGAGCATCTGGACTCCGATTTTGATGATATTGGGCTTGTTTTGAAGCTAGAAACAAGATCTACAAGATTATGCAGGGAACCATCATATTCTAACAAGTTAAGATAAAAACAAATGATAAAATGTTTGACATATCTAAAAAGACATTCCGATAAACCCTTCAAAATTGAAAATGCATCAAGTGATACCTGCGGAATCCATTTTCAATGATCTAGATCTTGTCATGAGAATGAAAACAAGCTCTAAACCATCATATGGATAAGAACCAAGAACAAGAAAAAGCATGATGCAAAGCATGCAAGGGTTTGAGCTCTCTCCGAACGATACGACCCAGTGACTCATTCAAGAGCCCTCTTGATAGTACGGTCAACTATCCTACACACCGGGTCTCCCAACACCAACAAGAGACCGGTAAGAGAGAAAACCTATCAATGACAAACCTTGACCTTGCTCATTCCACTCGAGTTTGACGATGACGATCTTGACTGCTTCAAGATGGAACACCTTTCTTTATTGTGCTTGCTTGATGAAGTCTTGCGGATTGCTCCCCCATAATCCATCATGGGAGATCTTCTTCTTTGACATATCTTCATGTTATTTGTGCTCCTCCTTTCATAGCTCGTACATGCCCTTGGAGCCGTTACATCCCCCAGGGGGCGGATGATCCGGGTTAAGTTACCCCGGATGGTCCGGCTTTAGTCATGCATGCGTTGGGGTGGATGATCTGGCCACCCCGGAGATTTTCTTCTTCCGGGGCAGATGAAGATTCCCTCCGCCCCCTTTCTGCGAGTGCACCACATCTCCTGGTGGGGGGGGGGGGTGAAAATTACATCCGGGGCCCAGATGGAATTTCCCCTTTTTGTGAGTACGCCACTTGGTCATCTAGGAGAGGGGGGCCGGATGATCCATCCTACTGCAATTTCAGGTTGGTTCTTCAAACCTCTTCTTCTTCATTGCACTCCAAGGTCTTCATTCTCCATATTTTTGATATCTTGAAGACATGCATGAGAACTCGATTCTTCTTCTTCTTCAAGATATACTTGGCACTTGCTCTTCTTCATTTTCTTCTTCTTGCAACCTTGAAACCAACATATGGTTCAAGCATTATCTATGGACAAAACCTATAAGAGAAACTCAATGCAATCATTAGTCCATGGGGATTGTCATCAATTACCAAAACTATACATGAAGGATCCATGTTCTTTTAATTACAATGTCTATTGTACGCTTCGTTAGGTGTGGGTCCCATTCTTGAGAATGGTCAACCACATCCCGCAGACTAGTTATGCTTGGGTCGTTGGCTAGTCTCTCCCTACCATCTTTGGGCCTTGGCCTTATATCTCGCGTTGCACCAGATAATCTCCTAGGACGAATCTTCAGCGATGTGGCGGCGACTGGCGGAGGTGATTGTTTAGGCACTCGACAACGAGCAGAGGATAATGTCGATGAGCACAGAGGCGACACGAAGATGGAACATCGCTAGACAGTGGGGATATGCAAGCTAATTTGATTGTTTTCTCAATCCAATTCGGGGATTTCTTTTCTCCGGATCCATTTTGGTACTTCGATCTCACAAATATAATTTGATGGCTTTCTAACTAAGCCAACAAAGTATGACAATGGATCTATGATCTAGACTGGAACATCGTCCTTCTGATTTATCGCTTTGACAAAAGATGTTTTTGTGATAGATTCCCTCGCAGACACATCACATTTAAGAGCTGTGAGACCATCCACAGCTTCTATGGCTACAACTACAAAACCCCGAAGTGCCCTTACTTGGTATGGAGGGAGCAACCGCACTCAAATCAACTACAATGTCCTTTTCTCCAAACATGGACAAACATGGAAACAATCCCTCGAGGAAGAAGGGAGCGATTCGTCTAACGAGGAGGAAGCAAGGAGTGAAGCTAAACAAGATGATGCCCCTTCCGTAAGGGAGATTCGTGATGTTTGCTTGAGGTTTCCTAATCTCTAGATCTAGTTAGGTTTGTACTAGATGGCCTATCTTTAGGTATTGTCGATGAATAACAATAGGTTAATGATTATCTATGTAGTCAAAACTTAGCCCCCTTTATGCAAACTTGGCCCACTTCTTTTACGGCCCATGAAACACTCTTGTTTTCTATATAACACAGGGGCCACTTATCAGTCCCACCATGTCGTACTCCCCCCATCTATCAGATCCTAACTCTCTCCACTCCAAGCGCTAGATTTCACTCCTAGCTGCCATGGGTATGCCATATAGGGTACTTAACATTATCATACCTGGTGCGAATCCCGGAAGGAATAGGCGAAGCCCATGAAGAATACTACACGGAGTCGAAACCCGATGACTACGTAAAATTGGTAGGCTAGGCCTATATCAGGTAAACTGATGTAACCAATGTAACCGACCCGGAGGTGGACTTTGAAACCTATCCCACTATATAAGGGCTAGGAGGAGCCACCGAGAGGGGATCTAGATTAACAACCCGCAACACCCATGTAACCCTAGTTTGATAATACAATATCGACGACTTTCACAATTGATCTTACTTTTCATCGGCTACCTAGTTTGGCTGGCCGGTCTTTGAATTCACGAGCGCTCTTCTTCCCGAAAACCCAAGTCCATCATTATGAGCATTGATAAGGTTACCCCTTGTCACCTGCTAGCCTCCCTGCTCACTTCTCCTTCCAATCCCCACTTTGTGCATGCGAAGGAGATGGTAACAAAGTCGGATACGTCCACCAGCGATCTCGAGTTGAAGGTATGTTCTTCATTCCATCTACAGATTTAGTTCCATCTAGTACCCTCTCTAGTCGACCTCCCTCCGTTTTTAGATTCAAGAGGAGGTCGCCATTCTAAGGCCCACGAAGGATGGCGTGCGGAATCATGCCGATGTCTTCAGCTGCTCGGTGATTCCTGTGCGGATCCATGCTGACATGGTCAACTACGTAGTGAATGGCTTGTGGAATAGTGAGGAGCTAGAGGGAATAATTAGGATAGTTTTTCTAGTTTGGTTTTCCCTTCTTTTTGGAGGTAGATATGCTGAATTCGGAGAGGCTCAAGACGCTCATCTTTCTGATTTTTTAAGCAGGTCTAGATCTAAGATCGTAGACAAATCGATACATCCTTGGATAAGTGATTGCAGTGTAATGTGATTCATGAAATATAATTATCCATATTAATTAATGACACATAAATTACCTTTTGAATGGAATGGATGAACCATTTTTTTGTATTGTTGTGATTAAATTGGTGCCGCCAAAAGGTGCATCAAACACATCAAAAATAATGTGCCGCACCTTACATGTACACAACACTAATGTTTGGGCTTGTCGGTTAAGGTATCGATGCGTTTTAGTATTGGTCCCGCATACGAGAGCACATGGCGGATCCCTAACTATCGCAAGAAAAGAGCATCACTGTCGTCGTGGCGAACAGACACATGCCATGGGATGGCTTAAGTTGGGGCCGAATGTGCGCTAGAGGATTCGGGGGAGGGTTTGGTTAACAAAGGGATAGATTTCGGCTGGATTCCGGTATCTTTGTTGATGAACTTGGCCTTGGCCAGAGGTTCAAGAAGAACAATACAAGCTCTATGAACTAGGGTTTCTCTCTATCGACTTATGATCTGCCCCGCGCAAGGGAGTGCCCCCTCTCCTTATATAGGGGAGAGGGTGGCTTACAAGGGAAGGAACCTTAATGGCAACTTTGACTAGATAAACTACTTTACAAAGCCTCTTTGACAGCCGGTGACGCCGGTATGTCTTTAATCAGGGAACGGTGACGTCCTCCGGAAGCTTTAACGTCATCTTCTGCTTTGGCCTCAGAGCTTCGATTAAAGCTGAAGTGCTTCGCTCATCTTTGTCCTCTAGCTCTTGAGAGAATCTTTGACCAGCTTGCCGACGTGCTACAGTGTAGCCCATGCTGGTACTCCGGTATCTTCTTAGTCTATTCCGGTATACCCCTTCTGGGATACCGGCATAACTTGTCCTTAGCCAAACTCAACTTTCTTATCCAGAATAACCTTTAAACCGGTACCTTAGCCAGCCTGAACCAGGCAAGTTTGGCATGCCTTTGGCATACCGGGGGTCATCCCCCCAACATTAGTCCCCGAAGCTGGTATAGTCCGGCGGATCCTATCAGACGGACCATGCCAGGTTCCTACTTCTTAATGTACCGGTTTAAGTCTTCCGGGAACCAGCTCAAAACCTTCCGGCATCTTTGTCGAACTCATCTCACCATACCGGTCTTTTCCGGTAGCTTTGTTATTAAGTCTCCTCGGCGAAGTCGAGAATATCTCGGGTACAGTGCCTGCTAGAGACATACGCACTGTTTCTAATGCGCCAGTGTCAGGGGTCACTTCCCTTCGACTTCTGCGCTCGCATTTAATGTGCCACACCGGATCCTCACCACCGTTCCGGATCCGTGTGGCCTCCCTGTGGGATCTTATTTTTTACGCGTGTAACCCTGTGCCACGTGGCAGCCCACGAGGCGAAGCGCCGCGGCCCAGCGGTTTCTGGCCCACGAACCCCTCCTCTATTTAAGGGCGCGGCGGTTCCCCACTGTCTTCTTCTTCGCATTCCGAACTCCTCGAGCGCTCAGAGCCCCTGCCCTTTGCGCTCCTCTTCTCCGTCGCTCGCCACCGAAGCTTTGCTCTCCGACGAGCCTCCGAAGGAACTCCTCCAGGCTCTGCTCCGCTGAGATCCACCGCAACCTCTTCGCATCTCCTGCTCAGAGCCTTGCACGGAAAGCTCTTCTTCCTCCTTCTTGTCCGCCGCCCTTAGTCGCTAGCTCACCAAGCTCTGGCGGGCCGTTGTCTTCGTCGTTCTCCGCCGCCCTCAGGTCAGTCTTGCAAACGAAGCTGTCTTCTCCCCTTTCATCGCATTGTTGTTGGGTTGGTAGGGTATTTACCCTCTCTTTTTTCTTGTTTTTCTCTTTCTCGTAGATCTTCGCGAAAGGCTAGATCCGGGTAAAATTGTTTTTAGCTAGATCTGTGAATCTTCTAGGCAAGTATGTCTTCCGGGGAATACGAATCGGAATCCCGTGCTAGTAGCCACCATACCGAGAGTTCCACCGATCCTTCCGGAGAGAAAACTCCGGTTGACAAAGCTTCTGACGGGCTCACGGCGGATCTCGCCCAGATGGATACTACCTCCTCTGCTCCGGAAGCTGATACCGGAAGGGGTCAGGAGGCCAGCAGCTCCCGCCAAGGTCCCGGCGTGGACTTAACCGCATACACCCGCGGAGCCTGGAAAGGCTCAGACGTGAAGCAGCCGGAGATTGATTGGCTGTACCGTTCCCGTAGGATACCGGTAGAGGTGGCCTACCGGATTCCAGGCGACGAGCTGGAGCCGGTGCCGCTGGAGGGAGAAATAGTGGTCTTTGCCGCTCATTTTGAGCGTGGCTTCGGCCTACCGGCGTCAGATTTTTTCCGCCGGTTCTTAGATTTTTTCGAGCTCCAACCTCATCACCTCCCTGGCAACGCCATCTTCTACCTCTCTTGCTACGTTCCTTCATGGAGGCCTATGTTGGCCTCCTGCCCACCATCGAGGCTTTCTCTCGTGTCTTCACCCTTCGGATCAACTCGATCCAGGGCAAAAATATCCCCAAGCCTAAGCCCCTGGTTCAATGCGGCGCCTGCATCGTCACCGCGCGCCAGGGGAGCCCCTTCTACAAGTTCTCCGGCTTGGAGTCCTGCCGGGCATGGCAAGAAACCTTCTTCTATGTCAAGAATACCGGCACCGCCGATTTTATCAATCTCTCGGCTTACGTTCCCGGATTGCCTTCGAGATCCAACTGGAGGCACAACCCGAGGACCACCCATATCGAGACCAACCAGATCATCCGGTTTATGGAGCAACTAAACAAATATACCGACATCTGCTCTGACGATATTATTCGCGCGTTTATTTCGCGCCGGGTTCTTCCTCTGCAACGGCGGATTCACAAGATGGGCCAGATGAGCGGCCGCCGGGATCCAACTAGGATCACCAGCTTCGGACTGAGCAAGTCTGATGTGGTTCGCAAGGCCAAACAGATTTGCCAAACCGACATGCCGGCAGATTGGTCCTGGGGCCTTCGCCCCCTGAGCTTCAAAAATCCTCCTTCCGACGAAGTAAGGGCTTGGGGAACCGGGTTGATGTTTCCGGCAACTATTTGACATGTAGCTAACTTGCTTTCTTCTGCTCTTTCAGGCCCGTGAGTGCTTTCCTCGTATCGCTGCTGAGGTACGAAAACCTTGCCAGAAGAACCGGTTGGACACGGTGGACCCGGACCCATACGTCTCCAAGAGCTCCAAGATGGGCCGGACTCACACCTCGCGCCCCGGTAACTTCCCCATTCCTCGTCCGGCAAATGATTCCGGTTCTGACGACGAGGTCACTATCCTCAAGGTATTTTGTTCTCCCATTTCCTTATAAGCTGTTTCTTTGTAGATCCTGCCTCAGCCAACGCCAACTCCCAGGTCGTGGAGCGCGCGGCTCCTCTACAAGCCGAAGTTGGCCAGGAGTTCCTGGACAACCTGGCCTCTCGGGGGCGCAAGAACAAGGCTCCGGCCCCTGAGGCCGGCCCCAGCGAGGCTCCCCCCCCGCCAAGCGCTCCAAGAAAGGTGGCGGCAGCAAGCCCTACAGCACGAAGCGGTACCGCAGCCAGATGCCGGTAGCTAGCGGGTAAGCTTCCAGTTTTCTTTGCTTGTGATTTCTTGTTCCATTGCTTCTCCTAACTTTCCTTCTCCTTTCTCAGACCTGCTCTAAGCCTCACCCGGAGCGCACCGGGCATGAGGCCTGAAGCTTCTGAGGATGCCACCAGGACCTCAACTCCTCCTCAACCAAGCCCGGTGCCATCTGGTACCGACAAATCTTCAGCCTCCCTCTGGGAGGCAACACAAGTGCGGGGTGCGCGGCCCCAAAATCTTCTCATCACCACGCGGAGGAGGATTTCTCTTCCCCTCTAGACACCGAAGACACCGGCGCCAGCAACATCGGCGCCGGAAAGGAAGAAGCGGAGCGGGCGGAAGCTCCGGTTCCCCCTTCTCCCAAGAAGAAGAAGAAGAAGAAGAAGAAGGCCGCTGCCTCTCCCGCCAAGACCGTGCCGGAAACTTCCGCGCCTGCAAGCTCACCACCGGCAAAGGAAGCACCGGAAGCTCCTGCGCCAACAAAGGACGCACCGCCAACAAAGGCAGCTCCTACCGGCAAACCCGATGCCGCAGAGCCAACTCGCCCGGAGGGCGCCACTCTTACCACCCAGCAACTTGCTGCGGTGGTCACAGCGGCGACCGCGCCACCTTCCGGGTCGCAGTCGCTGGTTCTTCATGCCGGTCACGCCGCCGTTACAGCCAGTGAAAAGGCTTCAGCTCAGCTGGGCCGGATTACTGAGCTTAGCCGTGGCGAGGTCAGCCTGGGCCCGCTGCAGGCGTATGCCGAAAAGTGGAACCTGGCGGACTTGTCCCCGGCCACCCGCGGCTTGAGCAAGGACAAGCTTCCGGTTGCTGACCCTTCCGGCCCACGGAGCTCGGCACAACACCTGAGCCGGCTTAAGCGCGCCGTCAAGGAGTTTGACCTCGCGTGGCACGACGTTAGCGGCAACGTGGTGGTAAGTTCCACATCCAAAACTTTTTCTTCTTTCAACAATGCCGGTTTTCGATCTCTCAACCTATAGATATATCCTCATAGTCCCCGAGTTTCGGGTTAAGTACGCAGTTCTTAGCGCGAAACTTTCCATAAACAAAAAACCGGCATAGCCAGTCCCCGAGTTTCGGGTTGAGCACGCAGTTCTTAGCGTGAAACTTGCTTGAAACAAAAAACCGACATAGCCAGTCCCCGAGTTTCGGGTTGAGCACGCAGTTCTTAGCGCGAAACTTGCTTGAAACAAAAAACCGGCATAGCCAGTCCCCGAGTTTCGGGTTGAGCACGCAGTTCTTAGCTCGAAACTTGTTTGGAACAAAAAGCCGGCATAGCCAGTCCCCGAGTTTCGGGTTGAGCACGCAGTTCTTAGCGCGAAACTTGTTTGGAACAAAAATCCGGCATAGCCAGTCCCCGAGTTTCAGGTTGAGCACGCAGTTCTTAGCGCGAAACTTGTTTGGAACAAAAAGCCGGCATAGCCTTACCAGAACTTTTCACTTGGACAGGGCACGCTGGATAACCGGAAGCAGCTCTTTGAAGAGCTTCTGTGGGAGCACCGGTATCTCTCTGAGGCCCACAGCAAATGCCAAGGTTAGTTTCCCACTTCCGGCCTCTTTTTGTACCGGTTGCTTTTCATAATGTATATTCACAAGTTCTTTGTACAGCTGCCCTTCCGGAAGCCTCCTTCGAGGACCTCTCCGCCCAGCTCTCCGCGCTTAAAGGTACCATTTCCTTGTTCCTTTTATCTTGCTTCTTTTGAATCCACCGGTTTCCTTTTTGTTTAATGTCTGTTCTTCCGGATCACAGCTGAAAAGGAGCAGGTCGCCCTCGAGCACCGCAAGGCCCTGGACGCTCAGGAGAAAATCTCTGCTGAGCTGAAGGATAAGCTTGTGCAAGCTGAACTCTAGCACGCGCAGGAGCTGAAGGATGCACAGGCTGCCGCTGAGGCCAAGCTGGATGAGTCGCTGAAGGACTTCACCGACGCTAGCGCGCAGCTGCGGAAGGAGCTGGATGAGGAATCCCGGCTGCTGAAGGAGGCGAGGGACCGGAACGCCGTGCTCACCTCGGATCAGGCTGAGTATGACCGGTTGGTCATCCAGGCCGATACGCTGGCCCTCAGTAAGTCTTTTTTCTTTTCCTTTTTGCTTGTAAGCTTATACCTTCTGGCATTATATCCTTATGCCGGTTGCTTCTTTCTCTCCTTTTCTTTCCTTGCAGGGCTTTTCCCGGAGTCCCAGCCGCACGCGTACAAGAAGGTAGCAGAGCGTAGGGCTGAGCAAGCTCTCAGCAACCCGGATGCGCCCTGGGACGCCTACGACCATCTTGTCGTGCTGGCCGCCCGGATTTCCCATATGAGGGCTGTGGACCGGCATCTGGTCGATCTGCCGGATGTGGCCATGAAAATCTTCAGGGTCTTGTGGCCCGGGGAAGTGGTACCGGCGAATCTAACGCTTCTCTCCGACCGCTTCAAAGATGCCGGCAAGAGATTCAGCTATTGGAAATGCTCATCTGCCCGTGCCGGAGCTGACGCAGCGCTCCGTGTTGCTTGCTCTTGGTACGAGGAGCTGGACCTCGATGCTCTCCACAGCTTGCGCGGCCAGGCTCCTACCGACACAGATCCTTCCTTGACCGGCAAGCGTCGGGACCGCGCGTACCGGATTGCCCAGTCCGTTCCTACCAGCACCTTCATCCCTTCTCATGCTGACTTAGCGGATGAAATGTCTGGTGACGAGGAGGAGGATGCCGGCGAGGACGAGGAGGAGGATGCTGAGGAACAAGCTCCGTAAGCGCCTGGAGCTGGCCCCCAGCCCCCTGTTGCATGAACCTGTTATTTCGTTTGCTTGCTGCACCTGTTGTCTCAAAACAATGTCCGTTAAATTCTCCCCCGTTATGCTGGGGTGTTTGATGTAAAACAATGTCCGTTAAGTCCTTTTGGTTATGGTACAATTTATTATGCCGGTATCTCATATGATATACCGGTAACTTATTAAGTTATGTTGATATGCTATCTTTAGCAATTTGTCTTTGTTGTTTCGCTTTGATCTTGCACAGTGAAGATTCCGGAATTGTTTCCGCATCCAATCTGATGCACACTTGGTTCTTTTGCTTTGGCTCTGCCTACCTCTCTTGGTTTTTTGGCGTATGAGTCACAAAGTTCTTTTGCCAAGCAAGCATTTTCTTGAACTTAGAAAAAATTCGAAATTTTTCACAAAAAACCGATACAACCGGGGTTAGTTAAACTTTCCTCGGATTACTTGTTCCCAATTTCCCTTCGGATTTTTCACGTGTTTGGGTCCTTCCGGTTTATCTTGCTTGCCATGAAGCCGGGTTTCGGACAGCAGCAAGTCGAAGACTCCGGTAGGTTTAGCACGTTACTGAACCGGAAAAGAAATCGTCCAACAACTAAACCGGTATACTGAAAAAATAAACACATTGCATGCAATTCCGGTAGAGGCAGTCCCCGAGTCCTACTCGAGGTGCCGGCATCTTTTATTTATAGCAAATAAGGTACAAAAAAGGAACTTCTTACAGCACATCTTCAGGAATAGAAAGGACGTAGCAAAGCTATGTTCCATGGACGCTTGGTTTCATCTCCGGACCTGTCCGCCTTTCCTTTCTTCGATTCCTGTGCATCAATCAAGTAGTAGGCATCATTGTGCAGAGCCTTGCTCACAATGAATGTCCCTTCCCACGAAGGTGAGAGTTTGTGGCGGCCCTCAGTGCGCTGCACTAGGCGTAGCACCAGGTCCCCTTCCCGGAACACTCTCGGATTAACCTTCCGGCTATGATAGCGTCTGAGGTTTTGCTGGTATATGGCTGTTCTTGCCAAAGCCAGCTCTCTCGCTTCCTCGAGCAGGTCCACATCATTTTCTTGGGCCTCTTTTACCTCTTCTTCGGTATAGAGCTGAACCCTTGGTGAATCATGGATAATGTCGGTTGGTATCACAGCCTCTGCCCCAGAGACCATGAAGAATGGAGTATATCCGGTAGACCGGTTCGGTGTTGTTCTTATGCTCCACAACACTGACGGTAACTCGTCGAGCCAGCATCCCGGTGTCTTTTCGAGTGGTTCAATGAGCCTTGGTTTGATACCGGAAAGCACCAGCGCGTTCATTCTTTCCACTTGGCCATTGCCTTGTGGGTGTGCCACTGAACACAAATCCAACCGGATGTTGTTATCTTCACAGAACCGCTTAAATTCTCCATGGGCAAAATTTGTCCCATTATCAGTGATGATGCTATGCGGGTATCCATACCGCAAGATAACATCTTTCAAGAATTTCGCCGCCGTGTGCCCGTCACATTTTGCGATAGGTTTCACTTCAAGCCATTTGGTGAATTTATCCACCATCACTAGGATGTGGGTCATGCTTCCCCTTGCCGTTTTGAATGGGCCAACCATGTCAAGGCACCAAACAGCGAATGGCCAAGTTAACGGTATGGTTTTCAGACCGGATGCCGGGGTATGGTTTTGCTTGGTGTACCTCTAGCACCCATTGCATTTCCGTACCAGATCCTCGGCATCTTCTAGTGCAGTGGGCCAGTAGAACCCATGCCGGAACACTTTTTCCACCAACGCCCTGGATGAGGCGTGATGCCCGCATTCTCCTTGGTGAATTTCCACCAACATCTCTTTTCCCTCTTCCGGTTCCACACATGTTTGAAGGACACCAGTAACACTTCTTTTGTACACCTCACCGTTGATGATGGTATAGGCTTTGGACCTCCTCTGGATCCTCCTTGATTCAGTTTCGTCAACCGGCAAGATGCCGTTGATCAGGAATTCCTTAATAGGTTCAACCCAAGTTGGTGCTTCCCGAACCGTAAACACCGGTACGTCTATCTCCATGCTGTCCACCAGCATTGCTTCTTCCGGTTTTGACCCCGAAGTCCCCATGCTTGCCGGAACAGTCCCCGGGTTTCCTTCGTCAATCTCCATAGGCACAACATGTGATTCCGATACGAAAATTGAGTCGAATTCCGGACTTGGCTTGATTGATGGTGCCCTTAGGTGAGCCAAAGCTATTCTGGGAGGAATTTCTTGCCTGGACGAGCCCAGCTTGGAAAAAGCATCCGCGGCTTCGTTTTCTGCCCGCGGTACATGGTGAAATTCACACCCTTCGAAGAATCCGGCAATCTTTTGCACATGAAACCGGTATGAAGCCATGTTGGCATCTTTTGCGTCCCAATCTCCAGAACACTATTGAACAACAAGATCCGAATCACCGTAGCAAATGATCCGGTGTGCACCGATTTCTTTTGCGACCTTGAGTCCATGGATTAGAGCCTCGTATTCAGCGACATTGTTCGATGCCCTGAAATGTACTTGCAGAATATACCGGAGATGATCTCCCTTAGGTGAAGTGAGAACCACACCGGCACCTAGACCCTCCTTGAGTTTGGATCCATCAAAGTGCATCTTCCAGTACTCTATTTTTTGTTCCGGCGGCTTGTATTGCATTTCCGCCCAGTCGACCAGGAAATCAGCCAAGGCTTGTGATTTTATGGCATCTCTTCTCTCGTATACCGGTACGTAAGGTGATAGCTGAATTGCCCATTTTGCAATCCTGCCACTAGCATCTTTGTTGCACATGATGTCTGAGATTGGAGCCTCACTCACCACTTTCATCAGGTGCTCCTCGAAGTAGTGTTTGAGCTTGGTGGCGGCCATGAACACGCCGTAGGTCATCTTCTGGAAGTGAGGGTAGTTTTGTTTTGAGAGTGAGAGCACCTCGCTCAGGTAGTATACCGGCCTCTGCACGGTTTTTCCTTCCTCTTCTCTTTCCACCACAACCACAACACTCACGACCCGGTTTGTTGCTGCTATATACAACAACATGGGTTCCCTTTCCAAAGGTGAAGCCAATACCGGCGCAGTTGCTAGCATTGTTTTTAGCTCTTTAAACGCTGCGTCTGCCTGAGGGGTCCAGACGAAGGTATCTGATTTTTTCATTAGAGCATAGAGTGGCAGAGCCTTTTCCCCCAACCGGCTAATAAACTGGCTCAGCGATGCCAAGCTTCCGGTAAACTTTTGCACATCCTTAAGGTCTTGCGGTATAGTCATTCTTTCGATGGCCCTGATCTTTACCGGGTTAACCTCTATACCGCGGCTTGATACCAAGAAACCAAGTAGTTTGCCGGCAGGGACACCGAAAGTGCATTTTGCCGGATTAAGATTCATCCGGAACCTTCTCAGGTTGTCAAACGTTTGCCTCAGATCATCGATCAAAGTCTCTTTTACCTTAGTTTTTATCACGACATCATCCACATAGACTTGCACATTCTTGCCGATTTGATCAAATAAGCACTTTTGCATACAACGCTGGTACGTTGCACCAGCGTTGCGCAAACCGAAAGGCATGTTGACATAGCAATAAGCCCCGTGCGGGGTAATGAACGCAGTCTTTATTTGATCTTCCTTTTTCAGGGGGATTTGATGGAAACCGGAATAAGCATCCAGAAAAGACAACAACTCACAACCAGCAGTAGAATCGATCACCTGATCAATCCGGGGTAAAGGGAATGGGTCCTTTGGGCAGGCCTTGTTCAGGTTGGTGTAGTCAATGCACATGCGCCACACCTTTGGAGCTTTGGGGTCCTCCTCTTTTTTCTTCTCGACCAGCACCGGATTGGCCAGCCACTCGGTATGTAGCACCTCCACGATGAATCCAGCAACCAGCAACTTTGTTACTTCTTCTCCTATGATCTTCCTCCTGTCTTCAGCGAACCGGCGTAAAGGCTGCCTCACCGGCTTCGCATCCTTCCGGACATTTAAAGAGTGCTCAGCCAGCTCCCTCGGAACACCCACCAAGTCATCGGTAGACCAGGCAAAGATATTCCGATTCTCACGGAGGAAGCTGACGAGCACGCTTTCCTATGCCTCATTCAGGCCGGCACCGATACGAACGGTACGCTCTGGGTATGCCGGGTCCAGCACAATGTCCTTTGTTTCTTTCATCGGCTTGAATGCCGGTGTGCCCAAGTTTCCGCTCATCGCTGCTAAGCTCAGCTGTGAGGACTGAGCCAGCGCTACAGCAGCTTGGATTCTTTTCTTTTCTTCCGCTATCACCGGCGACTCCGCCAGGTTGGATCCGGCAGAAGCGGTTTCCAGTGAGACTTTATAGTTTCCCACCACAGTTAAGGGTCCACGAGGTGCCGGCATCTTCATCTTGAGATATGCGGTATGAGTGGAGGCCATGAACGCCGCCAATGCCGGTCTCCCCAGCAGTGCATGGTAAGGGCTGTCCAAATCCACCACTTCGAACAGAAGGTTTTCGACCCGGCAATTGTCACGTCCTCCAAAGGACACATCCACCCGGACTTTTCCCATAGGCGAACAAGACAAGCCCGGAACAATCCCGTGGAAAGTTGCGTGAGTTGGCTGCAGCATGTTTTCTGTTATGCCCAGCGTCCGCATAGTGTGCCGGTACATGATGTTTATGCTGCTCCCATTGTCTATCAGCACTTTGCTGAACTTGACCCTTGTCGTTGGCCCATGCATAATTGGATCCACAACTAGTGCATAACCACCCGGGTTTGGCATTATCTTTGGGTTATCCTTGAACGACCAGGTGATTTCCTGATCCGACCACAGCATGTATTTCGGAATTGCCGGCATCACCGCGTTCACTTCCATGGAATGGCGATGCATACTTTGCTTATCAGTGGGTTCAGTGACGAACACGACACAGCACAGGTGTGGATCTAGGTAAACATTCCTGCCCAAAGGTGCTGGCGGTGGTGGTTGGTCATTGCCATTTTCCACATGGTGAACTTCCTGCTGCTGATGCCGATTTGGCTGAGGCTGCACCGGTTGCGCATTTGCACCGGTAAGCGGTGGTGGTGGTGGTAACCTTCTGGAACCTTGATTTCTGGCATCTTTCATCGTGCCTCTCTCCATCAACCTCTTGGTCCAGGAGCAATCTTTTGTCAAATGGTTTGCCGGTCTCGCTGGATTTGGTGTGTGCCACCGGCACGGTTGATCCATCGCGGATTCCATGGTGTATCTATCTTCATTTTGCCACGGTTTCTTTTCAACCCATTGCTTTTTTGGACCCGCCCACGACTGCGATCCTGTCTTTTGTGTCTGGCTTCCGCTGGCGCCAGAATGATCCTGCACCGCGGCCACTTGCTGCGGACCGTACATTCGATCCGGGAAATCTTCCCTTCTTTTGTTGTGCCGGTTATCCCGGTACTGATCTTGGCGTGGCTGGCCCGTTTGCGCCGGCTCAGCCTGAACTGCGGCTGCATTGGATCTCCCAATGCGTAGCTATCTGCTACACGTATCATCTCTGCCAGAGTCGTTGGCATGTTTCTCTGCAGCTTTTGCCACAGTGGTGAACCTCTTCTGCACCCATTGCAAAACCAAGCAATGGCCCGTGCCTCGATTACCCCTTCACAAGAGTTCCTCGTGGAGTTCCACCGGGTCAGGTAATCCCGGTCTGTTTCATTGGAACGCTGCTGGCACAGGGCTAGCTGCTGCGGCCTATTTGGCCTCCGGTATGTACTGCTGAAGTTGCTCACGAAAGCTTCCTCAAAGTCCAGCCAGCCATTTATGCTTCCCTTCGGCAAATTGTTAAGCCAATTTCGTGCCGGTCCTACCAGGAAGGACGGTATGATTCTCCGCCTGTGGCGGTTCCTCCGCCGCCAGCGACGTACACTGCGGTTACATAGTCCGCAAGCCAATCTTCCGGCTTAGTGGTGCCATCGTATGTTTTTGTATCACGGGGCAACTAGAAATTGCGAACCGGTGGTTCTTCTCTCATGATCCGCGGGCCAAAGCACTTTGGACCCGGAGGACCCTCAGCCTCGATTATCTTGGAAAGATGCACTCTGTCCAGCCTGTGCCTCGCATCCTGGTCTGGCAGGAGTCTTTCCCCGACACGTTCACCCAACGGGTTCCGGTAAGCTCCGACCCTTTCCATTCCAGAATCAGCTTCATCATAATAGTCCGGTACCGCGGCTCTTGCCTGCCGGTACCTTGGAGGTGGCATCTCATCTTCATTGTACGCTGCCCTTGCAGCTCGATAATTTTGCCCGGTTTCACCTTTACCGGCGTAATTGTTTCCGGCATAGCCTTTCCCGGCATAGCCACGTGTTGCCCCTTAGCTTTTTCTACCGGCATCATGTTTCCCGACCTGTTGTTTTCCGGTAAGTACCGGATCATACACAGTCATCTGCTGTGCATTTGCCTCTTTTTCTCTTCTTCTGTCCGGACGGGGGGGACGATGCCTGCCCATGGGACTTGCTTCCGGCATTTCTTGCCGAACGCACTGATTTCAATGCCGCAGCTGCCTGGTTTGCCTTAGCAAGCTCAGCATTTTGTTCATGTATCATTTCTAGCAATTCTCTAACTCGATCTTGTTGTTTAGCTAGAGCATCGCCGGTAAGCGAATCACACATCTCTACCGCAGCCTTAGCAGCTTTTATTGTTTTATCCGGACTGTTGTACTTAGGTTTTTCTACGATGCTTAAGGATGCTAATGTACTTTTTCCGGCAAGAACTTCCCGGCGTAGATCATGATCTAGGTTACGGGCTCTAAGCCGGTTTTCCGGTACTCTAGCAGGTTGAGCGCTAACAGAAGCAAAGCCATGGGCAGCGTTATACTCACGTAGGGTTAGGTTTAGCTCGCGCTGCGCCCTGATGATGTCCGCTCCTCCGGAGAGCAGCTTCTCCCACTGCGCCTCCAGCTCCGCTTGGGCCGCTGCCGGATCGATGTTCTGCGTGATGGGCGTCGCCAGCACGCTCATGGCCGCTTGGAGAGGAGTTTCCGGTGGCGGTGCAGATGCTCCCGCAACGCCTTGGTCACGCTCGGTCGGCGGCTTGGCCGTGCGCGTGGACTTCGTCTGTCCCGCGCCTTCCGCCGCTGCCTCCTTGCTGGCGTCAGCCGCGCCAACCACCAGCACCTCCACGCTGCCGGCGGCGCAGCCGTTGCGCAGCCCATGAACAGATCTTGGCGGGTCCGGCGCCACCAGTACCGGCGAGAGGTACTGGCGCACATGGACGGTGCCGAGGTAGACGCGGTGGCTGCCGAACTCGATGATGCGGTCATTCTTGGGGAACTTACCGCCGTTGGTGAAGCAGCCAGCGTTGTCGTTGATGAAGTCCAGCGAGCCGAGGCGGTAGACGAGACCACTGACCACACGCTCGCCGGAGATGGTGAGGAGGCCCGCCCGAATATGAACTCCAGCAAGCGCAGCTGCTGGCCCCACGGTGGGCGCCAACTGTCGTCTTGCTGAATAGACAGATGCCTTGGGATGGCTAAAGTTGGGGCCGAATGTGCGCTAGAGGATTCAGGGGAGGGTTTGGTTAACAAAGGGATGGATTTCGGGTGGATTCCGGTATCTTTGTTGATGAACTTGGCCTTGGCCAGAGGTTGAAGAAAAACAGTACAAGCTCTATGAACTAGGGTTTCTCTCTATCGACTTATGATCTGCCCCGCGCAAGGGAGTGCCCCCTCTCCTTATATAGGGGAGAGGGTGGCTTACAAGGGAAGTAACCCTAATGGCATCTTTGACTAGACAAACTACTTTACAAAGCCTCTTTGACAGCCGGTGACGCCGGTATGTCTTTAATCAGGGAACGGTGACGTCCTCCGGAAGCTTTAACGTCATCTTCTGCTTTGGCCTCAGAGCTTCGATTAAAGCTGAAGTGCTTCGCTCGTCTTTGTCCTCTAGCTCTTGAGAAAATCTTTGACCAGCTTGCCGATGTGCTATAGTGTAGCCCATGCCGGTACTCCGGTATCTTCTTAGCCTATTCCGGTATACCCCTTCTGGGATACCGGCATAACTTCTCCTTAGCCAAACTCAACTTTCTTATCCGGAATAACCTTTAAACCGGTACCTTAGCCAGCTTGAACCAGGCAAGTTTGGCATGCCTTTGGCATACCGGGGGTCATCCCCCCAACAATCACGTCTACACTTTCCCCCATTCAATTATTTATGGTAGTTTTTACTATTCGCCTTAGCGTGAGCACGATGATTAGGCGTGTGCCTCGGCGTTTAAAACCACCGGAACTGTCTATGTTGTTGTGGTGTGACTCATCCGTCTCCCACCTCTCTTAGATCCATAGCAAAATTTCTCACCACGACTAGGCAGTTGGGCAAGCCAACCTCGTGCAACAGTCCCAGTGGTGCAATCTCATTTGAGGGTAGAGGTCAGAGATGACCACCGACTTAAACCGCGTCACCGATGTGATCTCCGCCAGGTTTGCCCTAGACCCTAGTCGCCGGTGTGCAAAGGTATAAGTTGTTCATGTGTTAATTAGTATTGTTCTTGTGAGACATATACATTGATGTTGAGCCAACTCCAATATTCCTTAGAAATAATTTATTAGAAAAAACCCAAATGCCCATTTGGCCGATTCATGTATGGTAGGAGGTTGGATTGAAGTTTAATCTGGTAGTTTACAATGAGTTAGACCTCCTTATAAAGAAGCCTCTTTCCCATTTGTGAGCATGAGAAGAAAAATATATCTACACACGCGCTCCTCCTCCGCCCGCCTGCTCGTCATGTACGCCTCGGGTTCTAGGAATGATATGATCCGATGAACGTCTTTTGTATATGAGGCCTAAACATTTTGAGAATGAATCTAATTTGCACGTCTCCTCGACTTCCTTATGACCGTTCGCACACATCCTCCCCAACCCAATAATCTAGTGTACACCAAAGGACGGGACTGTGTTTGGAATTCGCCTCTTCAACTTCTCTATGATCGTTCACGCACATATTTCCCATCCCATCATCTAACGTACATTGAAGGACGATGACCGCTTATAGATCTGCTCGGGCGAGGGGTGATCAGATTTTTGGGGAGTGCCCTCGCGCGACTACTAATAATACTACCTACGTCAGAGGACTCCTTCCCCGACGACGACTTCTTCATGGACGTCAACAACCTCTTCGGTGACATACCTAAGGAAAAGCCAATACCGACTTGAACGGTTCTGCTTCCGCCGCATCATATGTGCTTCTATCTTTCTCTTTTCAAGATCATGCTAGAGTTTTTCGTTCTAGCAATCAGATTAGTTGTGATCTATGTAATCCCCGATCAAAAAAGAATGATCTATGTTGTCCTTTTATCTACTTTACTAGTTCACATGATAATTTTAAGTCTTGTTTATATGATCATATTTTATCTACTATCAATTGATAGTCTAAATTATATGGTAATTTGCTTATATTTTAAAAAAAATTCTTCGCACACACGTTAAAACTTAACATCTTGGTATGTATGCATGCAGCTCTCATGAATTAGACTTATATATACTCATGTCTGAACTACCCACTCTATCATTGCAATCTGGTCTAATAGAATTACACGAATATACGGTTGTAAGCCTAGCTATACATTATAGACCAAACGATAAAAATAATTTTAATATTGTTGATATATGTGTGTGGTGTTTCTGTTAGAACCATAGATTTTTATTTTTAGTACTCCCTGAGTCCCATTAAAACATGTCTAAGATTTATAAAAATTTAGATGTCTAGATATATTTAAATTTAGACAAATATTTGTTTTATGAAACGGAGGGAGTATGTATAATAGATCGATTCTCTCAAAAACAACCGAAAGCATAATGTTAATTACATGCTACGATCAGTTCGTGTCCTTTCAGAATGCTTGTAGTAGTACTATCTTTGAGAAACATGTCAATGTCATGTCAAAATAAATCTCGCATGCCATAATTAATCAACCTTGTATTAGGACTAGTTACCGTTTTGTATAATTCCAACGCCTCGTCCATAACCTTGTGCTGCGAGAGAAACTGCCATCTTTTCTTACTAGAAGGATGAGTACTGAAGTAAGAGAGAAATTCTGTCAATGTTGATTCTCGTCTAATCTTTGCTTCGTTCTGCCAGACCAGAACGGCTATGATTGGATCAACTCCAGCAGCCGCGAGCAGCAAGATTCCAATGTGATCTGCTTCTAACTCGGACCTGCATAGGACATGAACATCTATCTTTTCATTTTTGAACTGTGAACATCTATGTTTGAGGACCGATAAAAAGACGGAGAACCTATAGAACACTACAAGGTAAACATTAAATTAGGTTGCATGGATGATATATGAACTATAACTGAATTACCTTCGTTTGTAGGGTAACACGACAGGAAAAAAGAGCAATATCAAGAGGATCGAGATGGGAATAATCTCGAAATCTAAGCAGTAGATTATCCCTGAGGAGTGCCTTGCAATGACGTGCCCGACCTATTAAAAATAAGAAAGCCAGCACAAAATAATGCATTAATGTAAAAAACGAGCAACAAAAACACATGCACGATCTGGCAAATATATTTCATCCGTTTGTAGATATATAGATATGTTCTACACGCATATGCCTTCTCTCATACTACCTTCAGCCCAAGGCTTAAGGTTTATATTATTTTTAGAAAGTTAAACTATGTCAACTCTGACTAAGCTTTTACCAAAAATCATTAACATGCAAAATACAAAATTAATATCATTAAATAGATAATAAAATATATTTTTGTATGATATCTATAAAATATTATATTTTTTGATAGATTGTTCTAAAAGTTTAGTTAAACTTTATTTGGTTTGACTTTTCAAAAAAAAAATTAAGCTTTGGGATGGAGGTAGTATACAATTGGAGTTGTTTGTAAAAGCCATGACGGGTTTTACTTGGGATCCTCAGCGGTAACATTACCAGGTATAGGTGACCTGGAAACCAGCATGCTAAGAGGCCCTAGCGTCTTGTTGAAGACTTGCCATCCCATCGTATCAGGAATTCAGAATTGCAAAAGATGGCATGTAAGTTGTGAACGATGTGCACCGAGGTGGGGGTGATAAGCATTATCAGAAGCTCGAGATTTTCACAAGGCAGCCTTTGCTCATGAAGGAAGGAACTCCAATCCGAAGATCACAACCTAGCTAGATTTTTTCTCTCACTCAATTCAGGACAAGGTTCTTATTTCTATATATTTCGATAGGATTCATGTACAGTCAAACAACCGTCAAAATCAGAAGTAGAACCGAAAATATTTCAAGTGGTACAAAGTGAAATATATGGTACTCAAAATTCTAAAAATCCTATCATATTGTTTTCTAGTTTTGTGAGCATATATTGAATCATTTTACAACCGTTGGTCAATAGATTATCAGATCGGTGTCAAACGGGGAGATAAACCCACCAGGCCACCACCCCCCTGCTAGGCAGCGATGTGCCACCGATTTTCAAGAAAACCAAGGACTGCCCCAACAATGCCTCTCGGTTCGAAATAATATGATTCCCACAAAATAAACGAAGGAACTATTTATCATTTGTTGATCCGTTGCAAACCACGGGTATTATGCTAGTATGTCTATGACGGTTACTTGGTTTCCATAGATACAACTGTTATTTGTGAAAATACTTCTCCGTGAGAAATAAATAAAATGACACTCGTTCAGGATAACTGAAATTACTATTTTTTTCACCTTATCAACCTAAGCAATCTCGCATCGTTTAAGTTACCTCGTGCGCGACCGTGACGGCTATCTCAACGTCGTTCTTCAAGCGGTGGAGTGTTCCAGTGTTAACAACGATCTTGCCTGCAGCGGGGAAGCACTGTGCATTGGGGTCATCGTCTCTGAGGACGACCACCTCCCAGTCTAGCCCATCCATCCACTGCAGCCCATCCTCGTGGCAACGTCCCTGCCTGCTTGGCGATGTGTGCAACTGCCTGATGGCGAGGCCATGGTGGGCGGCGTGGATGATCTTGTGGGCGATGCCGCGGACTCGAACGGTGTCGGGGTGGCTGGGACCCAGGATCTTCCCCGCGTTCTTTCTCTTGTACTCGGCGAAACGGGCATCGTCGCGCTTGCGCGCCTCTTGGAGGGAGAGCAGCGCCAGGTGGGTGCGGCCGGTGAAGGGCTCCGTCACGCCGTACCTGGCGCGTGCGGCGGCGTACGCGACGCCGGTAGCGATGGCTGTCACCACAGCGATCTTCCCGTCATGCCACGGGGCCGATACGCGCTGGTGGGTCGCCAGTGTGCGAGAGCCGATTAGCGGTGGTGGTGTCCGTTTGATGATGTGACCGAACACGGAGAAGAACAGTCCTCGTCGGAGGAGTACGGAGGGCTTCAGCGGCGGCAAGGGTGGTTGTGACCGGCGATTGCTGCCGAGTTGGAAGAGGTGGGAGAGCACGGAGCGCGATTTGTTCCCCCTCATCTTGCTCGATCTTGCGGAGGGCCATGCGTGCATTGCTGCTATGTGTTCCATATGTACGTGGACTTGCAGATCAATTCCAACAGAAGAGGAGATGTGCATGCATGGTTTCCTTTTTGGAGAAAGATGTCTAGTGCACGGCTCTCTTCTTTTCCAACAAAGATAAAAAAAAAAGAGACTCCATTAAGATATTTGTTAAGCCGTATGGTTTTGAGTCTCTACCAATATATATTGTAACATTAACAAAGATATAAAAAAAACCTTCACAGAAAAATATACATGTAGATCCTATCATTCCATAATTGATTATAAAAAATTCAAAAAATCCCAAACTTTTCCAGAACCCTAAAATCAACTTTTCTTATATGGACCGTTTCGAAGCTCCTTGTTATGTCTAGGACTCTATCCGAGACTCCGAACAATATTCGGTCTTACCATTATTTATCCCATTACTACCCTAGCGATGTTGAGCGTTAAGTGTGTGATCCTACGTATTCAAGAATCTGTGGACATGATTGAGCCTCGTGGTCATTGGTGTTGGGAGCGAACTCGCTCTCCGGAGCCATGGCGACGGAAGCTCGAGCGCGCGTGCGTGCAGAGGGTTGTGGGGACTAGAGTCGATAGGGACAGTCCCCTCCCAGTCCACATTTAATATGATGCACGCCCGCCGATAGGTGGGCCCTGGGATGCAAGCAAGCGGACGTGGAAGGACGCAGCGTGTCATCCGCGCCCATGTAAACTTGGCCCAGATTTAGGCCAACTTTGGATCGTATCGGACACCGATGCCATCCGCTTTTAAAATACATCATCGCGTTGGGCCGCGTTTTTGTTCAAAGCGACCTGTCTAAACGCAGGACGTGGAATGGGTTGCCCCATTAGAGATGGCCTAATCCCCAGTTTCTACAGGCGAATGAGATGTTGCCCGAGTCGGAGACGTCCAGGAGCTATCGTGAGCAGAAGGTTTTTTTTCTTCGTTCTATCTACAGATAGTGTCCCATCTTGCTCACTCTCATTTGACCTCCATATGGTTTTCCACCCGACGGTTGTGAAGCTCATGGAGGATGAGGAATAAAAGATGCATGGGAGCGCACCGCATTACTTCAGCAGTAGTGACTCATCGGTGATCCGTCCATCGATGGTGCACCCTGCACGAACGTGTTATCAAAGCAGCGTGGTCTCCCGCGGCGGATCTGGCATCTCGCCACGCAAGCAAGCTGCGCGCCCCCTCTGGTTTCGCGTGATCGCAGGGCATCTATCAATGGCACACGCCGACAGGCGACGACATCAACCTCAAGCGTATCTCCAGCGCTGAGCGATCGTTGCGTTCGTCTTGACTAAAAATGCGTCTGACACGTGACGCAAAGTGACCGGGCCATCCGCAGAGACGGAAACCTGACGATTGCGGCAGGTTTGCGTCTTTGCGGACGCTGCGCGGACGCGTAAAGTGTCCGTTCGCGTCTCCACTAGGCCCGCCTGACAGCGAGTCTGCATCGAGGGCATCGCTTCGGCGGTCAGCGATTCCGCGTCTGCGCCGCAGCGTTCGCCATCAATGGCGTGGCTGCCTGTTCTGCCCGCGCACTGACGGGCGGCGGCTGGGCTTCTGCGCCGCCTTCAATGGCATCGTATCCCACGCGCGCACTGACGGGCGGCGGCTGGGCTTCTGCGCCGCCTTCAATGGCATCGTATCCCGCGTGCGGCCGCCATTAAAAGTCTACCGGCTCCGTTCCTCCTTCGCCCACACTGATGACGCGTCAAGCACACGCCCATTGGGAACCCCAAGAGGAAGGTGTGATGCGTACAGCAGCAAGTTTTCCCTCAGTAAGAAACCAAGGTTATCGAACCAGTAGGAGTCAAGGAGCACGTGAAGGTTGTTGGTGGCGGAGTGTAGTGCGGCGCAACACCAGGGATTCCGGCGCCAACGTGGAACCTGCACAACACAATCCAAATACTTTGCCCCAACTTAACAGTGAGGTTGTCAATCTCACCGGCTTGCTGTAAACAAAGGATTAAATGTATGGTGTGGAAAATGATGTTTGTATGCGAATAACAGTAAAGAACAATGTTTGCACTAGATTGTATTTCAGATGTAAAAGAATGGACCGGGGTCCACAGTTCACTAGTGGTGTCTCTCCAATAAGATAAATAGCATGTTGGGTGAACAAATTACAGTTGGGCAATTGACAAATAGAGAGGGCATAACAATGCACATACATATCATGATGACTACTACGAGATTTAATCGGGCATTACGACAAAGGACATAGACCGCTATCCAGCATGCATCTATGCCTAAAAAGTCCACATTCGGGTTAGCATCCGCACCCTTCCAGTATTAAGTTGCAAACAACAGACAATTACATTAAGTATGGTGCGTAATGTAATCAACACAAATATCCTTAGACAAAGCATCGATGTTTTATCCCTAGTGGCAACAGCACATCCACAACCTTAGAACTTTCTGTCATTGTCCCAGATTTAATGGAGGCATGAACCCACTATCGAGCATAAATACTCCCTCTTGGAGTTACAAGTATCAACTTGGTCAGAGCCTCTACTAGCAACGGAGAGCATGCAAGATCATAAACAACACATATATGATAGATTGATAATAAACTTGACATAATATTCCATATTCATCGGATCTCAACAAACACAACATGTAGCATTACAAATAGATGATCTAGATCATGATAGGCAGCTCACAAGATCTAACATGATAGCACAATGAGGAGAAGACAACCATCTAGCTACTGCTATGGAACCATAGTCCAGGGGTGAACTACTCACACATCAAGCCGGAGGCGATCATGGTGATGAAGAGTACTCTGGGAGATGATTCCCCTCTCTGGCAGGGTGCCGGAGGCGATCTCCTGAATCCCCCGAGATGGGATTGGCGGCGGCGGCGTCTCTGGAAGGTTTTCCGTATCGTGACTCTCGGTACTGGGGTTTTCGCGATGAAGGCTATAAGTAGGCGGAAGGGCAGCGTTGGAGGGCTGACGAGGGGCCCACACACTAGGGCGGCGCGGGCCCCTCGGCCGCGCGGCCCTAGCGTGGCGGCGTCTCGTGGCCCCATTTCGTATCCACTTCGGTCTTCTAGAAGCTTCCTGGAAAAATAAGACCCTGGGCGTTGATTTCGTCCAATTTCGAGAATATTTCCTTTGTATGATTTCTGAAACCAAAAACAGCAGAAAACAGCAACTGGCTCTTCGGCATCTTGTCAATAGGTTAGTGCCGGAAAATGCATAATAATGATATAAAGTGTGTATAAAACATGTGAGTATCATCATAAAAGTAGCATGGAACATAAGAAATTATAGATACGTGAGACGTCTCCGACGTATCGATAATTTCTTATGTTCCATGCCACATTATTGATGATATCTACATGTTTTATGCATACTTTATGTCATATTTATGCATTTTCTGGAACTAACCTATTAACAAGATGCCGAAGAGCCAGTTGCTATTTTCTGCTGTTTTTGGTTTCAGAAATCCTAGTAAGGAAATATTCTCGGAATTGGACGAAATCAACGCCCAGGGGCCTATTTTCACACGAAGCTTCCAGAAGACCGAAGAGTCAACAAAGTGGGGCCACGAGGTGGCCAGGAGGTAGGGCGGCGCGGCCCCACCCTTGGCCGCGCCGACCTGTCTCCTGGGCCCCTCGTGACGCCCCTTGACCTGCCCTTCCGCCTACAAATAGCCTTCGTCGCGAAACCCCCAGTACCGAGAGCCACGATACGGAAAACCTTCCAGAGACGCCGCCGCCGCCAATCCCATCTCGGGGGATTCAGGAGATCGCCTCCGGCACCCTGCCGGAGAGGGGAATCGTCTCCCGGAGGACTCTTCACCGCCATGGTCGCCTCCGGAGTGATGTGTGAGTAGTCTACCCCTGGACTATAGGTCCATAGCAGTAGCTAGATGGTTGTCTTCTCCTCATTATGCTTCATTGTCGGATCTTGTGAGCTGCCGAACATGATCAAGATCATCTATCTGTAATGCTATATGTTGTGTTTGTTGGGATCCGATGAATAGGGAATACCATGTTATGTTGATTATCAATTTATATCTATGTGTTGTTTATGATCTTGCATGCTCTCCGTTACTAGTAGATGCTCTGGCCAAGTTGATGCTTGTAACTCCAAGAGGGAGTATTTATGCTCGATAGTGGGTTCATGTCTCCGTGAATCTGGGGAAGTGACAAGAACCCCTAAGGTTATGGATGTGCTGTTGCCACTAGGGATAAAACATTGATGCTATGTCCGAGGATGTAGTTATTGATTACATTACGCGCAATACTTAATGCAATTGTCTGTTGTTAGCAACTTAATACTAGAAGGGGGTTCGGATGATAACTTGAAGGTGGACTTTTTAGGCATAGATGCATGCTGGATAGCGGTCTATGTACTTTGTCGTAATGCCCAATTAAATCTCACTATACTCATCATAATATGTATGTGCATGGTCATGCCCTCTCTATTTGTCAATTGCCCAACTGTAATTTGTTCACCCAACATGCTGTTTATCTTATGGGAGAGACACCTCTAGTGAACTGTGGAACCCGGTCCAATTCTCTATACTGAAATACAATCTACTGCAATACTTGTTATACTGTTCTTTGCAAACAATCATCATCCACACTATACATCTAATCCTTTGTTACAGCAAGCCGGTGAGATTGACAACCTCGTTGTTTCGTTGGGGCAAAGTACTTGGTTTGTGTTGTGCAGGTTCCACATTGGCGCCGGAATCCCTGGTGTTGCGCCGCACTACATCTCGCCGCCATCAACCTTCAACGTGCTTCTTGGCTCCTACTGGTTCGATAAACCTTGGTTTCGTACTGAGGGAAAACTTGCCGCTGTACGCATCACACCTTCCTCTTGGGGTTCCCAACGGACGCGTGATGTACGCGTATCAAGCTCTTTTTCTGGCGCCGTTGCCGGGGAGATCAAGACACGCTGCAAGGGGAGTCTCCACATCCCAATCTCTTTACTTTGTTTTTGTCTTGCTTTATTTTATTTACTACTTTGTTTGCTGCACTAAATCAAAATACAAAAAAAATTAGTTGCTAGTTTTACTTTATTTACTATCTTGCACTCTATATCAAAAACACAAAAAAATTAGTTACTTGCATTTACTTTATCTAGTTTGCTTTATTTATTGTTGCTAAAATGGTACTCCTGAAAATACTAAGTTGTGTGACTTCACAACCACAAATAATAATGATTTCTTATGCACACCTATTGCTCCACCTGCTACTACAGCATAATTCTTTGAAATTAAACCTGCTTTACTAAATCTTGTTATGCGAGAGCAATTTTCTGGTGTTAGTTCTGATGATGCTGGTGCCCATCTTAATAATTTTGTTGAATTATGTGAAATGCAAAAGTATAAAGATGTAGATGGTGACATTATAAAATTAAAATTGTTCCCTTTCTCATTAAGAGGAAGAGCTAAAGATTGGTTGCTATCTCTGCCTAAGAATAGTATTGATTCATGGACTAAATGCAAGGATGCTTTTATTGGTAGATATTATCCCCCTGCTAAAATTATATCTTTGAGGAGTAGCATAATAAATTTTAAACAAATGGATAATGAGCATGTTGCACAAGCATGGGAAAGAATGAAATCTCTGGTTAAAAATTGCCCAACCCATGGACTAACTACTTGGATGATCATCCAAACCTTTTATGCAGGACTGAATTTTTCTTCGCGGAACCTATTGGATTCAGCTGCTGGAGGTACCTTTATGTCCATCACTCTTGGTGAAGCAACAAAGCTTCTTGATAATATGATGATCAATTACTCTGAATGGCACACGGAAAGAGCTCCACAAGACCTTTTCTTCGAACTGTTGGTGCTATCATTGATATGAAGGAAGGTAATATTAAATATCAATTTACTCTCAAGAAAGGTATGGAACACTTCCCTAGAAATAGAATGAAGTTACCTTTTGATTCTATTATTAGAACAAATTATGATGTTGACACTTCGTCTCTTGATAACACTTGATATACACTTTCTGCGCCTAGCTGAAAGGCGTTAAAGAAAAGTGCTTATGGGAGACAACCCATGTTTTTACTACAGTACCTTTGTTTTTATTTTGTGTCTTGGAAGTTGTTTACTACTGTAGCAACCTCTCCTTATCTTAGTTTTGTGTTTTGTTGTGCCAAGTAAAGTCGTTGATAGTAAGGTTCATACTAGATTTGGATTACTGCGCAGAAACAGATTTCTTTGCTGTCACGAATCTGGGTCTAATTCTCTGTAGGTAACTCAGAAAATTAAGCCAATTTACGTGAGTGATCCTCAGATATGTACGCAACTTTCATTCAATTTGAGCATTTTCATTTGAGAAAGTCTGGTGCCTCAATAAAATTCATCATTACGAACTGTTCTATTTCGACAGATTCTGCCTTTTATTTCGCATTGCCTATTTTGCTATGCTTGATGGATATTTCGATTCCATTGACTTTCAGTAGCTTTGTGCAATGTCCAGAAGTGTTAAGAATGATTATGTCACCTCTGAATATGTATATTTTGATTGTGCACTAACCCTCTAATGAGTTGTTTTGAGTTTGGTGTGGAGGAAGTTTTCAAGGATCAAGAGAGGGAGATGATACAACATGATCAAGGAGAGTGAAAGCTCTAAGCTTGGGGATGCCCCGGTGGTTCACCCATGCATATATCAAGAATACTCAAGCGTCTAAGCTTGGGGATGCCCAAGGCATCCCCTTCTTCATCGACAACATTATCAGGTTCCTCCCCTGAAACTATATTTTTATTCCATCACATCTTATGTGCTTTGCTTGGAGCGTCGGTTTGTTTTTGTTTTTTGTTTTGTTTGAATAAAATGGATCCTATCATTCATTGTGTGGGAGAGAGACACGCTCCGCTGTTGCATACGGACAAATATGTCCTTAAGCTTTACTCATAGTATTCATGGCGAAGTTTCTTCTTCGTTAAATTGTTATATGGTTGGAATTGGAAAATACTACATGTAGTAATTGCTATAATGTCTTGGATAATGTGATACTTGGCAATGGTTGTGCTCATGTTTAAGCTCTTGCATCATATACTTTGCACTTATTAATGGAGAAATACATAGAGCATGCTAAAATTTGGTTTGCATATTTGGTCTCTCTAAAGTCTAGATAATTTCTAGTATTGAGTTTGAACAACAAGGAAGACGGTGTAGAGTCTTATAATGTTTTCAATATGTCTTTTATGTGAGTTTTGCTGCACCGTTTCATCCTTGTGTTTGTTTCAAATAGCCTTGCTAGCCTAAACCTTGTATCGAGAGGGAATACTTCTCATGCATCCAAAATACTTGAGCCAACCACTATGCCATTTGTGTCCACCATACCTACCTACTACATGGTATTTCCCCGCCATTCCAAAGTAGAGAGTGATTTTGCTACCCACATGGGTAGCTGCGCATGCATGCACTATCGTTGGATATTTAAGTTCACCGTTGGATTCTTCCAATCATTAACGGCGAATACACGGTGACTGCAACGGAATGCTTGCGATTTGTGGGACCAATTTCATGGAAAGAGAATAAAAAATTGGGAGATGCCATGTTCCTTGTCGCTTGGTGTGTTGTCGGTCGAATATTTGCCTAGCAGTTTGTTTCTCTCTCCGATTTACAAAGGATACCAAATTAAATCTCCAGCGTTAATTAACAATAGCACTAATAAAACGCTATACCAAATACAGATTAGTACTCCAGCACTCTATGATCGAAGACTACAGTTACGGAAAAGGACTTGCTACAGTTCACCACCTACCACCGCTCACCAGCGCCTCCATTCGCTTGCTACAACTCACCACCGCTCGTTGGAGAAATCCGTCTGTGCCACGAACGGAATCACAAATTGAGTCGACGCCAGCTCGAGGTTGCAGCCATGGCGGACACCGCGAGCTGTCCTTCCTCGTCTCCTACCTCCGACCGGTCGCGTCATGGCAGAGGGCCCCGTCGCGCTGTGCGGCGGCGGTCAACAATCAACTGAATCGACCCCCACGCGGCGGAGATGTGTAGCAGGAGACAATGCTTGAGGTAGTTAATAATCAACGCGGGCGAGGTGAGGCACTGATGAGCTCCAACCCGTCCCCTTCCCCAACGAGGTCCAGGAGAGAGGCAGTGGCGCGTCCGCCATGGCCTCCCCCTCGAGCTCTCGCAACATGTCCTTGCTGCGTCCGCTCGACGAAGAGCGCTCGACGGATCTTGCAGCGCCGCCATCATCCCCACTATCCTACGCACCGGCGCAGCAGGTCGTGGTCTTTGACGGTCGGGAGGCGAGCAGCCGGCGGCGCGGAGGTCGTCGGGTGGCCAGGACGCGAGCTGCATCTCGCAGCCGCCGGGTCTCGAGCAACTGCCGGCGTCGAGGCCGTCGCGCGGCCGGGACGCGCGCAGCCGGCGGCGCCGAGGTAGTCGGGCGGCCGGGTCGCGAGCAGCTGCCGGCGTCGAGGGCATCATGATGCAGCCGGTGGTGGCGGCACGGTCGGCCCGACGAAGGGCGTTGCGGGGGATCTCGATCCCCCGAGGCAGGGAAGGCCACCATGGTTGTCTCTTCGGAGGGCAGCACAGAGCAGCTCGAGGTAGAAGGCGTCGTGGCTGGCGCGGCAGAGGCGTGGTGTTGGGGGCGGATGTAGCTGGTTCCGGCGGCGCACGGCCAATCTGGGAGCAGTGGACAGCTAGTGGAGAGGAGGAGATGGGGAAGATGAGATGGACTGAGTGGTTCAGGATGAGAGGACAAGCGTTTGGGTTAGAAGAGAATCAGTGTGAGTTGGACCACAAAGAAAGATTCCATCCGAAGGAAGGCAAATAGACAGCGTTAGACACGCGTCGGACGGACCATGGGTGCGCAGCTACCCCCGTATGCAGCGGGGTTCATCCCTTCCAAAGTAAATTGTTTGAGTGCTACCTTTAAATTTCTATCCTCTACCTTTTACAATATATAGCTCATGGGACAAATAGCCTAAAAACTATTGTGGTATTGAATATGTACTTATGCATTTTATCTCTTATTAAGTTGCTTGTTGTGCGATAACCATGTTCCTGGGGACGCCATCAACTACTCTTTGTTGAATATCATGTGAGTTGCTATGCATGTTCGTCTTGTCTGAAGTAAGGAAGATTTACCACCTAATAGTTAGAGCATGCATTTTGTTAGAGAAGAACATTGGGCCGCTAACTAAAGCCATGATCCATGGTGGAAGTTTCAGTTTTGGACATATATCCTCAATCTCATATGAGAAAATTATTTGTTGCTACATGCTTATGCATTAAGAGGAGTCCATTATCTGTTGTCTATGTTGTCCCGGTATGGATGTCTAAGTTGAGAATAATCAATAGCGAGAAATCCAATGCGAGCTTTCTCCTTAGACCTTTGTACAGGCGGCATAGAGGTACCCCTTTGTGACACTTGGTTAAAACATGTGCATTGCGATAATCCCGGTAATCCAAGCTAATTAGGACAAGGTGCGGGCACTATTAGTATACTATGCATGAGGCTTGCAACTTGTAAGATATAATTTACATAACGCATATGCTTTATTACTACCGTTGACAAAATTGTTTCTTGTTTTCAAAAACAAAGCTCTAGCACAAATATAGCAATCGATGATTTCCTCTTTGAAGGATCATTCTTTTACTTTTGGGATTTCTATTTTCGTGCCCCTGGTTCGTTAGTTGTACTCAGTTTTCCCCAGTCCCTTAGTTTTTCCTCAGTTTTCCCCTCCTCTAGTTTGAAACACGCACAAGTGCTGGAACGGCCGGTAGCCGTCAGGTCAGAGGCCTTGACCGTTAGTCTGACCGGGTGGGGCCGCACAGGGGCAGCTCCTCCCTGACCGTCTCGTGCTGACGGGTAGGGTCAGGAGACACGTCGGAGCAGCCATCCATCTATCGCTGACGTGTGGGTCGTTTTATTTCATGATTTTATATGCGGTGCTGCCAATGACAAATGGGGCCGGTCTATAGGGCTGCCGCAGCCAATAACCAGTGGGGTCGTATATTTTTCAGGAAAAGACATATATTGCCGCTCTGTGGGGCTGCCGCAGCCAATGACCAGTGGGGTCGTCTATTTTTCAGGAAAAGACATATATTTGCCGCTCTGTGGGGCTGCCGCAGCCAATGACCAGTGGGGTCGTCTATTTATTTATAGAAAATCATATATTGCCGCTCTGTGGGGCCTCCGCAGCCAATGACCGCTGGGGTTGTCTATTTATTTAGAGAATATAATATAGAACCGCTCTGTGGGGCCGCCTCAGCCCATGGCAGATGACTATTTTCGTAGTTTAATCTAAAGTGACTCTTATGCTAAACATTGTGCATAATATATAGAAAATAGCTAGATCTCTAAATATATAGAAAATAGCTAGATCTCTAAAGGGGATGGATGCATGGCTTCACGTCGACGTCACTTTCATCGTCAGTATCTTCGTCGTCTGAGTAGTAGTACTTCCTGCACATTGTTCCGTCGAACACCTTCACTGTGAGCACATCATCGCCTTCATATTTGAAGTGTACGTAGCAGCCGAAATCCACACCGTGCGCGATGGCGAAATTCTCCCAGCCCTTGTCGAGATACATCCGGCCTTGTCCGTCAAATAGGACCTCCACGGTCCAGAGACGAGGACCGCAGTCAGCTGCTCGCAGATACACCTTAGCTGGCTCCTGGCCGTCAAGATAGTCCGCAAACTTTTTTGGGAGTGCCTGCAAAGAGATCGAGCGCCGATCGTTTGAAATTAAAGGTTTTTTAGAACATGCCCATAATTAATCACATGCATCATATATGTGGGAACGCATACGTACCTTCTTGACCAAAGGGTCTTCATAGATGACGATGAAGAACTCCTCTATGATCAATGGCAGTGTTGACGACGGTGGTGGTGGCAATGATGATGATCCACCACCCGGCCGCCCCTTCCTCTTCCCCTTCCCCTTCCGTTCCGCGTCCGAGACGTGGAAGCCATGGCAATGGATGATCAAGTGTATATGAACGAAGAAGAGAGAGGCAGAATCTATTGACACAAGGGATGGCCGTTGTGGATGTTTATAAGGGAGAGATGACCGTTGTAGGGGTTTACACAATAAATTAAGGAGGAGGTGACCGTTGTGGGGGTTTACACAATAATTTAAGGAGGAGATGACCGTTGTGGGGGTATATATCTCAACAAAAAAGTAATGCGGACTATCTTGACGGAAATGGAACTTCGTGATATAGTTTATCATTTTACCGTGAAAAGTAATGCCTAAAAGAAATGGTAATTCGTGATAGTTTATCATTTACCGTAATGGCTACAACAAATCGTTGATGGTGTATCATTTTTTGCGTGAAAAGTAATGGCTACAACAAAATCGGTGATGGTTTATTGTTTTTTGCGTGAAAAGTAATGGCTACAACAAAATCGGTGATGGTTTATCGTTTTTTGCGTGAAAAGTAATGGCTACAAGAAATGGGTGATGGTGTATCATTTTTTGCGTGAAAAGTAATTGCTACAACAAAATCGGTGATGGTTTATCTTTTTTTGCGTGAAAAGTAATGGGTACACGAAATGGGTGATGGTGTATCATTTTTTTGCGTGAAAAGTAATGGGTACACGAAATGGGTGATGGTGTATCATTTTTTGCGTGAAAAATAATGGCTACAACAAAATCGGTGATGGTTTATCGTTTTTTGCGTGAAAAGTAATGGGTACACGAAATGGGTGATGGTGTATCATTTTTTTGCGTGAAAAGTAATGGCTACAACAAATCGGTGATGGTTTATCATTTTTTGCGTGAAAAGTAATGCCTAAAAAGAGTTTATAATTTAGCTCGTAAAAAATAATGCATAAAACCAAACTTTGCGTGAAGCTAACCGACGACAGAGAGAGGGAGAGAGAGGGTGGTGGCCCTGACCAGAGAGAGAGATAGGGGTTATCCTGCCCGTTAGATCATACGATCAACGATCGGCGGGCACGATCCGCGTGACATGGGCTAGACCAATCAGGGCAATGTTGGGCGTGTGTGAGAGTTTGTGAAGGGAGAGGACAAAACTGAGTAGTATCAAGAAACCAAGGGCAGGTGAGTAGTAAACAGACTAAGGGATTCAAATATGAGATTTAAAAAATGGAAAATGCGTGTTTTGTACAATGAAACCCATCTTGGCCTGCTTCAAACTATTTGCAATACCAATATACATCAGTGTGAGAATTGTGGCCTCATTTAGACAAAGTATGATTTGGGGGAAGCTGTTTTGGGAAGGGCTTATTGTGGAAAACCATGCACCTTCATTGCTACTAGGTGATTTGAGAAGTGGCAATTTGTGGTAAAACTTGATTTATCTACGATTTATCTATGATTTGAGAAGTGGCAATTTGTGGTAAAGACTCCATGAGTAAGTGCCACTCTTTTTCGGATTTTTTTGCACATTAAATAACTCATTTAACTAGTTAATCCCATTTGTTGACTCTCTGTTGACCAGCCACTTGAGGGTAAAACTGAGTATATTACACTAGCCAGTATTAGCACTCAAGGAGAAAACTGAGCACACAAAAAATGCTAGTATATGACTCGGGGGTATACCTGAGTATATCTAAATTTCCAGGGTTAGACCCGAGGACGCGTGTTGCGGTGCAGAAGTGCAAGACGTGCCATTGTTGACGCGTGTCGCGGTGCAGACGTGCAAATAGTGGACGCGTAGGACGCGGGTCGCATTTAGGACGCGTAAGCCCCTCCCTCCCTCCCTCTCGCACACGATCGTCTCATTCTCGCTCACGCACGAAACCACCCCTCTCACGTCCCATCAACTTCTCCAAATCGAAAAAACCCCAACCGCCGTACGCACGCTACCCTGCCGGCGATGGAGAAGAAGAATGCGCCAGCGGCCGTCGCCTCCGAGCCCGTCGCCTCCGCGCCCGTCGCCTCCGAGCCCGTTGCCTCCGAGCCCGTCGCCGCCGAGCCCGTCGCCGCCGAGCGCGTCGCCTCCGAGGGCGGCGCATCCAAGCGCGGCGCCTCCGTGAACTGGGCCTCTCTCTCGGCTGATGGACCACTTCACAAGATCGGCCAATGCTTACTGGCGAACGAGGAGTACGCCGACACCTACTCTGCTATGAGGCAAGTCTGTAGAAATTGGCGCTCAGGTTTGCATGAGCCCGACGTGCACCTGGACGAATGGATCATGCTACACCACGCCCTTCCACGCGTCGCTGAGTTCACCTTCCTCCAACTCGGCACATCACGCTACGTCACCATAGATCTATCGGAAGTTCATACAAGGTTCAAATTCCTCCATATCTACCTTTTTATTTTCAATCTTAAACACATCTTAGTGCTGAATGTTATCTTCATCAATATATTTTAGATACTACTTCGTCGGCTTTTCTTTGTGGTGTCATCGTGCTTGCCCGAGAAGAACCCGCCGCACAAGATACGGCTGCTGAACCCACTCACAAAGAAATCGAACACTATGTTTGAGGCGCAGATGCCATCTGTTCTTCCGAAATCGATCATTGTTATCAAATCCCCGACTATGATCTTCGTTGCCGCCAATTACCCGTCGGAAATTGGTTGGGTCGATGAGAGCACTCCAACTAAGGATATAAATGAAGATTGGGGAGAAGGAAGATTTTCGATCAAGAACCATTGTCTGTGTTGCATTACCCCGTTCAATGGTGAACTGTATGCAGTAGCTGCGGACAATTTTGAGATCGGAAGAATAGTGTGCACCAATGTACAGTTGCGACAGCGCGCGAGCACCTTGTCAAGATGGAGACACTAATTTCATTTCCAGAACTTGGACGTCGAAGTTCTACCTTGTGAAGTCGGATGGTGATCTGCTGCTTGTGTTGTTGGTCGGCGAGGCTTTGGCGGGCAAACCTTTGGTGTACCGTGTGGACACTCGAGCCGCTCTCTCCATCCGGTCAGTAACATTGGCAGTAATGCCTTCTTCGTGAATTATATCCGGTGTATCTCCGTCGACACGAGAGTGTACCCGACACTTCGACCTGGCAGCATCTACTACGCGGATTTGGGTTATATCAGAGAGTACTCTCATGATACAAAGGCCTGGGATGAGTGGCCAGTTCGTGTGGATAGAATAGGAAGCTACGGTATGAGTAATGAACACAGGCCATACCGTTTGGAGGATGTATTGGTCGCACACTGCAGACGGAAGGAGTTCAATGAATATTTCCTTGGGGAAATGCACGAATGGAGCGACGAAGAAATATATGAGGAGGAATGAAGAACAAATTCATTCATCCTAATCTTCTTGTTGTCCATACATTGCGTGCGTCTTGTATATTTTTCAGCTTAGTTTGTCGTGAACATTAACAACGTTATTGCCTGCTTTTGGCTGTTGTATGCAGTTTATGTATTATACTTAGTTTTGTGATTATGCTGTTGTGAATTTATCATATACTAGCTTCTAGATTTGCTACTAGATTTGCTGCCATATTGGGCAAAAAACGAGGGCCAAAAGGCATAAATAACCCCAGAGATTTGCTACTAGATTTGCTGCCATATTGAAGAAAGACAGAAATAGAAGCTTCTCTAGATTTGATACTAATTTTGTGAAAAAGACAGAGAGAGAAAGAGGGGAAAAGGTGCTCTTAAAAATGCCAATTTGGGCCGAGAGAGACAAAACCCAGCTCCTGCTCACGTGCAACCAAACGCTTCTCGTCCTGTCCCACGCGGTCCCTTTCTACCAGCCCCACGCGACGTGGCCCCACACGACGCGGCCCCACAGACGACGCGGCGCAACACGTCAGCACAGAACGTCCAAATAAACGGATTCCTTCCGTCTGAGCTCCTTCTGCGGGTCTTCAGACAAAGGCTAGGGTAAAACTGAGGAAAAACTAAGGGGCTGGGGAAAACTGAGTACAACTAAGGACCCGAGGGCACGAAAATAGAAATCCCTTTACTTTTATGTTGAGTCAGTTCACCTATCTCTCTCCACCTCAAGAAGCAAACACTTGTGTGAACTGTGCATTGATTCCTACATACTTGCATATTGCACTTGTTATATTACTTTACATTGACAATATCCATGAGATATACATGTTATAAGTTGAAAGCAACCGCTGAAACTTAATCTTCCTTTGTGTTGCTTCAATACCTCTACTTTGAATTATTGCTTTATGAGTTAACTCTTATGCAAGACTTATTGATGCTTGTCTTGAAGTACTATTCATGAAAAGTCTTTGCTATATGATTCATTTGTTTACTCATGTCATATACATTGTTTTGATCGCTGCATTCATTACATATGCTTACAATAGTATGATCAAGGTTATGATGGCATGTCACTCCAGAAATTATCTTTGTTATCGTTTACACCTTCACGACGAGAAACTAAGCTTGGGGATGCTGATACGTCTCCGACGTATCGATAATTTCTTATGTTCCATGCCACATTATTGATGATATCTACATGTTTTATGCATACTTTATGTCATATTTATGCATTTTCTGGAACTAACCTATTAACAAGATGCCGAAGAGCCGATTCTTTGTTTTCTGCTGTTTTTGGTTTCAGAAATCCTAGTAAGGAAATATTCTCGGAATTGGACGAAATCAACGCCCAGGGGCCTATTTTCACACGAAGCTTCCAGAAGACCGGAGAGTCAATGAAGTGGGGCCACGAGGTGGCCAGGAGGTAGGGCGGCGCGGCCCCACCCTTGGCCGCGCCGACCTGTCTCCTGGGCCCCTCGTGACGCCCCTTGACCTGCCCTTCCGCCTACAAATAGCCTTCATCGCGAAACCCCCAGTACCGCGAGCCACGATACGGAAAACCTTCCAGAGACGCCGCCGCCGCCAATCCCATCTCGGGGGATTCAGGAGATCGCCTCCGGCACCCTGCCGGAGAGGGGAATCATCTCCCGGAGGACTCTTCACCGCCATGGTCGCCTCCGGAGTGATGTGTGAGTAGTCTACCCCTGGACTATGGGTCCATAGCAGTAGCTAGATGGTTGTCTTCTCCTCATTATGCTTCATTGTCGGATCTTGTGCGCTGCCGAACATGATCAAGATCATCTATCTGTAATGCTATATGTTGTGTTTGTTGGGATCCGATGAATAGGGAATACCATGTTATGTTGATTATCAATTTATATCTATGTGTTATTTATGATCTTGCATGCTCTCCATTACTAGTAGATGCTCTGGCCAAGTTGATGCTTGTAACTCCAAGAGGGAGTATTTATGCTCGATAGTGGGTTCATGTCTCCGTGAATCTGGGGGAGTGACAAGAACCCCTAAGGTTATGGATGTGCTGTTGCCACTAGGGATAAAACATTGATGCTATGTCCGAGGATGTAGTTATTGATTACATTACGCGCAATACTTAATGCAATTGTCTGTTGTTAGCAACTTAATACTGGAAGGGGGTTCGGATGATAACCAGAAGGTGGACTTTTTAGGCATAGATGCATGCTGGATAGCGGTCTATGTACTTTATCGTAATGCCCAATTAAATCTCACTATACTCATCATAATATGTATGTGCATGGTCATGCCCTCTCTATTTGTCAATTGCCCAACTGTAATTTGTTCACCCAACATGCTGTTTATCTTATGGGAGAGACACCTCTAGTGAACTGTGGACCCCGGTCCAATCTCTATACTGAAATACAATCTACTGCAATACTTGTTCTACTGTTCTTTGCAAACAATCATCATCCACACTATACATCTAATCCTTTGTTACAGCAAGCCGGTGAGATTGACAACCTCGCTGTTTCGTTGGGGCAAAGTACTTGGTTTGTGTTGTGCAGGTTCCACGTTGGCGCCGGAATCGCTGGTGTTGCGCCGCACTACATCTCGCCGCCATCAACCTTCAACGTGCTTCTTGGCTCCTACTGGTTCGATAAATCTTGGTTTCGTACTGAGGGAAAACTTGCCGCTGTACGCATCACACCTTCCTCTTGGGGTTCCCAACGGACGCGTGCTGTACGCGTATCAATACGTTTGAGACGTATCACACACCTCCACTCGCACCACCACCGCCGCAGCGCCATGGGGAGGAAGAACGACTTCGAGCCCTCCGGCAGCGGCAGCAAAGTTGGGACGCAGAGGGTGCCACTGCCCGTCACGCTGGGGAGGCTGATGCACGGGAAATGGATGCCGTGCGAGGCCTGGTCAGGCGTGCAACTGCCTGGCGGCTCAGTTTCCGCCGGGTGCCCATACCTCCCGTCCCTGCGCGCGAGCCTGATCGGACCGCGGAGATCCGGCGAAGGAGGCGGCACTTGCCGTCGGACCTCCGCGCCGATCTGGCGTACGCCATCGACTCTGAAAGTTGGCGTACCTATCTGTCGACCGAGACGGATAGGAGGAGGAGGACGGGCTTCATGGGCGACAGAGATTTTCCCTTCGACCGTCCACCGCCGACTCGTCCACGAAGACAGCAGGCGCCGACGCACGCGCAGTACAACGAAGACGACGGCCACGACAACGACGACGACTACATTGAGACGCTCGCGTACCATAACGAGGATGTCAAGGATGACAACGTTGACTACGTCGCGACCGTCTTCCACGAATGGCAGCAAGCCATGGCGGAGGACCGCAAATTTGACTTCCCCGTGAACATGACAGACGACGAGATGGCGAAACTCGCGTCATCGTCTCCGAGAACGAGCCACCTGTGCAGCCGCTGCTGCCCCGCTACGCCACCGGTGTCATATCGTCGGGCCTGTCGGAGGATGAAGCGCTTCGACTGGCGCTACAGGACTTGACCGCGCCACGACCGCCGCCGTACAACCCCTAGGCTCCTCCTCCACAGCTGCATCCCTGGGCGCCTCCACCGCCGCCACATCCCTGGGTGCCTCCACCGCCGCCACAGCCAGAGCCCTGGGCGCCTCTACCTCCAGCAACGCCGGCGCGCCCGGCGTACGCTCCTCCGGTTTCCAACTGGACGTGGATGGCACCGGAGCTCATCGTGCTCGACAGCGACGAGGAGCAGCAGTAGGCGCAGGCGTTTAGGGTTTTATTTTCATGTGTTAAACTATGTAAATTATGTTTTCATGTTAACAAAAATGATTCGGCAAAAAAAATGCGTTGTGCCGCTGCAGCCACCCCCGACGCAAACAGACGCGCGGTCGATTTCGACCAATTTCAGCCGACGCAAACGAACGCCCGCGCGAACATTTCCGAACGCTAAAATGCGTCGCGCGGCCCCGCTGAGATGTCCTCGGCAGAAAAGAAAATGAGGAACAAAGCTGTAACACACGCGTGCGTCCGCTCCAGGGCCCCACGATTCCGTGGTTCATACCGTACGCGCGCCGCGGCTCGTCGTCACCGCAAGCGAGCAACGCCCACGAGCTCGTCCAACTCACGGGCCGGGCAAACGGTCCCCAGTAGATCCCGCCACGCATCTCCTGCCAAGGCACCAATCTGGCCCCACGCGGCAGCGTCCCGTCGGGAATCCGAGCCCTTCTTCTTTCGCCAAGCCCCATGTACTGTACGTGTGTGTGACTGCAGAAAGAAAGCGTCCGCGTGACGGCGCCCGCCGCAAATGCCGCGCCTCTTTGTCGCCGGACCCCACAACGCCAGCCAGCGTACCAAAAACGGCACGCGCGGGCCCCACGCGGTGGGCCACCGTTACCCCCAGCTCGCTTTTTCCCGGCTTCTTGCTCCTCTTGCATTTCAAAATTTGAAACTCCGCCCAAACGGCTCCTCCCTAATCCCTATCATCCCCACTCTCTGCCTCGAAAGTCGTAACCGAACGCACGACGCCCAACAAGTCAAAATCCGCCCGTTTGGCCTCGTTCCTTCCTTCGTTCGTGGGAGTAGTGCTCGCTAGTCGGTTCCAGAGAAAACGCGAGAGAGGCCGCGTCGGGGAGGCAATTTTCCTTGGGTTTCGTCGGCGTCGCGGTTGCGGAAGAATCCATCCATGGGGGCGTCGGGGAAGTGGATCAAGACGCTGGTGGGCCTCAAGCCGGCGACCGCAGCGGAGAAGCACGGCAAGGGCCGCAAGTGGAGCCGGCTCTGGCGGACCTCCTCCGGCGGGCGGGGCGCCGCGTCGGCGGCGGCCTCCGAGGTCTCCGAGACCTCCTCCTCGACGGCCGCCGCCGCAGCCGACGCGCTCAGCTCCGCCGTCGCGGCCGTCGTGCGCGCCACGCCCAGGGACTTCCGCGTCATCAGGCACGAGTGGGCCGCGCTCCGAATCCAGACAGCCTTCCGCGGCTTCCTGGTACGCCGCCGTCCCTCCCTCCGTCAAAATTCCAGCTTCTTCAGAGTTCGCTTCCTCAAAACCCCCTTGCTGGATCTCTCTGCGCGCAGGCCAGGAGGGCGCTGAGGGCGCTGCGGGGCATCGTGCGGCTGCAGGCGCTCGTGCGCGGCCGCCGCGTGCGCAAGCAGCTCGCAGTCACCGTCAAGTGCATGCAGGCGCTCGTCAGGGTGCAGGCGCGGGCCAGGGACAGGCGCACGCGCCTCTCCGCCGACTCCTCCCAGGGCGACGCGCTCGACGAACGCGCCAGCCACGCGGATCCCGTCAAGGAGGCAGAGGTATACACTACTGCTACTCTCTTCCGTTGCGCTTTGTTGTTCATGGTGATGGCTGGGTCCGTTTGCTATTTCTGCATGATAGTGCTAAGCGCATCATTATGTTAAACTGCTTGTACAAGTCAAGAATTTTTACACTTTGAGTGCACTTGGTTGAGATTCGCATCAGTAAAACTAGGTACGATACCCCAGAAGATCTGTTGATGTCATGTTATTGTTTGTTTTCTATAAACGAATGTGGTGCGCTACTTTTACTAGATAGAGACTTGCTGCGCTAGGATTACTCTCCTCATTCATGATGAAAGCTAGATATGATTGTCCTGTCATATAGGCATTTGGCTCCGTTGATACCAATGATTTGACATTATGTATCATTTGCCCATGATTTTCTTGTCTGAATGAGTAATCATAGTGGGCAGTGACAGTTTTTGGTATGTCTTCCTTGGAAGTGCTACCAGTAATGCATTTCTGCAACTTGTTCTTGCTAAGTCAGGCTTGTCCAATTGTATTCTTTCAAGAATTTTCCTAGTCATACAACTAATTTACATCTAGTCTTCAGCTTTTTTAACATATAAGAAACACAGTCTGCTGCTGTAAAATAAGACAAGTTAATGTTTCATCATCATGCTGATGCCTCACCTGTTTGGATGACATTCTTCACATTGCAGACAGGGTGGTGCGATAGTCAAGGAACTGTGGACGATGTAAGATCGAAGCTATACATGAGGCGTGAGGGTGCAATCAAGAGAGAAAGGGCCATCGCTTACGCTCTCTCTCATCAGGTACATCCTGCTGGAATAATCTGGGCATATACTAGATAATTTCCTCGACTCTGTTTGACATGCTGTCATGTTTGCTTTAGCAGCGGAGCTCAAGCCACAGCGGAAGGCCTAGCTCTCCCGCTGTATCTCTCAGGAATCATGGGGTTAATAGGAACAACCAGTTGAGCTATTTGGACGGGTGGATGGCAACGAAACCCTGGGAGAGTCGCCTTCTGGAGCAATCACATAGTGAACAGACCACTTCCAGGTGCTCAGAGAGTATCGACGAAATGAACGAGGTCAGCTCAAAACTTTCTGAAGCAAGCTCAGTCAAGATCAAAAGGAACAATGTCACGACTAGGGTGTCAGCAAAGCCTCCTTCCGTAATCGCAGTGGGTGACGAGAGCGCTCCATCAACATCTTCAGTTACTCCAATGTCCGGCAACAACTTCGCATCATCAGAAAGAAGATCAGACTGTGGGCAGGGCGGTGCGCCGAGCTATATGGGCTTGACCAAATCAGCTAAGGCAAGGCTGAGCGGATCTGGCTCCCATAAACCACCGCTCCAAAGACAAGGATCATGTGATACACATAACTACAGCCGGGGGGCATTCTCTTCAATAGATGTTCAGAGCACTGCGGGTTCAGAAGTTTCAGTTACTTCAAAAAGGTTGAACAGTTTGGCTCTGAAAGGTCGTGCCACTAGAAGAAGCTTGGACAAGGAGAATGATGATCAATCTAGTTCCTTCCATTAGGACTTGAACCCTACGTATTAATTATTCCAGTTTAGTTTTCTAGATGCTAACATGTATGTATTTTGTCAGTTCAATGCCTCATTGCTTATTCTGATATCCATAGCTATGATGTACAAATGCAGAACTAGCTGCATTGTAAAATCTCAGGGTTCTAAGTGAAATTGGGGAGCAGTTATGCTAGTTCTGTTGGATTACCAGAAATGAAATTTTATTATTTGACAGCAGAAGTGATCGTAGTTTTGACAGATTTGTTCTGGCAATTGATCGTATTTGGCAATTCAAGCTGTTATTAATTGTATATTTTCTTGCTGCAACTTGGAACATGTTAACTGTATATATTGGCCTTGTGTGAGTTATCTACTTGCTAAAATTCTGAGGAAATATATACGTGTTATTGTCACACTGAAAATCGTGAGCATTGGACTTGTTCAGCTGCAGTTAAAGTGTTCTTGAGATGACAGAAGGCAGCCAGCTAGTGACATTTTGTAATAGAGGAGGAAATCTGGTGAGCTTATTTGCAGCGTTGGTGCATTGCCAGTACTCACTCAGAAATAGTACGGACTTTCTCATATATATTTAACACACTAACTAACTTCCCATAAGTATATATTGCGCCTATGTGAAATGTCGTTCCCTGCACCTTCCCAATGAAACTTAGCTCGCGACATGCCCAATTTGCAATGGTTACCATCGGGAAAGCAAGTAAAGCCCCATGACATAAGTCAGGACATTACTCAAAGTCTCAAGCACCGTCCTCCCATCCGTAGACACCTGTTGGCTAGCAGTTTCCTCTATGAGATTGGCACACCTAAATATTTGAGAGGTGAAGACCCAATCAAAATGGTTTGACCTCACTTTTCTGCTAGTTTATTCTCAATCTGGACATAGCTCGCATTTTTTCTTTGAAACGGGGGCAAAAACTTTGCCCAAATCTATTAATTAAGGAGAAGTATTGTACCAAGATAGTCCGGACTAAATACAAAAAACAAAACGGGATTACTCTCCCGGCATGATATCACCCAACTTTTTCGCACCCGCGATCACCCATAAGTGGGCTTCCCTTTTTATTTTTTCTACGAGAACTAAAGGCAGCGTATGTTTGCTTTTGGAAACCCTTTCGTTCCGTTCGTTCCAAATCTCCCAAGTGACGAGAAGAGTGAAGGAGGCGATGGCTTTGCGGTTTGGCATATGTGCATTCGTCATGTTTCGCCACCAAAGCTGAAATGAGAGACCACCCCATTGACTTGGTTGGATGTCGGGGATGTGCAACCATTGTTGAAGATAGCTCGAAAGACGAATGGAGAACCTACACTCGATGAAGAGGTGGACAAATGATTCCGTGGTTTGCTTGCATAGGGGGCAAAGGCCACAATTTGGCCACCCACATTTTTGTAGCCGGTCGGCCGTCCATATGCGGTTTTGAGTGAGAAGCCCAACGAAAAATTCGCCTTGGGGGGAGCCCAAGCCTTCGAAACCGCTTTGTGCAAAAAGGAGGAGATGGAGTCAATGAATTGCAACTCGTAGGCCGACTTCGTGAAATATTGGCTATTTCCCGTGAGGTTTCAAGAGATGTCATCATCCACATCCTCAACAAGGTGAACATCATGAACCTTGACCCAAAGATCAATCAATTTGTGAAGGTGGTCCATTGTGAAGTTGTCATCCAACTATCTCCTTATTTTATGATTGTTCTTCCTCTAGGAATATTCCCTTGATCAGCTAACCGCATAACAATAGTGCATTTCCCCTTTTAGGTACGATTTACATATCTTCTACCTCTGTTTAGTTTCCCTGAGGGAGCTTATCTTTCTGGAAATCCCAGCTATAAGCTAGAACGGTATAAATAGGGCATAGTAATCTTTCCCACCCAAGCATTATCCTTCAAGACTTGGTTTACTTTTCAAGATTTTCTATGGGAGGATGCATAAAGTAGGGGACTGCATCACTGCAAGGAACTGCTTAGACAACTCTAGAATCAACAACGTATCACCAACCAATTGGAAACAAAAAATAATTGAAATTTGGGGCGTTGCGAGAATCGAACTCGCGACCTCTCGCACCCAAAGCGAGAATCATACCACTAGACCAAACGCCCTTTGTTGTAATTTGTATATTGACGTTATTAATCATCTGTTTCCTCCCCAATTGAAGCTGCTTTTTTATTTGAATTGAAGCTGTTGTTAGTTGTATATTTTCTTACTGCAACTCACAAGATGTTAATTGTATATATATCGGCTTCGTGTGAATTGTCTATCGATTCCAAATACTTTCGAATGGGCTAAATACCTGCTGCTTAATTGACTGACTTGCTGAGGAAATATGTACGACGTGTTATTGTCTCACTGAAAATAATGAGCTTTGGACGTGTTCAGGTGCAGTTAAACTTTGCTCGAGATGACAGAAGGCAGCCAGCGCGTGACATTTTGTAAAATAGAGGAGGAAATCTGGTGAGCTGATTGCGGCGTTTCCTGTTAGAGCATCTCTAGTCGCGTCCCCCAAAGCGTCCCCCAAACCGCGCCGCATTTAGCGTTTGGGGGACGTGTTTTGTTCGTGCCGCCTTTGGGGGATGTCGCTACCCAGCCGCGTCCCCCAAACGCCTCCCCAAACATTTAAAATACTTTTTTTGGCATTTTTATTTCAATTTCCACAAACTAATACATAATTGGGTACGTGGTTTCCACAAACTAATACATAGTTGAAACCGTGGTGGACACAAATATAAAATATTGCAAATAAACTAAACCTAACTAGGCCGTGCATCGGAGGTTTCCTGTGTTCGCTGCTAAGAAAGAACACTCGAGGGCACACCCAGTCACCTAAACTGGAAAATCCAGCGGGAGGATGGTGCCCTTGTTGGTTCTACCGATGAGGCGAACAGGCAGAAACCTCCGTGCACGTATTCGCTGCGAAGAAACAACACTCAGTCGTCCTCCTCGTCGGTGCTGTCGCCGTGGGAGTCCCTGTCGGCGTGGTAGTCCCGGCGGCAGCGCCTCTCGTCGAAGACCTTGACGCTCATGTCCCTGTTGCCGAAGTAGGAGAACAGGAGGATGAAGCCGGCTTCGAGGCTGTGGTGGCGCGCGAACTTCTCCCAGCCGATGTTGAGGTACATCTTGCCGCGCGCGTCGTAGATCGCGTCGACGATCCACCGGTAGTAGCCGCACGAAGCCTCCCGCAGATGCATCTTGCGCGGGCGTACGCCGCCGACGTACTCGGCGAAGGATTCCGGCAGCCTCTGGATGCCGCGCGGGTCGCCCTTGAGGACGAGGACGAACTCGAACAGCACGTCCGGCTCCACGTCCATCTCCGACGATGAAGGCGACGGCAAGCGTTCAGCTATGCCGCGGCCACGACCACGACCACGACCACGGCCGCGGCCGCGAGGTCGGCCTCCGCCTCTACCAGACATAGCGTCGAGTTTTGTTGAGAGATGGTGGCGACTAGGGTTTGGGAGAGAGGCGCTAGGGTTTGTGTGTGAGAGGGACGATGAGAGGCGCCCCTTTTTATAGGCCGGAGGGAGGCGGATGAGCGGTGGCGCTCATTAACGCCGGCACGCAGAGCTAGGCGCGACGGGACACGTCGCTGCGCCCTCTGCGGGAACTGCACCGTCGCTGCGCTCCGTCGCGAGGTAGGCGATGATTAGGTTAAAATTAATTGTGCCGCTGACGGGTCGGCCCCGCCACTCCCCGCCTCGCTTTTCGGTGTGTCCGGCGTCCCCGGTGCGTCCCCTGTGGGACGGGGACGGGCTCGGGTCGCCGGACACCGTATCGGGGCGCGCCGGACAAAAATGGGCTTTGGGGGACGCGGCTGGAACGCATTTTTTGTCCGGCGCGCCCCAAATCCCTCTGGATGACGCTTTGGGGGACGCGGCTGGAGATGCTCTTATGCACTCAAACTGTCAGACATACCATAGTACGAACTTTCTCATATATATTTGACATCAGTACTAACTTCCCATAGGTATATATTGCCCGCATGTGAATTGTCTGTCCCAAGTCCCAATACTTTGCCCAAACGTATTTGTTATTGCCAGTTCTTAATTTGCAGAGAACATTGCCATTCTTGATTGGAGTGTTTACTTATTTATTAGTGAATTCGAGACATACCTGATGCGTCATTGTCTAATTGCCGAGCAATGTACAGCCTGAGGTCTGGACTTGTTCAGCTGCAGTTAAACTCTGCGCTTTAGATGACAGAGCAGCCAGGTAGTGGCATGCTCTAATACATGAGGAAATCTGGAGAGGTTATTCGCAAAGTTGCTGCATTACCAAATACGCAGGTATTCAGATAGGCTGGATCGATTCGGAACGAAGTACCTCTGGTATATGCACCCAGCCTGTCAGGCATATTCACATTCCCATCAGTAGCTCACATATGTTACAGTTTAAATACCCAGCCTGTCAGGCATATTCACATTCCCATCAGTAGCTCATATACGTTACAGCTTAAACCGTTTTTTTTTTCTTCAAAGTTGAGGTTATACCTGAACGTATCCGCCAATACATTTCTCTTTGGACCATGCTTACGGAGGCCACCGTAAGAGACGACCTTGAGGATGAGATCACTTGGAACCTCACCGAATACGGCACCTACTCTTCAAGCTCCGCCTATAAGGCGCATTTCTTTGGGGCTATTCTTGCCCCGATCGCTTCTTCGGTGTGGAAGTTTTGGGCTCCGCCTAAGATAAAGTTCTTCATGTGGCTTGCTCTTTAAAATAGGCTTTGGACTAATGATCGTTTGGAGAAGCGAGGGTGGCCAAATGGGCGGCATTGCAAGCTTTGCCACCGGGCCTTCGAGACCGTCAACCATCTACTTGTCAATTGCCGCTTCACCATCCGCCTTTGGGGGCTTCTCAAGGATTGGCTTGGCTTGCAACAACTCAACCTCCTTCCTTGGCCTGCTACTACTCTCCATTCATGGTGGGCGTTGATATCCAAGCGTAAAGACTTAGCCTCTCTTGCCCTCCTCGTCTCTTGGGAGATTTGGAATGAAAGAAATGGCCGGGTTTCAACAACAAACATGCTCCACCGTCGGTCATCCTCCACAAGATCAAGGGCGAGGCGAAGCTTTGGATCCTCGCGGGTGACAAATGTATGGGTAGCTTAATGCCGCGAGAGTAGTCCTTGTTCTTCTGGGGGTTTGGGTTGTAATCATCTTTTCTGTAAAACTTCTCCTTCTTAATTAATGGAATAGGGCAAAGCTTTTGCCCTCTTTTCAAAAAAAAAAAAGGTTATACCTGAAGCATCTGCATGAGAATGATGCACACAGTTTTTTTCATTAAAATTATTTAACGAAGGCTTACAAGGAAAATATAAAGATTAAACTTATGTTGGTGCAGCACCTCGGCTGCACCTATCTTCATCTATCTCTCAACACTCTCTCACGGACACATACACTCTGAGGAACTCTACACACACGCCTATGCCAAGGATGAAGAAGACAGCTTTGCCGTGAGACTTCCTTGGCAGCCACAATTGCTACATTTTCTCACTTTCTCCTTAACCAATCAAACAAAGTACAATGCCTTAAATAAGCAGCACATATGCGGACAGGGCGATTTGGCTCCCGGGCACAACTGAGCTCGTTTTCTGGTCCGTTCATGTGCTCTCGAGATTAGCGCCTGTCCTGTAGGAGCTGCACCTTGCAGCTCCCTGATCTTCAACCTCTCTCTACTCTCTGATGAACACACACCAGAACCCACACACGCACACTCACCAAGGAGGAGAGCAATGGCTTTGCCGAGAGTTTTCTCCTTGGTGTGACACAGAAACTACATTGGTTTTTCTCTGCCCGCAGGCCACATTCTCTCATTCATTTGTTCACCTTTAAATAGGCAGTACAAGGTAGCAACTTGACCACAACGGCCACTAACACCACGCACTAACCACTAACTTAATTCGCTGCTGATCCGGAGGACTCAGCCTGCATGCACCATATCTAACTAACCTGGACGCTGCTAGAGCTAGTCTCACGCTGTGGCATACTCATCTTATCTACTTATCCTCACATCTAATTAAACAAAGAGCTTTCAGCTTGCATGTACCTACAAGACCACATCTGTTGTGTGTACATGCCGCAGCCTACCAAACTAATTCGACCAAACATATGTATGAACAAAACTTAAACATGATAAACTACTAAACAACAAGGTTAGCTCCAACAATCACCCCCTTAACCTTGTTGGCTTATTCTTCTCTTGAAGCTAATGGACGTCGATATCGCCGCTGCAACTCGGAGATGGCCGCCGATGCCATCATGTCGCGCCGATTGCTGCCGTCGCCGCTGGCCTCGTCGAGAGACTTGCCGCCAGTGACGCAGCTTGCCAGCGACTCGCCTTCTTGTTCTGCACCGGTGCCGCACCTTGCCGGCGACTTGCCTCCATGTTCGCCACCGGTGCCGCAACTCGCCGGTGACTCGCCTTCATGTTGTCGCCGATGACGCATCTTCTCGATGACTCGCACATGAGCGACGAATTTCTTCATGGCAATGGCCTCCGCACCTTGGCCATCACCTCCTTGCCGCCGGTGACGCAACTTACCGGGCAGCACCTTTCTCCTTCGCTCGTGACGCAGTTCGACGATGATGGAGATCGGACCTCGCCGCATGAGGCTCTGATACCAAGTGTAGGAGCTGCACCTTGCAGCTCCCTGATCTTCAACCTCTCTCTACTCTCTGATGAACACACACCAGAACCCACACACGCACACTCACCAAGGAGGAGAGCAATGGCTTTGCCGAGAGTTTTCTCCTTGGTGTGACACAGGAACTACATTGGTTTTTCTCTGCCCGCAGGCCACATTCTCTCATTCATTTGTTCACCTTTAAATAGGCAGTACAAGGTAGCAACTTGACCACAACGGCCACTAACACCACGCACTAACCACTAACTTAATTCGCTGCTGATCCGGAGGACTCAGCCTGCATGCACCATATCTAACTAAGAGCATCTCCACTCGTCCCCTCGAACAGGCCCCCGGCGAGCGTTTTTTTCATCCGGACGGCGTAATTCGGCCCAGTCGCGCCCCCGGTTCCTCGTTTTCGTCCGGATTTGGGCCTAAATTCATTCGGCGATCCCACGCCATCCCCGGCCCCCCGGGGAGCGCTCGGGGAGTCCGGACGAAACGAAAGCGCACGTGGCCCCAACTTGTCGGCGACAATGGCCTGGGTTTGTACGGCAATACCCTCGTCTTCCCGATCTACGGCAATACCCTCGTCTTCCCGATCTACGGCAATACCCTCGTCGAACGATCTACGGCAATACCCTCGTCGAACGAAAGCTTTGAACTCTCAAGTGGTGCAACATAGATAGATTATATATATTTCAAATATAATTCGAATAAACATAAAAAATACATATAAAAACTTTAAAACAAACTTAAACTACTTCTTCTTCCTACATGGCCCCGCCTCATCGTCGTCGCGGCGACGCTTCCGGCTCGTCACCTCCTCGTCGGAGGAAGTTGAGTCCTCCTCCTCGTCAGTGTCCTCAGCCTCTTCGTCGTCCTCCTCCTTTTCCTCGGCCTCTTCCTCCTCCTTTTCCTCGGCCTCTTCCTCGGCCTGCTCCTTGGCCTCTTCGTCCTCCTCCTCGTCCTCCTCGTCGTCATCGCTGGCCGGCGGAGGGGAATCGTCGCTGCTGGACGATGCAGCTTTATCCCACCAATGGCACCATCCAGGCGGCTTCCCCTCGCTGTCGGTGTCCGATGGCCAAGAGAGATCGCTCATGGTTGACGGAGGATGGTGACGAGAGAACAGATGAATGGCGTCGGCCGTCGGAAACCGTATATGTAGGTCTCTCGACGAAGAGAGCGGCGGTTGCTCTTCCGCGGAGTTCGTGCTCCATTACGGCGGTTCTCGCATCGAGGCCACTTCGACCGTTCCCGACGAGTCGTTTCGGCTCTCCAGACCACTTCGCGACGGTTCATTGCGTCGAGGGAACTCCGACGATTGCCCTTCCCGGTGACTGCGCCGTCGCTATGCACGCGGTGGGTGCGCGTCCATGGACTCGCGGCTGGAAAAATGGGCCTCCCCAGGCCAAAAAATACATCCATCCGGCGCTAAATAACGCCGGATTTCGGCCTAGGGAGCCCAAACGGCTGGGATGTTCTAACCTGGATGCTGCTAGAGCTAGTCTCACGCTGTGGCATACTCATCTTATCTACTTATCCTCACATCTAATTAAACAAAGAGCTTTCAGCTTGCATGTACCTACAAGGCTACAAGACCACATCTGTTGTGTGTACATGCCGCAGCCTACCAAACTAATTCGACCAAACATATGTATCACTAGTAGAAAACCTCTCATCCATCTAAGCCATTGGTACCGGTTCCCTTACGAACCGGTACCAATGGGGCCATTTGTACCGGTTTGAGGGCTCAGGTGGGCGAGGAGCTTTGGTACCGGTTTGGGAGGGGCTTCCGTACCGGTTCGTGTTAGGAACCGGTACGAAAGGTCTTCGGCCAAAATTCAGACGCGTGGTGGGGCCCGGGCTGGACCTTTGGTACCGGTTCGTAACACGAACCGGTACCAAAGGGTACCCAGCCATATCAAATCGCCCAGATCGCCCGAGCCCCCTGCTGTGGCTCTCATTTTTCTCTTCTTCCTCACACTCTAAATTTTTCTCCACCTCTCACACTCCAATAATCTTTATTTTTCTCCACCATTTTAACAAGATTAACGACCTCCATCTATCCAAGGGTTAGCAATATCATCCTTTCTTCCGGCGTTCCTAATTTAGCTCATTTCTTTGGTAGTTTAACTCGTACTATTTTTGTAGTGCTAGCAAGGTGTTTGATGAAATGCCTAAGTTAGGGATTTTACTTTTTTTATAATCAATTTGAGCTGAAATTATGGTATATTTTGTAGGTTTTAATTAGTATCATCCCCGTCCTCACCGCCGTCGATCGCTAGCGTCGTCCCCTAGCCGGCACCGTACAACCTCGGTGAGCCTCTTCTTTTTTATAAAAAAAACTTAGTTTTATGTGATGAACTTGAATATTAATTAAGTTGGTCACTCATATATCCATGATGTTGTGTACTTAATGATTTTTGATATACATATAAAATGCAGATGAGTCGACAATGGATGTACGGTGACCGGTGCCATCCCGAGTTCATTATCGGCATGCATTATTTTCTCAACGTGGCCGAGGCAAACAGCAATCGAATGGTTTCATGTATTGTCCATGTAGTTCTGTAAGAATATGAAGGATTACTCTACCTCGAAGACCCTTCACGTCCACCTGCTGGAGAATGGTTTCATGCCCAGCTATAATTGTTGGACCAAGCACGGAGAAAGAGGGGTTATATTGGAAGACAACTAAGAAGAAGAGGATAGTGACTATCCCTTATTCACTGAAGACGGTGGTAGTAGAATGGGGAAGACGAAGTCAAGAAGAGCTCATTTTCGATGAGCCGATTTTTGATGACCCGGATGACGATTTGGGTCGGGCCATTCTTGATGCGAAGATGAACTGCGGAAATGAAAAGGAGAGGTTGAAGTTGGAGAAAATGTTAGAGGATCACAACAAACTGTTGTACCCAAATTGCGAAAATGGTCAGAAAAAGCTGGGTACCACGCTGGAATTGCTGCAGTGGAAGGCAGAGAATGGTACTTCTGACAAGGGATTTGAAAAGTTGCTGAAAATAATAAAGAAGATGCTTCCAGGGGAGAACGTGTTGCCCTCTAGCACGTACGAAGCAAAGAAGGTTGTCTGCCCTCTAGGATTAGAGGTGCGGAAGATACATGCATGCATCAATGATCGCATCCTCTACCGCTGGGAGTACGAGAATTTGAATGCATGCCCGGTATGTAGTGCATTGAGGTATAAGATCAGGCGAGATGACCCTGGCGATGTTGAGGGTGAGTCCACCCCCAGAAGAGGGTTCCTGCGAAGGTGATGTGGTATGCTCCTATAATACCACGGTTGAAACGTTTGTTCCGTAACAAAGAGCATGCCAAGTTGTTGCGATGGCACAAAGAGGACCGTAAGAAAGATGTGATGCTGAGATACCCCCGCCGACGGGTCGCGGTGGAGAAAAATCGACGAGAGAGTTCAAGTCATTTTCAGATGACGCAAGGAACTTAAGATTTGGTCTAAGTACGAGATGGTTTTAATCCTTTCGGGAGCAGAGCTCCAAATATAGCACCTGGCCGGTGACTCTATGTATCTATAACCTTCCTCCTTGGTTGTGCATGAAGCGGAAGTTCATTATGATGCCGGTGCTCATCCAGGGCCCGAAGCAACCCTAAGAACGACATTGATGTGTACCTGAGGCCATTGGTTGAAGAACTTTTAGAGTTGTGGCGTGACGAAGGTGTACCGTGTGGGATGAGCACGAACAAAAGGAATTTAACCTACGAGCGTTGTTATTTGTAACCATCAATGATTGGCCTGCTCTTGGTAACATTTCAGGGCAGTCAAACAAGGGATACAATGCATGCACACACTGTTTAGGTGAGACTGATAGTAATTATTTGGGAAACAAGAATGTGTACAGGGCATCGTCGATTTCTTCCAAAACAACATCACGTAAGAAAGAGAGGAAAGCATTTCGGAGGTGAGGCGGATAACCGAACGAAGCCTACCCGCCCTAATGGGGAAGTTATATATGATATGGTCAAGGATTTAGAAGTGATCTTTGGAAAGGGTCCCGGCGGACAATCTGCTCCGCATGATGTTGACGGACACGTACCCATGTGGAAGAAGAAGTCGATATTTTGGGAGCTACCCTATCGGAAATTCTTAGAGGTTCACTCTGCAATCGACGTGATGCACGTGACGAAAAATCTTTGCGTGAACCTGCTAAACTTCTTGGGCGTGTATGGGAAGACAAAAGATACACCGGATGCACGGCAGACCAAGAAAGTATCCACGAAGGAAACAACCCGAATCCAGAGAAGTATCAAGGTCCCGCCAGCTATGCTCTTACCAAAGAGGAGAAGGAGATCTTTTGAAGTCCCGAGTAGCATCAAGGTCCCGTCTCGCTTCTCGTCGAATATAAAGGGAATAATAAACATGTCGGAGAAAAAGTTTCAAAACCTAAAGTCTCATGACTCGCCACGTGATTATGACACAATTACTTCCGGTTGCATTGAGGGGCTTCGCCGGAAAATGTTCGAGTACCCATTGTGAAGCTATGTGCGTTCCTCAATGCAATTTCTCGAAGGTGATCAATCCACTTACTCTACAAAATTTACGTAAGGATGTGGTCCAATGTCTAGTCAGCTTCGAGTTGGTGTTCCCACCATCCTTCTTCAATATTATGACACATCTCCTAGTTCACCTGGTCGAAGAGATTGGCGTTCTCGGTCCCGTATTTCTACACAACATGTTCCCCTTTGAGAGATTCATGGGAGTCTTAAAGAAGTACGTTCATAACCGTGCTAGGCCGTAAGGAAGCATCTCCAAGGGCTATGGAACAGAGGAGGTCATTGAGTTTTGTGTTGACTTTATTCTCGACCTTAAGCCGATCGGTGTTCCCGAATCGCGCTATGAAGGGAGACTGCGTGGAAAAGGCACGCTAGGAAAGAAATCAGCAACGTGTATGGACGGACATTCTTTCACTCAAGCACACTACACAGCTTCTACTTAATTCCATCTTGGTGGCTCCGTACAAAGAGGAACACAAGGAGATCTTACGCTCTAAATACCCGGAGCAACGTGAAGATTGGATTGATGGAGAACACATGAAGACTTTCGGCGGTTGGTTGCAAACACGTCTCATGAATGTCACCGATGACGAGCAGCTGTACTTGTTGGCCAAGCAACCATCTTCTACTATATCGACTTTTCAAGGGTACGAGATTAATGGGAACACATTTTACACTTTCGCCCAAGACAAAAAGAGCACCAACCAAAACAGTGGTGTCCGCTTTGATGCGTAAGATGGCAATGGGAACAAGGTCACATATTATGGGTACATAGAGGAGATATGGGAACTTGACTATGGACCTAATTTCAAGGTCCCTTTGTTCCGGTGTAAATGGTTCAACCCGAAAGACGGGCATACGTAGACCCGCAAAGACGGAATGACTACGGTGGATTTCAAGAATCTTGGGTACGACACCGAACCATTCGTCCTAGCCTGAAGTGGCTCAGGTTTTTTATGTGAAGGATATGTCTAGCAAACCGAAAAAAAGAAAAGAAAGGCAAGAGGACACATCATACGATGAGCCAAAGCGGCACATAGTTCTTTCAGGAAAAAGAAACATCGTGGGAGTAGAGGACAAGACAGACATGTCAGAAGATTATAATAAGTTTGACGATATTCCACCCTTCAAGGTAAAAATTGACCCAAGCATCATCTTAAACAATGAAGATTGTCCATGGTTGCGTCGCAAAGAAGAAGAAAGGGAAACGGGCGAAGAAAACTCAGAAGACTAGCTAGCTACATATAGGGATCATAACTTGTGTAATGATGTTACTGTATGTAAGATATTAACAATGGAGATGGTTGGCTTGTTTTACTAGTTAAGTCACGGGCTTGCAGGGAAATTTTTCCGAGGCGGAACTTCCGAATATGCCATATATAGGGCATGTGCACCAAGGGCATATTCGAGAAGTTCCGCCACGGGAGATTTCCCAACCCTTTCCGCAACATTGTTAGAGGAGATGGAGTCTTCCACGGGCTTGCAGGAAATTTTTCCGAGGCGGAACTTCCGAAGATGCCATATGGCGTGTGCACCAAGGGCATCTTCGACAAGTTCCGCCACGGGAGATTTCCCAACCCTTTCCCCAACATTGTTAGAGGAGATGGAGTCTTCCACGGGCTTGCAGGGAAATGTTTCCGAGGCGGAACTTCCGAAGATGCCATAGGGCGTGTGCACCAAAGGCATCTTCGACAAGTTCCGCCACGGGAGATTTCCCAACCCTTTCCTCCATCCATGGTGATGAAACTCTCCATCCATGTTGGCTTCTTGAGCTGCTTCCCATGGTGTATCGATGCTCCTTTTATAGGCAGAGCGTCCTTATCTCGCCGACAGCCTTTAGTACCGGTTGCGTACACGAACCGGTACTAAAGGTTACCCACGCGTCCTTATCCCACCGACGGGCGTCGTGCGCTACATACTTTATCTCATCGAGCAGGGCGTCCTTATCTCGCCGACAGCCTTTAGTACCGGTGGCAGACACGAACCGGTACTAAAGGTTACCCACGCGTCCTTATCCCACCGACAGGGCGTCGTGCGCTACATACTTTATCTCATCGAGCAGGGCGTCCTTATCCTGCCGACAGCTTTAGTACCGGTTGCAGACACGAACCGGTACTAAAGGTTTGCCTCTGTCTTCCCGCCTATTTTCTTCCCACGCTTTCCACCGGTTCCCGCCTTTGTCTTCCCGCCTATTTTCTTCCCACGCTTTCCACCGGTTCCCGCCTTTGTCTTCCCGCCATTTTTTCACTATATATATGTAGGCTTGGCCACCATTTACATATCACATCTAGACTCATATCTCGCAAACCTCATCATTCTCTCCCATGGCTTCCATCGCATCTCTAACCCCCCGGGAGCCGGAGGCGCTTGGCGCCTCGAACTACCCCTGCCCGCCGGGCTACCGCGTCCCGACCGGCTGGTTGCTAAGCTGTCGGAGGCGTACCGGTCCCTCCGGTCCCTCTAGGTGTGGCGCGCGAGCTGGCCAGCACGCACCACTACTACTTGGAGCTCACGCCCGAGCTGCGGAGGACTCCCCAGTGGCGTGCCGACTACAGCCCGAGTGGGGCAGGCTGCTTCATGCATCGGCGTGAGAGGGCGCTTTCTGTGCATGAGGAGGGCGGTCCGCCTCCTTCGAACTTCAACGAGGCCGGCCGTCGGCTGTGGTGGCGCGGCCGGACTCTCCAGGCGTCATGGCCTACCGTGGCCCCCGCTGCGCTACCCTCGGTCCCAGCCCACGCGTGCTCACCCGCCGACCAGAGTACCGCGACCCCGATGCCGGCGACGATGATGACGGCGACTACGACGACTACGGTGGCGACTACTACAGTGGCTAGGCACGAGTATGACCGAATGACTCCAACAGTAGAATTTGGCCATGTATCTTTAATTTTCAGTTAAGCTATGTACTTTTAATTCGAGTTCAATCGTAATAAAAATTTATTCCCGCCCTTTCTTTCTCGCCTTTTTTCTCCCACGCGCGGCGTCGTGGCAGGAAAGTTTCCTGCGCGACGTCGAGGCGGGAAACTTTCCCGCGCGAACGGCGTCGTGGCGGGAGTGTAAAGAAAGAAATAGAAACAATAAATAGAAAAGAAAATAAATAGAGAAGCAATAGAAAAATAAATAGAAAAGAAACAGAAAAGAAAATAAAATAGAAAAGCAAATGAAAAAGAAATAGAAAAGAAATAGAAAATAAAATAAAAAAAGAAAAGAAACAGAAAAAAGAAATAGAAAAGAAATAGAAAAGAAAATAAAAAAGAAAAGAAACAGAAAAGAAAATAAAATAGAAAAGCAACAGAAAAAAGAAATAGAAAAGAAATAGAAAAGAAAATAAAAAAAGAAAAGAAACAGAAAGAAACAAGAAAGAAACAAAGAAAGAAACGAGAAAAAGAAACGAGAAAAAGAAAAGAAACAGAAACAAAGAAAAAGAAAAGAAACAAGAAAAGAAAAGAAAACAGAAAAAGAAAAACAAAAAACAAAAAAAAAACCTTTGGTACCGGTTGGTACCACCAACCTACGACGAAAGGCCTTTCGTACGGTTGGTGGTACCAACCGGTACCAAAGGGTCTTCCTCAACGTTTTAACTTAGCGCGCGGGCCAAATTCCCCCAAATCCTCTGCGCGCCACACACAGAGACCCCGCGCCGCTCCTCGCCGTCGCCGTCGTCCACGCACAGAGACCACGCGCGCTCCTCGCCGTCGCCGTCGCAGCCTCGCCGTCGGCCGCCGCCCGCTCCCCGGCGCCGCAGGGTAAGTCCTCCGTCCCGGCTTTCTTTCCCTCCCCGCTCACGCGCACGCCGACGCGGGCTCGCCGATGCCGCCTCGCCGACGCCCTCACCGATGCCGCCTCGCCGACGCCGCCTCGCTGATGCGCCTCGCCGCAGACGCGCCAGACGCCGACGCCGACGCCTCGCCAATGCCGCCTCGCCAATGCCGCTCGCTGGACGCCCACGCGGTGTTCGGTCAAATGTCCCTGCCAGCGAGCGCGACGTCGACGAAGGGTGCGCCGGTGTGGTACTCCGTGGCAGCGAGTGCGACGATGCCGAGCATCGCGAGGCGGCCGTTCCAGAGCTCCGCGTCGGCGTTCATGGGGCCGGCCCTCTCGTCGGGGCTCTCTCCTTGAGCAGCTCTCCGCCTGCGATAGGAGCCGCGTGGGGAGGGTGGTGTGGTGATGGACAGACGCCGCCCGATCGTCGCTCGAAGTTGGGACCAGAAACCTTTTTCGGCTGCTGTTCGTCGCCGTCACACGGGTCCGACTTCCGACGGGCGCCATCGCCTCCACAAAGTGCACCAAATCCATCCTTTCCCCTTCCTTTACAATCTCGGCATGTTCTTCTTGCTCAACTCGTCGAGATACCCTCGTAACTCTGCCCAGATTCGTCGCCATCGTCGCTTTAAATTTCGTGCAGGAATGCATCTACGAGGAATCCGCAGCTGTCACGTTTTTCAGATTTCAGTGTCTAATTCAGTTAATCGCGCTGCATAGCTTACTTTGTCCGAAGTCCATACCTTATCAAATTCTGCACCGTACGACTCTGGTTTTGTTCCTTTCATTGCACAGCACATCACGAGTTCAAATCCTGGCCGGCGCACTAAACCACCTTTTTGGAAAATTCCTTTATCCTTTACTGTTGTAGTGTTTTACTTACAACACCTTTTTTATTTTGATTTTAAAACCAACTTTATGAATTCCAAATCTGACATATGATATATCCAAATTGATCAGCTTTTCATGCTCTATCCAACTAAGAACTTACTTTTGGGTTTTGATTAACTAAAATTTGAACAAAATTAAAATCTGAATTAATTTGAGTAATATGGCATAATTCATAACTTCAATTCTACAATTCCAAATGCTACAAACTTTATGTCTATTCTCACCAGAAAAGTGAGAGGATTTCAAATCTTGCATTCTCATGCATCATTGGCATCATCTCTGAATTATCCAAAATAAAACTTGCAAAGTGAGAGGGTTTCTGGTCCGTTAGGGTTTTTTTGCTTTCTTCATTTCAATTTTTATCCATCTAGCAATCTGTTATATGATCATGACATGATGAATGAAATACAATTGCTTTCTTAATTTTGCAGTGACATTGAGGTATGGAGGACGGCACCTTCGTCCGAGATGAGGAGGGGGAAGAAGCGGTGCAGCAATTGATCTATGAGAGTGCCCGTGGTCCTAACCCGACGATGGAGATGACAACGATTTCCAAGACTTTCTGAATGATTTTGGCGAGGGACTTGAGTCTGAACAAGTTAGAAGAGACAACGAAGTGTCCATCACAAACTCCGGCGAGGTGTATATCTATGTATCAATTAGTCTATATGTTCATCCCTAGATGCATTCATTTATTTGTATTGCACTTATTAATGAATAATTTTTTCTTTTAGCCTTCTGGATCATCGAGCAAGTCTGTTAGATCAAAACGAGGCCCGACGCGGGTGCTAAAGTGCGAGGGCAGGTTAGCCCTCACGGCATTCAAGGATAATGGTGAACCAGTGGAGCCCAAGGAGTTTTGCCGCAAATTTACAAGTCAATCCGGAGTTATTGTTAGGGACCATGTACCGATCAGCATTCAAGAGTGGCATAAGCCGAAGAACCCGGAGAGTGGTGCTAGTTATGTCAACAACGCGATGAAAAAATTTCTTTGGGACACGCTCATGACAAAGTTCAGCCTACCGGAAGACATGACGGAAGGCCAGAAGAATAAAGTCAAGGAATGGACATGGAAGAAGATGGCCATACAATTCCAGAGCTTCAAGAAAAATTTATGGGACAAATATAAGAATGAAGATCCAGTATTCGATGATAATCTAGTGAAGCTAAAAGATCACTGGGCCGCATTTAAGGAGTATAAGAAATCGTCTACTTTTGTGTCCCGATCGAAGAAAAATACCGAAAATGCTGCAAAGAAGAAACTTCCGCATCATTTGGGGTCAGGTGGCTACAAGAGTGCCATTCCGAAGTGGACAGCGTTTGAGAATAAACTGATGGATCATGGAATCACTCCACAGACATGGGACTGGCCCGAACGGTCCAAGTTCTGGTTGTTCGCTCATGGGGCAGGGTTGGACCCAAAGACAGGGTTGATCGTTGCGAAGGGAAAATGGAAGGAAAAAAATTGAGGCAATTGTACCGAAGCTTGTAGATGCAATTGAAAAGGTCAGAAAGGGAGAGTACATTCCCGATCGAGAGAATGACGAGCTGACACTCGCTCTGGGGAACCCTGAACATGTTGGACGGGCACGAGCTCGCCCAGGTCTCACCATGAAGGAAGCGTGGCCGGACAGCGGCGACACTTATAGAAGCCGTTCGCGAAAGAAGAAGAAGGACGCCGACATTGTAACGGAGTTGTTATCTAGGGTGGAGGCTCTTGAGAGAAATCGAGAGGGCACCCGATCAGCCGGTGTTTCTACAGATCCACAAGCCGATGCTGCCCCATCTCGGCGAAGAAGCAGTGTCGGTTCCTCGCATCTTGACGGATGTGGAGGAAGCTACCCCGTGGATTATGTCACGGAGAAGACAGATTGCGAGCTACATATGTTAATCAGGACCGCGTCTGTTAAGGTGGCGGTCGGCTATGTGTACCCAAGTGAAGATGGAGCAATGCACCATCATATGCCCATTCCACCTGGTTGTGTTCGTGTCGGGGTGGATGAAGTTGTTTCGGGTTTTGAAAAAGTGGAGCTTGATATTCCTAGAGGTGAAGATGAGAGGACACTGGCCGATGTCAAGCACGGTTTCGCCCTATGGCCGAAGAAGTACGTCGTCCTTTTGCAAAGGCCACCGACTCCTACACATGAGCGACAAATGCCATCGACTCCTCCCGGTGGCAGTCCTGGTGAGCAGCCAAGTCCACACCTACCTCGAGAGGGACCCCAGCGTGAGTCCACCATCTCGAGATCCTCCGCGTAAGACAGCGTCCGTTAAGCGGAACGGTACGCCGCCTAGGAAGAAAGCTAGAAAGGAGAAACAACCGCCGCCTCCCGAGAAGTTACCTTGGGAAAAACTCCGGAGGAAAACGCGGAGGCCGTTCGTGCCGAGGTGAAGAAATTTTTGCACCGAAAGTGCCAGAGATACCTTTCGAGAAGACACTAGATCGGGAGAAAGTTGTGCGTACCGTTGACAATCTATATGACCCTGTACCATCGCCGCCATCTGACTATGCGCGTTCTATTGAAAGGTCGTATGACAAGATGATCGAGGCGACAAAACCCGTTCAATCGGGTATCAGGGAGATAAAAGGGATACACAAAGGTGTCTACCAGCTCGGACAACAACCCGTTCAATCGGTCGCCCCTCTCAAGGTGTTTGACGGGAAGACCGTTCAAAGTTCTCGACAAGACGCAACTGATTACGCCTTAGCTGAACCAGCATATCAGTTTGTTCAAGGGAAAGATTTGGTCGAGAATCTCAGGAAGGTACTAACATGTATGCGTAACTTGCATTCGTGGTACCTTAAGGCCTCAAAGGAAGGGATCGAGACTATCATGGTGCGAGTTAGGGAAGAGCACTACTTCCAGAGTACCGTGTGAACGTTGACTTCGCCGAACTCTTTCGCTTATACAATCTCCGGGCCCTCGACAAATCAATCATCGCTGCTATTGTCTCGTAAGTGATTTATTTATTTAATTTGAGAAGTCGTTCATTGTCTGCAGATTATAATCTTTTGTGCGCTATATTATGCAGATCGAAGATGCTCGAATGCAAAAGGGACGATATCACGTACATTGGGTTCATTGACCCGAACACAATGCATGTCAAAACCATAGAGAATCCCCTCTATAACAAGGATACACCGCAGACTTTGCTAAGGTTTTTGAAGCGACAACGTGACAAAAAGCTAATACTTTGGCCTTACAACTTCGAGTGAGTCTTACTGTCTTATAACACATTATATTTTGCTCACCGTATGTCAAAATTTTAACTAATGACTTATATATATGACACTACATATTGAAACGTGCGTAGGTTTCACTTTATTCTTCTCGTCATCAATTTGGAAATCGGAGAAGTTGAAGTCTTGGACTCACTAAGCAAAAAAAAGGATCTATACTTGTCTTGTTTTTTAATGCTCAGAAGGTAATTTTAATTCTTATCGGTTTGTTTCGTTAATTTTGTCGAGCAGCGTATGACTCTTTTATGCATTTTCTTTTGTCGAGCAGCGTATGGCAAACTTTCATCAAGGAAGATACGTCCCGTGAATGGACACCGAAGCTGCGATGGCGTGCGAAAGTAAGTAGTACTACCTAGGTCCACACACCTTTTAATTATCATACTTGACTATTGTTTGATTGAATTATATTCTTGTAAAGAAATGCCCGCAACAACCTCCGGGGACCGATCTCTGTGGATTCTTCGTTTGCGAGTACATCCGCAGAATTGTCAACGAGAGAACGAATAATGAAAGAAATAAAGAGGTACAAAAACAATCTTCACAAATTTGTTTTGTTATCATAAGTTGTGCTGAGTTTCAGTAATAGTTGTTTCATGTATTCATTTGTATCTTATTCTTTTATAGTTGGCAAGAAAGCGGAACAAGCTCTCAATCGATGACCGCTTCATAGCAATAGGCGAGGAATTGGCGGGATTTTTCCTTCGGGACGTCATACCACAACTCGCAGAGCACCACTATGAATGAAGATGTACATGTTACATATATAGTTGACTCGAAGAGTACCACTATGCTACATGTAATAGACATATATAGAGTACGCCTCGGAGAGCACCACTATGCATGAAGATCGATCTTCATGCATAGTGCTACTTAATTTGCGATCTCATGCAATAACATGTGTGTTATATTATATGCACCAACTTGCTATGCATCATCTTGATCTTCATGTACTACCTAAACCCAAACGCGTTTCTGGTGCATCGACGCGATATGAATCAAACCGATATCCCTAAACCTCTCCAAAACCCTAAAAAGCCAATTCTCTGCCGCGGCAGAGATTTGGGCAAATTCCACACGCTGGGGAACCTTTGGTAGCGGTTCGTATTACCAACCGGTACCAAAGATCCTTTGCCCTGAGCTCTCCTGGTGGCCCACGTGGAGGCCCGTTTTATACCGGTTCGTAAGCAACCGGTACGAAAGGGGGGGGGGGCTTTAGTGCCGAATAATTTGTACCGGTTGCAAAACCGGTACGAATGCCCCTCTGGAACCGGTACGCATGAGAGATTTTCTACTAGTGTATGAACAAAACTTAAACATGATAAACTACTAAACAACAAGGTTAGCTCCAACATGTCCAATATTTTAGCTGCCACGCAGAGAGCGGATAAATAGCGCTACCGCATGTCAGTCGTATCTGACAGTGGACTACGGTGGGCCAAGATTTACCGGCGTGAGAGGAACGTTTCGTGCCGGCAAGACGAAGGAAGTGCTGGGCCTATCTGGTTATGCGCCCGCGGTACAGAAACTAGAAACTGTGGGCTTCTGTTCATATGTGGTCGAGTGAGTAGATGTGGAATCTCCGACAGCTCCCGAAGCCGGAAGCGGCGGCGTAGCCAAATTCAAGTTCGCCGGAAGGAGAGGCTTATTAGATGGCGTCTGACATGGATTTCTTCCTCGATGCAGTCGGCATGTAAAATGGATCTGTCTGGTTTGGCATTTTCTCGTGTTCGTTCGATTTGCTCAAACATACCTAGAGCTCATCCTGCATCCTCTCCTCTGGCAGGTTGCCGCGTACGAGGGCCCTGCAACACGGGGTGGAGGAGGATGTAGACGGCGAGCAGTCTGCCGTGGTGGCGGAAATAGTTACAGCGGCTGAATCAACGCTAGGGCCGCAGAAGGGTGTTCTCGTACCTGGAGGAAGCCAGCGAGTCAGGCGAATTTGGGGACGGCTCACCATAGGAATCCGCTCAGTCAGTCCATAGCGGCTGAATCAACGGTAGAACAGCCAGCTGACCGATCTTTCGGAATCAGACATTGGCAAACATATTGCAGTGTCATTCAAGTGTTTCCAAATCAATCGATGGGGTGTTGTTTGGATATTGGTCACAGCTCCTCTGAAGAACAACACGGTTCAAGATTATCCAAGTTTCTGATGAGCTTTGAGCCTCCACGCACTCTTTGGTGGGAGTCTGAATTTGCAAAACTTGGGTACCAACTGTGGCCGGTGAGAAATTGAATGGGGATTCAACTGTACCCGTACAGGATGTTTTAGTCCCCGGTCCACTCGGTCCAACTATTTTTGTACCGACAACACCAGTCCGTCAAGTGAGACATAAATAGATGCGCAGAGGTGGGCTCGTGTGGTGCAGGCTGCATGTTTAAAAATAGACATACGACACGAATACAAGTAGAGTACCACCGATGTCAGAGCAAACGTGCGGTCCAGCAAACGAGCTCATATGTGCTCGGGATCAGAATAGCATTTTCGCACATATGCACAGAGGCCACTACTCCCATGCACTCACACCACTACCGGCCACTAACAGATGACCGGGCCAACACCTGAACGAATGCAGCAAACTACTCGCATGCACTAACAGCTGATCCGACTCTCCTGCTGCCTATCCTTCGGCCACGCCCATACGCGGCTTGTTTGACCTGGCCAGCACATTGATCGGTCGCTCAGACGTACTGCTAGCTACATACAGACTTAAACCTACGGAGTGGACTCGCACACGAGCCTGACTCGCGCGCCACCGCAACACGCACACACGCGACAGACACATGTCGCGGTTTATTCCTAACAACTTAAGCCGTCTCACTAACGACATATGTCGCAACACCTACGAGCTTGATGATGAAGGGGGTGACCATGTCGGGTCCTCATACTCGGAACTCGCACCAATACACATCATAAAAAACCGGAGGTCTCACCAAACCGCCCAATCGTGAACACAAACTGGTCAAGTAAACCCAGAGCGCACACTATTGCACATGCTAGATAAGTCGCCGCCATCATCTTTCGCCGACCCATCTTCAGGAAGGATCAAGGCATGGATCTTGCTAGGCATGCCATCGACGCCGTCATAGAGCCAGAGAGCGCTACCGTCCTGCGTGCATCCGTATTCACACGCACGCCGCCGAGAGCCCGCTGCGCCACACCGACGACGACCCGGAATATTTTTTTCGAAATGGGATATGCCCCGGCGCCTCTGCATCGGTTGATGCACACAACCTTTTATTAATAAAACGAACATTCAAAAGTTTACAATTTAAGGATCATCGAGGGTCGATACAAAAATCAACCATCGAAAAAAGATAGAAACGCTAAGCGAACTAGGCATCTTGCAATCTTCTAATAAGCCACCAAGTAGCCTGGTAAAAAATATCCTGGGCAACCATTCGAAGGCGGTTGCATCCAGAAACCATGCACTCCCGCCGATCCTCCGGGAGCAAGAAACGCCAAAGCTGGATCCAGTGTACCATAGTGTGAATAACCTGCAAGAAATTAGTAGAGTCCTTTCTGTTAAAAACAATATCATTTTTGCAGTTCCATATTGACCAACATAAAGCGGAAACCCCAATGCGAATCCTAGCTTTATCAGTTTTGTCAGTTCCATTAAGCCAATTCCCAAACATATTTGTGACATTGGAAGGAGGTGGAATATTATATGCATCAAAAACCACTCGCCAAATAAGCTTAGCAAAAGGACAGGAAATAAACAAATGTTCAACTGATTCCTCATCGTCACAGAAAGAACATTTCGTTTTCCATTCCAATTCCTCTTTGCTAGATTATCGCGGTTCAAAAGGACTTTCTTACTAAGGAACCACATGAATATTTTGATTTTGAGTGGGATTTTATTTTCCAAAGATATTTACGAAGATATCTTGTCTGTCCATTTAACATATCACCATACATAGATTTAACAGTGAATTTCCCTGAAGATGTTAGACCCCAAACGAACCTGTTCATCATTTAAATTTATCTCCATTAATCTTTGGAAAAGATGTACCCATTGATTTCATTTATCTCAAATCAGCCTTCTCCGAAAACCAATATTTAACGGAGTTGAACTCATAACACTTACCACCGTATCATGATTACGATGATCTATGTTGTATGGTTGGAGATATTGAGATGCAAGAGTCTGATCACCTAACCATCTGTCTTCCCAAAAACGCACTCCCTCTCCGGATCCTACCTCAAATTTTTCTCTACTAAAGAAAACCCCTTTAACTTTCATTAGTCCTTTCCAAAAAGGTGAATCAGTAGGTTTACTTTCAACCTCCGTCAAGATTTTATGCGAGAGGTACTTGTTTTTCAGTAAAATGTAACACCGCTTCACTAGCAGACCTTTCCAGACATCATGTGTTCCAAAAGGATGCCCCCTAGAGGGTGAGCGACATCGAATGTGCCTCCATCCACTCCATCAGTAAGATCCTGTTTGGATAGGAGGGATTTTAGGATAGACAAAACAGGTCCTGGCCAAACACTCCTTTACTAATTGTCACATTGTGCCACTCGAAGTGTAAACAGCACTCCATCCGTTCCATATCACACCATTACTGATTGTGACAACTGATATTGGACGGACGGGGCACATGCATATATCAGATGCAGGCAGGCGAGAGCGCTATATATATAGACCTAAGAGCATCTCCACCGGCGCCCCCCAAATAGGCGCCGGCAGAGGGCCGGCACCTCCGTTTGGGGGACGCCCGCAGATCATCCTTCATTTGGGGGAGCTGCTCCCACACCGGCGGCCCCAAACAGGTGGCTCCGATAGATAATTTGAATTTAAAATCTCAAACATAACCATATAAATTCGAATAAGTCTACGAATAAAAAGTTTGGGCCAACACACGGCCACCAAATACGAATAGGTTTTGCAATAAGAAGTTTGGGCCAACACACGGCCATCAGATCGCCGTTTCCGGCGCAAAAAAAGGGCTTCCAAGCCACATGATCAAATGAAGGAGGTCACGGGCGGCGCAACCTCGACGACTTCCTCATCGGCGGCCGACGGCTGCTCCGTCGCTGCAACAGGATCCACGGTCGCCGGGGGGGGGGAGGGGCATGAACGTCGACGGTGCCGGGGCAGACATGAACGGGGACGGTGCCGAGGGAGACAGGAACGGGGACGGTACTGGGGTAGACATGAACGTGGACGGTGCCGGGGGAGACGCCGACGCAGCTCGCGCCGCCATCACCTCTTGGCCGATGCGCTCGCGGTACATCTCGTGCCACGCGCGCGCCAAGGGGTCCATCTTCTCCATGTCGGCCATCAAGATCTTCGATTCTTGAGACATTTTGGCCAACGATAGCTGCGTTGCTTCGTTGGTGGCCTTCATGGCAGCGGCGTAAGCTTCCATCTTCGCCGCCTCCACCCTCTCCCTCTCCAACTCGATCTTGGCGTCTTGCTTGTCGAGGATGGCCTTCCACAGGACGGCGGCTCTATCGGAAGCTTCCTTGTTCTCCACCGAGAAGGAGGTGCTCATCTTCTCGATGGAGGCGTCCATGGCTGCCAAAACCGGCGCCGCATTCCTGTCGGCCTTGGCCTTCTTGTTGCCAATGGGGCGCCCGGTGGAGGCGCCGGCTGGATCGACCGGCCCATCTTCCCCGTCCTTCAAGAGAGTGGATAGGAGGTCGACCCATTTCTTGCAACCTTGGAGCTTGTTGTAGCAATGCATAAACGGGAAGTCCTTGTCCTCGTTTTGGTGCTTATACATGTCGAGGGCATTGCGCATCTAACAACATATGATGCAAAACAATGAAACAACATTTATCATCAATTCATATGCACCAACATTGATCATCAATTCATATGTTTCATCAATTCATATGCACCAACATTGATCATCAATTTATATGCATCATCAATTCATATGCAACAACATTGATCAACAATTCATATGCAAATAAGATAGAGATCATACCCAATCGACCATCGTCTTGCCGCTCTCCTTCCGTGCCTTGATCTTCTCGTAGTAGCCGTGGAACTTGCAACACGCCGCCTTGATCAAGTTCCAACGGTGAGAGAGGGCGCCCTCGTTCCGGTTCATCTCCATGGTGGCGTAATCACCATAGTTCTTCTCCTCGTTGAAACAATCGAGAATGCGCTTGTAGTACTTGCCCCCGGTTTGGTTTGCACCGGTGATGGGGCAAAAACTCACTTGCTTCCACGCCTCGATGAGGCATTCATCCTCCAAGGACCTCCACCTCGGACCACGAGTGCCGGCGGACCGCCCGCGCGTCCTCCTCACGCTGGCGCCAGTCTCGGCGTCGATCAGCTCCTCCTAGACTTCCTCCTCACCTTCGTCCTCGTCGACCTCTTCTTCGGAGTCGTCGATCGGGGGTTCGTAGGCATGGCCGCGTATGATGCCGTTCAGGATCTCCTCCCCGCCGGCAATCTACGCATAAAGTTGCAAACTTTTAGTCGTCGCCGGTGTCTACGATGCACACAACACATAGAAAGAAAGGAAACGAATCTCGTCCTGCCCCATGGACACGCCGGACATGCTGCCGAACACCTGCTGGGTGCGCGTGCTGTCGTCGGGGAAGAGGTGGCAGGGAAGGCCAGTGCCTTCCGTCACGTTGCCCTCGGTGTGGCGCAGATCAGGCGAATCGTTCAGGTCGGGGAAGCGGAAGGCGCCGCTGCCCTGAGCCGTTGATTCCGGCGAGAACGGGCCGTTGTTGTCGACGGTCATGTCGCTGTCGCCGAACTCGGGGGAGTAGCGGGCGTGGCCGTCCATCTGCGACATCCGCATCTACGAGATCGACGGCGCGTCCGCGGTGTACCCCGCGTAGTAACCCGGCGACGACGGGGAGCTCGAGATGCTGTTCAGGCCGCCGGCCAAGCTCAGGCACGCTTCCGCAGAGGCCACCGCTTTCGCTGCTTCGAGGGCAGCGATGCGGCGCCTCCTGCGGTCGGCTGTGTTAAAGGCGCGGCGGTCCATCTCCGTCTCCCAGTCCTCCTGCGACATGGTCGCCGGCTTCCCCTTCGGCGCGACGGTGCGCGTCTTCGGTGGCGCCTTCGCCGGCGGCTTCGCCGGCGGCTTCGCCGGCGGCTTCGCTGTCTTCACCGAAGCCTTTCTCTTCGGTGCCATGGCGCGGCGGCGAGGGTTTTTCGGGTTGGAGGCTAGATGGGAGATGGAGCGGCTGGCGGGAGAAATGAGCGGCGGAGGGGACGGGGTTTTGGGGGAGAAGATGTATATTTTGTTGTTGTGTGGCTGACAGGCGGCTCCCACGCCCAAAATTTTAAGCCCCGTGAGGCGCCGCGCCCGATTCACGCCCTTGGCGAAGGGGCCGGCATGGGGTTGCTGGTGCTTCTATTGGGCTCCAAAAATTACCGGCGCCGTTTGGGTCGCGCCGGTGCGAGCCAATTTTGGCTCTCGGCCCTCAAATTGCTATCGGGGGCGGTGGAGATGCTCTACCCAGTTGACTTAAAGCTCCGGTAGATCTGTTACCCACCGAGCTAATCGCTGCCATCCTTACATAAACCTTTTCTAAAATCCGATTCTTACATAAACCTTAACCTACGCAGTGCACTGCACAGCTGCATTTCACATTCCTTCGGCCTAGGAGCAACATCGTGCCGCGAGTTGATCAGAAACTTCCCATCTGTTGCAGGATATCTGGTGCGGTCACTCACCTATATGTTAATCCACTGCAGAAACCCTTCCAGATTAACACATGGGTGGCAGGAAACATGGAGCATCTTCCATGTGGACTCAGATTCTACTTCTACTAATCCATCTGCCCGAAGATTTGTGCGCCATGCGTTGGCCACATCTCGCAGCATCACATTGTCCCCGAGACTAAACAAAGCCCTAGCTGTCCCTGGAGAGCAGAGCAAAAGCAGCAGCGCCGGTGTCCTGATGTCTCGCAACACCATGACATCGCAGAGTACTTAGAGCATCTCCAGCCGCGTCTCCCAAACCGTCCTCCAAACGGTGCCGGATTGAGCGTTTGGGGGACGTGTTTCGTTCATGCCGCGTTTGGGGGACGTCGCTCCCCAGTCGCGTCCCCCAAACAAAATTTCGCAAATTTTAAATTTAACTAGATTTGATTAGATTCGTCCAAATTTACATAGATTCGAACGAAATTTTACTAACTTTAAACTAAACCTAATTTAGAACCACTTGCGGCGGCCGGAGGCGTCGTAGTACTGCTGGAAGTTGTACATGTCGTCGGTGACGACCTCCTGCTTGACGCGCTCGTCGACGGGCTCGTCCTTCACCAAGCCGCTTGGTCCTGCCTCGCCGTCGTCGGTGAGGTCCACCAGCGGCTTGCCGGAGTCGCGGATGGACATGGCGATCGCCGCGTCCAGATCGCCCCTCCAGGCGTCCTTATCGTCCATGGACGCCAAGAACGCCGCCCGCAGCCCTGGGCAGTCCTCGGGGTTGTCGCTGCTGGCGATGAGCCGCTGCTGCCGCTCGTACTCCGCCCGGCGGCGCCGCTGCGCGACGCTTCCTCCGGCTCCTCCTTCACCTCCGGCTTCGGGATGAGGAGGGCGCCGCCGCGCCTCCCTTGCTGCCGCCCGCTGCCGCTGCCGCCACGCCTCGTGTTGACGGGCGTCGCCGGCTCCTCCTTGACCTCCCGTTTGGGGACGGTGTAGGGCGCCGACCGGTACGACGAGGACGGCGTCGATCGCGCCGGTCCCGAGGAAGAAAAGTGCGAGGAGGACGAGTACGTCGTCCTCCTCGGCTGCCATTGAGGAGACGGTGGCGGCGACGACGGCATCTCCAGCCTTGGAGCGCCGTTGCGGAGGCCGCGGATGACGTTCTCGAGGGTGCGCCCCGGAACGCCCCAGAACAGGGCGCGGCCTTCCCTGTTCCAGCTGTTGGGCCACCGACGAGGTTGCGAAGTACGACGTCCACCAGGCGTCGTTGTCGTTGACCGCCCATGTCGGATCCAACCGCTCCTCGGCGGTGAGTTGAGCCCGACGGGCCTTGATGGCGTCCCTCCATTGGTCCGTGCGCGGCTTCGGCGGCGGAACGCCAATGTCGTTCACGGCCATCTTCCGGCCGCCGGCCTTGGCAGCCGCATGTCCGGCGGGACTGGATACCGGGCGTGGTACAGCGCCCACGCCTCCGCCACGGTGAGGCTGCCGCGGCCGAAGCCGTTCGCCGCGGCGATCTTGCGGGAGGACGAGGTCGACATTTTTTGAGCGGCGAGGAGAAGATCTGGGAGGGGGGGAGGCGGCGGCGACGATAAGGATTATGAGCGGCGAGAACTGCAGGGCGTCTTAAAACAGCGGCGGCAGCGGGTGGTTGCACACAATAACTCCGGCGCGGACGGCCACGCGGCCATGCACGACGAGACGCATCCCTGCGTCGCCTGGGAAAACAGGGACGCCATTAACGTCGCTTGACCAAAGGTAGGCGACGGGGTTTTAGCCTTCCTGTGCCGCTGACGGGTCGGCCCCGCCACTCCCCGCCTCGCTTTTCGTTGTGTCCGGCGTCCCCGGAGCGTCCCTGTGGGACGGGGACGGGCTCGGGGCGCCGGACACCGTATCGGGCCGTGCCGGACAAAAGTGGGCTTTAGGGGACGCGGCTGGAACGCTTTTTTTGTCCGGCGCGCCCCAAATCCCTTTGGGGGATGCTTTGGGGGACGCGACTGAAGATGCTCTTATTCAGAAGTAGTGAAGTAGTATGACCAATGGAACGGAGAGCGTGCTGGGTCGTGCGTGTGCTCACGGGAAAGAGCACGGCAGCATCGTGCGGCCGGTCCCATGAACATGAAGACAAGGACGCCGGAGGATTTCGTCCAGAATGTGTCGCGTGGAGCGTCGTCGCTTGGAGCGTCGACAGAGCTAGGTTCGCCGCGCTTTCGACCTTTCGTCGGGGACGTCCCTGTCGGCGACACGAACCGCCGTGTCAGCGTCGCCGGTGGCTGATGATGTATCCGGCCGGGGGATGATGATGTCCGGTGCGATGGAGCTCGGGGGATGCGATTTTTCGCCGAGCACTTGGCTGGTTGCCGAGCAGGATGTCACCGTGTGACAGGGCTTGTCGTGGTCGTGGTAACTGGCGTGTTTCCTAACTGGTGAAGAACATGGGCTCGTTTGATGGTTAACTGAAGATTGCTGTTTACAACGACTCCATCATAGCATCAGCACGTCGTAGGGACATCGTGAGAGGGCCATTTCAACCGGCACAAGTCAGAAATCTTCTGCCTTTGCTCGAGCGTGCAGTGCTACGAGCAGAGGCGCGAGTGCAGCTGCTTCGGCATCCAGCACTCGACCACTGTTAATTCGGATGAGGCAGTCACTGTGGCACACTGAAGCAGCCTCAGCCCTCAGCAGACACCGCCCCTCCCACTAGGCCACCAGCACGCCTGCCGCCAGGTGACATTAGCTACATATGTCACCCACCAAGTGTTTGGCGTATGCAGAGGTTCGAATCTGGTAAACCAGATCTCTCCGTATCTGGCTTCAACCACTGCGTTACTATTTTACTATAACTAGATCTCCTAGGAAAGACATTGTATGCGTATTTTTGGTATCTTTTAAGGTGGAAGCTTATGCCTCTTCGGCGGGTTGGACTTTTTCATGCAAGAACTTTGTGGTCGGGTTGAACATTCATACATATCAGCTCGGTTTCATATAAAAATGTAATATGAGCTCATACATCATTTTTGTAAAGTCCAATGTTGCACCTAAAGCTAGGCCTTAATAAACTACTACCTTCGTCCTGGTTCATAGGGTTTGCACGTATTTTTAGGTCGTAAATTTTATTAATATAAATATATATTATAAAAAATATATATCATTAGAAAGAATAGATGTTCTACTTTCTAATGATATAATTTTTGTATTACAAAACTGATATTATGATGGCTAAATAGGCAACATAGGGATACGCATACGCCATGTGAACTGGGATGGAGGGAGTACAGTTCTTTCCAAGAAAAGAGAGAAAGAAGTAAAAAAAAAGCGGGGGATCCCTATGAGCTCCTCTTCCGCTAAGACCAGTAATCTAGAATCTATTCTTTTAAAGAAAAGAATATTACCCACTCAACAAAGAGCAGAGTCGTTGTCGTGAATAGGATTCTTTCCACCCTTGGGAAGTAGGCTAGCATTTCTCTCATCGCCATTTATGGTTATGGCATGGTCTGGGGATTGACCCTAAAAGGACATTGATTTTATTAAAGGTGGAAATTTTGTGTTCACTCTTAAAAAGTTTATACCTTCCGATATGTATCCGATGGTACACATCCCTACGATGTTACACAAGCAAATAATTCAAATTCATCAACAAGAATCACATGGCAAAACATCAGCTGAACATCACCGGAGCACACCAATTTGCCTCCTCTCAGGGACTGCTAAATTGAGGTTGCCCCCGTGGCGACCTTCCGCGCTTGAGCCCACCTTTCTTCCCCGATTCCGGCCTCTCTCCCCCTTGTTATCGGTGCCGACGGTGGCCGACGGTAGGTGGGAGGCAGGCCCGGAGCTGTAGATATAGGTTCTTAGTTATGTTTCTCCCCATCAATAAATTAGATCTAGGGTTTGTGAAGAAGCATCACAAACCTTAGATATGTTTCTCTTGCAAATTCTAGGGTTTGTGAGGCTTCTTCTTCCTCTGTTCTTGAGAGCCATGAGAACTGAGTTCTAGCTCAGTGGCAAGGCAAGCGAGTGCGCAGCCAGCCCACCCGGGTTCGAATCCCCATCCGCGGTAATTTCGCAGGAGAGGCGAATAAACCGGGTCATCATCCATCCGCGTCCATCCGCGGAGAGAGTCTCATTCTACCTAACAACGTATAGCCAAGGGAGGGATCATTCCCCCGTTGGTCAACGTTTTTTTTTTTTTGTTCTTGAGAGCCATCTTTAATGCTAATATAATCTATGTGTTAAAAGGAAGTTGTTTCTGCTGAATAATGTGCCCAGCGGCTTTATTCCTATTGGATACAAACTGAAGGGGCTAACTGTAAAGTAAAAGGATCCTGACACGCGGGCTCTTCTGGTGCAATATGGGCCGCTTGACCCACCAGATTAATCACGACATATTAAAAGGACAGTCGCGTCAGAATCCTTAATGCCGCCTCCGTTTGAAGCTCTCAAAGATACAAGAGATAACACACGGCAGCGGCGCAAAGGGGGAGAGAAGAAGAGAACCTAAACACCTCCCTCTCCTCCTCCACGACTACCTTCCCCAACCCCATCGTCCCGAGCCAAACCTGACGAAGGCACCTGAAGCCATGGGCGACACCGCCGCGGCTGCGCCGACGAGGAAGTTCGGCAGGATCTGCGTCTTCTGCGGCAGCAACTCCGGCAACCGCGCGGTGTTCGGCGACGCCGCACTCGAGCTCGGCCAGGGCCTGGTAAGCAATGCGTTCCGCGTTCGAATGCCGATGATGCTCCTTATTGCAGGGCGACCGGAGCTCCCGCGTCAGCCCCGAAATTCGATCGCCTTGGCGCCGCCCAAGCCGGGCCGGACGCCGCCCTGCCTGTCTGGATTGGGTTATCGGTTCGTTGCTGTCGCGCGCGTTGACGGTGGGATTTCGTGGTGGGTTTTCCCGTTCTTGCAGGTGACGAGGGGGATCGATCTGGTCTACGGCGGCGGCAGCGTCGGGCTGATGGGCCTGATCGCGCAGACTGTTCTGGATGGCGGCTGCAGTGTCCTCGGGTAGGGTACCCCTGCGCATGAAAAAAAAAACAATCTTTTTTGTTCATTCCTTCCCACATGTGGCAGGGTCATGTTTCTCAATCTGCAATCTTCCTAATGCGGTAGCTCTCTCTTTGGTTACTCCTTTGCAGGGTGATTCCAAGAGCACTCATGCCCCTCGAGGTGCGTACCAATCTCTTATTCTCATCCTATGTTTTCTTCTCTCTTTTTTTGACGGTAACCTAGGTCTTCATCTTATTCTTCTTTGTGTATTCGTAGAATTAGAAATACCGATTGTAACGTCATTGTTAATCGTAAAGTCTAGACTCACCTCATTGGTTCATCCGGTAGGAGGTTTTGTCACGCACGCACGCAGCGAAGTAGTCCAACACTCTGCCAAAGTTTGTCACGATGTCCCCCAACACTTGCTGACAGATGGGCCATCTGAATCCTATCCCTTTGTTCGGCCCCGCCTGTCGGCGTCACGGGTTCTCGCCATCACCTGCTAGTGCTATCTATCTTCTTCTGGCCACCCACTCGCCATTTGATTCCTGTTGGCCAGACGGATTCACCTTTGTGTGTGGGGTTAGAATCAGGTGATCATTGAGGAATTGGGACTATAATAGGGCTGGAAATTGCAGGCCGTCAGTTTCAGGCTCGCTGCCATAGAAAAATGAACTGTCAGTTTAGACTTTTCGGCGGTACAACTTGGAGATATAAAAGATTGCTGCTCGGTGGATGTAATAATAGTGTTCAGTTTTCCACGAGGAGATCACAAGTTGAGGGGAGAAAAGTAAGCAACAAGGGCGAAATTGCCTTGTAAACTTACATACTATATGTTACTGTACATTGATGTGGAAGTACCACTGTCCACGCATTTTGTGAACTTTCTAGGATGGTGATAGGAGGAATCTGAAAATGATGTTCCTGCAACTATAGCCTAGTCCACTCATTGCCCTAACGAAACACCAAAATGTCCTCTTCCAGATATCTGGTGCAAGTGTTGGAAAAGTAAAGATTGTCTCCGACATGCATGAGAGAAAAGCTGAGATGGCACGACAGTCCGATGCATTCATTGCTCTTCCTGGTATGCACGATTCTGCATGTTTTTTCCTCAACCCTTTTTATAAAGAGCTGGTGTTTTGATTCGGCATCCTTACATGTTAAGGATGGGATAGTATCTCAATCCCACATGCTTAGGTGATTACTTTGTTGACATCAGGGGGCTATGGAACAATGGAAGAGTTATTAGAGATGATAACATGGTCGCAGCTTGGAATACACGACAAACCAGTGAGTATTAGCATATTGTCGGCTATGTCAATTGACAACAAGTATCTGCTACACCAGGGGCACTTCAAAAAACTAATTTACGGGGCACTCGTCATTGACTTACAACAGGTTGGCCTGCTAAATGTCGACGGTTACTATGATCCGTTGCTTGCGCTATTTGATAAGGGTGCGGCGGAAGGTTTTATTAAGGCCGATTGCAGGCAGATAATTGTGTCGGCGCCAACTGCCCATGAATTGCTGACGAAGATGGAGGTGAACTGACCTCATTATCCACTTTCAATACCTGCCATTCGATTTAAAACTCATAGGCTCGTTGACAAACACAGGGCCTTAACATTGTTATTGTTTGAATGATTCTCTTGATTATATTCAGCAATACACCCGTTCACACCTGGAGGTGGCCTCGCGCACAAGCTGGGAGATGACCGAGCTAGGCTATGGAAAAGCAGCAGCGGAGGAGGAGAAATAGCATGACTTGCTAATGTGAGGGATTGCAATAATCCTTCTCTTGCGTATTCTCCATTGTTGGTTGCCTTTCATGTAATCCTATACGTTCGATTGCAACTTAATCTGGTGAAGAAGTCTAAGATTGCGTATCATCACACTTCTAATGACAATGCACCCAGATCCACGGACGCATCTAGGGAGCGGCCGCGTGCCCATTTGTGTATCTGAGCGGGCGACTACAAAAGGAAGCATGCAAACTTTATCAGTGTGAACGCATGTCAGTTAGTTATGATTAGATACCATGCACGTTAATTTTTTTTTCCAGATATTTAAAATCATATAACTTTTGCACTAGATGTTAAAATTATGATTTGTTTTCACTTTTGAATTTCTCGCGGTGAGCACTTCAAAACTATATCTCATTTCTATGTATTTTGATGACTTTTTTCTGAAGCAACTTCTACGTGCGACAAAGCAATTATAATACGGAACAATGCAACTTTAGTTTGGGACGAAACAACTTTGCTGCACAAACGTAAATCTACACACAACGAAAGTTGCATCGCTCGACGCCAAAGTTGCTCAGCTATACATCAAAATTTATTCGGTAGACACCAAAGTTGCTCGCTAGAGTCAAAACTGGGCCGCATCACAAACCAAATTTGCTTGGTCGGGCGCCAAATTTGCTCTGCAGGATTCAAAAATTGCATCGTCAGACACCAAAGTTGCTCTATCTTTTTAGCAAGTTGCCTATTGCCTGCCATTGCAGCGAAGTTGCCTCTGACGCAGCGAACTTGCCTACTCGTTGCTGCAAAGTTGCCTACACTACCGAAAAGCATTATAGACAACTTAGCAATGATGAAAAGCAACAATTGCAACAAAGTTGCTAGGATGACTCGGCCGGCATCAGTGGGGGAATGACTGACTCGACCGACGTTGGGTGTTTCAGAAAGCAACGCTAGCTATGCCAGAGCCACCAAATGTGGGATGATGATACTTACAATTGTGCTAGTTAGTGGCGAGGGCTGGTATGGCTTGATCGGCAACATTGTTGTTGCGACCGACTAGGGTCAGACCTTGTGAACTACATCATGGGTGCATTAGGAGTTGTTGCTCGTATTGGTGGATTAGGAGTTGTTGCTGTGTTTTCGTTGCACACCAAAATTGCTTTTCCGCATACCAAAGTTGTTTTGCTGCACAATAAAGTTGCTCTATCGCGCATAAAAATTGCTTGTTAAATTTTTTTATCGAAACATATGAAAATGTGTTCTAGTTTCGAATCTCTCGTCGTGGGGATTTTAGAAGTGAAAACGGATTGTAATTTCGTCGCACGGATTAAAAGTTATAGTTTTTCAAAAAGATACATGTTATCAGCTACCCTACTATTTTTTTAACAGACCCACGGTTTAACAGTTGTCTTGTAGTGTGCCCGCCCAAGATTTCGGTTTGGCACGCGTCCGCCCGGAAGAATTCAGGCAGATCCACGCATGGTTATTTTGTTCGCCTTGCATATATGTCATGAAATAAGTTGCCTCAAAAAATACCAACCTGACAGTACTGGGGGTATGACTCGAACTGCGTTTCCAGCTCAAGTCATGCAGTAATATCGAAAACATTACAAATCCCAAACGAAAAATAAGAGGTCCTGGCAACAAAAATAAAAAAAGAGTAAAGTGTACTAGGGCTATTTGAGCAGTAACAGTTTCCGATCTCATTGACACTCATAATCAACAAAGTGCTAAAACATGCATGCGTAGGACAGACTGACAACAAAAAGGACTGAACAAATCACACCACATTGTTCCCAAGGCACATTAATTCTCAGAATTGTTATCAGGCAAATTTGCTCAATGAACTGATGAAAAAATTCTACATGATCAAGTTTCATTTTTCCAAATACAAGTTTTACCAGCTGATCTTGGCTGTCCAGAGACAGCAATTCTCATAGACATATAAATAATACAACAGACCCACGAACTCAAGAGGCGCCAGATTAACAAACTATAAAGACATTTACAGAACAACCACAATAAATTATGAGAGCTGAATTCCATGCGCCTCGGGCTGACGATTTATTTACTGAGTCCAGAGGACCATCACCTGGCAATAGCCCTTCACATCCTCCTCCTAATCATCTCCTGTGATCCAAAACTCAACAGGAAATGCTGTGCTTATCTTCAGATTATGATTTATACACGGCACATGTAGAAGTAGAATTCTTCAGTGCTACTAGTACTGAACCCTCTCATCGCCATCAAAATTAAGACCTTCAATACCTTTGAGAGCAGACTCGTAGTTCTTTGTGTTGGATGGGTGCCGCGCTGAAGAGGAGCGCTTTGGCTCTGCAGAATCTATTGGTGGGCTTCTCTGAGTACCTGAGGCCCTACGAAATGCCCCAGGGCTTGCATCAGTTGTGCGTGATCGTGAAGGCTCATAAGTATCACTTGCCATAGCATCCCGGCTACTTGAAACAGCAGCTCTTCTTGACGATCCACTTGACCGTCCCAAGAGATTTGAGCCAGATGTCTAGACAACATAAACAACCAAAAGTAAGAAACTGTGATTGCAGTCATCCATGAGAAAGTACAACCAACCAACTGAAAATCAAGAGATACTAAGGTTACAGAATCATAATACAAGCCCATAGAAAAACATAACACTTGCACGATTGCTTGAAGAATTCTTCAAGCCACATGACACGCTGATCGGGACACGCTTGAGTATCCAGCACTATTGATGTGCAATGTTGCACAATAACAGGGAAAGAGCAGTTTGTGAAGCGCTTTGTGGACAAGTTTTGGTAAATCAGAACGCAAGTTTATAAGAACCAAATCATGGAAGGAAAGTTGATTTATAAAGTTGACTAGCGCTCACATTGCTCCTCTCTTGCACTAGAAATTGAAAGAAAATATCTGCCCCTAATCTTGCAATCACAATATCAAGTCCATACAGCAAACAAAGAGGATTAGGGAGAAAACACACCGCAGGATCTTTAGAAATAGGGGCATCATTTCCTACAGGGGCTTTCTGCTTAGAAGAATTCCCCACACTTGCAATAGGGGGTGGTGGGGCACGGCGGCGGTCCATTGCTGACCAACCACTAATCCTCCCTTCAACGGCGCCTACATCGTAACAAATAGATAATTAGCATAGGTAAGAAGTCGAAACTATCAACTGTTCAAATACAAAAAAAAACCTCAATTTAGTCATAGAAGCAAAGGAATCTTGCAGTAACATTATAAGCCAATTACTTATCAATATCGACTCTAAAACAGTAATCATGTAATTTAGTCATAGAAGCAAAGGAACCATGCAAGAACTTTATTGTACATCAATTACTTATGAAGATTGACTGAAAAAAAGTAATACTCATATGGAACTGATCAAATGAATCAATTACCAGACTGACTATCATTCTGCAGTGCAGGTGGTGTCAACCCAGAAGGTCCTGCGCCATGGCCCTGTGGAATATTGGCAAGGCATAAATATTTTCCCACAGATAGCTACATACAAATACACAGATTTAGTTGATGGGTGCTTGAGGAAAGGACTCACCACAACACGAGGAGGAGCACTAGCAATCTGTGATTGCTGGTACTTCAGTATTGTCCAGTCAAATACATAATCAAACTGAAAACCTGCAAAGCATCATTCTGATCATGAACATATGCATAGATACTTCATAATCCTTTTTCATAATAGATGGAATCCTGTTGCACCCTACGTAGGAAAAATTACAGGTTCTCTTCAATAATAATAAAAAGAACCAACCTTCACGGATAAAGAGGTCACGGAAGAGTCGCTTAAGGTAGGAATAATCAGGCTTGTCATCAAACCGAAGCGAGCGGCAATAATGGAAATATGATGTGAACTCGGTAGGATACCCACGACATAAAGCCTGAAACAGAATGATAACATCATTAACAAGTTAACAACAGAATGCCAACACCCAGTACAGACGTTATTACTACAAGTGTGGAAGTACCTCAATTGATGTTGCAACTTTTTTCTCACTGATCTTCTCATACTTTTGCTTCTTTGTTCCTGCTTTCAGACCTTGCCAAGGTAGGCTGAAAGAAAACAGTGTTACATCTGATACATCAAATATGACACGTAATAAGAAATCCAACAATTAAACTAACCTTCCCCTTAGGAAGTACATGAGTACATATCCAAGAGATTCCAAGTCATCTCTTCGGCTTTGTTCTGATTGTTAGAAAAAAATGAAGATTGAAAGCAAATAGTCAGAAAAGAAGTGCGCAGGGCCAAGATGAATGATATTCCAGTGAACAGACCTAAGTCCAAACACATGGAAGTTATAACGTCAAAACAATCATGAACTGGTACAGTATCATTTCTCACCAATGCCAAGATGAGTGTTCACACTTGCATATCTTGCTGTCCCAGTCAAGTTCTTATTCTCTCTGCAATATTAAGATCAAAGTACATCACGAAAAAGAAAATAATATAACAAAAAAAATGCTCATGCTTATGCTTGCTTTGCTCATGCATAAGAAGAATGATATAGTAATGCCCCTTACCTGTATGGGATGTGTTGATGAGTTGAAGTATCCCTGTACTTTTTGGCAAGACCAAAGTCTATAACATATACCTGAAATTTTGTTAGAACAGACATTAAGTGGTGAATGAACACAAGAAACTGGATCAACAAAACTAAACTGATTACTACAAGCTACATTGCTACCTACCTGATTAGCTCGCCTACCAAGGCCCATGAGAAAATTATCTGGCTTGATGTCTCGATGCAGAAAAGACTTGGAATGGACAAACTCCACTCGATTTATCTACAAGTGGGAGAACACAGATCACATATAATTCATAGTCTAGGAAAATGCAAGAAGAAATCCAGGATAAAAAGTATAAAAATGTGGAAGAAGAAAGCTTAATGAATACATGACAAAAATGAGAAGACCAGTGAAAATGTGTCTGTGCACTGTGCACAAGTGCACGTGTGGGTACTAATAGGTGAAGCTGAGGTCCATGAAAAATTAGTGAAGTCTGTGCAAAAGTGTATGTGTGGGTACTAATAAGTGATGCTGAGGTCCATGAAAATTTAGTGAAGGGTAGGTATGGAGAGCGAATTCCTTAATATATACAAAAAAAAATGCACGAAGGCTTTGAGATGGAAAAGCGTTATTAAACTATTGGAGTATGCGCACCATCTGATCGGCAAGCATAAGTACAGTCTTAAGAGACAATTTTCTGCTGCAAAAGTTAAATAGATCCTCCAGGCTTGGCCCCAGCAAATCCATAACCAAGACGTTGTAGTCTCCTTCGACACCAAACCATCTGACATTTGGTATTCCAGCTGCCACAACCCACAAGAGAGATAGTCAGACCACACTTGTTGTATCACAGATCCTAATAAAATGTGCACTATGTATAGCTTCCGTACTTCCTCCTTGTAAAATCCTGTAAATCTTTGATTCATAGAGCAACTGAGGATGTTTTGTCTTTACATTTTCCTGCATGAGAAATGGTGATCAAATGTCAACTGTCAATCGAGATGGATAATCTGCATTCCAATGCTTTATAAATGTAATAAGCTAGTATGATCAAGATTTATGTTGCATCTACGGGCAATGCCCTCTATTTGTAGATTATAACACCAGCCAACACAGGAAGTAGCAGCATATTTTCGGGAAATATCAAGTTCCCGATTCTCGTTCCTCCCCTGGTTCATTGTATCTCCAATTCAGTTCATTCATTACCATCATCCAATACCCAGCAGCTTTATCTTACTTACCAATCAGCGATGCGATGATTAACTAAACACCTATCAAGTCCAACCAAGTCAACCACAGCGCTTAAGCCCAGGGGAGGCATTGACTAATCAACTAACCAAACTGATTCGAACTACAGCGGCTAATCGAAAGAGCGGTGCATCTGAGAGCAACTCAAAAGTATGAATTGCTCTGAGAAGAGCAGCATATATTAAGTCCACAATCTGACCAACCACAGCACCTATCAAGTCCACAACTGGAACTAAGGAGCAGGCTAAACCGGCACCCGTACTCAGCAGAGCATCAGAACGTAGCACGACAAAGCCGGCACTTGGACAAAGATCCAAGCAGTCCATCCCCAGGAACAGAGCACGTACCAGCTTAATCGCGACCTCCTCGTTCGTCTGGATATTGGTCCCTGCGCGCAAAATGGAAAGAAAAAAAAAAGGAACCGCGTCACAAACCGATCAAGGACCTACAAAATCCCCCGCAAAGAAAAGGGGAATCCGACCGAAATTCCGGGCACAAGAAGCAGCCCGCACCGAGATAGATCTCCCCGAAGGAGCCGCTCCCGATCTTGCGGCCGAGCCGGAACTTGTTCCCAACCCGCGGCTCCATCCCCGCCGTCGAAAAATTCCACCAGAGCTCGGAAGCTTCCTTCCACCAAGCACCGGCCGAAGAAGAAGAAGAAAGAAGGGCTAAAAGAACGCGCTTTTCCTGGCCCGGAAACCTGGCGGCGGGGGAGCTCCGCTCAGATCGGCGCGGGGCTGGAGCCGCGAGACAGGAGCGGGCGGAGGCTGGCTACCTAGGGTTCGGGACGGGAGGGGAGGCGGCGGCCATGGCCGTGTGGGGCGGCGCTGCGGATAGTTTTCTCGGGGGAAGTTGGGCAAGTAGACGAAGCAAAGCAGGAGGAAATGGAAAAGGAAAAGGACCAGTTTGGCCTCCCGGCTCTATCTATATCTATCTAGGTTTTTTTTTTCTTCGCATTTCAGTCCTCGCTTTGACGCTTTCGCTGTCGCTCGGTCCACCCCTGTGTATTTTTCAGCCCTTTTTGCGATTTTGCTCTGGGTACTCGGCCGTAGCTCTCTCTCGCCTTCCTTTTTGGACTAAACGGAGTACGGCTACATTAGTCACAAGCTTAAGCAAGAAGCACGATCAATGATAATGTTGCTCCCAACTTAACACGCGTACTCAATGCTTAACCTGAAAGGCGACTGTCACAGTATGGGCTAAGATTGTCATAATGGCATTGACATCGTCTGCCGTTCCAGTTTAGTCATGACTGGCACAGTGGATTGGAATAGGTAGTTGCTTGCGCTCGCGGTTTGTGACTTTGTGACCATGCACCATTCTCTCTTTTTTATTCGGCTATTTATTATTTATGCGCTTGTTTGTAGACAAAGGGCACTGGAAATTGTCAGAAAAAAAAGGATTTGCGGTTATGCTCCATTCCCAATGAAATATCATGACTTAAAGTGTACTTTTGGTGCTTCTCATGACTATTATGCAAAATGGGAACATCTGGAAATGTTTAAGCTAGTAGGATGGCTGTGTTGGATAAAGTCCCTGTACTGTTGTCTCTGTGGAGAGGCTGCTGCACATGGTCCTGTGGAGGACTAGCTGCAGCATGCTGTTAGGATAGGAAAGTATCTTTGACTGCCTTTTAGGGGCATCAAGGACTGGCAGTTAGCAGCACCCTTGACTGCTTTTAGGGGCATCAAGGACTGGCAGTTAGACTAGCATCTTAGCATATTCGTGGCTGGCTAGCAGCTATATATCTGTATCCCCAACCCTCTGGTTGGTTATGGCATTTGTGTGAGATGTGTGTGAAATAAACCAACGAAAATTGCCCCAACTCTCCTAGTGTCATCCTCTTCTTCATGAAAGTGAGGCTAGAGATAATAACAAGTGGTATCAGAGCCAGGTTGTCTTGCAGCCTGAGCATTTCCTGCTCCTCCCCTTCACAGGGAAGAGAGCAGCCCCAACCAGTAGCAGCCTCAACTGCCCCTGGTTACTTCCCTCCGTCCGGGTTGTCGAGCAGCAGCTCGTCGGAAGCAGCGCTCGGCCACACGAAGCCGAGCCATGTCCGACGGCCACTCTCGGCACACGGCTACCTCCGGCACGCGGCGTCGGCGCAGAGGCCGATCGCGCCGCGGCAGAGAGCGTGAACGAGTGGGCTGCGGCAGCCGCCGTGGCGACGACAAGGGCGTCGAGGCCGGCGGCGGCGGAGCCGGCGAGCCGAGCGGAGGTAGAAGCAGCGAGAGGCGGCGGAGGCAAGACGTGCGGCGGCGGAGGTCGAGGTGCTGCGCGGCGGCACCAACGGCTCCGTTCTGGCCGACGGCAACGCCGACGCAGACGCCACGGCGCGAGAGCGGGTGGCGCGGTGGGCAGCCGAGCACGCCCGCGCTCCCGGAGGAGGCGCGCACGGCGGTGGCGCTCCCGGAAGAGGCGCGCACGGCGGTGGCGCTCCCGGAGGAGGCGCGCACGGCGGTGGCGCTCCCGGAGGAGGCACGCACGGCGGTGGCGCTCCCAGAGCGCACGGTGGCTGCCGCTGGGACGACCAAGACCGCGGCCTCTATGGGGTCCGGACTGTGGTCAGGGACGTTGGCCCTGGTGTTGGGTGGCCTACCCTCACCAAAACCAACTACGTCGAGTGGGCTGCGGTCATGAGGATCAGGCTCCAGGTGCGGCACATGTGGGAGGCGGTCCAGTACGGCGACGTCGACCGCCATGAGGATCGACGGGCGTTGGATGCCCTCATCGCTGCAGTTCCGCCTGAGATGCAGTTCTCGCTTTCCAACAAGCGGACTGCCAAGGAGGCTTGGGATGCCATCGCTGCGGCACGCATCGGCAGTGACCGTGCTCGCAAGTCGACACTGCAGGCACTTCGCAAGGAGTGGGAGAACCTGGCTTTCAAGCCAGGGGAGGACGTCGATGACTTTGCTCTCCGTCTCAACACTCTGTTGCAGAAGATGGTGCAGTTCGGTGATGACACCTACGACGAGGAGAGAGCTGTCGAGAAGCTCTTTCGCTGCATCCCCGAGAAGTACAAGCAGATGGCTCGCTCGATCGAGTCTCTGCTGGACCTCTCTACGATGACGATCGAGGAGGCGATAGGTCGCCTCAAGGTCGTCGACACCGACGAGCCACAGCCTCTCTCGTGGCCCATCACCATTGACGGGAAGCTACTTCTCACTCGGGAGCAGTGGGATTCCTGCCACGGTGACATGAAGAAGGGGGAGTCCTCTTCCAAGCCAGGCGGCCGCAAGCGTGGCAAGCCGCGCAAAGACGCCCAGGCCGGGGTGCAAGGACTTGCCGACGATGATGCCCGCGGAGGTGTCCAGGGAGGTGCCGCCGGCAGGCACAAGCCGGCACCAGACGACACCTGCCACAACTGTGGCCGGCTTGGCCATTGGGCCAGGGAGTGTCGGCAGCCACGACGCGGCCAGGCCCACGTCGCATAGGTGGAGGAGGAGGAGCCGGCTCTGTTCATGGCGCATGCAAGCATCGAGCTACCTCCAGCGGCACCGACCGCATCAGCTCTCCTCCACCTCGATGAATCAAAGGCACATGCCCTTCTTGGCGATGGCTCCGACAACAACAAGATTGGCGGGTGGTGCCTCGACACCGGCGCCACCCACCACATGACCGGTCGACGGGAGTTCTTCGTCGACCTTGACTCCGACGTGCGAGGCTCTGTCAAGTTTGGGGATGCCTCCGCCGTGGAGATTAAGGGTGTCGGCTCCGTCACCTTCACAGCCAAGACTGGAGAGCATTGGTTGCTCACTGGTGTCTACTACATTCCTGCGCTGAGGAACTCCATCATCAGCCTGGGACAACTGGATGAGAATGGCTCGAGCGTGTTGATCGAGCATGGGACCCTACACATCTGGGATCGCCACCGTTGCCTGCTTGCCAAGGTAACCAGAGGCACAAATCGCCTCTATGTTCTTGATGTGCAGGTGGCACAACCCCTCTGTCTCGCTGCTCGTCGGGAGGACGAGGCGTGGCAGTGGCACGAGCGCTTCGAGCATCCTCACTTCGAGGCCCTGAAGCGTCTCAGTGACACGGAGATGGTGCGAGGCCTGCTGTGCCTCAACCATGTGGAGCAGTTCTGCGACGTTCGGGCGAGCTTCCGAGCCAAGGAGAGGCTCGAGCTCGTGCACAGTGACTTGTACGGCTCGGGATGGCTCAGCGCTCCCACAAGACGACGTACAAGACTTAGGGGGAGAATGTTGGATAAAATCCCTGTACTGTTATCTCTGTGGAGAGGCTGCTGCACATGGTCCTGTGGAGGACTAGCTGCAGCATACATGGTCCTTGTGAAGGACTGCTGTTAGGATAGGAAAGTATCTTTGACTGCCTTTTAGGGGCATCAAGGACTGACAGTTAGCAGCACCCTTGACTGCTTTTAGGGGCATCAAGGACTGGCAGTTAGACTAGCATCTTAGCATATTCGTGGATGGCTAGCAGCTATATATCTGTATCCCCAACCCTCTGGTTGGTTATGGCATTTGTGTGAGATGTGTGTGAAATAAACCAACGAAAATTGCCCCAACTCTCCTAGTGTCATCCTCTTCTTCATGAAAGTGAGGCTAGAGATAATAACAGGCTGGAGTATAGTCACATGTGAACTTTTTTTTAAGGTAAACTTGAGCTCAAAGCTGGCTACGTAAGATGCAAATTGGTAAAAACTAAGCACCTCTACAGCTCTACTGATGTAAGTATATATGTTCTATGTGTACATGTAAAATGTCGGGGACAAAGGATAAGTTTTGTGACATGTGCGGAAAAAATGTTCCTTAAAAATGCTATTTTGAGCATTACGAAAAGCTACTTAGTTTTTTGCATGGGAGACGACATATATCTTTTATACATAAATACTTGTAGGCACATATGAGATACATATATGTGTGTTACCGAAAAGAATTAAGATTTTTTTTCAAAATGTCAAGCGTTTTTCATGATTTTACCGTTTAGCATATGCTCCTAGGATCCAAAACCCTGCTCGCCTGCTCCAATCACAAACATAACTATGCCTAGCATTTAGCAGAAACATGCAATTCCCATAAACAAATTTATCACGACACTCTTGCCCAAGAATGAACAAAAATTGAAGTTGTGAGACACAAGCTCAAAATTTACAAGCTCACAACTTCAATTTACAAGCCGAAGATGACCCTTTTCCAGATGCTTGCCCAACCCAAGGCGATTGATCTGAATCCTTAATCCTTTCCGTTACTTTGTGTACTGTAATATACGTACCACAGTAGTTGACCTAACCTAGCTAATCAAATGGCTGGACAAAACCATGCGTAGCACCCAACCACACACAAAGCAAGCAGTTTTTTTTTAATCAATATAGGGTTGGAAATTTCAGGATAAGTCGCAAGGAAAAAGAAGGGCAGCATCTGCAAGCTACCCCCTTTGTTAAAAAAGCATCTCCTAGCCTGATCCTAAATTCCTAACACACTTGGATATTGTGGACGCAGATAACTACAAACCCCTGCATATATAATAAGTTCTGACTTGGTCGTTTGGACCAGTTAGTCGCTGGCCGCACTTCGTTTGGCAGCATGGCAAATGGAGACAGGTATATGAGATCATCATGCCCATTAGTATTCAGTTCATCCATTTCAAAGAAAAAATAGTATTCAGTTCTTGACCAAAACACAGGTCCACCAGAATCGCTAAATCGTACACTCAGCATACAGTAGAACCACCAGTATCATGATTCATGATGCCATAAGATTAATCATATCACATTTTAAATGTCATGTACGGCCGGATAATTATACTTACATAATTATAGCTGAAACAATTTCAGTTATTTGGTAGAACATGTGGGTCTGTCAACAACGAATATTTGCACAGTTGTGGTAGCTGATTGAGGAAAGCGGCTGCCAAGAAAATACTAATCACTAAGCTGGCCCATTGGAACGGGAGGAATTTAGAACAATATCACAAGAACTCACAAACAGGGCTACAATGCCCCCACCACGCGCGCTCAAGCAGAACATATTAGAGCATCCCCACTCGTTGGCGCTCCCCACGCCCAAATCCGGAGAAATTTTCGTCCGGATTGGAGGAAGGTTTGGCGTGGGGGGCAGTAGTTTCCCAGCCGCGTGCCCAGGCGAAGTCGACGATGCGAATTTAAAAAACGGAAACTTGACAAACTTCGGCTAAATTCGGGTGAATATAGACTAAATTTAATGATATTTAGACTAAAACGGGCGGAGTTCATACATAGAGGCCGAATGCGGGCGAATGCAGACCGGCGGCAGGCTTTTACAGCGCGCGGAAGACGATGCGATGAGGACGACGATCGGTTTCTCTCGCCGACAAGTTGGGGCCACCAGACGCGCGGGAAGTTTCCTCGCCGTTTCGCGCGCTTTCGTTTCGTCCGGAGTCCCCGAGCGCTCCCCGGGGGGCCGGGGATGTCGTGGGATCGCCGGATGGATTTAGGCCCAAATCCGGACGAAAACGAGGAACCGGGGGCGCGACTGGGCCGAATTTCGCCGTCCGGATGGAAAAAACGCTCGCCGGGGGCCTGTTCGGGGGGACGAGTGGAGATGCTCTTAGTGCCCAAGCAAAGCAAAACCGGCGAACACAAGATTTTCATGACAGATAGGACCAAGAGAACAAACGAATAGAGCACTTGCAAACCAACCAAAGAAGATGTAAATCGATCAAAATTCACAGGAGATTTACCAACTTCTGTTAGACCTATAAGGGCAGCCAGTATATGAGCAACCGGCCCAAACTTTTCGGATGCTACTCTAGACTTGTACATTCACATGAAGATTTAGACAATGGCAGGACGCATGGAGGTGTTAAGACAATCTTGCTCCAGCAGCAGCTGATCTAGGCCTTCTCTTTTCCTGGAGAGGTTAGAATATGTTGTAATGACGATGCATGGATTGTTGTGGTTTGGATTGGATCCTTCCCTCGGGCTGATCCAGGCCTCCTGATGCTGTGAGAACGCTCCATATTGCTCTTCAGAAACTTCTGCACAGGCTTAGGTAGGCGTGCAATCAATCGGGCTGAAGTAACAAGAAGTATCACACCAGTGATAATGAAGAACCTGAAACAAGAAACTGATCTTTTAGTGTCCTCACGGTAGCCAATTTCTCTCCAAATTAAAGAGAGAGCACAAAGCGACAACAGATTTGTTCAATGGTATTTTGTTAATGAAGAGGATATGCCTCAGTACACCACTGGCATTATTATCCTATTATCTTGCAGGTCTATTAACCAGTATGCATCAGATATTTTAGAAGATGAATCTGCCAATAGGAAACCTCAGTTGAGTAGAAAGAACTTGCTATGCTCTATCATGATCAAAGTTGCCAACAAAGCATATGCATTAAGGATAGGCTGTAGAATAATTCCACATAGCCCAAGGGGATACACCCACACCAGTTGCAGGTAAATAGTAGCATATCAGGTTAACTAAAAATTTGTGGCTGTAGGCGCTTGATTACAAGAGACGGCTCAGACTGGCACAAGATCATCTGCACACAGCCAGAACCCAGTCTCATAAAACTCCCTCCAACCAACTGCTAAACTGTGAATCGAGCCCCAAACCCTACGTCTCTCTCCCCACCATCAATGCCACCTCCCTCACTTCACACCAGCATGGGATTCTTCATTGCTGCTTGCCTCTCTGCACCGCCCAGGAGATGATGCCTGGGACAGTAGGCGACAGTCTTCTTCTCCATCTCACGAGATCTAGGGGCAACCGGCATTCCCATAGCAGAGAAGAGGCAGCGACTGTCCCACGGCGATTGTGCTACTGCTAAGCTGGTACAAATCCTTGAGTTGTGCGGCGGTGAAGCCTCTTGGGCCTTCAATTCATAACCATCCCAGGATTTGGGCATAGGTGGTCCTACCACCTTTTTAGATCTATGAAGATGGTGCTGCTATAGAACAAGAGGCCCTCTGCCGCCTCCAGTATCGTCTGTGGTCGCTGCATCCACAGTGCATCACCTGAACGTTCCACCAGTGTCTTCCCTACCCTACCCACCCCCACCCTTCGCGATTTCAAAATCCCTAGCTTGCCAGGACACCATTGATCTGATGCATTGCCAGCGCTGTGCAAATAGCCCTAAGCCCAGGTTCATTTAATCCCGAACAGCCAGGGATCGGTCTGGATCGAGGCACAATCCCGGCTGTCCGTCCCCGCGGTGCATTTTTTCCAGACCAGAGAAACTGTGGTCTTCGTTTACGCCCTGGAGGCATTAGAGCCCAGCCCATCCCGTCCAACTTCTTGCTTTGCCTGGAATTATTTTCTCCCCACTTGACCTGTGGAAAAAATATCCACGGCACGTCACAGAGAGAGCGAGCGTCAGGTGTGAACCGTGTAGGCTGATCCAGGTGACTTAAACAAACTTGTTTGTAATTGGATAAAGGCCGACACGACCGGGCCAGCAGTGTGCCCCCTCAACATCTGGGTTACAAGTTCGCGCCACCGAACTCGGCAGTGGCCAGCCAGCCCGCCCGTGTTCGACTCCCAGGGGGAGCGAATTTGCGGGTGTCTCACCGGGGGCTCTGGGTCCCTAATAAAATCCCCTCCACACATATGTGCCACAACTACTAGCTCCTAGGGACACTCAAATTATGTGTGCTGTGTGTATAGTTCTAGAGTCTAACTTGTGCACTAGTGGTGTGCGTGTGTGTGGTGTGAGTGTGGTGTTGAGTTAGTGCATAAGTTCAGATACTACAACTGTAACACAGATCGAGGGGCCTCAAAAAAAAAAAAAAAAAAAAAAAAAAAAAGGTGACTTAAACAAACAGGTATATTTTGGAGGGGTTAACAGGGATTAGTCCTGACATGCATTGGGTGATGGCACAGACCCAAGCCAAACCTGGATTGGTTCCATGCTTGGACTGAATCCCAACAAAACGAACAAGCCCTAAAGGTGCAGGAAATGAATTTGCTAGGGGAAAAACATTGTAAATTACAATAGCTGACTAATGACTAATGATGCACGGAGCCAAAACAGGCAATAATAGTACACAACACAGAAGAGAAGTAATATCATATAAATATATTACCATCCAAGTAAGAGGAAAAAACGGCTTGTGGGAGCTTTGGGCAGATGCTCATCAAGTGCAACCATACCAGCTACAACAGCAGACACAATAGATGCCACGGATGTACACGTGGACACAACAATTGCCCTCCCATGCTTGAGACCTCGAGTCTGCATAAAGGATATGTGCCATTAGTTGAATACAATATGAAATCAGGGCTGAGTTCCAAAAAATGGTCCAATATACAGCAAACAACTAGTTTTCGATTTGTGAAGAAATAAATTTACATCATTTTCTAGATTAAAAAGATCGGCTACATAAAAAAAATCACAACATTATGTGGAACGTCATGTCTAACCATACTATGCGGCCCCATTCAACCTTCGCACCCATGTTCCTGATTCACTGAGATATAAAACACTCATGCTCCTCGGTGCTCCCATGTGGTGTACCCTAAATTTTCAAGTTATGGTAGCATCATAAATTTGGTGTAAGAGTTTGATTAACATCTACACTCTTTCAAGAAACACTACACAAAAACTGTAAAATCGTTGGAACCAATACACGCCGTCGCCGTTAGTCTCCACTGCTTTCAAACATCACCGGTGTTGCATTCATTGTTTGTCTGCCACATCCTTCTATGTCAAACCTCCAAATTACCACTTTGCTAGTGCACATGTTCACTTGTGGGCCACTTTCACAGTGTTGTTCTAAGCAGACTTTATCTTTGAATCCGAGAAACAGTTATCTGGAGCAGGGTGAGAGATATGGCTCCCTTGGATGAGTATTTCTGTAGAGCAGAAAAACATCCTTTAAAAAGTAATAAGTAGAGGCATGCTGTCTTGTTCATCTTCCAACCACGACTACTGCGTGATCGCCCATACCAAACCAGGCATGTTGTCTGCTGTAAAAGACATCTTGATGAGCATCTCTAGCACGACACCACTTCAACAATTTTATTCTTCTTTCTGGATTCACAAATCAAGTCTGCTTTAAATATGGCGGCCTAAGCAGCCCACAAGCGCGGGAATGCAATTGGCTGAAGAGGTGACAGAAGGATATGACAGAGAGATTGTATAACAGCCAAACAATGAATGCATGCAACCAAGGACATTTTAATTGGTAGAAATTAACAAAGTGTAATAGTTCCAACAGTTCCCAAGCACTGTACAGACTCAAGGCCATAGTTCATTAACGAAGTGCAACACCGATGACACTAAACAAGCATTGTATAAACTCTATCAAAGCCATAGTGCGCTAACTGAAGCAGGGAGGCTACATCTACAGAAGTATGAAGGCCATGGTGCAGACTAAAAGGGCACATCTGCGGAATGCAAGCTATGAAGTAGGGATGCACATCTCCAGTAAACTAGACCATACCTGGTAAACAAATCCCACGGCGCTGCAGGCCACACTACAAGATATGGCAACCGGCACAACAATCTTCGGAAATCCCATCTCCGACATCACGAATCCCATCTTAGAGATCACTGATGAAACCCTATACATGAAATAAGTTACGAGTCATTGTCCCACATTGGTTACTACATATCCTTACACTGAAAGGAAAAAAAAGTTGAAGTAATATTTGTTCATTTCATGATAAATGTGTACTCTTAGTGATAAAACATCCTCTCAACCTAATGATCAATATTTTAAGTCATGAATGTCCTCATTAAGTAGAAAAGGACCATAAACACAGTGACAAATAGGAACTGGATAGAAAGAAATTACCCAAACAAAATTCCCGATTCTAAGCCATATATGACCTCCTCGATCACTTCAGGTCCAGTCTGGATTGATGCATGGAGTCAAAATTTGCAATATACACAAACATGAATACCGAATTTCAAAGTGCTCACCAAATCTTGGTCACGCCTTTGCTTCTTGTACATATGAAGCCAAGTGTTGAGCAGAACCTTAATTTGCATATACCATATGAAATTGCCGTCAGTTGACTTTACGGTAGTAACATCTACTGCAATCCCTAAAATATGATCTGTTCTTCTCTCGGCATGTTTTTTCTTTTCTTAAAGAAGAGCAGCTTAAACACTTCCCTAGCTTCAGTATAAGGTTTCCCCTTGGGAGGTAACAAAAGAGTATATGAAAATACAAAGGTTCTACAGATGTAAATGCGCGCCTAAAATTCTTTGTTGCGGGTCGGAATATACTATATAAGCATAATGGGTGTAACAATTCATGCGAGAGAAATCACACTTGTTTCGTGGAAAGCAGAATTGAGTGGAGGCAAAATAGCGTACATAGCAGAGAGCGTGGTACCTACAAACAAGATGAGAATGCAGAGCACGAGCCAGGGTATGCTGATAAGGGGAATCTCTTCCACTTTCTGCTCCTCCCCTCCAACGCCGACTCCTGAAGTTAAAGAAAACAGAGCACATCAAGTCTAGAGATTCAACAAATGTCTGTCTGAATTCTATTTTCCATCTCGTCGCCATTGCATGAAAATCGTAAAAGGATGTGAGAACTTGTGATTGCGGTTCACCTATGGTGCCGACACCGGCCAGCGTGATGGCGATCCAGTCGAGGCCATTCATGACCTCCTTGAGGTAGAAGTGTGAGAAGACGCAGAGTATGGCGAGGCCGCAGCCGGCAACGGGCTGCACGACAGAAACCTGTGGAGAAGAAGCAAGCGTCATTATCAATCAAACAGCGGCGTCTAAGTGTAGCTGTGCAGGAATTGGGCGAGAAAGGAAGGGGGGGCGGGGAACGCACGGGCGCCTGCGAGAGCGCGGTGAGCATGAGCGCGGCGCCGCACATGTCGAGGAGGAAGCCGCTGATCCAGAGCCGGTTGAGCGCGTACCGCCGTATCACCTGCGCGCGCAGCAGAGCGTAATAAACAGTGAGAAGATAAACGGCGGCGTCGGCGATCCGGGTAAGGGGAGGGAGGGAGGGAGGGGGTACCTTGAGCTTGAAGGAGAGGGGAGGGAGGATGAGCGTGCCCTTCTTCTGGAGCACCTTGCCGATGCTGTTGCCGGCGGCGCCGGCCAGCGTGAGCGCCACCGCCTCCCACATCTCCGATCCGATCCGGCAGTCACCGCGCGCGTGGGGATTCGCAGAACTTTCTGGGGAGACCACGAGGCCGAGGGGGGGAGGAGGTGGCGTTCCTTTTCTCGTCGTGCGCCCCCGTGCTCGTGTCTACGCCCACGGCAACGGCACGAATTTTTTTGTTCTCTTGCAGCTGCCGCGCGGCCGCGGCCGCTGGCGCTGCTGGTGGCGACGGTGGAGGTGGACGGTGGTGCCTGACTGGTCGCGTCGCGTGTGCGGGAGGGATACTCCACGATCTCGCATTATTCTATCTGTGTCCTCCATTTCGGTTGATTTTGGGCCTTTTGCTAATTTTTATGACAGTCGGAGTTTGTGGATTCAGCCCAGACTTCTCAAAAAGAATTTGGAATTCATCCAAAGCCCAGACTTCTCAAAAAGAATTTGGAATTCATCCAAATATGCCAGCATTAGGTTCCTAGTGAAAGGAAGCAAACGGAGTTGGTCAGCCTATGGGCGAAACGCTTGTTGTTGCCCACCGGTGAAACAATGACCATGAAGTTTTAATCTAGCTATGTTGGCAAAGCAAGTTTGGCGGCTCCTCTGCGAGCCTGAAAATCTATATGCTAGAGTCTTAAGAGCAAAGTACTACCCATCTGGAGATCTACTGAATGCTGATCTGAAAAAGGGATCATCCTATACTTGGCAGAGTATTTGGTCAGGCATTCAAACTTTCAAAAAAAGGATGTATATGGCGGGTTGGTAATGGAGAAGATATCAACATTTGGGATGATCCCTGGATACCTACCAGTCCATCTAGGAAGATTCTATCTCGCCGAGGTAATATAGTATATACAAAGGTCTCCGAGCTTATTGACCAGAATACACGTTCATGGGATGAGGATCTGTTGCGGTCTCTTTTTTTGAACGTGGATGTTACCCGTATTCTGAAAATTCCTCTAGCTATTGGTATGATGGAAGATTTTGTGTCCTGGAACTATACAAAAACTGGTGTCTTTACAGTACGATCAGCTTACTACACGGAATGGGACTTCCAACATGGTAGAAAATTACTCCGTACGAATGGCCAGAGTACGGCTGAAATCAATCCAGTTCGGTCCACTGTGTGGTCATTGAAAACATCTGCGAAAGTGAAGATTTTTGCTTGGAGGCTGCTGCATGGCACTATTCCGTGTAATTGTGTTCTCGCAAATAGGCATATCAATACTAGCAGCCTGAGGATACTCTTCATTCTTTTTTTCAGTGCCCGCGTGTGGCAGAGGTTTGGGAGAAGCTAGGCTTAAGCAATCTAATAAATGAATTTTTGACGGTTGATAGAGCCGGATCGGCTGTCTTTGAAGCTCTGCTAAGACTACCAGATAGCAAGATCTCTGATGCATCGGTTGGATGCAGTAAAGAGCTCATTGCCACCACCTGCTGGTACTTATGGTGGCAGCGGAGACAGATTGTTCATAATGAACCGGTGACTACCCCGGTGCGATCGGCATTGGCCATCATGGCGATATCCACAAACTATGTAAGAGCTTGCAACACCAACCCAGGTATTGGTCGTGGTGGATGGGAAAATCCAAAGGAAGGTTATACAAAATTGAATGTGGATGCATCATTTTATGCTGAATACTTCTCGGGAGCGACCGGTGCTGTGATACGTGATGATCGTGGGGCTTTGCACTCCCCTTGGTAGCAGATGCGGCATCTGCAGAAGCGCGTGCTCTCAGGGACGGGCTCCTACTCGCTGGTCAGGTAGGCTGCTCAAAACTGGTAGTAAATAGTGACTGTATGGAAGTTATCTCTACAATGCAAGAGGGAGGAAATTCTATTGGAGCGGCTGCGGCGATCTATGAAGAGTGCTATTTTCTTTCTAGGGGTTTTTCTCATGTTATTTCTATCCATTGTGCTAGGGAAAGTAATAAAGTAGCTTAAGGCAGAGGGACCCCAGTCGATTGTTTGGGTGGAGGATCCGCCAGATTTTTTAACTGACCTGCTACTTACAAACGATGTAACTATTTTTGATAATCAATAAAGTTGCCGTGGTGGCTTTCCCTCAAAAAAAAAAAAATGACCATACCAGACGGTGGTGGCAAGTTCAGTGTGTGAATTACTGATGTTATGTTTCGTTCTTCTGTGTTCGTAAGCTTTTTCTATGAAAATAACCACATCACGTATGCAAGGTTTGGTTTTCTACAAAATTTCCACCAAAGTTTTGGAGAAACGTCAGGATGTAGCGAACAGACTAGCGAAGTTGGCACTGAGTGGAAGTAATTATGATCACCAACACAAAAACGCCTGGGGAAAACACTCTTCTGCAAACCCGTGAATAAGGAACACGCATTGCACTGTCTGAATCCTGCATGATTTTAGTTTGTACGATGTTATTACAGGAAAACCCAACGATTCTTTCCATCCAAGTGGTGTGGGCAGATAGAAAATGTACTGCAAAATAACCTCAGAAAAAGCTTCTACAGTATTCAATCCTGCAATTCTAACAACCTACTGCCTATGAAAAGATACAAGGATGTCAGTCCCCCGAAAATGCCTTAGAGAACCTGCGGATGCCCCCACCCCATATCTCACCTTCTATTCTGTATCGCGAGCCGTTCATTAGTAGTATGGCTGAGCGCAGTTATGGTTTGTATGATTACAGAGAAACGTATTCTCATCCGTATCTATCTATTCCCATAATACAAGGGTCCCACGACCTGACGTCATTCAATCATTTATTCCTCCGTCTGCGGCTCATCTCTCACCTTCCTCATCTCTCTCTCGTTCCCCATCCCAACTCCAAATCCCGGCTCATTTGTTAATCCCCACCGAAGCTTCCGCATTAATCTTCTCCTGTGCTTCCTATCCCCGACTCCATGGCGCCCTGGATCCATGCTTCGTCGCCGGGAAGAGTACGGACACGGCGTCGTCTTCTTCTCCTCCGGCACGAACGGCTGCCAACACCTCCATCCCGATGCACCAGGAAGTGGTCTACAGCGACGCTGTGGCCAGACCCGATCTCCCCGTGCCCAGCACCTCCACTCTATGGTGTCCTAGATGCCAGCGAACTTGTTTTTTCTGTGGTGCTTTGTTGGTGTGTTACACTACCAATTTTTTCTCTAAACTCTCATGTCTTTTGGATATTTCACTCTTGTATAAGATCTACCGTAGTTTGTGGTGGAAAGAATTGCTCAGAAATGTTTTGATTTAGCACGTCTAAAATTTTATTTTCTTGCCTCAAATCTCAGATCTGTTTCTCTATTTCTTTCAATGGATTTTGGATTCTGCTATTTCCTGTTTTTGTTACTATCGTGTTGATGGATCTTAGATAGCTGAATATTTCTTTTATGGTTCTTCCATAATATGCCGAATTTATTCATGGACAAGATAACATAATATTTTCTGTTCATAATATGATTCTTTCCAGCTAAGATAAGAAGCAATAATAATGTGATATGTTCAGTATGTATAACCTGTGATTGGAAGATTCTACCATCAGGCTACCATGAACAAGAATTGTGACGTGTTCAGAGAAAAAAATGTAGTACCAAAGAACTTTTTTTCTTCATATAGTCCATTATTTTTGTTGAATTAATTGGGTATATTCTTGTTCATCCAGATGTTTTTTCTGTTCAACAGACTCTCAACAATAAGTGTCCAAACCCAAATATATACGGATGACTTGTTCTGAATTTTTTTATCTGATAATCTGCATGTGTAAATAGTATTAGAAATTCTGTACCATATAAAAAAATTCTGTTGATATCATCAGAAATTAATCTCCGGTTCATATAATAAATCTGTTAATATCAAAATAAATTTCGGAATCATATGAAACAGTATGTTGTGGCATGAGATGGGAAAGAGTAGAAAAAAAAAGAATGGAAAATTTTGTGCAGAAATTTCTATACAATTTTCTGGTTCTTATTGATTTATTGAATCAATCATTTGTTCATGTCACCATGAATTGCCCAAGCCACCAAATCTGTGCGTGTACCAGTGACGCCATCTATGGCCTATTAAATGCGTATTTATGTTTCACAGTTGTGTATTGTCATTTACTTCTACGTTTCTGATTAAACAATCTTACCTTGTACACACATCACGAAGTTAATAACGGACGGTGGGATTTCAGGGGCCGGTGTAGATGAGAGCCAAAAGTCCGGGTCAGTCAGTCCCCAGGATTTCCTATGAAAATCCTTTTAAGTAAGAAAGTGTCCTGAATATGCAGACGGAGAACCCACCAACATATCCTAGACTCGTAGAGATGGTACAATCAGTTTGTAAGATTAACAGATCTGGACTGGTTATTAGACACACATGTTAGGCAACAGGTGTGGCCGGCGTGAGAGAACAAAATGGCACCTACAAGAACAAGCATGGAGGGAATCAGAGTTTCAGAGCTGTGACACTGTCTTGCATCCAATTCAATTTTAGTAACGATCTGGCTGCAGCACCATCACGGCATCACACTTCTACAATGATTTATTTATAAGGGCAGTCAGCACTGTCTTCACTTCTACAATGCTTCATCAGAGACAGTTGCATGAACAACATCCAAAATCTATAATTAGCAACTATGTAAACGATCAATACCTTGGCTAGAACAGACTCAGGTCACTAGTGGATGGCCACAGATTGGAATGAACCAATGTAACCAATCAGTGTATGGGCTAGAACAGACTCAAGTCATTAGCGGATGGCCACAGATTGCAATGAACAACCCCAGGATTGAAACAGAACTACTCTGTATGTCAATACTTTTGAAACCACTAAATGAAAACCATTTGATAGAATGTTAATTTGGATTTGAAACCCAGGCAGCTTAGGCACAGAAATCTAATTGGGCAACTAAATGATGTTAAAATCAGCTGACAGAAGGGGCCTCAAACTATTTTATGCGAGAATGACCAAAGATAATGATGTGTGTTTGGAACAGAGAAAACTAGAAAATTACCAGCAGGTACACAAATGCTATGATTTGAGGGAACTGCAATAAAAAGAGAGGTGGAGAGGACTTGACAAATTGGCTTATCGCTGTAACAATGCAACAAACATTACCTCCATACAAAACTGGAATGACCCAGTAAGGATAAGTATTTACCTCCATCAAGGCCACAATCCCCCCAAACCATTAAACATCACAAACCACCATATGGGCATATATATTAGGCTAAAGTACGTAAAAACAAGTAAATTTGCATACAATATATCATCAAAACCTGTGAAATAATGGTGAATATCCTACATCGACAAAGACACATTTATAACTTATAATCTCAACCACAGGGGCACTTGAATGATTTAACGTAACAAGTTCTATCAAAATTCCTTGGTAAACTCAGTGACATCATAAAATGCTTTGAAGAAATCTCACATTTATAGCTTTTTTGTTTGGCTGTTATCACATTTATAGCTTTTTTGTTGGGCTGTTTTCACTTTAATCACGATAAGGTAACAAGTAGGATGACTTAGGCACAGAAATCTAATTGGGCAACTAAATTATGTTAAGATCAGCTGATATCTGACAAGAATGGACCTCAAACTGTTCAATGTGAGAATGACCAAAGATAATGATGTGTGTTTCGAACAGACAAAACTAGAAAACTACCAGCAGGTACACAAATGCTATAATCTGAGGAAACTGCAATAAAAAGAGAGACAGAGAGGACTTGACAAAGTGGCTTACCGCTTACATAATGCACCAAACATTACCGCTATACATACAAAACTGGAATAACCCAGTAAGGATAAGTACTTACGTCCATCAGGGACACAATCACCCAAACCATCAAACATCACAAACCACCTCATATGGACATTATAGAAAAACTAGGCTAAAGTACGTAAAAACAAGTAAATTTGCATACAACAGATCATCAAAACCTGTGAAATAATTGTGAATGTCCTACATTAACAAAAGGCACATTTATACCTTATAATCTCAACCACATGGGCACTTGAATGATTTAACGTAACACAAGTTGTATCAAAATTCCTTGGTGAACTCAGTGACATCATAAAATGCTTTGAACCATACACACCGAATATCACTAACTGAAAACAAGTCTTAAAATTAAGAAAAGGATTTCTAATTCCAGTCTCCTCATTTGCAAATCATTGTGGATTCCCATGACAAGGCATGGGAAATTTGCTACCACAATAAACAAAATGAGCAATGACAAATTGCACACTGGGTAACCTACAGCATGACAGGAATCGACCCATCACCTGTAGCAACCAAGAAAGACGCGTACTAAACCAGCCACACAAGGAGTACCTGCTGAAAAGAGTATAACCCAGACACCATCTTGAGACCTTTTTGGACCACCCTACAGAAGCACGAGGCCAAGCTCAGATGGCTTGATCCCATTGCGAATACGGTAGTTGTAGAGATAATAGTGGAGCTGCCCATCTCCAGGCCCAAACTTGAGCTCCTTGAGGAACCCCTCGTTCTCCATGACATCGAGGGCGTTGAACACATCGTAGTTCTTCTGCTTGGCCACAATCAGCGCATCATTCATCAGCTGCTGCAGCGGGGTCTTGACAGCGACATTGTAGTAGGAGTACGCAGCCTTGAGCGTTGAATAGGTGGCATTGTTGAGGACTGATGAGGGCAATGTGTAGAAGCTGCAGAAATCCGTGACCTCATGCGTCTCGGGGCTCTCCACAAGGTAGCTGTCCACCACATCCTCCTGGGGCAGCAGCCAGTGCTCAACATCAAGCTCATCGAAATCCGGCGCCACGACGTACCTTGCAAGGTATGACCTGAGCAACCGTGTGACAGCCGCGACATCCCGCAGCTCCATCTGGCGGAACCCCGGGGTAAGCGGCGCATCGGGCAGCTTGTAGAGACGGACCGTGCGGCTCATGGTCATGCGGGGGCCGAGACGGGAGAAGCCGACATCGATGAGCTTCTTGGGGTTGAGGGAGCGATGCCAGTAGCGGCAGGTGGTGATGGGGGTCGGGAGGACGACCCCCGCGGTGTAGGCGGCCTGCCAGATGTTCTCCTGGTGGACGCGGCGGGTGACCTCGCGGATGAGCACGGGGGCGAGGCGCTTGGATCGGAGCTTCTTGTGGACGCAGAGGAAGTTGATCTCGGCCATGCGCACGACGTCGTCGCGCGCGCGGATGCGCGCGGGGACGCCGGATATGAAGGCGACGAGCTTCTTGGACTCCTTGGCGCGGACCCCGATGTGCCAGGCGCGGAAGAAGGAGGGCGGGCGGAGCGCCCAGCGGAGGAAGGCCGGGGAGTAGTTGAAGCGGAACATGTTCTCGTCGTCCTCGACGTAGTTGTGGGCGAGGAGGGCGTAGAGGTCGGCGAGGAGCGCGTCGTCGTCGAGGTCGCAGGTGAACCACTCGAAGGCGGCGGGGAGCGGGTAGGGGTCGGCGCGGACCTCGGAGAGCGGGGCGGGCGGCTCGATGGCGCCGTCGGGGAGGGAGCCGTCGGCGAGGTCGCGGAACTGGCCGACGGGCTGCGTCTCCCAGAACTTGTGGCGGCGGGCGCTGGGGTTGTTGGCCAGGGTCATGTGCTCCTGCACGCGCCGCGCCAGCGCCTCGATGGAGGTGTCCTCCGGCGGCGCCAGGGCGTCGTCGCTGGTGGAGGCGCTGGCGCTGGCGGCGTCGTTGTTGTTGGGGGCGGCCATGGCGATCGGCGCGGTGGGAGGGGAGCTAGATCGGCTCGGCTGTATGTAGGGTTTCAGGGATTTGGGGGAGAAGAAGACCCTCCACAGGCGGGCGTGCGTGATAGTGGATCTGCTGTGGGCTGGAACTCGTAAGCGTTCCGAAGATGCCTTTATTTTCCCTTTTCTGTTTGGGCTGTCTCTACGTAACACGATTTTCCTAGATTTTCTAATTTCTGGTGCTTACGTTTTTTTTCCCATATAAATGTTTCCTTTTGGTACACAAAAATTACTACGGAGTACCCAAATTTCGTATACCTCCAGGAGTATATATATAAAATAAGAACACCAGAGGGGGACTCCACCCCGGCTTTGTCACCAAGATAGAGGTGAGGTTTCGAACATTGATTCTATAGATTTTTTTTTTTTTTTTGCGGGAGACAGACGATAATATCAAACATCCGAACATACAGAAAGATCCAGAAACAAAGCAAAATTACACATCAGTCCTGCTGGACCTCGACGGCGCTGACGAAACAGAGGCCGTCGATGGCGCGCCGCTGCCGCTGCTCCGCACATAGCCTTGGACAGGAGCCAGCCCCTGGCAGCCGGGAAGTCGTCGAGCGCCGGATCCGGAGATCCTACCACCTGGAACGCCGTCGTCGTCGCGGATGTCTTCAACACCATCGTCGTCTTCAAGATCACCAACCGGATCCACCGTCTGGCCAGATCCGGGCGGGGCTTGACGAGCTCGGCCGATGTACCCATCAGCGAGCTCGAGGAAGTCGACCGCCAGGCGCCGTAGCTCCGAGGAGCGCCGCCGCCGGAGGAGAAGCGAATCGACACCAAACATCGCATCACCGGCACCTCCACCTCCATGGCGCCGCCGGGCGAGACCCTACCGAACCCTACACTATGTACAGGCCGGGATCCGTGGATTCCCCAACCTCCCGCCGTCGCAGCGGCCGTCGGAGGCAGAGGGATCCACGAATCGCCGGCCGGCGAGGTGGGCTGACGGGGAGTTTTACAAATCTCCTCTCTCGCTCACTGTAGACGGGAGAGAGGAGCGGTCCAAGTTCGATTTATTTGACCTGATTCTATAGAAATATTTACATCCTTCATAACCTTCGTTTTACATTTGTTAGCATCCGGTTTAGATGTATTTTATGTGCTCTTTTTGTCTCTTCAATTACTATATTGTTCTACTATCAGTTTGCTTGTGCTTGGCAGATTGAAAACCCTTTGTTTTACATGTTGTTTGATACGTCTCCGACGTATCGATAATTTCTTATGTTCCATGCCACATTATTGATGTTATCTACATGTTTTATGCACACTTTATGTCATATTCGTGCATTTTCTGGAACTAACCTATTAACAAGATGCCGAAGTGCCGATTCTTTGTTTCTGCTGTTTTTGGTTTCAGAAATCCTAGTAACGAAATATTCTCGGAATTGGACGAAATCAACGCCCAGGGTCCTATTTTGCCACGAAACTTCCAGAAGTCCGAAGAGGAGACGAAGTGGGGCCACGAGGTGGCCACACCCTAGGGCGGCGCGGCCCCCCCTTGGCCGCGCGGCCCTGTGGTGTGAGGCCCTCGTGCCGCCTCCTGACCTGCCCTTCCGCCTACTTAAAGCCTCCGTTGCGAAACCCCCAGTACCGAGAGCCACGATACGGAAAACCTTCCAGAGACGCCGCCGCCGCCGATCCCATCTCGGGGGATCCAGGAGATCGCCTCCGGCACCCTGCCGGAGAGGGGATTCATCTCCCGGAGGACTCTACGCCGCCATGGTCGCCTCCGGAGTGATGTGTGAGTAGTCTACCCCTGGACTATGGGTCCATAGCAGTAGCTAGATGGTTGTCTTCTCCCCATTGTGCTTCATTGTCGGATCTTGTGAGCTGCCTAACATGATCAAGATCATCTATCTGTAATTCTATATGTTGCGTTTGTTGGGATCCGATGAATAGAGAATACTTGTTATGTTGATTATCAATTCATGTCTATGTGTTGTTTATGATCTTGCATGCTCTCCGTTATTAGTAGATGCTCTGGCCAAGTTGATGCTAGTAACTCCAAGAGGGAGTATTTATGCTCGATAGTGGGTTCATGTCTCCGTGAATCTGGAGGGGTGACAAGAACCTCTAAGGTTATGGATGTGCTGTTGCCACTAGGGATAAAACATTGGTGCTATGTTCAAGGATGTAGTCACTGATTACATTACGCGCAATACTTAATGCAATTGTCTGTTGTTAGCAACTTAATACTGGAGGGGGTTCGGATGATAACCTGAAGGTGGACTTTTTAGGCATAGATGCATGCTGGATGGCGGTCTATGTACTTTGTCGTAATGCCCAATTAAATCTCACTATACTCATCATAATATGTATGTGCATGGTCATGCCCTCTTTATTTGTCAATTGCCCAACTGTAATTTGTTCACCCAACATGCTGTTTATCTTATGGGAGAGACACCTCTAGTGAACTGTGGACCCCGGTCCAATTCTCTATACTGAAATACAATCTACTGCAATATTGTTCTACTGTTTTCTGCAAACAATCATCTTCCACACAATACGGTTAATCCTTTGTTACAGCAAGCCGGTGAGATTGACAACCTCACTGTTTCGTTGGGGCAAAGTACTTTGGTTGTGTTGTGCAGGTTCCACTTTGGCGCCGGAATCTCTGGTGTTGCGCCGCACTACATCCCGCCGCCATCAACCTTCAACGTGCTTCTTGACTCCTACTGGTTCGATTAAACCTTGGTTTCTTACTAAGGGAAACTTGCCGCTGTGCGCATCACACCTTCCTCTTGGGGTTCCCAACGGACGTGTCAACTACACGCATCAAGCAAATTTCTGGCGCCGTTGCCGGGGAGATCAAGACACGCTGCAAGGGGAGTCTTCACTCCTCAATCTCTTTACTTTGTTTTTGTCTTGCTTAGTTTTATTTACTACTTTGTTTGCTGCACTAAATCAAAATACAAAAAAAATTAGTTGCTAGTTTTACTTTATTTGCTATCTTGTTTGCTATATCAAAAACACAAAAAAATTAGTTACCTGCATTTACCTTACTTGATTCATCATGTTTCCTTTTAATTTTACCACGAAAGACATACCGGTAGGACGTGGGTCTATAATTGGGAGAAATAATATAGAAGAATTCTTCAACCATGTTAGTACCGTTGACGATTTTGAGGATAGACACTTGGTAGACCTTGCCCCTACCTATGAAATTGCTGCTGCTGCTTTAGTTCGCATGTTGGAAACTAAATTTGTTAATCTCAATCCTATAATCCAACACATGTTTCTCACACTTGGTGATATAGAAGAAGGGGAAAAGAAAGATTTTGTTTTAGAAACCCTTCTTAGAGAATTTGGTGGTATAGCGAGAGAGGCTAGAAAGGTCTTTGCTAAATTTAATATGCTTGGTTCTTACACCAATTTTGTTAGTCTCCTTGAAAAGATGGATATGGATAGAATAAAGTACACTAATAATATTAATGATGGAGGGGAGATCAAAGCACCAATACCATGTAAACTCTTAGCTATGAATGATGCACTAGAAAATAACTATGCTTGGCTTGTTCCTGAAAATTTGTTTGATGAGAGTAGCACGCCTAAGACTAATGAAAAGGGAGATGCTAAAACTTATGTATCTAATATACTATGCCTGGTTGAGAAAACTCCACACCCCGCTGAGAATGCACCACCCTTTGATAATACTTGATACACACTTTCTGCGCCTAGCTGAAAGGCGTTAAAGAAAAGCGCTTATGGGAGACAACCCATGTTTTTTTTTACCTACAGTACTTTGTTTTTATTTTGTGTCTTGGAAGTTGTTTACTACTGTAGCAACCTCTCCTTATCTTAGTTTAGTGTTTTATTGTGTCAAGTAAAGTCGTTGATAGAAAAGTTCATACTAGATTTGGATTACTGCGCAGAAACAGATTTCTTTGCTGTCACGAATCTGGGCTGTTTTCTCTGTAGGTAACTCAGAAAATTATGCCAATTTACGTGAGTGATCCTCAGATATGTACGCAACTTTCATTCAATTTGAGCATTTTCATTTGAGCAAGTCTGGTGCCTCGATAAAATTCGTCAATACGAACTGTTCTGTTTTGACAGATTCTGCCTTTTATTTCGCATTGCCTCTTTTGCTATGTTGGTTGAATTTCTTTGATCCATTAATGTCCAGTAGCTTTATGCAATATCCAGAAGTGTTAAGAATGATTGTGTCACCTCTGAACATGTTAATTTTTATTGTCACTAACCCTCTAATGAGTTGTTCTAAGTTTGGTGTGGATGAAATTTTCAAGGATCAAGAGAGGAGTATGATGCAACATGATCAAGGAGAGTGAAAGCTCTAAGCTTGGGGATGCCCCGGTGGTTCACCCCTGCATATATCAAGAAGACTCAAGCGTCTAAGCTTGGGGATGCCCAAGGCATCCCCTTCTTCATCGACAACATTATCAGGTTCCTCCCCTGAAACTATATTTTTATTCCATCACATCTTATGTGCTTTGCTTGGAGCGTCGGTTTGTTTTTGTTTTTTTTTTTTTGTTTTGTTTGAATAAAATGGATCCTAGCATTCACTTTATGGGAGAGAGACACGCTCCGCTGTAGCATATGGACAAGTATGTCCTTAGTTTCTACTCATAGTATTCATGGCGAAGTTTCTCCTTCGTTAAATTGTTATATGGTTGGAATTGGAAAATGATACATGTAGTAATTGCTATAAATGTCTTGGGTAATGTGATACTTGGCAATTGTTGTGCTCATGTTTAAGCTCTTGCATCATATGCTTTGCACCCATTAATGAAGAAATACATAGAGCATGCTAAATTTGGTTTGCATATTTGGTTTCTCTAAGGTCTAGATAATTTCTAGTATTGAGTTTGAACAACAAGGAAGACGGTGTAGAGTCTTATAATGTTTACAATATGTCTTTTATGTGAGTTTTGCTGCACCGGTTCATCCTTGTGTTTGTTTCAAATAAGCCTTGCTAGCCTAAACCTTGTATCGAGAGGGATTACTTCTCATGCATCCAAAATACTTGAGCCAACCATTATGCCATTTGTGTCCACCATACCTACCTACTACATGGTATTTTCCGCCATTCCAAAGTAAATTGCTTGAGTGCTACCTTTAAAATTCCATCATTCACCTTTGCAATATATAGCTCATGGGACAAATAGCTTAAAAACTATTGTGGTATTGAATATGTAATTATGCACTTTATCTCTTATTAAGTTGCTTGTTGTGCGATAACCATGTTCACTGGGGACGCCATCAACTACTCTTTGTTGAATTTCATGTGAGTTGCTATGCATGTTCGTCTTGTCTGAAGTAAGAGCGATCTACCACCTTATGGTTAAGCATGCATATTGTTAGAGAAGAACATTGGGCCGCTAACTAAAGCCATGATCCATGGTGGAAGTTTCAGTTTTGGACAAATATCCTCAATCTCATATGAGAAAATTATTAATTGTTGTTACATGCTTAAGCATAAAAGAGGAGTCCATTATCTGTTGTCTATGTTGTCCCGGTATGGATGTCTAAGTTGAGAATAATCAATAGCGAGAAATCCAATGCGAGCTTTCTCCTTAGACCTTTGTACAGGCGGCATAGAGGTACCCCTTTGTGACACTTGGTTAAAACATGTGCATTGTGATGATCCCGTAGTCCAAGCTAATTAGGACAAGGTGCGGGCACTATTAGTATACTATGCATGAGGCTTGCAACTTGTAAGATATAATTTACATGATACATATGCTTTATTACTACCGTTGACAAAATTGTTTCATGTTTTCAAAATCAAAGCTCTAGCACAAATATAGCAATCGATGCTTTTCCTCTATGGAGGACCATTCTTTTACTTTCAATGTTGAGTCAGTTCACCTATTTCTCTCCACCTCAAGAAGCAAACACTTGTGTGAACTGTGCATTGATTCCTACATATTTGCTTATTGCACTTATTATATTACTCTATGTTGACAATATCCATGAGATATACATGTTACAAGTTGAAAGCAACCGCTGAAACTTAATCTTCCTTTGTGTTGCTTCAATGCTTTTACTATGAATTATTGCTTTATGAGTTAACTCTTATGCAAGACTTATTGATGCTTGTCTTGAAGTGCTATTCATGAAAAGTCTTTGCTTTATGATTCACTTGTTTACTCATGTTATATACATTGTTTTGATCGCTGCATTCACTACATATGCTTTACAAATAGTATGATCAAGGTTATGATGGCATGTCACTCCAGAAATTATCTGTGTTATCGTTTTACCTGCTCGGGACGAGCAGAACTAAGCTTGGGGATGCTGATACGTCTCCGACGTATCGATAATTTCTTATGTTCCATGCCACATTATTGATGTTATCTACATGTTTTATGCACACTTTATGTCATATTCGTGCATTTTCTCGGAACTAACCTATTAACAAGATGCCGAAGTGCCGATTCTTTGTTTCTGCTGTTTTTGGTTTCAGAAATCCTAGTAACGAAATATTCTCGGAATTGGACGAAATCAACGCCCGGGGTCCTATTTTGCCACGAAGCTTCCGGAAGTCCGAAGAGGAGACGAAGTGGGGCCACGAGGTGGCCACACCCTAGGCGGCGCGGCCCCCTTGGCCGCGCGGCCCCGTGGTGTGGGGCCCTCGTGCCGCCTCTGACCTGCCCTTCCGCCTACTTAAAGCCTCCGTTGCGAAACCCCCGCACCGAGAGCCACGATACGGAAAACCTTCCGGAGACGCCGCCGCCGCCGATCCCATCTCGGGGGATCCAGAGATCGCCTCCGGCACCCTGCCGGAGAGGGGATTCATCTCCGGAGGACTCTACGCCGCCATGGTCGCCTCCGGAGTGATGTGTGAGTAGTCTACCCCTGGACTATGGGTCCATAGCGTAGCTAGATGGTTGTCTTCTCCCCATTGTGCTTCATTGTCGGATCTTGTGAGCTGCCTAACATGATCAAGATCATCTATCTGTAATTCTATATGTTGCGTTTGTTGGGATCCGATGAATAGAGAATACTTGTTATGTTGATTATCAATTCATGTCTATGTGTTGTTTATGATCTTGCATGCTCTCCGTTATTAGTAGATGCTCTGGCCAAGTTGATGCTAGTAACTCCAAGAGGGAGTATTTATGCTCGATAGTGGGTTCATGTCTCCGTGAATCTGGAGGGGTGACAAGAACCTCTAAGGTTATGGATGTGCTGTTGCCACTAGGGATAAAACATTGGTGCTATGTTCAAGGATGTAGTCACTGATTATATTACGCGCAATACTTAATGCAATTGTCTGTTGTTAGCAACTTAATACTGGAGGGGGTTCGGATGATAACCTGAAGGTGGACTTTTTAGGCATAGATGCATGCTGGATGGCGGTCTATGTACTTTGTCGTAATGCCCAATTAAATCTCACTATACTCATCATAATATGTATGTGCATGGTCATGCCCTCTTTATTTGTCAATTGCCCAACTGTAATTTGTTCACCCAATATGCTGTTTATCTTATGGGAGAGACACCTCTAGTGAACTGTGGACCCCGGTCCAATTCTCTATACTGAAATACAATCTACTGCAATACTGTTCTACTGTTTTCTGCAAACAATCATCTTCCACACAATACGGTTAATCCTTTGTTACAGCAAGCCGGTGAGATTGACAACCTCACTGTTTCGTTGGGGCAAAGTACTTTGGTTGTGTTGTGCAGGTTCCACGTTGGCGCCGGAATCTCTGGTGTTGCGCCGCACTACATCCCGCCGCCATCAACCTTCAACGTGCTTCTTGACTCCTACTGGTTCGATTAAACCTTGGTTTCTTACTGAGGGAAACTTGCCGCTGTGCGCATCACACCTTCCTCTTGGGGTTCCCAACGGACGTGTCAACTACACGCATCATTGTTCCTGTCAAAAAAAAAAAATGGAGTCTCTCATTCATGAGATTAAAAGCGGTTGCACATTATAGTTCAGGTTAATTGTAAATTACACTAAACTACAAAAGCTTAGCATCTACAGCACAAAACCATAAGTTCTAAAATGAATCCACATAACCTCATGTGTTGACATCCCACCCAAAACGAGGCTATGCCACTCTTAATAATAGTATAATTAATGAATCACAATAGTCACTTCGATGTGAATATGTTCTTGCTAGGTAACATGGATATGTTCATGGCACATGCTTCTCGATGTTTTGATTCCCTATAACAACTGTCCACAGCCGTCCGAAGAATTAACTTATGGTTTTCGCCGTATTACATGTTTGTTATGTGCCTTTTAGCTTTTGACTGGATATTGTTTAATGATAATGCAAGCTAAAAGTTAAAGTCAGAAGCACTTATTTAGGTGTTCCTGACTTATAAGCCAAAACTAAGCCTAACCAAACATTACAGTTCAAACTCAACCATATATGCAGTAAGTAGTGTTTTTTTGTGTTTGTGTTGCGGTGTGTTAGTTTTCGTGTTCCTCTTAGACTACTCATAGTGGGAAGTAAAATAAGTAGTAACATCAATAATATGCAATGCCAACTAAGCATTTTGATGATATGGTATGTCATTAATTGAGAACAGAGAGGGTAATGGTAACTAGCTATGTTACCATCACATCACACATTTTAAGAAAGAATGAGTCTACGAAATAATTAATATGACATTGTATGTTACTACACCCATAATACTACCCACTATGGAAGTGGTAACATAGAGTAGTAACATATGTATGTTACTACCCTTTGTTACTTTCCACTATGAGCAGCCTTACGATGTGTTAGTTTTGTGTTAGGGGCACCTGATATCTGCAATTTAATCACCGCTATTAAATGTCTAGCAAGACGTACTCCCTCTGTTTATAATTATGTGTGCTCTGAATTTAGTCGAAGTTCAAACTTTAAAATGTTTAACCTAGTATAATGCTAAAGCAAAATAACCAGCTTCCCACAGACATAGCTACGCACGGACATCTTACGTTTGGATAATATATATAAAGGGAGCAAACGGATGTAACCTAGGTGCATGAACTATGAAGAGCATAAGCAAACGATATTATACCCGAGTATCCATGTTTTCCCTGTTGTAATTTCCTTGCGTGTCAGGTTGCAAAGTAATGTAGGGAAATTAAAACTTCGACAAAATACATTCTTGAGTCATGGCACAATAGATCACATTTTGTCTTCTCCCCATGTAAGTGTAATACTAAATATATATAATATAAATATATATTTCATGATGGTTCTAACAATGTTGATTCAATATCATATATGTTTATTTTTTTCTACATATTTAGTCAAACTTTGCTAAGTTTAAGTTTAACTAAATCTATAAGGCATGGTAAATAAAACAGAGGGACTAATTTAAAGGCGCATGTGTTGGCAAGACAAAACTAGGAAATTGCAGGCACAAAATGCATAGATCCATCCTCTGTTAAAACTCTATTTGAATAGTAGAAATATAAAACAATTTGGAAAGCACAATAACAAATACTTTGAAACATAAGAAATTGTAACAAATGATATTCAGTAGAATAAAAGAATTGCAAGGGTCCTAACCGAATGGGTGGAAAAGAGTTGTTAAGGCATAGAAACGCGGTTCACGAGAATTTGGTAGCTTTATCCTTGTGATGTAATGAACTTTTTATAGGAAAATTTCACAGGGACCATAGTCCAGGAAAATCGTACACTCCAACTCGAGTGAAGCACAATGTACTTTGGTAGACCATTTACTATTCATCTTTTGGTGCCAAAAAATGGCCTAAGCAAGATGTAAAAAATCTGGTTTTATAACTTTACTACGAGAGAAAAGATTTGTGTAATATAAATTGCAGAGACCGGGTGTATGGTTAAACTCTTTAAGTAATGTAAAGCATCATTTATCGGAAAAAAGAATGCTCTCACATAACCCATCTTCAGACGATTTTGGTGAGCACTTTAGGAAGGGTGTGTTGCTCAAGTAGCCTAGCTTTGTGTTTTGTGTGTTCCGCCTTCCGGTCTTGTTTGTCGTATGTCTTGTGATGCTTTATATTATGTACTCTAAAACACTGCAAAAGGAAGGTTGTGTGCATTGATTGATGCAGCAGCCAGGCTATGTTCTCCTTTTCGGAAAAAAAAAAGTGCGGCTGCCCGTTGTTCAGATTTTCACCCGACTTCCCTTCAATAAATTTCAAGAAAAAATGGATGCTCTCAGCAGTTTGGTCCATAAACTGAACTTCGGAGCAAACTGCATCGCAGAGGACAAAATTATGGAAGAATCTGCTTTAGGCACCTTCCTTTGGAAAGGCCATCGACCATGTACAAAGAAGTCACCATCAGATGATTTCAGATCACAGGTTGTACGTCAAGCATCTAGGAAAAGCAATGCTAACATACGTGAGAAGCAAGGAACATCACAACTTGTCAAAAAAAAAAAATACATGAGAGAACCTACTTATGCAAAGAAGTTGCTTTGCCTTGATGAATGGGTTTAACACTTATTCCTTCTACAAGTAAACAAAAAAACACTTATTCCTTCTTCCCCTTCTTTTCTTGCATTTGATCAGGACAGAAACATGGCTGCTCATATGATCATACTTGCACTAACATATGCCAAAAGAGATGCACATTACGATCGTTATGACAGACAGTATGTGAAATGCACTCAAGTTAAATATCCACAGCGAACTGCTTTTAAGTTACAACATAGCAACAATGCGGGCAAGACGGCAAGCCCGCTGCCCGCCCAACCTATCCATGTACAAAAGAACAAATGTTGGCATGCGGCTGATGGTTTTGATATCAATATTCCCTGTGCGCCGATTGCAATACTGTGAGTACCTCTCCTCTTGAACCTGAAGCATTAGCGAAGGTTAGGAAAGACAATAGCAAGGTGGAATGGAAGATGGTGGAGTATGAACATGGTATACATCGATCATAGAGCTCTGACGCGAGCGTAAGGAGAGACTCCGTCTCCTCGGCCATCTTGAAGATCCTTTCAGCCTCCATCATGTGATCATTTGCAATGTGTGCTTTGGCTTCTGCATCAGCTACTTTCATAGCTGCAGCTTGAGCTGCTTCTAGTGCAGGACTCGCAGCAGGAAACAGACCTACATTCTTTGATGCCTTGGATGGCTTGGCTGGATCCTTCTTCTTTTGAGATGGATCTTTCATTGGAGCAAGAAGTTTCTTTGCATAAGCATCAGTGAGCTTATAGGACTTGTCAATCTGTTTAATGTTAAAATAAAAAGATCTTGTTAGTTGCATCAAAAGGTCTTTTACATCTTCAAAAAATACGAAGCTCCAAAGAATACAGGGGATCCCAGGATATTGCATGTCTATAGTAAATAAAAGATGTAATTTGGATCAGTAAGCAAAATATTCCTACAAGAATCTTTCTCGATTTTGTTAGAGGTATCGTTGAAGGAAAAAACAAGGGGTCGGACTAAACGACTGGACCTTCAATTCAATGCCGAGCCCAGAGCAAACTAGTTCATGGCGCAACAATTTTGACAACCAGACTGAAAAATCTGAATTCTGCGCATTGTCAAGACTTAAATTCGAATAAATGCAAATCAAACCATCTGTTTTGAAGTTCACTCAGCGAGACTTCCCTATACCCCCTATATTCCCAACAAATTCTCCCCAGCAGACATGAAGATCTTTGTTTGGATTGGTCAGCAAGGGTGGGATCCCAAGCACAATCCATGTGGAGAACTAAGATCCATGTGGATTTGGTAGAGTGTTTCCATTCCTGGCTATCCAAACAAGTTCAAAGGAAGTAAGCAAAATACATTACAAAACTAATTCATGAAAATGAAGACTGGAGATGTTGTCCTAATGGTGTCGGTTTGTCCACTCAGGAACACATAACCACCGCACGATCAACTAGGTATTTAGTTAGGCAGAGAGATCAGGTTAGTTAGGAAGATACAGAAATGATATGTTAGGACGGCGACTCCGACTCCTAGGGGGCAAGTTAGTAACTGTTCCCTATAAAGGGGCACCATATACCCCGTTTTTAATTAAGCAACACAGAATTAGAAGTTTCAACTAAGTCTCAGAGCCTCTGTACTAAGAAACGGAAGAGCCTTGCCATCAGCTGGAGGCGAGTGCCATCTCCCGTATCTACGGACCCCTGACATATGCTAACAGGAGATGACAAGCTACCATCTCATATTGGTCATAAGAAAATGGTCACCTTCTCAACTTTGTTGACGCCTATAAGCCGTCGTAGTTTTGCACAAATCAATCTTCTAAAGTTTGGTTGCACCTCATGCCTTTGCTGCATATAGGGCACAAAGATGACATCAGCAACCTATCAATCTACCATAATTCTAGTAATGCAGCATAATTATGAAAGGTAAACATTACAAAGTACAATACAGGACATATGCAACCAAATAGAATTTTCTATGGATATGAAACCCATATGTAACCCATGAAACAAAATATTTCTGTATTAATTGAGGCTTAAATGCTTCTTTCATGTAAAGGGAGCTTAAACAATGGAAAATGCCATGTGTTTAAACAATAAATTAAACATGTAGCTCACATTTTTCACTATACTAAAGGCTAGACTAATCTACTTCACTCAGCATAGCTCACTAGCTCTTTTAGAAGGGGAAGAACTTCAAAACCCAGATTACTTATCATCTGCAAACAAATCAAGTGATGGCACGTGCTTATGATTCTTACGAGGTCAGTTGTATATCTGAGTAAACTTGAATAAAGTGAAAAGGATGAGACAAAAATAAGTACTACAACAGAATCAATCAAATAGTGCAATCGCAAAGATAATCAACCTCTATGAAGTTGCAAATTGTCGTAACCTCTGATCCATTTGGCTCCTTCAGTTCGCCGAGAGCTTCTAGGATCATGGCACTATACCTAACAAACACATTGGTACAGGGCAATCAGATCTCAAATAAAGTACGTGTGAGGGAGAAATGATGTAGCCATATGCAAATGAAATAAGAATCGTTCCTAGCCCTGACACGTGCCTGCTGCAAGGCTTCTATCTTGTTCACCTTATTATGATATGTCTAAAAAATTATTTAACCACATTTTTTACACTATCTACTTGTTTGTATTCATCTACCAAAGAAATAAACAAAGTACTTTCTTTAACGGTTTAACCCAAATGATGTTCCATCTAATTGGTCAGCATCATGACAAAATCGAAATTTCAGCCAAGATGTCCTTATCATGTCCTTATCATGCCAAAATCGAAATTTTAGGTTTGATCATCTTGAGATCATTGGACAGAATCATATTCGATTAGATAAAAATAAATATAGGAGTAAATCTATCTAACATGTGATGAAATGAAGCATGCTAGATGTATTATGTGATTATCTATCAACCCTTGAATGGAAGTACTGAATTAGTAGGACTATAATGTCACCAGAATAACTAGACACTTAAAAGTAGGTTTTGTAACCAAAGTTCGAAGGCATGAGGCTTAAGTGAGACAACTTTGGCACCGAAGTCTTGTCATCCTCTGGGTTTTTTTCAATATCTTCAGGTGGAGAAGCTTCAGCAACATTATCCGGGGCTGGGAGAAGCAGAAGCTGCGGGCTAGGTGATGGGGAGGACGAAGGGACTTTTATCCTTGGAACCCTTATTTTATCCCTTGAACCCAGTCCACTCGCACTAAAACTCAAATTCCTCCATTTGTCCTGAAAGTGGCAAATAAAACTGAATCAGACAAGCTAGACAATACAGCCATTAACCACGGTAAGGTGTGCAAGCTACAAATAAAAGTCCATACGTTCTTCATGTTTTCACCAAATGGCAGCACTCTCATAGCAAACCATCTAAGTCTTACAAATATTGCTGCCTTTGATTGTATGCATGGAAAATAGTACTCCCTCTCGCCCATAAAAGGATGCCTTCGATTTGTCTATATTCGAATGTTTGTAGACACAATTTGGATGTATCTATACACTAAATAGTGTCTACAAACATCCAAATTTAGACAAATACAAGACATCCTTGTATGGACAGAGGTAGCAGTTTTTTCAGTTATGTCCCAACAAGACACACGTCACACTTCATGCCATGACATATAACAATCATTTAAGCAGCTCTACTTCGTTCCACTATGCCATTACCGAAGGAGAAACACACAAATGTTGTTTCAGAAACAACAAATGCTGCCAGGTGGGGACAATTCACAGCATGCTGCTGACATGACTGCTTGAGGAAAAAATGGACCAATGGAACAGCAGTACATAACTCATCTCATTTTCTAAACCTATAGAACAACTATCTATCAGCTTATCCATGCACTTGATTTTCGGAATAGACAGAGTTACCTAAGAATAAGGTTATGTAATTTACACATTGCATAAATTGCTATAAATCAAATCATAAAAACATCTTATCAAGCTGAGCAGCAAATTATGACCACAACTAGCTTCCATGAATATAATGTAAAGTTCATTCGATAATCTAATTAAAGATTTGGTTTGGCTAATATATTACCATACTAGGAACGTGGAAGGGAAATGGTATGACACCGGTGTAAAGCTACATACAATGGCACGACCCAGATTACGGAGGGAGCAGCCATGAGAGGTGAGAGGTTTGGGGCGATGTGGTTTAGGTTTAGGCACCGTGATGCCTTGGGGTTAGATCCTCTGTGGAGGTAAACCTCCTCTTTTCTCTGTTTATTTATTTAATACTCCCTCCGTTCCATATTAGTTGTCACTAATTTAGTACAACTTTGTACTAAATCAGCGACAACTAATGTGGTACGTAGGGAGTACCTATTACACTAGTATTGCCTGGCTTTATATAGGATCCAGCCAACTAGAGATAGAAAAATTCAACTAGGACTCCTGATTCTAGACAATGACCATTACTTGGAAATAAAGAAAAGATAACAAATCCTGAGATAGGAAGAATTACGGCTGTATTGTTTGCCCTTCATGACATACAGTGACTATAAGGATGGGTACAATTTAGAATGATAATTTTACTTCTAAGAGTGCATTCATCCTTTTAACACAAAGAAATATCCCCTGTAAATTGATGATTTTTTACTGAATGAAAAGATGTTTATGCCCATCTTCAAACTTTCCAATCTGTTGACATTTAAACAGCCTATTCCCTGTGTTCAGAACAGGGTTTGGAAAACCCATAGATATTGCAGGTTACCAGCTGGTTATTAATGGATTACGTGGGAGGAATCTACAAGAAAATTGTCATGATTGCTAAAAGCCTACAACATCATTTATTTTGTACTTGAAGGAACTCTACAAGATAGTCTAAAGGTTAACAGAGGAAACCCAAACTCCCAACCAAGAGCCTTGAGGGGATGCAACAACGAAACTTTGACCTATTTTTGAGGAAGTTTTCTGGTTAACTAAGAGCAACCTCTTGGGGTGAATATTCAGTTATTTACTTCCAGTAATCCAGCCTCACCCACTCTAAACATTTGTGGTACCTTACTCGAAGATAAATAGTGTTATCAAATTTTCTCAATCTGAATCCTCTCTCAAATCAACTCCCTGGCAATCTTGCTAGAGCTTCTACATGCTTGGTTGATTGCAAGCGAAACTGAATCTATAAAAGTCACTTCTTTTGCCAAAAAAATAAGCCATTGTGACATTGTCCCATAAGCAGCAAGCAAGTAACAAATCAAATCCAACTATTTTACTGGCACGCTCCGTATACAAGAAATTGCTTCTCAGTTGTTCCACTAGTTCCAAACGCTCACCCCAAAAACCCCACAACAACCACACCGAATGGCATCATCTTACTTCTCTTCTGCACTCTGGGCAAAATTACATCAGAAGATATCACTCTGTTCCACAACATCAGCCATTTTGGCAAACTAACTAACAGCTTATATTATGGAACGGAGGTAGTATATTTTTAAATGTCAACTCTTTCTGTTGATACAGCACCATCCTGTACCACCAATTGTTCACATGTATAATTAAAAATGTCTCCTTTTTTCACTGTACAATCCAGATTACAGAACATTCATCTTCCCTTCTAACGCCTGCACGGAACACCACATAGCATTGGGCAAAAGTCACATCACGACATCCCTATGGCAACTAAACAGAAAATATCGCAATTTTGGGACCAAATTCTCATATCTCGGATCCTAAACCTACCACCAAATTTGCGGCAGGGGAATCACTGATCACCAAAGGGCTAACAGAGCATCGCACACAAATCGGACGGAGACAGTAAGGAACATGGCGAGCAGCGCCACGGAAGGCTCGGCTAGCGCAACAAGCCTTCCGTGATATGGAATCTACCGAAGCGAAAGGCGGCGGCGTCCACGCCTGAGGTAGACGGGAAGTGCTGCAGGGGGGAATAGTACCTTGAGGTCGATGTTGGAGCGGGAGGAGAGGACGGGGCTGAACTCAGGATCCTTCTGGATGGTACGCCACTTGCCGGCGCCGTGCTTGAGCACACCGCGACGCAGCGCCTCCTCCTCCTCCGACGTCCACTTCTGCTTCGGCGCACCCATCTCCCAAGCTTCGCCTCCCTTGCCGTGCTCCTCGCCTTATGTACTACTAGCCGACCAGAAACCCTAATCTAACAGATGGCCTTTTTGGGGGTTTTCTCTTTATTTGCTGATGAGAAATGCTCCCAGAGTCCCAGATTTGTCTACAGCTCGCAAAAATATACATCATATATCCACTGTATGATGGGAAAAGGTATTCTACTCGGAGCGGAGGCTATCTCGACCCTTTACCTCGTTCCTGAGATTCGTGCAAATAAAAGTCATTTCCAACGGGGCGACGCAAATAGACGTTGAGCGACTGTTTGCGGCCGGCTGAAAATGCGTCTTGTACACACTCCTGCGGGGTGACGGATAGTGATCGGGCCGTCCGCGGCGACGCATTTCCACCAGTGGCCCCCAAATAGGCGCCGGCAGAGCATCCTCTATTTGGGGATGTTGTTCCCACACCGGCGCTCCCCATACGACATCCTCGATAGAAATTTAAATTTGAAATGACATTAAAAACCGAAATTCATAAGAAATTCATATGAAATTTATACAAAAGTTACTCGAATTTAAACCTAAATAAAACTTAAACTTAACCCTAATCTACTAGTCGTTGGTTGGAGCGCGTGACGGGTCTGCCTCGTCGTCGTTCTTCCTCTTTGCCGCCTGCGTCCGTGCCCACCTCTCCGCCCTTGCTTCACGCATCTCGTGGGGCAGCATGGTGGCCGGTGTCAGTGGAACTTGCCGACGGCGTTGTCCCCTTGCTGCCAGTCGCTGCCGAGACGCCTCGTTCTGGGCGAGCCTCGCTCGCGAGCGAGCGATCGCCTCGGCGTGGCGATGAGCGTTCAGCTCGATGAGCTTTTGTCGCTCCGTCGCCATGAGGAGGTGTCCCGCCTCCTCCGTGGCTGCTCGCTGGCGCGAGATCTCCACGGCGTGCTCGAGGTTTGCGTCGTTGAAGAATTCCCACTCCTCCTCCTTCAACCTCCGGAAGCGTTGCGCGTTCAACGACGCCAGGATCGCCGCATGCTCCGTTCGGCGGGGGCCTGCGGCTGCTCGCCCCACTGCGTCGCCTCCTCCGCCGCCCAGCTTCTGCGTCTGCGACGTAGGCCTCATCCCACACCACGAACAGTGGGTCGTCTGCGTTGTCGGCGTCTAGCTGCGGCGGCTGCAGCTGCGGTGGTGGTTGAGGCGCCGCAGGAAGTGCGAGGCCGTTGAGGACAAGCATGGAGTATGTCGTGCGGAGCCGGCGCGACATTTTTGAGGTTGAGAGGAGAGAATGGCGCGGCGGCGATGGTGGAGACGAGAGAGGACAGCGTGGCTACGGTGGTGGAGATGAGAAGATAGCGCAGCGGCGGTGGACAGCATACGTACTAATACGAGTGCCAACTATCGGCATTTACGACGGCGTAGGTGGGTGGACGCCGTGTGGCCAGTCGCCGCCTCGATTTCCATGTTTGAGACCATTAAAAGCCGACGACCAACCTTCCCGCGGCGCGGCCGATGCGAACCGCCGCGTCCTCTCGCTGACAAGATGCCCCCGCCAGCGAAAATCGTCGTCTCGCGAGGCGCCGACGCGCCTGATTCGCGCCCTTCGCGAAGAGGCCGCCACGGGGTTACCGGCGCTTCTATTGGGCTCGAAAAAGCACCGGCGCTATTTGAGGCGCGCTGGTGCAAGCCCATTTTCGATGCCCCCCCCCCCCCAGAATGTTATCGGGGCCTCTATCAAGGCCGCCGGTGGAGATGCTCTAAGAGACCCAAGTTTTACACGCACAAATTAACAAATCACATGTTCTCCTATTTGAACTGAACATAGTTCAACCAAAAAGTGAACCCTAGCCGCCACATAACCACGCCGCAAGGCTGCGGGATCCCTCTCCATATTTGATATTCTGGAAGTAGGAGGTGGGAGCCGTTGATGTAACTAGCCTAGGTTTTATTTCAATTTCTGCTCCGGATTCTATCCGGAAAACTCTTTGTATTGATATTATGTGATCAATAAAGTGCCGTGTCCTGTCAAAAAAAATTCTAGGCGTTCCATGTGTAGTCGGGAATAAAGTTATGAGAACATATCCCGTGAAACATATCAAATCCTGCACCACCTACACCCTTGGCACATGAGAGTTGGATTGAAATGAAAGAGACATGAGTTCGTGTGGGTCCACCAAAAATAGCGGAAGTTACTCTGAGGTGATCTGGAGGCGATCGCGTCTAAGCTAGGGTTTTCCTCTTGAGGGTGGGTGCTTTCTAGCGGCGGCGATCGATCTCGACGGCGAGGTTGTGTCTCTGACGGTCTGGTGTGGGTGTTCTCGCGCCTGTGTTGTGCGTGGGGCATTTTGGATGTGGTGCTATGGCGTCTTCGGCTCGTACACCATCTTAGAACGGTGGGCGACCCAGGGCGCCGTCGCGTTTGCCTGCAAAGTCGACCATAGATGATCTGGCGGCAGGTCTCTCTACGAAATTAGGCGATCTCCTGCTAACGGATAAGGAAGTCGCTAGGCTGGTGATTGAAGGTATCAGCGTTGAATCTGTTCCACGGCCGAAGTGGGCTATTGTGGGTAAGGTCTGTTCTCCTCGCAAATTGATGATGAGTGCTTTTGAAAAGGTAATGCAGAGGGCTTGGGGACTGCATAGATATGCTCACTTTATGGACATTGGTGACAGTAGATTTGTTGTCCGATTTACCTCGGAATGGGGTTGGAATCATGTGATGCGTATTAGGCCATGGCAGTTTGATTTCAACATGGTGCTGTTGAAGGTTTTTGATGGAATTGTCCGTCCGTCAGACATGACCTTTGATTCGCTTGATATTTGGGTTAGAGTGTTGGACCTACCCATGGACATGATGAATAGGAATTTTGGGAAGGTGATAGGAGGTTGGATTGGCAAATACATCTCAGTGGATGTGGATGACGAAGGAATGGCTTGGGGTGAAGAGCTGAGAATAAGAGTTGAGATACGTGTTGACCACCCTTTGCCCAGGGGAGTTAATGTGAGAGGACACCCGTACCCTCGAGAACACCCCCGTCGGACCCAACGAAGGGAAAAGATTCGATGTACACTGGCAGAGACAAGTACCGGAACCCGTCACCTCCACCCCGGATCCCGCGTCCTCCTCCACCACCTCGCCGCTGAAGTCCAGTCGGAAACACCAGACCCAATGGGCCTGGTGGAATCAACATCCGCGACAACCTGGTACCTCGGAGGAATCAGAACACGGAGCGCACGTCGGGGCCTCGTCGGAGCCGGAACGAAGAACGAGAGCCTGAACCCAGCAGAAGCCGGAACGACGGAAGCGACCGCCATCACGGAGAAGGTAGCCACCGAAGCCGGAGTCAGCAGCAAGAAGGGCACGGAGAATCTGAAGGAGGAAGCAAAAGGTCCCAGCGGCCCCCTTGCAGATCTCCCTCCCCACCACCAAGTGGAGGAGGTGGAGGCGGAGGCCGAAGATCTCGCTCCCGTTCAATATCCCCCCGCAACGGCCCGCGTGACGCAAGGGAACATCTCAATGAATACAGATCTGAATACATTGGCCCAAAATGCTTTGGCAGGATGATCCGAGAGGAGCCAACGCCAAAAGGCTTGAACCTTAAGCTACCCGGAAATCTCAAGCACTATGATGGCAGCGAAAGGCCCGATACTGGATCGAAGACTACTTCAATGCAGTCAGCTTCGCCGGAGGGAACCAGAAAATAGCCTGCCGCATGCTTCAGTTGTACCTTATTGGTCCAGCTCGTACCTGACTCAGTGACCTCCCGGAAAACTCCATCTTTTGCTGGTTCGACCTGAAGATCGCCTTCGAGAAGCACTTCAGAGGCACCTACAAGAGACCTGCCACAACAAGTGACCTGCAGTCATGTATCCAGAAGAATGGTCAAACCTCACGGAATTTCCTCACCCGATGGTTAGCAACCAGAAATGAGTGTGAGAACGTGGATAACCACACAGCTATGCACGCCTTCATAGGTGGTTTGCAAAGGGGAGGACTGCTCCAGCACAAGCTCACTTGCCTGATCAATGAAAACAAGTTAACTTTGGATGACATGATCGGCATAGAAAGTACTCACACCACCGCTGACGACGACGCAGGTGGAGAACTTACAGCCACAGCCATACCCCTGCACCAGCAAAAGAAGAACCGAGACAATGGAGGCAGCAGCAACAACAATAAGCGGAAGAATCGCCCCGATGACCAAAAGAGCGGCGGATCTGACATGGTTACCATGACGTTCCAATGCGGAGGTCAAGGAGGCGGAAGAGGCCGCGGTCGTGGTGGCGAAGCCGGCAGGGGCCAGCGGCGAGCTGACGAGGTCACCGTTGCCGAAACCTGTGCTCCCCAGACATACGAAGAATACAGGGACATGCCATACTTAGCCCATATTGATCCGGCTACTGGCAAGTCCTCCAATACTAATCGCAACTGCAAATGGGTCAATGACCTCAAAACTGACCCGGAAGCGGGATACAAGCGCGCCCGGAAGCACCACCCTCGTGGCAAAGGAGGCAAGGGCAAGAACAAAGAAAAGGACGAGGATAGTTCCGAGGCGATGGATGAGGATGACGCTTCGCCGGATCTCAAAGAGGCTTCCGCAGCTAACAAATCCAACCCCTTCGTAAAAAAGAGTGTTGGTGCATACCATACCTTCCTCGGAACTCCGACGGTACGGGCCAAAAAATCGGCCCTCCGGATCCTGAACGCCACAGTTCCGGCTGTGCTGCAGTACGTCAAGTGGTCGGAAAAGCCTTGCACCTTCGACAGGGCGGATCACCCAACCATCATCCCAAAAGAGTGCTACGCCCTGGTTGTGAGTCCTCGAATCGACGGGTATGACTTCTCCAAGTGCCTTATGGATGGCGGAGCCAGCTTGAACATCATGTACCTGGAGACTCTCGAGAGGATGAACCTTACCAAGGAGCAGCTTAATCACAGCACCACTGAGTACCATGGCGTCGTTCCGGGTAAAAAGGCGAACTCCCTGGGAAGCATCAAACTTCCCGTGGCCTTCGGTGATGTTAACAATTTCCGCGAAGAGATGATCACGTTTGAAGTTGTGCCCTTCAAGAGCTCCTACCATGTCATCTTCGGCAGGCCCACCTACCACAAGTTCCACGCAAGGGCATGCTATATCTACAATAAGCTCAAGATTCCGGGTCCTAACGGTATGATCACCGTATCCATAGATTACAAGAAAGCTAGAGACTGCGAGGAGGGCGAAGCCGCCTTCGCAGAATCTGTGATATCTGGAGAGGGGCTGCAAGGCTACAGGGCCGCGGTGGATCCGAGTGAGATGCAAACCACCAAGAAGCAGATCTCCGAACAGAAGAACTCGTTCAAGGCTATGACAGACACCAAAAAGGTTGACTTCATAGTAGGCGACAGTTCCAAGCAAGTGTCTGTCAGAGCTGACATGGACCCCAAATAGGAAAGCGCGCTCGTCGAGTTCCTCCGAACTAACATGGATATCTTCGCATGGCAACCTTCTGACATGCCAGGAGTACCAAGGGAACTCGCCGAGCACTACCTCAACATAAATCCGGGTGCAAAACCGGTGAAGCAAGCTATGCAACGCTTTGGTGATAAGAAGCACTGCGCCATAGGGATGGAATTAGCAAAGTTACTAGAGGCATGTTTTGTAGTAGAAGTTATCCATACTGAGTGGGTCGCAAAACCCGTCCTTGTACCCAAAAAGAATTCTGAAATACTAAGAATGTGCATCGATTACTCCGGCTTGAACAATCATTGTCCGAAGGATCCGTTCCCCTTGTCGCGCATTGACCAAGTCATTGATTCGACAGCGGGGGCGGAACTTCTCTGTTTTCTGGACGCATATTCCGGGTATCATCAGATCCGGATGAAGAAGTTTGACCAAAAGGCGACCTCGTTCATCACACCTTTTGGCACTTACTGATACGTCACCATGCCCTTTGGTTTGAAAAATGCAGGTGGCACCTACCAACGTACGATGCAGCGGTGCCTGAAGGACCAAATTGGCCGGAATGTACACGCTTACATCGACAACATCGCGGTCATGACCCGGAAAGGATCCAACTTGATCAGCGAGCTACAAGAAACCTTCGAGAATCTCCGACGATACAAGATGATGTTGAATCCGCTGAAATGCGTCTTTGGCGTACCAGCCGGAAAACTCCTTGGCTTCATTGTGTCACGTAGAGGCATTGAAGTGAATCCGGAAAAAATCAAGGCTATCTTGAACAGCAAAAGGCCAACTTATCTCAAAGATGTGCAACGATTAACTGGCTGCATTGCCGCAATCAGTAGATTTGTTAGCCGTCTTGGCGAGAAGGCGCTACCTTTATACAAGCTGCTGAAGAAAACAGACAAATTTGTCTGGGATGATGCAGTAGATGCAACACTTCAGGGGTTGAAAGACATACTCTCTTCCCCACCTATCATGGCAGCTCCGGTTGAGTCAGAGCCCATGCTCCTCTACCTGGCAGCCTACAATAAAGTCATCAGTCTCGTTGTCGTGGTAGAGAGAAAGGAAGAAGGCTATGAGTACGGAGTCCAAAGACCGGTTTACTACATAAGCGAGGTCCTGATGGAATCCAAGCAAAGATACCCTCACTTTCAGAAGCTAGTCTACGGAGTATTCCTAGGTAGCCGAAAGCTGAGACACTACTTCCAGAAGCATCCTATGACAGTTGTGAGCAAAGCTCCACTGTCAACCATCATCAACAACTCCGACGCAATAGGGCGTGTAGCAAAGTGGGGCGTTGAACTTTATGCCTTCGACATCAACTACCAAGGCAGAACCGCGATCAAATCCCAAGTATTGGCGGACTTCTTTGTTGATTGGACTGAAGCGCCGGAGGGCACACCTGTGCCGGAACCTGAACCTTGGGTCATGCACTTTGATGGATCCAAGCAACATCAAGGCTCGGGGGCTGGAGTTACCCTGAAGTCACCAACCGGGGAAGAACTGTAGTACGTTCTGCAGATTCACTTTGAAGCTACAAACAACATGGCGGAATATGAGGCTCTACTACACGGATTGCGCATCGCTAAGGAAATCGGGACCAAGCACATCATATGCTGCGGAGACTCCGACCTAGTGGCACAACAAGTAGCCGGAACCTAGAACGCCAAAAACTCCGCCACGGCAGCTTACAGAGACGAAGTTGACAAGATCGCCAAGTGCTTCCTCGAATATGAAGTCAAGTACGTCAGGAGAGATGACAACACAACGGCAGATATGCTGTCCAAGCTCGGATCCGGCCGGAAACCCATTCCGCTTGGAATTTTCCTTGAGCATCTACGGACACCCTCCGTGAAGGGCGCCAACCCGGAAAACCCAGATGTGGCGTTTTCTCTGGCTAAGAAAGTGATGGTTATCACTCCGGCTTGGACCCAACCTTTCCTGGACTACCTCATTGACCAGAAGAAATTGCCAGAGGATGAAGTCCTCACGCGACAGGTCATCAGACGAGCAAGATCCTACACAATAGTTGATGGACAGCTCTATAAACGAAGCGCAAACGGGGTATTTCTAAAATGTGTATCAAGTCAAGATGGCATTGAAATCCTCAGAGAGATTCATGCAGGTGATTGCGGGCATCACGCCGCTCCCAGGTCACTCGTTGCAAAAGCTTTCCGGTAAGGTTTTTACTGGCTAACATCCAAAGAAGATGCTGAGAAGATCGTGAAAACTTGCCGAGGTTGTCAGTACTATGCTACTCAACCAAACGATCCGGCTCAGAGCTAAAGACCATACCTATCACTTGGCCGTTCGCGGTCTGGGGGCTCGACATGGTCGAAAAATTAAAGAAGTCATCTCCTGGCGGTTTTGAGTACCTCTTGGTCGCTATCGACAATTTCAGTAAGTGGATCGAGGCAAAGCCAGTGAGAAAAGCCGATGGTGCTACGGCACTAAAATTTGTTTGCAGCCTCGTAACGAGATTCGGCATCCCGCACAACATAATCACAAACAATGGCACGAACTTCGCGCAGGGAGAACTAAATGATTATTGCAATAACGTAGGGATCCGGCTTGACCTTGCATCTGTGGCTCATCCACAATCCAATGGGCAGATCGAGCGAGCTAATGGCCTCATACTAGCCAGAGTCAAACCTCGCCTTGAGGAACCGCTGCGCCGCGTAGCCGGAGCTTGGGCTGAGTAGTTAGATTCTGTTTTATGGAGTTTATGAACTACCCCTAACAGGTCAACTGGGTTTACGCCTTTCTTCCTAGTATACGGATCCGAAGCTATGCTCCCCTCCGACATCATCCATGATTCCACGCGAGTCTCCGCCTACAATGAAGAAACTGCCGACGAGGCTCGACAGCTATCCGTGGACCTGATCGAAGAAGCTCGGAATCTAGCTGACCAACGTTCCACCATTTACCAGCAGAAACTCCGGCGTTATCATAGCCGTCGAGTTTGAAATTGCTCGTTTAAGGAAGGTGACTTGGTCCTTCGCCTTTGGCAGGTGAAGGAACATAAGCTACAATCCCCCTGGGAAGGACCCTTTGTCATCACCAAAGTCCTACACAACGGATCTTACTACCTCGTTGATTTCCACGAGCTAAAGGACAGACCTGATAATTGGTACCGGAAACGCAAGAGGGAAGATCCGAGTGACATATACGATGAAACAGATCATCCCTGGAATATAGCACAGCTACATCCTTTCCACACTTAGCAATTTTCGGATTACATACTTTGTAACATCTATGATACATGATCAATGAAAGAAGGCATATGGTTTACTCTTTGACTCTTTTACCTCCTTTAGTTCTTCATTTTTGGATCGTGTATGTTTTCCGACTAAAAACCGCAGAGCTAGATGTTTCCGCCTAGGCGTGTATACAAGTTGAGATTTTTTTCAAAATCATCCCTTAGGACGTGAGCTTAAGTTTTCTAGTGGAAAAGTTCTCTGTTGCGAGCTTATGGATTCCGGCAACGACTTCCGGCACCTTGGCTGGGGGCTTGTTTCCGCGGTTATTGACGGATTGCCATTGGGCTTCATCACTGTCGGCGAGCTTTTTCCGGCTAAACATCTTCCGGCTCGTGGAACGTCAAATAAGCAAGCCGGAAAACTTAGAAACTAGCACTTGCTTTCCAAAAGAACGAAACATGCATTCATAAATTAAAAACGGATTGCAGGATAACTATTTTCCGCCCACATGCAGTCGTTTCGTCCTAGCTACTTCAAATGTTTCAGTTATATTACAAACCCTCGATGGGGCCAAAATGATGCATTATTTTTTCCACAGGAACCAGTCTTTTATTTCTCCTTGGCCGGAGAAGAGTGAGCCTCATTGATGTCTACTTCCCCCTCCTTTTCCTGTAGACAGTGTTGGGCCTCCAAGAGCAGAGGTTTGTAGAACAACAGCAAGTTTTCCCTTAAGTGGATCACCCAAGGTTTATCGAACTCAGGGAGGAAGAGGTCAAAGATATCCCTCTCATGCAACCCTGCAACCACAAAGCAAGAAGTCTCTTGTGTCCCCAACACACCTAATAGGTGTACTAGTTCGGCGAAGAGATAGTGAAATACAGGTGGTATGAATATATATGAGCAGTAACAATGGTGCCAGAAAATAGCTTGCTGGCGTGTAGTTGATGGTGGTAGTATTGCAGCAGTAGTAACACAGTAAAACAGTAAACAAGCAGCGATAGCAGTATTTAGGAACAAGGCCTAGGGATTAGACTTTCACTAGTGGACACTCTCAACATTGATCACATAACAGAATAGATAAATGCATACTCTACACTCTTGTTGGATGATGAACACATTGCGTAGGATTACACAAACCCTCAATGCCGGAGTTAACAAGCTCCACAATTAAATGTTCATATTTAAGTAACCTTATAGTGTAAGATAGATCAAAAGACTAAACCAAGTACTAACATAGCATGCACACTGTCACCTTCATGCATATGTAGGAGGAATAGATCACATCAATACTATCATAGCAATAGTTAACTTCATAATCTACAAGAGATCATGATCATAGCATAAACCAAGTACTAACACGGATGCACATACTGTCACCATTACATCGTGCAGGAGGAATAAAACTACTTTAATAACATTGCTAGAGTAGCACATAGATAAATTGTGATACAAATACATTGCAATCATAAAGAGATATAAATAAGCACCTCACTATGCCATTCAACAGTGAATAAGTATTCTGTGAAATATAGCCTAAGAGACCCACACGGTGCACACACTGTCACCTTTACACACGTGGGACAAGGAGTCTCCGGAGATCACATAAGTAAAACTCACTTGACTAGCATAATGACATCTAGATTACAAGCATCATCATATGAATCCCAATCATGTAAGGCAGCTCATGAGATTATTGTATTGAAGCACATAGGAGAGAGATGAACCACATAGCTACCGGTACAGCCCCGAGCCTCGATGGAGAACTACTCCCTCCTCATGGGAGCAGCAGCGGTGATGAAGATGGTGGTGGAGATGGCAGCGGTGTCGATGGAGAAGCCTTCCGGGGGCACTTCCCCATTCCGGCGGCGTGCCGGAACAGAGACTCCTGTCCCCCAGATCTTGGCTTCGCGATGGCGGCGGCTCTGGAAGGTTTCTGTGGGTTTCGTCGAACGTATCAGGGTTTTCGCGACGGAGGCTTTAAATAGGCGAAGAGGCGGCGCCAGAGGGTCGAAGGGGTGCCCACACCATAGGGTGGCGCGGGCCCCCCCCGGCCGCGCCGGCCTAGGGTTTGGTGGGCCTGTGCCCCCTCCCTGGTGGCTCTCGGGTGTTCTGGATGCTTCCGGCAAAATAGGAACACAGGCGTTGATTTCGTCCAATTCCGAGAATATTTCGTTACTAGGATTTACGAAACCAAAATGCCAGAAAACAGAATCGCCACTTCGGCATCTTGTTAATAGGTTAGTTCCAGAAAATGCACGAATATGACATAAAGTGTGCATAAAACATGTAGATAACATCAATAATGTGGCATGGAACATAAGAAATTATCGATACGTCGGAGGCGTATCAATATGACATAAAGTGTGCATAAAACATGTAGATAACATCAATAATGTGGCATGGAACATAAGAAATTATCGATACGTCGGAGGCGTATCATGATACGCCTCCGACGTATCGATAATTTCTTATGTTCCATGCCACATTATTGATGTTATCTACATGTTTTATGCACACTTTAGATACGCCTCCGACGTATCGATAATTTCTTATGTTCCATGCCACATTATTGATGTTATCTACATGTTTTATGCACACTTTATGTCATATTCGTGCATTTTCTGGAACTAACCTATTAACAAGATGCCGAAGTGCCGCTGTCGTTTTCTCATTGTTTTTGGTTTCAGAAATCCTAGTAAGGAAATATTCTCGGAATTGGACGAAATCAACGCCCAGGGGCCTATTTTGCCACGAAGCTTCCAGAAGTCCGAAGACGAAACGAAGTGGGGCCACGGGGTGCCCAAACCCTAGGGCGGCGCGGCGCCCCCTTGGCCGCGTCGCCCTATCATCTGGGGCCCCTGTGCCCCCTCCTGACTTGCCCTTCCGCCTACTTAAAGCCTCCGTGACGAAACCCCCAGTACCGAGAGCCATGATACGGAAAACCTTCCAGAGACGCCGCCAACGCCGATCCCATCTCGGGGGATCCAGGAGATCGCCTCCGGCACCCTGCCGGAGAAGGGAATCATCTCCCGGAGGACTCTACGCCGCCATGGTCGCCTCCGGTGTGATGTGTGAGTAGTCTACCCCTGGACTATGGGTCCATAGCAGTAGCTAGATGGTTGTCTTCTCCCCATTGTGCTTCATTGTCGGATCTTGTGAGCTGCCTAACATGATCAAGATCATCTATCTGTAATTCTATATGTTGCGTTTGTTGGGATCCGATGAATAGAGAATACTTGTTATGTTGATTATCAAAGTTATATCTATGTGTTGTTTATGATCTTGCATGCTCTCCGTTACTAGTAGATGCTCTGGCCAAGTAGATGCTTGTAACTCCAAGAGGGAGTATTTATGCTCGATAGTGGGTTCATGCCTGCATTGACACCGGGACGATGTGAGAAAGTTCTAAGGTTGTGTTGTGTCGTTGCCACTAGGGATAAAACATTGATGCTATGTCTAAGGATGAAGTTGTTGATTACATTACGCACCATACTTAATGCAATTGTCTGTTGCTTTGCAACTTAATACTGGAGGGGGTTCGGATGATAACCTGAAGGTGGACTTTTTAGGCATAGATGCAGTTGGATGGCGGTCTATGTACTTTGTCGTAATGCCCAATTAAATCTTACTATACTCATCATGATATGTATGTGCATGGTCATGCCCTCTTTATTTGTCAATTGCCCAACTGTAATTTGTTCACCCAACATGCTGTTTGTCTTATGGGAGAGACACCTCTAGTGAACTGTGGACCCCGGTCCAATTCTCTTTACTGAAATACAATCTACTGCAATACTTGTTCTACTGTTTTCTGCAAACAATCATCTTCCACACAATACGGTTAATCCTTTGTTACAGCAAGCCGGTGAGATTGACAACCTCACTGTTTCGTTGGGGCAAAGTACTTTGGTTGTGTTGTGCAGGTTCCACGTTGGCGCCGGAATCCCTGGTGTTGCGCCGCACTACATCCCGCCGCCATCAACCTTCAACGTGCTTCTTGGCTCCTCCTGGTTCGATAAACCTTGGTTTCTTTCTGAGGGAAAACTTGCTGCTGTGCGCATCATACCTTCCTCTTGGGGTTCCCAACGAACGTGTGAGTTACACGCCATCAAGCTCTTTTTAAGGCGCCGTTGCCGGGAGATCAAGACACGCTGCAAGGAGTCTCCACTTCTCAATCTCTTTACTTTGTTTTTGTCTTGCTTAGTTTTATTTACTACTTTGTTTGCTGCACTAAATCAAAATACAAAAAAATTAGTTGCTAGTTTTACTCTATTTGTTATCTTGTTTGCTATATCAAAAACACAAAAAAATTAGTTACTTGCATTTACTTTATCTAGTTTGCTTTATTTACTGTCTTGCACTCTATATTAAAAATACAAAAAAAAATTAGTTACTTTTGTTACCATGTCTAGCTCTGAACCTGTTACTTCTTCGCCTGAAGAATTAGTCTTCACTTTTAAACAAGGGGATGAGGAGAGTTTTAAGGATGCTTGGTCTAGAATTTTTACTTCTTATCGTAAAACTGAACCTCAAATGACTCTAAGTTTGCTCCTTAGTAATTTTTATTTTGGTCTTATGGTTCGCTATAGATATGCTTTGGATACTTTAGTGGGAGGAGATTTCCTTCATTGCAATGGGGATCAAGCTTTTAATGCCATAAAGAAGTTGGTTGCATCACATGATTCAGCTAATAACTTTGATTCATCCCTCACTAGCATATATAGTAGATTAAACAATCTCGAGATAAGTACATCTCGCTTGGATGATAACTATTGCCACGTTCGTAATCGTCTTGAACAAGTTTTAGTGAACTCTAAACTTTCATTGTGGGATCCTACTGTTAAAATTGTTATCGGTGATCGAACTCTCCATGCCTACTGTGATATTATGTATGAATTTTGCCTTATGCCTGAAAGTATTTATAAATCTTTGAAACTTTGGGGAGTCGATGAAGGAGGAGAAGAAATAACTCTCATTGATAACTCTACTATAATTCCTAAAGGAATAGCCGCAGGTGTGCATACAACCATTCTTGGAAGAACAATATCCATTGATTATCTTGTTGTTGAAACAGGAAAACTCATACTCGGAAGATCCTATTTGAAACTATTGGGAGCAGTCATTGATGTTGGAGAAGGCACTCTGAAATTCACCTCTATACCAGGGGGAAATCATATATTTCCTAAACCAAAGGGAAAGAAAAACAATAAGAAAGGTAAGGGTAAAGCCCAAGGTAAGGTTGACACACCGTCTCTTGATAATACTTGATACACACTTTCTGCGCCTAGCTGAAAGGCGTTAAAGAAAAACGCTTATGGGAGACAACCCATGTTTTTACCTACAGTACTTTGTTTTTATTTTGTGTCTTGGAAGTTGTTTACTACTGTAGCAACCTCTCCTTATCTTAGTTTTGTGTTTTGTTGTGCCAAGTAAAGCCGTTGATAGAAAAGTAAGTACTAGATTTGGATTACTGCGCAGTTCCAGATTTCTTTGCTGTCACGAATCTGGGTCTACCTCCCTGTAGGTAGCTCAGAAAATTAAGCCAATTTACGTGCATGATCCTCAGATATGTACGCAACTTTCATTCAATATGAGCATTTTCATTTGAGCAAGTATGGTGCCATTTTAAAATTCGTCAATACGAGCTGTTCTGTTTTGATAGATTCTGCCTTTTATTTCGCATTGCCTCTTTTGCTATGTTGGATGAATTTCTTTGATCCATTAATGTCCAGTAGCATTATGCAATGTCCAGAAGTGTTAAGAATGATTGTGTCACCTCTGAATATGTTAATTTTTATTGTGCACTAACCCTCTAATAAGTTGTTTCGAGTTTGGTGTGGAGGAAGTTTTCAAGGATCAAGAGAGGAGTATGATGCAACAGGATCAAGGAGAGTGAAAGCTCTAAGCTTGGGGATGCCCCGGTGGTTCACCCCTGCATATTCTAAGAAGACTCAAGCGTCTAAGCTTGGGGATGCCCAAGGCATCCCCTTCTTCATCGACAACATTATCAGGTTCCTCCCCTGAAACTATATTTTTATTCCATCACATCTTATGTGCTTTGCTTGGAGCGTCGGTTTGTTTTTGTTTTTTGTTTTGTTTGAATAAAATGGATCCTAGCATTCACTTTATGGGAGAGAGACACGCTCCGCTGTAGCATATGGACAAGTATGTCCTTGGTTTCTACTCATAGTATTCATGGCGAAGTTTCTCCTTCGTTAAATTGTTATATGGTTGGAATTGGAAAATGATACATGTAGTAATTGCTATTAATGTCTTGGGTAATGTGATACTTGGCAATTGTTGTGCTCATGTTTAAGCTCTTGCATCATATGCTTTGCACCTATTAATGAAGAAATACATAGAGCATGCTAAAATTTGGTTTGCATATTTGGTTTCTCTAAGGTCTAGATAATTTCTAGTATTGAGTTTGAACAACAAGGAAGACGGTGTAGAGTCTTATAATGTTTTCAATATGTCTTTTATGTGAGTTTTGCTGCACCGGTTCATCCTTGTGTTTGTTTCAAATAAGCCTTGCTAGCCTAAACCTTGTATCGAGAGGGAATACTTCTCATGCATCCAAAATACTTGAGCCAACCACTATGCCATTTGTGTCCACCATACCTACCTACTACATGGTATTTTTCTGCCATTCCAAAGTAAATTGCTTGAGTGCTACCTTTAAAATTCCATCATTCACCTTTGCAATATATAGCTCATGGGATAAATAGCTTAAAAACTATTGTGGTATTGAATATGTAATTATGCACTTTATCTCTTATTAAGTTGCTTGTTGTGCGATAACCATGTTCACTGGGGACGCCATCAACTACTCTTTGTTGAATTTCATGTGAGTTGCTATGCATGTCCGTCTTGTCGGAAGTAAGAGAGATCTACCACCTTATGGTTAAGCATGCATATTGTTAGAGAAGAACATTGGGCCGCTAACTAAAGCCATGATCCATGGTGGAAGTTTCAGTTTTGGACATATATCCTCAATCTCAAATGAGAAAATTATTGATTGTTGTTACATGCTTATGCATAAAAGAGGAGTCCATTATCTGTTGTCTATGTTGTCCCGGTATGGATGTCTAAGTTGAAGAATAATCAATAGCGAGAAATCCAATGCGAGCTTTCTCCTTAGACCTTTGTACAGGCGGCATAGAGGTACCCCTTTGTGACACTTGGTAAAAACATGTGCATTGTGATGATCCGGTAGTCCAAGCTAATTAGGACAAGGTGCGGGCACTATTAGTATACTATGCATGAGGCTTGCAACTTATAAGATATAATTTACATGATACATATGCTTTATTACTACCGTTGACAAAATTGTTTCATGATTTCAAAATCAAAGCTCTAGCACAAATATAGCAATCGATGCTTTTCCTCTATGGAGGACCATTCTTTTACTTTCAATGTTGAGTCAGTTCACCTATTTCTCTCCACCTCAAGAAGCAAACACTTGTGTGAACTGTGCATTGATTTCTACATACTTGCTTATTGCACTTATTATATTACTCTATGTTGACAATATCCATGAGATATACATGTTACAAGTTGAAAGCAACCGCTGAAACTTAATCTTCTTTTGTGTTGCTTCAATGCCTTTACTTTGAATTATTGCTTTATGAGTTAACTCTTATGCAAGACTTAATTGATGCTTGTCTTGAAGTGCTATTCATGAAAAGTCTTTGCTTTATGATTCACTTGTTTACTCATGTCATATACATTGTTTTGATCGCTGCATTCACTACATATGCTTTACAAATAGTATGATCAAGATTATGATGGCATGTCACTCCAGAAATTATCTCGTGTTATCGTTTTACCTCGGGACGAGCAGAACTAAGCTTGGGGATGCTGATACGCCTCCGACGTATCGATAATTTCTTATGTTCCATGCCACATTATTGATGTTATCTACATGTTTTATGCACACTTTATGTCATATTCGTGCATTTTCTGGAACTAACCTATTAACAAGATGCCGAAGTGCCGATTCTTGTTTCTGCTTTTGGTTTCAGAAATCCTAGTAAGGAAATATTCTCGGAATTGGACGAAATCAACGCCCAGGGCCTATTTTGCCACGAAGCTTCCGTAAGTCCGAAGACGAAACGAAGTGGGGCCACGGGGTGCCCAAACCCTAGGGCGGCGCTGCCCCCCCTTGGCCGCGCCGCCTGTCATCCGGGGCCCCCTGTGCCCCCTCCCCGACTTGCCCTTCCGCCTACTTAAAGCCTCCGTGACGAAACCCCCGGTCCGAGAGCCACGATACGGAAAACCTTCCGGAGACGCCGCCAACGCCGATCCCATCTCGGGATCCAGAGATCGCCTCCGCACTGCCGGAGAGGGGAATCATCTCCCGGAGGACTCTACGCCGCCATGGTCGCCTCCGGTGTGATGTGTGAGTAGTCTACCCCTGGACTATGGGTCCATAGCAGTAGCTAGATGGTTGTCTTCTCCCCATTGTGCTTCATTGTCGGATCTTGTGAGCTGCCTAACATGATCAAGATCATCTATCTGTAATTCTATATGTTGCGTTTGTTGGGATCCGATGAATAGAGAATACTTGTTATGTTGATTATCAAAGTTATATCTATGTGTTGTTTATGATCTTGCATGCTCTCCGTTACTAGTAGATGCTCTGGCCAAGTAGATGCTTGTAACTCCAAGAGGGAGTATTTATGCTCGATAGTGGGTTCATGCCTGCATTGACACCGGGACAAGGATGTGAGAAAGTTCTAAGGTTGTGTTGTGCTGTTGCCACTAGGGATAAAACATTGATGCTATGTCTAAGGATGTAGTTGTTGATTATATTACGCACCATACTTAATGCAATTGTCTGTTGCTTTGCAACTTAATACTGGAGGGGGTTCGGATGATAACCTGAAGGTGGACTTTTTAGGCATAGATGCAGTTGGATGGCGGTCTATGTACTTTGTCGTAATGCCCAATTAAATCTCACTATACTCATCATGATATGTATGTGCATGGTCATGCCCTCTTTATTTGTCAATTGCCCAACTGTAATTTGTTCACCCAACATGTTGTTTGTCTTATGGGAGAGACACCTCTAGTGAACTGTGGACCCCGGTCCAATTCTCTTTACTGAAATACAATCTACTGCAATACTTGTTCTACTGTTTTCTGCAAACAATCATCTTCCACACAATACGGTTAATCCTTTGTTACAGCAAGCCGGTGAGATTGACAACCTCACTGTTTCGTTGGGGCAAAGTACTTTGGTTGTGTTGTGCAGGTTCCACGTTGGCGCCGGAATCCCTGGTGTTGCGCCGCACTACATCCCACCGCCATCAACCTTCAACGTGCTTCTTGGCTCCTCCTGGTTCGATAAACCTTGGTTTCTTTCTGAGGGAAAACTTGCTGCTGTGCGCATCATACCTTCCTCTTGGGGTTCCCAACGAACGTGTGAGTTACACGCCATCACATCCCCAAGCTTAGTTCTGCTCGTCCCGAGCAGGTAAAACGATAACACAGATAATTTCTGGAGTGACATGGCATCATAACCTTGATCATACTATTTGTAAAGCATATGTAGTGAATGCAGCGATCAAAACAATGTATATGACATGAGTAAACAAGTGAATCATAAAGCAAAGACTTTTCATGAATAACACTTCAAGACAAGCATCAATAAGTCTCGCATAAGAGTTAACTCATAAAGCAATAATTTATAGTAAAGGTATTGAAGCAACACAAAGGAAGATTAAGTTTCAGCGGTTGCTTTCAACTTGTAACATGTATATCTCATGGATATTGTCAACATAGAGTAATATAATAAGTGCAATAAGCAAATATGTAGGAATCAATGCACAGTTCACACAAGTGTTTGCTTCTTGAGGTGGAGAGAAATAGGTGAACTGACTCAACATTGAAAGTAAAAGAATGGTCCTCCATAGAGGAAAAGCATCGATTGCTATATTTGTGCTAGAGCTTTGATTTTGAAAACATAAAGAGAGCATAAAAATAAAGTTTTGAGAGGTGTATGTTGTTGTCAACGAATGGTAGCGGGTACTCTAACCCCCTTGCCAGGCAAACCTTCAAAGAGCGGCTCCCATTTTATTTTATTTTTGGGTGGCACTCCTTCCAACCTTTCTTTCACAAACCATGGCTAACCGAATCCTCGGGTGCCTGCCAACAATCTCATACCATGAAGGAGTGCCTTTTTATTTTAGTTTTATTATGATGACACTCCTCCCAACCTTTGCTTACACAAGCCATGGCTAACCGAATCCTTCGGGTGCCGTCCAACAATCACATACCATGGAGGAGTGTCTATTTTTGTTAATTAATTTGGGACTGGGAATCCCATTGCCAGCTCTTTTTGCAAAATTATTGGATAAGCGGATGAAGCCACTAGTCCATTGGTGAAAGTTGCCCAACAAGATTGAAAGATAAACACCACATACTTCCTCATGAGCTATAAAACATTGACACAAATCAGAGGTGATAAATTTTGAATTGTTTAAAGGTAGCACTCGAGCAATTTACTTTGGAATGGCGGAGAAATACCATGTAGTAGGTAGGTATGGTGGACACAAATGGCATAGTGGTTGGCTCAAGGATTTGGATGCATGAGAAGTATTCCCTCTCGATACAAGGTTTTAGGCTAGCAAGGTTGTTTGAAGCAAACACAAGGATGAACCGGTGCAGCAAAACTCACATAAAAGACATATTGAAAACATTATAAGACTCTACACCGTCTTCCTTGTTGTTCAAACTCAATACTAGAAATTATCTAGACCTTAGAGAAACCAAATATGCAAACCAAATTTTAGCATGCTCTATGTATTTCTTCATTAATGGGTGCAAAGCATATGATGCAAGAGCTTAAACATGAGCACAACAATTGCCAAGTATCACATTACCCAAGACATTATAGCAATTACTACATGTATCATTTTCCAATTCCAACCATATAACAATTTAACGAAGAAGAAACTTCGCCATGAATACTAAAAGCTAAGAACACATGTGTTCATATGCAACAGCGGAGCGTGTCTCTCTCCCACACAAGCATGATGTAATCCAATTTATTCAAACACAAACAAAAATAAAAGCATACAGACGCTCCAAGAAAAGCACATAAGATGTGATGGAATAAAAATATAGTTTCAAGAGAAGGAACCTGATAATTTGTCGATGAAGAAGGGGATGCCTTGGGCATCCCCAAGCTTAGATGCTTGAGTCTTCTTGATATATGCAGGGGTGAACCACCGGGGCATCCCCAAGCTTAGAGCTTTCACTCTTCTTGATCATAGTATATCATCCTCCTCTCTTGACCCTTGAAAACTTTCTTCACACCAAACTTCTCATAAACTTCATTAGAGGGGTTAGTACATAATCAAAAACTCACATGTTCAGAGGTGACACAATCATTCTTAACACTTCTGGACATTGCTGAAAGTTACTGGAAGGTAATGGAACAAAGAAATCCACCCAACACAGCGAAAGAAACAATGCGAAATAAAAGGCAGAATCTGTCAAAACAGAACAGTCCGTAAAGACGATTTTTTAATAAATACTTCCGTTAATCAGATCAGAAAACTCAAAACTAATGAAAGTTTCGTACATATCTGAGGAACACGCACGTAAATTGGCATATTTTTCTGATTTTTCTACAGAGAAAACAGCCCAGATTCGTGACAGATAGAAATCTGTTTCTGCGCAGAAATCCAAATCTAGTATCAACCTTCGATTAGAGGCTTCACTTGGCACAACAAAACACAAAACTAAGATAAGGAGAGGTTGCTACAGTAGTAAACAACTTCCAAGACACAAATATAAAACAAAGTACTGTAGCAAAATAACACATGGGTTATCTCCCAAGAAGTTCTTTCTTTATAGCCATTAAGATGGGCTCAGCAGTTTTAATGATGCACTCGTAAGAAATAGTATTTGAAGCAAAAGAGAGCATCAAGAAGCAAATTCAAAACACATTTAAGTCTAACATGCTTCCTATGCATAGGAATCTTGTAAATAAACAAGTTCATGAAGAGCAAAGTAACAAGCATAGGAAGATAAAACAAGTATAGCTTGAAAAATTTCAGCACATAGAGAGGCATTTTAGTAACATGAAAATTTCTACAACCATATTTTCCTCTCTCATAATAACTTTCAGTAGCATCATGAGCAAACTCAACAATATAACTATCACATAAAGCATTCTTATCATGAGTCTCATGCATAAAATTATTACTCTCCACATAAGCATAGTTATTCTTATTAATTGTAGTAGGAGCAAATTCAACAAAGTAGCTATCATTATTATTCTCATCAAGTGTTGGAGGCATAGTATAATCACAACAAAATTTACTCTCCATAGTAGGTGGCACCAAAAGACCACTATTATTATAATCATCATATATGGGAGGCAAAGTATCATCAAAGAAAATTTTCTCCTCAATGCTTGGGGGACTAAAAAGATCATGCTCATCAAAACCAGCTTCCCCAAGCTTAGAATTTTCTATATCATTAGCAACAATGGTGTTCAAAGCGTTCATACTAATATTACTACCAGCATGCAAATAAGGTTCCATAGGTTTTTTTAATTTTCGCATCAAACAATTCTAAATCAGGAAAAAGATTAAAAAGCTCACCAATTTTTTTGTTGTTTTCCATTATGCCTAACTAGTGTAAACAAGAAACAAAAAGATGCAATTGCAGAATCTAAAGGAAATAGCTTCGAGTACTTACAACGGCGGAAAATAGCTTGGTAGCCGAGGTCCGGAGTGTGAGTACCTTTTACCTTTCCTCCCCGGCAACGGCGCCAGAAAATAGCTTGATGTCTACTTCCCCCTCCTTTTCCTGTAGACAGTGTTGGGCCTCCAAGAGCAGAGGTTTGTAGAACAGCAGCAAGTTTTCCCTTAAGTGGATCACCCAAGGTTTATCGAACTCAGGGAGGAAGAGGTCAAAGATATCCCTCTCATGCAACCCTGCAACCACAAAGCAAGAAGTCTCTTGTGTCCCCAACACACCTAATAGGTGTACTAGTTCGGCGATGAGATAGTGAAATACAGGTGGTATGAATATATATGAGCAGTAGCAATGGTGCCAGAAAATAGCTTGCTGGCGTGTAGTTGATGGTGGTAGTATTGCAGCAGTAGTAACACAAAAAACGAGAAACAAGCAGCGATAGCGATATTTAGGAACAAGGCCTAGGGATTAGACTTTCACTAGTGGACACTCTCAACATTGATCACATAACAGAATAGATAAATGCATACTCTACACTCTTGTTGGATGATGAACACATTGCGTAGGATTACACGAACCCTCAATGCCGGAGTTAACAAGCTCCACAATTAAATGTTCATATTTAAGTAACCTTATAGTGTAAGATAGATCAAAAGACTAAACCAAGTACTAACATAGCATGCACACTGTCACCTTCATGCATATGTAGGAGGAATAGATCACATCAATACTATCATAGCAATAGTTAACTTCATAATCTACAAGAGATCATGATCATAGCATAAACCAAGTACTAACACGGATGCACACACTGTCACCATTACATCGTGCAGGAGGAATAAAACTACTTTAATAACATTGCTAGAGTAGCACATAGATAAATTGTGATACAAATACATTGCAATCATAAAGAGATATAAATAAGCACCTCACTATGCCATTCAACAGTGAATAAGTATTCTGTGAAATATAGCCTAAGAGACCCACACGGTGCACACACTGTCACCTTTACACACGTGGGACAAGGAGTCTCCGGAGATCACATAAGTAAAACTCACTTGACTAGCATAATGACATCTAGATTACAAGCATCATCATATGAATCTCAATCATGTAAGGCAGCTCATGAGATTATTGTATTGAAGCACATAGGAGAGAGATGAACCACATAGCTACCGGTACAGCCCCGAGCCTCGATGGAGAACTACTCCCTCCTCATGGGAGCAGCAGCGGTGATGAAGATGGCGGTGGAGATGGCAGCGGTGTCGATGGAGAAGCCTTCCGGGGGCACTTCCCCGTTCCGGCGGCGTGCCGGAACAGAGACTCCTGTCCCCGCATCTTGGCTTCGCGATGGCGGCGGCTCTGGAAGGTTTCTGTGGGTTTCGTCGAACGTATCAGGGTTTTCGCGACGGAGGCTTTAAATAGGCGAAGAGGCGGCGCCAGAGGGTCGAAGGGGTGCCCACACCATAGGGTGGCGCGGGCCCCCTGGCCGCGCCGGCCTAGGGTTTGGTGGGCCTGTGCCCCCTCCCTGGTGGCTCTCGGGTGTTCTGGATGCTTCCGGGCAAAATAGGAACCTGGGCGTTGATTTCGTCCAATTCCGAGAATATTTCGTTACTAGGATTTCTGAAACCAAAAACAGCAGAAAACAGGAACTGGCACTTCGGCATCTTGTTAATAGGTTAGTTCCAGAAAATGCACGAATATGACATAAAGTGTGCATAAAACATGTAGATAACATCAATAATGTGGCATGGAACATAAGAAATTATCGATACGTCGGAGACGTATCACTCATCATCAGCTTGTGGTTTGTCCTTCTCCGCTTCCTTAGCCGGAGAAGAAACTACTTCGTCGTCGCTTTCTTCAGCTTGCTTTGTCGGAGAAGAGGCGCATGTATCATTGCCCTTGGACTTGTTTTTCTCAGCTTCTTTGGAGCTGGTCCAGGTAAATTGGCTTCCGGATGCGGCTGGCCTGGCCTCCGCTTCACGTTCCTTCTCCAGCTCCGCCTCGAGAGGTTCATCAGCAGGAAGCACGACTTTGTCATAAAATTCATCGTGACGGATGCGCTGCACAATCCTAGCATCGTAACCACTACAAGCATCCAAAAGGGCATCTGCATCCGCATCCGGTGGAATACCCGCAATGGCCAAGTCGATGTCGAGGTTCGGAGCACGCGCCAGGCACATTGTCAGTGACATTTGAGCAGCGCCTCGAGCTGATGAAGTCTGAAGATCGACAACTAGATCTGGCAGAACGTCCATTCTCCGGATAAGATCGCGGACATCGCAGGTTCGGCTGTCCTTGATCGCTAGGTTGTGACAAATCTTGCGGCAGGCCTTGATCAAGTCCTTGCAATCATCTCCGGCTAGATGGATCAGGTCGTCACGTAGAAACAGCTCGCGTTTGGTTTCATCGTATCCAAGTGGTTCCATAAAAATCAAAAAGTTGAACATAGTTAGACATCGTTCAAAGGTGACGGAGTACTGGTATGTAGTTCCGGATTCTTACCCATGATATCGGTGTTGAGCAGATCCCAACCTTGCTCCGCTGCCCTCATGTAAGTCCGGAGGTGCTGGACATTCTCTTGGAGTTTTGTCAAGGTGTCGCTGTCTTTTTTCCTCTTCTCCACCAGAAAAGCTATCTCACGAATAAATTCGGAATTTTTCTCGGCCAATTGCTTCTCAGCAAGCTCTCGTCCTTTCTCCGCCTCCTTCATCTTAGACTCTAGGTCTTTATGAGCGGAGCGCAGGGCCTCGAGCTCTGAGGAAGCGGTGGCCAGAGAGGTAGATGCACTTGTTCAAATAAATAAAGTTAGATTCTAAGTCAGAAATATTGGAACACAGTTGCTTTGGTCGGAACCATACCTTGGGCCTCCGCCAGCAGTTTTTCCAGCTCCGCAATCCTCCCCTTGGCATCATTAATTTTGTCCTCCTGACTGAGGGTTACGCGGCATTGCAGGGCGATATTCTTATGGAGCTCACAGTGCAGCGCTTGTTGTTCCTATAACAGTAACAGAGCCGGAATAAGTTCCAAATGCATTTTTTAATGTAGACCTCTTCGAAGCATCATTGCCGGAGATATTTCCTCCATACGCTTGGGGGCTACCACGACACTTTAAAAAATTTCTCCCTTCAGTTTACTCAAAGTATCAAGGGGTTAACTATTACTAGTTTCCGCCTAGACACTTGGGGGCTACTGAGAGGTACCTTGCGTTTGACGAGGAGCTGGTCGAGGAACTCGTCGATCTCCTTAATGTGATTTTGAATCTCAGAAGATTCAATATCAGCTTTTCCCCAGGCATTGTTAAGCATGGAGTTTAGCAGGTCTTGTTCGAGCTACCACTTCTCCATCTTCGTGAGCTTGTTATAGAATTTGTGAAAATATGCTTTTGGAGTGGAGAAAAGGTCGGAGGGATCACCAAAGTTTTTCAGAAATCCGACGACATCCTTAGCCGTAGCTTCAGCCTTATCGAAAGAGGTCACTTCTGCCACCTCCGGACCTTGGCCTTGGGGCTCTTCTGGAGCAGGTCGCTTTGCAGCGGAGCTGCTTCCGCCTCCTTTCCCGCTGCTCACTGGGATAATCTCCACTTGAGCGTTGGCAGCAGGATCAGAGGAAGGTTGAGCTTCAGGCAAAGATGGTTAGGAAGCAGGGTTGGAGGTGCTTGGCGGAGCTGGGGTGACGGGGCCAACGGCCGGAGACGTCTTCAAGTAGTTGGTGATGGGCTTCTAGGTGTTGGCCCGCAAGGTGGTGACCTTCTGGCTCCTACAACAAGTAAATAAAATATATAAGTAAAGAAACTTCACAACCTGAAGTATGCATTTTCGAACACTTACGTGGCTCCGGGAAGCAGCAGGCGTGACCCTTTCCCTACTGTAGCCAGCAGTTTGATGCGCTCGCGCTCCGCCTTCTTGGAGTTGAGGCGCGGAGGTGGCTTGGTTTTGGCCTTCTTAGCGGAGGCCTCGCCGCTGTCTCCGGCCTCGGAGCCGGAAACCTTGGTGCGGGGATGTTTTGTTGCGCGAGGGGCGGATTTTTTCGGATCTTGCTCTTCCCCATCGTCACCGTACTCCGGATCCTCCTCCACCTTTCCGGCAGGTGAACCGAAATTAAGTCTAAAATTATCCTCCGCCAAAGAATTGAGCTGTAGAGCAAAAATGGAAAATATTAGAACATTTCAAGTATGAGAAGCAAAATGACTAAGTGCGAGAACTCACCGGAGGGCACTTGTTGTTGATATAAATATCATTGTTGATTTCCGGGACCTCCTGGCCCTGTCCGATCTTCATGAGTGCTCGGATCCTCTTGTTCAGAGAATCCGTTGGCAAGTTATCGCGGGTCACCCACAGCTGGTCGTCGACCCCAGAGTATTCGCAGATCAGCCGCTTATTGTATTTGAGCGGCTGGATCCGGCGCGTGAACCAGCCTAGGGTCAAATCCATTCCGGTAAAACCGTCGTGGACTAACCAAGATATCCTCTGAGCAGCCTTGTCCAGTTCCGGATGTTGGGAAAGGGAGGGGTTGAAGCTCCAGCTGGCCAATTCCACCGGAGGGTTGTTGACGAACGCAGGTAGGCCATTGTGGACGCCCGGAACTAGCACGTTCTTCACGCAGAACCATCCGGCATTCCAGTACCGGACGGACTCGTGGGAAGCAAGAGCTAGATATATCCGTTGAGTACGGAGCATGAATGTCATGCTTCCGCAGTTGACCATGACTTTATCCTTGGTCTCCTTCTTGATTCGGTAGAAGAATTGCCAGAGGCGAATATTTGGTCGGATTCCAAGATGGCCTTCGCAAAGAGTCACGAAGTTGGAGAGGAGGAGAAATGAATTGGGACAAATGTTGGGAAGAGACAGGCCGCGCTCCACCCAGGCTTTGGCAAAGACGCGTTTGTCGGGCTTCGGGTTTGGAGTACTGGAGTCCTTCTCGAAGCTCCAAGTGTCTGGAGCAATGAAGCCCTCCTTGGCGAAGGCTTTAAGCTCCGAGTCGGTGACTTCACAAGGCCACCACTGGCCCTTCTCGCCTTCACGGATTCGATCTTTCGAACCCTTCTTCTGTTCCACTTCCAGTACTTTGGCTGCCATCTGTGGGGTCCCCCGGAGGTTGGGGCTAGACAAACCCAGATCTCCATCTGGCATAAGCCTAACCTAGATCTCTAGGGCCTACAGGGTGAGAATCGGTAACACAATAGTGACTCTATGACTCAAAGAGTAATACAAGGTCATAAGTGAGCGAAGAACCAAATATTAGAAGCAGAGGTCACTAACCTGACATTTCATGAATCAACGGAAGCGAAGTTATGCTATTCTAAATAGCAAGATAGCAAAAAGCCTAAAAGGCCAGGAGCATAACGGCGACGTCCCAACCCATAGATTCCAGGCTGCCACCTGGGAATCCCAAGCTACTCGTCGATGTCGACCTAGAAACCACCATTTGTTGGAGCGACTTCGTTTGAAACAAAGCATGCAAAGCTGAGTACAGGGACTCAACAAGACTTAGTACAACCTATTAGCAAAGCTGGTATGCGAGGCTTTATGTGGAGCTTATTTTGCAGAAAGCCAATTTTCCTTTGTAAAACAAGAGGGAGCAGAAGCTCGTCTATTCAGATCATTTTCAAAAGGGGATAAGAGAGTGATATCTCTAGCTCTACTGATCATCATATTGAATCCACCGAATCTTCATCATCAGCTGAACCTATCAACTAGGAGCACCCCCTCGATACCCTGAAGAGGAATCCTTATCACACATTGATTCCAAGTTTTACGATTAGGTTCAAGTTCTCTATGATCAACACGTCCTTCCCCAAGTCATCCGTAACCGTGGACACGGCTTTTCGAAAAGATTTACCCTGCAGGGGTGTACAACTTTACCCACACGCACCGACCAACTCTTAGCGTCGTACGTTACACACTTCCTTGGTGTGCCAACAGAGGGTGGTCGACCAGAACCTTTCCCTTGCTTCGCCTATTCCATGAGTCAATCTAACTGGGTAACTCCGTCATCGTAGGTAGCCATTCTCCGAGGCGGACCCGGTCATTGTGCGCAGGGATCCAGTTCAATGCCTCTAGCATCCTTGACCCTAGCCACGCCATGTATGATGCACTTTGAAAACCTTTTTCACCCTTTCCCCATGCGTATGGCAAATGGAACTCGCAAACTAATTGACTCATGGGTAAGCTAGGCAAGTTCAGGCCAAGGGGTTCCCATGGGCCCCGTGTGGATGTACGCTCAGTCTTGGTTTCGAAGGCGAGAACCTCAGGTCCTAATATCGGCGAGTACGAGTCAAATCACCACATCCCCATGTGGCGGCCCACCCAAGCCTTTAAGCATGTTTAATTTTCATCACTGATCTTACCACGTCATCCTGCCATACTAGGTTCATTCGCAGCTCTGATTCATCAACCGAATGGATCAGAATTCGTCAACTAAGCATGGCTAAGCATATTCGATATAACGGCTCTAGTGATGCACACATAGCTCAAACCTAGTCTTGCTGGGAGCGGTGGGTCAGAGTATTTAGGCTACAAGGATGGTAAATGCAACACATAGGATAGCTATATTTGCCGATAAACATATTGAAATCGTATGCAATATGTAGGAACCAGAAGTAAAAGCATTTCAAAATCATAATATGAACTAGGCTAGGGCTTGCCTTTGTCCCTGACAAAACGATATGGATCTTCGGAGATCACATGCTTGACTTGTTCGTCGATGGAAAAGTATTGAGTTGCGTTGTTGTCGATCTTCATCCTCTCGGACACTTGCTCTATCGATCGCGAAGAAGCAAACACCGGAAAGGTAGAACAACAATCAACACATGGTATCGATGCAATGCGCATACAAGAATGATGACATGACATGTTAATTATGTATTGAAACTAACCCTAAGACATCATCAATTTAACTAGGGTTCGACGGGACTAGGGTTAGTAGTTCCGGAGCCTTAGAAGGGATACAATTAGTTCTTCTAAAACAACAAGGGTTCAACGTTGTTTAACAATGCATGATTTCACTACCAAATTGTAGATCTCATTTTTCTGAAAACTTTGATATATTATACATATTTTTCTGATTTAAAATGAATAAGTTATGAATTTTACAAGTTTTATTCATTTTAAATCATTTCTGAAAAATCCTGGAAATTATTAAAAGTCTGACAGACTGGACCCACTATCAGGGTTTTATTCTTTTATTAAACATTTACGAAATGAATAAAAATCTGACAAGGGGCCCCACCTGTCATGGATTTATTAATTTTAGAAAATAATAAAAATAAAAAGAGAAAGGGGCGTGCCCCACCGGAGTCCACCACGGTGGCCGGCGCGTCGGTGAGCAAGCACAGGAGGAGCTACGGGGCTCCCCTGGAGGCGCCGAGGGGCGCGTTAGGTGCGCGGCTCCGCGCTGAGCCGCCTCGTGGTGGCGCCGCCCTATTATGGCCGCCGGAGCTTGGCCGGCGACGACGACTGTCGGTGGCGCACACGTGCAAACATGGAGGCGACGCTAAAGAGGGGGAGGGCGACGACCGAGAGGTCCTTTAGGACCGTAGGCTCACCATGGAGCAGATGGAGGCGTCGGCGAGGGCGGAGGAGGCCTGCAGCGCCGGCATCTGGCCGATTGCCGGTGGCTGGTGACGAGGAAGACGGAGTCGGGGCGGCCGACTGGGGGCTTCCCAGGACGATTCCTTCGGCCAGGAGGGTCGTGGCGGCGAGGCGGAGCTCGTTGGCTACTCGCCGGTGCAGGGGGAGGCGAGAAACTGCGGGGGTGGCCGGCGTCTGCGAGCTCGGACTTCGGTCGCTCGCGCGTGCGGGAGAACAGAGGAGGGAGAAGAAAATTGGGGGCGGCCTAGGGTTCATCTGGGGCGGTCGGAGGTGTACTTGTAGGTGTCGGCGAGCGGCGACGTTGATCTTGGTGCTCGACGGCGAGGCAACGGCATCGGCATCGCCACGCAGGAGCTTGGAGGCGCGGGGAAGAAGGTGACTTTTGCACATACCCCCCTGGAGAAAGTGTGGGCTGATTCTGGGGCTAGCTGGGCCAAGGTGGGCTACTGACTGGGCTGCGTAGAGGAAAAGAGAGAGATGGGCTGCGCCCAAAACAGAGAGAGAGGGTTTTTTCTTTATTTTGTTTCAAACTTCTTTTGCTATTTGAAATCTGTTTTGGAACTTGAAACTTTCTGAAATTTTCAAATATCACATGGACTTCTTAAAAGAGCAGTGCCATGTGGGTTTGGTTTGAACAATTGAATTTTTTTGAAGCATTTTAATTTGAGAGAGAGATTTGCATAGCATTAGGGTTTTCCAAATTATTTCTTTTGTGCATTGTTCTTAGGAAAATAATCATGATGCTCATGATGCACAATGAAACCCTAATCTAGGTTTTATTAAAACATGGATGTTACACCATCCTTGCTTGCCCTTCTATCTCCGCCTGGATCTCTTCTACTATTGGGATCCGGCCGAGGACGTTGATGGCGTGTAACTCACACGTTCGTTGGGAACCCCAAGAGGAAGGTATGATGCGCACAGCAGCAAGTTTTCCCTCAGAAAGAAACCAAGGTTTATCGAACCAGGAGGAGCCAAGAAGCACGTTGAAGGTTGATGGCGGCGGGATGTAGTGCGGCGCAACACCAGGGATTCCGGTGCCAACGTGGAACCTGCACAACACAACCAAAGTACTTTGCCCCAACGAAACAGTGAGGTTGTCAATCTCACCGGCTTGCTGTAACAAAGGATTAACCGTATTGTGTGGAAGATGATTGTTTGCAGAAAACAGTAGAACAAGTATTGCAGTAGATTGTATTTCAGTATAGAGAATTGGACCGGGGTCCACAGTTCACTAGAGGTGTCTCTCCCATAAAATAAACAGCATGTTGGGTGAACAAATTACAGTTGGGCAATTGACAAATAAAGAGGGCATAACCATGCACATACATATTATGATGAGTATAGTGAGATTTAATTGGGCATTACGACAAAGTACATAGACCGCTATCCAGCATGCATCTATGCCTAAAAAGTCCACCTTCAGGTTATCATCCGAACCCCCTCCAGTATTAAGTTGCTAACAACAGACAATTGCAATAAGTATTGCGCGTAATGTAACTAGTAACTACATCCTTGAACATAGCACTAATGTTTTATCCCTAGTGGCAACAGCACATCCACAATCTTAGAACTTTCTGTCACTGTCCCAGATATCAATGGAGGCATGAACCCACTATCGAGCATAAATACTCCCTCTTGGAGTTACAAGCATCTACTTGGCCAGAGCATCTACTAGTAACGGAGAGCATGCAAGATCATAAACAACACATAGACATAACTTTGATAATCAACATAACAAGTATTCTCTATTCATCGGATCCCAACAAACGCAACATATAGAATTACAGATAGATGATCTTGATCATGTTAGGCAGCTCACAAGATCCGACAATGAAGCACAATGGGGAGAAGACAACCATCTAGCTACTGCTATGGACCCATAGTCCAGGGGTAGACTACTCACACATCACTCCGGAGGCGACCATGGCGGCGTAGAGTCCTCCGGGAGATGATTCCCCTCTCCGGCAGGGTGCCGGAGGCGATCTCCTGGATCCCCCGAGATGGGATCGGCGGTGGCGGCGTCTCTGGAAGGTTTTCCGTATCGTGGCTCTCGGTACTGGGGGTTTCGCAACGGAGGCTTTAAGTAGGCGGAAGGGCAGGTCAGGAGGCGGCACGAGGGCCCCACACCACAGGGCCGCGCGGCCAAGGGGGGGCCGCGCCTCCCTAGGGTGTGGCCCCCTCGTGGCCCCACTTCGTCTCCTCTTCGGACTTCTGGAAGCTTCGTGGCAAAATAGGACCTTGGGCGTTGATTTCGTCCAATTCCGAGAATATTTCGTTACTAGGATTTCTGAAACCAAAAACAGCAGAAAACAGCAACTGGCACTTCGGCATCTTGTTAATAGGTTAGTTCCAGAAAATGCACGAATATGACATAAAGTGTGCATAAAACATGTAGATAACATCAATAATGTGGCATGGAACATAAGAAATTATCGATACGTCGGAGACGTATCAGACGTTGCTGCAAGAGGTGGAGAAAGATTGAGCTAGTCTGATATCGGAAATGTTGGGCGGAAGGAACGCTAATGGATCAATGAACGTTGGTTCAGTGGAGTTTGGTTGTGGGCTATTCGGAGGGCTATCGGTAAACCTACGTGAGCTAGTGGACATGTTTCCGGTTGCACGCATATGGTAAAACATTTAAGTAACCAGAACTACCTAGGTCATCTTCTACGAGTCCGGTGGACTTACCGGCAATGGCGTGGCGGTTCCCCGTGATGCCGGCGAGGAAGAAGCTCCCGGACTCGGCGCGCAGGTCTCCGGCGAGACCACGAATCGGCGGCGGAGAAGGTTTCCCGGTCAACTGTGAGCAACTCAGGTCGAGGGAGACCTTGGAGGAGCGGCGCGTGAAGTTTTCCAGGGGCAAGTTCGCCGGAGTTGAGATCTGGCGGGCGGTGCTGGCGCGAGGAAGAAGACGAAGTGGTGAGAGCGGTGAAAGAATGGAAGTGACCGAGCACGCGGGGTATTTATAGACCACACGCGGAGATTCATGAGTCGATCCTAAGGTAGGAACGGAACGGTCGCACCATTGGATGATCGCCACGTGTGTCCTAGGTCAAAAGCGGTGGAATGGACGCAGTGGTAACCTAACTGACGTCTCCAAATATTCTGGCTAAAGATTCACAAATACGAAAATTTAGCGCGGGAGAAGCGGAAGTTGTACATGATGTGGGCGAGAAATCTGCTAAGTTACCGTCAAATAAGGACAAATGATTTCCGATTGAATGAAGTCGGAAACAAAGAAGTTTTGGAAGCTCTTCAAGATTCTCTTCAGATCCGGGTAGAAGTAGTAGAAGAATGATGAATCTCGGAGAACTTCGGGGGCTACTGTTATGGGTATACTTTATGGGTATATCAACGGCATGGCCTAGATCCGGCAAGCCCGGCCCACAGACGATGATGGTGGCATATGGCCCATCGGGCGGCCCAGTTGTTGTAGATCAAGATGGATGAAGTCCAGCCTAGGAACAGGAGCCAAATCTCAACCAACCTATGAAGATAGTCGGATCCGTGAAGGCCCATGAAGTATCCGGATCCAATACGGCGCATAAGGAAAGGTGGATCCTTGACGTGCACAGCAATGTAATATTCCGTAGTTAGGCATCTTGTATTCCGGCTAGGACTCTGCGTGTAACCCTAGATCCGGGCGTCTTTATAAGCCAGATCACGGGAGCCCTAGAGGCACAACCACAACTCATTGTAACAACGAGAAAGCGCCCAGATAATTCCAGACAAGCAACAGTAGGCCCTGTCATCGTGAAGGTGTTCCGAAGCTGGGTAACTCGCGTACCACCGTCCCGAGGACTCTCCACCCAATGGCCCCTACTTCTTCTTCCCTCCATGAGGATCCCTCCTCTGGAGTACCGTCAAATAGGCAATGACAAGTGGTTTTTCTGAGCGAGATAAAAAATAAGGCAAGAGATATGGATAAAATAAAATGGAGTTTGGGTTACTCCAATGGTGTTGCCGTGGACTGCTGTGGCGGGAGTGTTAGACTTTGACGAGGTATTAACTCGTCAATGCCTACGGATTGTAGACTTAGGGTTTCGTAGAAAGTAGAGGGCAAGTAGATCTCGAAGGTTATCAGCCGAACAAAGATGTTCAACTCAATATTACGGTGGCTAGGGTTACAATGATTCGATCCTTCTTTCGACCTCGGCGTCCCCTTTATATAGGAGGAGAAACCAGGGGTTACAACGTGTCGTACAAGTACAATCTTTCGGGCCGCACTGGGCCTTTCCCTATTGTTATCACCAGATTTTGGCCAAATCAGGAGGTGGGCCGTAAGGGAGATGGGCTTGGAAGATTACACGTGGAAGATCTCTGAAGCGGCCTTGCACGAAGAGTTTGGGCTAGATTGCCCGTGTATCTTTAATTATAGTAGATTGCATCTTAGATTAAAAGTTAGAGTTTGTATCGTGCACGGTGGGGATTGTTCCCACGTTAGAAAGTCCCCTGGACTATAAATATGTATCTAGGGTTTATGGAAAAACAACAACCAACGTTCAACCAACCAATCAATCTCGGCGCATCGCCAACTCCTTCGTTTCGAGGGTTTCTACCGGTAAGCATCATGCTGCCTAGATCGCATCTTGCGATCTAGGCAGCACAAGCTTTATGTTGTTCATGCGTTGCTCGTACTGAAGCCTTTTTGATGGCGAGCAACGTAGTTATCATAGATGTGTTAGGGTTAGCATAGTTCTTCGTATAACATGCTATCGTAGTGCAACCCTTGCATGTCTAGCCGCCCTTACACCTATCTTAGGTGTAGGGGCGGCACCCCGCTTGATCACTATTTAGTAGATCCGATCCGTTACGGTTGCTCCTTGTTCTACAAGGATTAGTTTAATATCTGCAATAGTTAGGCCTTACAAAGGGTTGGAGGATCCAGCGGCACGTAGGGTGTCGTTTGCTAGTCCTAGGCAGGATGTTCCGGGGATCAACCTCGTGTTGGTTTTTAGGCCCTACCTAGGATCGGCTTACGATCACCGTGCGTGGCCGCGAGGCCCAATCGTGAGTAGGATGATCCGATTATGCGGTGAAAACCCTAAATCGTCGTAGATCGCATTAGCTTTATCTTGATCAAGCAGGACCACCATATATTCGTGCACCTCGTACGAATCATGGGTGGATCGGCTCCCTGAGCCGATTCACAGGATAACCTGAGAGCCGATCGAGGCTCGTATTTAATGTTTACGTGTATGCCATGCAGGAAACTAAGCGAGGCATCTCCATCACCTTCCTGACCACGTATAGGTCAGGTGGCACGCCCTTGCATCAGCATCGGACGTGTGCACCAGAGGCTTTGCGGGCCGTCGCTCGGAGGGACCAGGGCCAGCCGAAGCCCTAGGTTGTTCCCGGCTCTACTGTGTTGCCCGTCGCTGCCCGCCGGTGGGTTTTGACAGCAACACATTCTGGCACGCCCGGTGGGACAAGATTCGACATCAACCACCTCGCCATCTACATCTGAGATGGCGGACGGCACTCCAGTCACGTACGAGGATCTGACCGACGAGCTCAAGAAGAAGTATGACAAGATCAAAGTCATCCTCGAAGCCGACCTCATCGGCTCTTTCCACAGAACCCGTTCACATGGCATCAGGTGGAAGGGGTTCTCGCCTAGTGGTGCACTCGATGGGATAGACCTCTCTGCCCTGTCGGAGGAACGCACCAGGTCCCTGCGGCAGGAGATCAACTACTTGGTGGCTCACTCGCTACACCGCCACTCTGAGAACCTGGTAAACACGTTGGAGCGTGTCGCTCTTCGCGTGATCCAGGAGATCATGAGGCACCAGTACTCGCCGTCAGGACCAGCTCTCGGGACGCATCAAGGAGAGTTGCCACTCCAGTCCCCTCCACCGCTGCCATTTGCGTTGGCAGCACCAGAAGTGCTGACTTCACCGGCATTCGTCGTCTACAAGATCGGTGGTGACCCTAGCGACTACCAGTTCTTGCATGAGGCGCCTAAGGAGATCCCTCACGGGTACACGTGCACGTATGTGCCAGATTGCGGTAACTGGGCACACACAAACCAGGCCACAACATCAGGGACTTCTGGGAAAACAGGAGGGACGTCAGCGACAGATCTTGAGAAGCAGACGTGGCTAACTAAGTACGCCACCCCGACGAACCTCCGCAGCTCAGCTCCTGCAGTTGGCTCGAGCTAGAAAAGCAAACATGGCTGGCTAAGTACGCCACCCGGCGAATCTTCGTAGTTCAACTCCTGCAGCCAAGACAGCGGATCAGATCAGCACCATACTGAGAGACCAGTTCGGCATGGTACCGAAAAGGAGGGCGATCGGCTATTCCAAGCCGTACCCTGACGACTACGAATTGATCCCGCTACCACCTAAATATCGGCTCCCTGATTTCTCCAAATTCAGTGGATCAGATGGTTCCAGCTCCATCGAGCACGTGGGCCGATATTTGGCACAGCTAGGAACGGCCTCAGTGTAGGATTCTCTACGCGTGAGGTTCTTCTCACAGTCCCTCACGGGATCGGCTTTCGGGTGGTACACCTCGTTGCCACCAGACTCGATCCGGACTTGGAAGCAGTTGGAAGAACAGTTCCATATGCAGTACCACTCAGAGGCTTCCGAGTCTGGCCTTGCCGATCTAGCACAAATACGTCAGAAGCGTGGAGAAACCGTGATGAATACATCCAGCGCTTCAGGAATCTTAGGAACCGATGTTATTCGGTTCGTGTGATCGAAAAGGAAGCGATCGAGTTGGCAGATAGCGGGCCTTGCAACATCGCTCAAGGACATGGCCTCCCAAGCGGACTACCCCTCACCGGCGCACATGGTTCGAGAACCGTCGGCATATGAACAGCGCCACCCGGACCTGTACCAGGACAAATTCAAGCGTGCAGTAGTCCTGGTCGAGGCAGAGCAAGATGAAGTTTCTGCGGGAGATCAAGAGGTAGCAGTGGCTGAATGGACTCGGGGGGGAACCCCCGTGTCCTGCAAATGGGTAAAGCCACCAGGCCCGCCCAGGGGGTTTGATTTTGACGTGACCAAAACTGAGCAAATCTTCGACCTCCTGCTCAAGGAGAAGCAGTTGACGATTCCCGAAGGTCTCAAATTCCCCACGGTACAAGAGCTGAACGGAAAGCCATACTGCAAATGGCATAACTCGCTCTCCCATGCCACCAACGACTGCAGGGTGTGGCGTCAGCACATCCAATCGGCGATAGAAAAAGGACGTCTGATTTTCAACCAATACGCCATGAAGGTCGACACCCAACCCTTCCCCGCCGTTAACATGGTGGAATGCACTTACCCTGAAGGGTGCCAGCCAGGATCCTCGTTCAGCATCAACATGGTAGGACCTGGGCGCCACTCTGGCAAAGATGGAGACGAGGGCAGCTGCTCTCGTAGCAAGGACACAGAGGAGGCCGCTCCACGCGATCGGCTCCGTCATGATGGCAAGCGCTACGTCACAGAGGGAGAAGTGAAGAATATGAGATATCAGCGACCCCTCTCTGATCACCTCCTCAACAAGTATGTGAGTCAGTATGACCAACGCCGATGATCCAGCGATGATGATGAAAGAGATCGTCTGGCTAGAGAAGCCAGAAGACATCGTCGGCACGATCGCGATGAGGAGGAGTACGAGCGTCGTGCCAAAGGAAAATCAAGGGAGCAAGACGACAACGACAGGCACTGGGACTGCCCCTTCTTCAGACACTGCTGGGATTCAGGAATGAGCCGATTGCCCACAATCGGCAATTGCCCAGAATGCAACCAGAAGAAGAAGGAGGCAGCCAACGTGTCCGTGTTCAAGCGCTTAGGGCCTCTCCCGCCACAAAGCAAACGTGCTGAGTCCCCTCGGTGGGAAGATCTCGAGGATTCAGAAGACGAGGGACAAGAAGAAGAAGAAGAAGACAGGTACCACCGTCCAAGGTGGTGCCCTGATGGACTCAGCCGTTCCGAAAAGCGCAGGGTTCAGCGATTGCGCGGCCTGGAGGAAGCCGAAAGGTTATACTTGCATACGCTAAGGAAGGCACGACCTGATCTGGCTGCGAAAGTTCGGCGAACCCTGGACGAAGAGGGTCATCCACGGAAAATGGAGTGGCGTCCCAAGCAAAGGAAAGCCGATGATGAAACATCGGCTGGTACAAACATGGTGCTCGTCCTTCCGACGGAGCTTAGTGCTCCACGATTACACGATGCACTCAAGGTGGACAACAGCAAGCGCATCAACATGGTAAAGTCCGAGGTTGGGCTGGTTTTATCCACCAGCCTGATCGAGTAGCAAGAACAAACCGATGAGCAAACGGGGCGAGGCTGATCCTTGTGATCGGCCCCAAAATTATGAAGGGGCATTACAGAACCTTCAGTCAGCGCTTCAATCGATATGGAGGCTGATTCCAGCAATCGGCCAAAATTATCTTCACCACATGTTCTGCTTGTGTTCAACATCGATCTACTGGGCAGTGGCCACGTCGGCGGATGAAAGTCAGCACGAATCCTCGCGGAGCCGACGTGCAAGTACAGTGCCTTGGCTAACCACAAAGCCGATATCTGCAGTCACCTGGCAGATTTGGCTCGGGGGGCATATACTCAGATGAACATGTGCAGATAAACATGTGTGAACATGTGCAGTGAAACATTATGGGCCGATTAGGAAAAATCGGCCAGTAAAAAAATTTTCATAACAACATACAGCCGATGCAAGGGCATCGACTTTAGCATTAAGAAGCGAAGCCGAAGCGCAGCCATCGACTCTAGTACAGTTACACAAGACCAAGACCTACTGGAATGTGTTCAAGGTTCACATTTTCGCCAGTTTGGTGTTTCATTTACAACATCGGCGTTCAGCGGAAGAAAGCTGATCAATGACCTGTGCATCCTCGCCGGTATTCTCGCCTTGATTAAGGCTCGGGGGGTAGCTAACTTGGTAGATGTTCTGTTTTGGGAGCCGAGTGGAGTCGCATTGACTGACCCTACATCATGATCTTCTCTGAAAGCAGTTCAGGTGTTGCAAAAGAAAACTGCTAAAGCTACGAAGAGGAACCGGAAGAGAAGGCCGTCGGCTTTACAGGTTTTGGACCGTCCCATTGCTGCAAGAAAAGGAAAGGGACTGGATTCTCAAAATAGCCGATGAGTAGTCATCGGCTAAAGGATTGCGAAAAATTATGGTCAGACATCAAATCACAGCCTGAATTTGAGAAGTGCTTGGCTAGCGGTCTAATCGACATTTGAGTCCGGCTTCACGGGCGTCCAAAGGAAGAGGAATCCGATACGTTGCTATCGGTCTTGGTATGACTAGCGGAAGGGGTGAAATTGGATTAATTGAAAGAGGAATTGAAAGAACAATTTTCATTAATTCAAAGGAGCGGCTTTACAAGAAAGAGCCGATGGCTCTCAAAAGAGGGATCTGGTGCCTAGTGCACTGCTACTACTAGTCCTACTCTACTAGTCGTCGCTGTCCTCGTAATCGCCATCGTCGATGTCGTCGGCGCTGCTCCCAGGAAGCTCCTCGTCGCTGCTACCCCAGCCCTTGGCCGGAGCTTCGTCTTCCTCGTCATCATCATCATCCTCGCTGTCCGCCCAGGAGCGGAAGCGCTTGGTCGGCGGATACCCGATGGAGGAGGAGGATTCATCCTCCTCCTCTTCCTCCTCGTCATCATCATCGTCTTCGCTGTCCGCCCAAGCGCGGAATCGCTTGGCCGGCAGATGCTTAGCGGGGGAAGAGGGGCCGCCCTCCTCTTTTTCTTCCTCCTCCTCTACTTCTTTCCCCTTCCCGTCAGGGGAGGTGGGTGTCGCCCAGGGATGGAGGTCGTCTTCACTTTCGCTTATCAGCTCCCCATCGATGAGGAACTTGAGGTCCTCTTCCCCATCGGTCAGAGGCAGGTCGCCCTCTGGCGCGTGATCGGAGTTCCACTCCGGCTCGCTCGAAGAGAAGGATTGGAGGGAGAGGCCGGAGGAGACAGAGGAAGAGGAAGGCATCGCTACAGGGGAAGAGGGTTTTTTTTGGGGCCGATGGCTGGAACAGAGGAAGGGGATGAAGAGGGCTAATCGATCGGCACGGTTAAATAATGAGAAGCCTGGTGGAAATTTAATGCCATTGCAGTTTCCGAGGATGTGATGCCAAAGCTATCGAATTTTGCAGAGAAGCTGGAAAGACAGGGCATCATGATGAAGAATACTGCGGCAGGTCTGCTCTGCCACGACATGACCCTTCGGAGGAAAAACAGAGTGGTTTTGAAATTATCATTGCCAAAACCAGGGGGGCATGTGTTATCACCAGATTTTGGCCAAATCAGGAGGTGGGCCGTAAGGGAGATGGGCTTGGAAGATTACACGTGGAAGATCTCTGAAGCGGCCTTGCACGAAGAGTTTGGGCTAGATTGCCCGTGTATCTTTAATTATAGTAGATTGCATCTTAGATTAAAAGTTAGAGTTTGTATCGTGCACGGTGGGGATTGTTCCCACGTTAGAAAGTCCCCTGGACTATAAATATGTATCTAGGGTTTATGGAAAAACAACAACCAACGTTCAACCAACCAATTAATCTCGGCGCATCGCCAACTCCTTCGTCTCGAGGGTTTCTACCGGTAAGCATCATGCTGCCTAGATCGCATCTTGCGATCTAGGCAGCACAAGCTTTATGTTGTTCATGCGTTGCTCGTACTGAAGCCTTTTTGATGGCGAGCAACGTAGTTATCATAGATGTGTTAGGGTTAGCATAGTTCTTCGTATAACATGCTATCGTAGTGCAACCCTTGCATGTCTAGCCGCCCTTACACCTATCTTAGGTGTAGGGGCGGCACCCCGCTTGATCACTATTTAGTAGATCCGATCCGTTACGGTTGCTCCTTGTTCTACAAGGATTAGTTTAATATCTGCAATAGTTAGGCCTTACAAAGGGTTGGAGGATCCAGCGGCACGTAGGGTGTCGTTTGCTAGTCCTAGGCAGGATGTTCCGGGGATCAACCTCGTGTTGGTTTTTAGGCCCTACCTAGGATCGGCTTACGATCACCGTGCGTGGCCGCGAGGCCCAATCGTGAGTAGGATGATCCGATTATGCGGTGAAAACCCTAAATCGTCGTAGATCGCATTAGCTTTATCTTGATCAAGCAGGACCACCATATATTCGTGCACCTCGTACGAATCATGGGTGGATCGGCTCCCTGAGCCGATTCACAGGATAACCTGAGAGCCGATCGAGGCTCGTATTTAATGTTTACGTGTATGCCATGCAGGAAACTAAGCGAGGCATCTCCATCACCTTCCTGACCAGGTATAGGTCAGGTGGCACGCCCTTGCATCAGCATCGGACGTGTGCACCAGAGGCTTTGCGGGCCGTCGCTCGGAGGGACCAGGGCCAGCCGAAGCCCTAGGTTGTTCCCGGCTCTACTGTGTTGCCCGTCGCTGCCCGCCGGTGGGTTTTGGCAGCAACACCTATATTAATACAAATTTCCATAATAACTATACTTTCCTAATCCAAACATCTCCAATCTCTTGGGCCTCCAGAGCTTCGAGTCCATGGGCCTTTGGCTATAATAATAAACCAGGGGTATATATGCGACATACCCCTTAGGAATGCCTATGTCAGTAGCCCTCGAGATTTTACTCGAGTCGTAGAGTCGGGAAAATCTCCATCTTTCATTTATTTGGCATTACTTTCGAGTTGTGCTCAATTCTTATTCAATGTCTATATTGTACAACGATAATGGTAAACGAGGCTGGTTCATCTGACAGATCGGCTACCAGTTAATTGCTCTTGTGGCAAAACCGCATAAACATACTTAAAGTTCAAGTCCCTGGACTCGAATCTGGGATGCTGGTGTAATTCAGTACGTGGCCAAAAACTGAATTCCAGCTATTTTATCGAGTACCCAACACGTCCGTCAGGATTTTTCTTCACATCTGTTGATGTGGATAGAAAGGGAGAGCACATTTGGGTGAGATGCCACGCCACACAGGATGGATCCTAGGGTCTTACCTTTGTGACTCTTTTGTAAGTCACGGCATTCAGAGTTTTTATCGTGACGGACGCGCTCTGAGAATATATTGTCGAGTGCCTTTATTCGGCTGATGGAATGCTCCATTTCTTCGAGTTGATACCTAATAATATCTTGCCTCCCGATGGGAGTACATGACGAGTTTCATGGAACTCGAAGATGTACGCATACGCCCAAAATTCTTCGGTTCCATTCTGTATTGCTTTTCCATCTTGCTTTCTTTTATTATCATGTTTTCATCAGGTGCGCATCCAGCGTTCCCGATGGGAGTAGCCCCCGAGGCTACAGCCGAGTGTTTGCACTTGGGTGTAGACTCAACTTTACTATTAACCAATTCTATATTTTTTCATTATTATCTTGTCTTATCAGCAGTATAATCTATACTGCAGTACAATCTATACTGCTGATAAGAGTAGCCCCCGAGCGTATGGTCGGGTGCTTGCAGCTAGACATAGGCTTCAGATTTTATACTTCTCACCATACATTTTCTTGATAACTCGAACATTTTCTCAAACGTGACTTTGATGCTGATGAAGACCATGTGTTGTTGCCTCAGGAATACACGACTGCTGGTGGACCGATGTTTTGTGGGTCCAAAATCTCTGCCCTTCTCCCACATCGCACAAGTGGTGCTCGCACTTTCTCCGACATTCCCGACATGCGCACAGTAACTTCTTTGTTTCCAAAATAAACTATAAAATAATTTTACCATGCCGTCACAAGTAGAGCCATGATTAATCCATGTATATCCAATGATTCAGCCACTTCGTCTTCCAGGTTATAAAAGTTAACCATGGATCTCACTTTTCCCCTTCACTCCACCGCATGAATCATTTTCTGCTGCCATTGCCCTAGCTCCTCACCACCATTCACGCGCATTGCTCCAGAACTCCCCTCACTTCCTTCATGCTCATGTGTCGCCTCCATGCCTCCGTGAACCAAGCGCGCCAAGAACATCGCCGCCGGCACCTCCACTCGAGCGGAGAAGGAGAAGCTCTCTGGATGGGAGAGATCCAAGTTCTCCAATCAGGACCACCGCAAGCTCAAGCAGATGGGTTTGCTAGCGAACAATGGCGCAATGCAGATCCCAGGGGATAAAGCTACCCCAAATCCTCCCGAGGGTTTCCGGATAATTTTCACTAGCTTCCTTCTTCGCGGCTTGTCCGTTCCAGTCCACAAATTTCTTCTTGGACTTCTGTTTGTTTATGGGATTCAGCTATATCAGTTGACTCCTAATTCTATTCTCCACATTTCCATCTTCATCACACTTTGCGAGTGCTTCCTTAGCGTCCATTCCTACTGGGGCCTTTGGAAACGCATCTTTTACCTTCGCCGAAACAACTTGAGGAACACCATCTACAACATAGGTGGTGTTTGTATCTATGTGCGACCGGAGGCCGGATATTTTGATTTGAAATTCATCGACTCCGTCCTAGGCTGACGTAAGAAGTGGTTGTACGTCAAGGACGAGTCAACTGGCACCCAACAGTATGGCCTTGCTCCCTTCGACATGTCGCAAGAAATCTTGAGGCGCAAGTCTTGGGACGCGGAAACTACACCCAAAGAATTGGCAGCTACCGAGTCCCTGATTGCTTGAATCGAAGCTCTGCAAAATACCCAAGGGCAAGAATTGTCAGGTGTGAAAATCATCGCGCATTTTCTGTGGATTAGAGTGCAGCCCCTCCAGGCTCGCGCGATTCCCCTCTTGCTGTACTCCGGTGCCGTTGATGCTGCTAGAATTTCCAAAGATCTCAGTGTGAAGGATTTGAGAAACTAGTGCACCGCTTCACTTCGCTCAGCAAAAAGTGTCCAGTTCCTTCCTCCTGCCGTGTGGAATCATTTAGTGGTACCCATGCCCTTCCAGCTGTAAGTGTTTTTCTCGAGTTTTGTTGCTTTACTTTTCCCGCTTATTTTGTACCTCCGTTATGTTAACTCGCACTTTTATTATGTAGAACCATCAAATTCTTTCTTCGCTTCCTCCTACCCCCGAAGGTGCGGGTGTACCTGAGCTATCCATCATCACTGATGACTCGCAAGAAACGTTAGTTCGTGACAGTGAACCCGCGGAATCTAAAAAGAGCGCGGGTTCATCTGATAGAATTTCGGAGTCAGTACATGCCTCTGGCTCCTCCCAAACAAATTCTGTTCCTCCTGCGGCTTCCCCAGAGAAACACAAGAGAAAGAGAACACCTGATGAAGAGGATTGCGGCGTGTCGAAGCTATCTCAACCATCTGCCAAAGAATCTTCTCATGAAGAACAAGCGGAGTTCGACCCCTTTGCTTCTGTCTCCGTCGTAAACTCGTAAGTTTTATTTTTCTTCCTCCCAACTATTTTAACTTGATTTCTTTTTTCATATGCTAGAATATGTTTGTATGTGGATAGGAATGATGAAGAGCATCTAGACCTCGATGCTTCCATACAAAAAAACACGAGTGCATCCGATACGCTGGTCATCTCCAAGGACCCGAAAGCTGCCCCGAAATCTTCGGATCCACCACGAAGCTCTCGAGCATTGAAGAAAAACCAAGGAAGGGTGTTGCTGGTAAGGGGGTAGTTGCCACCGGGAGTTTATCGTCTCCTCTCCTTGACGATGTAAGTTTACCTTTTTTGCCTGCTTATGCTTTTTTAACTCGAGAAACACCTTCTTCTTGACGCTTTTTTTTTTTGCGTTTCAACTATTTTTGCAGCCTGTGATGAAGGAGATGGTCGACATAGGTTCCCAATTTATCGGGTTCCAAGATGAAGCTGACTCCTTAAGAAGTAAGTTTTTTTTGTATATATAGTTTCTTTGCTTTTTTTCTTATAACATAATCCTTCCCTTCACTCAGGGGCTTTGCACCTTGCTGAGAAGCGCACCAAAGAACTAGAAAAGCAACTCAAAGCCAGCGAGAAAGCTCGTGAAGAAGCTGAAAGAAAGGTTGCGAGTGTTGGGGACCTTCGAGATAGGCTCAATGCCGCTGAAGCAGCTCCGAGTGAGAAGGAAGAGCAGATTGCCAAACGGGAAAACACCATTATTGCGCGTCTCGATACACAATCCGCCAAATTCTCGAGTAATGTTTATTTTTTCCTTTCACCGCCCTTTTGCTTGTTTGTTTACGCCACTTTCATATTTATATTGAAAAGTACCTCCTTTCAGCAGAAAAAAATTGGTGAGATGACCAGGAATCAAGATTTGGAAGAAGATGCCCTCCTGGATACTCTCTCAATTCTGGAGATGAACTGCACCCTGGCGCGCGCTTGAAGGCGGGGCGGATTGCACTCGAACGCATATTCTCGCACTTTTTCTCAAAAGCTGCACTGCCAGACAAGTTTCAGCTTCTCGCCAAAAGCTTCACAGGGAAAGGTGACCCAGCTTTGGCGCATCGCCAATCAAGTCTAAAGATTGGTGTCGAAGCCACCTCGCGCTAGTTATAGCCAGTGGCGAGAAAGTTGACTGGGCGAAGGTTGCAGTGAAGGAGATATGCCCAAGAGGCAATAATAAAAGTGGTTATTATATATCTTTATGTTTATGATAAATGTTTATATACCATGCTATAATTGTATTAACCGAAACATTGATACATGTGTGATATGTAAACAACAAAGAGTCCCTAGTATGCCTCTTAACTAGCTTGTTGATTAATGGATGATTAGTTTCATAATCATGAACATTGGATGTTATTAATAACAAGGTTATATCATTGTATGAATGATGTAATGGACACACCCAATTAAGCGTAGCATAAGATCACGTCATTAAGTTATTTGCTATAAGCTTTCGATACATAGTTACCTAGTCCTCATGACCATGAGATCATATAAATCACTCATACCGGAAAGGTACTTTGATTACATCAAACGCCACTGCGTAAATGGGTGGTTATAAAGGTGGGATTAAGTATCCGGAAAGTATGAGTTGAAGCATATGGATCAACAGTGGGATTTGTCCATCCCGATGACGGATAGATATACTCTGGGCCATCTCGGTGGAATGTCGTCTAATGTCTTGCAAGCATATGAATGAGTTCATAAGAGACCACATACCACGGTACGAGTAAAGAGTACTTGTCAGGAGACGAGGTTGAACAAGGTATAGAGTGATACCGATGATCAAACCTCGGACAAGTAAAATATCGCGTGACAAAGGGAATTGGTATCGTATGTGAATGGTTCATTCGATCACTAAAGTCATCGTTGAATATGTGGGAGCCATTATGGATCTCCAGATCCCGCTATTGGTTATTGGTCGGAGAGAGTACTCAACCATGTCCGCATAGTTCGCGAACCGTAGGGTGACACACTTAAGGTTGGATGTTGAAATGGTAGAACTTGAATATGGAATGGAGTTCGAATATTTGTTCGGAGTCCCGAATGAGATCCCGGACATCACGAGGAGTTCCGGAATGGTCCGGAGAATAAGATTCATATATAGGAAGTCATTTTATAAGATTTAAAATGATCCGGAAGGTTCTATGGAAGGTTCTAGAAGGTTCTAGAAAAGTCCGGAAGAAACCACTTTGGAAGGCGGAGTCCCAAAGGGACTCCACCACCATGGCCGGCCAACCCTAAAGGGGGAGGAGTCCCAAGTGGACTCCCCTAAGGGGGCCGGCCACCCCCCCACATGGAAGGGGGGAATCCCACCCCAAGTGGGATTCCCACCTTGGGTAGGTTTCCCTATCACATGGAAGGTTTTGGGTTCGGGTCTTATTCGAAGACTTGTAGTCCAACACCTGGGGCTTCCACCTATATAATGAGTGGCCAAGGGGAGGGGGCCGGCCACCCCAATACCACAAGGTGGCCGCACCCCCTAGTGGCCGGCGCCCCCTCTCCCAAACCCTAGCGGCCCTCTCTCCTCCACCACATCCCGCACGCTTAGCGAAGCTCCGCCGGGTTTCTCCACCACCACCGACACCACGCCGTCGTGCTGCCGGATTCAAGAGGAGCTACTACTTCCGCTGCCCGCTGGAACGGGGAGGTGGACGTCGTCTTCATCAACAACCGAATGTGTGATCGAGTACGGAGGTGCTGCCCGTTCGTGGCGCCGTGATCAAGATCTTCTACGCGCTTTTGCAAACGGCAAGTGAACGTCTACCGCAGCAACAAGAGCCTCATCTTGTAGGCTTTGGAATCTCTTCAAGGGTGAGACTCGATAATCCCCTCGTTGCTACCGTCTTCTAGATTGCATCTTGGCTTGGATTGCATGTTCGCGGTAGGAAAATTTTTGTTTTCTATGCAACGAATCCCTACAGTGGTATCAGAGCCGTGTCTATGCATAGATGGTTGCACGAGTAGAACACAATGGTTTTGTGGGCGTTGATGCTCTTGTTATCTTTAGTTTGAGTACTTTGCATCTTTGTGGCATAGTGGGATGAAGCGGCTCGGACTAACTTTACATGACCGCGTTCATGAGACTTGTTCCTCGTTCGACATGCAACTTGTATTGCATAAGAGGCTTTGCGGGTGTCTGTCTCTCCTACTATAGTGAAGATTCAATTTACTCTTCTATTGACAACATTAGTATCAACGTTGTGGTTCATGTTCGTAGGTAGATTAGATCTCTCTCGAAAACCCTAAACCACGTAAAATATGCAAACCAAATTAGAGACGTCTAACTTGTTTTTGCAGGGTTTGGTGATGTGATATGGCCATAATGTGATGATGAATATGTATGAGATGATCATTATTGTATTGTGGCAACCGGCAGGAGCCTTATGGTTGTCTTTATATTTCATGTTGAGTAGTATTTCAAAGTAGTTGTAATAGTTGCTACATGGAGGACGATCATGAAGACGGCGCCATTGACCTTGACGCTACGCCGACGATGATGGAGATCATGCCCGAAGATGATGGAGATCATGTCCGTGCTTTGGAGATGAAGATCAAAGGCGCAAAGATAAAAGGGCCATATCATATCACATATGAACTGCATGTGATGTTAATCCTTTTATGCATCTTATTTTGCTTTGATCGCGACGGTAGCATTATAAGATGATCCCTCACTAAAATCTCAAGATAATAAAGTGTTCATCCTTAGTAGCACCGTTGCCAAGACTTGTCGTTTCGAAGCATCTCGTGATGATCGGGTGTGATAGAATCAACAAGTGCATACAACGGGTGCAAGACAATTTTGCACATGCGGATACTAAGGTGGCCTTGACGAGCCTAGCATGTACAGACATGGTCTCGAAACACGTGATACCGAAAGGTAGAGCATGAATCATATGGTTGATATGATGAACACTTTGAGTGTTCGCCATCGAAATTACACCTTGTCTCGTGATGATCGGACTTAGGTGTGGTGGATTTGGTTCGTGTGATCACTAAGACAATGCGAGGGATATTGTTTTGAGTGGGAGTTCACCTAGATTTTTAATTATGTTGAATTAAAATTTGAACTCAATTTGTCATAAACTTAGTCTAAACTTTTGCAAATATATGTTGTAGAGATGGCGTCCCCAATCAATTTTAACCAGTTCCTAGAGAAAGAAAAACTTAAGAGCAACGGTAGCAACTTCACCGACTGGTTCCGTCATGTGAGGATCTTCCTCGCTGGCGGAAATCTGCAATTTGTGCTTGATGCACCGCTAGGTGACCCTCCTGCAGAAACTGAAACCGAGGAAGTAAAGAATGTTTACGCAACTCGGACTCTCAAGTTCAGTGTGCCCTCCTGTGCAGTCTGGAAGCCGATCTTCAAAAACGTTTTGAGCACCACGATCCTCATGAGTTGGTCAATGAGCTGAAAGCTATATTTGAGACTCATGCGGCCGTGGAATGCTATGAAGCATCGAAACACTTCTTCAGCTGTATGATGGAAGAAGGCAGCTCCGTTAGTGAGCACATGCTCGTTATGACCGGCATGCGAAGAAACTCGATGACTTGGGAATAGTGATTCCTAATAGATCGGGGATTAATCGTGTCCTTCAATCACTGCCACCAAGTTACAAGAACTTTGTGATGAACTACAATATGCAGAACATGAACAAGGAGTTACCTGAACTCTTTGGCATGCTAAAAGCTGCTGAGATTGAGATCAAGAAAGAGCACCAAGTGTTGATGGTCAACAAGACCACCGGTTTCAAGAAACAGGCAAGTCTAAGGGAAAATTCAAGAAGGGTGGCAAGAAAGCTGCCACGCCTCCTATGAAACCTAAGAACGGCCCTAAGCCCGATGCTGAGTGCTATTCGCAAGGAGAAGGGACACTGAAGCGTAATTGCTCCAAGTATCCGGCTGATCTCGAAGAGCGGCCTTGTCAAGAAGAAGAAAGAAGGTATATCGATATACATGTTATAGATGTTTATCTCACTGGTTCTCGTTCTAGTACTGGTATTTGATACTGGTTCGGTTGCTCATATTTGTAACTCGAAACAGGAACTAAAGAATAAACGAAGACTACTGAAAGATGAAGTGACGATGCGCGTTGGAAACGGATCCAAAGTCGATGTGATCGTTGTCGGCACACTTCCTCTACATCTACCTTCGGGATTAGTTTTAAGCCTAAATAATTGTTATTTTGTACCCGCGTTGAGCATGAACATTATATCTGGATCTTGTTTAATGCAAGACGGTTATTCATTCAAGTCTGAGAATAATGGTTGTTCTATTTTTATGAATAATATCTTTTATGGTCGAGCACCTGAAAAGAATGGCTTATTTCTGTTAGATCTCGATAGTAGTGATACGCATATACATAACATTGATGCTAAGCGAATTAAATTGAATGATAATTCTACTTATATGTGGCACTGTCGTCTTGGTCATATTGGAGTGAAACGCATGAAGAAACTCCATACCGATGGATTACTTGAATCACTTGACTTTGAGTCACTTGATAGATGCGAAGCATGTCTAATGGGAAAAATGACTAAGACTCCATTTTCTCAGTATGATGGAGCGAGCTACCGACTTATTGGAAATCATACATACCGATGTGTGCGGACCAATGAGTGTAGCATCGCGCGGTGGTTATCGTTATGTTCTAACCTTCACAGATGATCTGAGTAGATATGGGTATATCTATTTCATGAAACATAAATCCGAAACTTTCGAGAAGTTTAAGGAATTCCAAAGTGAAGTAGAAAATCAACGTAACAAGAAGATTAAATTTCTACGATCTGATCGCGGAGGTGAATATCTGAGTTATGAGTTTGGCATGCATTTAAAGAAATGCGGAATACTTTCACAATTGACACTGCCGGGAACACCACAACGAAACGGTGTGTCCGAACGTCATAATCGAACTCTATTAGATATGGTTCGTTCTATGATGTCTCTTACTGATTTGCCGTTATCATTTTGGAGTTATGCATTAGAGACAGCCGCATTCACTTTAAATAGAGCACCATCAAAATCCGTAGAAACGACACCGTATGAATTATGGTTTAATAAGAAACCTAAGCTGTCGTTCCTTAAAGTTTGGGGTTGCGAAGCCTATGTAAAGAAGTTACAACCGGACAAGCTAGAACTCAAAGCGGAGAAATGCGTCTTCATAGGATACCCTAAGGAAACTATAGGGTACACTTTCTATCACAGATCCGAAGGCAAAATCTTTGTTGCTAAGAACGGAACCTTTCTTGAGAAAGAGTTTCTCACTAAAGAAGTGACTGGAAGAAAAGTAGAACTCGATGAGATTGATGAATCTATGCTCATTGATCAGAGTAGCGCAGTACCGGAAGTTGTACCTGTACCGCCTATACCGGCAACAGAGGAAGCTAATGATAATGATCATGAAACTTCGAACGAGAAAACTACTGAACCTCGCAGATCGACAAGGGAACGTGCCACTCCTGATTGGTATGATCCTTGTCTAAATGTCATGATTGTGGATAACAATGATGAGGACCCTGCGACGTATGAAGAAGCGATGATGAGCCCAGATTCCAACAAATGGCAAGAAGCCATGAAATCCGAAATGGGATCCATGTATGATAACAAAGTATGGACTTTGGTAGACTTACCAGATAGCCGCAAGGTCATCGAGAATAAATGGATCTTCAAGAGAAAAACAGATGCTGATGGTAATATTACTGTCTATAAAGCTCGACTTGTCGCAAAGGGTTTCCGACAAATTCAAGGAGTTGACTACGATGAGACTTTCTCACCTGTAGCGAAGCTAAAATCTGTGAGGATTTTGTTAGCAATAGCTGCATTTTTCGATTATGAGATTTGGCAGATGGATGTCAAAACGGCGTTCCTTAATGGAGACATTGAGGAAGAGTTGTATATGGTACAACCCAAAGGTTTTGTCGATCCTAAAAATGCTGACAAAGTATGCAAACTTCAGCGTTCAATCTATGGACTGAAGCAAGCATCAAGAAGTTGGAACCGACGCTTTGATAAGGTGATCAAAGACTTCGGGTTTATACAGTGTCATGGAGAGGCCTGTATTTACAAGAAAGTGAGTGGGAGCTCTGTAGCATTCCTGATATTATATGTAGATGACATATTATTGATTGGGAATGATATTGAACTATTAAGCAGTGTAAAAGGTTATTTGAATAATAGTTTTTCAATGAAAGACCTTGGTGAAGCATCGTATATATTAGGCATCAAGATTTATAGAGATAGATCAAGACGCCTAATAGGGCTATCACAGAGTACATACCTAGACAAGATTCTAAAGAAGTTTAGAATGGACGAAAGTAAGAAAGGTTTCTTACCTATGTTACCAGGCAAGGTCTTGAGTAAGACTCAAGGACCGGCTACGGCAGAAGAAAGAGAAAGGATGAGTAATATCCCCTATGCCTCGGCAGTAGGATCTATCATGTATGCCATGCTATGTACTAGACCGGATATAGCACATGCTGTTAGTTTGACTAGCAGATATCAAAGTGATCCAGGAATGGAACACTGGACAGCGGTCAAGAATATCCTGAAGTACTTGAAAAGAACTAAGGATATGTTTCTTTGTTATGGAGGTGACCAAGAGCTCGTTGTAAACGGTTACACCGATGCAAGTTGGAACACTGATCCTGATGACTCTAAGTCACAATCTGGGTACGTGTTTATATTGAATGGTGCTGCGATGGTGGGCAAGCTCGAAGCAGTGCACGGTGGCGAAGTCTTCAACAGAATCAGAGTACATAGCGGCTTCAGAGGCTTCATCAGAAGCGGTATGGATGAAGAGGTTCATTGTAGAGCTCGGTGTGGTTCCTAGTGTATTGGACCCACTAGTCATATACTGTGACAACATGGGTGCCATCGCTAATGCACAAGAACCAAGGTCACACAAGAGGCTGAAGCATATCAAGCTGCGTTACCACTTGATTCGCGAGTACATCGAAGATGGAGAAGTAAAGATTTGCAAAGTACACACTGATCTGAATGTAGCAGATCCGTTGACTAAAGCTCTCCCTAGGGCAAAGCATGACCAACACCAGAATGCCATGGGTGTTAGGTACCTTACAATGTAATCTAGATTATTGACTCTAGTGCAAGTGGGAGACTGAAGGAGATATGCCCAAGAGGCAATAATAAAAGTGGTTATTATATATTTTTATGTTTATGATAAATGTTTATATACCATGCTATAATTGTATTAACCGAAACATTGATACATGTGTGATATGTAAACAACAAAGAGTCCCTAGTATGCCTCTTAACTAGCTTGTTGATTAATGGATGATTAGTTTCATAATCATGAACATTGGATGTTATTAATAACAAGGTTATATCATTGTATGAATGATGTAATGGACACACCCAATTAAGCGTAGCATAAGATCACGTCATTAAGTTATTTGCTATAAGCTTTTGATACATAGTTACCTAGTCCTCATGACCATGAGATCATATAAATCACTCATACCGGAAAGGTACTTTGATTACATCAAACGCCACTGCGTAAATGGGTGGTTATAAAGGTGGGATTAAGTATCCGGAAAGTATGAGTTGAAGCATATGGATCAACAGTGGGATTTGTCCATCCCGATGACGGATAGATATACTCTGGGCCCTCTCGGTGGAATGTTGTCTAATGTCTTGCAAGCATATGAATGAGTTCATAAGAGACCACATACCACGGTACGAGTAAAGAGTACTTGTCAGGAGACGAGGTTGAACAAGGTATAGAGTGATACCGATGATCAAACCTCGGACAAGTAAAATATCGCGTGACAAAGGGAATTGGTATCGTATGTGAATGGTTCATTCAATCACTAAAGTCATCGTTGAATATGTGGGAGCCATTATGGATCTCCAGATCCCGCTATTGGTTATTGGTCGGAGAGAGTACTCAACCATGTCCGCATAGTTCGCGAACCGTAGGGTGACACACTTAAGGTTGGATGTTGAAATGGTAGAACTTGAATATGGAATGGAGTTCGAATATTTGTTCGGAGTCCCGGATGAGATCCCGGACATCACGAGGAGTTCCGGAATGGTCCGGAGAATAAGATTCATATATAGGAAGTCATTTTATAAGATTTAAAATGATCCGGAAGGTTCTATGGAAGGTTCTAGAAGGTTCTAGAAAAGTCCGGAAGAAACCACTTTGGAAGGCGGAGTCCCTTTCGCCCCAAAGGGACTCCACCACCATGGCCGGCCAACCCTAAAGGGGGAGGAGTCCCAAGTGGACTCCCCTAAGGGGGCCGGCCACCCCCCCACATGGAAGGGGGGAATCCCACCCCAAGTGGGATTCCCACCTTGGGTAGGTTTCCCTATCACATGGAAGGATTTGGGTTCGGGTTTTATTCGAAGACTTGTAGTCCAACACTTGGGGCTTCCACCTATATAATGAGGGGCCAAGGGGAGGGGGCCGGCCACCCCAAGACCACAAGGTGGCCGCACCCCCTAGTGGCCGGCGCCCCCCTCTCCCAAACCCTAGCGGCCCTCTCTCCTCCACCACATCCCGCACGCTTAGCGAAGCTCCGCCGGGTTTCTCCACCACCACCGACACCACGCCGTCGTGCGGCCGGATTCAAGAGGAGCTACTACTTCCGCTGCCCGCTGGAACGGGGAGGTGGACGTCGTCTTCATCAACAACCGAACGTGTGACCGAGTACGGAGGTGTTGCCCGTTCGTGGCGCCGTGATCAAGATCTTCTACGCGCTTTTGCAAGCGGCAAGTGAACGTCTACCGCAGCAACAAGAGCCTCATCTTGTAGGCTTTGGAATCTCTTCAAGGGTGAGACTCGATAATCCCCTCGTTGCTACCGTCTTCTAGATTGCATCTTGGCTTGGATTGCGTGTTCGCGGTAGGAAATTTTTTGTTTTCTATGCAATGAATCGCTACATGCAGATGTTCGGAGATTGAACAACGATAAATGGACTTCTTTGATAAAAGGTGCCAAGGCCTTCTCGAAGAAAATTATCGCCATCCTCAACCTGAGATCTTCTGCCTCTGTCAGCACTGCTCAGATGAAGGTCAAGTAGATAATCTTGTAGTCCTTTATTTTTAATTTTTTTTTTTCCTTTTGTTGCTCCCAATTATCATGTAAGCGCCTTATGAGGTGCATCTTTTGAACTCCTTTTTGTAATATATTATGATGATGAATGGGAAAATTCACCTTGCTGGATGATTGATGTCAATTGTATTTCACTTTCCAGTTAGTTTTTGACAACTATACCGAGACTGGATGTTCCGACGCATTTCCCGCTGCCTCGCAACCCGCCAAAATTCCAAAAAATATCTCCTCGGGTGCATCTTCGATACCCGACTCGACGAAACGGGACATAGAAGAACTGCGGCAACAACTGCAATTGCTTGAAAAACAAATTATGACGCTATGGACCAAGCATAGAAATCTTCGGATCGTAAGCAAACTGCTCTTCTTCAAGCACAAGAGTCCTTGAAATTAGAAGAAACTGCTATTGCCAAGGCCACTCGCTCTGCCGAACGTGAAAACTACATGCTTGACCTCATGACTGACGCAAATCAAGACATGGTTGGTATGCTTCATTTCTCCTTTCAGACTAGATTATCTTGCTTTGATCACCCATTTACTATATTACTTTTCTTTTTCGTCAGAGGCGTATTTTTAGATACTGCTGCTGAGAAACAAAGGGTAAACTTGCGGGTTGGTAGTCTCACGCGCCTTGCCAAAGAGAACAATATTGACTTCTGGGCAAATGAGACACGCTGTTGTCATATTGTTCAATTTCAAGATCGTGCTACCTAGACTCGAGAGTTTCTTGACTTCTGCAACAACACATTGGGCATGGTGTACAATGCTATGTTTCCTCATAATCCGCAGCCCAAAAATCTTACTCAGCTGATGGAGAAATTTAAGGATGCGCGTAACATCCATAACTTCCTGAAGGCTCAAATGGTTGTTGGTGCCAAGTTTACTTTGATCTGGCTTAGGATTTACCACCAGAAGATGGATCTGGACGAAGTCATGAAGGGTGTTCTTTTGAAGAGCTCGAAGAAAAGGATAAAACTTGACCGACATAGCGCGGCTGTGTCTGATGTCGCAGAAAAGATGATTGATAAGCTACTCGAAGTAGACTCTACCTTCTTCAAAGAGTTCTGATATGACGACTCGACACAACAGATGTTTGCTGCGAAAGAGAATATAGATAAATGGATATAGAAATTCTTTTATATTGATTACTACGTGAGGTTTGAGTCAAAACGCAGTGTTGTAAATATGTAATTGTTGTGTACTTTGTTGCATGGGCATCGGATCATTGTGTAAACAAAGAGACTTTCGCGTATACTATATTGTTGTGCTATGTTTATAATTTTGCGAGACAATTATGCAGTCAAAGCAAACTTTACTTATGATGATCAACTCTTTTTTGAATTTTAACTTTCATCTCAGGCCCCGAGTATTGGGGTGACAAAGATTATTGATTGTTTTTATCCACGAGGCTTATGTCAAGCCAAGGAGAATATGATTATTTTCGAGTTAACTGTATTGACTTGTGCGGGTATAGCCCCCGAGCCTGAACTTTGCGACAAGAAACAATAATTGTCATTATCTTTATCTTTATTAACCATGCTATATTTCAGCAAAGCAAACCCGCCTCATTAAAAACCTTTCAGTCCCACTTGGTACCCTGGAAGGAAACGAGTGCGTCTGAAAACTTGCGAGTTGTTTAAGTACATTATATGTTTACATGGTGATGAGGACATCCCTACCGAACTACTACCTCCATCATTGCAAGATGAAGAAGATATTGCTATGAAGCTCAAGTCCAATGAAGTCAGGATTGGACCTATGACAAGAGCTCGTGCGAAGCTAGTAAACAACAGGTGAATTTGTTCTTAAATGATACTTTGATCGACGAGAACTTTATAATACCTAAGTCCTTTGACTTGTGTATGATCAGGTACGAGGATAAAGGAAGCATCACACAAGGAGGAGGAGAACAACTGGACATGGTGCTGGACATGAAGATATTCCATGGACGCGCGAGGGAGGAGCGGGAGGCATGCGTGAAGGAGGAAGAAGAAGTCCAGGCTGGCGCCATGCTCGGCGACACTGGCCGCCACGCCGGCCAACCCGAAGCCACACCCGGCGCCACCGGATCACACGCCAGGTGACCCGGCGCCTGCCGGCTCCTGCACCGGTGCACACCGGGTACCGATCCAGGGAGTCTGGCGCCCCCGCCCGACGCTAGCCCGGTCCCTACCGGACCGTCCGGCTCCTAGCCTAGTCGACCGGCCCCCATGCCGGCCGTGTCCGAGTCAGTCTCGACCAGATCCTGATCTGGGTCGGTTTGTAATCGTATTTTTCGACTTCTGGTCATTCCGAACCGCTATATAAGTGCCAGGATGCCCCAAAACAACCTTAGACCATGTTTAAGATAAACCCCAGTTCATAGTTGATTGCTTTCCAACCCTATTGAATCTATACACCAATTTGCATTGATCTGGTGTTTTGCTACTAAAAGTTTTATGTGATCTGCTGTTCCATTGGGAATTAGACGGTTGCAATTTACCGCTTCATGGTCGGCGGCTACGTGCGCAAGTGTGTGGAGTTGCGAATATCTTGCAGGGTTGAGAGCTGTTGCATTGGCAACAGGAATCTATCGAGAGACTTCGTCGGGTTCATACAAGTTATCTCCACCTCCTCATCGTGTTATCCCCGTTGTGTTCATCGTGTGTTCATTGATAACCCACAAGTATAGGGGATCGCGGCAGTCTTCGAGGGAAGTAAAACCCAAATTTATTGATTCGACACAAGGGGAGGTAAAGAATACTTATAAGCCTTAACAACTGAGTTGTCAATTCAGCTGCACCTGGAAAAGCACTAGTAACAGGGGTGATGTGAAAGTAGCAGTAATATGAGAGCAGTGGTAACAATAACACAGCAGCGGTAACAGTAACACAGAGGCGATGGCACCAGAAAATAGTTGATACTACTTCCAATGACATATAGAACGAGTATATAATGATGAGAGATGGACCAGGGTTCCCAGCGATCTACACTAGTGGTAACTCTCCAATAACAAGTAACAAGTGTTGGGTGAACAAATTACAGTTGGGCAATTGATAGGATTGATAAAGCATTAAGAAAGAACATCAATTCATTAATCATGTAGGCATGTTTTCCATATATAGTCGTACGTGCTCGCAATGAGAAACTTGCACAACATCTTTTGTCCTACCAGCCGGTGGCAGCCGGGCCTCTAGGGAATCTACTGGATATTAAGGTACTCCTTTTAATAGAGTACCGGAGCAAAACATTAACACTTGGTGAAAACATGTGATCCTCACATCACCGCCATCCCCTTCGGTTGTCCCGATTTCTGTCACTTCGGGGCCTTTGGTTCCGGACAGTGACATGTGCATACAACTTGTAGATACAATCTAAGCAATAAGTATAGAGCTTAAATCTAAGATCATGCCACTCGGGCCCTAGTGACAAGCATTAAGCATAACAAGATTGCAGCAACAATAACTTCACAAACTTTATAGATAGACTAATCATAATGTATCATCCATCGGATCCCAACAAACACAACACCGATTACATCAGATGGATCTCAATCATGTAAGGCAGCTCATGAGATCATTGTATTGAAGTACATGGGATAGAGAGTACCAACTAGCTACTGCTAGAACCCGTAGTCCATGGGGGAACTACTCACGGAGCATGATGGAGGCGGTGGCGTCGATGGAGATGGCTTCCGGGGGCACTTCCCCGTCCCGGCAGGGTGCCGGAACAGAGACTTCTGTCCCCCGAATTGGAGTTTCGCGATGGCGGCGGCGCCCCTGGAGTCTTTCTGGAGTTTCGTCAATTGGTATCGAGTTTTTAGGTCGAAAGGGCTTATATAGGCGAAGAGGCGGCGCAAGAGGGGCAACAGGGTGCCCTCCCCATAGGCCGGCGCGGCCAGGGGCTGGCCCGCGCGGCCCTATGGTGTGGGGGCCCCAGGCCTCCCCTCTGACTCCCCTTCGGTGTTCTGGAGCCTCCCAGGAAAAATAAGATCTTTGGCGTTGATTTCGTCCAATTCCGAGAATATTGCCCGAACAGCCTTTCTGGACCAAAAACAGCAGAAAACAGGAACTGGCACTGTGGCATCTTGTTAATAGGTTAGTTCCGGACAACGCATAAAAACATTATAAAGTGCGAGCAAAACATGTAAGTATTGTAATAAAACAAGCATGGAACATCAGAAATTATGGATACGTTGGAGACGTATCAGCATCCCCAAGCTTAGTTCCTGCTCGTCCTCGAGTAGGTAAACGATAAAAAGAATAATTTCTGTAGTGACATGCTACTTACATAACCTTGATCATACTATTACAAAGCATATGAAATGAATGAAGTGACTCAAGGCAATAATCTATAGTTGCTAACAAATAGATAACATATAGCAAAACTTTTCATGAAGAGTACTTTCAAGACAAGCATCAAAAAGTCTTGCACAAGAGTTAACTCATAAAGCAATAGATTCAAAGTAAAGGCATCGAAGCAACACAAAGGAAGATATAAGTTTCAGCGGTTGCTTTCAACTTTCAACATGCATATCTCATGGATAATTGTCAACATAAAGTAATATGATGAATGCAAATAAGCAAGTATGTAAGAATCAATGCACAGTTGACACAAGTGTTTGCTTATAAGATGGAAGGAAGTAGGTAAACTGACTCAACATAAAGTAAAAGAATGGCCCTTCGTAGAGGGAAGCATTGATTGCTATATTTGTGCTAGAGCTTTGGTTTTGAAAACATAAAGAGAGCATAAAAGTAAAGTTTTGAGAGGTGTTTGTTGTTGTCAACGAATGGTAGTGGGCACTCTAACCCCCTTGCCAGACAAACCTTCAAAGAGCGGCTCCCATTTTATTTTATTTTTGGGTGGCACTCCTTCCAACCTTTCTTTCACAAACCATGGCTAACTGAATCCTCGGGTGCCTGCCAACAATCTCATACCATGAAGGAGTGCCCTTTTATTTTAGTTTTATTATGATGACACTCCTCCCCACCTTTGCTTTCTCAAGCCATAGCTAACCGAATCCTTCGGGTGCTGTCCAACAATCACATACCATGGAGGAGTGTCTATTTTTGTTAATTAATTTGGGACTGGGAATCCCATTGCCAGCTCTTTTTGCAAAATTATTGGATAAGCGGATGAAGCCACTAGTCCATTGGTGAAAGTTGCCCAACAAGAATGAAAGATAAACACCACATACTTCCTCATGAGCTATAAAACATTGACACAAATCAGAGGTGATAAATTTTGAATTGTTTAAAGGTAGCACTCAAGCAATTTACTTTGGAATGGCGGAGAAATACCATGTAGTAGGTAGGTATGGTGGACACAAATGGCATAGTTTTTGGCTCAAGGTTTTGGATGAACGAGAAGCATTCCCTCTCAGTACAAGGCTTAGGCTAGCAAGGTTATTTGAAGCAAACACAAGTATGAACCGGTACAGAAAAACTTACATAAGAACATATTGCAAGCATTATAATACTCTACACTGTCTTCCTTGTTGCTCAAACACTTTTACCAGAAAATATCTAGACCTTAAGAGAGACCAATCATGCAAACCAATTTCAACAAGCTCTACGGTAGTTCTCCACTAATAGGTTTAAAATACATGAAAAAAACTTAATCATGATCTACTTGAGAGCTCAAAACAATTGCCAAGTGTCAAATTATTCAAGACAATATGAGGCATTTTCTGTTTCCAACCAAATAACCATAAGTATTGTAGCTTCCAACTTTTGTCATTGAACATTAAAAGTAAAACGAAGAACAAGTGTTCATATGAAAAAGCGGAGCGTGTGTCTCTCCCACACAAGGATTGCTAGGATCCGATCTTATTCAAACAAAAACAAAAATAAAACATACAGACGCTCCAAGTAAAGCACATAAGATGTGACCGAATAAAAATATAGTTTCAATAGAAGAAACCTGATAAGTTGATGAAGAAAGGGATGCCTTGGGCATCCCCAAGCTTAGACGCTTGAGTCTTCTTGAAATATGCAGGGATGAACCACGGGGGCATCCCCAAGCTTAGACTTTTCACTCTTCTTGATCATATATCATCCTCCTCTCTTGACCCTTGAAAACTTCCTTCACACCAAACTTCTCATAAACTTCATTAGAGGGGTTAGTACTCAAAAAACTTGAATCCACTTTTAGTCCTATAGTGACACATTGCAAGAACTCAATAAAACATTAGCTACAGCTCTCCACGTCTAGAAAGCCTTGCTTAAAGTCCACAAGAGACAATGCAAAAAAACAGAGACAGAATCTGCCAAAACAGAACAGCCAGTAAAGACGAATTTTAAAGAGGTACTTCCGTTGCTCAAATCAGAAAACTCAAAAATAATAAAAGTTGCGTACATATCTGAGGAACACGCACGTAAATTGGCAGATTTTTCTGAGTTACCTACAGAGAAAAAAGCCCAGATTCGTGACAGATAGAAATTTGTTTCTGCGCAGAAATCCAAATCTAGTATCAACCTTCGATTAGAGGCTTCACTTGGCACAACATTGCAATAAAATAAAGATAAGGAGAGGTTGCTACAGTAGTAACAACTTCCAAAACACAACAAAACAGTAGCAAAATAAACACATGGGTTATCTCCCAAGAAGTTCTTTCTTTATAGCCATTAAGATTGGCTCAACAATTTTAATGATGCACTCGCAAGAAATAAGAGTTGAAGCAAAAGAGAGCATCAAAAGGCAAACTCAAAACACATTTAAGTCTAACCCACTTCCTATGCATAGGAATCTTGTACACAAATAAATTCATGAAGAACAAAGTGACAAGCATAAGAAGATAAAACAAGAGTAACTTCAAAATTTTAAGCATATAGAGAGGTGTTTTAGTGCCATGCAAATTTCTACAACCATATTTTCCTCTCTCATAATAATTTTTAGTAGCTTCATGAACAAACTCAACAATATAACTATCACATGCAGCATACTTTTCATGATTTCCAAACACGTAATTTTTATCAAGTTCAAAAATAGTGGGATTAAAACTCTCAAACACACTTTTATCAATAATATAACATGATGATTGATCAATCTCAAGAGATATGGGACTCATAGATAAAGTCAAGAATTCTCCACTCCCATTTTCATTAGTAGTAATATTATCAAGTAACATAGGACCATCATCTAGAGCTTTATCATAAACATTTGCTACGCAAAATTCTTTAGTACCATGCATTTCGACATCAGGCACAAACAAAGCATTATCATAAGATTTATCAAAGTAGCATGGATTATCATAAATAACAGTAGCATAATTATTCTCACAAGTATTACTCATAGGTACTATTTCAAAAGAATCCACAGGAACATAACATTCAACCTCTTTCGGTAAGCATGGAGGACAATCAAATAGTGTAAGAGATAAAGAGTTACTCTCATTAGAAGGTTGGCATGGGTAGCTAATCCATTCTTCCTCCCTTTGTTCATCACTCTCCTCTTCTTTTTCATCCAATGAGCTTTCAGGTTCATCAATTTCCTCCTCTTTTTCATCCAATGAGCTTTCAGGTTCATCAATTTTTTCTTCCACAGGTTCCTGCAAATTGTGAGTGCATTCTTGTGCATTAATGAGTCTCTCTTTATAATCAATGATATAAGGATTATCACTGTAGCTTTCATTGCAAAAATTAAGGATAGAAGAGACATAATCTTTAAGGTCCTTACAAACAACACAAGTTTCATAATTCTTAACCATGAAGGATTCTATCTTAGAGGCTCCCATAAATAAGACAAATTGTTCTACCTCTTCGAACCCAAAATGAATATAGCTATTCCGATTATAGTTCTTAATTAAAAATTCCTCACTAAAGCCACATTGAAATTTAAGATGTTTAGTGTCCTGTTGAGAGCAACAATTTATATCATGGCGTTTAAGCAAGATTTTAGCAATTGCGTTCAATTTTTCTATCACAGCACTCATAACTTTACCCGTTCTTGATTCTCTATAATTATTATAATATTCTATAAGCTCCAAGTAGGTTGTAGGTTCTCCCATAACAGCAGTTTTTAATTTTTAGGTTTTTCAAATTTTTATGGATTTTTGGGTATAAAATAAAATGAGACAAAAAGAAACTAAGCAAAAGTAAACTAAGCAAAATAATACTAGACATAAATAAACTAAGCACAAATAAACTAGATAAAAGTAAACTAAGCAAAACAAAATAAAATAAAATAAAAACAGAGAGAGAGGTAGAGTGTACTCCCCAGGTGAACTTATGAGTAGAGCTATGTCTCCCCGGCAACGACGCCAGAAAACAGTCTTGATAACCCACAAGTATAGGGGATCGCGGCAGTCTTCGAGGGAAGTAAAACCCAAATTTATTGATTCGACACAAGGGGAGGTAAAGAGTACTTATAAGCCTTAACAACTGGGTTGTCAATTCAGCTGCACCTGGAAAAGCACTAGTAACATGGGTGATGTGAAAGTAGCAGTAATATGAGAGCAGTGGTAACAATAACACAGCAGCGGTAACAGTAACACAGAGGCGATGGCACCAGAAAATAGTTGATACTACTTCCAATGACATATAGAACGAGTATATAATGATGAGAGATGGACCGAGGTTCCCAGCGATCTACACTAGTGGTAACTCTCCAATAACAAGTAACAAGTGTTGGGTCAACAAATTACAGTTGGGAAATTGATAGGATTGATAAAGCATTAAGAAAGAACATCAATTCATTAATCATGTAGGCATGTTTTCCATATATAGTCGTACGTGCTCGCAATGAGAAACTTGCACAACATCTTTTGTCCTACCAGCCGGTGGCAGCCGGGCCTCTAGGGAATCTACTGGATATTAAGGTACTCCTTTTAATAGAGTACCGGAGCAAAGCATTAACACTTGGTGAAAACATGTGATCCTCACATCACCGCCATCCCCTCCGGTTGTCCCGATTTCTGTCACTTCGGGGCCTTTGGTTCCGAACAGTGACATGTGCATACAACTTGTAGATACAATCTAAGCAATAAGTATAGAGCTTAAATCTAAGATCATGCCACTCGGGCCCTAGTGACAAGCATTAAGCATAACAAGATTGCAGCAATAATAACTTCACAAACTTTATAGATAGACTAATCATAATGTATCATCCATCGGATCCCAACAAACACAACACCGATTACATCAGATGGATCTCAATCATGTAAGGCAGCTCATGAGATCATTGTATTGAAGTACATGGGATAGAGAGTACCAACTAGCTACTGCTAGAACCCGTAGTCCAGGGGGGAATTACTCACGGAGCATGATGGAGGCGGTGGCGTCGATGGAGATGGCTTCCGGGGGCACTTCCCCGTCCCGGCAGGGTGCCGGAACAGAGACTTCTGTCCCCCCGAATTGGAGTTTCGCGATGGCGGCGGCGCCCCTGGTGTCTTTCTGGAGTTTTGTCAATCGGTATCGAGTTTTTAGGTCAAAAGGGCTTATATAGGCGAAGAGGCGGCGCAGGAGGGGCAACAGGGTGCCCTCCCCATAGGCCGGCGCGGCCAGGGGCTGGCCCGCGCGGCCCTATGGTGTGGGGGCCCCAGGCCTCCCCTCTGACTCCCCTTCGGTGTTCTGGAGCCTCCCGGGAAAAATAAGATCTTTGGCGTTGATTTCGTCCAATTCCGAGAATATTGCCCGAACAGCCTTTCTGGAACCAAAAACAGCAGAAAACAGGAACTGGCACTGTGGCATCTTGTTAATAGGTTAGTTCCGGAAAACGCATAAAAACATTATAAAGTGCGAGCAAAACATGTAAGTATTGTAATAAAACAAGCATGGAACATCAGAAATTATGGATACGTTGGAGACGTATCATTCATCACCACCACCATGCTTACTGAGAATATCGGGCAATTCCTTATCATCTTGGTATCAGATTTCAGCGTTTCCTCGGTAAGACTTCCACAATCCATCCCATAGTTGAGTTGTGAGTGTTTTCCTATCCAGAAAAAGCTAAAAAAATATTAGGGTTAGGGTTTTCCATAGCCATAGATTGCATCAATTTCGAGTTTTAGTTGCTTTTCCTAGTCTTGTTTTTGTGTATCTTTTTCTTCCATCTAGTAGATTGTTAGGGTTTGTGTTTTGGCTATCATCTATTTTTTAGTTTTTGTTGCTCCGAGTCCACATAGCGTACAGTTTGCTTGTTCCCAACCATAAACACAGCCTTTCGATATACGTGACTAGGAACTTTCCCAAAAGAGACTAGTTTTACCGCTCGATAGGCTGCTCATTAGGTTATCGATGCTTTGCCGTGTTACAAGGAGTAGAGTCATATTTTATTTTTTGAAAAGAAGCAAAAAGAGCTACAAGTGTTGCGTGTGATAAAAAGAAAATCAAAAAAAGTGAAGTGCTAGTAAGATCAAGTGAAGGCCTAGTTTACTTTTCTGCACCCTGATGTCTACGGGTGCTTCTATTCTTGTAGACAGTGTTGGGCCTCCAAGAGCAGAGTTTTGTAGAACAGCAGCAAGTTTCCCTTAAGTGGATCACCCAAGGTTTATCGAACTCGGGGAGGAAGAGGTCAAAGATATCCCTCTCATGCAACTCTGCAACCACAAAGCAAGAAGTCTCTTGTGTCCCCAACACACCTAATAGGTGCACTTGTTCGGCGAAGAGATAGTGAAATACAGGTGGTATGAATAAGTATGAGCAGTAGTAACGGTGCGAGAAAAGTGCTTGCTGGCGTGTAGTTGATGGTGGTAATATTGCGGACAGTACAGATGCAGTAGAACAGTAAACAAGCAGTGATAGCAGTATTTAGGAACAAGGCCTAGGGATCATACTTTCACTAGTGGACACTCTCAACATTGATCACATAACAGAATAAATAGATAGATGCTAGACTCTACACTCTCTTGTTGGATGATGAACACCACTAATTGCGTAGGATTACACGAACCCTCAATGTCGGAGTTAACAAGCTCCACAATATTCAATGTTCATATTTAAATAACCTTAGAGTGCAAGATAGATCAACATAACCAAATAGATCACATCGATACCATCATAGTAATAGTTAACTTCATAATCTACAAGAGATCACAATCATAAACTACGCCAAGTACTACATGATGCACACACTGTCCACATTACATCATGCAGGAGGAATAGAGTACTTTAATAACATCACTAGAGTAGCACATAGATGAATAGTGATACAAAACTCATATGAATCTCAATCATGTAAAGCAGCTCATGAGATCATTGTATTGAAGTACATAGGAGAGAGATTAACCACATAGCTACCGGTACAGCCCCGAGCCTCGATGGAGAACTACTCCCTCCTCATGGGAGACAGCAGCGGTGATGGAGATGGCGGTGGTGTCGATGGAGAAGCCTTCCGGGGGCACTTCCCCGCCCCGGCGGCGTGCCGGAACAGAGACTCCTGTCCCCCAGATCTTGGCTTCGCGATGGCGGCGGCTCTGGAAGGTTTCTCGTACCGTGGCTTTTTTTTGTCTCGAGGTTTTAGGTCAGGGACCTTTTTATAGGCGAAGAGGCGGCGTCGGAGGGTCAACGAGGCGAAGACACACTAGGGGGGCGCGGGCCCCCCCTTGGCCGCGCCAGGGCCATGTGTGGTGGGCCTGTGGCCCCCCTCTGGCCTCTCTCGGGTGTTCTGGATGCTTCCGGGGATTCTAAGATGCTGGGCGTTGATTTCGTCCGATTCCGAGAATATTTCCTTACTAGGATTTCTGAAACCAAAAACAGCAGAAAACAGCAACTGGCCCTTCGGTATCTCGTCAATAGGTTAGTTCCGGAAAACGCATAATAATGACATAAAGTATGCATAAAACATGTAGATATCATCAATATTGTGGCATGGAACATAAGAAATTATCGATACGTCGGAGACGTATCAGCATCCCCAAGCTTAGTTTCTTCTCGTCCCGAGCAGGTAAACGATAACAAAGATAATTTCTGGAGTGACATGCCATCATAACCTTGATCATACTATTGTAAACATATGTAATGAATGCAGCGATCAAAACAATGGTAATGCAATGAGTAAACGAATGAATCATAAAGCAAAGACTTTTCATGAATAGTACTTTCAAGACAAGCATCAATAAGTCTTGCATAAGAGTTAACTCATAAAGCAATAAATTCAAAGTAAAGGCATTGAAGCAACACAATGGAAGATTAAGTTTCAGCGGTTGCTTTCAACCTGTAACATGTATATCTCATGGATAGTTGTCAATGCAAAGCAATATAACAAGTGCAATAAGCAAGTATGTAAGAATCAATGCACAGTTAACACAAGTGTTTGCTTCTAAGATAGAGAGAAATGGGTAAACTGACTCAACATAAAAGTAGAAGAATGGCCCTTCGCAGAGGGAAGCAGGGATTGCTATATTTGTGCTAGAGCTTTGATTTTGAAAACAAGAAACAATTTTGTCAACGGTAGTAATAAAGCATATGCATCATGTAAATTATATCCTACAAGTTGCAAGCCTCATGCATAGTATACTAATAGTGCCCGCACCTTGTCCTAATTAGCTCGGATTACCTGGATTATCATCGCAATGCATATGTTTTAACCAAGTGTCACAAAGGGGTACCTCTATGCCTTTGTACAAAGGTCTAAGGAGAAAGCTCGCATTGGATTTCTCGCTATTGATTATTCTCAACTTAGACATCCATACCGGGACAACATAGACAACAGATAATGGACTCCTCTTTAATGCATAAGCATGTAGCAACAATTAATGTTCGCATATGAGATTGAGGATATTTGTCCAAAACTGAAACTTCAACCATGGATCATGGCTTTAGTTAGCGGCCCAATGTTCTTCTCTAACATTATGCATGCTCTAACCATTAAATGAGTGGTAAATCTCCCTTACTTCAGACAAGACGGACATGCATAGCAACTCACATGATATTCAACAAAGAGTAGTTGATGGCGTCCCCAGGAACATGGTTATCGCACAACAAGCAACTTAATAAGAGATAAAGTGCATAAGTACATATTCAATACCACAATAGTTTTTAGGCTATTTGTCCCATGAGCTATATATTGCAAAGGTAAAGGATGGAAATTTAAAGGTAGCACTCAAGCAATTTACTTTGGAATGGCGGAGAAATACGATGTAGTAGGTAGGTATGGTGGACACAAATGGCATAGTGGTTGGCTCAAGGGTTTTGGATGCATGAGAAGTATTCCCTCTCGATACAAGGTTTAGGCTAGCAAGGTTATTTGAAACAAACACAAGTATGAAGCGGTGCAGCAAAACTCACATAAAAGACATATTGTAAACATTATAAGACTCTACACCGTCTTCCTTGTTGTTCAAACTCTTACTAGAAATTATCTAGACCTTAGAGAGACCAATTATGCAAATCAAATTTTAGCAAGCTCTATGTATTTCTTCATTAATAGGTGCAAAGTATATGATGCAAGAGCTTAAACATGAGCACAACAATTGCCAAGTATCACATTGTTCAAGACATTATACCAATTACCATATGTATCATTTCCCGTTTCCAACCATAGAACAATTAACGAAGCAGTTTCAACCTTCGCCATGAAAATTAAAAGCTAAGAACACATGTGTTCATATGAACCAGCGGAGCGTGTCTCTCTCCCACACAAACATTTATTCAAACAAAAACAAAACAAAAACATACAGACGCTCCAAGTAAAGTACATAAGATGTGGCCGAATAAAAATATAGTTTCAAGAGAAGGAACCTGATAATTTGTCGATGAAGAAGGGGATGCCTTGGGCATCCCCAAGCTTAGACGCTTGAGTCTTCTTGAAATATGCAGGGATGAACCACCGGGGCATCCCCAAGCTTAGACTTTTCACCCTTCTTGATCGTAGTATATCATCTTCCTCTCTTGACCCTTGAAAACTTCCTCCACACCAAACTCAAAACAACTCATTAGAGGGTTAGTGCACCATCAAAAATTCACATGTTCAGAGGTGACACAATCATTCTTAACACTACTGGACATTGCTTAAAGCTACTGGAAGTCAATGGAACAAAGAAATCCATCCCACATAGCAAAAGAGGCAATGCGAAATAAAAAGCAGAATCTGTCAAAACAGAACAGTCCGTAAAGACGAATTTTATTGAGGCACCAGACTTGCTCAAATGAAAATTCTCAAATTGAATGAAAGTTGCGTACATATCTGAGGATCACTCACGTAAATTGGCATAATTTTCTGAGTTACCTACATAGAATTAGGCCCAGATTCGTGACAGCAAGAAATCTGTTTCTGCGCAGTAATCCAAATCTAGTATGAACCTTACTATCAAAGACTTTACATGGCACAACAATGCAACAAAATTAAGATAAGGAGAGGTTGCTACAGTAGTAACAACTTCCAAGACTCAAATATAAAACAAAGTTACTGTAGCAAAATAAACACATGGGTTATCTCCCAAGAAGTTCTTTCTTTATAGCCATTAAGATGGGCTCAGCAGTTTTAATGATGCACTCGCAAGAAATAGTATTTGAAGCAAAAGAGAGCATCAAGAGGCAAATTCAAAACACATTTAAGTCTAACATGCTTCCTATGAAAAGGAATCTTGTAAATAAACAAGTTCATGAAGAGCAAAGTAACAAGATCAGGAAGATAAAACAAGTGTAGTTTCAAAAATTTCAGCACATAGAGAGGTGTTTTAGTAACATGAAAATTTCTACAACCATATTTTCCTCTCTCATAATAACTTTCAGTAGCAACATGAGCAAACTCAACAATATAACTATCACATAAAGCATTCTTATCATGAGTCTCATGCATAAAATTATTACTCTCCACATAAGCATAATCAATTTTATTAGTAATAGTGGGAGCAAATTCAACAAAGTAGCTATCATCAAATATAGGAGGCATATTGTAATCATAATCAAATTTACTCTCCATAGTAGGTGGCACCAAAAGGCTACTATCGTTATAATCATCATAAATAGGAGGCAAAGTATCATCAAAGTAAATTTCCTCCTCAATGCTTGGGGGACTAAAAAGATCATGCTCATCAAAACCAGCTTCCCCAAGCTTAGAATTTTCCATATCATTAGCAACAATGGTGTTCAATGTGTTCATGCTAATATGTTCCATGGGTTTTTTAATTTTCGGATCAAACCATCCATGTCTTAAATCAGGAAATAGAATAAGAAGCTCATTGTTGTCCATTATGCCTTACTAGTGTAAACAAGAAACAAAAAGATGAAATTGCAGGATCTAAAGGAAATAGCTTCGAGCACACACACAATGGCGCCAGAAAAGTACTTAGTTACCTGGAACCGGAGTATGAGTGCCTTTTACCTTTCCTCCCCGGCAACGGCGCGAGAAAAGTGCTTGATGTCTACGGGTGCTTCTATTCTTGTAGACAGTGTTGGGCCTCCAAGAGCAGAGGTTTGTAAAACAGCAGCAAGTTTCCCTTAAGTGGATCACCCAAGGTTTATCGAACTCAGGGAGGAAGAGGTCAAATATATCCCTCTCATGCAACCCTGCAACCACAAAGCAAGAAGTCTCTTGTGTCCCCAACACACCTAATAGGTGCACTTGTTCGGCGAAGAGATAGTGAAATACAGGTGGTATGAATAAGTATGAGCAGTAGTAACGGTGCTAGAAAAGTGCTTGCTGGCGTGTAGTTGATGGTGGTAATATTGAGGACAGTACAGATGCAGTAGAACAGTAAACAAGCAGTGATAGCAGTATTTAGGAACAAGGCCTAGGGATCATACTTTCAATAGTGGACACTCTCAACATTGATCACATAACAGAATAAATAGATAGATGCTAGACTCTACACTCTCTTGTTGGATGATGAACACCACTAATTGCGTAGGATTACATGAACCCTCAATGCCGGAGTTAACAAGCTCCACAATATTCAATGTTCATATTTAAATAACCTTAGAGTGCAAGATAGATCAACATAACCAAATAGATCACATCGATACCATCATAGTAATAGTTAACTTCATAATCTACAAGAGATCACAATCATAAACTACGCCAAGTACTACATGATGCACACACTGTCCACATTACATCATGCAGGAGGAATAGAGTACTTTAATAACATCACTAGAGTAGCACATAGATGAATAGTGATACAAAACTCATATGAATCTCAATCATGTAAAGCAGCTCATGAGATCATTGTATTGAAGTACATAGGAGAGAGATTAACCACATAGCTATCGGTACAGCCCTGAGCCTCGATGGAGAACTACTCCCTCCTCATGGGAGACAACAGCGGTGATGGAGATGGCGGTGGTGTCGATGGAGAAGCCTTCCGGGGGCAATACCCCGTCCCGGCGGCGTGCCGGAACAGAGACTCCTGTCCCCCAGATCTTGGCTTCGCGATGGCGGCGGCTCTGGAAGGTTTCTCGTACCGTGGTTTTTTTCGTCTCGAGGTTTTAGGTCAGGGACCTTTTTATAGGCGAAGAGGCGGCGTCGGAGGGTCAACGAGGCGACGACACACTAGGGGGGCGTGGCCCCCCTTGGCCGCGCCAGGGCCATGTGTGGTGGGCCTGTGGCCCCCCTCTGGCCTCTCTCGGGTGTTCTGGATGCTTCCGGGGATTCTAAGATGCTGGGCGTTGATTTCGTCCGATTCCGAGAATATTTCCTTACTAGGATTTCTGAAACCAAAAACAGCAGAAAACAGCAACTGGCCCTTCGGCATCTCGTCAATAGGTTAGTTCCGGAAAACGCATAATAATGACATAAAGTATGCATAAAACATGTAGATATCATCAATAATGTGGCATGGAACATAAGAAATTATCGATACGTCAGAGACGTATCACACCCGTAGTTGAGAAATCTTGTGCCTGTTCCGTTGAGCTTTGCTAGTGTCTCTCGAGTGCATTGCAACCTGTTCATCCATATAGTTGCATTGCCACATTTATTGCCTTGTGTGAGTATCATTGGTTGTTCTACGGTCAGCGCTAGAGCTTGTTATTGGTGCAAATAGGCAACCTACCTACATCTCCACATATATCCTGCTTTGTCATGTGATTGTTCTTATACCCTTGATATTCGCTTCGCTACATCCGTGCACTAGTCGTTAATCCAAATGGTAGGCAATACTAATTCACTTTGGAGATGTAAGATTTACCTTTTCTGATCAGTTTTGAGTGAGTTGTGAGAGTACCACCACAAATATTTGTTTTAGTGCAGTAACCTACTAACCATGTCTTCTAATGATGCTAAAATTGTTGACCAAAAAAAGAAGGGTGTAGCTGATATTGTTTCTTGGAGGGAGTATGAAGCTCTTCATAATGAGATGCGACGTGAATTCCGCGAATAGGGAGAAGGACTTAATGAGGACATTCAGAAGGTTACAAAGAAGCTTGACACTACTAATGAGACCTTTAATACAATTCAAAAACAAATGACAGATATTCAACGCAATCTTCAAGCGTTGACTCTAGCCATTGATAATCCGACTCAACAACGACAATAGTCACATCATGAAGATGAGGAGAGTAATCATGATAAATTTGATGAAGAACCCGCTGCTGAAGAGCGTGGTGTTGGCCGTGGTGTTAGGCGTGGTGCCGGTGGTCGTGGTTTTGTCCCCGTCGGAGCAGCCCGTCGTGTCCCTCCACAACCGCAAGACGATGGTTTGGGTAAGCCAAAGTTCTCAATACCCAAATTTGAAGGAGATCCTGATGTTGAAGAATACTTCACTTGGGAGCTGAAAATTGAGAAGTTATGACGCCTACATGACTATAGTGAAGACAGGAAGATCAAGCTTGCTTCTTCAGAATTTGATGGCTATGCATTACGTTGGTGGGATGGAATTACACGTGCTCGTCAAGAAGATGGAGAATTGTCTGTTCTTACATGGCGCGAGATGAAGGCAATTATGCAAGCTCGTTTTGTTCTTACTAATTATTTGCGTTCTATATATGATAAGTTGACCCTCTTGAGACAATGTGTTCTGACAGTTGATGCTTATTTCATGGAGATGGAGATGCTTATGCAGCGTGGTCGTGTCCGTGAGTCCCTTGAGATGACAATGCAGCGTTTTCTACATGGTTTGAAGTATAACATCAAAGGCATTGTTCGTCATCACCGTTACAACAATATGAATGAGCTACTACATCATGCAAGAGAAGCTGAAGCACAGTTAGCAGAAGAATCGCAAATCAAAGGTCGTGTTATGGGAGCTGGGTGCTACATGCCTAGGGCGCCCCCATCTACGGCGTCTGCGCCATCTTCGCGCACCGCACCTTTTCCTACTTCGTCTAGTAAGCCGGTCTCCAATGTGTCCAACACAAAGAAGTCCGAACCTGCTGCAAGTGGAAGTGGTTCTAGCATGTCTACGACGTGCAATCGTGATATGGTTTGTCATACATGTGGTGGCAAGGGTCACTTCAAGAGAGATTGTCCTAACCGCAAGGTGATGATTATTAATGAGGACAATGAGTATTAGCGGGGGAAGTAAAAATATCATTTTCATGAAAACTAGCTTCCCCAAGGTTAGACTTTTCCATAGCATTAGCGGTAATGGTGTTCAAAGAATTCGCACTAATAACATGCCATTAGCATGCAAATAAAGTTCCATAGGTTTTTAAATTTTCTCTTCGAACACTTCATGTCCCAACTCAAGATAAATACTATAAAGCTCTTTATTTTTGTTGTTGTTTTCCATTAAGCCTAACTAGTGAAAAATAAAAACAAGAAACAGCAACATAGAAAGTAAGCATGGAATAAACTAAGCAACAAATATAATAGAAACTGATTTTTTTTTGTGTGTTTTTGATATAAAGACAACTATAAACGAAACTATTTTTTGTGTTTTTGATATAATAAAGCAAACAAGACAAAATAAAGTAAACTAAGCAAACTATAACAAAGTAAAGAGATTGGAGATGAGAGACTCCCTTGCATAAATCCTCTTTCTCCCCGGCAACGGCGCCAGAAAAATAGCTTGATGGTGCTTATCGTAACGCCGACTTCACACTGTTGGGGAACCCCAAGAGGAAGGTATGATGAGCACAGTAGCAAATTTTTCCTCAGTTAGAAACCAAGGTTTAATCGACCAGTAGAAGAAAGGCGTGACTTTTGAAGGTGTTGCTGGCTGACTAGTGGCAGGGCGCACTATCGGCGTTAGCAATGATACGTCTCAAACGTATCTATAATTTCCTATGTTCCATGCTAGTTTTATGACGATACCTACATGTTTTATTCATACTTTATATCATTTTTATGCATTTTCCGGTACTAACCTATTAACAAGATGCCGAAGCACCAGTTCCTGTTTTCTGCTGTTTTTGGTTTCAGAAATCCTACACAGGAAATATTCTCGGAATTGGACGAAACAAAAGCCCACGACCCTATTTTCCACGGAGGATTCCAGAACATCGAAGAAGAGTCGGAGGCGGCCAGCAGGGGGCCACCCCATAGGGCGGCGCGGCCTGGCCCCTGCCGCGCCAGGGTATGGGGAGCCCACCCCCTGGCACCCCCGACGCTGCCTCTTCGCCTATATATTCCTTCGTATCGGAAAACCCTAGTACCGAGAGCCAAAATACGAGAAAAGTTACTGAGATGCTGCCGCCGTCAATCCCATCTCGGGGGATTCTGAAGATCTCCTCCGGCACCCTGCCGGAGAGGGGAATCATCACCGGAGGGCTCTACATCACCATGCCCGCCTCCGGACTGATGCGTGAGTAGTTCATCCTTGGACTATGGGTCCATAGCAGTAGCTAGATGGTTGTCTTCTCCTATTATGCCATCATGTTTAGATCTTGTGAGCTGCCTCATGATCAAGATCATCTATTTGGAATGCTACATGTTGTGTTTGTTGGGATCCGATGAATATGGAATACTATGCCAAGTTGATTATCGATCTATCATATATGTGTTGTTTATGATCTTGCATTCTCTCCGTTGCTAGTAGAGGCTCTGGCCAAGTTGATACTTGTAACTCCAAGAGGGGGTATTTATGCTAGATAGTGGGTTCATGCCTCCATTGAATCTGGGACAGTGATAGAAAGTTCTAAGGTTGTGGATGTGCTGTTGCCACTAGGGATAAAACATCAATGCTTTGTCTAAAGATATTTGTATTGTTTACATTACGCACAGTACTTAATGCAATTGTCTGTTGTTTGCAACTTAATAGTAGAAGGGGTGCGGATGCTAACCCGAAGGTGGACTTTTTAGGCATAGATGCATGCTGGATAGCGGTCTATGTTCTTTGTCGTAATGCCGTAAGTAAATCTCATAGTAGTCATCATGATATGTATGTGCATTGTTATGCCCTCTCTATTTGTCAATTGCCCAACTGTAATTTGTTCACCCAACATGTTATTTATCTTATTGGAGAGACACCACTAGTGAACTGTGGACCCCGGTCCATTCTTTTACATCTGAAATACAACCTACTGCAATCATTGTTCTCTGTTGTTCTTTGCAAGCAAACATCATTCTCCACACCATACGTTTAATCCTTTGTTTACAGCAAGCCAGTGAGATTGACAACCTCACTGTTAAGTTGGGGCAAAGTATCTTGATTGTGTTGTGCAGGTTCCACATTGGCGCCGAAATCCCTGGTGTTGCGCCGCACTACACTCCTTCACCAACAACCTTCACGTGGCCTTCATCTCCTACTGGTTCGATAAACCTTGGTTTCTTACTGAGGGAAAACTTGCTACTGTACGCATCACACCTTCCTCTTGGGGTTCCCAACGGACGTGTGCTTTACCATCACAAGAAGCTACTTTCTGGCGCCGTTGCAATCCCTGTCGCGCGCAAGCAAGCAACAACGTGGAACCTACACACAACACAACCAAAGTACTTTGCCCCAACTTACAGTGAGGTTGTCAATCTCACCGGTTTGCTGAACACAAAGGATTAGACGTATCGAATGAAATGAAATGTTTGCAGAAAGTAAAAAGAACATGATTGCAGTTGAATTTATCAGTAAAGGAAATAGGGCCGGGGTCCACAATTCACTAGAGGTGTCTCTCCATAAAGAAATAGCATGTTGGGTGAACAAATTTAGTTGGGCAATTGATAGAATATCGACCAATACATGACAAGATGATTACTATGAGATTTGATATGGGCATTACAACATAATACATAGACCGTAATCCAACTGCGTCTATGACTAATAATCAACCTTCAGGTTAGCGTCCGTACCCCTTTCAGTATTAAGTTGCAAGTAACAGACTATCGCATTAAGCAATGTGTGTAAAGTAAACAATAGAATTACCCTCGGATAAAACATTGTTGTTTCTCTCTAGTAGCAACAACACATCTACAATCTTAGAAGTTACAAAGTCACTCTCCCAGAAAACTAGAGGCATGAACCTACTATCGAGCATAAATACCCCCTCTTGGAGTCACAAGTGTCCACTTGGCAGTTTCTACTAGCAACGGAGAGCATGCAAGATCACAAATAACATATGACATGAATATATAATCAATCTCAACATAGTATACAATATTTATCGGATCCCAGCAAACCAAACATATAGGATTACATAAAGATGATCTTGATCATGTAGGGCAACTCACAAGATCGATACATGAAGCACAAAGTGGAGAAGACAACCATCTAGCTACTGCTATGGACCCATAGTCCAGGGATGAACTACTCACGCATCACTTCGGAGGCGGGCATGGCGATGTATATGCCTCCGGTGATGATTTCCCCCTCCGGGAGGGTGCCGGGAAGAGCTTCAGAACCCCCCGAGATGGGTTCTACGATGGCGGCCGCGACGGAACTTTTCGTGGATGGAGGCTCGGGAGTCCAGGGTATTCGCGAGAAGATGTATAAATAGGCGGAGGATTTAGGTCAGTGGGGCGCCTGGTGGGCCCAGACCTACCCTAGGCGTGGGCCAGGTCCAAGCCGCGCCTAGGGGTGGTCTGGCCGCCCTACTGCGCCTCTTCGACCCCCCTCTTGACTTCGTCTTCGTTTAGGTAAAATATTGACTTCGGCTTTTGTTTCGTCCAATTCCTAGAATATTTTTTGTACAACTTTTCTGAAATACAAAAACAGCAGAAAACAGGGAACTGACACTGTGGCATATTGTTAATAGGTTAGTGCCAGAAATCATGTAAAAGTGCAATGAAGTGTAAACAAAACATATATGAATTGGTGTAAAACAATCATGGAGCATCAAAAATTATAGATACGTTTGAGACGTATCACACCCATATATGATTATATAGGGGGAGGGGGAAGAAGCCCAAAGGGGGTGCCGGCCCCTTGAGGGTGCCCCCACCTCTTTATGTGGTGGACACTCCACTCACATCCACTCACACATCCATAAAACATCCATTAAAAATGAAGGGGGTTTCTCCCATAAATTAGTAAAACATTTTTAATTCTTTACCTTAATAGTTGTTAATTATTTTAATGTAATATCCCAGGTATTGGGGTTACAAAAATAGAGGAAACAGATGTGTGCATTGCATTCATGCATAGAAAATCTGGGGAATTTTCGCGCTTTAAAGTAAAACAGTCACAGTAACTGAAGTTTCACTTGACCTTGGTGGAATTGTAGTAGCTCATCAAGTCAAGCGCTAAAAAACCTCAATGTGACTTTGTTAAACCTTGTTTTGGGTAGAGATGATTTGATCTAAGGGGTTAGATCAAATGGAACTAATAATCAACCCAACAACACTTTACTCAATGATCAACTACTTGATCTTATTAAAGATCACAACATAATATTCCTTGCCATAACATATGAACATCCATTTAATTGGAAATCAAGTAACAATAACTGGAGAAACTATTCTTCACTTATCTTCTCCATGTCTTAAAACTAATCCATGATCCTACCATGAACCTCATGGTATTCATTTTACTACATTCTTGGAAACATGACAAGGAGATCAACTCTAGAAATATATATCCTTCTCTATTCCAAATAGTAAGCATCAAACCTAGAGAAGTGAGAGTTCTATACTACTTATTAGAGGATCAATGATAAACCTTGAACTAAACCTTGGATATACATCCAAGTATTCAAATCATCATCTTCAAGAGGAACCCTAGAGTATTATTCAAGTCCTTCCCCAAATGAGAGAGAGACCACTCATACCAATCTTAGCTTTACCTATTTAAGAATAAAGGACAACCTTTGAACTAAAGTATTAGGAGATTAACCATTTCATCTTGGAGTGGTGAGACAACCTAATACCACATGGAATAAGATTATAGCCATGGATTGATAAGGAAAGGAGGAGATTAATTCAACCAAGATAGCCAAGTGGAGTTTTAGACTAAATACCTAATGAGATATTGTGAATACCCCATAAACCCTAGAATCACCATTCCTATATGAGAGAGCTCAAGCTTTGGTACTACACTCAAGTTAGTTGAGGCAACACTTGAGTTTGAAGGAAAGAACTATCCATATACCCAGATGATAATATCAACATTGTTGAGTAGAACCCTAACATAATATCTCAGGCATTCTCCTGGGATATAAACTTTAGAGGCAACCATAGTAGTCCCATCCAAGAAAGTAAAGTATAAGTACTATACCTTAGCTGATCAAGACAATACTTGATCATGGAAGTGAGAACCCCATTTAATGAGAGATCCTTAGGAAGCCAAACCTTGATCATTATTAATTTAGTGATGATCATAAACCCTAAGAACTTGAGGTATTGAGAATAAACCCTAATAGGATAAGTAGATCTCATTTCCACATGAAATTACTGGGAGATCACTAGTAAGCAACCGTATGCTTATATTCCAACCTTAACTTGTGAATCACTTGGTGATCATAAGTAGAATCCTAACACATCAACATTCCATAGATTAAAGAACCTAAGCAAACCTTAGAGTTAAACTCTATACCTTATATAGTGAGGAACCATTAATCTATATGACCAAAGTTAACTATAAAAAGAACTATAACCAGTGTAGTTACTTTAATGATAAATTGGTGATAATAAAAGAAGATAATTGGTAGAAGATAAAACCAATTCTCAAATCCTTAGTGATTAAAGAAGCACATAAGATATGAAGCAAGTAACCATATTATTTTGGTTAGGGGAGATTAAACCCTAGCAATTACAATATGGTGTCATCTCATGTCTATAACCTAGAAATTATATCTCAACCATAGGGGTGTATCATTTGGATGATCATAACCAAGAACCTAGTTCACATTTGAGTTCCAAACCACATCCCATTAGGTGAATATAATTAGGACCCCAGAATTGCTCATTTGTTAAGATCTATGCTTCCCTAATTAAACCTAAGAAACATCTAGTGTTTGTACTCACAATTAAAACCCATGTGTGGTGAAGAACTACTCATACCAACCACTGATCTATATAATTAAAAACCCAACCTTGAGGAGAGTAATATCTACTCTAAATTAATTCAAAGTGTTAATAGACCATAACACAAATGCTAATGAACATGGGATTATCATCCAAACTACAAAACCTTAATAAAATGTTGCTCACAGGAACTAACATGCAAGTGACCAATTCCTCAAATAGAAACCAAGCCCTAAGAACAATCTCTGAAATACTTGGAGATGAAAGCATCAACCATAACCATCCAAAATAAAATTAATACACAAGAAAAAGGAAATTAAAATAGTGCATAAAATCATGCTTAATTAAAATTTACAATAAAGCTCACATATTAAATAAATGTTCAGAACAACAAAAAAATGAAGTGATTTTGTTATTAACTCCTAACTTGAAATATAAAGAAACATCTGCAAAGTAGGATTGAATTCAAATTTCAATTCAACAAATGGAATGGAAAACATAAAATACAAAACAGAAAACAAAACAGAAAAAGAAAAGGGGAGATAATGACCTACCAGGCTCACCTGGTCGACGCAGCCCAGCAGCAAGCCCAGCAGTCGAGCCCACCAAGCAGCCCACAGCCTCAGCCCACCACAGCCCACCACGGCCGAATACCTCTTCGCCGTGGATAAAAACGAGGAGAGGGTCATCGTCTTCCTCTTCTCCTCTTCGCGCACATGAGGTCGACACCGCGACGCCCAGGGCCACGTCCGCGGTCGCCGCCGGTATTATTGACCGCCAGCACACTCCCGTGGACGTATAAATGGCACGGAAGCCTCCAATTTGCCCTCTCTCTGCTCCATTCTCTCCCAGTAATGAAACCCTAGCTCGCCGGCCTCCGTTCACCGCCGGCGATTGAGGTAGCCCCGTGCCTCGCCGTGGATGCTCCCGTCACCGCCATCTCCTCCTCGTTCACCTCGTCTACGCGTGCAAGCTAGGAAGCCCCGGATATGGCGAATTTCGCCATTTCTTCCGACCACCGCCGCCGCAGCCATTGACGAAATCTCCGCCGTCTGAGCTCCCTCGACCTCCCCTTCAAGCTCTTCGTCATCAGGGTGAGCTCACGCTTCTCCCGAGCTCCTTAATGTGCCCTGGCATGCCCCGTAGCTAGTCATCACCGTATAACCACCGTCCGCCGCCGCTGACCCTCACCGTTCGCCGTGCTCCGGTGACCATTTCCGAGCGGCGCGACCACCAGTAGGTTCAGCTCATCGCCCTCGTTCGTTTGAGCCTACACACATCCCCGCGGGAGTAGCCCATCGCCGGCGAGTCTCGCTACTGCCGCCGGTCACAGCAAGGGGTGCCACGTCGTTGCCACGGTGGCATGTGACGTGGTCTAGCCCCACCAGTCATTGACTGTGTGGGTGCACTGACCGGGTAGGTTTAGTCATTTCATTTTATTTTTCAATTCAAAAATTACTGCAACTGTAAAAATTTATAGAAAAATCATATTAACTCAGAAAAATAACAATAAGACATCAAAATTCTTATAAAAGTAAATACTATCCAATAAAAATATAAAATGAAATTTTTATTTTTAATAAAAATTTAATCATTTAATACTTATTGTTTAAGCCTTTTCTTTAATGTTAAATTCAAGTAAAATTCAATAATTAGTAAAAAACTTTTCAAATTAAATAAGAACCAGTACATGAATAAAGAAAACATTAAAAGTAATTTTCTTTATTCATTATTTTGTTAAATCCTAATTAGAGGGATTTAAACCCTAATTAATAATTACCTTAATTATTAATTCATTGAAAATAATAAAATGCCAAATCCAATATTAATTTTATTTCAAAGTTATTAATAACTTCAACCTTAAAGTGAAGTTATTAATTCAAGAACTTTAGGGTATTTAGAAAACCCTAATTTCATAAGTAATAAAACCAGGAACTCATCATTTCATGTGAAACCCTAAACCCTAAATACATTTAGAACCTAGTTCCATTATTACATGTGAACCCTAATTTGCTTCTAACCTAAACCCAAGGTTAGAACAGATGTTCATGGTACTTTATTTCAAATCATAGAGCCATCATTAGCAACTAAAAGACATACATATGTTCACATGAAATGTAAAACCCTATCACTAGCAATTTAGTATTCCATGTATGCATATCACTAAACCTAGTTGATCAAGTAGGATCAACCAAGTTTAAACCCTAGCCTCTACTGTCAAAACCATCATCCTTATTCATCCATGCTTAGAATCATACCATTGTGATGAACCCTAATAACAACTATACCAAATATTGTGCATTACCTAACCATGTTCCACTAAACCCTACTAGTGTGAGATACTTATGAACCATCCTATTTAGGAACCAACCATTCTCTACTTAGAGATCCAATAACAAAACCTAGACAACCTCAACCTTAATTGTAATACTTCTTATTATTTAAGAAATATGTTCTTCAAAAGTTATTCTTTTGAAGTAAAGAAAGAATCATCATCAACCCTGTTTATAAGGACCTATAAACCCTAGCCAGCTATCACTAGCAAGATAAACCAACCTTGACAACAACCATGTATAATTAATTGCTTAGGATACCTAAGCTTATCTTAACCTTACAAGCCCTAGGTGTTGATGAATCCAACTTTGTTGGGATCCATCTAATACTTACTCCAGAAACTAACTGAAACCATAGTAAACCATAGAACCCCTCAACCTAATTATCATACTTGTTCTTTATTAAAGAACATGTTCTTCAAAAGTTATTCTTTTAAAGTATATGATAATTAATCATTAACCATGCCATATAATACTAAAACTGACCACTGTTCTTTACTTGTTAACATTATGCCAATTATCATTCTTTGTGTGCTCAATTGATTATTATGCTTTATTATCTACCTGTTTATAATACCAATTAAATCACACCTGAATAAGAACCTTGTATGTGAATCACTCTAAAAGTGCAACATACCCTGAATCAATCATTACAACTCACTGATCCTAAATCATCGGGGTTAGGTCACGCTTAGAGCGATTGCATCTCATTCTTATGCATTATTGCATCCTTGCCAATCTTTTAAACATCGTCCTTACCGGACGATGATGCTATTTCAGAATTTGGAGTTATTACGCATCGAAGACCTTGCCTGCATAATCTTGCAGTCAAGAAAGGCAAGTTCATCACTTGCTCATGTCATTTGAGTATCTTTATCAAATTACTTGCAAAGTACTATGATTATCACTATTGCATAAAAACCAAAACCACTACTCCCTCTGTTTCATTATATAGTGCCTATTGTTTTTTGGCACGGAAATTAGCGCAAGAGTATTTTTTACACAAGACCCCTTACTGAACGATTTAAGATCAATGTAAAATTTGGTAAATACATATCTTTCTAACTTACCATAACAATTTTTGGGAGCTGAACGATTTGGGAGCTGAATGGGGAGGGGTAATTGAAAAAAAGCTAAGCTACAACCTTATATTATGAAACAAATGCCGAAAATCTATAGGCACTATATAAAGGAACGGAGGGAGTATTTTCATAACTATGAATATGAGTATGTGGTGGGCAATGGAACCATGGATTGTGTTGATATGGTGGAGGTTCCATTGCAAGGGTTTATATCCATCTAGGATTAAACAACAAATGTCGCCAGTGATTCTTGTGCCGTAATACCCGTGTTAACCATAAGATCTGGAATGGGATGGACTAGTCAATCGTATTTCCACCTCTTGTACATCAACGGATGCGCTTGCCGTAGCAGTTGTATCTGGCGGAACAACCGGAGGGTGGGGATCCCACTCTAATTCCCCACGGTAAAGCATTGCTTGCCGTAGCAGTTGTGTCTTGCGGAACAACCGGAGGGTGGGGATCCCACTCTAATTCCCCACGGTAATGCGGTCTATGATGGGTTGCAGCTACCGGCGTAGGAGTGTATGGTAGAGCCCAGCACTGTCGTCGTGGTCGGGGTCCACCCTGAAATCTACGGGAATAATGGGACCGGCGTGGACCCAGGGTCGGGGCATGCAACAAAGGGTGGGTGTGCGAGGTAGCGGAGGAATATGATTGACTATGACCTTACTCCTGACCTCACACCAAAGGAAGTGTGGACGAGCCTGCAACTCGGTTGGCAACAAGGATACGATCTCTTATGGGTAAAGCAACACACCTCTGCAGAGTGTAATGAATCGTGACCTGTCACTCCCTGTTCCGGGATTTGGAACTGCGAACGCTGCCGGAAAGGAGCTCCATGAAGTTCTAGTAAACCGGTGAAGGCTGACGGACATAGTTCTTCTGAATAAAAGCAATCTTTTGAAGAAATGGTTACAAAAACTTGCATTGGTATTAGACTTTCTGGTCTAATGCTGTAGCTAGTGCATTAAACACCTCTTTCCTATAATGAACTTGTTGAGTACGCTCGTACTCATCCCACTCTTAAATCCCCTGCTTAGATATGGAGGCATCGAAGGAGGATCTACAGTGCAACTCGAAGACCGAGGAGTCAACAACTACTTCACGAGACGGGACCCTGTCAGAGGAGTCAGATACCACATCCAACAAGGAGAAAACCTAGTTTAGCCATAGAAAGGAACTAGCTTCCTAAACCTAGCTCCTATTTAGCTAGAGTCTATTCTTAGCCTCTGTAGTTAGTGAAATACTCTACAAATAGAGTTCGTGATAAGACTAGACTACGAGTCGTTCTTCTGGAGTTTATTTACAGTTTTACCTCATTGTAAAGTAGGAGGCTGTGATGATCTTATGTAACAGAGTCGATGTTGTAATTCTATAGACATACCTTGGACCCGCATATGTTTCTGTTGTACCACTCTGAGCGATATAATACTAGTGGAACGGTGTTTCATTGGTGTTATATCAGACTTGCATACTACACCATGCAGTGGTATGCCGGGTCACCACAGTTGGTATCAGAGCAAATGCTTTGACCCTAGGATTAAAACCCTTTAAATGAGACCTATAGGATTGGTAGTGTCTATAGGAAGTTGTCTTAGTCAAACCAAATATTACATATGACTTGAGATGGATATTCACTTGAGAATAATCCTGACACACTTGAGTCAATTTTTTATCTATCTTTCCTAAGTAAAGTTAGTTAGCTAATTCCAAACATGTAGTACATCATTAAATCCTTAAAACAATAGATGAGTAGATCACAGTTGGTATACAATACATGGTAGTCCAAAGAGAGGATACAACCATAAGGAAGATATCCTATTGGAAGATGTGTACCAACACATGTTATAGTTAAATAAGGATTACTCAGACCTGTACTAGAAGTAATATCAAGTGATGAAGATAATTAAAGATATCCTAATAGAAGATGTAGACCCAGACAAGTAATAGGGTAAGTAAAATTTATCTAAACTTGTGAAACAATTGATAGTAAGTGATAACTATGAGTCATATGAGGTAGTATAGACCATGATGAGTCAATCATGGGAGGTAAGGAAGAGAGATAGAAATAAATCATGTCAACTTACATGGTAGAGTTGCTAATCATATATGATTCACCTGAGGATCATTATGTGATGGGGTAGAACATCATAAATACTTAGGAGGATTATGATAAGAAGTTAGATGTTAAACAATAGTGCAAGAATTGTGTTCCAAAACCATGGGAAGTGTGCCAAACACATCATGACCATAGGTTTATGGTAGAAACACTTGGAAGTATAGGAGCTATATTCCAATAGCTATGTGTTTAGAGTAGCAATGTTAGAAACTAGACATACCATGTGAAATAGTCCTTAACAAAATAGAAGTTAAGTAAATACTTCCAAAGAACTTTAGGTCAACCACAACTATTCTAGACCACTTTGTTTCAAGTTTATCTCATTGCAAATGTGCAATTAAGGTAAAGGTTGAGACAAATAGTAGAATCCCATATATTCGTGCTAAGTATCACGATATAAACCTATCTTATGTGGTGTTTTATACTACACATCTCAGCCTGATGTTTAGAGATGTCATACTCAACTATTATATTCAGGCTTATGATGGCGTGTACTATAAACACAAAGCTGAATCTTCTTGGATGTTATTGGATTTTCATTGTTTGACTAGATCCATACATGAAGTTTGACTTTGATATGCAAATGCATGTTGCAATATCAAGTTATTACTTGATGCTATAGATCTAGAGGGTAATGGTATTCGTGTGAGGAAGTGACGAATTCTGAAGATTCTGAAGACAAAATGAAGGTTCATCAAAAGAAGGAAGCAAAATTGTGGGAAGCAACCACAATACTCCGAAGGAAGTGACAATCAACATTCATGCTTTCCCTCAACAAAGGAGTACTTTAGTACATAAGAAGCATGAAGGTGATAAAGATGATGATTATGGAGAAGTAGAAGTAGAACCATAGTCATTATGGAAGAGGGAATGCATGGGAAATCACTTAGGATACTATATTCATAGTGTCAGCTAGTGATTTTCTTGAAAAATAAACCCTGACAGAAGGAAGATGATATATGAAATCATAGCAGGTATAAGAAGACCATAGTTGATATCAGGAAACCACAATTGGTATAGGATCAATACTGCGAGATATAGTAGAGGATGTCTCGTCCAGTTGATCAGAACCTATAATAGAATCCATTTTTAGATAACAAATAGCCACAATTGGTATCAAGTAGTCCACCATTGGATTATTTGTACCAAGAAGTTGTGAACAAATAAAATTTTTGTTAGCCAAATAACAATGACCTATAATCATTTAGTAGAAGGATTCACATTGGATGTCCACAATTGAGTGGATACACCACAAACATTCTTCGTGAGACTTTTAGAAAAGTATAAAACATAAGTTAGACCAAGACCAGTATTCTAACCATAAGTCCAATGGTTGGAAGAAAAGGAGTTGAAGACAATAAGAAAACTCTAAGGGGTAGAGTAAAGATTGAGTTGGATGTACAACAACTCAATATTTTGAGCAAGATAGAAGCAGAAGGTCTGAACTGAGAGGAAGTTCGATCTTATTTTCATAAGATTGTTGAACACTACTTTCAGAAGGATGTCAGATCAGAAACCGAGATTTACACCTCGGGGAAGTAAGAAGTGGACTATAAATTGAGAAAGTGAGTAACATTCACTCAGCAGTTCGATAGCTCAAGTAATCTAAGGTTAATGAAGTTGGATGAAGGAAATACTATAGACCAAATACAACTCAAGGAAGCCAAAGACTGAAGTAGATTGACCATACCAAAACTAAAGTCTAGTTGAATGATTCCTTTCATGGAACCTAAAGAAACCAAAATAGTTATAGGTATCAACAATAAGCCATGATTGGATGGACTAAATGAGTCTAATCCATTCTTAGAGGAATAAACCATCATGATCATTTCCATGTTAAGTACCTTACTTAGTACCATTATTGCAGTTTTGGTAGTAAGGGAAAACAAAGACCTATTTACCAATTAGGAGAATGTTCTCAAACTAGTCTTCAGTTAAGACTAGCAGCACCAGAAGAAGTCCCATCATTGATTCTTCAATGAGAAAGGAAACAAGCTTATAGAGTTGAAAGAAATCAATTAATTAAAGTGAGAAGCCATGGCTCAGAGACAGGTATCATGAGATTCCAGAGAAAAATCATAGAACTGGAGTGAGAAAATAATGTTCAGAGACAAACCCTAATGGATTCCAGGAAGAATCTGGAGAAGGGATTTATTCAATTATATCCAGTGAGATCACCACGGAGTTCTAGAAAAGTTTAAGTCTGCATAAGTCAGAACCACACTTCCGAAACGTGAGAGATATCAAACTTCGAGGACGAAGTTTAGTTTAAGGGGTAGAGACTGTAATATCCCAGGTATTGGGGTTACAAAAATAGAGGAAACAGATGTGTGCATTGCATTCATGCATAGAAAATCTGGGGAATTTTCGCGCTTTAAAGTAAAACAGTCCACAAAGAATCGAAGTTTCACTTGACCTTGGTGGAATTGTAGTAGCTCATCAAGTCAAGCGCTAAAAAACCTCAATGTGACTTTGTTAAACCTTGTTTTGGGTAGAGATGATTTGATCTAAGGGGTTAGATCAAATGGAACTAATAATCAACCCAACAACACTTTACTCAATGATCAACTACTTGATCTTATTAAAGATCACAACATAATATTCCTTGCCATAACATATGAACATCCATTTAATTGGAAATCAAGTAACAATAACTGGAGAAACTATTCTTCACTTATCTTCTCCATGTCTTAAAACTAATCCATGATCCTACCATGAACCTCATGGTATTCATTTTACTACATTCTTGGAAACATGACAAGGAGATCAACTCTAGAAATATATATCCTTCTCTATTCCAAATAGTAAGCATCAAACCTAGAGAAGTGAGAGTTCTATACTACTTATTAGAGGATCAATGATAAACCTTGAACTAAACCTTGGATATACATCCAAGTATTCAAATCATCATCTTCAAGAGGAACCCTAGAGTATTATTCAAGTCCTTCCCCAAATGAGAGAGAGACCACTCATACCAATCTTAGCTTTACCTATTTAAGAATAAAGGACAACCTTTGAACTAAAGTATTAGGAGATTAACCATTTCATCTTGGAGTGGTGAGACAACCTAATACCACATGGAATAAGATTATAGCCATGGATTGATAAGGAAAGGAGGAGATTAATTCAACCAAGATAGCCAAGTGGAGTTTTAGACTAAATGCCTAATGAGATATTGTGAATACCCCATAAACCCTAGAATCACCATTCATATATGAGAGAGCTCAAGCTTTGGTACTACACTCAAGTTAGTTGAGGCAACACTTGAGTTTGAAGGAAAGAACTATCCATATACCCAGATGATAATATCAACATTGTTGAGTAGAACCCTAACATAATATCTCAGGCATTCTCCTGGGATATAAATTTTAGAGGCAACCATAGTAGTCCCATCCAAGAAAGTAAAGTATAAGTACTATACCTTAGCTGATCAAGACAATACTTGATCATGGAAGTGAGAACCCCATTTAATGAGAGATCCTTAGGAAGTCAAACCTTGATCATTATTAATTCAGTGATGATCATAAACCCTAAGAACTTGAGGTATTGAGAATAAACCCTAATAGGATAAGTAGATCTCATTTCCACATGAAATTACTGGGAGATCACTAGTAAGCAACCGTATGCTTATATTCCAACCTTAACTTGTGAATCACTTGGTGATCATAAGTAGAATCCTAACACATCAACATTCCATAGATTAAAGAACCTAAGCAAACATTAGAGTTAAACTCTATACCTTATATAGTGAGGAACCATTAATCTATATGACCAAAGTTAACTATAAAAAGAACTATAACCAGTGTAGTTAATTTAATGATAAATTGGTGATAATAAAAGAAGATAATTGGTAGAAGATAAAACCAATTCTCAAATCCTTAGTGATTAAAGAAGCACATAAGATATGAAGCAAGTAACCATATTATTTTGGTTAGGGGAGATTAAACCCTAGCAATTACAATATGGTGTCATCTCATGTCTATAACCTAGAAATTATATCTCAACCATAGGGGTGTATCATTTGGATGATCATAACCATGAACCTAGTTCACATTTGAGTTCCAAACCACATCCCATTAGGTGAATATAATTAGGACCCCAGAATTGCTCATTTGTTAAGATCTATGCTTCCCTAATTAAACCTAAGAAACATCTAGTGTTTGTACTCACAATTAAAACCCATGTGTGGTGAAGAACTACTCATACCAACTGACAAGGTATCAACTTGTCAATGCCTATGGATTATAGGCTAGGGTTTAGTTGGAAGTAGAGGGCAAGTAGATCTCGAAGGTTTTAGCCGAAAAGTACTCGACGATTATGAGAACTAGGGTTTGTAACAATGATTCGATGATCTCTTCGTCCCTCGACTCCCCCTTTATATAGGAGGCGGAGCCGAGGGTTTCGTTTTGTACAAGTTACAGAGTCCGAGACGGTTTCTAACTCATCCCGCCAGATTACAAATAACACTTCCTATTACAACTCTAACTTTCCTTAATATATCTTGGGCTCTCGAATCTTCTTATTCTTCGGGTAGTGGGCCTTCAGTAAACCCCGGGTACTATCTTCGGCAGGCCCATTTGGGATGCCTATGTCAGTAGCCCCCGAGATTTTGCTTGAATCGTAGAGTCAGGGAAAATCTCCACTGTTTATTTTTATTCAACAGCTTCAACTTTTTTATATTTCTTCATAAAATTCTATATTGTACAGGGATAATGGTAGTTGGGGCTAGTTCATCTGACGGATCAGGTACTAGTTAACTGCTCTAGTGGCAATCCGCAAAAACCTACTTCAAGATCACGTCCCTGGACATGATCTCGGGATACTGGTGTAAACTTCGACAGGTGCCGCTTAAGGTCTTACCATTCTGTCGAGTCCCAGTCAAATTTATCGAGTACCTAACGCGTCCGTTAGGATTTTTCTTCGTATCTGTTGATACGGATAAAAGTAGCAGAGCGCAGTCTTCGGCGATGCCACGCCCAGCAGAACGGATCTGGGGTCTTACCTTCGCAAATTTGCGGCATTCAGAAATTGATCGCAACTTTGGCGTTCTGAGAATATATTGTCGAGTGCTTTTCCGGCTGTTGGAATGGCACATTTTATCGAGTCAAAGATGACTTATATTGCTCTCCCGATGGGAGTATATGTAGAGTTAGTTATAACTCGAAATATATTATTTTGCTTTTCTATCTTTCTTTTTTAATTTCATCGGGTACGCGAACAGCGTTCCCGATGGGAGTAGCCCCCGAGGCTACAGCCAAGGACTTGTGCTTGGTTGTAGACTCAACATTTTAGTCCACCTTGTCGCTATATTGTCATTATTTCTCGATATGATCTTCTTTTCATCTCTCGGGTGCGCGAACAGCGCTCCCGATGGGAGTAGCCCCCGAGGCTACAGCCAAGGACTTGTGCTTGGTTGTAGGCTCCCACAATTTCTATATTGCCATACTCGAAATTTTACTTTTGTCGAAGTAGCCCCCGAGCATTTGGGCAAAAACTTGTATTTGATCAAAGGCTCCCGAAGTATTTAATAACTTCTCCTGCCGCCAATCTTCTTTTATTTTTCTTGTCGGCATGCTTCCCTTAGTCAAATTTACTTCATCTCTGTTAATAGTCGTGATTTTTCTGCCTTGTGGGTCCATTGTTTCCACCACATTGACACGTCATGCAAGTGGGGGATACACGTCCTCCGCTTTTCCTGGCGCACGTACTGTAACGCCTGTTCTATTCCATCTCAGTAAAAATACCTTTTTACCCTTTATCTACAAGATCTTTTTTGACCACACGATTTCTTCATCCAACGGTGCATTGCTTCGCCCAATTCCTATATAAACCTTTCTTCAACCTCCGTTCACTCCTTCGCTTGCGCCGCACATCTGTTCCTCTTTGCAAAAACTTCCACTGCGCCCAACTCTCTTTGATCTTACACACGCACGAACTTTGCTTTTCCAGTGCCGTTGATGCCACCGCGCACGCGACTCACTCGCTACAGTACTCCAGAATCCAAGATGGCCGCTGAAGATCTTGAGTGGGAGAGATCTAAAATCTCCAACCAAGACGTCAATATGCTGAAGAGGCTAGGCCTGATGAAGAAAGAGGACGCCATCCGCTTTCCCAGCGAAGAAAGCTACCCAACCCCTCCAATGGAGTACCGGGTTAGTTTCATTGATCACCTCATCCGCGGCCTTTCTGCCCCAATTCATGATTTCCTCCGCGGCCTTCTTTTTGTTTATGGGATTCAGCTGCACCAGTTGACCCCCAATTCCATCCTCCATGTCTCCATTTTTATCACTCTTTGCGAATGCTTCCTTGGAATCCCTCCTAACTGGGCTCTGTGGAAACGCATTTTCTGCCTCCGCCGCAATGGCTCCCACAACGCCACCTATAACATAGGCGGCGTTGTTATCTGTGTCCGAACTGACGTTGATTACTTCGACGTCAAATTTCCTGATTCTGTCCAAGGGTGGCGCAAAAGGTGGCTCTACATACACGAAGAAAGTGCCAATTCTGTGGAACACAACATAGTCCCTTTCGACGGAAGTGCCAAAATTCTGCGCCGCCGCTCCTGGGATGCTGAAGCTTCCGAAGAAGAGAAAACGGCGACAGAAGCACTTATGTCTCGTATTCATCAGCTTCAAAATACTCGAGGCAAGGAGCTGTCTGGTGTTCAAATCACCGCCTACTTCCTTAGGATTAGAGTGCAGCCTCTTCAGGCTCGCAAAAATCCCCTTTGGACGTATGCTGGTGAAAATGACGCCAATAGGCTCTCCAATGATCTTTCTGTAAAGGACTTGGAGAAGCTTATTCGAAGAATTTCCTCGCTTAACAAGAAGGATCCTATTCCCTCCTCTTGCCGCGTGGAACCATACAGCTCCGCCAATCCTCACCCTGAGGTATTTTGTCTTCTCGAATTTTTGTCTTGTTCCGAACTTTCCCTGTATCTCATTGTATTGATATCTCTCTAATTTTTCTTTGGTCACTATTTTCCTGCAGAACCATCCTACTGTGGTTTCCCTTCCTCCTCTTCCTGAGGATGGAGAAGCCGAAGAACGAGCTATCGTCGCCGAAGACAACCAGGGTTCTTCTCTTCCTGAAAGTGAAGTCGCAGGTTCTCACAAATCTGCGGCTTCCCATGAAAAAGAAGTTGAATCTGACGCCAACGAGTCGACGCAATCCCTTCCTCCTGCTGTTTCCCCAAGGAACAAAAGGAAAAGGAATGACGCCGAGGATTCTGGCACCTCCAAAGCCGAAGAAGCCGATCCTTCACGCCAAAAGGCGGCTTATGATCCATATCTTGAATCCCTCGTCAGCTCGTAAGTTATCTTTTACTTCTTCTTATCATTGTACTCGAAGTTCTTTTGTCTATCTTGTTTTTTATGCTGTCGTCTTTTGTTCGCAGTGATGATGAGGAAGAACCACCAACTCTTGACGTGGCAGCTCGAACGAGCTCGTCACGTACTCTAGTTGTTTCAGAGACACCAGCTGAAGGAGAAAAATCCTCGCCTCCTCAACGAAACGTCGTCACCACAACTCCGCCAGCAAGCCCCCTTGCTCCTTCACCAAAAAAGGACAAGGATTGAAACGATTGTCGAGCCTGCCCCTCAATTGGGCGGCTCTTCTACTTTGCTCTTGGATGATGTAAGTTTGTCGATATCTATATTTCCTCTATTTTGCTTTTTCACGCCTTCACTCTTTTTCCATGCCGATGTTTCTCTTGCTTTGTTCTTCTTTGACAGCCCATGATCAAAGATCTTATCCGCATCGGATCCCAATTCATTGGGTACCGTGAGTATGCCAGCAGAACTGAAGGTAACAACTTTTATACTTGCCGTTCTTTCTGACTTTTTGCTCCTGTTGTTTGTCGCGATTTTTGATCTTTCTTTTTTTTTATCTCGACAGAGAAACTTGCAGAGGCCAACAAACGTGCCGACGCACTTGCTCAAAAACTAGAGCAAAGTGAGGCGGCTCGCAAGAAAGCCGAACTTGTTGCTAGCGAAGCCAAAGCCGAGGCTGATGAAGCCAAAGCAAAAGCTGCTAGTGTCGAGGAACTGCAGAAAAGACTTGAGGATGCTAAATCTGCTTTAAACGAGCATAAAGCTGCACAAGCTGCTCGTGAACAGGGGATCCTCAAGCGCCTGAAATCACAAAGTCGACGCACTCACAGTAATACTATTGATCCCTTCTATTTTTATGAGAACCGTTGTTTCTTGTTTTTGACCAACGTTTTGTTTCCTGTGGCAGACCAAACAAACCAAGAGTTTCATCTGGAGAATCCCGTCAATGACCCTCTCCTTGACGCACTTTCTTACCTGGAGCTTCATGGGTCCGAAATTCGTGAAGGCGTGGCAAATGCTAGTGCAGGATTGTCGACGCTATTCCCCTACTTCTTCCCGAAGAAAGAGGAGCCCCCGACTTTCCTTGCCCTTGCCAAGAGCTTCAATTCATCAGAGGACCTTGGACTGAAGATGCGTCAGGAAAATATGAAGATTGCTGTCGAAAGCACCGTTGTTGCTGACAGCCAACAGACTGTTGATTGGATGAAAGTTGGCGACACCGATCAGATAGAGCAATCAAGATGGAGGTCGCTGATTAAGGCAGCCAAGCCCAACACGAAGAAAATCTTGGCCTATCTCGGGATCAAACCAGCTTCAACTCCTAGCTCATCAAGGCCGGAGGTCTAGTTGCATGCCTCTTTGTTTTTCTTTCTCTGTTTCTTTTGCTCTTGTCGCCAAAGTAGTTATTTGGCGACACGTACTTCATTAGCTCCACTGTAAGGCCTTTGTAATTATTCCGAAAGATTAATGAAAACTCTATCTTTGCTTGTTGATTGATGTTGTCTTGTTTTATTAAATTTCAGTTGGTATTTGATAACTATACTCCATCTTCGGCTCCTTCCAATGTTTCGCCTTCTTCTTCTCGCTCAAGGAGAACTCTTGCTGATGCTACACCTGTCGAAGATTCCTTGCCGCGAGAATTGGATGAACTTCGGCAGCAACTTCAGTATGCAAAGAAGCAAACACTTGTGATGATGGAAAAGTCTCGTAAGTCATCTGAAGCCGAAAAAATTGCACTTCAGCAAGCTCGCGAGGCCGTGGCTGCTAAGGAAATCGTTGCTTCCGAGGCTGAAAAGGCGACTACTCGAGAAAATTTCATGCTCGAGTTAATGAATGAAGCCAGTGCGGATATGTCGGGTATGCTTATTTCATCCTCCGATATCTTCCGTCTTCATGCTGCGTCTCTTAAAGTTTTCTGCTCTGTTGTTTTAATAGGTTCCTTTACTGATGCTGTTGCCGAAGAAGAGAGGGTAAATACTAGGACGAACCTCCTTGTTAACCTTGCCCTTGACCATGGTTCTCTGTTTTGGGCTACCCCAGAGAGGACCCGCCAGATTGTCAGATTTCAGGATCGCACCTCTCAAACTCGCGACTTCCTTGACTTCTGTACCAGGACCCTGTCTATGGTTTATAACTCCATGTTTCCTCGAAACGTTCAACCACAAACTCTTCCCGAGTTAATGGGGAAATTTAAGGATGCCCACAAGATCCATGATTTTGTCAGAGCTCAACTGGTAGCTGGCGCCAGATTTGCCCTTATCATGCTTCAGATCTGCCACTCAAAGCTTGACTCGACCTGTGTTGTTGCGAAAGTTCATGAGAAGGTAAGGCGCTGAAGAGTTGGTGTCGACCGAATTAACACGAAGGTTTCGCCTATAGCCGAAGAAATGATTGAAGACCTTCTTCGGATGGATGCCGACTTTTTTGCAGATGGTCATTATGCTGATTTTCTTGGCGCTGCTCCTGAAGAAAACAGAATTACCCTTGATGACATATTGAATCATGACTAATTATTTTCCTTTGGTAGATAACTCTTCTTTGTAACCCATGATTGTGATTATATTGTGAAGCAATCATCATATTTCTATATTTGTCTAGCCCCCGAGTGTTTCGGTGGCTATTTACTATATTTGTGTATTGCGAGGTTTTGAGCCAAGGCATTTATTCAATATGTAGTTTTGGCGAATATCAGCCCCCGAGCTTCTTTGTTGAGTACTATTTTGTATTTTTATTGACTCACGAGGTATTTTAATACCAAGGCAAGGCTTTTCTTTTTTCGAGGAACTATATTGAAATTCGTCGGGTCGGAGACTTTGAGCATGTCGATAAAGAAAAGTTATATTGACACTATCTTTATTATATTGCAGCACCGCGAGCCCGCCTCATTAAAAACCTTTCCCGGCCCCACTCGGTGCCCCGAAAAAGGAAAAAAGTGCTTCTGAAAACTCGCGGGCGTTTCAGCACATTGAAGTTTTACAAGGACTATATTTCAACTCTAGGCATAGAACCGCCTGAGTTGCGCCACGTTCCAGGGGTTTTGCTCCTCCACCCCTGTCTTCTTGTCCTTTATCCTGTATGCTCCTCCTCCGATTACTTCCGTGACAATGTAAGGGCCTAGCCATGGTGACTCGAGTTTTTCATGACTTTTTTGCGTGAGCCGAAGAACTAGGTCTCCCACCTGAAAGGATCTTGGCCGCAAGCGTCGACTGTGGTAATTTTTCAAGTCCTGTTGGTATTTGGTTACCCGAGACAAGATTGCCTCTAGCTTCGTCAAGTGCATCGACGTCATCTTCTAGCGCTTTTCTCGACACCTCGTCATCATATTCCACGACTCGTGGAGAGTTATGCTCTATCTCGATTGGTAGTATCGTCGCTCCATGAACCAAGAAGAACGGAGTTTCTTGTGTTGCTGTGTTTGGTGTTGTTCGTATGCTCCATAATACACTGGGCAGCTCCTCTGGCCAGGTGTGTCGAGCTTTCTCCAGTGGTGCTAATAAGCGTTTCTTAATGCCGTTGCAGATGATTCCATTAGCTTTCTCGACTTGGCCGTTGGTCTGCGGGTGCGCAACTGACGCAAAGTGTAACTTGATACCCACTTCTTCGCAATAATCTTTGAACTCGTGGGATGTAAAGTTACTGCCATTGTCTGTGACGATGCTGTGGGGCACTCCAAATCTGAAGACGAGGCCTTTTATGAATTTTACTGCGGATGCTCCATCTGGTGAATTTATCGGCTTCGCTTCTATCCACTTTGTAAATTTGTCGACAGCTACTAGCATGTACTCCTTTCCTCCTGGCCAGGATTTGTGTAACTTGCCCACCATATCAAGTCCCCATTGAGCAAAGGGCCATGACAATGGTATTGGTGTTAGTTCTGCTGCTGGAGAGTGAGGTTTTGCGGCAAACCTTTGACACGCGTCGCAAGTTCTTACTATTTCCTTGGCGTCCTCTATTGCTGTCAACCAGTAGAATCCTGCCCGAAAAACCTTGGCTGCAATAGCTCGACTACTTGCGTGGTGGCCACATATTCCTTCGTGTACATCCTTCAGAATTATTCTTCCTTCTTCGGGTGTGACACACCTTTGCAGGACGCCTGAAATACTTCGCTTGTACAATTCTCCTTTGATCACCGTGAAAGCTTTGGAGCGTCGAATTACTCGCCTTGCTTCAACTGGATCATCGGGTATTTCTTTCCTGAGGATATATGATATGTACGTCTGCATCCATGGTGTCTGTATCACCATGACCAGGTCCTGATCTTCTTCTTCTTCCTCTTGCTCTTCCTTGGTAGCCCCCGAGGGTTTCTTCTCCTTCTTTTTTGATTTTGTCGATTTTGTAGATCTCTCTGTTATCTCTTCCCAAAATACACCTGGCGGAACTGCAAGGCATTGCGACCCGATGTTTGCGAGAACGTCGGCTTCGTCGTTGCTCAAACTGCTAATATGATTTACTTCGCATCCATCAAACAACTTTTCGAGCTCGTTGTACACCTCCTTGTATGCCATCATGCTATCATTGACTGCGTCACATTGGTTCATAACTTGCTGAGCCACCAATTGTGAGTCGCCAAAGATTTTTAGTCGAGTTGCACCGCAAGCTTTCGCCATCTTCATCCCGTGTATGAGAGCTTCATATTCTGCTTCGTTATTGGATGCGTTAGGGAACGTCATCCGAAGGACATATTTCAACTTGTCGCCTTCAGGTGATATGAGTACTACTCCTGCGCCAGCTCCTTCTAGTCTTTTGGACCCATCAAAGTTCATGGTCCAGGTTCTCGACAAGTCTGGGGGTCCTGTGTTTTGCAGCTCCATCCACTCTGCGATGAAGTCTGGCAGAACTTGCGACTTGATTGCTTTTCTTTTTTCATACGTGATGTCCCGAGGGGAAAGTTCTATTCCCCAAAGGGAGACACGACCCGTAGCTTCTGGATTGTTTAGTATATTTGACAAGGGAGCTTCATTGACCACTATGATCGGGTGTGCCGAAATATAGTGGCGCAATTTTCGTGCTGTTGTGAACACTCCATATGCTAGCTTTTGGTACTGAGGGTACCTTTGTTTTGAGGGCGATAAAACTTCACTGACGAAGTATACTGGCCTCTGCACTCCGTGGAGTTTTCCTTCTTCCTCCCTTTCAACGACAAGGACTGTGCTTACTACCTGGGGTGTGGCCGCAATATACAGTAACAAAGGCTCCTTCTCTTTTGGCGCCACCAAGATGGGGGGTGTCGAGATTTTGCGTTTGAGGTCCTCAAAAGCTCTGTCCGCTTCTTCGTTCCACTGGAATTTATCTCCTTGCTTTATGAGGGCGTAAAATGGTAGCGCTTTTTCCCCTAGCCTGGCGACGAATCTGCTCAAGGCTGCGACTCGCCCAGTTAACTGCTGTATTTCTTTCAACTTTGTTGGCTTCCTCATTGTTACGATAGCTTGTATTTTATCGGGATTTGCTTCAATCCCTCTTACTGAAACTAGAAACCCCAGAAGTTCTCCTGCTGGGACGCCGAAAGAACACTTCGTCGGGTTCAGTTTGAGGCAGAACTTGTCAAGGTTGTCGAAGGTTTCCTTGAGATCCTCGATCAGCGTTGCCCCCTTTTTTGATGTTATGACGACATCATCGATGTATACTTGCACGTTTTTCCCAATCTGTGTCGCTAAACATTTCTGCATCATCCTCTGATATGTTGCTCCCGCATTTTTTAGACCGAAGGGCATTGTTCTGTAGCAAAACACGCCGTATGGTGTAATAAACGCGGTCTTTACTTCATCTTCTTCTTTCAATCTGATCTGGTTATAACCAGAATATGCGTCCAGGAAGGAAAGACATTCGCATCCCGCCGTGGAGTCGATAATTTGATCGATCCTCGGGAGGGGAAAGTGATCCTTTGGACAATGTTTATTGAGACACGTAAAGTCGACGCACATGCGAAGGACTGTCGTGTGTTTCTTCGGCACCATCACTGGGTTAGCTACCCAGGTGGCTTCTGTAGATATCTCTTTGATAAAACCAGCATCCTTAAGTCGATTTATTTCTGATAACATAGCTTTGCGGTTTGGTTCCGAAAAACGCCGCAAGGGTTGTTTGATTGGTCTCGCAAGAGGATCTAAGTTGAGGTGGTGCTCGGCAAGTTCCCTGGGTACTCCTGGCATGTCAGCTGGACACCATGCGAAGATTTTCCAGTGCTCACGGAGGAACTTGACGAGCGCGCTTTCCTATGCGATATCCATATTTGTTGCAATGGACGTCGTCTTTTTCGGGTCTGTCGGGTGAATCTGCACCTCCTTAGAATTTTTCTCGGTATTGAAAGTTGATTCTTTATTTGGCCTTCCAACGTCTGGCAGCACGTCGTAATCAGTCATGCTTTTTGACGCCAAATACTCAGCTTGCATCCCGAAAGTTTCTGATAGCCGATGAAAATCCTTGTCGCACTTATCGGCTAAGGCGAAGCTTCCTTTGACTGTGATTGGTCCCTTTGGTCCAGGCAATCTCCACAATAGGTATGTATAGTGTGGCACCGCCATAAATCTAGCATATGCTGGTCGTCCCAACAAAGCGTGGTATTGCGACAGAAAATCCACGACTTCAAATTCCAGCCTCTCGATTCTATAATTTTCTCGGGTTCCAAACTGAACGTCAAGATTGATTTTCCCCAATGGATAACTTGGTTTCTCTGGTGTGATGCCGTGGAACCTTGTGTCTGTTGGCTTCAAGTTTGCTAAGGATATGTTCATCTTCCTCAATGTATCTGCATACATAAGGTTTAGGCTGCTGCCGCCGTCTATAAACACTCGAGAGACATCAAATCCCGCGATAATCGCCGGCGAGAATAAGTGCTGACTGCCCTGGTCGAGGAACTTGCTGCGGATGATCTGCTATGGTGAAGCCAATATCTTGTCCTGACCAATTAAGATACTCAACTGTTGGTGGAGGCATTTTTTCTGCCATAAACACCTGTCGTGAGATTACTTTCTGAGCTCTATTGGACGGCCTTCCCTTCTGAATCATCGACACCGCTCCGTTGGAGTTAGGATCAACATAAGGTGGTGGTGGAGGTGCTGCCGCTATTCTGAGCTGATGCCGATTGTCGTCTGTAATCGCGCGAGGAGGCGGCAAGTGAATCTCGCTCCTGGGTTCTCGAGGATTTCTCTGTGTTGCCCGCGCATTAGCGTGCTCTGCATATCTTAGCATTGCCTGAAAATTTCGACAGTCTTTCTGCAGGTGCCCTGACTGTCTTTTACCGTTGCTGTCGAGGAAAAAGTGCATTTGACACGGCCCATTCATCATCTCTTCAGGGGACACGAAAGGCCTTGGGAACCTAGGCCCGCTATTTTGCCTATTGTTGCGAGAATCATCCCTGTTATCACCTCGCTGTTCACTGCTTCTCTGATAATCATCTCTGTTGTTTCCTCCTGTGTTTGCCCGAAAACCTGCCGAAATTTGCCCTGGAGCGTCATAGTTCGGCACCGCCGAGGAAATCGTCGCCTCGGTTGATAGTTTCGACCACGGTCCTCCTCTGGCGACCTGTGCCGTTTGTTGTGGACAGCGTCTTCTCCATCTGCCCATCTGTTTGCTATCTCCATTAACGCGGATACTGTCTTTGGATTGGTCCTTCCCAAGTCCTCGACAAAATCTCCACGCCTGATTCCTGCGACAAACGCATCTATTGCTCTCTCGTCAGATATATTTTCTGCCGAGTTTTTGATGATATTCCACCTTTGGATGTACTTTCTCATTGGCTCATCTGGCTTTTGTCGACATGCTCTCAACTCCTCTAACGACGCAGGTTTTTTGCACGTGGATCTGAAGTTCTTGACGAACACGTCCTCGAAACTTTCCCAGCTGTCGATAGATCAAGGAGTGAGTTTCTTTATCCAAGATCGTGCGGCTCCACACAAATGAACATGTATGCTTTGCATAGCTGTTGCCCTGGTTCCTCCGTGAGCTTCACTGTCTCGAGATAATCAACTAGCCAATCCTCTGGATCTTGAAGGCCGTCGAACTTCTTGAAGTTGTCGGGTAACTTGAATCCTGAGGGGACTCGAGTTTTTCGGACTCTCCTCGTGAAGCATGGCAAGCCGCACATATCTTCGTCGTTAAGCTCCGGAGATTGCCGATGATCCCTTCTGCTTTGCCGCGCTCTGTCGACCCTTGCTTGTGCTGCTGTGTCTCTTGCTCCACTTGGTCCTTCAGGTGCTGCCGCTGTTGCTGCTGCAGGTCGTGGACTATTTTGCCTTGCCGCTCCTTCGGAAGGCGTTGATACAAACGCTGTCCCCATAGCTCCAACTCCTGCTACCGCCATATTGTATAGTGTTTCCCTTGGATCACCTGGAGGTGGTTTAGATGCAAGGATAAAAGCATGTGTCGCCATATACCCAGCCTCTGGTGTCTTAGGGATGATATTTCCTCTTGTATCTATCGACATAAAGGACATGTCGAGGTTTTGGACCAAGTGCTCTCTTTCTGCTTCGGGTATATGTTGCAACCTTGATCTTGCTCTGTTCCGCGCCTCCCTGTGGCTATCACCCGAAGTTCTAGATTGTCGGCTTAGATCTGCCCTTCTCCTGCTAGATGCAGAAGCTGCCTCCTTTCTTCTGTTTAACTCAACTGTCTGTTTTTCCAATTCTCTTGCAGCTCGTGCGAGCCTATATTGATATGCTTGCAATTCCTCTGGTGTGGCTGTGGTGGCCATTGGTTCTGAACCGTTCATAGCTCTCGCGGCTCTATCCCACGCTGCTTGCGAAAGTTGAACTCTGTCTCGCGGCTGTGGCCCAACGTATTTGTTGCCCAGGCCTTGTCGCAGATTGGAGGGATCGACGTATGGATTTCCCAGATCGTCGAAAGCCTCAAATGTTTCCTCTTGATCCTCAATGGCATAAATCTGGTGATATTTTGTATTCAGATCTATATTGGGTTTGGTGACATCATCGTTGAGATTGATGAAGACCTTGCCCACTGTGATAGATTTGTCGATGAAGTCGTAACAGTCGACATCGCTTGAGCCATCGCTTATATATGAGTCCGCAGATGACTCAAACGACATGTCGTTGAAGATCTTGGCGAGTTTCTCTCTTGCTCTGGTGCTGACGTAGCGTGTCGACGAAGTTTCTTCTTCTCCTGACTCGGTTGACGATGTATAGCTTGAAAAATCGGAATCGACCGCCGACGATCCCGACGAAATCGGAATTTCGACACGATACGATCCTTCCTTCTCGACGCGAAAGTGAAACCTTCCGAACGTCATCTCCATGGGCTCCGCCAGATACGCATATGCATCCAAACGGGAGGGTGGGTGAGGAACAAAATCGACAGGACCAGCAGCGATCTGTTTACCTCGATCCATTGCGTTGCTTGCGGTTGACGATGTCGAAGATCTTGAACGTGCCATCGAGATCAGATCCTTACGCCTCTAGTTCCCACAGACGGCGCCAATTGACAAGGTATCAACTTGTCAATGCCTATGGATTATAGGCTAGGGTTTAGTTGGAAGTAGAGGGCAAGTAGATCTCAAAGGTTTTAGCCGAAAAGTACTCGACGATTATGAGAACTAGGGTTTGTAACAATGATTCGATGATCTCTTCGTCCCTCGACTCCCCCTTTATATAGGAGGCGGAGCCGAGGGTTTCGTTTTGTACAAGTTACAGAGTCCGGGACGGTTTCTAACTCATCCCGCCAGATTACAAATAACACTTCCTATTACAACTCTAACTTTCCTTAATATATCTTGGGCTCCCGAATCTTCTTATTCTTCGGGTAGTGGGCCTTCAGTAAACCCCGGGTACTATCTTCGGCAGGCCCATTTGGGATGCCTATGTCACCAACCACTGATCTATATAATTAAAAACCCAACCTTGAGGAGAGTAATATCTACTCTAAATTAATTCAAAGTGTTAATAGACCATAACACAAATGCTAATGAACATGGGATTATCATCCAAGCTACAAAACCTTAATAAAATGTTGCTCACAGGAACTAACATGCAAGTGACCAATTCCTCAAATAGAAACCAAGCCCTAAGAACAATCTCTGAAATACTTGGAGATGAAAGCATCAACCATAACCATCCAAAATAAAATTAATACACAAGAAAAAGGAAATTAAAATAGTGCATAAAATCATGCTTAATTAAAATTTACAATAAAGCTCACATATTAAATAAATGTTCAGAACAACAAAACAATGTAGTGATTTTGTTATTAACTCCTAATTGAAATATAAAGAAACATCTGCAAAGTAGGATTGAATTCAAATTTCAATTCAACAAATGGAATGGAAAACATAAAATACAAAACAGAAAACAAAACAGAAAAAGAAAAGGGGAGATAATGACCTACCAGGCTCACCTGGTCGACGCAGCCCAGCAGCAAGCCCAGCAGTCGAGCCCACCAAGCAGCCCACAGCCTCAGCCCACCACAGCCCACCACGGCCGAATACCTCTTCGCCGTGGATAAAAACGAGGAGAGGGTCATCGTCTTCCTCTTCTCCTCTTCGTGCACAGGAGGTCGACACCGCGACGCCCAGGGCCACGTCCGCGGTCGCCGCCGGTATTCTTGACCGCCAGCACACTCCCGTGGATGTATAAATGGCACGGAAGCCTCCAATTTGCCCTCTCTCTGCTCCATTCTCTCCCAGTAACGAAACCCTAGCTCGCCGGCCTCCGTTCACCGCCGGCGATTGAGGTAGCCCCGTGCCTCGCCGTGGATGCTCCCGTCACCGCCATCTCCTCCTCGTTCACCTCGTCTACGCATGCAAGCTAGGAAGCCCCGGATATGGCGAATTTCGCCATTTCTTCCGACCACCGCCGCCGCGGCCATTGACGAAATCGCCGCCGTCTGAGCTCCCTCGACCTCCCCTTCAAGCTCTTCGTCATCAGGGTGAGCTCACGCTTCTCCCGAGCTCCTTAATGTGCCCTGGCATGCCCCGTAGCTAGTCATCACCGTATAACCACCGTCCGCCGCCGCTGACCCTCACCGTTCGCCGTGCTCCGGTGACCATTTCCGAGCGGCGCGACCACCAGTAGGTTCAGCTCATCGCCCTCGTTCGTTTGAGCCTACACACATCCCCGCGGGAGTAGCCCATCGCCGGCGAGTCTCGCTACTGCCGCCGGTCACAACAAGGGGTGCCACATCGTTGCCACGGTGGCAGGTGACGTGGTCTAGCCCCACCAGTCATTGACTGTGTGGGTGCACTGACCGGGTAGGTTTAGTCATTTCATTTTATTTTTCAATTCAAAAATTACTGCAACTTTAAAAATTTATAGAAAAATCATATTAACTCAGAAAAATAACAATAAGACATCAAAATTCTTATAAAAGTAAATACTATCCAATAAAAATATAAAATGAAATTTTTATTTTTAATAAAAATTTAATCATTTAATACTTATTGTTTAAGCCTTTTCTTTAATGTTAAATTCAAGTAAAATTCAATAATTAGTAAAAAAAATTTCAAATTAAATAAGAACCAGTACATGAATAAAGAAAACATTAAAAGTAATTTTCTTTATTCATTATTTTGTTAAATCCTTATTAGAGGGATTTAAACCCTAATTAATAATTACCTTAATTATTAATTCATTGAAAATAATAAAATGCCAAATCCAATATTAATTTTATTTCAAAGTTATTAATAACTTCAACCTTAAAGTGAAGTTATTAATTCAAGAACTTTAGGGTATTTAGAAAACCCTAATTTCATAAGTAATAAAACCAGGAACTCATCATTTCATGTGAAACCCTAAACCCTAAATACATTTAGAACCTAGTTCCATTATTACATGTGAACCCTAATTTGCTTCTAACCTAAACCCAAGGTTAGAACAGATGTTCATGGTACTTTATTTCAAATCATAGAGCCATCATTAGCAACTAAAAGACATACATATGTTCACATGAAATGTAAAACCCTATCACTAGCAATTTAGTATTCCATGTATGCATATCACTAAACCTAGTTGATCAAGTAGGATCAACCAAGTTTAAACCCTAGCCTCTACTGTCAAAACCATCATCCTTATTCATCCATGCTTAGCATCACACCATTGTGATGAACCCTAATAACAACTATACCAAATATTGTGCATTACCTAACCATGTTCCACTAAACCCTACTAGTGTGAGATACTTATGAACCATCCTATTTAGGAACCAACCATTCTCTACTTAGAGATCCAATAACAAAACCTAGACAACCTCAACCTTAATTGTAATACTTCTTATTATTTAAGAAATATGTTCTTCAAAAGTTATTCTTTTGAAGTAAAGAAAGAATCATCATCAACCCTGTTTATAAGGACCTATAAACCCTAGCCAGCTATCACTAGCAAGATAAACCAACCTTGACAACAACCATGTATAATGAATTGCTTAGGATACCTAAGCTTATCTTAACCTTACAAGCCCTAGGTGTTGATGAATCCAACTTTGTTGGGATCCATCTAATACTTACTCCAGAAACTAACTGAAACCATAGTCAACCATAGAACCCCTCAACCTAATTATCATACTTGTTCTTTATTAAAGAACATGTTCTTCAAAAGTTATTCTTTTAAAGTATATGATAATTAATCATTAACCATGCCATATAATACTAAAACTGACCACTGTTCTTTACTTGTTAACATTATGCCAATTATCATTCTTTGTGTGCTCAATTGATTATTATGCTTTATTATCTACCTGTTTATAATACCAATTAAATCACACCTGAATAAGAACCTTGTATGTGAATCACTCTAAAAGTGCAACATACCCTGAATCAATCATTACAACTCACTGATCCTAAATCATCGGGGTTAGGTCACGCTTAGAGCGATTGCATCTCATTCTTATGCATTATTGCATCCTTGCCAATCTTTTAAACATCGTCCTTACCGGACGATGATGCTATTTCAGAATTTGGAGTTATTACGCATCGAAGACCTTGCCTGCATAATCTTGCAGTCAAGAAAGGCAAGTTCATCACTTGCTCATGTCATTTGAGTATCTTTATCAAATTACTTGCAAAGTACTATGATTATCACTATTGCATAAAAACCAAAACCACTATTTTCATAACTATGAATATGACTATGTGGTGGGCAATGGAACCATGGATTGTGTTGATATGGTGGAGGTTCCATTGCAAGGGTTTATATCCATCTAGGATTAAACAACAAATGTCGCCAGTGATTCTTGTGCCGTAATACCCGTGTTAACCATAAGATCTGGAATGGGACGGACTAGTCAATCGTATTTCCACCTCTTGTACATCAACGGATGCGCTTGCCGTAGCAGTTGTATCTGGCGGAACAACCGGAGGGTGGGGATCCCACTCTAATTCCCCACGGTAAAGCATTGCTTGCCGTAGCAGTTGTGTCTTGCGGAACAACCGGAGGGTGGGGATCCCACTCTAATTCCCCACGGTAATGCGGTCTATGATGGGTTGCAGCTACCGGCGTAGGAGTGTATGGTAGAGCCCAGCACTGTCGTCGTGGTCGGGGTCCACCCTGAAATCTACGGGAATAATGGGACCGGCGTGGACCCAGGGTCGGGGCATGCAACAAAGGGTGGGTGTGCGAGGTAGCGGAGGAATATGATTGACTATGACCTTACTCCTGACCTCACACCAAAGGAAGTGTGGACGAGCCTGCAACTCGGTTGGCAACAAGGATAAGATCTCTTATGGGTAAAGCAACACACCTCTGCAGAGTGTAATGAATCGTGACCTGTCACTCCCTGTTCCGGGATTTGGAACTGCGAACGCTGCCGGAAAGGAGCTCCATGAAGTTCTAGTAAACCGGTGAAGGCTGACGGACATAGTTCTTCTGAATAAAAGCAATCTTTTGAAGAAATGGTTACAAAAACTTGCATTGGTATTAGACTTTCTGGTCTAATGCTGTAGCTAGTGCATTAAACACCTCTTTTCTATAATGAACTTGTTGAGTACGCTCGTACTCATCCCACTCTTAAATCCCCTGCTTAGATATGGAGGCATCGAAGGAGGATCTACAGTGCAACTCGAAGACCGAGGAGTCAACAACTACTTCACGAGACGGGACCCTGTCAGAGGAGTCAGATACCACATCCAACAAGGAGAAAACCTAGTTTAGCCATAGAAGGGAACTAGCTTCCTAAACCTAGCTCCTATTTAGCTAGAGTCTATTCTTAGCCTCTGTAGTTAGTGAAATACTCTACAAATAGAGTTCGTGATAAGACTAGACTACGAGTCGTTCTTCTGGAGTTTATTTACAGTTTTACCTCATTGTAAAGTAGGAGGCTGTGATGATCTTATGTAACAGAGTCGATGTTGTAATTCTATAGACATACCTTGGACCCGCATATGTTTCTGTTGTACCACTCTGAGCGATATAATACTAGTGGAACGGTGTTTCATTGGTGTTATATCAGACTTGCATACTACACCATGCAGTGGTATGCCGGGTCACCACATTGTCAAACATTAACATTCATCCCCTTTAACTATTCTGATATCCCGAAATAGTTCTGACGATTCTCGAAACAGTCCCTATGCTATCCAAACTTTCTCCGGAGTTCCGTATCCACTTAAAAACGTCGATGAACCTTAAGTGTGCCATCCTATGGTTCGTGAATAATGTGGACAATATTATTTGATACTAATCAAGACACCTCTCTGATCAATAATCATCAGCGGGATTTAGACCTCCGTAATGACTCCCACTCATTCAACGATGAAACTTATGATCGCATCAACCATAAATGTTGTAACCAATTCCTTTTATCTTGTGATATTTTACTTGTCCGTGATCCGATCATTAGTATCATATATACCTAGCTCGATCCCATTACCGACAAGTACTCTTTACTCATTTTGTGATATGACATTTGTGTGACCTAGTGATGTATGTAAAATGCATGCATGAACTTTGTAGTTTGTTGACACATATTCCCACATATTTGCAACATATATGATGTTATATCCATATTTTATATTGACTTTTGGGGATTTACCAAAGACCCCCTTTATCTAGGTTATAACTCTGCATGACAGGAAAACAATGTTTTGTGTATTTTTGACTTTCATGGACCTAAACGGAGTCAAATTGAGCTAGAATTTTGGGGACGTCAATATTCCATCAAGAGAAGCATTTGGAGCGCTTATACCTCACAGGAGTGGTCTGGAGCCCCAAAAGAGATGTGGTGGCGCGCCCAGGCAAGGAGGGTGCGCCACCCATGCTCTTTTGGCCCTCGCCATCCGATTCGCTTGATTCTTTTGCTCACAGACTTTGTTTGACCTAAAAACCCCTATATATATGACTTCCTGAGGCTTCCTTGAGGAGAGGGCGGCGAAAACATAGAAACACAAAAACAGAGCTAGAACCAATGAAGATTGGAGGGGGAAACTCCACCAGAGCCGCCGCCGGAGGGATCTCCACCTTCTCCAACATCTCCACCGTCATCACCATGATGAAGAGGGAGTAGTCCACCTGTGGACTATGGATTTGTGATAGTTCCTTGATCTATCTCTCTCTTCTATTCTCTTCTCTTCATAAATTGTAGTACCATATGAGCTACCCAACATGATTATGGTCATATATGTAATTCCTATGTGGTGGATCTTTATTCTATGATATTGATATATAAGATAGGAACCTGTTATGTGTAAGATATATTGATATATGCATATCATCTACGCCATTCTTAAGTAATTGTTACGATCCAACTTGTATGCATGAACATGTATGGGGGAAATGGGGTTGGCCGGTTGTGGGGGGGGGGGGGGGGGGGTTTAGGGACTACCTGGTTAGGGTTTTGATTTAGTGAATGACATGTGGGCTCCACTTATCTGAGTCGGGTCGATGGGTATAGGTTTGCAACCTCCATACCCGCTCGGCTAGACTCATTGGATCAAAGAATTTACCATTGGGCTTTTCCCACCATACCCTCAGGGGAGGAGCTAGGATTCGGACATAGGGGGGGCGAGCTAAATATTTTTTGCAAAGCCTTTTGACATATAATAGATGATCGTACTTGGTTTTTTCAGGTAGGCTCATGTGGGACATGTATAAGGAACTTATATTTGAGCCATAAATTATACTCCCTCCGTTCCATTCTATAGTGCCTATATTTTTTTTGGCACGGAAATTAGCACAAGAGTGTTCTTTACACAATACCCCCTAGATTAACGATTTGAGATCAGAGTAAAATGAGGGAAATCGGTAGATTCCTAAATTAACATAACAAATCCCATATATGTGCAGCCAGGTTATAGGAAATAAAAACATTGCTTCCTAAATCTAAGGAATCATTAGGGTCATGTATTAGGAATCTCAATTAATTGTTTCCTTTTTGTATGGATTTTTTTCGCGCATGTCGTGTGGAAGCTGACCGGTAGAGAGGGTAATTCAAAAAGAGCCAAGCTACAACCTTATATTCTGAAATAAATGCCAAAAATCTATAGGTATTATAGAAGAAATGGAGGGAGTACCAAGTTCAAGACTCTTTCTGTAAATTATAGTGTTAAAAGAAATTATAAATTAGTTGCCTTATTTGATACAAGCATTTAACAATTATGTGTCAAACCTTATACTAAGTTAACAAAGTGATTAAATGGTGAAATATTACACACTGAAGATCCATTAGTATCTTACAAGGTGTGTACTGACTAAGGGACTACATTGCCGTAATCCATTGAGAAAAACTAGTGGCAGAATTTCAAATTGGTGTACCTTTAAAATTGAGTGCTTACTGCTTCGTCAGCTACGAATGTCATCGATAAACTGGATGGCGCAGCTCCATGGGCAACTGGGCATACACGATCAACAGAGCGCACGGCTAGGACGGTAGAAGTATCCTTTGGATGGCGCGCTCATCTGAGTGGTCTTGTAGCGCCAGGGCTGCAGCTTGCGAGCTGGATCGGCAAGGTTGCGGCGGCTGCCGCGAGACCTAGGCAAATATTTTTTCAGGGTATCTGCTAGCTAATCTATGTGACGTGTGGCGAATGAACTGACGGTCTAGGCTTGATGCCTCGAATGAACGGACGGTCTAGGCTTGATGTCTCGAGGGTAAGCATGCCAGATGGGCTCCTTTTCTGTATGCTGAGCTTTGATGCGTCTTCAATGTAGATTAGCAGTGAGTTTGGGCCTAAATACTGCATATCTACAGCGATTAGAGCGTATACAAGCTGACTTCCTGCTGGTAGTATACGGCACGAAACCTTGAGGGGGGCCGATCGTTGGGGGGGGGGGGGGGGGGGTCTAGCCCCTGCTCGCCCCTGTCTCCGCCCTTGCATACCCTCCTCCATTTGATGCGGGTACCCGGCGGGTTAACGGGTGACGGGTACCCATTTTCATCCGGAATCCCAACAGATGTTTGAAGCCACTAAACAGGCCAGCACGCGAACGGAAAAGGTGCAGGGAATAAAAATGGGCCGTCGAGGAATAAGCCCAACTGGCGCTCATTCAGCCAAACCAGAGATCGATGTCGCGCCAGCGCCAGGGAGGAGCACCCAATGCAGGGAGGTGCTATACACCACCCTGGTCGGTGCGGACCAGGTGCCGCACCCCCCAGGGAGCCTGTTGGGCCGGCCCAGTCACGTTTCTTTTTGTTTTTTTTTTTCTGTTTTTCTCCTTTTTCTGCTTTTTCATTTATTTTCTTTTTTATAAATTTAAAATGCTAAAGTGAAAAAAATTCGGAAAAATAATTTTCTTATAATATGAACTTACCAAAATCTGAATATTTTTAAATTTGTATATTTTCGAAAAATTGAAAAAAATTGAGTTTTTTTTATTTTTTATGAACAATTTCCAAATTTGAACAATATTTGGATTTGAAATTTTTTTGGATTTGAAGATTTTTCGAATTTAAACATTTTTTGGGAATTTGAACAATTTTTTATGTTTGAATATTGTTTTTCAAAATTTAATTTTTTTTAGATTGAACATTTTTCAAAATTTGAACATTTTTTAGATTGAACATTTTTCAATAATTGGATTTTTCCTAAAATTTGAACATTTTTTGAAAATGAATATATTTTAAATTTGAACATTTTTAAATTATGAACATTTTCCGGATACGAACAATTTTTAGCTTTGAACATTTTTCGTTTTGAACACTTTTTCAAATTTGAACGTTTTCGAATTTGAACTATTTTAAATTTTAAACTTTTTCAATTTTGAAAATTTTCAGTTTTGAACAAAAACAAAAATAAACAGAAAAGAAAAGGAAACAAAAAAGAAAACAGAAAAAGAAAGAAAAGAAAAAACAGAAAGAGAAACAGAAAACGAAAAAAACGTGTAAATGGGCCAGGCCCAGTACCCGACCAGGTGTGCGGTGCCTGGTAGGCACCGACCTGGTCGGTGTATAGGATTTGCCCCCAATGCAGCCGTATGCTAGGTACTCCCCAACAGTAGTCAGCAGCATCTGCGTAGCTTGATCCACAACTCGGCATCTCGCGCGCGCGCCTGGCCACGAGCTCCCCACAAGTCAATGTAGTCGCGCACGCATGCACCGGCGAGGAGGATCACTCCGGCGAGACGCAACGCTACGGCCGGCCGGCGCGCACGGCGTGGGTCGGCGGCGAACATCCGCCCGGAAAACACCACGTGGCGGCGCGACAGCGCGTGCGCGCTCGGATCAAGTTGGCCGGTTGACGGTGGCTGGCAGCGGCCGGTTCGATCGATCCATCCGTCCGTCAGGGCAGCGCGAGAGCGAGTGGCCTGATGTACTGTACTACAGGTCTACAGCTGGTCCATCTCGCCGCCGGCCGTGCTGTGCTGTGGAGAATCTCTTTGGCGTCGGTACGAACGGTTAGCGTTGGCAGCTGCTGCCTCTAGCTAGCTTGCGGCGGCTACGCCATGATGCGCTTGAGGCTTGCCAGTTGCCACTGCTCCGTAAGGTCATCGCGCGCTTGGACCACCTTAGCTAAACTGTACAGTAGCTCGTTAATTGGGTAGAATAGTTGGCATTACCATTATTGACGAAATACATATAATTATATAAACTAGCAATGTGGCCCTCGCAAATGCGAGGGCGAGGGCGGACTCTTCAACATATTAGTATTTGCAAGAGAAATAGAAAAATGTAGAATTCACATAGATCTAAAACGATAAGCTTAACAAAGGCTGTGATTTATGCATGAGAGCAATTATTACGTACAGATAAATTATTCCACATATTTTTATTTTTGTAAATATATTCATTTAGGATCAAAATTACAAAATATTGAATTCACGCAGATTAATATAATAAGAATAAAAAAGGTTGTGTTATGAGAGAAATTAGTTTGTATTTGTACATACATAATTTTTAAAACTTACGCTGTACCCCATGAATACTTAAATATCTTGACATATCATCGTGATTTATGCATCCACGATCAGCATTCATGTCTATGTTTATGCAAGTGACTAAAAATTTCTTATCTGCGTGTCCATCTAGATGATAGTGCTAGCTGTATACGAAGGGGCTTGATCAAATGCAGACATGCATGCATCTACATGATCGGTGCATGGAATCATGTCCGATCCTGCTCAGTCACATAAGCCGCCCTCCGAGTGCAGTCTCGCAAGGGAGATGGAGGATCCCGCTTTATTCATGGCTTCTGGTGACCGGCCAACAAAACTTGCACCTGCACGGCTGAAGATTACTCTCTATAGGAAAAACGGAAAAACACATAAAATATCTGGCCTAAGTGCACCTGTAGGAACCTGACTTCTTGTTACTGTTTAGCCACCGCGTCCGATCGGACTCTTTCGTTCGGTTCAACTGGTGTCGATCACGTCTGTGCCTGTACCGTAACATATTTTTGTAAGCATACAATTTTAACCTCCGCCAATAATATTCGAAGTTAGCAGATAAAATATGTAGCACATGTGGAAGCATGTGTTGGCTTCCTTTTTCACCCGTATAATATTTTTACCATACATTTATGTAGTTACAACGATATTAAGTGCTTCTATTTATATTATAAAAATATGTTTTCTCATATCCATATCTTTTGTTGCAAAAGAAACAATTCTTTAAACCTCCATATACTTGTTAATCGTATACCTTTGAGCACTATTTTGTATATTAACATATTATGTTTCTAAGAAAAATATGGGAAAACGAAACCTTGCAATAAATAGGTATCTTAGATTAAAAGTACCAGTTACATATATAATTTGCCATTTTAATTTTACAAACCAATGATCAGCATAGTATAAAGTTTTGGGTTGTACTAATACGATGCTGTCTTATGTAGATTTCTTCTATCTCCCTTCAGAAATTTTATATGTTGATTATAATCATCTGCAAGCATAAGATTGTGATAGTAAGTTGTCGTCGGACATGAACCTGGATTGCCGAAGAACATTGGCAGCACATCCGGCAACCCCGGGCCGTCCCAACAGCTCCATTGTCTTCTTCAGGATCGTTGTAGTCGAAGTTACCGGAGGGATCTGACGATATCACGGGTGTATATGCGATGTGGAGCTTTTCCTTTTTTAACGGGTGTTGTTTTAAGATTTTTATTTTTTTATAAAAAAGGCAGTTAGATTCCTATCAAAATACATATTCTATTACTTTCCTTTTCATATTTGCTACCAAATATAGTGTGAGACCGAAGTGCTCATCTACCTACGTGGCATTGACATTGCGCTGCTATCAGCCCCTTGTTAAATCTTAAACACAAATTATATATAGATGTAACTATTATAAAAAATTAATTCATGTGGCTTAACATGATAGGTTTGTTAGACATCCGTATATTGTTTTTAGTATATAAAACAGAGAAAATATGTATTATCAGTTCACATTTTGTAACTTTTTCTGAAATACCCATATCCTTTGTCACCACTTTTCAAGTAGGTTTTCTTTGAAGCTACCACGTTCCAAGAAAAATAGCTACGTCAACCTAGTTTAGATGTAAAAAAAAAAAACGTAGTCTCAGGCTGAGTTTGTAAACCAACGTATCTAGGTAGGCGAGATCCCTCCCTGGCGATCGACCGCGCCGCGCGGTCACTTTCCTCCGCGCGAAGCGCTGTTTCCGTTTTTGTCGCCTTCCGTGCGTGCTATTTCTCGTTTTGTTCCAAGGCAGAAGCGCGCCTCCTCCCCCTGTAGAGCACGATGGCACGCCGCCGCACGCGATTTATTGCAGAGCTCCTCCACCTGACCACCCGCCGGCGCAACGCTTGTAGAGGGTGAACGGCGGCGTACAACCTGATCTATACTCGGGGGAAACGGCCGGGACGGGAGGGAGGTGCGGCGGCGGCCGTTGGCCGGGATGGGGAATGAGCTCGACGCCCTACGCTGGCCGGGAGTAGAGGGGAGAGGGAGCGCGGCAGAGGGGAGAGGGAGCGCGGCGCCCGACGCTGGCCGGAATGGGGAGGGAGCGTCGGCTTCCAGCGCCGGTCAGGGCAGGAGGAGGCGGCGCCCACGCTCTGCTGGTAGAGATGCGTCGTGGGGAGGCACGATGGGGATTTTTCGGTTGTGGGCTGATGGGCTTGTGGCCTCCTCTTGTGTGTACGTGGGTGCAATCCGTGGAGAGATGGGGGTAGTTAGTTTTTTTTTTCAATTCTCTTTCGTTTTTTATAGCATGATGCAATCTTTTACAGTAATAAAAAATAAAGTTACTTCAGCATTACGGAGTATTAAACAAATCAAGTTACTTCAGTTTTTTTACAATTCCCTTTTCGTGCCATTGCCACATTTTAACAATTCCCTTTCATTTGTTATTTGGTACACAAATTCATGTTTCATTGGACCAACTTTTATAGTTCCCTTTTTCGGGCTAGTGGTTTTTAGGGGGAAAATAGCGGGTGGGGGAAAATCACTTGCAATTTAAAAGAACTACCACTTGCTAAGAAAATTAAGTACTATTTTTTATCAAGGTTTCTCATGTTCTTGGGGGAAATAACGGTCATAGGGTTGATAATTTGGACTAGGTAACTTTTCATTTCTTACCGTTCATAAATAATACAGAGGGTTGATAACTTATAGCTAAAATAAGTTGTTAAAAATTATAAATTAAACTAGCTTTTTGGATCGATAACTTTTTATATTTACCGTTGATAAATAATGGGTAGAGGGGTTGATAAATTGTGAGCTAAAATTATTCTCAAAATATTCTAAATAAAATTATCTTTTCAGGTTGATAACTTTTCACATCTACCGTTGATAAATAACGGGTTGATGGGTTGATAAATTTGAGAGCTAAAAATTTCCCAAAATATCTTAAATAATAATATCCTTTCGGGTCGATAACTTTTCATATTTACCGTTGGTAAATAACTGACGGGGGGTTGATAAATTGAGCTAAAATGTCCTCAAAATATTCTAAATAAAATTATCTTTTCAAATCGATGACTTTTCACATTTACCGTTGATAAATAACAGGCAGAGGGGTTGATAAATTATGGAGCTAAAATGTTCCTAAAATATTCTAAATGAAATTAATATTTTGGCTCGATAACTTTTCCTATTTATCATTGATAAATAACGGGTAAATGGGTTGATAAATTGTGAGCTAAAAATGTCTCTAAAATATTCTAAATAAAATTAACATTTAGGGTTAGTGACTTTTCACATTTGACATTGATAAATAACTGGCATATTTGGATCGGTAGTTTTTCGCATTTATAGTTGACAGATATTGGGGCAGGGGTTGATAAATTGTGACCCAAAAAAGTTTCTAAAATATTCTAAATAAAATTAGTTTTTTTGGGTCCATAATTTTTTACATTTACCGTTCATAAATAACGAGGCAGGGAAACTTTATTTTTAGCTCACCGTTAATAAATAACAGGACAGTGGGTAAATAAACTGTGAGCCAAAATATACTGAAGGAAAATAGTGGTGCATGCATGATCAACATTTGATAAAAAAAAGTTGTTAAATAATTTAAACTTTTACGTGAACTACATTTTTCAGTCAGAAGCGGAGGGATGACCGACGACTATCAGTTCGAAATTTGATTTTTTCGTTTGCTCGGTATTTCTATTGCACGACTAGTTTGCCTTTTTTACTTCTGCACGCGTAGATTATATAGTACAAAATGAATTCGTCTTTGTGAACGACAAGAAACGATCGAGGGCAAGTTGGTCAGCTCGGTGCTGCCTCTCCCGGCCTTGTACCGAAGGGCGCGGGTTCGACTACCGGACGCGCGTATATTTTTTCCAGCGCTGGGTAAAATCGAGCGCCCATGGTCGGAAAGGGAATACAGAAAGCGAACGGAAACAAGCCTAAAATGGAATGTCGGCTGGTCGGAAATCGACCGCCCATGGACTCGCGCGCGGTCGACCGCGAAATAGGGCTGCCCCTAGGTAGGGCTATTTTTTATGCAACAATCACGTTCCGCACAATATATCTAGTCTTCTACATAGATGCGTTTTGAACGACACGGCCAGCAGTTACAACTTTCCATAACGCATATTTCTTTATTAAAGTAGTCCACGTCACGTACGCCCCATTTGTGAGATGTGATTTTCTTAACATGTATCGTGTCAACATGTTACGTAACTACAAATCTTTCATAAAATCTCAGCCATATATTTTTGATCTAACTATCAAAATTAATTTAGATGATGTGGATTAACCTGGTGTCTCTGTTAAAACCTCTTATTTTGCTTTTAGTATATAATAGATAGATAGATCGCTCCTGCTCACATTTGTAGCTAGCCTAGCGCCACCATTGTTGACGCCAAGTGAAAAGAAAGGTCTGCGAGTCACCAGCTTCGTCGGGCATGCAGCATCTCTGAAGATTCTGAAGGTTTAGTCTTCTTCGTACTGGCTATGGCTACTGTCCAGCATCCACCTCAATAATTTTTAGCCAATCTTAAACTGTAGTATACCTGTAGAGTACGAGAGTAGTGTCTCTGTTAACCTACTCGCGGGGCGCGGCCGGCGCCCCTCGCCACTGTCGCCAAGTCTCTATGTTACACTTGCACCCACCGTCCAAGTGGAATGGTTCCAATTGCTCGATCGGGCGTTGAGAAAAATGCTCCGCACGAATTTATTACGAGAGGTCGGCAGCACGCGTGTTGCTTGCCAACGCAAACACCTGCACATGGACAACATCGATAGTTCAAACTCGTACCCTAAAGTTTGATAGTTATCTACGCCGTACACGATACACATAGACATTGCAATGACGAAACCGAAGAATATATGTTTGCGAATTGCAATCATGTATGACCGTCGTTAGTTATCTTGACCAATCTTACAAATTATGATTCAATCCTTAATTAAGGACCATAGGATAATTTTTAAGAAAATATATACGAAAAGTTTGTGATATATTCTCATGCTAGGTAAAGCCATCCATCTTATTGTGATAAAAATGAAGAGACATAAATAAGCTACACCAAAAGGGCGTCTCCTCTCCCAATTCTCTGATTTGTAGGAAGGCATTCTGATTTGTAGGAATGCCCAAGTGCTCTTCTTGGTTTTTAGTCAAGACCCAATAAGTTAAATTCACAAATTCATAAACCTCCAAACTCCATTAGTTACTCATGCAAATAACAGGTCAATTTGCTAGGTTTGTCTTGTGATGTCCTTCAGAATCACTCCACACGCAACGTGTCATGTTAAGTATTAATTAAATCCAAAGCCCATTCCAGAAATTTAAAGAAAGATAACATCTAAATATGAATATTGGATAAGAAAGATTTGGTTAGGACTTGCTTAGCAGCAGAGGAAGAAGTTTTCCGCTCTATCTAGCTATCTTAACTTTTATCCACCCAAAGTCGATGAATATTTTCCCTCCTCAACTTTTCATGGTGTAAAGGACAGTCTAAGTATTTAACGGGAAATTTACCGAAACAAATCGGCAACACGCTTGCTCCATATTAATTGAAATCAATTCACTCTTATGGTAATTAATTCACTTGGCAGACCCTTGTTTAAAGCATGCTAGAATGCATTCCAGGTTAACAACCACCCTAGCATCATTTCTCGAAATAACTTGGTGTCGTCGTCATATTGCAGGATCATCACTCCAGATGGGAGAGAAGTCGAGCATAAGCCTCTGATCAAAACTACAGTAACATTCTGGAGAGCGCATCTACAACCAGCCAGTTCAAAGAGTAAATGATACATGGGTCACCCTATCTCAAACCTTTTCCATGGAGAAAAGATTTCTCGTCCGCATGATTAATTTTGACAGGAACAGAGTGAGACTAAGAAATTAAGTTAACCCAAAAGATCCACTAGGGTTCGAAACCGCTAAAATAGAGATTGCCCCTACTACATGCTTTCTCATAGATATGTTTGAAAAGTGACCATTTTTTCCTAAACATCTCACGGATCACATCATGTGTTTACGTTACTCTTTCAAGGAGGTAAATATCTTAAAACATTTTTTTTAAAGAAAACCTAAAGGTCTTCATTTGCCAAGCATCAATTTATTCCTGAATCAAAGTAATAATAGAAATTTATTAGTGTGTGTAATCTATTTTTATCAAGTCATTATCTAAACATAGATTAGAGATCACTCTTGTTTCTTCCTCTGAGTCAACCACTTAACATATATTCTCTTCAACACTTAGCTTTTCCTATGAATGTTATAAGGTCCAGCTTCCAATTTAAACATAGAATAATCAGTAGCAACCTTACCCCTATTACTAGTCACATGTACACCTGGGCAAAATTTGGGCCTAGCTTCAGGCCGGGCCTCAAAAAGCATGGTGCTAAAAATTCAGGCCCAAGCCTAGACTGGTCCAACTATTGGGCTTATAAACCAGACTCGAGCGTGACCCGAACAAGCAAAAGCCCATCCCAGGTGGCCCGATCCGATGTGCATTACGTAAGCATGAGCCTATCTCGGCATGATGTTCGGGCTATAAAAATCAGGTCCGAGCCCGACCAGCATGCAAGCCTAGCCTGGCCCATGATTTTTGGGCTGCGACGGGTTGTCCATGCCCAGCTATAGTCATAGTACTACCAGGTCCATCTAGAATAGGAAATATGTTTATACTCCCTCAATTACTAAATATAAGATGTCAAAATATCTTATATTCAAGAAGAGAGGAATAGGTTAAAATCACTTCTTCACTTGGACCCAGGTGAAAAGAACTGATGTTTGACCCATTTGCCAACTTGCAACGACAATGCAACGAGTCGTTCAAGGATACATTTACCTCTAATGGTAGCAGATTGGTGATAAGCACTTAATCTGCCAATGATAGTACCTAACCTATTTGTCCAAAACTTTGGTAAATATCTTAAAACAATAATTAAACAAACCTATATGTATAATTGATTCATTTGCCCAACATCATTTTCTTTTGGAATCAAAGTAATAATAGAAATAAATGGTGTGTGTATATATCTATTTTTTATCAAGAAATTCTCCAAACATAGATTTTTTAAGGAACCTCGCCAGAGTAGGGAGCTCCCGCATTGCATTATAAGAAAAGGAAAAAATGGTCCAGTTAATAAGGAAAACCCGACCCGAAGACCATACATGCACGGTTAATTAATGGAAACCAGCGAAGACCGCTCCAAACATAGCTTTGAGATCAGAGCAAGACCAAAAATTAAAACAACTACTCTTGTTTCCTCTTTCGAGTCGGCCTCCAACATATATTCTCTTCAATACTTATTTTCTATTCATTAGAAAATATATGGTAAAATTTACCACGGGACGCTGTTATTTTCTGGCGTTTGATGAAACACACCATCTAATTGTGTCTTTGCCAGGTACCATTATAATTATTTGGTACATTTGCCAAACACACCACCTGGCTAAAGCCAAAAAAGTTCTGCACTTTGTCTTCAAAATCAGTTATCCCATGCAAAAGTGCAAACCTTTCTATTTTTAGTCAGGTGGTGTGTTCTAGCAAATATGTCACATAATGTAATTGTACCTGGCAAAGACATAATCGGTGGGTGTGTTTTAGCAAACGCCAGAAAATAACGAGTCCTGTAACAAAATTTCCCAAAATATATCCGTGTGAAGGTTATAAGGCCTAGCTTCCATTTTAAACAGAGCTTCAGAATAATTAGTAGCAACCTTCAACATATCCGTATCACTAGTTACAGGCCTGCCACGCCCATCTATAATATGAACTATGTTTATACTTCATGTGTTCCTAAATGTAAGATGTAATATAAGATGTTTTGACAGTTCAATGTAAACTCTCAAAATATCTTATATTCAAAAACGGAGGAATCGATCCAAATCACTTCTTCACTTGGACCCAGTGAAAAGAATCAATGTTTGACCCATCTGCCAACTTGCAGCGACAACGCAACGAGTCTCCTGCTGGACCACCGGGCGGTTGCATCAGTCGTCTCAGGCAGAAGCAATGCGCCGCGAATGACAGATTAACACCTCCGCTTAATCATTCAAAAATGTTGACTCCGCATTACATTAAGCATCAATTCATGGCCAACAGTTGAATGCCGCATGGTAGATCACTCGGGTAGGAGAAGCGTCAGGGGTGGACTAGGAGATCGATCTCCCCGGTCCCCGCCCACAACAACCATCCTAATTGGTAACACGGGGCCGGCCAGGGAGTGCAAAGTAGTCCAACCAACGCTTGTCAATGCCGCCACTGCACCTGGCCAGGTAGCTAATGGTGGTAGATCCATACCACATTCATCCGTTTCTGCCTACATTCAGATTCAGCAGGAGGTCGACGCAGACACAGAAAGAACATGGTAAGTGCATGCATGCATAATCTCAGACTCTTAGTCTCGCTAGCATGGCATGGGTTGTGAGTGAAAGAGCCAATCATGCATGCGCGCGTACGTGCATTCCCGAGCGCAGTAACAGTGTAGAGAGCCGGTGCCTGCGATTCGCAAAGTTGGGGCCGATGGTGTCGCCGATCTAAATCGTCGCCGCAAAGTGATCGGACCGTCCACGGAGACGCAAATCTGGCGTATATCGGGTCAGGTTTGCGTCTCCGCGGACGGCCGATCACTTTGCGTCGCCCCCAAATATGTGTCAGGTTTGCGTCTCCGCGGACGCTCGGCGATCGCGTGGAGCGTGTCCTCCATTTCTTACCCGGTCCCGCATGTCAGGGACAACGAAATCGACCGCTTCGATTTGCTTCTTTTCCCCATTTTTGCTGTCCTAGTGCGACGCCACCACCCCAACCCCACCCGCCGCCGTCCCGCCGCAGCACCTCAGAAGTCGCCGTCGGCTCCGTTCTCGCCGCGCGGTAGAGCAGGATCGTACTCGGGCTTGGCTCCACCGCGTACCTACCGGCTGTTTTCGGACGAAACGCTCCCGGTTGCGCCGCCCTTCCGCGCCGCCCATGACCTGTTCGGTCAATTGCGTCGGTAGGTTTCTTACTCGTGTTTTCGGCGTTATTGTGCGCGGCCATTGATCCGCAGTTTGTACCCATGCAGATGGACATGTGGCAGATGTTGGATAAGTTCCGCGCGGAGGTCGTCGGCTCCTCTTTCGACGAGGAGTCCGATGAGTCGACACAGACATTGGCAACTACTGCGGCCTCCATGATCCACGAGTTCACCTCTAACCCGGGGCCGCAGCACCGGGTCTCTGTGAAGGGGCGCTCTAAAAACCTGCCGCGCAACAGAGTGGAAGGGCAGGCCCGCCTCCACAAGGACTACTTCCACCTCACCAATCTGATCTTCCCGAAAAAAATGTTCCGGCGCTGATACAGGATGTCAAGGGACCTGTTCTTGGTCATTATACGGGGCGTCAGAAACTACGACCCCTACTTTCAATACAGGCCCGATGCAACAAGTGCGAGAAGACGAGGAGGTTTGCCAAGATGCAAGAGGCTTGCAGGAAAGATGTGGAGCGCGGATTTGGTGTGCTCCAAGCTCGGTGGGCAATTGTCCGTCACCCGGCAAGAACATGGTCCCTAAAGACCATGCATGAGGTAATGACATGCTGCGTGATCATGCACAACATGATCATTGAGAACGAGCGTCCTGATGGCCGCAATGAGAACCACTGAGACTTTCAAGGTGAGCTAGTTGCATCACTCCATGGGGCTTCATCTTGGCAGGAGTATCTAAATATCAATGTAGAAATCACAGACGAGAATATGTGCAAACGGCTACAGACGGATCTGATTGAGCATCAGTGGACATTGGCTGGCCATGAAGATCATGCGTAGAGAAAGACTATCTTATTTTCATGTAGACAATTAAAAATTTAAATTTAATAACTATGATTTTGTTGATTTTCTTGTTGTTGTTGTTTGGAAACTTCATAAATTGATGCAAACGCGGAAATGCGTCGGACCGCTTGAGTCACCCCCCAGGTGCAAACGGACACGAGAACAAAAACGGTCTGTCTCACGTCCGCCGCGTGACGCAAACGGATATTTCTGATGTCCAAAATGCGTCGCGCCGCTGGAGATGCCCTAAGGTGGATTTGTCCTTCACTTGGTGACCGACTAAGAGGACGTGAGGTTACATTTCGCTCCAAACCGTGGAGCCAATTTCTTTTTGGCTCTCGAGATCACCGCCATTGCTACCTGCACACGCCGTTCTTTCTTTGCGCCCACCAGCGCATGTCCGGGTGGAATCTCCCTACTCGAACGTTCCTTGCTAGCATGTTTCGAGACCGCTTCAAGATCCGTGCAAGCCCGGGCAACCGTGAGCAAGTAAATGAGCATTTTCTTTTTTGTTCACCAGAGCCTAAAAATGGTTTCTCGAGCGACCAAATACACCCTCGGTGCCAGTGGTACATGTTTTATTTTTCTAAATGGAAGCCTAGTCTCGGCCTGTGCATCAAAACGATGCACACGGTTTTATTTTATTCCACAAAATCTAATACCTAGTATCAAAAATCAGGTTTCACAACTCACGGATCAGATAAGGTGCATACAAAAATCAACCAACGAAACAAAATAAACAAATCTTCTCTATATATCATGTAGTTGTTTAGTATGTATGCAACCAACCACCCTAGCTAAAAATAGCCCGTATAAGAGCATCTCCACCGGCGGCCCCGATAGTTTTTTGGGGGCCGGGAGCAAAAATGGCTCGCACCGGCGCGCCCCAAACGACGCCGGCCAATTTTCAAGCCCAATAGAATCGTCGGCAACCCCGTGCCTGCCCCTTGACCAAGGGCGCGAATCGGGCGCGCCGGCGCCTCGCGGAACGACGGTTTTCGCGGGTGGGGGCGCCTTGTCAGCGACAAGACGCGGCGGTTCGCATCGGCCGCGACGCGGGAAGGTTGGTCGTCGGCGTTTAATGGTCTGTCGTGCGCAAACCGAAGCGGCCACGAGGGCAGCGACTGGCCATGCGGCGTCTAGTCACGTACGTCGCCGTTAATGCGGGCTGTTGTGGCCGCTATATAGTACCACGCTGTCCACCACTGCGGTGCTATCCTCATCTCCACCACCGCCGCCATTCTCTCCACCTCAAAATGCCGTGCCGACTGAAGACGACATACTCAATGCTGGGCCTCAACGGCCGTGCGCTGCCACCACCACCGCAGCCGGAGCCGGAGCCCGACGCGGACAACAGCTCTGACGACGATGTAGACCCAAGGTTCACGGTGTGGCGCGAGGCCTACTACGCCGATGCGGAAGCTGAGGCGGCGGCGGAGGCGGCACAGTGGGGTGAGCAGCCGTAGACACCCCCCGACCAGGAGCAGGCGGCGATCCTGACGTCGTTGAACGCGGAGAGGTTCCGGACGTTGAAGGAGGAGCAGCGGGAGTTCATCAACGACGCTAATCTCGAGCACGCCCTCGAGATCTCGCGCCATCGAGCGTCCACGGAGGAGGCGGGACGCCATACTAATGGAGGCGGAGCCACAGAAGGTCGCCTCCCTCAACGCCCATCACCACTACGACGCGTTCACCCGCGAGCAAGCGAAGTGCGCCGACAACGAGCAAAGGCAGGAAGCACGGGGACGGCGTAGCCGACAAGCTCCTGCGACGCCAGCCGCCATGCTCCACCGCCAGATGCGCGAAGAAAGGGCCAAGAGGCGGGCACGGATGCATGCGGCAAAGGCGAAGAACGACGACGAGGCAGGCCCGTCGCGCCCCCCGTAGTAGATTGATTAAGTTTACGTTTTTTAATTCGGTTTTTAAATGTCGTTTGAATTTCATTTTGTATCAATTCGACGTACTTTTGTATAAAGTTCTTTTAAATTCGGTGTTTAAATGTCAATTTAAATTTAAATTTCTATCGGAGCCGCCTATTTGGAGCGCCGGTGTGGGAACAGCTCGTCCAAATATACAGAGGATGCAGTGCCGGCGCCCCCAAATGGAGGTGCCGGCGCCCCTGCCGGTGCCTATTTAGGGGCTACAGGTGAAGGTGCTCTAACTATCATTAGCCGATTGCACCCACTATCCATAATTAAGCTTCATTATATTCATAGCCTTATGGAGAAGGTGAGTGAAAAAATGGATCCTGGGTGCGCGCGTACGTGCGTTCCCCAGCGCAGGCAGGCAGCAACAGTGTACGTGCGGTCTGGGCATGCATGATGAGGATGAGGCATCAAAGTGGGCTAGGTGGAGGTTGGTGCATCAATTTCTTGCATCTCGGGGGCACGGACGCGTCTGGACGCCGACGTGATCGATCTGGCCCCGGCCGGAAAGCAAAGCCGCCATCCCTCTCTGCAACCCGGCCGTATCCATCGGCGATCCGTATCCTCTCGGCGAAAACTGGTGGCGCAGGAAGCCCTCTGGAATGGAGGGCGCGGTCGACGGCGACGGGCGGCGAGATGGGGACGGCGGGCGGGCGCGGGGACAAGACGAAAGCATTGAACAGACAGCGTGCATGAACAGGGACCGGTTCTCGGACTCGGAGGAGGAGCCCCGGACGGGGCGGGGGGTCCGTCCGTAGGAGGAGGCGGCCTGGTGAGCTGAACTGACCGAGCAGGGGGAGGCGGCCATTATTAGCGTCTGACCTGCAGCGAAGCTAAGCCGGGGTGGTCCTCGCGGGGACGAAAGGGACGGGCGGCCGCGTGTGCATGTCCGGCCCATCTCGCGTAGCTCTCCCCAAGGGCGACCGGGGCACGGCAGAGCGGAGGATCGGATCGGGGGAAGAGGAGGAGGAAGCAACCGGGAGCCAGCGGCCATGCCGGTTAAATGTCGGCAAGAGTGCTCACTTCACTTTGCCCAGCTCACGTCGGCTCAGCTACGCGCGACACGTACGGGATAAGATATGCTCCAGGATCCTTCTCTGCCAAAACGACATGTACGTACGGCATGCCCAAGCCGGTACGGGCTGGGTATCGATCATGTAAAAATCTGCGTATTCGTTTCTACAAGTGGTAGTGGGCGTCTCAACCAAACTATACCTAGCTACTACGTGAGGCATTGCCAAAATGGTCCATGCGTAGGATACCTGAGAGGTTGCTTTACATGCACTAGCGCGGAACATGGTGGGATCAATGAAGCTTAAATGTCGGAGAGATCGCTACCTCCCGTGGTCCGAGGCCTAGAGCATCAATCAAATGTGCATGGTGCCCTCCTGAATTATGGAGTCCATTTACGGGAGATCCATGCTATAGCAATACCGTGTAGCTTCTATTTTTTAGGGTTAGGGTTTATCTGTTGTGGTGAATCGTTGGGTGGTGGAAGCGGCGGCCAGACGATTAAATCTGCCACAACTCTGCTCCTGCATGTTATTCCTCGACTTCGTCAATGGGATGCAACGGATCTTGGTTCAGTATAGCACGGGAGGTCCCTCGGTCAACTTGCCACGTTGACATTTGCCCTATTGCTTTCATCGGGCTTGTTAATTGACTCAGAGAGCCTCGTTCGCGATGATATATGCTCTTTTGAATCTGGCAATGGTGGAGGCTTGGCGTCTCGTTCAACGCCCATCTAGGCGGCGTTGGAGTTTGGCGGCGGTCGCTGGCTTCAGCGAGTGCAGGAAATCTTAGGAATAGTTTTCGGCAAAGTTTTGAGAACACATGTATTTTTCCTAGTCTGCCTGTTAGTATTCATATTTATTTACTTGTATAACTTGATTTTCTATTAATAAAATACATGGTTTGCTCTAAAAAAATAACATGTAGTTTCTAGTACTCTCTTCAACTTGTAATACTGAAACAAGTGAACAAACACACTAATATGTCCATGATTCAGCGACAAGTATTCCGGTTAGGAGGAAGTATAATATTACAGAAAATAGTACATAGAAAAGTAACGATCGGCTTCATATTAATTTTATTGTGTTTGAGCCAACTAGTACGTAGGAATAAGCACATTTCCTATCTCTAGGTGCTTAAATCTACAACAACTAAGTAGGCAGTATGTAATTTCCTAGTACAAAATTATGGCGGCCATGGCGGCGTGTTTCGGTATCCCTCCATGGAGGCATGTCACTGAAGATGCACCTCCTCTAGTTGTAGTTCCGGAAAAAGCTCCGTGGTGACGCCGACGGTGGGCGTTGTTTCCCTTCTCGGGGGTGTTGCATGGAAACCCCATTGGCAAGGTTGACATGTATCAGTTAGCCCCTTTGTCCTTTATTTGTAATAAAATGGGACGAAACCCTATTTCGAGATGAGAGCTTATCGTTGGCGCACATGTTTTTTCATCATCTACTACTATTGCTATTATGGTGCCATCATGGGCGACTTCATGTTGTTGTGGAAACATGACACTATCTAATGGTGGTCGACTTCACGTATCTGTTAGCCCGTTTATCCTTTATTTATAAAGTGTGAAGAAACCTTGTTTTAAGATGAGGGCTCGTCGACTCGCACAAGTTTTCGCATGCGTTACTATTATGGTGCCATCGACTTTGCGTTGTTGTGAAAACATGACGCCATCCCAATTGTTGCGATGACATTCATGTTCTAGGTGCAGTCTTGGTTCATCTTTTCCCTTTAATGGCGCAAGTGGCCTAACATACTTTGCAAATAGTTTGGGCGTGTCCATGTGGTGGAGTAGAACACAGCGACCGGGAGTTCGTCGGTCGAGGTTCATCCTCACCGTGGCATCATGGAATGTAGATGATCTAGTACTATGACCATTTGTGGCAGAGTGTACGGTCAACTCACTATTCACTAGTACAAAACATGCCATCACACACAAAACATGCCATCACACACAGTTGAAATGGCCTGTCACACAAGGTAAACCTTACCATCACTATGTAAGGGGGGCAATACTCCTCTACAACACACTATATAACCGTGCGCGATGAGGCCATCTAACACAAACCGTTGATGACATATATCATTTAGGAATTTTGAGATGTTCACACACGCTTTCTCTAGTGAGTGTTTATGACAACGGTAGACAGCGAGTCTGAGCTAATCATGTGCTTTTCTAGAAATATCACAAAAAATTTCTCACAACTCTTACTAGTACTACCTACACAGCAAGTTGTACCAGTAACACATGCATCATTTCTTCAAACACGGTACCAAAATTTTATTATATTTTCTTGTACGGTTGATAAAACACATGCATACATGCATTACGACATACACTCGATTGCTAGCTACACAAATGAGTTATTCTTGGTTGCTTCTTTGCCTCGTACAGAGGTTCATGCAGAAAGATGTGCCACGGTTCCCAAGACTCTGGTTTATAGATTTTGTTGAACCTTGTCTGCAGGTTTCATGTTGGTGCATTGGAGGGGATCTTGAAGGTGACTCCCTAACCATACGGTAGACATATTTAAACATGATAAAGATGGGTTTTTTTCACAACCATCAACATCCACAAGCTTAAACCTTGATTGTCCTTGAAAAACCAAAAAAATCATAAGGAAACCAAGAGTTTAAACTGAAACAATGAGAAAGCAAATTCACTTAAGTCTCAAGCAACTACCACTTCTTCTTCCTGAAAGCTTCAACATAGATAGAGTAATGGAAATATATCACACAAGCTTTGTTAAGCCAAGACAATCAGAATTAAGATTTTATAAATAAGGATAACTAGTCAAGCAACATTCATTCTAATTTCTCTAGTCAACTCTCAGCTTGCAAAGGAATAGAATAAGAAAATCATTATTAACGTTGTTGGCGTCCGAAACCCACCGGCGAGCAACGGCTGGCAACACGAAGAGCCGGGTTCAACCTAGGGCTGCGGCTGGCCCTGGTCCCTCCGAGCGACGGCCCGCAAAGCTCCTGGTACACACGTCCCGATGCTGGTGCAAGGGCGTGCCACCTGATCTATACCTGATCAGGAAGGTGATGGATTTGCTTCGCTTAGTTTCCTGCATGGCATACACGTAAACATTAAATACGAGCCTCGATCGGCTCTCAGGTTGTCCTGTGAATCGGCTCAAGGAGCCGATCCACCCATGGTTCGTATGAGGTCTACGATCACATGGTGGTCCTGCTTGATCAATATAAAGCTAAAGCGACCTACGATGATTTAGGGTTTTCACCACATAATCGGAACATCCTACGCGTGATTGAGCCTGGCAGCTACGCACGGTGACAATAAACCAACCCTAGACAAGGCCTAAAAACAAACACGGAGTTGATCCACGGAACATCTTTTCTAGGGCTAGCAAACTACACCCTACGTGCTACTGGATCCTTCAACCCGTTTGCAAGGCCTAACTATGCAGATATTAAACTAATCCTTGAAGAACAAGGAGCAATCATAACGGATCGGATCTACTAAATAATGATCAAGCGAGGTGCCGCCCTTACACCTAAGATAGGTATAAGGGCGGCTAGACGTCTAAGGGTTGCATGGACGAAAGCATGTGGCACGATGAAACAATGCTAACCCTAACACATCTATGATAACTACGTTGCTCGCCATCAGCAAGGCTTCAGCACGAGCAACGCATGAAGGACGAATAGCATTATCGCCTAGATCGCAAGATGCGATCTAGGCAGCATGATGCTTACCCGGAAGAAACCCTCGAAACAAAGGGGTTGGCGATGCGCCTAGATTGGTTTGTGATGAACGTGATTGTTGTTTTTCTCAATAACCCTAGATACATATTTATAGTCCGTAGACTTTCTATCGTGGGAATAATCCCAACCGTGCACGAGCCAAATTCTAACTAACCGACACGTATCCTACTATGTTTACAGATACAAGGGCAAACTAGCCCAAACTTCGTGTACAAGGCCGCTTCACGTATATCTTCCATGTATATTCTTCAAGCCCAATCTTGATCGCGGCCCACCTCTAATCCAGTCAAATTCTGGTGATAACACATGCCCCCCTGGTTTTGGAATTGATAATTCCAAAATCACTCTGCTTTTTCTTCGTCGGGTCATGTCGTGGCAGGGCAAAACCGTCGCAGTATCCTTCATCATGATGCCTCGCCTTCTCAACTTCTCCGCGTGATTTGACCGTTGTTTTTTTTTTCTTTGGGCACCACTTCCTCGGAAACTGCTGTGGCATTGAATCTCCACTATATCCCCTTTTATTTAACCGCGCCGAACAGTTCGCCTCTCCATCCTCTTGCTCTGTTCTGGCCATCGGCACCCAAAAAATTCCCCATCTCCTGTAGCCATGTCTTCCTCTTCTTCCTCATCCGCCTCGTCGGATCTTTCCTCCCAGTCCTTCTCCTCTTCGTCCTCCTCCACCTCGTCAGATCTCTTCTCCGATTCTTCCTCATCTCGTGAGCCGACACCGGAGTGGGGCTCGCTGGCGGCGCACGACATCCTCGCCGCATCGGAGTGGGACAAAGAGGACCACGAGCCCTACGTCTGGTCCGAGGATGACAAGTCCTTGACCAGTGGTGACGACGACCTCCAGTTCCTCGCCGATGGGGAGCTGGAAGCGATGAGCGAGGACGACTCGTTCTCCTGGGACGGCTACACTTCCTCCGAGGAGGAGGAAGAAGAAGATGACGACGACTCCCTCGAGGACTATCCGCCAGCGAAGCGCTTCCGCGCCGGATCAGATGATGACGACGACGACGACGATGACGAGGAGGAGGAGGCTCCCATAGAGGGCTATGGGAGCAGCGACGAGGAGCTCGCCGGCAGCAGTGCCGACGAGAGCTCCGACGACGAGGGCAGCGACGGCCCGTAGAGTAGGGTCTACTAGTATAGGTCTAGTAGTAGTAGCAGATTGGCCAATAGGCCTTCCTTTTGTTCGTCCTCCCTTGAGCAATCGGCTCTTTCTTTGTAAGAAATCCTTTATTAATGAAGAAAATATTCCTCTATTAATTTTGTCTTCTTGCCCAATTTGCCGATTGTCAAACGAAGTCAACGCTCAAGGAGCCGATGGCAGAGCATCGGCTCCTACCATAACACGCATTTTAAGGCCAAATCGGTTGCCTATTCTTGCAGTCAAACAGATCTCATCCGTGTCCACGCCATCCTCAAATTTCAAACGCACAGATTCAGCAAATCCAACGAGAGAATCATCTCAAATGCCATGGGTTCTGGCTTGAAACTGATCTGTTAACCTGCTCAATCGAGCTTGTTCTGTCTAGAGTCGATGGCCATGCATCGGCTTTTTTATTATTCTGAAGTCGATGTCCGTGCATCGGCTGTGATTTGCATATAATTTTTTTTTTACTGGCCGATTTTATGAATCGGCCCCCATGTTTCACTGCCCATCGTCCCACATGCTTGGGAAATATTTCTTGAGGTGCTGACCATTGACAGCTGCTGGGAACTTAGCGCCGTCCAGCTGCTCCAGCATGTATGCATTACCCTTTAAAACCTGGACGACTTTGTATGGACCATGCCAATTAGGAGACCATTTGCCATATGCTTTATCCTTGGTTCCTAATGGCAACACTGCTTCCCATACTAGATCACCAACTTGAAAGTCCTTTGGTCTCACCTTCTTATTGTATGCACGGGCTACCCTGGCTTTGTTCTCTTTAATCTTCTCCAACGACCAAAGTCTCAGTTCCGTTGCATCTTCAATAGTATCACTCATCAGAGCTGCATATTCTTCAGCTGTCAGGTCATTCTGAAACGTGACACGTCTCGATCCAGCCGTAATTTCCCAAGGCAATACGGCTTCCTGCCCATAGACGAGCTGGTATGGCGAAGTTTTTATAGCTCCATGGCATGACATGCGATAGGCCCACAAAGCTTCTGACAATGTTTCATGCCAAACCCTAGGGTTCTCGCCAATTTTTCTCTTAATCAACTTGATCAGGCTCTGATTGGACGCTTCAGCTTGCCCGTTGGCTTGAGCATAGTATGGAGATGATCGGATCAGCTTAATTCCCATCTCATCACAGAATTTTCTGAATTCTTTAGAGATGAAGACCGAACCTCCATCGGTCGTGATGGTTTGAGGAATCCCGAACCTATGAATGACGTGTTCTTTCACAAATTTGATAACATCTTCTGATTTTACCTTCTTCATAGGGACGGCCTCCACCCATTTGGTGAAGTAATCAGTAATGGCCAGGATCCACTCGTGGCCTTTGCTCGACGCAGGATGGATTTTGCCGATCATATCCATGCCCCAACCTCGGAATGGCCAAGGCTTGATGATGGGATTCATTGCTGATGCGGGTACCATCTGAATCTTCCCGAACATCTGACACGCTTGGCATCCCTTGTAGTACTTGAAGCAGTCCTCAAGCATGGTGGGCCAATAAAACCCTGATCGCCTAATCAGCCATTTCATCTTATGAGCCGATTGGTGAGTTCCACAGGCGCCTTCATGCACCTCATGTAAGAGCCGATTAGACTCAGTTGGTCCCAGGCACTTGAGCAGTAACCCTTCCAACGTCCTGTAGAACATGTCATCTCCTATAAGGACATATTTCATAGCCTTGTATCTTATCCGTTTAGGTGCCCCCCGAGCCGAATCCTTCAAGTAATTGAAGATATCGGCTCTCCAGTCATCCTGTTCCAGGAACTGCACCTGAACTTCTGACCCGTCTGGTATGTCCTTATATCCTGACGCCATCTGTGCGAGATCATTGGCGTCGGTATTCTGAGATCTTGGGACCCAATTGAAATTGATGTACCGAAAATGTGTCATCAGCTCACGACATTCCATCCAATATGGGAAGAGTGACTCACTCTCGCACTTGTATTCGTCCGTGAGCTGGGAAATCACCAACTTCGAGTCTCCAAAAAGCTCCACCGCCTCTGCCCCGGCTTCCAAAAGCAACTCCATTCCCTTGCGCACTGCCTCATACTCAGCGACATTGTTGGTACAAGGTGTAGACAGCCTGATGGAGAAGGAATATGTTGCCCCCCGAGGCGACACGAGCAGAACGCCGATGCCACAACCTTCGTCACAAGCCGATCCATCGAAGAACATAGCCCATGCACGTATAGATAGTGCTGCTATATTAGTATTGATACGTTCAGCTATGAGATCGGCCAACGCTTGTCCCTTGACTGCTTTCGCAGGCTGATACCGAAGATCAAACTCCGATAATGCAAACATCCACTTACCAAGTCGGCCTTTCAAAACAGGAGCCGACAGCATGTGCTTGACAACGTCTGACTTGCATATGACGATGATTTCTGCCGTCAAAAGGATGTGATGAAGCTTGGTGCAGGTGAAGAACAGGCAGAGGCATAGCTTCTCGACCTCAGGATACCTTGTCTCTGCATCCAACATCCTTCTGCTGAGGTAGAAAACGACCTTTTCAACACCCTCGTAGAGTTGCACCACTACTGAAGCGATGGACGTGTCAGCTACTGATAGGTAGATGTAGAACGGCCTGTCCTGCTGCGGTGGAACTAGCACAGGCGGCGTTGTTAGATACCGCTTAATCTCATCAAACGCCTGCTGCTGTTCTGCCCCCCAGTGAAACTCGTCGTCAGATTTAATCTTCACCAACGCCATGAACGGCTCAATTCGCCCTGAGAGATTGGAGATGAACCGCCGGACGAAGTTGATCTTGCCGATGAGACGTTGGAGTTCCTTCTTTGTGGTAGGTGGCTGCATGGTACGCACCGCCTCTTGACTTTTCAGGCCGATCTCAATTCCTCGTTCATGAACAAGAAAACCTAGGAACTGACCGGCCGTCACACCAAAGGCACACTTCTTTGGATTCATTCTAAGTCCAAACTTCCGAGTTCGGTCTAGGATGCGTCGCAAATCATCCAAGTGTCCCTCCATGGAGACAGACTTGACCACCACGTCATCGATGTAGATCTCCACCAACTTGCCGATTAGATCATGAAAAATATAATTCATGGCTCGTTGGTATGTTGCACCAGCATTCTTCAGCCCAAAAGTCATGACCACATATTCAAACAAGCCTACTGATCCTGGAACTCTGAATGCGGTCTTATGTATATCTTCTGGAGCCATGAAGATTTGGTTGTAGCCGGCATTGCCATCCATGAAGCTTAACACCTTGTGGCCAGCAGCTGCGTTAATCAATGTTTCTGCCACAGGCATTGGGTATTCATCCTTTGGAGTGGCTCTGTTGAGATCTCGGAAATCTATGGCCACACGCCATCGGCCGTCCTTTTTCTCCACAGGTACGATACTGGAGATCCATTCAGCATACCTGCATGGCCTGATGAACCCGGCGGCCAACATTTTCTCGATCTCTTTCTTGACTTCTTCGAGAATTTCGGCCTTCATCTGACGTGCTCGTTGTTGAAATGGCCGAAATCCCTTCTTGAGAGGGAGCCGATGCTCAATGATGCTCCTGTCTAACCCAGGCATCTCCGTGTAATCCCATGCAAAGCAATCTGGGTACTCTTTTAACAGAGCTATCATCTGGCTCCTGAGATGTGGATCTAACTTCTTGCTGATAAAAGTTGGTCGTGGCTTATCCCCAGGACCAATGTCAACTTCTTCTAGCTCATCAGCTGATGTAAACCCATACCCTAGCTTTCCGTCGCCTGTTAGATCGATACTGAACACGGGGAAAACGTGTGGCGAGGATAATATGGGCCGATTGCTGGAATCGGCCCCATTTTGATTGCATTGCTCAAAAGAGGTTTACATATTTGTCGTGCTTTACTATAACTACGTGACAAGCTTGAGACAAGATCATCGCTTTTTATTTTTTGGGGCCGATCACAAGGATCGGCCTTCCCATGTATGTCCACAGACTTTGCTCTTGTTACACGGTCAGGCCGGTGGATAAGACCAGCCTCACCCCGTTTTTTGTCACGTCGATGTATTTGCAGTCGTCCAAAGTGATGCCTGAGAGTGGCTCTTGGCCTGCCGCCTCCCAAACGTTCATGCCAGCCGTTGAAATCTCGGCTGAGTCATCTGCGTGGACGACTTCTACTTCATCTCCATCCCACTGTATTAAACATTGGTGCACCGTGGATGGAATGCAACAGTTGGCGTGGATCCAATCTCTCCCTAGCAGGACAGCATAAGTGTTCTTGCTGTCGACGATGAAGAATGTCGTAGGGATGGTTTTCCTCCCTACGGTCAGATCCACGTTAAGAACACCTTGTGCGTCAGATGCTTGGCCGTTGAAATCGCTCAGTGTAACGTTGGTCTTGATCAGATCCGAGCTAGAGCGTCCCCACCAACGTAGCATGGAGTATGGCATGATGTTGACTGCCGCTCCGGTGTCCACCAGCATCTTGCTGACAGGCTACCCATTGATGTAACCTCGTAAGTACAGGGCCTTCAGGTGCCTGTAGCTTCTTTCTCGTGGCTTCTCGAAGATAACTGGTCGTGGGCCGCAGTCAAGTTGTGCCATGATACGTCTCCAACGTATCTATAATTTCTGATGTTCCATGCTTGTTTTATGACAATACCGACATGTTTTGTTCACATTTTATGTCATATTTATGCGTTTTCCGGAACTAACCTATTGACGAGATGCCGAAAGGCCAGTTGCTGTTTTCTGCTGTTTTTGGTTTCAGAAATCCTAGTAAGGAAATATTTTCGGAATCAGACGAAATCAACACCGAAAGTCTTAGAATTCCCGGAAGCTTCCGGAACACCGAAGGAGAGTCGGAGGCGGGCAGCAGGGGGCCCACACCATAAGGCGGCGCGGGTGGCCCCCTGGCCGCGCTAGCCTATGGTGTGGGGGCCCCAGCCGCCTCCTTGCGCCGCCTCTCCGCCTATATATTCGTCCCTGACCTAAAAACATCGCCAAGTTCGACGGTACGAGAAACCTTCCAGAGCCGCCGCCATCGCGAAGCCAAGATCTGGGGGACAGGAGTCTCTGTTCCGGCACGCCGCCGGGATGGGGAAGTGCCCCCGGAAGGCTCCTCCATCGACACCACCGCCATCTCCATCACCGCTGCTGTCTCCCATGAGGAGGGAGTAGTTCTCCATCGAGGCTCGGGGCTGTACCGGTAGCTATGTGGTTCATCTCTCTCCTATGTACTTCAATACAATAATCTCATGAGCTGCCTTACATGATTGAGATTCATATGATGATGCTTGTAATCTAGATGTCATTATGCTAGTCAAGTGAATTTTACTTATGTGATCTCCGGAGACTCCTTGTCCCACGTGTGTAAAGGTGACAGTGTGTGCACCGTGTGGGTCTCTTAGGCTATATTTCACAGAATACTTATTCAACGTATGAATGGCATAGTGAAGTGCTTATTTATATCTCTTTATGATTGCAATGTATTTTGTATCACAATTTATCTATGTGCTACTCTAGTGATGTTATTAAAGTAGTTTTATTCCTCCTGCACGGTGTAATGGTGACAGTGTGTGCATCCGTGTTAGTACTTGGTTTATGCTATGATTATGATCTCTTGTAGATTATGAAGTTAACTATTGCTATGATAGTATTGATGTGTATTATTCCTCCTACATAGCATGAAGGTGACAGTGTGCATGCTATGCTAGTACTTGGTTTAGTCGAATTGATCTTTCATGCACTCTAAGGTTATTTAAATATGAACATTGAATTGTGGAGCTTGTTAACTCCGGCATTGAGGGTTCGTGTAATCCTACGCAATGTGTTCATCATCCAACAAGAGTGTAGAGTATGCATTTATCTATTCTGTTATGTGATCAATGTTGAGAGTGTCCACTAGTGAAAGTGTAATCCCTAGGCCTTGTTCCTAAAATACTGCTATCGCTGCTTGTTTACTGTTTCTTTGCGTTACTCTTTGCTGCAATACTACCACCATCAACTACACGCCAGCAAGCTATTTTCTGGCACCGTTGCTACTGCTCATATATATTCATACCACCTGTATTTCACTATCTCTTCGCCGAACTAGTGCACCTATTAGGTGTGTTGGGGACACAAGAGACTTCTTGCTTTGTGGTTGCAGGGTTGCATGAGAGGGATATCTTTGACCTCTTCCTCCCTGAGTTCGATAAACCTTGGGTGATCCACTTAAGGGAAACTTGCTGTTGTTCTACAAACCTCTGCTCTTGGAGGCCCAACACTGTCTACAGAAAAGGAGGCGTAGACATCAAGCTATTTTTAAGGCGCCGTTGCCGGGGAGGAAAGGTAAAAGGTACTCACACTCCGGATCTAAAGCTACTAAGCTATTTTCCGGCGCCGTTGTAAGTACTCGAAGCTATTTCCTTTAGATTCTGCAATTGCATCTTTTTGTTTCTTGTTTTTATTTTCACTAGTTAGGCATAATGGAAAACAACAAAAAAATTGGTGAGCTTTTTAATCTATTTCCTGATTTAGAATTGTTTAATGCGAAAATTAAAAAACCTATGGAACCTTATTTGCATGCTAGTAGTGATGTTATTAGTACGAATGCAATTACTGCTAATACTATGGATAAGTCTAAGCTTGGGGAAGCTAGTTTATATAAAAATAATCTTTTTTGCTCCTCAGCTTTGGAAGAAATATTTTGCTCTGATAATGCTTTATCTCCCATATGCGATAACTCTAATGATGCTTCTGATATTTTAAATCCACCTGCTGAAAGTATTCCGTATAAAATACCTATGAAAATTATCGAACGTGTTATGGACAACCCCTATAAAGGGGATGGAACTGTCCATCATAGAGATCATTTACTGTTTTTGCACGAATTATGCGGGTTATTCAAGTGTGCAGGTATCTCTATGGATGAAGTGAGGAAGAAGCTATTCTCTCTGTTTCGCCCTGCAGTAAAGCGGAGCATTGGTATAAATTGTTGGAGAATAGACATTCTCTTGGTTGGGAGGAAATTGCATCTCTCTTTTATTCTAAATTTTATCCTCCTCATGAAGTGCATATTGATAGGAATTATATTTATAACTTTTATCCTCGTGATGGAGAGAGTATTTCTCAAGCGTGGGGAGAGAAGTCACTAATGCTCAAATGTCCCATTCATGAGCTCCCCCGTAATGTTATTGTTAACAATTTTTATGCGAGGCTTTCAGGACAACACAAGGACTATCTGGACGCGTGTTCGGAGGGATCTTTCACAAGCAAGGAGGTTGAAGCTAGGTGGGATCTTCTTGATCGGATTAAGGAGAACGCTGAAGGATGGGAGAACAATGAAGGTAAAGAGTCAGGTATAAATTATGATTATGAATGCATTGAAGCTTTTATGGATACCGATAAATTTCGAAATATGAGTGCTACTTATGGTCTTGACTCTCAAGTTGCTGCAAATCTTTATAAAGCCTTTGCTTCTCATTTTGAATTGCCTAAAAAGAATTTTGATAAGTATCATGAACCTTTTAAAGAGGCTTGCATGAAGAATGAAATTGTTGTTAATTATTGCAATAAGCATGCTCAAACTCCTAAGAATGCTATTTCCTATAAGCATGTTAGTTTTTGTGGAATACATAGACCTTGTGGAATTAATCAAATCAAAGATGAATATTGTATCCATCATACTACTGAAAAAACTAGAAAGTGGCTTAGGGCTCTAGATGATCTTGGTAAAAAAGTTTGTGCCCTCTATCCTTTTATTTGTGAAGTTTGCCATGAAGTGGGTCATTTTAATTTTCAATGCTTCTCCAATGATAATTTGAACCCAATGAGTGCTGCAAATTTGTATTGTGATGGTGAAATTACTCCTAATCAGCATGATGAACTTACTTTATTTTTGGGGTGTGAAGAACTGTCGAGAAAAATCTCTTTGTTACATATGAGTGATCTTGATATTGATGATGTCCTGCATGGGTGTTTTTCTTATTGCATTGATAATAGCCATACAAATACTTACATACAAAATATTTTAGAAGATGACACCTTGCCAAAATATGATAGGACCGCTGTGTGTTTTCAACTAATTAATGAAAAGGAGGGATCCTCCCAAGTTTCTTCTATTGTTTCTGAAAGTAAATCAGGTTATGCGGACAAGCTACCCTTCAAGCCTCTTCCTCCTAAAGAAGGGAACGAGGAGAAGGAAGAGAAGAAGAAGAAGAAGGGAACGAAGAAGAAGAAGAAGAAGGAGAATAAAAAGAAAGAGGTAACGGCGTATCCCCGCGTGAATGAGATAACGCTAGGTAACCGTAAGTATGTTGCTCCTAATGATTATTGTGATAATGAATCTGAATACGATGATCTTCCTATGCTCTCTACATACATTAGTGATCATGATTTGAATGAGCATACTACTTTTGATATTGCAAATCTCTGGGAAACTAATTCTGAAAATGATGATGATAATAATTGCCATAGTGTCAGTGCTATCCATGCTTCCTCCCAAAATGATATAGAAAGCTCTAAGCTTGGGGAAGAGGTGTTTGAAAATCCTTTTGCTACTGGTCATTATGTTCTTGATACATCTCCTTCTAATAACAATGATGGTATGGTCATAGATAAACCGACTGTGAAAGATAACTATTCTATTTCTTATGATGACACTGTGCCTCCGATCTTTGATGATTATTATAAAGAATGCTATGATATAGGTTATAACTATCCTTATGAAACTTGTCATAGCCATGATTGGATTACCAAAAACAATTCCGTTAATATGCAACTTGTTTACCATGTTCAAATTCTTGATAATAATCTTGCTCCAATTACTATTAATGAGAAGAACTCTTCTTATGCCAAAATTAATGATACTTCTATGCATATGAACCATGATAAGAATGTTTTAAGTGATGGGTATATTGTGGATTTCATCAATGATGCTACTGAAAGTTATTATGAGAGAGGGAAATATGGTTATATGCATCTTAATAATATTAAGTTTCCCCTCTTTATGTTGAGAATCTTGAAGTTACTCGTGTTTTATCCTCTTATGCTTGTCACTTTGTTCTTCATGAATTCATTTGTGTACAAGATTCCTCTTCATAGAAAGCATGTTAGACTTAAATGTGTTTTGAATTTGCCTCTTGATGCTCTCTTTTGCTTCAAATACTATTTCTTGCGAGTGCATCATTAAAACTGCTGAGCCCATCTTAATGGCTATAAAGAAAGAACTTCTTGGGAGATAACCCATGTGTTATTTTGCTACAGTACTTTGTTTTATATTTGTGTCTTGGAAGTTGTTTACTACTGTAGCAACCTCTCCTTATCTTAGTTTTGTGTTTTGTTGTGCCAAGTAAAGTCGTTGATAGTAAGGTTCATACTAGATTTGGATTACTGCGCAGAAACAGATTTCTTTGCTGTCACGAATCTGGGCAAAATTCTCTGTAGGTAACTCAGAAAATTATGCCAATTTACGTGAGTGATCCTCAGATATGTACACAACTTTCATTCAATTTGAGCATTTTCATTTGAGCAAGTCTGGTGCCTCAATAAAATTCGTCTTTACGGACTGTTCTGTTTTGACAGATTCTGCCTTTTATTTCGCATTGCCTCTTTTGCTATGTGGGATGGATTTCTTTGTTCCATTGACTTCCAGTAGCTTTGGGCAATGTCCAGAAGTGTTAAGAATGATTGTGTCACCTCTGAACATGTGAATTTTTGATTATGCACTAACCCTCTAATGAGTTGTTTTGAGTTTGGTGTGAAGGAAGTTTTCAAGGGTCAAGAGAGGAGGATGATACAATGTGATCAAGAAGAGTGAAAAGTCTAAGCTTGGGGATGCCCCGGTGGTTCATCCCTGCATATTTCAAGAAGACTCAAGCATCTAAGCTTGGGGATGCCCAAGGCATCCCCTTCTTCATCGACAAATTATCAGGTTCCTTCTCTTGAAACTATATTTTTATTCGGTCACATCTTATGTACTTTACTTGGAGCGTCTGTATGTTTCTTGTTTTTGTTCTTGTTTGAATAAATGCTTGTGTGGGAGAGAGACACGCTCCGCTGGTTCGTATGAACACATGTGTTCTTAGCTTTTAATTTTCATGGCGAAGGTTGAAACTGCTTCGTTAATTATTATATGGTTGGAATTGGAAAATGCTACATGTAGTAATTGGTATGATGTCTTGAATAACTTGATACTTGGCAATTGTTGTGCTCTTGTTTAAGCTCTTGCATCATATACTTTGCACCTATTAGTGAAGAAATACATAGAGCTTGTTAAAATTTGGTTTGCATAAGTGGTTTCTCTAGAGTCTAGATATTTTCTAGTGAGGTGTTTGAACAACAAGGAAGACGATGTATAGTCTTATAATGCTTGTAATATGTCTTTTATGTAAGTTTTGATGTACTAGTTTATGCTTGTGTTTGCTTCAAACAACCTTGCTAGCCTAAGCCTTGCATCGAGAGGGAATACTTCTCATGCATCCAAAATACTTGAGCCAACCACTATGCCATTCGAGTCCACCATATCTACCTACTACATGGTATTTCTCCACCATTCCAAAGTAAATTGCTTGAGGTGCTACCTTTAAATTTCTATCCTCTACCTTTGCAATATATAGCTCATGGGACAAATAGCTTAAAAACTATTGTGGTATTGAATATGTACTTATGCACTTTATCTCTTATTAAGTTGCTTGTTGCGCGATAACCATGTTCACTGGGGACGCCATCAACTACTCTTTGTTGAATATCATGTGAGTTGCTATGCATGTTCGTCTTGTCTGAAGTAAGAGCGATCTACCACCTTATGGTTAGAGCATGCATATTGTTAGAGAAGAACATTGGGCCGCTAACTAAAGCCATGATCCATGGTGGAAGTTTCAGTTTTGGACATATATCCTCAATCTCATATGAGAAAAATAATTGTTGCCACATGCTTATGCATAAAAGAGGAGTCCATTATCTGTTGTCTATGTTGTCCCGGTATGGATGTCTAAGTTGAGAATAATCAATAGCGAGAAATCCAATGCGAGCTTTCTCCTTAGACCTTTGTACAGGCGGCATAGAGGTACCCCATTGTGACACTTGGTTAAAACATGTGCATTGCGATGATCCGGTAGTCCAAGCTAATTAGGACAAGGTGCGGGCACTATTAGTATACTATGCATGAGGCTTGCAACTTGTAAGATATAATTTACATGATACATGTGCTTTATTAGTACCGTTGACAAAATTGTTTCTTGTTTTCAAAATCAAAGCTCTAGCACAAATATAGCAATCAATGCTTTCCTCTTTGAAGGACCATTCTTTTACTTTTATGTTGAGTCAGTTCACCTATTTCTCTCCATCTCAAGAAGCGAACACTTGTGTTAACTGTGCATTGATTCTTACATACTTGCTTATTGCACTTGTTATATTTCTTTGCATTGACAACTATCCATAAGATATACATGTTACAAGTTGAAAGCAACCGCTGAAACTTAATCTTCCATTGTGTTGCTTCAATGTCTCTACTATGAATTTATTGATTTATGAGTTAACCCTTATGCAAGACTTATTGATGCTTGTCTTGAAAGTACTATTCATGAAAAGTCTTTGCTATATGATTCAATTGTTTACTCATTGCATTTACATTGTTTCGAATCGCTGCATTCATCTCATATGCTTTACAATAGTATGATTAAGATTATGTTGGTAGCATGTCACCTCAGAAATTATCTTTTATCGTTTACCTACTCGAGGACGAGTAGGAACTAAGCTTGGGGATGCTGATACGTCTCCAACGTATCTATAATTTCTGATGTTCCATGCTTGTTTTATGACAATACCGACATGTTTTGTTCACATTTTATGTCATATTTATGCGTTTTCCGGAACTAACCTATTGACGAGATGCCGAAAGGCCAGTTGCTGTTTTCTGCTGTTTTTGGTTTCAGAAATCCTAGTAAGGAAATATTTTCGGAATCGGACGAAATCAACACCGAAAGTCTTAGAATTCCCGGAAGCTTCCAGAACACCGAAGGAGAGTCGGAGGCGGGCAGCAGGGGGCCCACACCATAAGGCGGCGCGGGTGGCCCCCTGGCCGCGCCAGCCTATGGTGTGGGGGCCCCAGCCGCCTCCTTGCGCCGCCTCTCCGCCTATATATTCGTCCCTGACCTAAAAACATCGCCAAGTTCGACGGTACGAGAAACCTTCCAGAGCCGCCGCCATCGCGAAGCCAAGATCTGGGGGACAGGAGTCTCTGTTCCGGCACGCCGCCGGGACAGGGAAGTGCCCCCGGAAGGCTCCTCCATCGACACCACCGCCATCTCCATCACCGCTGCTGTCTCCCATGAGGAGGGAGTAGTTCTCCATCGAGGCTCGGGGCTGTACCGGTAGCTATGTGGTTCATCTCTCTCCTATGTACTTCAATACAATAATCTCATGAGCTGCCTTACATGATTGAGATTCATATGATGATGCTTGTAATCTAGATGTCATTATGCTAGTCAAGTGAATTTTACTTATGTGATCTCCGGAGACTCCTTGTCCCACGTGTGTAAAGGTGACAGTGTGTGCACCGTGTGGGTCTCTTAGGCTATATTTCACAGAATACTTATTCACTGTTATGAATGGCATAGTGAAGTGCTTATTTATATCTCTTTATGATTGCAATGTATTTTGTATCACAATTTATCTATGTGCTACTCTAGTGATGTTATTAAAGTAGTTTTATTCCTCCTGCACGGTGTAATGGTGACAGTGTGTGCATCCGTGTTAGTACTTGGTTTATGCCATGATTATGATCTCTTGTAGATTATGAAGTTAACTATTGCTATGATAGTATTGATGTGTATTATTCCTCCTACATAGCATGAAGGTGACAGTGTGCATGCTATGCTAGTACTTGGTTTAGTCGAATTGATCTTTCATGCACTCTAAGGTTATTTAAATATGAACATTGAATTGTGGAGCTTGTTAACTCCGGCATTGAGGGTTCGTGTAATCCTACGCAATGTGTTCATCATCCAACAAGAGTGTAGAGTATGCATTTATCTATTCTGTTATGTGATCAATGTTGAGAGTGTCCACTAGTGAAAGTGTAATCCCTAGGCCTTGTTCCTAAAATACTGCTATCGCTGCTTGTTTACTGTTTCTTTGCGTTACTCTTTCTTGCAATACTACCACCATCAACTACACGCCAGCAAGCTATTTTCTGGCACCGTTGCTACTGCTCATATATATTCATACCACCTGTATTTCACTATCTCTTCGCCGAACTAGTGCACCTATTAGGTGTGTTGGGGACACAAGAGACTTCTTGCTTTGTGGTTGCAGGGTTGCATGAGAGGGATATCTTTGACCTCTTCCTCCCTGAGTTCGATAAACCTTGGGTGATCCACTTAAGGGAAACTTGCTGCTGTTCTACAAACCTCTGCTCTTGGAGGCCCAACACTGTCTACAGGAAAAGGAGGGGGCGTAGACATCATGCCACAGGTGCTTCGTCCACTCCTGGAGCACAAAACTCCGCTAGAAGGATGAACACCATGTTTGTACCAGCCGATGTCTCATCATCGGCTTTCCTTTGCTTGGGGCGCCACTCCATCTTTTGTGGTCGACCCTCTTCGTCCAGGGTTCGTTGAATTTTCGCGGCCAGATCGGGCCGCGCCTTCCTTAACGTGTGCAGGTATAACCTTTCGGCTTCCTCCAAACCACGTAGTCGCTGAACCCTACGCTTTTGGGAACGGCTGAGTCCATCAGGGCACCACCTTGGCCGGTGGTACTTATCCTCTTCTTCTTCATCATCATCTTCTAACTCTTCGAGATCTTCTACCCGAGAGGACTCAGCTTGCTTGTTCCGAGATGGGAGAGGTCCCAGACGCTTGAACACTGACACGTCTCCTGTGTTCTTCTTCTTCTTCTGTCTACATTCTGGGCAGTTGCCGATTGTAGGCAATCGGCTCATTCCTGAATCCCAGCAGTGTTTGAAGAAGGGACAGTCCCAGTGCTTGTCCACGTCGTCTTGCTCTCTTGACTTGTTCTTGGCATGGCGCTCATATCTCTCCTCGTCTCGATCATGCCGACGATGTCTCCTGGCGTCCCTGCTAGCCAGATGATCTCTTTCGTCGTCGTCACTGTATCGTCGGCGTTGGTCGTACTGACTCACATATTTGTTGAGGAGATGATCAGAGAGAGGTCGTTGATATCGCACATTCTTCACTTCTCCCTCTATGATGTAGCGCTTGCCATCGTGTCGGAGCCGATCGCGTGGAACGGCTTCCTCCTTGTCCTTGCTACGAGAGCGGCTGCCCTCGTCTCTGTCCTTACTAGAGTGGTGCCCAGGCCCTACCATGTTAATGCTGAACGAGAAACCTGGCTGGCACCTCCCAGGGTAAGTGCACTCCACCATGTTAACGGCGGGGAATGGGTGTGTGTCGACTTTCATGGCGTACTGGTTAAAGATTAGATGCCCTTGCTCTATCGCCATTTGGATCTGCTGACGCCACACCCTGCAGTCGTTGGTGGTATGGGTGAACGTGTTATGCCATTTGCAGTATGGCTTTCCGTTCAACTCCTGTGCCGTGGGGGTTTTGAGGCCTTCGGGTAACTTTAGCTGCTTCTCCTTGAGTAAGAGGTCGAAAATTTGCTCAGCTTTGGTCACGTCGAAGTCAAACCCTCTTGGAGGTCCTTGTGGCTTAACCCACTTGCAGGACACGGGGCTTGCCCCCCGAGTCCATTCAGCCACTGCTACCTCTTGATCTCCCGCAGAGCCTTCATCTTCATCCGCCTCAACTAGGACTACCACACGCTTGAATTTGTCCTGGTACAAGTCTGGGTGGCGCTGTTCATATAATGACAGTTTCTGAACCATATGCGCCAGCGAAGGGTAGTCTGCTTGGGAAGCCATATCCTTGATCGGCGATGCGAGACCCACTACCGCCAACTCGACTGCTTCTTTTTCAGTCAAACGAGCCGAATAGCATCGGTTCCTAACGGTCCTGAAGCGCTGGATGTATTCTGACACTGTTTCTCCACGCTTCTGACGTACTTGTGCTAGATCGGCAATGCCAGCCTCGGAAGCCTCTGAGTGATACTGCATGTGGAACTGTTCTTCCAACTGCTTCCAAGTCTGGATGGAGTCTGGTGGCAGCGATGTGTACCACCCGAAAGCCGATCCTGTGAGGGACTGTGCGAAGAACCTCACACGTAGTTCATCTGATGCTGAGATTGTGCCCAGCTGCGCCAAATATCGGCTCACATGCTCGATTGAGCTAGAGCCATCTGACCCACTAAACTTGGAGAATTCAGGGAGCCGATATTTGGGTGGTAATGGGATCAAATCGTACTCGTTGGGGTACGGCTTGAAATAGCCGATTGCCCTCCTTTTCGGCACCATGCCGAACTGGTCTCTCAAGATTATACTGATCTGATCTGCGGTGCTGGCTGCAGGAGTCGAGCTCTGAAGATTCGCCGGAGTGGCGTACTTAGCCAGCCACGCTTGCTTCTCAAGCTCTGAGTTAGCTGCAGGAGCTGAGCTTTGGATGCTTGTTGGAGTGGCATACTTAGTTAGCCACGTCTGCTTCTCACGATCTGATCCAGAAGCTCCTCCTGCTGTTCCAGAAGTCCCTGCTGTTGCAGTCTGGTTCGTGAGTGCCCAGTTACTGCAGTCTGGCACGTATGTGCACGTGTATCCGTGCGGGATCTCCTTGGGTGCCTCATACAAGAATTGGTAATCACTAGGATCACCACCTATCTTGTAGACGATGAATGCCGGCGAACTCGGCAGACTCTCCCAGTGCTGCCGCCGCGAAACGGCAGCGGTGGTCGGGACTGGAGTGGTATCTCTCCTTGGTGAGTCCCTAGAGCAGGTCCTGACGGAGAGTACTGATGCCTCATGATTTCCTGGATCACCCGAAGGGCGACACGCTCCAAAGTGTTCACCAGGTTCTCAGAATGGCGGTGTAGCGAATGCGCTACCATGAAATTAATCTCCTGACGCAGAGACCTGGTGCGCTCTTCTGATGGGGTAGACAGATCCACTCCATCGAGCGCGCCTTCAGGTGAGAACCCCTTCCACCTGATGCCGTGGGAGCGGGTCCTCTGGAAAGAGCCGATGAGGTCGGCTTCGAGGATAGTTTTGATCTCGTCATACTTCTTCTTGAGTTCCTCAGTCAGATCCTCGTACGTAACGGGAGTACCTTCCGCCATCTCAGATGTAGATGGCGATGTTGTTGATGTTGAAGACTGTCCCACCGGGCGTGCCAGAATGTGTTGGCGTCCGAAACCCACCGGCGAGCAACGGCTGGCAACACGAAGAGCCGGGAACAACCTAGGGCTGCGGCTGGCCCTGGTCCCTCCGAGCGACGGCCCGCAAAGCTCATGGTACACACGTCCCGATGCTGGTGCAAGGGCGTGCCACCTGATCTATACCTGATCAGGAAGGTGATGGATTTGCTTCGCTTAGTTTCCTGCATGGCATACACGTAAACATTAAATACGAGCCTTGATCGGCTCTCAGGTTGTCCTGTGAATCGGCTCAAGGAGCCGATCCACCTATGGTTCATATGAGGTCTACGATCACATGGTGGTCCTGCTTGATCAATATAAAGCTAAAGCGACCTACGACGATTTAGGGTTTTCACCACATAATCGGAACATCCTACGCGTGATTGAGCCTGGCAGCTACGCACGGTGACAATAAACCAACCCTAGACAAGGCCTAAAAACCAACACAAAGTTGATCCCCGGAACATCTTGTCTAGGGCTAGCAAACTACACCCTACGTGCTACTGGATCCTTCAACCCGTTTGCAAGGCCTAACTATGCAGATATTAAACTAATCCTTGAAGAACAAGGAGCAATCATAACGGATCGGATCTACTAAATAATGATCAAGCGAGGTGCCGCCCTTACACCTAAGATAGGTATAAGGGCGGCTAGACGTCTAAGGGTTGCATGGACGAAAGCATGTGGCACGATGAAACAATGCTAACCCTAACACATCTATGATAACTACGTTGCTCGCCATCAACAAGGCTTCAGCACGAGCAACGCATGAAGGACGAATAAACGTATACTGCCTAGATCGCAAGATGCGATCTAGGCAGCATGATGCTTACCCGGAAGAAACCCTCGAAACAAAGGGGTTGGCGATGCGCCTAGATTGGTTTGTGATGAACGTGATTGTTGTTTTTCTCAATAACCCTAGATACATATTTATAGTCCGTAGACTTTCTATCGTGGGAATAATCCCAACCGTGCACGAGCCAAATTCTAACTAATCGACATGTATCCTACTATATTTACAGATACAAGGGCAAACTAGCCCAAACTTCGTGTACAAGGCCGCTTCACGTATATCTTCCATGTATATTCTTCAAGCCCAATCTTGATCGCGGCCCACCTCTAATCCAGTCAAATTCTGGTGATAACAAACGTATAAGAGTGAAGGATCATGTCAAAAGAAGCATAGCAATAGAGTTTTTTTTCCATTGTAACACCCACATCATTAAATCAAGTCATATCAAACACTTCTTATCAATCTTTTCCTTTCTAGAACATTTGCTCTTCAGTAACGAGTGATAACCCCCAAGTGTAGGGGATCACCGCAGTACAATTCGATAAGTATTTGAGTGTCGAAACCACGAGGAGTTGAAGGTAAACTATCTATTCTCTAAAGCCATATAGCACACTTATATGGCCTTCTATGCAAGCTAGGAGATATGGTGTGTGTGAAGAGGTTTTTACTATGAACTACAAGTGCTGAAATTGAAATCCAATGATTAAAATGCAAGACAAGTAAAGTGCAATAAAGTAAAATGAGTTGAAGTGGAGTAACTCAAGGGATTAAGTGTTATAGCAAATTGCTACTTAACTTGTGTTGTTTTCATAATTAGTGAAGCACAAAGACAGTCTTTTTATTGTTTTTCTCTAGAGAGTAGTCATAGATAGGTGTAGCCATGGATATGAGCAAATACACCCTTAGTGATTGATCCCAAGGCCAATTAAGAGCAAACAAGGAAATTATTAAGACATAAAGTCCAACCAACGTTGTAAGTTGAATGGTTCCAAAAATAAAACCCCTCGTTTGATTAATCATGATTAATACAACACGCATCTAAGAATTAGGACAAGGTTTCTATCAGCCCCCGTTGTCCTTCTTCCTATCAACATGCAACGGTGACAACCTTATGCATCCACCGACATATGTGTGCACTCATATCAGTACAAAAGATCATCATAAAAGATAACAAATATCATATGAAACCATCACAAAATATCTTACGATTGCCATGAATAAGTCACTACTCAAACAAAGACATAGAGGTACAATACATCATGGGAGAACGATAGATTGCCTCACACATCATGTTTGCCAAGAGATTACAATGGGTAGATGAAGATGGTGCTGCTGTAGATGATGATGAAGATGGTGTTGATGCCTTCACCGGAGGGGGGTGGAGTCCACCGGAGGCGATTCCGGCAGCATTTCCCCCCCCCTACGATTTCAACAGCGGCGGTCTGCTGACTCCATGTTTATGTGTTTTTGATCTCCGCTGCCGTAGCCTCGATGAAACCCCTGGGGGTCATATATATAGTGGTTGTTAGGTCAAAATAAGTCAGTGGGCGTGAGATTGCAGCGAATCGAATGGTCGAGGCGAGAAAGATCACAGGTGGCGCGTCACCATGCCTCTTTCCCATCCTATTGATCTCCTTGTTGTCCAATTCAGCTCATTTTGTTTGTCTCGAAATTTCCAAAGCGTGGCCCCTTACCTTGCCCTTTTTTGAGTCCCGTAGCTCCTGTAATGTCAAAAACACTAAAAAGAGGCGTTTTCCGCCAAACAGAATTAGAACCAGAGTAGAGTGGATTGTTTAGAAAATCCCCTAAAACATCATAAAACATGGAAATAACATTATATGATGTGTAAATAGGTGATAATGTGTTGCAATAAAGTGCAAAGTTCATGTATGCATTTTACATGGATCAACGAGACAATGCCAAAGATTAGTTTGTTCAATCAGACTCTGCAATCTAGAAAGATACTTGTAGCATATTGATCCCTCAAAGTGGCCCGTAAAAGTATTCCAATTTCACTTATATCACGGACCGTGAGGATGCAAAATTTTAACCACTATATCATTGCTGCAACAAGTGTTTATCAACTTAATAGCCAAAATTCAGGAGTTGCCTCCATGAAAGATCATTTGTAGGCCAGCGGAGTTGTTAGCATTCGTGGAGTGTGACAGTGTTGTTGACACGCATAAAGCTATATCATACTTTAATTAACATGTCAAACTTTGGCATGCATCTCGATTCCCCCTAAGCATTCATTCATTCAAACAAATCATCCAAAGAGTGCCCTAAAGTCTATCATTAAATCTATGGAGTTGATTACTCTATGGCTAAACTCTAAGGAAAATTTAGCATCACCCAAGCCTTTTATTTAGAGAATTCTTATTATTATAATTATTTAGCAAAATTATTTGATGGCCAAGCTCGGCTAACAACAAGAATTAGACTGAGATCTTACTTAAATAATTACAAACATATAAAAGCTTCACTCTAACTATCAAGACTTACTCCCACTAGTATAATAACTCACAGTTACAACTAACTAGCATGGAATTTCAAAATTTATAAGTGGGGGTTGTAAGACATACCTTTCACTCGCAAGTTTACGTTCCTCTTTCATATGTACTTGTTTCTTCAAAACTCGGATTAGACAAGTCTCTTTAAAAATATTTAAAGCATAAGAGGCAAATGGAACCTCTTTGAGAAAAAAGGATAAAAGATTGTTTTTGTTGTTTTTTAGATTAAGAAATAAAGAGTAGAAAATTGGTGGAAAAGCTAGGCTATAAAAACCTCAAATAAAAAAAACTAAAAAGCAAAGCAAAGCAAATAAAAAAGCAAAGTGTTGGCACTTGTCCAACACGAGGAGCTGCTGTAGAACCTCATTATTTCATAAATAAAATCCATCACACTTATGACTTGGTGGTGGTAGTGGTGGGCTCTAATTTCTGAGCGCGACTCGTAGCGGCGGGGGCCTTCTCCTCCTCGAGCGGTGGGATATCCAGTCGTAGCTTCGCCACAGCCCTAGACAGTGCAACTCGTCCGACGGAAATGGACACCGTGGCGGAGGGATCGGTCTTCTTCGACGACCTTAGTGATCGTTGTGGCCGCAAGGGTGGTACATCGCCTGGTTCAGTGGACTCGGTATGGCTCATCCCCTCATCTCCGCGTGGTGCAGATAGTGGTGGCAGTGCCCACTGATATATTGGGTCTTCTGTTGGGAGCCGACGATCAGCGGCTTGGGGGCCTACCGATCTTGTTGATAAAGGAGGTGGTCCTTGGGTTCTTCTCGCGCCAAGGAGGTGGTCCTTGGGACCTCATTGATATGGCTGGCCAAACGAGTTTCGGAAGGCTCCGCCAGCGATCTCCATTGGGTGCCTAATGGTGTTCTACTTAATGCAGGGCCTCATTTATCTGGCTGGCTGTTGCGGTCAGAAATCCACCGGCGAGCAGCGACGGGCAACACAGTAGAGCCGGGAGGCTCCCAGGACTGCGGCTGGCCCTGGTCCCTCCGAGCGACGGCCCGCAAAGACTCGGCATGCACGTCCGATGCTGGTGCAAGGGCGTGCCACCTGACCTATACCTGGTCAGGAAGGTGATGGAGATGCCTCGCTTAGTTTCCTGCATGACATACACGTAAACATTAAATACGAGCCTCGATCGGCTCTCAGGTTGTCCTGTGAATCGGCTCAAAGAGCCGATCCACCCATGATTCGCACGAGGTGTACGAATATATGGTGGTCCTGCTTGATCAAAATAAAGCGAAAACGATCTACTACGATTTAGGGTTTTCACCACATAATCGGAACATCCTACTCGTGATTGAGCCTCGCGGCCACGCACGGTGTTCGTAAACCGACCTTAGGCAAGGCCTAAAAACCAACACGAGGTTGATCCCCGGAACATCCTGTCTAGGGCTAGCAAACTACACCCTACGCGCCACTGGATCCTTCAACCCGTTTGTAAGGCCTAACTATGCAGATATTAAACTAATCCTTGAAGAACAAGGAGCAACCATAACGGATCGGATCTACTAAATAATGATCAAGCGGGGTGCCGCCCTTACACCTAAGATAGGCGTAAGGGCGGCTAGATGTCTAAGGGTTGCACGACGATAGCATATGATACGATGAACAATGCTAACCCTAACACATCTAAGATAACTACATTGCTCGCTATCAAAAAGGCTTCAGTACGAGCAACGCATGAACAGCGAATAAACTTGTACTGCCTAGATCGCAAGATGCGATCTAGGCAGCATGATGCTTACCCGGAAGAAACCCTCGAGACAAGGGAGTTGGCGATGCGCCTAGATTGGTTTGTGGTGAACGTGATTGTTGTTTATTTCATAAACCCTAGATACATATTTATAGTCCGTAGACTTTCTAACGTGGGAATAATCCCAACCGCGCACGAGACAAACTCTAACTAACCGACACGTATCCTACTATATTACAGATACACGGGCAAACTAGCCCAAACTTTGCATATAAGGCCGATTCACGTATATTCTTCCATGTATATTCTTCAAGCCCATCTTGATCGCGGCCCACCTCTAACTCGGTCAAATTCTAGTGATAACACATGCCCCCCTGGTTTTGGAATTGATAATTCCAAAATCACTCTGCTTTTTCTTCGTCGGGTCATGTCGTGGCAGAACCGTCGCAGTATCCATCATCATGATGCCCTGCCTTCTCAACTCCTCCGCGTGACCTGGCAGTTTTTTTTTTCCTTTTTTTTTTGTTGGGCACCACTTCCTTGGAAACTGCTATGGCATTGAATTTCCACTATATCCCCTTTTATTTAACCGCTCCAAACAGTTTGCTTCTTCATCCCCTTCGCATTAGCACTCCCAAAAGCCCTCCTGCGCCACCATGTCTTCTTCCTCCTCTGCCTCATCGGATCTTTCCACCCAATCCTCCTCCCGCGAGCCGACGCCGGAGTGGAACCCGGAGGAGGCCCACGCGGCCAACATCCGCCGCGCCATCGAAGCCGGGGAGGAGTCTAGTCACGACTTCTCCGTCTGGTCTGAGGACGACAAGTCCTCGACCGACGGGGAAAGTGACCTCCGCTTCCTTGCCGACGGGGAAACGGAGGAGGAGAGCGATGACGATCGCTTCTCCTGTGACGACTTCACCTCCCCCGAGGAGGAGGAGGAGAAGGAGGAGGAGGAGGACGACACCTCCTCCGACGAACCGCCGGCCAAGCGCTTCTGCCCCTGGCCGGGGAACCTCAGCGACCGACGGCGGCAGCGACGACGGCGACGAAGAGGACGAGGACAACGAGGGTCTGTCGGCGGCCGCTACGGCAGCGACGAGGGGCCCGCCGGGAGTAGCGCCGGCAGCGGCGGCAGCGGCGGCAGCGAGGGCAGCGACGGCCCATAGATAGGACCCTTAGCATAGGATCAGTAGTGGTAGATGGGGCAATGTATCCCCTAGTACTTCCTTTTGAGAGCAATCAGCTCTTTTTATGTAAGAAATCCTGCTTATCAATGAAGAATTTCCCCCAATTAGATTTTGCCGATTTCCCTTGAGCTAATTTAGCCGATTTCCCCTCATACTGATTTTGCCGATTTGTCCACTTAGCCAATGCTTAATGAGCCGATAGCAACGCATCGGTCCTTCACAATCCATCCTTCAATTCTTCAACTGATGACTTTGAGATCTGGTGGATAATGTGGAGTCTTCAAGAGAGCCCTTAAATTCCTCCCACCAGGTCCAGTGATCCTCTTCTGCAAGAATTCACCAATTTTTTGAAGAAGGTTGCGACGAAGGATCAGCCGATGACACCCCAATCGGCTTATAAAACAGAGCATCTACCAGGCCAGCTGCCCCCCGAGCCTCAGTCAAGGCGAGAATATTGGTGAGGATGCACAGATCAGATAAAGGGCTTTGAACTCAGGTAATTCTGAGACAGCCACCATGCCGAACCGGCCGAACTTGCCCCCATCGATCGCCTCTTCCTCCGTTGAAAGCCGATATTTTAGACGAAACACCAACAGCTTAATGAGCAAAAGGCTGCCTTGCATGCCAAAGCGACTTCCCGTGATCGCTGAACTGGCGCAAAGGGTTGGAAGTCCTTGAAGAGAAGATTCGGGCACCAAAATCAGCTCATTGTAACTGATGAAGCTCTCATTGTTCACTCCCTCGAGGAAGCAGAGGGCCTCACAGATGAACTGGACTTGGTGAAAATCCGCGTCTTGAACACGCAGCAGGTAGATCCTGTGTAATTGTACTAGAGTCGATGGCTGTACATCGGCTTTGTTTCTTAACTCTAAAGTCGATGTCCTTGCATCGGCTGTATACCATGAGATTTTTTTTTACTGGCCGATTTTTCTATCGGCCCCCAATATTTCACTGCACACATGTTCATCTGCACATGTTCATCTGTGTAGGTGCCCCCCGAGCCGAATCTGCCAGGTAACTGCGGATATCGGCTCTGTAGTTAGCCAAGGCACTGTATTTGAACGTCGGCTCCGTTAGGACTAATGTTGACTCTCATCAGCCGACGTAAAACCGCTGCCCATTAGATCGACGTTGAACACAGGCAGAATGTGTGGTGAGGATAATTTTGGCCGATTGCTGGAATCGGCCTCCACGTTGATCGAATCGCTCAATGAAGGTTTTGCAATGTTCCTCCATAGATCTTTGGGGCCGATCCCAAGGATCGGCCTCGCCACGTTTGCCCATCGGTTCGTTCTTGCTACACGGTCAGGCCGGTGGATAAGACCAGCCTAACCCCATCCTTTGTCACGTCGATGCGCTCGCATGATCGTCCAAATTGATGCACGAGAGTGGCTCTTGGCCTGCTGTTTCCCAAGCGTTCATGCCAGCCGTTGAAATCTCGGCTGAGTCATCTGCATGGACGACCTCTACCTCATCTCCATCCCACTGTATTACGCATTGGTGCATCATGGATGGAATGCAATAGTTGGCGTGGATCCAATCTCTTCCTAGCAGGACAGCATAGGTGCTCTTGCTGTCGACGATAAAGAACGTCGTAGGGATGGTTTTCCTTCCTACGGTCAGATCCACGTTCAGAACACCTTGTGCGTCAGACGCTTGGCCGTTGAAATCGCTCAGTGTCACGTTGGTCTTGATCAGATCCGAGCTAGAGCGTCCCAACCGACGTAGCATGGAGTATGGCATAATGTTGACTGCCGCTCCGGTGTCCACCAGCATCTTGTTGACAGGCTGCCCATTGATATAACCTCGCAAGTACAGGGCCTTCAGATGTCTGTAGCTTCTTTCTCGTGGCTTCTCAAAGATAACTGGCCGTGGGCCGCAGTCAAGTTGTGCCACGGGTGCCTCGTCTAATCCTGGAGCACTAAACTCCGTCGGAAGGATGAACACCATGTTTGTGCCAACCGATGTTTCATCATCGGCTTTCCTTTGCTTGGGGCGCCACTCCATTTTTTGTGGTCGACCCTCTTCATCCAGGGTTCGCTGAATTTTCGCGGCCAGATCAGGCCGCGCCTTACTTAGCGTGTGCAGGTATAACCTTTCGGCTTCCTCCAAGCCACGCGATCGGCTGAACCCTACGCTTTTGGGAACGGCTGAGTCCATCAGGGCACCACCTTGGCCGGTGGTACCTGTCTTCTTCTTCTTCATCATCGTCTTCCAAATCCTCGAGATCTTCCACCCGAGGGGACTCAGCGTGCTTGTTCCGAGGTGGGAGAGGCCCTAGACGTTTGAACACGGACACGTTAGCTGCATCCTTCCTCTTCTGTCTACATTCTGGGCAGTTGCCGATTGTAGGCAATCGGCTCATTCCTGAATCCCAGCAGTGTCTGAAGAAGGGACAGTCCCAGTGCCTATCCTCGTCGTCTTGCTCCCTTAACCTTTCCTTGGCGTGGCGCTCATATCTCTCCTCGTTGCGATCATGCCGACGACGTCTCCTGGCATCCCTAGCCAGACGATCCCTTTCATCATCGTCGTTGGGTCGTCGGCGTTGGTCATATTGACTCACATACTTGTTGAGGAGGTGATCAGAGAGATGTCGCTGATATCTCACGTTCCTCACTTCTCCCTCTGTGATGTAGCGCTTGCCATCGTGACGGAGCCGATCGCGTGGAACGGCTTCCTCTGTGTCCTTGCTACGAGAGCAGCTGCCCTCGTCTCCGTCCTTACCAGAGTGGTGTCCAAGTCCTACCATGTTGATGTTGAACGAGAAACTTGGCTGGCACCCTCCAGGGTAAGTGCACTCCACCATGTTAACGGCGGGGAAGGGGTGAGTGTCGACTTTCATGGCGTACTGGTTGAAAATTAGACGTCCTTGTTCTATCGCCATTTGGATCTGCTGACGCCACACCCTGCAGTCGTTGGTGGTATGGGAGAACGAGTTATGCCATTTGCAGTATGGCTTTCCGTTCAGCTCCTGTACCGTGGGGATTTTGAGGCCTTCAGGTATCTTCAGCTGCTTCTCCTTGAGTAAGAGGTCGAAGATTTGCTCAGTTTTAGTCACATCAAAATCAAACCCTCTGGGCGGACCTGGTGGTTTAACCCATTTGCAGGACACGGGGGTTGCCCCCCGAGTCCATTCAGCCACTGCTACCTCTTGATCTCCCGCAGAGCCTTCGTCTTCATCTGCCTCAACCAGGACTACCGCACGCTTGAATTTGCCCTGGTACAAGTCTGGGTGGCGATGTTCATATAACGACAGTTTCTGAACCATGTGCGCCAGTGAAGGGTAGTCCGCAGGAGGCCATATCCTTGATTGGTGATGCAAGGCCCACCACCGCCAACTCGATCGCTTCTTTTTCGAGTCACACGAGCCGAATAACATCGGTTCCTAACAAGTCTGAAGCGCTGGACGTATTCTGCCACAGTTTCTCCACGCTTCTGACGTACTTGTGCTAGATCGGCAATGCCGGCCTCGGAAGCCTCTGAGTGATACTGCATGTGGAACTGCTCTTCCAACTGCTTCCACGTCCGGATTGAGTCTGGTGGCAGCGATGTGTACCACCCGAAAGCCGATCCTGTGAGGGACTGTGCGAAGAACCTCACACGCAGTTCATCTGCTGCTGAGATCGTGCCCAGCTGTGCCAAATATCGGCTCACGTGCTCGATGGAGCTGGAACCATCTGATCCATTAAACTTGGAGAAATCAGGGAGCCGATATTTGGATGGTAGCGGGATCAACTCGTACTCGTTGGGGTACGGCTTGGAATAGCCGATTGTCCTCCTCTTCGGCACCATGCCGAACTGGTCTCTCGGGATGGTGCGATTTGATCCGCGGTGCTGGCTGCGGGAGTCAAACTACGAAGATTCGCCGGAGTGGCATACTTAGCCAGCCATGCTTGCTTTTCCAGCTACGAGCCAAGCTGCAGGAGCTGAGCTCTGGAGGTTTGTCGGAGTGGCATACTTAGCTAGCCACGTCTGCTTCTCAAGATCTGTTCCCGAAGTCCCTCCCGTTGTTCCGAGAGGTCCCTGCTGTTGCGGATCTGGTTTGTGAGTGCCCGATTCTGCGATGCGCACGTATGTGCACGTGTACCCGTGAGGGATCTCCTTCGGCGCCTCATGCAAGAACTGGTAGTCACTAGGGTCACCACCGATCTTGTAGACGACGTATGCCGGTGAACTCGGCACTTCTGGTGCTGCCAACGCGAATGGCAGCGGTGGACGGGACTGGAGTGGCATCTCTCCTTGGTAAGTCCCGAGAGCTGGTCCTGACGGAGAGTGCGATGCCTCATGATTTCCTGGATCACCCGAAGAGCGACACGCTCCAAAGTGTTCACCAAGCTCTCAGAATGGCGGTGCAGCGAGTGAGCCACCATGTAGTTAATCTCCTGACGCAGGGACCTGGTGCGTTCTTCTGACGGGGCGGACAGGTCCACTCCATCGAGCGCGCCTTCAGGTGAGAACCCTTTCCACCTGATGCCATGTGAGCGGGTTCTGTGAAAAGAGCCGATGAGGTCGGCTTCGAGGATCGCTTTGACCTCGTCATACTTCTTCTTGAGCTCCTCGGTCGGATCCTCGTACGTGGCGGGGTGCCGTCCGCCATCTCGGATGTAGATGGCGATGCGGTTGATGTCGAAGACGGTCCCACCGGGCGTGCGAGAATGTGTTGCGGTCGAAACCCCGGCGAGCAGCGACGGGCAACACGGTAGAGCCGGGAGGCTCCCGGGACTGCGGCTGGCCCTGGTCCCTCCGAGCGACGGCCCGCAAAGACTCGGCACGCACGTCCGATCTTTGGTGCAAGGGGCGTGCCACCTGACCTATACCTGGTCAGGAAGGTGATGGAGATGCCTCGCTTAGTTTCCTGCATGGCATACACGTAAACATTAAATACGAGCCTCGATCGGCTCTCAGGTTGTCCTGTGAATCGGCTCAAAGAGCCGATCCACCCATGATTCGCACGAGGTGTACGAATATATGGTGGTCCTGCTTGATCAAAATAAAGCGAAAACGATCTACTACGATTTAGGGTTTTCACCACATAATCGGAACATCCTACTCGTGATTGAGCCTCGCGGCCACGCACGGTGTTCGTAAACCGACCTTAGGCAAGGCCTAAAAACCAACACGAGGTTGATCCCCGGAACATCCTGTCTAGGGCTAGCAAACTACACCCTACGCGCCACTGGATCCTTCAACCCGTTTGTAAGGCCTAACTATGCAGATATTAAACTAATCCTTGAAGAACAAGGAGCAACCATAACGGATCGGATCTACTAAATAATGATCAAGCGGGGTGCCGCCCTTACACCTAAGATAGGCGTAAGGGCGGCTAGATGTCTAAGGGTTGCACGACGATAGCATATGATACGATGAACAATGCTAACCCTAACACATCTAAGATAACTACGTTGCTCGCTATCAAAAAGGCTTCGCATGCGAGCAACGCATGAACAGCGAATAAACATCGCCTAGATCGCAAGATGCGATCTAGGCAGCATGATGCTTACCCGGAAGAAACCCTCGAGACAAGGGAGTTGGCGATGCGCCTAGATTGGTTTGTGGTGAACGTGATTGTTGTTTATTTCATAAACCCTAGATACATATTTATAGTCCGTAGACTTTCTAACGTGGGAATAATCCCAACCGCGCACGAGACAAACTCTAACTAACCGACACGTGTCCTACTATATTACAGATACACGGGCAAACTAGCCCAAACTTTGCATATAAGGCCGATTCACGTATATTCTTGCATGTATATTCTTCAAGCCCATCTTGATCGCGGTCCACCTCTAACTCGGTCAAATTCTGGTGATAACACATGCCCCCTGGTTTTGGAATTGATAATTCCATAATCACTCTGCTTTTTCTTCATCGGGTCATGTCGTGGCAGAACCGTCGCAGTATCCATCATCATGATGCCCTGCCTTCTCAACTTCTCCGCGTGACCTGGCAGTTTTTTTTTTCCTTTTTTTTTGTTGGGCACCACTTCCTTGGAAACTGCTATGGCATTGAATTTCCACTATATCCCCTTTTATTTAACCGCTCCAAACAGTTTGCTTCTTCATCCCCTTCGCATTAGCACTCCCAAAAGCCCTCCTGCGCCACCATGTCTTCTTCCTCCTCTGCCTCATCGGATCTTTCCACCCAATCCTCCTCCCGCGAGCCGACGCCGGAGTGGAACCCGGAGGAGGCCCACGCGGCCAACATCCGCCGCGCCATCGAAGCCGGGGAGGAGTCTAGTCACGACTTCTCCGTCTGGTCTGAGGACGACAAGTCCTCGACCGACGGGGAAAGTGACCTCCGCTTCCTTGCCGACGGGGAAACGGAGGAGGAGAGCGATGACGATCGCTTCTCCTGTGACGACTTCACCTCCCCCGAGGAGGAGGAGGAGGAGAAGGAGGAGGAGGAGGACGACACCTCCTCCGACGAACCGCCGGCCAAGCGCTTCTGCCCCTGGCCGGGGAACCTCAGCGACTTCGACAGCGACGACGACGACGCTGACGAAGAGGACGAGGACAACGAGGGTCCTGTCGGCGGCCGCTACAGCAGCGACGAGGGGCCCGCCGGGAGTAGCGCCGACAGCGGCGACAACGGCGACGACGAGGGCAGCGACGGCCCATAGATAGGACCCTTAGCATAGGATCAGTAGTGGTAGATGGGGCAATGTATCCCCTAGTACTTCCTTTTGACAGCAATCAGCTCTTTTTATGTAAGAAATCCTGCTTATCAATGAAGAATTTCCCCCAATTGGATTTTGCCGATTTCCCTTGAGCTAATTTAGCCGATTTCCCCTCATACTGATTTTGCCGATTTGTCCACTTAGCCAATGCTTAATGAGCCGATAGCAACGCATCGGTCCTTCACAATCCATCCTTCAATTCTTCAACTGATGACTTTGAGATCTGGTGGATAATGTGGAGTCTTCAAGAGAGCCCTTAAATTCCTCCCACCAGGTCCAGTGATCCTCTTCTGCAAGAATTCACCATTTTTTTGAAGAAGGTTGCGACGAAGGATCAGCCGATGACACCCCAATCGGCTTATAAAACAGAGCATCTACCAGGCCAGCTGCCCCCCGAGCCTCAGTCAAGGCGAGAATATTGGTGAGGATGCACAGATCAGATGAAGGGCTTTGAACTCAGGTAATTCTGAGACAGCCACCATGCCGAACCGGCCGAACTTGCCCCCATCGATCGCCTCTTCCTCCGTTGAAAGCCGATATTGTAGACGAAACACCAACGGCTTAATGAGCAAAAGGCTGCCTTGCATGCCAAAACTGACTTCTGACAGTACTGCTGAACTGGCGCAAAGGGTTGGAAGTCCTTGAAGAGAAGATTCGGGCACCAAAATCGGCTCATTGCAGCTGAAGAAGCTCTCATTGTTCACTCCCTCGAGGAAGCAGAGGGCCTCACAGATGAACTGGACTTGGTGAAAATCCGCGTCTTGAACACGCAGCAGGTAGATCCTGTGTAATTGTACTAGAGTCGATGGCTGTACATCGGCTTTGTTTCTTAACTCTAAAGTCGATGTCCTTGCATCGGCTGTATACCATGAGAATTTTTTTTTACTGGCCGATTTTTCTATCGGCCCCCAATATTTCACTGCACACATGTTCATCTGTGTAGGTGCCCCCCGAGCCGAATCTACCAGGTAACTGCGGATATCGGCTCTGTAGTTAGCCAAGGCACTGTATTTGAACGTCGGCTCCGTTAGGACTAATGTTGACTCTCATCAGCCGACGTAAAACCGCTGC